>NC_138890.1:171317843-172517843 GCF_965194825.1 Balaenoptera physalus
AAGGTAGGTTGGGACCCTGAAGGTAGCAACAGAGGGATTGTGTGAATAAAGAAGAATAACGGGAGAAGGCCAGGCTGGGAGCTCTGAAGATCAGCTGCCTCTACTACATAAGGTAGCCCTACAGGGAGGTCGCTGGATGTCAAGAGCTCTGGCTGCAGGCTCCTGAGCTGAGTTCTATTAGGACACTATTACTAAGAACCTTATTTTTATATAGTTTTAATAGTTAATATAATTATTAGTTAATATTTTTATTAAGATTATTTGTTAGTATTATTTAAATATCATATATTACTATTACTTAATATTAGGTAACTAAGCTAAAATTGGTTCATATAGTTATTAATACTTTTCATATATTAATCGATGAAACCAACTTGCATTTTGACACCAAGGGAGCAGCCACTGTCACCTTTGGCAATTTACTTAAGTATCTTTTGGTTTCAGTTTCCTCACCTGGAAAACAGGAATTCCAATATCTAACTCACAGGGTAGTTTTGTGGATGAAATGATATAAATGCCTGATATAGTGTGAACTGCCTACATGGCAAAGATTCTTTCTGGTTGATTCTGTTGGACATTTTTAAATGACTTTTTCTTCTGCTACAGAAATAATAACACCTGATGTTAAAAATTAGGAAATATACCAAGGACACATATAAAAAGTAAGCATCTCCTATAATCCCCAACATCCAACTTGAGCCATGATTAATTAATTGTTTTGTATATCTTTCCAGCTTTTTTTTTTTTGGTGTGTGTGCTACTTGTTATTGGTATTATTATTTTAGAAAATTGGGAATGGATTGTTTGGAATGTTTTTAAATGATACTTTTCACTTAATAGCTTCTAAGTATATATTTCTATGTCATTAAATAGTTTTCTACAACATCTTTTGTAGCGGCTGGATATAATCTTATTGTATGTTCATAACAAAATTTGTTTAAACAGTTAAATTTATTCTAACTTTTAGGTTGCTTGCTTTCTTTTCCTTTCTCTGTTGTTATTGTTACGTAAACCTTTCGACGAACACCCTGGTAGCTAGATCTTTGCACCGTTAAAATTACTTTCTAAAGTTAGTATTGCAGGGTGCAAACTATGTGTGTTTCTATGCTTTCTGATGACTGTTATAAATGGCCATTAAAGTCAGTATTGCAGGGTGCAAACTGTCTCTATGCTTCTTCATGACTGTTATAAATGGCCATTAAAGTCAGTATTGCAGGGTGCAAATTATGCCTGTTTCTATGCTTTTTGATGACCATTATAAATGGCCATTAAAGTCAGTATTGCAGGGTGCAAACTATGTGTGTTTCTATGCTTCTTGATGACTGTTATAAATGGCCATTAAAGTCAGTATTGCAGGGTGCAAACTCTGTCTGCTTCCATGCTTTTTGATGACTGTTATAAATGGCCATTAGGAAGAGCTGTGTGACTTTCTACCTCCTGCATCAGTGCCTGTGGATGCTCCTTCACGTCCACTGTCAACCTCAGGCGTCATGTACGATGGGGTTTGAGAGTAATAATGCAGACATCGTGCACATCCACAAATGGCTTTCCCAATGTTCCTTCCAATCTATTAAGAGGGAAGCCAGGATGTTTCCAGGCTCCTCTGGGACCCCTAAACTCATGAGTTAATAATGTCGTTTCTGTACAGACAGTACGTGAGCACGAGGGGCTTCCTTGGCAAAGCCCATCATAATCCTCTTTCTGAGGACTTATTATTGGAACAATAGTAGCCTACTGACTAAGTCTGACCTAGATTTTGAAAAGTCTGCTGTGTGCTTTTTCAGAATCGTTGAAGGTTGAGGAATGTTCTTTTTCGCCACTTTGGGTTTCTAATGATTTGCTTCTTCTGAAAATAAGATATCATGCGCAGACTTACTTAAATGAAATTCAGGATCATGACCTCATTGCTGTTAGGGGGGCCGAGGACGGTGAGTTGTACAACCCAAAACTATTGGATGGAGAGATTTTCTTAAAAAGATGATTTGCCAGCTATACTTTTCTTTCCTATGAAAATGCACGTTTACTGTAAGTTGTTGAAGTGCCTTATGAAAGCAGCATGGGGATGGTTTGGAGGCTGGTCCTCTCTCCAGGGGCCGATGGGCCATGTGCGTGCTAATACCATCCATCCAAGGAGCACGAGCCAGACCGCACAGGTAGTTTGAATCATTCTCTAGAGAACGGGGTTCCAAAGCGCCCACAGTGAGGTCACAGCCAATAAACCCTCATCATGAATCCCATCCCTCACTTTTCACATAACTGAAATAGAAAAGATGGTGTCCAGTCCTCCCTGGGGTTCACAGTAATGCCTAACATGAAGGCCAGGACCCCGTGGATACGGGACGAAGCTTATGCCATCCTCTCTTCCTGAGTCTGTGGGGACGTTGCTATGGACTCCGGTTAGCTGTCATGGCTTAAAGGAACACCAGATGCCCCTACTCTCCGTACACTGAGCTGTGAGCATCCCAGGAAATTGAAATGATGAGATGGGAAAAAGGATCAAAGCCTAATATCAAAGGGAGAAAGAAAGGAAGTTTCCTTTATCACCAGAGCTAATGGAGTTTTAAAAAAATTGTATGTTAAAAAAAAATTAAAGTTACAAAAAATTTTAAAATATACATATTAAATGACCAATTTCAGTGCCTGGAATATGTGAGACAAACAAAATGGGAAGAATCTATACTACCTTTAGACGATTATTCAGAAAATGGAAAGGAGAGTATCAAAATCTTTTTTTTTTTGCACAAACAATTCATGGAAGAAAGAAGTTATTAAGCAGTAAATAACTGATTTAACTCCTTTCACTTAAATGACTGATGTGTTAGTAAGTTTTGAAATTTCAATCTAGGCCCTTAGTAAGGGCCAGTTAGTAAGGAGTATTTGAAGATACAATTACTGGACGGCATTTGCAGCCAAAGGAGAGGGAGAAATATGAGCTGTGGTCCCTGTCATCACAGAGTCAGGAAGCTAACGCTAATTCACTGGAACAATTAGCAAAATCTGTAAGCAACAATTCCGTGACATTCAATCGAATGCTACATCCTGGGATACATTCTGTAAAATGTAGCATTAAGATAAATTGGTACAGCCACTATGGAAAACAGTATGGAGTCTCCTCAGAAAACTAAAAATAGAGTTACTATATGATGCAGCAATCCCACTCCTGGGCATATACCCAGAGGAAACTATAATTCAAAAACATACATGTACCCCTATCACATCACTATTCTCAATAGCCAAGACATGGAAGCAACCTAAATGTCCATTGACAGATGAATGGATAAAGAAGACGTGGTACATATACACAATGGAACATTATTCAGCTGTAAAAAGAATGAAATAATGCCATTCGCAGCAACATGGATACAACTAGAGATTGTCATACTAAGTGAAGTAAGTCAGACAGAGAAAGACAAATATCATATGATATCACTTATATGTGGAATTTAAAATACGACACAAATGAACCTATTTATGAAAAAGAAACAGACTCACAGACATAGAGAACAGACTTGTGGTTGCCAAGGTGGGGGGAGGGATGGAGTGGGAGTTTGGGGTCAGCAGATGCAAACTAGTATATACAGAAGGGATAAACAACAAGGTCCTATTGCATAGCGCAGGGAACTATATTCAATATCCTGTGATAAACCATAATGGGAAAGAATATGAAAAAGAATATATATATGGATAACTGAATCACTTTGCTATAAAGCAGAAATTAACACAACATTGTAAATCAGCTATACTTCAATAAAAAAATAAATTAAAATGTAGCATTAAGAGAATAAAGGCACGAGTCATCCGTGAAAGCCTCAAAATGCCATTGAAAGTTTGCATATGTGGTCTAATTGGTGCCCGTTGGCTGGGACTTTCTGCTGAAGGCTGGCAATTTTTACCCGGTCAGGACATACTCAGATATGGAATCCGAAGAAGAAAAGTCAAGTCTACAACAGATGAGGTGCAGGCCACGCCATTCAATACGTAACAGCATACAGGAAAACAACAAAAGCAATAATAATGAGGGAGATGTTCTTACCGGCAGGAAAAACAAATTTTGCGCACGCAGAATTGCTACCTGATTATATAAGGCAGAAAGACTTGTGTTTGACGCATTGGCAGTTGGAAGAATTGTCTCCTCTGACTCACTCAGGAAAAACTGCAAAGAAAGTGTTTTTACAATGAATTAGTGCAAAGGAGAGTAAAGAGTTAGCAGGTGGGTGCTAAGTTTATTAATGACGTGCGTGAGCAGGATTGTGTGGGCAACTCAGCATCTTTACTTCCAGTGCTAATCCCTTCATCTTCTCTTTGAGGCTTTCAGAATTTCTATTGAATAAGTAAATAACTCTTGTTGTGCTCTGCACTTCATAGTGAATTCCAGAACTCCCAAGTTGATGTTAAAGACAACAGAAGCACCTTGTTAAATATAAATTTTAAAATGAACCAAGGACAGGGCAGAGGGTTTGGTTAGAATTACGACCTGACATCACAACCCTCACACTTTCAATTCTGCAGCAGGAGATCGGAGTCTTCACAATGTGTTTTTGCAGGATCTTCACCATCATGGCTCAAACGTTAAATGAGTCAATGCAGTTATATGAGTTTTTTTTTTATATTAAGAAAATAAATTAATTTTATGGGAAAAATGCAGTAACTGGCATCAACAGTTGTCTCTATTATTTGTGAGTGCTTGGCATCTCAGGATCACGAGGGATTGAATTTGGAAAGGAAGGATGCTCTTAGGACTATTGGAAAGGGAGTCCTGATTTAAAAAGAAAAGAAGTAATCCTGAGAAAATAAAAATGATTAGCTCTTATGTAATGGTCACCAATACCAGCACCCAGAAGGAAACTGTCAGCCAGTTCCAAGGTAGGAAAAATTCAATCTCTTTCTGTTTCTCTCTCCCTCTCTCTCGCTCTCCTTCTCTGTCTCTGTCTCTGTTTCTCTCTCTTTCTGTCTCTTTCCTAGACGAGCTGCAGCACAAACTGTTTAGGTAACCAAGGATCAGTTACTTTCCATACCACGGCTGAGGGTCAGAGAAGTGTTCAGTGAAGGTAAACTAGAGAATCACTCAGGCCAGGTTCCCTTATGAAAGAGATTCATCTCATCCATGAAACTAGGCTAGGTCTTCGGCACAGGGTTAACCATCCACGTTCCAGGTCTAAAAAGTACAACTTCCCTGTAGAGTTTCGATAGTTGCTTTTGTTTCCTTCCTTTCTTTTGTTTGTTTCCTTTGATGGCAGAGTTCTTGTCAAATACCTACAGTAATTTACTTAGGTAAATAAGAAGGCATTTAAATAAATATATAGATATATTTAAATATATTAAATAGTATATTCTTGAGAACATTTCCTCTGAGATTCCAAGAATGATACTAGGTACAGTGTTTTTGCCCATTATATCATTTGATAAAATGCTGCAAAAAGCTGATTTAAAAGTCAAATAAATGTAGTAGATTTCTTTATTTACTACTAAAGAATTTATCAAAAATGTCACAACCCCTGGCTGAAATATAAATGTGCTAATTATTTGGAAAAAAATATATCAGGAAAAGAAATGAAGTAATTGCTTGGCAAACATCAGGTTCCAAAATGTTAAAAATTTAGATGTGACAGACCCAACATACAATTGATTTAAATATTAAAGAATCAAGATACGACAAATAGAAGGAGACTGTTTAGCTTGATAGGTTACTAGTCTCAGGCACCTGAGATCTTAAAATAATTTTAAAAAACCTTCTTGATTGTATCAGCATATAAAGAAGAAACTAAATTCTTGCTGTACAATGAGTAGAAATATATGCTGTGAAAGTTTTGTCTTGCAAGGACGCGCTGCAATAATAAGATGGTTTGAACTTGAAAAACAGTGGAGAACTTTAATCAATACATCAGGAATGCTTCATTAACTCCCTTCTGCTACTTTTTTTCAAGTGTTTAATTAACTACCCCTAAAATCAAGAAACTCTTTATTCTGTCTATGTGGCATCACACTGCAGTTTGGAATCAATTTTCCTCTTCTGTCCCCTTAGTCACTGTAAAATAACAAACTCCTAATTATAGCCAGTCCAAGCTCGAGGGTTATCAATCCACGTCCCTCTCCCTTCCGGATTAAAGTGCCACAATCTTCTGCACAGAATGAATTTCTAGTATCATAATTATTGGGGGGAACGCCTCTCGATCTATTTTAATATTCTACAACCTTTGTCATAATTGGGAAAATGATACCCTCATCCTGGACAAGATATCCTAACTAAGTGCCTATTTTTAGCCCTACTTCCAAATTTTACATTTCCCAGGCAATGTGAAACATCTCAGAATTATGTTTTTCAAATAATATTAAACTGTGAACACGTGATTTAATACCGTGTTAATAGCCTGATAACATCATTGCTTGTCATTTGGTTGGAAATAGAAGTAATTAACTAATTAGAATTAGATTACCAATTAACTACTAGTTAACCACGGCTAACTCCTTGTCTATGTGGCTCACGAAGCTGGGCTATTTATAATATTCTCTGGGAAGTTTCTCGGAAAAGTTGCAAAATGGTGTGAGGCATCACATGACGACATTGTCAAAATGTCAGAAAAAAAAAAGGCAGAGGATTTGAGCTTCTCGAACATGGTTCTAAACAGTCAGCTGGAAACTAAAATGGAACAAAACACACAGGCCTTTTGCAATTTGCTACCCGAAACCCTATATTTGAAAAAAAAGTCTGGATAACTGGTTGTTTTTTTCCACTTTGTATTGGGGTGTTTGGTGAACACCAGGTATTTTAAATGTCCTGGTAAAATCTCACAATTCATTTTAAATAAAACTGACCTGGACATTTCGTCATTTATATTAGTGTATAATGAGAGTTAAAGTAACACCATCCCTGTTGACCCTAGCTCTTGTAAGGGCTGTGAAGATTCAGCCTCGGGATAAACATTAGGGACTAAAAATCCATGCGGAGGCTCATTGTGGAAGGGTCCATCCGCACGGTCAGGGGCAGAGGGAGCTCGCGGGTGGCCTCAGCCCTCACATCATCCCTAAGGCTTCTCTCCTCTCTGAGGTAAAGAGAGTGATGGTGGTGATGATAGAAAAGTAGTTAATAAGGGCTGTTTGCCACTGGCTGGAAAAATCCAGGGCAAATTGAGAGGTTCCCCCACTGTGGAGGAACTGGGCATCAAAGCGAAAATGAGAACCTTCAAAACATTATTGGAAGTGAAATAAACCAGGCACAAAAAAGACAAATATCATGTAATCTCACGTATACGAGGTGTTCTAGAATAGGTAAGTTTTTCGTAACAGAAAGCAGAGTAGAGGTTACCAGAGGCCAGGGAAGTGGGGAGTTATTGTTCATGGGTACAGAGTCTGAGATGATGAACAAGTTCTGGAAATAGTGGTGACGGTTTGCATAATACTGCAAAGGTACTGAATACCCCTGAATCGTACACTTAAAAATGGTTAAAACAATAAACTTTATGTTATATATATTTTCCCCAAAGGAAAAATAACAAACATTGAAAACAGAAAAAGAAAAAAAAAAAAAAAAAAAGGAAGAAAGCATTTTTGCCTTGTCCCTAAAAGAATGCTTCAAAATCACAGGAGCTACAGAAGAGGATCTGAATGTGCTGTGACTTTAAAAAGATGAAGTTTCCTGAGAGAGAAGTATCCTCCCAGTGACTTAAGGAAAGCTTGCTCCTGAAGGCAGCGCCTCGCCTAACTCCCATACCAGAGAGCTGCTCTTCTCTGGAATGTGAGTCCAGCACCCGGATTAGCCTCACGGGTTAATCACTGCTAAGAAAGAACAAAACTACAACGCGGGGATAGGGCTCAGTTAGTCCAGGAACTGTATTCTTAGAAGAAGTACCAAGATAAGTTTAAAAGCTATCCAGGTACTACATTAAATAGAAACCTCTCCTGGATGGGGGTTTGAAGTGGGGCTAGGAAAAAAGGCACAGAAACACCGCTAGGAGCATTTGACCGCATGCAGGTAAAGACTGTACCCGCATCCCCAGCAGGAGGAGCCATCTTCCCAGAATGTTAGTGAGGGACCTGGAGCCCACTTCCCTTGCTTGGCACCCCAAAGATGCTCAATTCCACCAGCCCAGGTCTCAGTGCTGCACTGGCACCCCCTGGTGATGTGTGTGACCCAAGGGACGTCACAGCACCGTGCAGTGTGGCTGGGGACACAGGATCTTGTGTCTGCCTTGTGCAGTCAAAATGCAAGAGGTCAGGGATCCGAATAGCTGGAGAGTGTTTCTCTGTAAGTCATCAGATGCGATCAAAGATGGCACCCTGATGGACCAGTCCTTCCCCTTCTGTGATGAATAAGAAATGACAAGAAATCTCAAGATCTAGGGAAAGTGATTTCCTTTGTCTACCTCATGTTGCATTTCATACTGTTTTGTGATGTTTCTGTGAAATAAATACAAGAAGAACATCTGCATGGGAGGGAACCACTAATTTCACCAGGTATCAAGAAAAATAATGGACAGAAACAAATTAATTTAGCTTGTTCCTTGTCCCACAGCCTCTGATACCAAGGGGCAGCTCAGTGCGTGGAGCCTTATTTCATTCTTTCTCAAAGCTCATCCACCATACTTTTAATGTGTCTCCCATAGACTTCTCGACCTCACTTGGCAATGCACTTCCTTCTTTCTGAGGAAGGAAAATGACACTGGAAGATGTGTTTCTGGTACAGAAGATATATTTCTTCTCTCCAAAGGGATTGCAGTTACTGTAAAAATATCTACTCCTAAATGCTGAGCTCATGCAACATTTATAGACAGTGATTGAACTGCCCATCAATCACTAATTATCCTAGGAGAAATACAACCAGCTTCGAATAAGATTTGTTTCCCATTTCGAGTCTGTCTTTTAAAAACTAGGTGATAAATCCTGGTTTTATAAGGTCAAATTGGATTTCATGAAAAATGTTTTCTTCTTTAAAGGGTTGCCTGCTTACACATTCATTCATTCATTCTCTCATTTAGTAACTATGGAATGGCCCCTCCTTATATAGAGGGTGCTTTCCTAGGACACGTGAAAACATAAATAAGCAAAACACCCCTCGCTCTTAGGTGTGTGGATGTTGCGTTACATGTGTCACCGCTCAGGATGTGTGCACAGGTAAATGAGCACACAGGTGAGTGCACAGGTAAATGAGTGCACAGGTGAGTGAACACACTCTTGAGGGATGAGGAGACTTGATTATAAGGGCAAAGGGGGTCAACACTCGTCAGGGCAACGGAACACCCTCGGTGTCTTGTTAGAACCACTCAGAACTCTAGCTAGTGTTGTCCTTCAAGTGTGTCCTGTTTCTCCCAGCCCCACCCCCTCCTCCTTCACGGTGGAGCTCACTTCTGTCCCAGCTGTCTCCCGTAGCTTGATTTACCAAGCTCTTCTCAGAGCTTGCTGGCACTTTCTCCCAGAGAGCTGGATCTCACAGCAGCAGGACTAACGCGCACATGCCTGTTACAAAGTCCAGCACGAGGAACCCATTTTAGGAAATGCTCATGTTTCTCCAGTCTCTCACCACTGCCCTTCGTGTCTCTGTCCATCTTCCTCTGTGGTGATAGATTCATACGCTCATGCAATAGCCACGATACCGCCTGTGCAGGAAACCTAGGGGTCCTAACGGCTAGTGATATGCTTGCTGAAGGGCTCTTCCAGGAAAGGCCCTCTTGTCTAGTCTTCAGTCCCTCATGGCACATTCCTCACCCTGAGGCCTCCCCTGCTCTGGTGACAGCTCTGGGGCCACAGTCACAATATCCTCGGGTCGTCACGCAGAGAGCCCTTGGCCCACGGTCTGGGGCCCTCGTGAGCACGTGCCTCAGGCTGACTGCTGCCAGCCTCCCCTGGAGCCCTTGCAATCTGAAGTCCCTCCTGAGCAGGGTATTCTTGAGGGAATTACCTGTCCAGACAGGGCACCATTTCCCAGCTCTTCCCCAGTCAGTCCTGACAAAGCCCTTGTTGGAAATAAATGATGTCACGGTCTAGGTATGCCTGAGACCTAGAAGATGAGGCCTCCATCCCTGGAGGGAAGGTCTCATCATCTCTGAAGCAGAAAGTCAGCCTCAGGTGCTGTGAAGGTCCAGGAGGAGGGTGAAGAGCTTGGGGAGAAGTCCAGGAGGAGGGCCAGGATGGTGGAGCTGTCATGGTGAACTTGACACAGCAAGACAACTCCACATAGGAACACAAGCTGGTCCTGGGGAAGCCTGCCGGCTGCATGGGCTTGACTGCCGAGCCCTCTCGCCCCACAGACACTGTTAGTTCTAACTGCACAAGGGCAAGTGGGAGCAGCCCCTTCCCGAGCTGACCTCTGAGGCTGAGCAGGTGGGTAGAGGAAGGCCAAGTCACGGTGACACCTGTCACTGGTCTGTGCCTGGGAAGACCTACAGTAGGGCCTCACCTCATGTCCTTTCTCAGGGGAGCTCCTAGAGGGAGCTGGGGCATGTAGTTAGGTGAGGTGGGAGAAGCCAGCTCACCTGTCCCCCAGTTAACCACACGGCGGGACACCCAGGAATCCATACCCAACCTCCTGATGGGCAGGAAGTGGGAGGAAGGAGGGCAAGCTGAGGCTTCTCTGCCACCTTCTTTCCAGGTGCCCTTAAGATGGACTTCGAGACAAAGTGAAGTGGAGGAAGGGGCCCTCCCACCTCTGCAGCTGGCACCCCAGCCCTTCTGCCTTCCAGCTGGCATCACCCTCACCTGAATCTCCAGGTGTGTCTGGAGAAACTGTACGACCCATAGTACAACACTGAGGACAAAACCCAAGCAAATATTCAAGGTCCTTACCTACTCCTTCAGCCTTGTTTTTTTGCTGCTACTTGGTACACATTTCTCTCTCTTCTCTGTCCTAGATGCCAAATGCCTTCCCTCCTTCTCATCTTTCATCCACCATCTGGTGAAACTCCTTCTGCCCATCCTTTAGAATCCTGTCCCGCAGCCTGGCTCCCCTGTCCTTGCCCCCTACACGCTTCCATGGTTGGCTCTCAGACGCTTTTATAAGTTTACCCAGCTGTCGGTCTCCTAAACTCCACCGGGAACTCCTGGGAGGCAAACTGTCTTTGTGTTCTGAGGATCTAGTGACGTACCAGGTGCATATTTATGCTCAATACATATATATATTTTTTGCTGAATGAATGCTCATTAGTCTCACCTATGAAAACGATGTCTTTATTATGTAACACACGTGCCTCTTCTCCACAACCTGGTTTTGTGTTTCAGGAAGGCAAGGAGTATACTCATGACACTGCAGTTCCAACACCAGTAAAGCACCCAACATATGAAGGAAATTAACGCCTTATGGTTGATGGTGATGATGTCAGAATAATAATAAGGTTGTGTCTCAATGTGCACTGATTACCTAAGTGTCTATTTTTAAGGCTATACCAATAGTACTATTGATACAGTAAGAGCGACCACTGGTTCAATATTTACCAAATACCTCATGCCGTCCTAAGTGTGCTCGGAGCGTCGGTTCATACCTTAAAAATCCACCTTGGCAGAGAAGTGTGAGTTCTCACTGAGAACTGAAAGTAAGTTCTCAGTTTTCTCATGAGAAGTGAAGTGGGACCTGTGGAAGTTTGTAATGAAAATTCTCCAAAACCGAACAGCTGGTAAGGTGGGAGCTGCTGTTTGAAATCAGGCCCTTTAAACCCCAGAGCAGGACACCTTTCCCACTGCACTCTCCTTAATTTGCTGGTTCTGTTACCCACAGCCGATCACCCTGCTGACATTTGGTGGCATTTCTGTAGCCGGAGCCAAGACGAGCTAGGAGGTAGGAAACCGCTGGAAGGAGCCTCCCTCCCTCGCGGTGGTTCCCCCAGTCTGCACCGTTTTCCCTTAGCGAAGCCGCTGCTGCAGCGGTTGAGGGCTGAATTTAACAGGCAGCAACGGGTGTCACTGAAGGAGCTGTGGGAAAGGTTTCCAAATCCCATGAGACAGGCACCGCCCGGCGGGGCCCTGACTCACCATGTTGAACACGGCCATGGTTAATATGATGGCCGTGGTGATGACCGTCAGGGAGATCCGAGGCCAGGGGCGGGTGGCGATGATGCCCGACGACTTCAAGAGCCACAGGAGAGAGGCGGACGCTTTTTTGCTGCATTGCTGGGAGGAGAGAGAAGGAAAAAGAAATGCGTTGCTATTTTATGTATTTTTCTCAAGTTTCTCAAGGATGTTTAAAACCACAAGATGCATCGATATTCTTCACAGATTGAAGAAGTAGACTATGTTGGCATCATTGTTACAAATTAGGAACAAATTAATTACGTTTGTACGACAAATTAGGACGTGCTTGTATGTCCTTTAAAAGAGACCTGAAATTATGTTTAAAAATTCTTCCGGTAAAGGAAAAATACGCCAGGTAATTAAACCACTCTGGGGGATGTGTTGGGTCTCAGATCACAGCTGTGAGGAGGCAGGTTTCATAAATTCAGGTGATTTACGCAGAAAGCGATCAACACGCAGCTAATCCTAAGAATACAACCGGACCATAAAATAGTTTGGTGCCTGTACCTGTGAAGGCAACACCCAGCGTTCTCAGCTGAGGCTTGTGGTGATGGCTTGACCTCATCCTGTCCTGCGAGGGCTTCCTCCACGTGGAGAAGCTCTACTTTTTATTATAAAAATTTTTATTTTTGATTGTGTTAAAAAATGTAAAATGGACCCTCTAAACTATTTTTAAGTGCACAGTTCAGTAGTGTTACTGCATCCACATTGCTGTGTTACAGATCTCTAGAGCTGTTATCTTGCACAACTGAGACTCCACACCCACGAAACAACTCCCCTTTCCCCTGGCAACCGCTATGCTACTTTCTGTCTCTAAGCCTCTGACCAGTCTAAGTACTCATGAAAGTGGAATCATGCAGTATTTGTCTTTCTGTGCCTGGCTTACTTCAGCTGGCATAACGTCCTCTGGGTTCATCCACCCTGTAGCCTGTGACAGGACTTCTTTCTTTTCATAAGGCTGAATAACAATCTATGTATAGGCCACATTTTGTTTATCCATTCATCTCTTGTCGGACACTGGCGTTGGCTACAGTGAATAATGCTGCACTGAGCAGCATTATAGTTTCTAAGAAGCTCTTTTCGTGTGGAAGGAACTGAGGTCTTTATAGGATGACAGCCAGCTTTCCCTCACCATCTTCTGTGGGCCAGACTCTGCTCTGTGGGAACTCAGTGATGGGCTAACCTCACCGAGGCCTCGAGGCCACCTTCCTGGGGAAGCACTGTGATGTTCACCTTCGTCCCGGTGGTGAGAGAGCGGAGTAGGGAGAATCCTAACCTGTGGGTAACGCAAACCTGGCCAGTGCCAGGTATTCCGGTACCCACCGGAGTGGGCATTTACATATGTTATCAGATCTGACAGGCATTCTTAAGAGTTCTCTAGGAATCTAAATTTTAACCTTCACGCAAAAGGGACTGTGGATCCGAGGCCACGTGTCCTGGAACCATTAAAAAAAAAGGTATAATTTCGAAAAAATTTAGAAGGAGGAATAAATATACACTCATACACTTTTGACTTGCACTAGTAAGTTAATATAATGATAAAACTGTTGCGACATCAATAAAATTCAAATAGAGAATATTCCTTAATAGCACTAATAAACAGCGCTTTTATTTCTCAACCTCTTTCACATTTTCTTTCTGCTTTATTCTTTAAAGTATTGTTGATGTAAGCACTGCAACTTGTTAACTGTTGATACAACAATTAAATGAGACTCTGTGATACTGGATAAGAGGCAGTGAGAAAGGTAACCGGCCCTGTGGCTCGACATCAAGTCCCTATAGCTGTTAAACTTTCAGCAAGTTAATTACCCTCTCTGGCCTCAGTTTCTTCATCTCTAAAATGAGAATAATAGTGCCTGCCTCGAGGTTTAAATGAGCTACGTAAGGTGCCCAGAACAGGACATATGTGTTAACACTTCTTATATTTGTGAAGAAAACATAATATTTCTTAGAAACATTTTAGTGACTAAAAATTTATTTGCTCTACATCTAGATGAACAAAAAACATGTTTCCCCTTCCATTCCACTATAGTCTTTTTTTTCCCCTTCAGCTCCTGATATAAAGACATGCAGAACATTTTCTACAGCATACATCCCCCACTGATGTAGAATCCCAGGACAGCGTTTAGCGCTCACTCCTTGGGCAGATTCTCCTGGGTCTTTCTCTGGTTTCTCCTACAGCCTGTCTGGGACAATGGGACAGTGCTGCCCTGGATTCCGGGGGCACCAGGAGCTGAGTCACTGGCTGGCAACCGGGCTCTGCAGAGCATCTTCCCACCAGCAACACAGGGGGAGCCAGATTTATGCCTTAAGCTTCTTCCCCAAAGCAGGGTGTGGACGGGGGTTGGTGGTGGCGTTAAGTCTGTTTTCCAATGAGATGCCCTTTAATGCTGTGAACATGCAGTATCTTTCAGGGTCACACGGCTGGAGGACACCCACCTGAAAGTGTACCACTATCGTTCAATGCATGCTACTTGGAATAATATTAATACCGCAGACCACAGTCAGATCTGCATTCTGGAGGAGAAGCTATAATAGAGTAAAGAGCAGAGATTCAAATGGAATATCATTGTCATCCAGCTCATATTCCAGTAGGAGATGATGACATCTGGCTGGATTCTGGCAAATTAAGGCAATATTTATGTATTTGCATCCTAAGTGACTAGGATTAGTGTTTTTATTTAAAAGAAAATTATAAAAATGGATGCTTTTGTGTCTGTACACAGAAATTGTCAATAGATATGATAAACGTTTTAAGAGCGGAAAACACAAAACTGTTATTTTAGGAGAATATTTAAATCTAAATATTACATTACAGATTCCATGTCACAGTCAATTAGGTAAAATATTATCTGGTTATTACACAGACATGCTATTGAAATTATGAAATTAAAAAAATTACTGTTTGAATTTTTAGAATAATGCATGGTGATAATATTGCCAAATATGCCATCTAACAGGAATATGTTATATTCTGCTTACAGATTAGTCATTTGCTGAAGCAGATGTGGGCAGACACATGTGAGTTTTTTCTGCTCCCGTGACACGCTGGGCAAAATTACAAACTGGTGGCCCTAGAAACTACTGCCTCTGTGTGCCTACTGTATATGTGGCAGAATGTCCTGGAAATCTGTCATGTTCCTACTCAGCCCTGCGAAGAGCCCTCTTCTTGGAACTGCTCACTAAAGACGCGTGGGGTTGGCGTGCGTTGGGCTCAGGACACCGGATTCAGGATGCGGTAGGTTCAATTCCTTCTCCATTTAGTCTTCCTATGTGACTCCAAGACCCCCCGTGAAATTGTTTTTAAACCTATCGAGCCAAATACTCATTGTTCTCCAGCTCATGGAGACAGGCAGCCTCCCCTATCTTTCCATCCTGTCACCAAGTAGAGGCAAAGTAAATACAACTGTTCTGAAATATGAAAACTGGTAACACTGCTGGTGGCAAGGATGAGGAAATAGAAGATGATGATGGAGATGGGGACCCTGAACTATAAAGACAGTGCAGGAAGAAGAGGAGGAAGATACAGACCTTAGGGGGAAGAGAAGAAACCAACGATGGGAGAAAAGGAGAAAAGAGACTAAGAACTTAAGATAGAAGGAATCCGATTAAGGAAAAATGGGAACATTGATTCCGTTTGTAGCTCTGAATAAAAATTACAACTTGGATCCTAACATGATAATTTAGTTCAGTTTATTCTGTTTTGGGTTAAGTATTCAAACAGAGTTCCTGATGGAAAAATAAAGTTTATCAAAATTTACACCATCCTAATGAGACATTATAAACGGTAACATCTCAAAGAATATTGTGGTGTTTATTCAGAAGATGCTATGCATATGAAAATGAGAGCATTTCCAATGGGTAGTCATTCTATTTGATCTTTGCTGTAATCACTGGCATCGTTTCAGCCAAATCTGTTTCCTCCCTGCTGTGATCATCAGTGAGGCTCACTGTATCCTATGATTGCCTCTTCTTACTTACAGCGAGCTCACTTTAAGTAAGAAATGCTAGAAATCCTTCTAGAAATGCTCTTGGCTGGTAATGCCACATGCATCCACTGATAAATACGGAATTGGTACTAACTGTAGTGGGAGATGTAAAAGGAGAAAGAATATAAATTTATATGAAAACCCTATGGTGGGGACTTCCCTGATTGCGCAGTGGTTAATAATCCGCCTGCTAATGCAGGGGACATGGGTTCCATCCCTGGTCCGGGAAGATCCCACATGCTGTGGAGCACCTAAGCCTGTAAGTCACAACTACTGAGCCTGTGCTCTAGAGTCTGCGAGCTGCAACTACTGAGCCCACATGCCACAACTACTGAAGCCTAAGCGCCTAGAGCCCATGCTCCGCAACAAAGAGAAGCCACTGCAATGAGAAGCCCACGCACTGCAATGAAGACTCAACGCAGCCAGAAAAAAAAAACAAAAACAAACTATGGTGGAGTTAGTGCTTGGGGCAGTGAGCAGTGTGGGTTGCTAGAAAGGGTGTGGATGAAAGCTAACGTTCTTCATCCAGAAGATGCAGAGATTCTCCATGTAAAAATAAAATGCTCTTCATCTGTGTTTTGGATTTAAAAAAAAGAAAAAACTATCTCCACCAAAAATATTTTCCATTTCTTCCTTCCTCTCTTCCTTTTTTCTTTTTGAAACTTTTGCATTGGAAACGACTGGTAGTCTCTCTTTCTAAAATTCCTCCTAATTTAATGTTATCATTATTAAAGCAGATTGTGTTTGCAGTCTCATTAGTGTTCCTTTTTAAAATAAAACGATGTACCTGAAAAGAAGTAGATCCTTATATAGGTGAAGTTTAATACAATGAGAAACATTTCAGAAAGTTATCAATATATCACAGTGGCTGAGTAACAAATTTTTATTATTAGAACTCATCCTAAAATCTTGCGTGAAAGCTATGGCGAAGTTTATCATATAAACATGCACTATTGTGTAGCTGTCTAAAGGAACACTTTGCCTTTCCTACTTTGGCATTTTAACTGGGCAGGGACTATCTTTTTGAATGGCAGCAACAAGTTGCAGCAATAATTACTTAAAACATTTAATGTCACAGAGACTGATGTGTCTGCTTTAATCATTTAATTGTACTTGGATTTCCCACAGACTTTTATTTCAACCAATCATAGTTTACAAAATCAACCTGTTTCTTTTGTACGCCTTGGCTGAGCCATATTCCTCTGTCATTCATCCACTGTGTGGTCCTCATAGCACTGTCAACATTGTGTTATCTTTGCCGACATGCTTGTCTCTGGTCATGTGGAGACCTGGTGGAGGACACTGGCCTCCTCACACCCATCTTTGTTTTCTATTTTTTTTTTTGGCCACGCTGTGCAGCTTGCGGGACCTTAGTTCCCTGACCAGGGATCAAACCTGGGCCCACAGCAGTGAAAGTGCCGAGTCCTTACCACTGGACCTCCAGGGAACTCCCATAACCCATCTTTGTATTCCCAGAGGCAGCACGGTGTTTGGCAAACAGTCAGAACGTAATAGATGCTCACTCAATAAGCTCCCCGTCTTAACGATGGACCCAAAGAGAAATTCCCATGGGCTGGGAACAAAGAAGGAGATCACTGCTGGGGGACTGAGGCTGTGGGATTGGCCTAGGAGTGTCCTGAAACTGAACATTACCTAGGGCTGGGCTTTTAATGCCCACAGGGAAAGATGTTGCCTTGGGTCTGCAAAAGGTGGGCAGCTGGAACCAAGACCCCTGAATAAAACCAGAAGCCTAAGAAAGCTATTCTCTCCATGTGGAGAAGTCTAGAAGAAATCCATACACTAGATCAAGGAAGTACCAATAAACTTCCAATGATAATTCAAACTCTAAATATGGGTGTTGGTTTTGAAATCACATTATCTGCTTCATAATGAGAATCCCAAGGTGAGTGGTTATCAATCAGACCAAAAACCAGAGAAAGTCCTTGGGGCTCCAGCTGCAGCAAGAACAACACTGCTTATGAAAAATACTTCACATCGCAGGGTGCAGGGCACGTCCCAGTTGGGAAGGGGGCAGCCCCTACTGAATGATCTCACAATAAACAAAAATTATGAACTACATAAGAAGACCTTACAAGGAAGAATAAACAGAAATAACAGATAGTAGAATTAGTATCACAAGGTCTGCAATTATTATATCAATCTGAAATAGTCTGTAAAATAAGATTAAATTAATAAAAGATGGATTAGAGTTCATAATGAATAATCAGTTAAGAGAAAGCAACAGGCATATCTTAAAAATGAGCTCCATAGACTCTCTAGAGACAAACATGTAGATATTGAGATTAAACACTCAATAGTTATGCTGAAGAGGGTAAGATAGCGCTAAGGAAACAACCTGCAAAACAGCACAGAAATATAAAGAGATAAAAAGTATGATGTTGAGGCACAGAAGGTACAATAAAAAGATTCAACATACTTGGAATGAAAGTTTGAGTAAAATAGAACAGAAAGACAGGGAAAGAGGCAAAATACAAGGAAATATGGGATGACAACTTTGTGGATCTGGAGCACGAAATGAACTCTGTGGCTGGACAATGCACTGAGTCGCAACCAGGAAAAATGAAAGTAAACCTACTCCTTAACACAAGGAGTCAATTGACCAAGACAGACAAAGAACAAATCCTACAAAAGCAATCAGAGAAAAGACATCTACCAAGGAAGAACAATTAGAGTAGATTTCTCCTCAGTACCTTAAAATCCAGGAAAATATGGACTCATGTCTTCAAAATGTTAGAAAAATTATTGACTAAATTATTAGTCAGTGAGGAAAAAAGGATATTTTTTAATATAAAAGCTGATTGGGTATATTATGCACAGGCTCTCATGGAAGGGATTACAAAAGGAATAATCCTATGGAAATATGGACACTGCATCTGGAGGAAGGAATGGCATTCAGAAGAACGGTGAACAAAGAGATTGTTAAACAAGAATAGTGGTAACAATGAACAATAAAAATAGTTTAAATTTTAAAAATCTAAAGAGCACTAGCATGGATGATGGATAAGGATGATAAGATTTAGAGATTTAGAGCATGGTCCTTGTATTCTTCACCAAGAAGATGGAGATAATAATGGACCCTGTTAATCATGTGCATGTTACATATTTTACCTTAATTGCTAAAAGAAAAGACTTGGATAAAGCAACTGCCAAGTCACTAGAGGGAATAAAGGAGAATAAACTCCATTCGTCCAAGAGAAGGCAGGAGAGGAGGAAAAATAAGCAGAAGCAAAGAACATACATGATGGATAAAAAAAGCAAAATAAGACTAGCATAATTATAATACACATAAATGTATTACACTTGTCAGGTAAAAGAAAGAGACTCTTGGATCAGAGAACGTAACATACACTTAGATGTTGTTTACAAGAGACACACCTATATAGCAAGGAAAAGCTGAATAAGAAGATGGGAAAAGGGACACTGGGAAAATACTAACCATGAGAAAGCTGATTATGTTGAAATTAGAGAAAATAGATTTCAAGGGAAAAACACTCCTGTGGGTAGAAAGCTTTTTAATCAGCTTGTGTGTGACCTACTTTCCTTCCCCAGGACAATCTCTATGTTTGTGCTTTCATCTCTGCCTGGAACAACGTTGGTGGGCTGATATCATATTATCTCTGCTATACAAAGCACAAGAAAACCACATTGAGAGAAAAAAATACTCCTGACATTTTCTAACATTTTCATTTGCTAAATCCGGCATACTCCTTCTAAAATACATTTTATCAAGGAGGGTTTTTTTTTTTTTGGTGTGTGTGTTATTTATAGTTATATCTCTTGTATTTCTTCCAGAGATGCAAGTCTACTTCAGGTAGTTTAGAAAGTTAAATTTGGCAGTAAGTACACACTTATTATTATTACTACTATGATGATGACAGCTATTATTATTTTTTATTGCCGAGTGTCATGAAAATACAATCTCTTACTCTACATCTTAGTTTCTACTTAGATAAAATGGATTCTTTGGATTATCAAATAAAATAATATACATTGAATGCACTTTAAAGGGCTCTCACATATGTAAAAACATTTTTGCAAAGTATTATTATTAAGGATGCTTTCCTACTAGACAACAGCTGCATATATTGGAAAACTAGACTATGAATTAGGTTCTATGTGAGGTTATCGTGACTGACTTACGTGATTCTGACCAACTGATTCTTAGCAGTCACCGGAGACAACCTCAGTGCCATGATGGCCCAAGACCATGAATGTGGTCATCCCTGCCTAGTTCTGAGCACCTGTCTGCCAGTGACTCTCCACACACAGCCTAGCACCCTCTGGAACCTGCCTCCAAATAATTATAAGGGTTCTAAGCCTTGTTTCCAATGGCTCCAAAACCTACTTGCTATACACTACAGGGCAAATTATGTAGCCTCTGTGAGCTTCTGTTTGTTTCATTAATTGAGAATAAGCATTCCCTCCAAGGACTCTTGTGTGGTTAAATGAGCCAGCCTATATAACATGCTTAGCAGAGTAATTTTAATATAACATAACATTTATTATTTCTAAACTGCAATGAGGTCAGATACAGAACTATTCACGGGATCTTGCCCGTCATAAGCAGTTTACGTTGGTTCTGAAGGTTCTCATCCAAGGACAGGAAACCTTTGCAGATCTTATAGTGTCCTGATCCTGATCCAAAGCCTCTGTCTCCAACCTCAAGAGATCTGCTTACAACTCCTGCATTATTTGTCATGGAGGGAAACTTTTAAGTATGTAGAAATGGGAACTCATTGAAGTGAATGGCATCTCAAGTCCTGGGTCCCTCATCCACAAAATGCGGGGCTGACCAAGGTTATCTCTTGGGTCCCTTTCAGCTCTCAAGTTTACAATTGTGAAATGCTAACCAGTGTCTGTTGTAGAAAGCTAAGCACCTCCTAAGGGGACCGATGCACAGGCGGTGAAGGAGGTCTGACAAGTGAGAACACGGGATGATGGTCCAGGATGCAGGCAAGCCAGGAGCTTGCCAGAACCGGGAGCAGGGATGCGGTGACTGTGAGCTGAAGTCAGAGCTGCGAGCTTGGGGGAAGTCGAGTCTGGGCGAGGGTGGGTGTGGGATGTTCTCTGAGCAGTGGTGCCAGGACGTTGCCTTTAAGGTAACAGACATTAAATATTTATCTTGTGCTTCAAGTGA
The DNA here is from genome assembly GCF_965194825.1 of Balaenoptera physalus. NCBI lineage: Eukaryota > Metazoa > Chordata > Mammalia > Artiodactyla > Balaenopteridae > Balaenoptera > Balaenoptera physalus. Next base: position 171,338,985 of record NC_138890.1, read on the forward strand.
CTGAAATACTCAATGAAAAAAAAACAGGGCTGAGGTGAACTCACTGATGATTTTTTTCACCTGAAAGAATACAAATCAGAATAGAAAATAGGAAGCCCAAACAGCAGGCACTAGGGAAGCCAGTGGGGGAAAAGGAGGGCTCTTCAGAATTAGTTTATGAAGGTTAGGAGAGTATTTCCAAAGGAGAAGTCAGCCCGAAGCACGTCAGAGTCAAAGATTCATGGTGCGTATGAGAAGGAATTTCAGTGCAGCGAGATGAGGGCCATGGACCACCATTCAGTCCTTCGTACATTCATTTACATACAGAGCTCATCCCCACGCCAGGGCATCTGGAGAAAGAAGGATGAACACGGGCTCTCAGGGCACATAACTCTGCCTGAGGATGAATGGGGGAGGGTTGGTGAGACAAGGGAGGTGCTACATGGAGCTTGATGAGTGGAGAAAGGAAAAAGAACCTCATGGAAATCATAGAAGTCCAGTAGCGCTTACTAAGCATATGCTCATTGCAAACTCATTTATGAGGTTAGCATTCTGCTGGATTCCCTGGGAGATAGAAAGCAAGGGTAGGAAACAACCCTGGCCTTAAAGAACCTACTGTATACAAGGAGAAACAGCAGTCACACTCACCAAAAAATAAAAAAAATGGGGGTCAGCGAGATGTTATACAATCGAGTGTCAAATTACATGGTGCAGATCCTGAGTCCCATGGTGCTCAAAGAAGGACCCATCACAAGGGCTGGTGATGCTCCTGAGAAAGTTTCTAGGAAGGTGAGCAGGTGCAGAGCCCACCCCCATGGGCAATGGGGGGGAGGGGAGGGGAGGGCCAGCACTGGGGAAGGTGTGGGCTAGGGTGACCGGAGGGAGAGGAGAGGCCGGGCTTCCCCCAGCAATCATGATTATAACAAACAGATTCCATGGCATTTTTCTCTGAATGTGTCACTGAACACATATCTTTTTAATCAACGGAAAAAAATTGCATTTCCTTATCACTCTTATTTTCTGCCCACTTTGATGTTTCTCTACCTTTTTATCACACCCAGCTGAACAATGACCTATCGATTGTATCTATTATGTTGCACTTTTTGTGCAACAGAGGATAATAAAGGTAAAGGTCTTGGAGGAAAAATATGTGTCAGGCCTACCTTTTCTCAACCTCCTTCATAGATGTATTTTAATTTCTTTCTTCATACGGAGAATTTAATACCGATATTAGCATTGATACTGCCTTTGGCATTTAAGTTTTCAGAAGGTGAACATCAGTTAATAGAAGATGAGTCTGGGATATTCAGTATTCTTCCATAAACTCAGTATTTAATCCATAAATAAGTGCAAATCACAATAAAACCTCATACTTCTCTATGACCACTGTGGAATATTTGTGATATATACATAGGTTTTTTTTCTTCTTCAATTTAAATTTGTTGTTTGTAGAGTGACACTTAAGTATTACATTAAATGTCACATGTAAGAACTGTAAATTTTTTTTTAAAAAGAGACAGAAGCAAGCATTTATCATTTTGATCTTTGTTCAAAACACTATGAGAACTCATATTAATTTTTAAAAGTTAATGCTGTTGTTTGCTGCCTAAAAAAGGGTTTGTCTAAAGTGCTCTAAGAATAGGCACTCTAAAATATGCAGTGATGGAAAATAATGGTAGCTGCTGTTTGTTGAAAATCTGTTGGTATCCTGCTAGGTCTTTAACATTTAATATCTCCAATCATCCCGAGAAGCTGTAAGGATGGTTGATCACCAATTTCCATGTGAGGAAACTGTGGCTTGGAAAAGACTTAACCAAAGTCTCAAAGGTGATATATGTAGTTTTTGACCAAATTTGGAGGGTAGAGTAGAAAGGACACTTAAAGCCTTCTGCATGACTATGTTTGATGTTGAAAGATAAAAAAAAAATCCTTACATAATGTTTTAAAGAGTGAAAAGAACCTCTTATTGGAATGAGAAGAATTCCTCTTTGAATTTTACCAGGATTATATCTGGACCAAGCATCACAGCTGGCCTCTGGGGGCAGACTCATTCACAGATCCTACTGATTCAAGTTTAGAAAGGCCAGATGTATTCAAGTTTGGTCTTCCTGACCACTTTGGCAAAGTACAGGCTTCCTGTGAGTTGGAGGTTAAGCACTAGTTCATTTGCAGACTTGAACTTTTCTCTTTGAGACAACACAGAGTTAAGAACTTCCTAGCATCTGGTGTGTGGGTGTCAGAGTCTTGGGATGCCCTCGGGGAGTGGGAGGAACCAGGAGCCAGGAATGTTGGATCTTGAACCCCCTGAGGCACCACTGGCAGGTCCAGGAGGGACCAAAAGCCACGAAAGGTTCAACAGTGAGGTCAGATTATACCAAGGCTGAGAGGGGAGACGTTATATAAGAGCAAAGCATTACCACCAAGGCAGCAAAGTTGATCGGGAGATTCTTTCTCCCTCCTCTGGCTCTCTGTTTCTTTCCTATAGCAACTTAGACAGTGGAAAGAAATGTCAGTTTGAAACCCTAAATATACACTATATTCCCGCCACCCCCAAGACTGGATTCCTTGGAATAGAAAAAGAGAAGGATGGCTACTTAGACACAGTGATAGAATCTGCTTTAATTAGAACAGGGTTTGGATTTCCAGTGGAACCACGAATGACCGTTCCTCTTCTGAAAACCTGAGAAACGGGCTGCAGAAGTCTTTTGGGAACCAGGAAGAGAAAGAGTGGAGTCTGTGTGCTTTTCCACACAAGGAAATTCTGAACATAGAAAGTCAGGCTCCCTTGTATGTTAAGAATTCCTTGTATCTTAGAACTTGACAAGGGTTCCCGTGGTCAACAGTTACTCAATCTTCTCTACAACCTACAAGGTCTTCAGGGGATTTTTAAGAGACTCAAGATGCCATGTGTGCGTTCGAGGAAATCAGAAACAACAGTTTCACTTTTGGAAGAGTTTCCAATCCAATTGGAAACATCCAAACTATGATATAGCAAACAAAACCCACAAAAGTTTGCAAAGGTACAAGGCAGAGGAGGCAGTGTCTACTGTCCAGAGGTAGGGACATGCTTTGGAATCTTAACCCTTTTTGGCCAAGTGATTTCACATATCCAACTAGAATGCACCCAATGCTTGGAATCTGGTTCATAGTGGCCTCTCCTGTTTCAACTCACCGCAGATGAACAAAATGGAACCTTGACTGTCTTTTGGCACTCCTATCTCATTGTTGGCTTTCTTAGGATGCTCTCATGGAGGTAGGGCCACCCAGCAACACTTGCTTTAGACTCAAGAATGCAGTGAGATTTAATTCTTAAATCCTGAACTAGCATTTAAACCGTAAGTGCTGACAATGATTAGTTTTAAATTAAAACACTAATAAGAGATATTTTTACATTTGCTATTTTCATATTTTCCAAAAGTTTATACCTTAAAAGTTGACATTAAAGACACATTTGGTTTACATTTTAATTCTCCCGGTCATTAAAAGCCTCCTATTACACTAGTATTTGCTGCTATAAATACTCTGAAAACTTAGAGGAGATAAAAAATGTTGACAGAAACAAATAACATAAATACAATTTTATAGCATGATATCCAACATTTCAAGTAACCTTCAGATTAGTGTCTTGCCTGTGCACGGGCTGCCTCAGTTTATACTCTGGGCTGTTGACATGTAGAGTCCATATTTCTCTACTTGGATGTACATCTCTTGAAACAGTAAATCAACAAGCTCCCTGTCTTGAGGAAGAAATCAGTTTTCATTCAATGAGCACACTTTTCAAAGAAGTTCCATATTTGAAGTACCTACCAAAAGCTGTCCAGCAAAGCAGACGAAAAGGATAAAGGCAAGCGAGAGAAATGCAGCTCCAAAGGAAATCCCGAGAATGGACGTTCTACCAGGAAACAAAAAGGAACAGGTTAGTGTGGGGATAGCTTCGATTTTTCTGAAAAGCCATCATGAATACTTTTGGATTAATTAGGGTTTCATTAAATGAGGACTTCAATCCTCACTAATTTCTTGAGAAATGAAAATGGAGCTAAAAACAAACCAAAGATACATCCATAGAAAAATATCTATGGTTGTGTCTGATCCACTTGCTATGACCCATTAAAACTGCCCTACAATCATCAGTTCTTCATTAAAGAAAAACCATCTTTTTATGACTTGCCTCTGCAACCAGCGCTCTCATGCCCACACCTGATCACGTCCATCTCGGTGCCCTTTCCCCTGCTGTTGATGTCCTGGCAGCTGCCACCTCCAGGGCAGCCTCATCTGGTTTGCTTGGAAACACTGAGTCCTCACCCGCCCCAGGACAATCCAATCGATACAATTTCCTTCAAGACTGACGCAGCTAAATGTTTACTGAGGTTCCCCAAAGATTTCACAGGCCGTGGCCTTTACAGTCTTGCATGAGCCAATGAACACACAAGCTTCCTGTGATCATGTGAAAAATGTGCCCACTGAGTTACAGGTTCTGCCACTGACAGGTTACAGGTAGATAAATGTGGTCATAAGAATTGTATGCATTTCTGAGAGGTCCTTTAAATAATTAAAAAATTCAAGGCCTCTTAAAACGTCATGTAATCCAAAGGAAGCAGTGTTTGGGGTATTAAAAAAGATAAGCCATAATGAATAATTGGATGAAATTCAGATGCAGCATCCAAAGAGAGGTCAGTGATACCTGAGACCACAATGGAAGCTTTTGCTAATGAGGTCGGCTAGAGATACCGAAGAGACAGAAGAACTGGCACTGAGAAGAGTACGGGCACCCTGAAAGTCAATCCACTGAAAGGAAGACTCAGATGCAAACCAGCAACAAGCTGAAATGCCCAGTGAGTGCACAGCTGTGAGCCCCTCGGGGAGGGAAAAGAGGCAAGTAATCAGTGAAGTGAGTAATCCCCTCATGCCATCAGGATGGGAAGGGTCCACTCAGCTCACACTCAGATACCTACTCTATCTTGAGAGATGATTACATATCAAGCAAGATCTACAAAACCTGGACTTCAAACCACTACGCACTTGAACCTGACCTAATGATATATTTATGGGGTACTGAGTTAGCTCCTAGACACGGTGCACAATGCTTTCAAATACCTGGCCTGATAATGACAGTTGTTCACATCTTATGAGTCACAATAAGTGTCTGCTAGGAAGGTGTATATATACCAAATACACCTGTGTTTTGACTAGTCTCATGGCCAGGCCCATGCTGGGCTGGAATGGTGCAAAGACGAGTACAATGTCATCCCTGTTTCGAGTGGTTCACAGCCTAGGAAAGGGAAGCACCGCATGCCTCCTTACTTCCCTATCCCAAACACCCCTTGTTTTTCAGACATCACTCCTTAGTCCTTGGTCAGAAGCCAAAATCTCAGCATCTCCCCATCACAGACTCTCAGAGCTTCCTATTAGCCAGGCAGTGTGGAGGAAGGGGAGTGTATGGAGGGCTGTCGTTACTCCTGTGACCCAGGAGAGACACAGAAACTCATCTGCTAAACTTCCATTTGCCATCTTTCTCATGCATCTTTATAAGAGAGCTCTGATGGGTTTTCTTTGACTCTGTGCTCTCTTGGTTCCTTGTTGGTGTCAAGGTGATGCCAGCTACATAAGGTTGACTTCAGAAACATTATAGCTTTTTCTTAGGTCTGAAACTGTTTATTTTTTTATTTTTTAGTTTTTGGACACACCTTGCGGCTTGCAGGATCTTAGTTCGAACCTGTGCCCCCTGCAGTGAAAGTGCAGAGTCCTAACCACTGGACCGCCAGGGAATTCAGGTCTGAAACTGCTTAAATACGACTGATCTCTTCTTGAAGGTTTGGTAAGTCTCAGCTATAAAACCATCTGGTGATAGTGATGGGTGATGGTGATGGGGTGATGACATGATAATATGATGACAGAATATTGACTATGTATGTGTCAAGCACTGTTTTAAAGGCGTTATATGTATGTGTAATCCTGGACAGCAGTTATTGTTATTTCTTCATTTTACCAAAGAGAAACTGACGCCCAGAGAAGTTGAGAAACTTGCCTAAAGTTACACCCCTACCAAGTGGTACGGTCAGGGTGCACACAGTTGATTAGTTTTCTAATCCACACAGCTGTATTCCTGACCCCCTCTCTGTTTTTAGGAGTAGACATGTCACATTTCTGTCATGTTTACTGGTTCAACTTTCCAGGAAAATTATCCATTTCATTTAGATTTTTGAATATGAAATAATCTCCTTAATATTCTCTTATAATTTTAGAAGTAGCCATATTTGAAGCGATTTCTTCTTGTCCTTAGTGTTATTTTTCTTATTCTCTCTAGATCAAACTTTTGAAGCTTTGCATGTTTGTTGAACTTCTCAAAGAATGAACTTTCGGTTTATAATTAAGGTCTATGCTTTCTGATCATTTTCTATGTTATTGGTTTCTGATTTAACTTAAAAAAACCCTTCCTCCTTCTTTATTTAAACTTTCATTGTTCTTTTTCTTGATTGTCATTTATTGCCAATATTTTGTATTTTCTAATAAATGCATTTAAGGACATAAATATTCCTGTAATTACTGCTTTAGCCAAATCCCACAGTTTTTGATTTATAGCTACTCATTGCCATTATTTTCTAAAAAGCCTATAATTTCAATTTCCATTTCCTTTTAATACAAGAGTAATTCCACAAGGAGATTATTTTTGGTCTGTCCTTGTTATTTCTAATTTCATTAGGTTTGATCAGAGATTGTGGTCTCTGTTATTTCTACTTTGACAATTTCTTTTTCTTCTGTGATGTGATAAATACGTTCTATTTCTATTATGTCTTATGAATTTCTAAATATGATATATATTTATATTCTCTTTTTGCTGGAAACAAAGCATGTTCTTTCAATATATCTATTGTCAGAGCCTGATGAGTTAGTTAGATCCCCAGTGGGCTGACTTATTGTCTCAATTTGGTCTGTCAATTTTAGAATGTATTAATATTTCCAACTAAGATTGTGGGTTTGTAGATACATCTGAACATTTTAATAGTGTCTGTTTATTTCAGAGAGATATTGGAGTGCATAAAGATTTATGATTCTTAACTTTTCTTGGTGATTGTACTGTAATATGTCTCCTTCTTTCATGCTAAATGCCTTTCATTTGAACTCTATATTGTCAGAAATTTATATTATTGAGGCTTTCCTATTTCTTTAAGCTGTTTCCTGAAATAACTCTTTTCCAGCCTTTATTTCCAACATTTCTCTATCTTTTAATTTTAGCTAGATCTTTTAAAGGTGGCACAGAAGTGGCCTTTGGTTTGTAGCCTCAACTTTGAGTGTCTTTCCAAGAATAGGACACTTTCATCCATTCACAATTATGAAATTTGTTAGTACTTGACCAGTTCTTTCTACCTTATTTTCTTAAAATGTTTGGTAAAATTCACAGAAATCACTTGAGTAAAAAAAAAATTTAATACAGTTAATAGATAAATACCCATTTAAATTTTGATTACATACATGTCCGTTTCGATAAGTTGTATATTCAATGAATTTTCCCATTTTATCTAAATTGTAGATATTTTTGGCCTTGAGTAGTTTATAACATTCCATATTTATCCTGTTAAAATCTGTAGGATCTGTAGTAAATCCCATTTTATTCCTTATGTTATTAGTTTGGGTGGTTTGTGATTACTGCTTTTTTTCTTGATCAGTCTTGCTAGTGGTTAGGCATTTACAAAAATTTTTAAAGAACCAACTTTTAGCCAAAAGTTGGTTGTTTTTTCTGTTGGTTGTTTTCTGTTTTACTGATTTCTTCTTTAGTATATATTCCCTTCTATTCACTGGATTTGCTCATCTTTTTCTGGCTTCCTATGTTGGAAATGTAAAAAACTGATTTTAACTTTCTTTTTTTTCAAATATAAGTGTTTTAAAGCTCTCTAAATCCTCTCTAAATCAGTGTTATAGATACATTCCATACATTTTACTTTGATATACCAAACATTTTCTACTTTGTCTTGATTTTTTTACTTGACTCATAGGTTATTCAGAAGTATATAGTTTAACATTGAAATAGTTGGGATTATTTTTAGATATTCTATTGTTTTCAATTTCTAAGTTGGCGTTGGTGTAGTTAGGTATGTCTATAAGTTTTTCATCTTTTCATATTTATTTCAATCTTTTCAAATTTGTTGAGATGATTTTATTTTATATCTTGGTCAATGTTCCATGTACAGTTTAAAATAACATGTATTTTACTGTTGGACTTAGTGTTCTATGAATGCCAATTCATAGGCTGACAATCTTGCTCAGCTTTTCAATATCCTTATATATAGTAAGATATAAAAGGGATACTAAGTATCTAAATCTGATTATTGATTTGTCTAATACTCTCTCCTTTTTTTCAGGTTTCTTTTCCTTTCAAGTATTTTATAGCTGTGTTTTAAGTATATGCCATTTAATGATTTTATGTTTTCTGATAAACTGAACTTTTCACCAATTTTCAATGTTGCTCTTTATCTCTGTTAACACTTCTTGCCTTCATGTCTACTTTGTCTGATATCAACATATGTACAGTAACTTTCTTATGCTTACTGTTTATATGATCTCTATTTTCCATCCTTTTAACTCCAACCTAACTTCCTTCTGTATTTAAAGAGCATCTCTTGTAGACAGTATGTGGCTTTGTCATGCTTTTATTTGGAGTGTTTAGTCCTTATACATTTAATAATAAACCTACCATATTACCATCTCTTGTCTATTGTCCTACTGCTTGGTTGTATGGGGTGGTCCATTATATTTGTCGATATTCTTTATTTTAAATCTGCCATTTTACTATTTGTTTTCTATTTGTCTCGTGTTCTTTTGGGTCTGTTTCTCCCTTATTGCCGTTTTTCATTAATCTAATATTTTCATAGGACTTTTAATTTCTTCTATTGATTTTTTAGCTATACCTTTTTGTACTTTTTAGTGATTGCTCAAGAAATAAAATATACATGATTAATTTATCAGAAGTTACTTAGCATTAATATTGCGTCACTTGGAAATACATAAGGTCCTGACAACAATATAATCCTGCTCTTCTCTGCATCTTAATTCTTAGTGTAGTTATTATTTTTGCATTAAATGATCAGCAGTCTTTTAGAAAAAATAATACATTATAAGGGTACAGTCTTTTATACTCTTACATATTAAGCATGTTCTGCTCTCCATTCCCTCCTGTAGATTTAAGTTTGCCTCTGGTATCATTTCAGTTCAGCTTGAAGAACTTCCATTAGCACTCCTTATACTATAGGTTTGCTGGTGATGAATTCCTCTAGCTTTCTTTCATTTGCAAAATGTCTTTCATCTCATTTTTAAAAAAAGGAATATTTTTACTGAATATTTAATTCAGGATTGACTATGCATATATCAGTGGTTCTGATAAGAAGTCAGCCAATATTTCCATCACTGATGCCTTGTATGAAATGTCTTTTTTCCTCTGGCTACATTTACAGTTTTTTTTTTTTTCCTTCTTTTTTTCTTTGGCTTCAACAGTTTGAGTATAATACACCACATGTAGTGTTATTTATATTTATCCTCCTTGCTGTTCACAGAGGTTCTTGCCTTTGGAGGCTAATGTATTTCAACAAATTTGGGAAAATTCATCACCAAGTGTGCTGGTAATTTCCTGTTTGTTTTCAAACACTTTTCCATTCCATCTCCTACAAACTCCATTTTCCAGACTATTTGCCAACTGGTTCTAACAAGGTTTGGCCAATGGGAAGTAGTGGGGAATGACTGGAAGGGGGAGGGAGGAAGCATGGGTATCTCTCCTTACTCTCTACGTAGCAGTCATTCTCTGAATGGGCTGCAACTCCTGCTGTCTCTGAGGTTGCAGATCCCTGTCGGGGAAGAATCCTGCCTGGGCATGGCTCTAGCCTCTGCAGGCAGGTCCAGGACCCTGCATTCCTGGTGACATCACGTCCCTCCTGTGTCCTTTCAAACCTAGGGTGGCAGCAGATTCCTCCCTTGCGCACCTCTTGGTTGCTTTCATCCCATTTGGTTTCTCAGCTTTCCCCTCATTCTGTAAGCACTTCACTTTATTAAATTCCCATGGTGAAATACCTGAGGCCATTTCTGTTTTCTTTACAGGACTCTAATCCATTAACTCAAGTTTTTTTTCTAGGCACTATGGTAGCATTAGTGGTTAGATGGAAACTTAGGAATAATTAAAATCAGTTACTTCAACTTTCTTCCTTTTTCCTTTGAAAAAGAGCCAACCATTCAGTTTTAATTAGAAGTATGGAGACAATATCTACATATTCCATAGGATATGCCATAGCTGAATTTCCTTACGAATGGATAAGTGATAATGGATTATACTGGCCTTTAACTACACAAATCTCAACAGATTTAATGACCATTATCATGGTTTAATCTATGTTCAAATCACATGACTTATTTTGTGAATCAGAATTTAAATAAAAGATTCATGTACTATAGTGAGTTTCATAGGCTCTTGTTTTCTAAAGTGCATTTCAATGTTGGTTTTTAGGAATAATTATTCCACCATGAAGATGCTTGATAGAAATCCTGGACATTCTGGAGTTGGGTCAAACAGCTATATTAGAGCCCAAGAAAACAATAAGGGTGTTAAAATTTGACTCCCACATTTTATAATAATCCACTGGATACAGTGAACAGTATCTGGTTATATTTTTTCCTTAATGTATCTGATGACCCCTACTTTGCTTCTTCTCAAACGTCAGAATCCATTAAAGGGTGACGAGAGGTTGATAAGGGAAAACAGTGGTCCTGATACGAGGAACTATCTGCGTTTTGGTGGAATGGATGACAAATGCTCATTAAAGCAGGAATGAGTATTCTTAAAAGTATGTTACGACACAAAATATCAAACGTGACTCAATAAGAAATAGAAAATCTGAATAGGCCTATAAAAGTAAAGAAACTGAATTAGTAATTAAAAAACAAAACAAAAATAAAAACTACTCACAAAGAAAAGCTCATGCACAGATGGCTTCATTGGTGAGTTCAACAAAACACTTAAGGAAGGATTAATACCACTTTTTCACAAACTCTTCCAGAAAATAAAGGGGATGGAACAGTTACTAAGTGGTTCTATGAGGCCAGTATCACTTTGATACTAATACCAGACGAGGACAGCACAAGAAAACGAAACTAGAGACCAATATCTCTTATGAATATAGATACAAAAATCCATGTCAAAATATTAGCAAACGGAATCTAGTCACATATAAAAAGGATTATATACCATGACCAAGTGGGCTTTATCTGAGAAAGGCAAGGTTGGTTTAATATCTGAAAATCAATGTGATACACTGTATTAATAGAATAAAGGAAAGATAACCCACATGATCATCTCAATAGCTCAGTATAACAAAGTCCAACACCCTTTTATTATAAAAACACTCAACAGACTATAATCAAAGGGATTTCCTTTATCCTGATAAAAGGTATCTTTGAAAAACACACAGGTAACATCATACTTAACAATGAAAGACTGGATGCTTTCCTCCCAAGATCATACGTGTGCCGTGGCTACTTCTATGGAATGTTATACTGGAGATTCTAGCCAGGGAAATTAGGCAGGAAAATGAAATAAAAGGCATTAGATTGGAGAGGAAGAAGTACAACTATCTCTGTGTGTAGTTGATATGATCTTGTATGCAGAACATGATGTCACAGCCTGAGATCCAGACCCAGAGTGGCTCACATTCTGGGTGACCTGCACCACCGGGGTGGGCTGTCCAATGCTCCAGTCCAGACATTGACATTCTTGTCTGGTTGAATGTAACTTTCACCCCAGAGAACAAGAACTACCCTAAGGCAAAGTCATGGTTGGTCAAAAGCTCTTAAATATAACCATTTATCCTGCCTGTTCTATCAAAAGCGTGTTCAGGCTCATTAAGCATACCAAGTTGTTTGTGTAATGCAATCAATTTTAATTAACATTCTGGTTGCAAAGCTTTTTTTTTTTTTTTATTTTAAACAAACAGGCATAATTGATTTATATACTCACTGAAAAGCAAACTTGACTCTCCCCTGTCAGGAGGCAAGAAAAATTACACTTCTTAGTGATAATTTTTGACTTGGGCACTTTAATCCAGTGTATTGTTACAGTATATGGAAAAGGCTGATTTGAGACAAGGTCTTTGTTCCTTTTGGTTTTTTGCCAGTTAGTTTATTGCTTACAGGTGGTCCTGATGGAGATGAGGATGTACTTTTGCTGACAGGAAAAATGCAGCAGAGAGATACATCCTTCCCCCAAAGTCTAAGAGTTATATTAATTATAAACCATTTCTATGGGTAAATAACGGTGTCTTTCTCTGGAATTCTGTTTAATGTGATGACTTTCATATCCCTTCTCCCTCTGTGCCCTCAGCTTCCTCCCCCTGAGAATGATGCGGATTCTCTCATCGAAGCTCTGTTCACATCTGTTACATGGTATTTAGCAAGGATAATAAGAACCAAAGGAAAAAAAAAACTTTTCTTTAACTATACGTTAGCATGAAATAATAAAAATCCCCCCCCTCTTTAAGTGATAGGTGATAGAACCTCAAAATGAAAGGTTCTTTGTTAAAAGAAAGAATCAAAGAATGAAAAGGAGAAAAGGCATTTAAATATTCATCACCATTACAGATTATTGCAGCCTTTCTCCAATAATAGGACTTTGCTTTGAGCTGTTCTGCCCACTTGAAAGTCCTGTGAGGCTGGAAAGGGAAAAGGAGTTACATTTGGCAGAGTTAAGAGCTTCCACTTCATGCCAACAATAAGGGCTGAAGACCTGAATTTTCCGAAGGTCTGTGGCGTTCTCTTTCTACACTCACTCCTTAGGTGAGCTCATCACTTCCCAGGGATATAAATACTACCTATGCTCTGATTCTTCCAAATTATGACTCCAGCCCTGACTCCTTCCATGAACCGCCGGCTCACATACACCCTCCCCTCCCCATCGTGAAGCCCCACCACCTGGACACTTAATACGCACACACATGCCTCCGATGCTCAGAGCTGAGACTTTCATTCCATGCTCCTCTCTGACTTGTTCCTTCCCCTGGAGTCTCGCTCTCTAAATGGCTGCCCAATTTTTCCATTTGCTCAGGCCAAAGACAAAAAACAAAAAAACCCCACAGAACTTAGCTTTCTCTTATTCTTCATCTCCAATCTAATAGCAAGACTTTCCTCATCACTCTTCATAACACATCTCAGAATTTGATCACTTTTTACACCTCCACTGCTACTCAAGTGCAAACCATCATCTTCCTTGGTCTTCCTATTCCCACCCTCTCCCTCTTCCAGAACAGCAAGAACAATACCCCAACCACAGCAACAGCATGTCCTCAGCTGAGAACCTTCCAGGGCTTCTCATCACACTCAGCATTCAATCCAAAGTTCTCCAGTAGCCTGTGAAGGTCACCACGACCTGCCCGTCTCACTGCTCCTGTGATCCCATCTCCATACTCTCTCAGGGCTCACTCTGCTCCTGCCATCCTGCCTCCTTGCTGGTCCTTGAACACACCTGTGACTTCCATCATCTAGAATGTTCTTCTGCCAGATATCCACGTAATTCTCATTTCAATTCATTCAGACTTCTCTTCAATATCACTCAATCAGTGACGCCTTCCCTGACAGCCCTCATCTGAATTACCACCTTCCCTCACTCTATAGTAGCCTACTCTTTTAATTTTTCTTAAAGCTTATTACAACTGAATTAATATGTATTTGTTTATTACATTAGTGTTGTGCCTCCTAATAGAATGTAAGCTGTAGGAGAGAAAGGACTTTTGGGGGGTTACTTACTGCTGCTTTCCCAGCATCTCGAACTATGCTTGGTATATGGTAGCTTGATAAACAGCTGTAGAAGTGATTCCACACATGATGGACAGAATGTATGTATAAATTGCTCTTATGAATTTCTATTTTTATTACAAATGCTCAGAATATTGCCCAGATACAAAGCAAAAGTATAATGGCCTGTTTCATTGAGTAAAAACACATTCAGCTCCCTTTTTATTGTATTGTCCTTCAAATCTTACTGTATCAGTGACATATAGGTAACCACAACTAAAATCACCTTTCATTCCTGGAGAGATTACTGGTTTTCATGAAATCCATCTTTTCCTGATAATAGAATTTTCAGATGGGCACCCTGTTACACAGACTAAAGGCTGCACATTCCAGCCTCCCTTGCAGCTAGGTTTGCACATGGGACTAAGATCTCAGTCTTGAGTTATAGACCAAAGTATCATGAGGTAGTTTCTTGGAGGTGTCTGCAGAGACGGCAGTTATAAATGCTTTTGTCCTCTGCTTCTGGGTCTGTTCCTCCGTCTTGTTGCTCAGAATGTGGGTGCTGCCATCTTAGAAATGAAGATGAGGACCAAACTCGAGGGAAAGCAGAGCTGTGTGCTGGAGGGACCCAGGGCTCCCAAGGAATCTGAGGGACCTCGGGCCTTTGATTATGGGGAAGGAACAAAACTTCTAACTTATATTCAAGCTACTAACTGTGAGGCATTTCCTTACTTTCAGATGACCTGAATCCAGAGTTGAATATTGTTCATCTCAGTAAAAGGTACCTGGCTCATTTATCTTGGACAGTGAGAATTATCTTGCTTCATTTTTTGCTTCCCTTCCCTTCTCTTCCTTTCCCGTCTCTTCTCTTCCTTCTTTATTTTTTTGTTTTGCCCAAAGATTCACATCCACTGCATCAAGGTACGCAGGGAGCAAATTACCTTCATGGTATCCAATATGGGGGCCAACCAATTTGGTTGCCCACCAAAGCAAACTGCCTTCACAAAAGTTGTTCTCCATCATTTCTGTTTAGAAAACCAAGCCTTCTTTCAATGGACGTGAACGATTCTACCATTAAACTTTCTCCTATTTTTTTTTCCCTTCTTGAAGATAACAAAATAAAAGCAACTCTTTTGAAATGATTATTAAATCATTAATGAGCATTGATTATTAACATGAGTAATAGAATGCGTATTAAAGAATCTCAGTGGAAATAACAGTTCTAAGACATTTAATATTGTAATTTGCTATTAATTTTCCTTAAGGAAAATGTTATTATTCTTAATTTTGCTTGGGTAATGAAACATATGATATCTCACTGAACTTTATTAGAAAAGATCATTCTTATTTTAATTATTGCCATGAATGGTTTAACATAATCTATTTAGTTTGGCAGACAATATGAATGAAACTACTAAAAAATGTAAAGATTCATGCTTGCTCATTTCTGGTCTTTGAAGGTAGCTCACATTTCTGATAAAGTTATAGTACAAGGCTGACAGAAGTGAGAGAACAACTCTAAAAAGAGGAGCCAACTAATAATTTAATTACATCTGCTCAAATCCTGAGACTAGAGCCAGATTTGAAAATTATGGGCCCAAAAGGGACGATGTAAGGCCCCCTTTCAGGGAAACACTTCCCCTTTCTGGTCCTTTCAAGGTCATAAGTTCCTCCTTAGTTATTCATTCACTCACTACTTATTCATTTACTCACTCATTTAATCACTTCTCTCCTTCCCCGCCACCACCCCCCCCAAAACATGAAGCAGTTTACCAAAAGAACAAACAAAATAAAACTGTAATTCAACATATTTAAAAACAAGCGAGGGCATACTAGAAAAAGTGAGAAGCACCATTATCTCAATAAACATGCTTCATAAAATATAACAGAATTATTATTTTTAAATGGATGCACTCAGAGCAAGGAAGAGAACACACTAGACACACAAGAGGGTATTCAAAGCAGAATGCCAAGAGACACTGATGCTAAATGGCCCGGGAGGGACCAGGGGCTGATACATGCCATGGAGTGAATGTGAGATTTAATGTCAGTACAAGGTTGGTGATGCTCACAGGACTTTCTCAATGGAAAACGAGAACTGAGCTCTTGAATAAAGTCAGAAGGCCTAAAGGGCTGTCCTATCAGGAAACAGGAAACATAAAAACTATGCCCAACAGCCTAGTAATTTTCAGGGATGCCAAGTATCTATGTAGGGTCATAAGTGGAAAAGGAATAATCTTTGACAACTGAGATCCCCAATCCTGATCCACGTTAAGGGGCTAATCAAACTCACTGACTTAAGTATTTTTAAAAAATACTGTGGCTTGAATTGGTGAACCCCAGAGGTCCTGGAAGAGATACAGTGAAAACTATATCATAGTGATGCCTTCAGAACTCAGAACACATGAGATCACCATGGACCTAAACTCTTGCATTGATGAACTCAGTTGAAATTACAGATAACACAAGGAGACACATGACCACGAAAGAGACAATAGTGAAAGTAAATAACAGAATTCATGCACTTATGAACCATAAATAACAGAAGGAAACAAGTGATATTTTCATACAACATGTTTGAAATCTGAAAATAAATGGAAAAAAATAAAAAGCATAGGCAAAATAGAGAATTATAAGAAAAACTCAGATAAAAAGTAGACTTCTTAGATATGAAAAAGTGATCTTTGAAATTATAAACTCATTGTGGATGAGGAATTCACCAGAATGCAGCACAAAGAATTAAAGAGGTGAAAACTTTGAGGAAAAATTACAGGACCTGGAGCACAGAATGAACAGCACAATGTACAATTAATAAGAGTTCTAGGAGGAAAGGACAGAGAAAAGAGAGAAGCAATATGTGAGGTGAAACAGGCAGTCAATTGCTAAGAACTAAGCAAAGACAAGAATCCTCAGACTGAAAAAAAATCACAACTAGTCACGTAGGGAAATAAGAACAAGTGCATATCTAGAAACAATATAGTAAAAATCTGGGCCCCCCCCACCAAAAAATAAAAAGCTGAAAAGCATACAAATAGGAAAGACCGATTACTTACAAAGGAATGTAATGGGATTGACAGAAGACATTTCCTTAGCAACAACAGAAGCTGAAATTCAATGTAATAATATCATCAAAATACTAAGGGAAAATAAGAATTTTACACCCAAACTATTATTCAAGGGCAAATTGAAATAAAGCAGCTAAAGATATTTTAATACAAACAAAAAAAGGAGCTATTGCTACTCACAGATACTAACTAAAAGAACTAATAAATGATACACATCATCAAGAAGGAGAATAAACTTGTAGGAAGAAATAATTTTTACAAAGCACTGATGAACAAATAAAATGATAAAGAATGTAAGTCTTAATAAATATTGACTGTAATTACCATCTGGAACTAAAATCCTAAGAAATAATTACATAGAAGAGACATAATGATTAACTTTATAATTTATTAAATTAAGAATATGTGTTAAAATTTCAATGGTAATCATTGAAAGAAAATATATAGGATCCCCCTTCTATCCCCCCTGCTCTATATATATAGGAAAGGAAAAATAAGAATAAAGAAAACTTGATCAATCCTTTAGAGGTTAAGAAGATGGGAGATTTGGGGCATGGGGAAAACCAAAGAAAAGCAAAGTAAATGAAACATAAAATAAGAGAGTAGAAGTGGGTCCACACGCATCAATAAAAGAATCAAAATACAAATGGAATAAAGTCACATTAATATACAAAAAGATATCAGATTGAATAAACAAAAAAACCCCGTAACAATAGATACTGTTTACAGGAAGCATACCCAACCAATAATGTCCCCAAGAGCACAGAAACTTATATATAGTCAGTATGACACAGGCTCAACATTTGTGACATCTGGATTGTGTGCAAATGCATATTTATTATATTATGCTCTGTACTTTTCTGTATCTTTGAAATATTTCAGAGCAAGAATTTTTAAAAAGGAAAAAAGAAAAATTAGGACATTAACGTGAAAGAAAAATGAAGGAAAAAGACTATACTATACTATACTATACTATACTATACTATACTATACTATACTATACTATACTATACTATACTGTGAGGCTGGTATAGAAAGTGCAGGTCTAAAGTCTCCATGAAAGGCGTCCGCAGACCTTACTCTGCGCCTTCTAACTGCCAACACAGAAAGGGAAATGTGACCCGTACCTATTTCACAACACTCATGCTCAAAATCCAACTTGTTGCTCAAGAGAAACACAGTAATTGGTAATGATGCCTGAGGGAATGAACTTCGATGGGTTCCCGTAAAACAACACAACAGAAAAGAGACAAAAAAATAAAAGCGAAGACAGAAAAGACACCAACTTGATTTTTTTTAAAGTGTAATTCCATGGAATGTTTTTCCTGGTCCCCAGAAGTCCTTTTGTCTTCTTTGGCATCGTCTTTTATAACGCTCTGGTCACTTTCTCCCCTCCCAAACAGTAGGTGATAAACCCTGTCTTAATTGTGATGTAGAAAATATGAAAATACTCATCCAATAGGAAGATGTAGAAAAATGAATGAATGTCTCTACTTTAGAGTATAAATAAGGGCTCATTCCCCTTGGTAACACTTGTTTCAACTACATCACTTTTTACATGCCCTTCGGCTTTACTATTCAATAAGCCTTGTCTGTGCAGGAACAGCTGTTTCTCTCCTGCACCATGTGGCAGAGGCCTGGAACTTAGAAGAAGCTTAATTGTTAACATTTTTTTTTTTTCATTGGAAAACTGACAGGTTGACCTTGGCAAAGTTCACTGAAGACTGTGTAAGTCTAGAGGGAGAACTCATTTGGCAAATGTATTTCAATGCTCATTTATGGGGGGAAAGGGGAGGAAGGGGGTAGCCAGTGGGAACCTCTTCTAAAAGGGGGCAGATAGCTTTGGGATTGTACATGTGTGAATAATACGATCACTTGTTATTAATCTTTAAATGCCTTGGTATTGGCTAGTTGTCCAGAAGAACATCCTTTGGGGTATGGAGGGAAAGGCAGACCATTTCTTTCTAGTTTGCTCGGCATCTTCATGAGACAAACTGTAACCCAGCCTCAGCAATTCAGGTTGCCCTCAAATGGTGGCTGCACCGCTGAAGTTAAATGCAATAATACAACTAACTCCAACTAGATTGAAAATGGTTGCTGTGGCCTTTACAAAAGAGGTAATGATGAGTGGAAAGAAATTTTTTCTT
Organism: Balaenoptera physalus; assembly: GCF_965194825.1. Lineage (NCBI taxonomy): Eukaryota > Metazoa > Chordata > Mammalia > Artiodactyla > Balaenopteridae > Balaenoptera > Balaenoptera physalus. The sequence goes on from NC_138890.1 coordinate 171,357,937, forward strand.
AAATTTCTTTCTTATCCCCAATTATTAAAAGAAGGACAAGCATTTTCTTTTAGATTGTATGATGAGAAAGAATCAGTTTCTTTAAAGAAAGTCAGTTGACTTACATTCCACTCCTTAATAAGGTGTAAGAGAACGCCTACCTAGGAATCATGGAGTGATTGGGTTTTCACCAGTAAGAGGAAAAATGCGAAAGTGTGAAATCTGGTTACCCAGTTCTCTGTACCCAGGTCTCTCCTGGGAGGGGCGAGCTGGAGAGGGGCTCATAACACTCAGAGATGGCGGAGAGGGTGGGCTTCAGGGAGAAGAACACGAAATCAGAATGGATGGGTGGGCAAAGTAAGCCCAGAGCAGGTTTTGCCCTTTCAATACATAATAATGTTGTTTGTTTATTAGAAACAACATCTGGTGATTTTGCTCTTTCTGGGTAAACTTATTGGGTTACATTTCTTAGACATGAGCATCAGAATAATACGGAAATCAAAGTAAAATGGTTAAATTTATTTTTTTTAAAATCCCTAGAAGGTCAATCAACATGTCCACTTGGAAAATTCAAAATTACTAAAACTGAGTAAGACACGGGGGCCACTTAGCTTCACAGAGCCTGAAATCACCTCCCCTGCCCGCCGTCCTCTCCCCACCCTGCCTGCCGCCCGCCTGTGTTACATAAGCGCTCCGTTGGAAACTGTGCATCCTCTCGTGACCCTTAGTATAACTGAGTCCAGCAGAAGTACACACCCAGTGAGAATCACAACGTAGAACCGTATGTACTTACTTGGGTAAGACCAGGATCTGCACGATGAAGATGCAGAAGAATATGAGGCAAGCGCAGGTCACATAATACTTGAAGGCTGGCAGTGCAGTGGCTCGGTACTAAGGCGAGAAAAGAAACCAAGAATGACAAGTTGTCTGAGAGAAGGGCTGAAACAGTCATCCAGCAGGTACATCTAACTGTACCTGGTTCATACATCACACTCGTCACCTGCAGACTGTGGAAAAAAACCACCTAAGGACAATGGTTGTTCCCCTCTGGCAACGAGAGCTCCCTCCCTCCAAATGAGCTGTGAAAGGGTGACTTCAAAGACCATGACTTTTGTGAGTCGACCTGTTCAGAAACCCATGGAGAGGCAATCGAATCCCTCAAGCATGGAGACAGAGCACCTGGCCAGAAAGACAAGTGAGTGAACTGAATGGACCCACGAAGTGTGCAGGTGTCCTGCTTCCCTTGTGGGTCTGAGGTCCGAGATTGCTTGCGGAAAGCAACTGACTTTTCACATAGCCGTATTTTACTTTTGAAGAGTACTGAGGAACTGCAATATTCTCGTTTTATTTATTTGTTTTAGCATTTTATTTTATTATTGAGAGGTGGTGAGCGAAATTATAAGACAGAAGACCAGCAGGCTCTGTCCTCTACGAACATCTGTTTGCCTGTCCGGGTCTGGCTGTTGGACTCTTTCTACTTGCCCAGCATAATCAGCAGTTTCATACGACTTGCCCTAACATCCAGGATCATAAACTGACCAGTGTAGCTTCCCGCCTGGGGCTGCCCTTCTTGGCTTATGCAGGAAAAGCCGGCCAACGCTGCGCTCATGATGGTAACAGTCTGCCACATGTCCCCTTGACTCTGGTGATGGTGTGCCGGGCACTCTCAAGGCTTTCTGCGGACTAACTCATTTAATCCTCACAACAACTGCGTGAGGCAGGAACTACTGCTGTCTCTAGTTTTGGATGAAAAAAACTTTGGACCAGAACAACTGATTAACGTTCTTAGAAACACACAGCACCTGGTGCAACCAGAATCTTCACCTCGCCGGACTGGCTCCCGAACCCAGGCTTCCAACCACGAGGCACTATTGCCTCTCAAACAAGGGTTCTATGATAAAATTAAAGGAAATAAAGTTTTTGTGGCAATGCTATTGAAGCCCCCTGACAATGCTGGCAGGTTGCATGAGTGTATCTGCACAAACTGTGTCCCAAGTTGTGGGAAGTTAGGTATGTATTTCTCGGGTTTAGCCTCTGGGATTTTGGTGCAGATGATGGACCTCTGGGTGGTCTGGCTTCTCTTCCTCTATGTCTTGCTGCCTTTTACCCCTCCTGCTGGCCCGAAGAGCAGGTTGGGAATAGGAGGACAAAAAGTGAGCTTAAATCTCAACGCTGCCTAAAGTCTGCCTCAAAGTCGGCCTCTGCAAATATGTACGCATGGGGAACGTCAGCAAAAGCTGCATGTTTTAATAATGATCATATTCTGTTTACTAGAATATTTCTTTGGTGACTTTTGTGACTTCATAGCCAGGATAATTTACAATGCTGATGAAGAAGCTCTGCTAGCGTAATTGCTGAAATGTGATTATATTTTATGCACTCAGTTATGTCCTTATTTTCTGTGCTTTGTGCAGAGACATGACTTGGAATTTCCTTGTGGTATTAATCAAGGAAAAGGACTTCTATCAGGAAGGAAATAATTTAACATTTAAACAGTAAGTAGTCATTAGTGTCTAAGTTGTTCAATAATAATAATAATAAATTGTATCAAACATCAATTTGGTAAACTCTCTGCAGTCAAAGTCCCTAACTTAGAGACAGAAAATTGATCTTCTTGATCACTAACTAGTACAAAAGAAAGCTTTGGTGTAATTGTAAAATCCAACCTTGATGAGTTTTGGAAAGAATTTTGATATTTTCTACGTCCATTCAATATCCATAAAACAATGAACTGGATTTTCTCAACAGAGTTTTAATACCTGTGCTGTGACTGTTGCCATTAACATAGTAGCTTTTGTTCAAACTAAGACTATAATTATACGGTTAGATGGTGCAAATTACCTCTAACCTGCTCTTTTTCTAGATCAACATGAAAAAAAAAGGCAAATGAATAAGGTCAACCTAGAACACTTGTCCTTTCTGCAATAATTACTTAATTCATTTTAGCAAATCCTGGTTAAGCTTGACATGTACAAATTAAATGTCTGGTTATTTATTCGTGACTGAAATAGCTCTACTTTAGGAGTTAAAATGTGAAAGTATTTAGATGCAACAAAACTTAAAAGTTTCTAATTCTCCCAAACAGGGGTTGAATGTAAATCTCATATTTTTATCTAAAAGTTAAAATAATTAGTGTAAAGACACTGTAAATTTGTCAGAAAGGATTTTGCTTTCTTTTAAAAACTTTTCTAAGAAAATTTCTCACTGAGAAAGCAAGATATTATCTTCTTCCTTTTCCCTTAGCTCCACATCACACAGACATCATTTACTAACAGGAGTGTTGAAAGAGGTGACTCGCCAAAGACAGAAACCTGGTAACCAGAAATGTGGTAAAACAATGTATGCCTGGAAGAACCACAGGAAAAGCTAGAAAGAAATCGGATATGGTTAGAGGCAGTTTAAATGTTGCATGTAAAATGCTATGAATACAATTTCATGATGGAATTTTAAAAAAACGAATATTTTGGAAAAAACGATTGATTTTGAAGAAAAATATAGCTTACTTCTTTTTCTAGTATTTTATTGTAGAAAAGCAATGAGATTCTCTGAATGTCTTCAGACTTGAGCCACTGCCTGGAAATAAAAAGGATAGACACATCATAAAACCAAACCTCCAACCAAACACCTGGAACTATTTTTTAAAAATGACTTGCATTCTTCTTTCTTCATAATGCCAAACATGGAATCTAGGTTTGTTAACAGGATATGCAAATATAATATGCTTATTCACACATTGCCCGCCTTGAAAATTCTATATTACAAACCAACTGTCAAACCAAATTGAAACTCAAGTTATCCAACTTAAATAATTAGGGAGATAAGTCATCAAAAGGACTCAAGTACGTCAATAAATTTATTCCCTGATGTCTTACTGAAACCACATGGTATTTTCATCTCCTAAAGGATGTGGTTCAGGGAGAAGCACCATTTTTCTCAGCTTATAGCAAGCAACACATCACAGAGCGTCAGAAATATTTAGAGTGGCTTCCAGATGCAGGCAAGAAGATTTTACTCCTTTCACACTTACTAAAAATACTTTCATTGTCATGTTTTTCATTTCTATAAAGTAAAAAAAAAAAGTCACGCTTGAATACAGATTTCAAAAAATGCGTACAAATACGCAAATAAGAAGCAATCAGGTCAGACCACTAACATAGTATGTTGATGCCAACATAAACACACACATATATAATACATATATATCTCTCAGACGCTGAAAAATAAAAGGCATATGGAAGTAACATTCTCACACGTTGATTGACTTTCAGAAATCTGTTTTGGGAAAGCAGTTGAGATAGAGAAAGACCTTAAAGACAAAACCGTTCTTCACTAGAACATTGTGTATAATCGCAGGTTGAATGGCCACCCTGGGTGTATGATCCAGCAAGCTGGGCATATGATGCCCGGTACGGTCACACATTTTGCAATAAAATAAACACACAGTTTATGAAATAAAGCTAAGCAAACAGAGAGATAACACATTCTTATAGTCATGAGTACAGAAATGTAAGAAAAAATTGAAATCTATGCATCAAGAAAAATACCTAGAAATAAATAACGAACAAAATAAATTGCCATCTAGGTTAAGTCATTACACTGAGGAATTTTTATTTCTACTTTCTGAGTTTTTAAAAATAAAGACTTTTATAATTAAAATATATAATTACCTGAAGTGCATATGTATATGCATGTAGTATTTATGCATAAATACCTGCATATTTATGTATATATTTCCAAGTGTATATAACTATATATCTACATCTACATTTATATCTATACTTATATATCTGTATATAGGCAGAGAGAGTATATATATATACTTCTCGAGATAAAATGTTATGCCTGTGAAAACAACGATCAATTCCCAAGAATTCCTAAATATAGTACTTTTCCAACCCATTGGTCATATCTCTATGGATTTTGACTACCTGCAACATATTTGGGAGATAAAGACAAATGGGGAAGGCCTTTGACGATCCAGGAATAAAGACCAAGTGAACTGTCACACATTATCCCATAATCAACAGGGACAGTCACCTCCTGATTTCAGACTCAGGTCGAAATGTACACTGAGGTTTCACATCAGGGTTGACCCAGTTAACCCAGGAGACCGGCATATTTGAGGAGGAACATCTCCAGGGCTACCTGGACAGCCGTGTGCCTGGAACATCTGGACAGTTCTGAAGACGCTCACGGCACATGCACCATGATGAACTTGAGTTTCCCAGGAGACTAAACCACAGAAAGTGCAATTTCAACTGTGGCCCAGAAGTCAGTCATGTATTCTAGAACGATTGCCATTAAAAGTGAGAACTTTCAAAATACTTTTGGACTCAAGGTTATAAGCTTTAGGTATCAGGAAAACAATTTCTTTTTGATATTATGACTGCCCCAGCAGCAGAGATAGGTTATTGTTCTGTTTTATGGCACTAGTTGGAGGACTCAAAGGTTGGTTAATATTAGAAGGAGCAGAAAATAAAATTTAAGATAAATTTTAACTATACTCATTTTTTAGAACTGTGTATTCATTATGGATATCCTATGAATAATGTATGCCAGTAACTTATTAAAAAGTTTTTTTCTTTATTACGGATACAATTTCTATTTAAAAAATGCTCCTGGATAACATAAGCTTGGAAATAAAATACGAGCAAAATTTATAAAGTGGAGATAAAACCAGTTCCTCATTGGTTAGTGGGGCCCCATGTTTCTAGGTTTTAGTTACCTGTCTGTCCTGCAGGTAGACAGGAAGCACTCAAGACAAAGTCTGCCTTTCTTTGTGTCCCCAACACCTAACACAGCTTCATAAGACTTGATCCCTGGACGGATGCTTGGGGAAATGACTGAATTCCAATTGCTGGTTCAAGGTATTTGCTCATAAGAATCTTGGCTGCAAGCAGAGTTGCTGTACAACTAATTAGCCATAAGGCCGTTTTGCCATAATAGACAAAATAGCTGTTGATTCACAGTTTTGGATTCATTACACTAGAAAATGATAATATATCAATCTTTGCACATCCTTCAGTGAGCAGTCATCTCTCCCACCCACCAAAACCAACAGTTTACCAAGCTATGGCAAATATATAAAAGGTGGCTAGTAATTGACAATAGTCATCGAGAGCATTAATCATTGGCTCTTTAGCTGATCTAGATACAACAGCTTGTTCTCTCCTGCCGTCTCTACCAAATTTATCATGCAGTAGTAGAAGCTGGAGACAAAAGGAGAATCCAGGTCCTATCCTCCCCAAAAAGAAATGGTTGTATAATTCTTGATGAGTATACATTTCTTTTTACAAATTTTAAAATTTATTTAATTTATTTTTTTACCATCTTTATTGGAGTATAATTGCTTTACAATGGTGTGTTAGTTTCTGCTTTATAACAAAGTGAATCAGCTACACATATACATATATCCCCATATCTCCTCCCTCTTGCGTCTCCCTCCCACCCTCCCTATCTCACCCCTCTAGGTGGTCACAAAGCACTGAGCTGATCTCCCTGTGCTATGCAGCTGCTTCCCACTAGCTATCTGTTTTACATTTGGTAGTGTATATATAAGTCCACGCCACTCTCTCACTTCGTCCCAGCTTACCCTTCCCCCTCCCCGTGTCCCCAAGTCCATTCTCTACGTCTGCATCTTTATTCCTGTCCTGCCACTAGGTTCTTCAGAACCATTTTTTTTTTTTTTTTTAGATTCCGTATATATGTGTTAGCATATGGTATTTGTTTTTCTCTTTCTGACTGACTTCACTCTGTATGACAGACTCTGGGTCCATCCACCTCACTACAAATAACTCAATTTCATTTCTTTTTATGGCTGAGCAATAGTCCATTGCATACATGTGCCACATCTTCTTTATCCATTCATCTGTCGATGGACATGGTGGATTTTTTTGCCATTTGATAGTGAAGATCATGAAATAGACAGAATTGTGGTATTTGGCACAGAATCGGGCTTAGATGATTTGGTGAAATATAAGGACTGGGCACGTGCTGGGACATTTCAGTATAGTCTGGATATGTGTCACCAGTGATATACGTTACACATGTTGATAGAAATAGCAGAGTCCCTCCTCTGTTCATTTTACTCCCAGGGGAATCTGCAGAGGCTTAAAGCAGATTTTTTTATATCGTAAAGACTGTATGTCTGACATTAGATCCTGAATCCTTAGTGATCGACCTTGAGAAAGAAAGTATCATTGCTTTCTCTAAGATACACCCAAATACAACTATAACCATGTATCTACACACATTTTAAGTGCATCTAAGTATTTTTTGCATTTTTATTTTTTGCAATCGAATCTTTCAAAATTTTGTTGCTAATGTTGATGTCCATTTCAATGTTTCTCTTTTATTTTCTTTATTTTATCTTTTATGGCAAAACTGTCTTATGCCAATTAGTCCTGAAGTGAATCCCCTTGCAGCAAAGATATTTATGGTGAGACTACCGGACCCACACCTACCCTGTGCCTTCCTTTTCCCACAGCAGGTCAGGTTTGGCCAAAGGCTTCTTCCTTGAAGCCATAAGTGATGGGCCCAATTCTTCCTCTTTTGTCCTCAGAGTTAAGGAGAGCACATCCTCCCCACAGGCCTCACGTCTCTGCGGGTTCTCTGAGGTGGCCTCAGTTCCCATTACTGATTCATAGGAAACTCAGAGATTTATAAATGTCATTTGGATATTTGGAGTCAGAAAGACTTGTGTGGGAAAATAAGGTCAAATATTTTGGGGAATTGGAACTACAGACAGAGACGAGAATGGAGAACGTGTGTAATATTCCCGGTCTCCTGACACTGTTCCTGACTCAAGTGGTCTCTGGCATGAAGAAAGTCAACCCCGCCCCTGCGCTACACAAAAGAATGATTATTAATTTATACTAAGTTGTTTTTGTGCTAGGCTGAGGCCAATAAAGGAAATTCTAAACAAGATCTTGACTTGAGCTGAGAGGCAAAGTACATCCACATCCTCATGCAGAATTATTCTGGAATGTTATCACAAAGGGGATGTTAAAATAGAGAGAAGACCACTTTCCTTGCGTTATGGACTGACTGTTCGTATCTCACACTTCATACATTGAAGGCCTAACCTGCAGTGTGCGTATCTGGAGATGGGGCCTCCAAGGAAGTAATTAGAGTTGAATGAAGTCCTAAGGGTGGGGACCTGACTCAAGAGAATGAGTGAACTTATGAGAAGGGACACCAGAGAGCTCGCTCTTTCTCTTTTTCTGCGGAGCCCAGAGGAAAGGCCACGGGAGCACACAGCAAGGGGACTGCCTTTTGCAAGTCAAGGAGAGAGTTCTCACCCGAAACCAACCATGCTGGCACCCTGACTCGGACTTCTAGCCTTCAGAGCTGTGAGAAAATAAATTTTTGTTGTTTAAGCCACTCAGCCCATGGCATTTTGTACAGCAGTCCCAGCTGACTAACACGCCACCTATCTATGCAGCCTTGAATCCAAAGGTCCAAGTGGCCTCAGTTGTGCACTAAGGGCCTGGGTGACCTGTGGCGTTTGGGAAAGGTGGTCCATGGACCTGCAGCTGAAATAAATGATGCTGGATAGGTGGCCTCTCGGTGTGGAAGCCTGACCCTTCCCCAGCCCTGGGGTCGGCCGGTCATCCACCCATACATGCACACCACCCCACTCAGACATAATTAAACCTGGGTCCCGTGTCCTTCATTAACTCACCAGCTCCTTTCCTGCACCCCAGAAGCCCCTGTTTGTCCCCTTTTGAACTTTTCACATTACCTCTTTCCTACTGTTTTTTTTTTTTTTAAAACCAATCTGGAAGAACCTGACACGGCAATCTCATTCTGAATATTAACTGTACAGCACATCCCTCTATTGAGATGAATCTTACAGGAGCGCCCAGCTCCTCAAGAGAAGAATACTGCCGTGGAGGGGATGGCCTGGCCCGTCCACCCACAGGGCTTCCCCTTCCCGCTCTGCACCTCCCGAGGGGAGAAGCTTCTGGTAATCCTCCTCGGGGCAGACCTCTGGTACACACTTTCTTCCCTCTCACCTCGCTGCCAACTAAAAACTGCCACTTGTCACCTGCCTCTACAAGGACTTTGTCACTGGCCACTGCTGTCGCTGACCTTCAACACACCTTCAAAGGGGTTCAGGGTGGAGATCATGAATGAGGCACTCTGTGCTCTGGGAAAACTGGCAGAAAAGGCCTTCAGATAGTTAAGATATTTCCAGGAGATTTTATGAGCCCAATTTCTTGCCTCTTCTCACATCTAGAAAAGCACTAAAATCATTAATGGGCACGTCTGCTCCTCGTGACTAGGAGCAACCTTCTGCCTCAACATGTGCTGGGTTGCACGTGCCCCCCTTCACCAAGATCACGTATACACTGACCTCCTCCCCACCTCTTCGGACAGTTGCTCAGAGCTACCTGAGAGGCTGTCTCCTGGCCTACAGTCCTCATTTTGCCCCCAGTAAAACTTAATTCACAACTCTCAGGTTGTGCATTGTTTTTCAGCTGACATCACCCACCCAGACTAAGTCAAAACCTCTGCCCTGAGGTCCGTCCTCACGGGGGCCTGGCCATCTCTGGTTTGGCTCTGCAGCATTCACTTTAGGGTCTTCCTGTCTTAAGGAATCCTCTGCACACCAGCAGGATGGAGGTGATCACACAGTCATTGGTTAGAACCATTCAGAGTGCTCACGCCCCACTCCCCTCAGGCAGACTCCAAGTTGCTTCTCAGGGCATCCAACTTCCCACTCAAGCCTCTTTACCCTGAAAGCCTCCTGCAGGGGCGTCCTGTGTCCTGATTGTGCTAAAGGCTGGGAAGCACACCTCTGACCCTGGCGCGTCCTGTTGTCACACCATGACGGTTTCCCTCTCTCCCTCTTAGTTTCCTTCAAGGTTTGGCCCAGGTGTCACTTCCTCCAGAAAACTTGAGACTTTTCGTCTGTGCTGTCCTGCTCCTCTTCACCTGTCACAACCGTAGGGCATCTGTGCAGCGATCTTTCTTCCCCTCACTCAGGGCTTTGAGGGGTAACACCAGGCCTGGGGTCTTGGTATGCATGTCTGATGCTGAGCAAATGACATTGCTCACCCTTTAACCAATGCTCGCTAAATGAGTAAAGGAATGAATACATGAAAATCTGCATATAAATCACTGTTTTATGTCAATAGCAGAAAACGACTGAATGGTACATCAAGCCTGGAGTCCCTACTGAATCCTCAAGGGGAAAATCAAATAAGATCAGAAGAACATCTTATCGAAGAACAAGAGAAGTTAATGAGTAGGGCATAACAGAATGGGAGTGAAGCTAATTAAAAAAATAGGTGCATAATAGCTTCCATTTTAAAAATTCCCCTTTTGATTTTTGAGTACAGCATGACATTTTCTTCCACTTGATTTCTGAAATGTGTTGGGAAAATTACAGCATAAGCGGTTACACCAACGTTAACCACGACTTTAGCATAAAACTACGTTAAAACACAAAGGTGGTAACCAAACATGTATTTCAGTACAAAATGATACCATACTGACAGACAATTCACAAACAACCTTGACAAAAATAAAGCAAAGCCAATGATTGTACTTTCTAATGATTCCTTTAGTAGGAACGTTCTAAAAAGTGGGCATAAAAGTAGTTTAACGAGGTAGGCGTCCTGCATGAAGACATGCTGAGGCTGATTTTATACATTCGTTTTTTATTATTACTATTATCATTGTAATTGGCTAGACTTTGCCAAGGAACAAGATTTCTTCTCTCTTCTGCTGTATTTTATTCCAGTGGGTTACAGAGTAGTAACTGCTATTTCCTCTGGTCGAATGAATATACATTGTGTGAAATCAGATTTCCCTGGGTTTTAGCTGCCAGTACATTACAGGTAGTCATTGTTGCTCAGTTGTGAGGTGTTGAGGCTTCAATCAGGGCAGAGTTGAGACTATTTTTCACTTGGATCCTGGTATCAGGCAAAGCAGAGCACCTATCTCGGCACTGCTGATGTGCCCTGAGTGCTCTATGGCAGGTGGAAGGTTTTATCTATTTGGGGTATACAACGGGGATTAGGCAGGTGTGCATTCAATGTGCTGGCCTATCTGAATTACAGCTCTAGCCAGCCCTAGAGACTTTATTGTATACGTATGGAACTCCACACATACACACACCACCTACATACATACATACACTCATGCGATTCCTTCATAAGTCCTGTAAGTATTCTGAAATGCACACTTGCAAGGCACAGTGTAGAAGAGGTAGGCATTTTGCAAAGCTGTGTAACTTAATTTTGGAGGCACAGTTCCAGGTGAAAATCATTTACACTTTCCACGAGTCAACTTTCATGATAAAAATTCAATAGGTTTCCATAAAGATGAAAACTTTCGCATAAAACCTTTTCATTTGGATCTACTAAGGTTTTCACAGCAGTTTAATTCAATAAACATTTATGGAGCATCTAATGAGTACCAGGAAACACACTGAGTTGTTTACCTCCTGCCTTTCATGAGGTCAGCCATGGCACACACACCTAAGGAGAATTCCAAGGCCGGTGAATGTAATCATTCTGTGCAAGCCATGAAAGCCACCACCTTCTTTAAATCTTGTCTCCCGCCTTTTTGGACCATTTAAAACTACAATAGCAATTCTTGGCTTTATAGACTGAATGATATTTTGGCCTCCAAAGAATTGGTCTTCCTCCTGCTGCCTCCATGAATTCAGATTCTAATGCTCAAGACCCTCTTCCAGGATTTAGAACACAGGTGCCTCCACATTCTCTGATTTTTCGGGGTGGGGGGATGTATGCATCTTGAATAGTGTCACACGTTACAACTTAATGATTTTCCCATGTGGAATCTATTGATCTTTAAAAAATATGCTACTGAACACACTATGCTCTAATTTTCTCTCTATAATTATGTATCATGTTGTTTATCAGTAATTTACTTGGGGAGGATTAGGCAGAGTTAAAAATTTTTTAAAAGATGAAATACTACTAACAAAAGCTATTATTAAGGACGCTTGAGGTGAAATGAATGAATCGTCTCAGAAAACTTGGCTTTGTCATGATAAGTATGACAGAGTTTGGGGGGAAATTCTTTTGGAAAATATGTCATTATTTTCAAATAATAGGATTGAAATAAGAGAGGAATGATAATTTAAAAGTACTCACTTTTGTGCATTGATTCCATCAATTGCTTGAATCATCCTTTCATTTAATTCCTCTTCAAATCTTTTCTTTTGCGACTTGGTTCTATATGAAGGAGGAAATATTTTGGGTAAGAATATTATTACTAAACTAAACAGTAAGGCTGCGTGTCTATGATGCCAAAACCTCTGTCTGATTCTGTTCACTGAATATTTTTTAAAAAAGGAAACAGTCTATGTGCAGCCTTTTCTCTATTAACATATAGCCACTCTGTGGATTGAATGAATTGGCTAGAGTTTTTGGTGCAGTAAAATGTTGCCTTACTACTCAGAATGAAATTAAAAAGCAACACTGAAAGATATGGCCTTGGTGTCTGAGATAAAAGAAATTTCTGTCCCAAGAGATGCACTAGCCCCTGAATTGTTGCCTTTATAAACTTTATTTTATGACAGAACATACTGGCTTTGGACATTCCCTTGTAAAAATTTGGTGTGGTTGACAAAATAATCATTCCTGTTTTATGTTTTCCTTGGTCCATTTTCAAGAATTTTCAGAACTAAAGTCTTACTTGAGACACGTCAAAGCTTCATTGCATGTATTTAAATGTTCCTCAGTTTCAGAAAGCACTATTCACAGAAAACCCCACTTATATGTGCAGACCGCTCACTTGATCTTGGAAGTAAATAATCTGCAGTCATAATATAAAATGTTTTGCAAATAAATTGTGCCAAGACAAGAATGAGTTCTCCAAGGTTCATTTGACAATTAGCATGAGAATGATGTAAAGGAGAAAATCAAAATAATACCTGTTTTTAAAAGTTAAACATCTACTGCAAAGAGTATAAGCACATCTGGCCCTTCCCAAAATGGCCTGAACGAGCCTGCACCTGAGTCTGGGTGTCCGAGTCACCTAGTCCCATGGGAGTGAGCACAAGCCTTTGTCTTGTGGTTGGTTAAATTACTCACTGAATAGACCTCTTACTCTGGAATAAAAATAATACTTTTCTGAGTTTAGAACTGCCTCTCTATATAGATAAGAATAGTATTCAGTGTGCAATATCATATTTATCTGTAATTAAATCTCATGGAATTATCATTAATGAGATGGATGGGTAATCTACCTACATTATATCATTGTTTGTGGATTCACACTTTCAGGTCCTGCTTTCTGTAAACAGGCTAAGGGCAGTTTTGGTTCAAAAACAGAACGATATTAAGTGATCCACCTGTAGACACCAAGCCAATGGAATTAAGAGGTTTTAGCATGCCAAATTCCAAGCTAAATTGGAAGGCAAATTAATTTTGATGCTTCTTTTAAAAAAAGCATGGCATCTCAGCAATCATCTAGGATGGCTCATTCCCATTTATGGCTGAGGTGCTACCTTCATTTTAGACTCTTCTTTTTCTTTTTATCAGCCCTATGCCAAGTGTTGGGACTCTTGACTTCAGTTTGGTGGCTTTCTCTTTCAAAAAGTGTCTCCAAGTGTGAGAAGGAACAGTGTAGATGCCTTGAGCTCACAAGAAAATTTAACCCTTCCATCATATGTCCAGGGTGCTAACAATGGCACTGTCGTCGTGAGTCTGTTTTAGGATTAGCTTAGATAATGCCTGTGCGGTGCTCAACGCAGTAAATGTGGCACATGAAGTAGCCAATAAATGCATGTTATTATGCATCCTTTGTATTCACTAATTTTCTGGCTAACAGCTCTTAACATGTAGACAGTTTCCTTGTCTCCACAGTTTTGTGACCTCCGCTACAGAAGTGATAGGATACCCTTGGGGCTGATCACCTCCCCACGAGGAGTTCTTAATTCACCAAGCAGGGCTTTGTTCCTCAGATTTTCAACGTTTCAGCATTTTTGACCTTCCTGTCCTCGTTCCTGCCCTACCGTTGGCTTCCCCAGTACTCAGTGTCCCCAACCCCTCTTTCCAATTCCTCTCCATTCTCTCTCCTGAGCTCCTTCCCCGACCTGTCCCAGCCCCAGGCCTGGGCTGCTATATCTAAGGAGGCGTGGAAGAGGTCCTGCTTTATCTCAGATGATGCTTCACTGCCCCGTGACGCCCACTCACTGCCAGGCTGTGGGCTCAGAGAGGTTTTAGGACCTTGGCCATGTTGCATAGGCAGGACGTACAGAGGAAGTCCCAGGTGAGGCTGATTTGAAAGCCGAGCTCTCTCTGGGAGGCTTGGGGCCACCAAAGATCAACCACCACGGAGGAAAGTGGAGTAGATGTGGAGGAAACTCTTAGGAGGGCAGGCAGGACAGGAGAGCAGCTACGAACACAGGTTTTGGGGTCACAGACCCTGGGCATGACCACGGCCTCGCCTCCACAGTCACGTGACTCTGGTCATCTCCTAACCCAGCACCTTGGTTTCTTCCCTCCTAAAATGATAATGGCAATTGCATCTACCTTGGAGTAACCCTGCAGGGATGAAATTAGGTTCCCCATGTGCCTGGTGCAGATAAAAATGACAGCTTCTCATCACTGTCTTTCAGACAGTGGTCATCCCCAAAGACACTGCCTACATCATACTGGCACCGCACGAGGTATTCCCCACTAGACAGATAAGAGGACATAGCACATATAAGGCGAAAGGATGTCCATGAAATTCTGTAGACAGTTGTTTGCAGATGTGCTAGTCTCTTATTGGCCTGAAGAGTCAAGCCTTCTCAAGATATGTGACGGGCCCAAAATATTTCTTAAATTACCTTAATCTCTCTTTAATTTGGCATTTGCCACTTAAAAAATAACACTTCAAAAGCCCAAGAACCCAATTTTCCTTATAACATAGGGCTCTAAGTGTTATATGTCAATGTTAAAATTTCAAATTTTACACAAAATACAAATTAGAGCTCATTACAACAAAAATAAAGTAACATAGAGGGATCTGAAATAGTGTGCCCTAAAGATCTGGCAGGGAATGATCTAACTACTTTCAGGCAATGAGTTTTCTACAGGAATAAACTCACGTCTCTGTGGGGAAAGAAAAGCTGACTCAAGTTTTGGGCCTTTCATTAATTATCCTAACATCTTCAGTAAGAAGTACTTAGCTCCCAAACCAATGCAAAAGTAAGACTCTGAGCCCCAAAGCTAGAGGAACACAGACAAGGAAAAGGGTTAGTGTCTGTCTGTGATCTTGTGAAGATGACAAAGGGACCTGCAGGCCTTTGTGGAAGCGATTTTTCTTTTTTTGAGCAGGGTGGGCTGCACTTCTTTTCACTATAGAAAGGCTGATGAGCCCTGGAGGTGGCTCTTGGAGGAGATGAGCGTTTCATTTCTTGCAGGGAGATGTTGCTGCTGTCCTGACTGGGAGGAGGGTGAGGGTGATGGGTGTGGCCCCAGAGCTGGTGGTTTCCCCTCCCCCTGCCCCCTGCCACTCTCTAGGACAGCCTCGGATGACCTTCTTGACCTGCAGCAGCTCATGGACTGGGGGCAAGGAGTCCCTGGCCTCTCCTTGCCTCATCCTTGCCTTCAAGTGATTGAGCCTCTCTGGTCCTCAGTGTTGCCATCTGTAAAATGGTAGACTACATGGTCTGTAAAGGGCTTTCCATCCAAAAAAAAAGGCTGGACTTACCTTGCTTTTATTTCTAGGATTCAACCCCAGAAACATCATTTTAAGTAAGTTACTCATTTTAAGAAAGTTCAATTTTTTACTACAAATTAATATGAAGAAGAATCATTTTAAGAAAACAATTTAAAGTTCTAAAGTGTTTACTAGGCAGTGTTTTCCTTTTCCCTCTTTTAACTCTAATAAAACGACACCAATAATCCTATTTTTAGAAGCTGAAAGCAATTTAGTAGGGGTTTTCACAAGTAGCTGCTCTTTTTTTTGGAAGAAGTAGACTTCAAAATTACTATAGTTGATGATAATTACTTTCAGGAATAAATAAAAAACAATTAAGCCTTTAAAAAATTAGAAAGCGGAATGTATACACATATACTATACCTTAAGGTGCGACTTTGAAAATTATGCTGACCCATTGGTACATCCTATTAAAAAAAAGAGTGTTAGTTGCCAAAAACATACTTTAAGAACCTTGCAGTGATAATGATGTGTATTTCTTCTTCTATCATGGAAAATATCATTTAGGTAACAAATAACTACCCATGGGGAGAAAAAGAGCTTAATTATAAATGTGAAACATGATTAAAAATTCAGTTTATATTTCTAATGTTGTTGTAATCTATAAACTCTGGATGTTGGAAGTGTCAGGATTGTGGTCTGAATTTTTAAAATTTCCATCCTGATATTTGCAGATAGGATTTCAAACGATGCCTGCAGAGGACTGTTATTAAAGTTACTGTAGACAAATGATGTGAAAATGTAGTTTGGCATCAGACAAAAATTTTAAAAATGCTTTAAAACACAAACATGATCATAAAATCTATAGTCAATCCTTATCACTGACTGGGCTGTTAAGAAATCGGACTATTGGTTAAGTGCGTGAAAGCGAGAATCATTAATCAAAAAGAAGAAATGTACATATGAGTGCTGGTAGTTCCTGAAAAAGGTCAATGAGAGAAAGAGACATTGGTCAGAGTTAATCAGTGGGGGTCTCCACTGCCAAATGCTCAATAATAGGCTTAAAAAACCACAAGATTCACTTTCATATATTTAAATAAAATAATTAAAATAAAACTTGGAACAAAGTGGCACCAAATAAACTGTCCTTTGTTGCTTTGATCTCCAAGGTTAGATCAGGAAATGTATTCAGCCTAGCGAAAGGTGAGTCTTAAAAAAATAACTGAACTCCAAGTTTTATTATATAAAGTAAAATAACGCATTATTTACCAGCTCTATCAACGCTAAATCAAGAGTCAATGAAGTTCTGCATAGGGGATTAGATAAAAGAAATAACTTTTGGCAATGACAACTGTTCAACCCTGGGATGTATTAATAAGAATGGCAATGGGATCTTTCTGAAACTGAGTAAGGGACACAGTCCTATGGGCTTCATGTACTAATAACCAGAGCCTCAGATGCCCTCTGTCTCTACTAAGGCAGTCCCTAGGCTCCATCTCTGTGACTGGAGGCCAGCTGGTCAAGAAAAGTGAGTTTGTTCCAGAGGCCCCCTGATTTTTATACACAATTTCCTGAAGTTCAAATCTCTAGCCAGTTACAACTCTCTTGAAAGAGGCATCTTCAGTAACACATAATAACAGATTAAAGTCAGGCTGAAATCTTTCCTTCAGTGTTTTGCTGAGATAGTAAGGCAGACAGTTGCTCTTAAGTCCCGAGACAATAAAGACTGATAAGAAATTAGCAACCACAGCAACATCAATCACACACCCAGAAAAGCGAGGCCTTATTTTCACAGGTACACATATGAAACAGCACAGAAAATCATGTTTTCATATTTAGATCTGATTCTTATTTCTTGAAAACCAACCAACCAGCCAACCAACCAACCGACCAACCGACCAACCAACTCTTGGTTTATAACAAATCTCGATGAGAGATATTAGCCATTAATACTAATAATAAATGCAGTGTTGAGATGAAATTATCCAACTTTTTTCATAAGAGTGATAGAAGCATCGACTTTCCCTGACTACTAGATCCTAGGGTCTTAGGGTACCTTTCCTCTAACAGGGTCTAGTTGCTGGAAGGTTCCAGTTGCCCCAGTCCTGCCTCCTTGGATCTTTTCTCTTCTTATGATATCATCCAGCTCCATGGCTTCAAATATCATCTAAAACCTGATGCTTCTCACAGCCACATCCCCAACTGGGACCTCTTCCCTGAGTTCCAGACTCGCACACCCAACTGCCAACTTCCTAGCTGCACTTCGGTGTCTAAAAGGCATACTGATTTGAAGATGTCCGTTAGCAAGACCTGGATTTTTCCATCTGAAATCCCCTGACTTTCCCCGAGTATTTGTCCTCTCCATTCATGGCATCATCTTTCTTCTAGGGGTGCAGCCAAAAGAGTGTGGATTCATCCTTGATCCTCCTTTTCACACATATCCACTCCATCACCAAGTCTTATATGTTCCACTTTCAAATTATAACCTGAGTTTGCTTCTCACTGTTTCCACTACTAAAATCTTAGCATAAGAGGGCACCATCCTCCTCCCTCGGAACACTGCATTCTTGCTCCATTACCCAGAGCATTAATTATGCTATGCCCTCCCCTTGCGTAAGACCCTCTAACGACTTCCCATCACAATCAGAATAAATGATACATGATCACTAAGAGCCTCTCACCCTGATGACCTCCCCTTGCTTATTGCTGATAACGCTACAGCCACACCAGCCTCCTCTCTGCCCTCAAAGATGCCCGTTCATTTCCACCTCCGGGCCACAGAATTTGATTTGCCACCGACTTCTCCCCTTCTCCGAGATGTCCCCAGCCACCCCATCCAGAGTAGCCACACCATTCACTCCCAAAGACGACACTCCATTTTCTCTCCATCATGGCCCTGAGCAGCACCTGGAGTGATCTTGTTTGTTCATTTGAGTCCTACTTAGGGCCTCTATCTTTCCAACAGAATGCAGACTCCTCTAGGACTTGCCCTGGTGGTCTCCCTTGTTGACTGCCTGAGGGATCATGATCTTCTGTCAGATCATTTATTTTTCAGTTGAAAAAGAAGAAAGGAAGTTGAGAAAAGAGATGTAACTGAGACAAAACAAGAATGCTGAGCCCCTGCCTTTTGGGCTTGGGTGTGTGCTTGTGAAATGTCCACTTTTACCTGACAGCCTGGTATGTTTCTTTTTCTCGTCAGCTAATAAGAATTATGTAACATCCCATTTTCTTTCTTTACCTCAAATGCATCCTTAATACAATTAATGCCATTCTGCATGAAATTTTACTCAGAGATTGTTTTAAAATCTAACTGTACCATTGGGATTATTCTAAGTGCTCAACTGTCTTTACTTTTCTCTCCTCTTATGAGTTTTTCTATTGTCTATCTGCACTTCAGCTATCTTATTGAGAATGTCCCTGTTGTAAGGAGCATTGGGACTTTATTCTGTCTTGGAAGTAAGGATGATGTAAATGACGATCTCCAACAATAGAATGTACATTGCTTCCGACACAGCCTGAACCTCTGGGTGATGAAGAGACAGTTTTAATGATGCCACTCAAATTCCAAGGACATCATGCCTTCATTTGTTCTCTTATTAAGATGCTCGGGCTTTCTATTGTACTTCATAATAGCAGAAGCAAAACACAAACCAGGATTTAAAAAAAGAGTTCAGTTGTATTCAGTTGCTACCGTCAGTTGTAAATAACAGTCTTGGGTAATAAAGTTATAATGCAAAATCAATCTAGGTTAAAACCCTTAGCAATGCGGGGTTGGTGCTCATTGATCACCTGATATCTGTAAGGAATATCTGAGAATGCCAATCTGAGAAGTCGGAGATGGTAAGCTTGCCTCATTACAGACAAAAGTTACTTTGGCAGGAGATGCCTTTTAGGGAACTAGCTTTCGCCCAGCGCTAGGGCATGGGGAGGGCGTACCGTGGTGCTGATCTTGCCATTCTCCGTGGTCATGCTGTCTCTGTGATGCAGGTGTGCAAAGGGCTTGGCCGCCCCCCAGGACTCCAGGTACCGGGTCATGCGGACAGAAGCCCTCATCTTGGCTCCATCGAGGGTGGGTCGAGGTCTGAAGAGGTGCTGGGGGCTCCGTCGTTCTCCCTTGGGGTGAGAAACAAAGCATTACACCTGGCGGGGCACAGGTGCACAGCCTCCCGCCTTCCTGCTCTGCCCACCAAGAAGCTTCTCTTGAGTAAGCAGATTCCTCTAACATCATGCCCTTCACTTTCCTGGTTCCTACTCTCACTCCTTCAGTGACTGGTATTCAGTGCCACGAGCTGTTGGAGCCAAATGATTATTTTTTTCAGACAACAAAACTTACCTGTAATTGAAACTTAAGGAAAAATAATAGCTATTTTAAGGGATGTTTTTATAAAGTTGATTCTTAGACAGAATATGCTGGTCTGTTTCAATGTGCTCTTGATGGTTGTGTTTTTTCCTAAAGCGATTGGGGATTTTCTGATGCTAAATGGCCCCGAATATCGGTGTTTTGGTGTTCTTTGCCTGAACACAATGTTCTTTCTTTTTTTTTCTTTTTTAATTGGGGGTATAGTTGCCTTACAATGTGGTGTTAGTTTCTGCTGTACAATGAAATGAATCAGCTATAAGTATACATCTATCCCCTCCCTCTTGGGCCTCCCTCCCACCGCCCCCCCCATCCTGCCCATCTAGGTCACCACAGAGCACAGAGCTGAACTCAGTGTTCTTTGTACACATTTTCTTAACCTCTTCCCTGTGCCGTCCCTGCCTCATCACCACACAGTTCGTCCCTCTTGTCATACATCTGTCTCCAGATCAACCCTCTAGTCAGTTGGAAGTTTGTCTCTGAAGGTGAAACTGGGGTTTTAGGGAGGTTATTGTGAGTAAACATTAATAAACTTGATCTCCTTGATTTTACGATATTGGTTTTGACAATTCAGAGGTGTGTCTTGCTGCTCTCTGCGCTATTTACCAGCCTGCGATTTGGAGGGAGTTGACAGAAACCCTCAGAGCTTCAGTTTCTTCATCTGTAAATAGCAGTAGTACCCATTTGGCAGGAATTTGGGAAGGGTTAAAAGAGATGAGAGCTCTAAGCCCCTGCTCTGGCCTGACATGTGGTGTGAAGAGAGTTAGAGCCAGCAGCTGTCTGCATGCGATGAATGGTGTTTACTGTATCAAAGTTACCATGTCTGCACATAACGTACGCACACAAGTGTATACATGACATTTACTTGCCAATCTTCTAGAAGTTTCTTCTTTCCCTTTTTCTTATATCTTCATCCTACTTTCTCTCATTAGATTTTTATCATCCAAAGCCCTGAGCAAAATCCTTATCTTTATTTAATTTTCTAACTGCCAGGCGGGGTCCATCATGGACTAACACACACATTGATCAACACTGACTAACCTATACAACCTTGTGATGCAGACAATACCCTTGTCTTATAAACAAGCGATTCATTTCAACTGTTTCTTTAATATTTGAATCCATTGTTACAAAACACATACGCATTTAAAGTAGTTTTAGAGGCAAAGAGTAGCGAAGAATTACACTAGTTCTTGACTAAGAACACTTTCCATATCAGTACTTTGCCCTTTTCACTTTTAATCATAGAAGTCATAGGCTAAGTATAGACTCTTAACAATACTGACCTTGGGGTTGATTACAAAGTAGGTCTTCACCAAGTGCTGCTTTAAATATGCGTCTCTGATGTCACCATCTCCTTCCTCCACTTTATAAGCCCCATTCAAGTGTTCCAGGGTGACGGAAGAAATGTGAACACGTCTGAAATTCCATTTTAAAACCACAATCAGGATATTTAAGGAGGAACGTGCAAGAAGACTTTCTATTTATTTGGGATTTCAGAGAGAATTTCTTCTGCCCCAAGTGAAGGTAAGGTTATATGTTCTTAGTAAAATTGACTGTAATTAAGGTTCATAGTCTGTTAACCACTGCTTTGGAAAGATGCTCTCAGAGGTCATGAGCTACTAATATTTGGAGCTTCTCTGCACTCACAGAAACCTGCATGGTGAATTATAGCAATTAAAACTCGATCATATTGAATTTTGGGGTATGAAGATATTTTTTTTGGAAATGCATGCCAAAGTCATTTTAGGAAGCGTGCTGATCTGTATAAAAGTATGGGCTTTCTTTCTCAATGCTTGTTCTCATGCTTCTCCAAATTACAGCACTTGAATCGAGATTCTCGTGTCATCTATCCAGATGGTACCATTTGCTTATTTCAATAGTACTGATTTCAGAAGTTACCAGTAATAGAGAAACGCCATATATCTTCACTGACTTATAAACCATCTTTAACTTAGGTCTCTATTCATAAATATGCAAATAAGTAGAAGTCTGTAATTTAGGATCTGACATCCACAGTCTTTGACCACGGGTCCCAGGGGTGGTTGAATTGGGGCTTGAGAGTTCACGCCCATCGGGTTAATGGAAAAGGCCACTGGGCGTGAGTAACGTGATACTAACCAAGGCAACAGAAATCACTGAGCAGTCAGTTATTAACCTGTCAAGCTATTATTCCTAGCCCTGTAACCTGCTGCACGAGAGAAAGCCAAAGTGCCGCCTTACCCGGGGACCCCTCCAGCTTCCATGTGGTTGGCCAGGGTAACGTCATGGGACCATACGTCGTACTGCCACTTCTGCAGCCCGATCACGCCGCAGAGGACGTTCCCAGAATGCACTCCCACACGCATGTTGATGTCCACTCCAGTGGCGTCCCTCACTTTCCTAAAGGGAAGGAAAGTCACGTCACCTTTCAGGACCAGCCTCTTCTTCCTTTAATTCCTGGCCAATTTTCTGGGCATTTAATCATTCAGAATGGCTCAGATTGTTGGAAATATTGTCATGAATTCTTCCTGTGGCAGAAGATTGCTGCTCCGAGGCAAGAGAAAGGGATTTTTCTTCGGTTACTACCAGACTAAACCACCAGCGCCAAGCCAATGCTCTGGCCGGTAAAGCATCAGGAAGGCAGGGGCCGTGATGCAGCATTTTGGTCGCAGTTTCTACTTTTTCAACCAATATGTATCAAGCACGTATCATGTGCTGACACCTCCTCAGAATTTTCATACTAGACTCGTGTGACATTGCCTTGTACTGTCAGAAACAATCTTAGATGCCATTTGCAATTCTAGTGTTTAGCATAACGTTATGTCCCCAAGGAATATTTTCTGCTGATGAGACAATAAGGCTTATTTGTGAGGCTAATAATGACTTTAGCCTGAATAGGAATTAAAAAAAGTAACCACGAGATGAAAGCTTTTCAATTGTGCACATTCTTTAACAGAAAAGAGAAAAGAATACTCTTTAAGAAGCTTTAATAATGCATAAGGTATCATTAAAAAGAAACTAATTTTAAAAATCATTTAAAAAATACTTTAGGACTCTGTTGCCAACTCATTGAAAGAGACAAATGAAGAACTTCCTTTAAGAGAAAAATAGCAATGCTTGGTGATGCTTATTTGTTTCTGCCAGTTAGATACATTTATCAATTAAAATTTTATTGTAAAAGAAGAATGCAGGAAGGTATCCCTAGTTACATGGAAAGAATCACCCCAAGAGGAAACGTGGAGGGAAGCAATGACACTGATTTCAACACAGCAAGTCGGAAGGGTTACCAGGTGTGGGATGCAGTAAATGAACCTGAAACATCTCAGAATGACACAAGCATGCTTAAATGATGAAGTGACATCATCTGAGCGTAATACTGATAAAAAGAAATGGGTCCATGATGTAAAAATAAATGACGTCCTGAAAAAAGAATATAGAAGGCTGTCTCTTTCCCCTCCCTTCCTCTCTACCTTCCTTTCCTGTTCTCATTTTTTTATAAAAAAGACAACCTATTTGGGGTACCTTGCAAGTCATCCAAACCCTTCATTCCTGCTCCCGAGGAGCATGTACATGACATAGGAGCCTTGCCCTACCACTGTCTCCATCAGCACTGAGTGTGGATGGCTGCCCGGGCCCTGCCTGGTCCTCCTCTCCGGGCCTTTGCTCACTATGGTTCCTCTCTGCTCCCCACTCCCCTGAGTGTCCCCCTCCTGACAGGGCCCGGGAGTCACAAGGCCAGTCTGTGATAGAAGTGACTGGTTAATGATTCGACTCTTTAAATGAACAATCTCCACATGCTTCATGTCTTTTTTAGAGAAATGAGTTGATCAAGGGTTCAGATGGCCTGACTGACCAAATGTTTTAATGCATGTAGATGAAATCTGTGTGATCTATAGAAAAATGTTGAAATAATCCCTTAGAGCTTGCAATTATAATAGACAATCTTTCTAATTTAAGAGGAGCCATAATCACTTACACAATCAGGGTCCTGAATATCACTGCCTTGATTAAGAACAGTTTGCATTTTCATGACAGGAAAAAAAAAGTCTTTGAGCGTTGGGAATATTCCAAAACTGCAGCTGAAGTGCTTCTGCAGTGGTGACTTAGCTAACGGGGAACAAGGCTAGGGATACATGTGGAGGTCCAAACTTGGAAGGAAAAACACAGGCAAAAGTTCCTGGACCCATGTTGCTGGTTCCCACCAAAACTGGAGATAATCTGGCAAAATTCCAAGTGCCAAGTGTGTGCTTTCTCCTCACCAGCTTGAAAAACTAAAATTCCTGTATTCACGCTCATTTTATGGCTTAAGAAATGGGAATGGAAACGCTTGTCTTTGTATGTGAGAGAGAACAAAGAATTTCTGAAATGTGCTGAGGTATTCTCTCTTTTCCTGGCTTATATTGGGGGTGTAGCAAGACAACCTATTATTATTATTTTTTATTGAAGTATGGTTGATTTACAATGTTGTGTTAATTTCTGCTGTACAGCAAAATGACTCATATATATATATTCGTTTTTATATTCTTTTCTTTATGGTTTATCACAGGATATTGAATATAGTTCCCTGTGCTATACAGTAGAACCTTGTTTATCCATCCTATATATAATAGTTTGCATCTGCTAATCCCAAACTCCCAATCCATCCCTCCCCCACTCTCCCTCCCCCTTGGCAACCACAAGTCTGTTCTCTATGTCTGTGAGTCTGTTTCTGTTTCATAGATAGGCTCATTTGTGTCATATTTTAGATTCCACATGTAAGTGATATCATGTGATATTTGTATTTCTCTGTCTGGCTTACTTCACTTAGTATGGTCATCTCTAAGTCCATCTATGTTGCTGCAAATGGCATTATTTCATTCATTTTTATCACTAATATGCCATTGTATGTATGTACCACGTCTTCTTTATCCATTCATCTGTCAATGAACATTTAGGTTGTTTCCATGTCTTGGCTATTGTGAATAGTGCTGCTACGGACACACAGGTGCATGTATCTTTTTGAATTGTAGTTTTGTCTGGATATATGCCCAGAAGTGGGATTGCTGGATCTTCTGGAAATTCTATTTTTAGTTTTTTGAGGAACTTCCATACTGTTTCACACAGTGGTCGCACCAATTTACATTCCCACCAACAGT
Organism: Balaenoptera physalus; assembly: GCF_965194825.1. Taxonomy (NCBI): domain Eukaryota; kingdom Metazoa; phylum Chordata; class Mammalia; order Artiodactyla; family Balaenopteridae; genus Balaenoptera; species Balaenoptera physalus. The sequence goes on from NC_138890.1 coordinate 171,383,020, forward strand.
GTAGGAGGATTCCCTTTTCTCTACACCCTCTCCAGCATTTGTTATTTGTAGACTTTTTAATGATGGCCATTCTGACCAGTGTGAAGTGGTACTTCACTGTAGTTTTGATTTGCATTTCTCTAATAATTAGCGATGTTGAGCATCTTTCCATGTGCCTGTTGGCCATCTGTATGTCTTCTTTAGAGAAATGTCTATTTAGGTCTTCTGCCCATTTTTCGATTGGGCTAAAACAACTTATTACTGATCACTTTGTCAACTGTACATGAGCCAAACTGGTGATACATAGCAGAGGAAGAATTCAGAAGCCCTTGGTCAAGGAGTAGCAGATCATGGGGACACATGGCCATTAAGATATGAAACTTAAGTTTAGGTGTAAGGAAGAGCTCTGGAAGTTCACTCAAATCTGCTGACATTACTGAGATGCTGGACACATAAGATATCACTGAGGCATCTATGATGAATGGATAAATAAAATGCAATACATACATATAATGGAATGTTATTCCATCATTAAAAGGAATGAAGTACTGATACATACCACAATATGAATAAACCTTGAAAACATTACATAAAGTGAAATAAGTCACACACAAAAGAACAAGTATTGTACAATTCCAGTTGCATGAAATATCTAGAACAGGCAAATTTATAGAGGCAGAAAGTAGAACAGAGGTTACTAGGGGCTGGGAGGAAGGGAATGGGGAGTTATTGCTTAGTGGGTACAGAGTTTCTGTTTGGGACAATGAAAAGGTTCTGGAAGTAGATAGTGGTGATGGTTGTATGACATTTTGAATGTATTTAATGCCGCTGAATTGTACACATAAAAATGGTTCAAAGGGCAATATTTATGTTATGTATATTTAACCCCAATAAATAAATGTAACAACCAAAGAAGGTATTACTGATGACCTGACGACATGCCAGTGGACAGAATGTAGGGAATCTTTTTTCTAAAGGCTCTTCAACATATTGGAATTACATAAACTTAACAGAACTGGAAAACAGTTGATTCCAAAGCAGAAATTAAGCTTTAGTAAAAGGGTGGATTGTTGAATCCAATGTGCTATTGATTCACATAATATCATCCTTCACAAAACCCATTTATAGAACCCATTTCCCCTCATGTTTGAAACCAACACTGAGGTGGCCTCTGGGGGTGGGTTATACATTTGAGAAAATCTGTTAGGTCTACACTGATTAAATTCACTTTCATCTAGACCCATAGTGGCGTGAATAGTTAATGACTCTTGAAATAAAGTTGAAAAACTCTTTTTTTTTTTTATGTCTCCGAGAAGACAAATGATTTACTTATGGGGAGAAGCAGGGGGACCGTTATTTCCCACACAATGTATTTCAGGTGGGAAGCTGAGGCAACACTGCCCACCCCTCCCATCTCGATTCTTCCTTCGATTCCTCTCGATTCCGTTGCCTCTCAATCCCTGACCGCCCCACAGTGGCCCCTGACAAAGGCTGAGCTAGTGGATCTGGACACTTAGGTCTGCGGGCTCTGCTGCGGCTAGGGCTTCACTGTTCTTCCCTGGCCAGCACTGGAAACCCACCGACAAACCTCTCAGTACATTTCGGCGCACAACTAACACCACGGTGGGCTAAACACAGTGATGCCTTGACTTGTTGCTTTCTCACTTAAGGTCCTATTTACTCTGAGCCCGAGACAAGGAATTAGACCATCAAGCACATAGTTCCCATCCTGTTTAGATGAAAAATGTGTGGAGGATAGGGGAAAATCACTTGACCAAAAATAGGCAATTCCCCCCACCCCCCCAAAAAAACCCAAACTGAAATCCTTCAATCACACAATCAGCAAACAAGAGCTTTTATCATTTATAAGAATACCCTGGCTTCTATGAAGGTACTTACAAAGAAGTATGCATTATGGTACGGGCAGTGAAAATTCACTTTTTACCTCACATTTTTACCCTGTACTTGTCAACTGTAACGATAACATTATTCTATGTAAGCAAATCTTCTCTAGAATTACAGTGAAAGAACCTATAGATACAAGGCAGAAAACTATTATGGATATAAACTGAAACTACATTCACAGAGCTGAGCGTGACTTACATGGAGTAATTCTGGGCTGGATTTTTATATTCATTGCAGTCTGGTGGTAAAAACTACTTTCTCTCTTACAATTTACATGTACTTGTCAGAAATCAAGAGATGCTAAGAGTACAGACTTTTTCCTGAAGACTGGAGGAGACCTTTACATGTTTAAAAAAAACACTTTTGAAACAAACACAAAGGTCCCTTCCCAAAGATTCTAACTCAGCGTTGCTGTAATCTAAGACTAATAACAGTAATACAAAACACAGAAGGCTTACTTTGGACTGAGTTCTCACATGCCAATAAATGAGTCTCTGCCTATTTATGTTTAAATGTACAATCATGTATTTAGTTTCAGTAGACAGAAAAATAGGAACAGCTGTAAGAACTACAACTAAAAGTTATCAGACAGTTAAAAAAGCTCTTACTAAGCATTACACTTACTTTATGGCTTCACACATATCCAGTCCCATTTTCACACAATTCTTGGCATGGTTAGGGAGAGAGATAGGGAGTCCGGAAACACAGTAGTAGCAGTCTCCTAGAATTTTTATTCTCATGCATTCATTCTCCTGAAAGAAGAAATCACAGAATTTCAGTTGCATTAAGCACATATATAATGATTTTTGATTTACCAAATATCACCAAGTGCTAGTTCTACTGGCATTGCCACAGTGAATAGGGTTTGTGGGGAGAAAGAAATGAGAACTAGTTGAGTTTCCCTTAATTACCCATCAAGATTGAGCCACCCTCACCTGCATGCCCCTTTACCAAAGCAGGAAGAATCAGGGTAAGGGGTAGAAGGGGAAAGCTGAGAGAAAGTTCTGGAATGATTTACACTTAACACAGCAGAGGAGGGTAAGGATAGGACCATTCTCTTTAGTCTGAACAAATCCAAACACTGACAGTGAAATGAAACATTCTATGCAAAACAGAATCTTTCAGGATAGAAAATGGTAATCAGAACTCAACTGGAATTAGAATTTTTGTCATTTCCTACTGTGCTCACGATTTTCCTCATTTCTTTTAAAGCTGAAGCAGATTCTTACCTGCTGACATGTAGCTTCCGATAAACATCTCTACAACATAATAAGCCACCATTCAACATTGCCAAGTAATTTAAAACTTAATTCTGATCTGAGGTTAAACCGTTTTAATATAAAGTTAGACAAACTCATTATTTTTCTTGGCTGGGTTGTATTTATATCATAGTATTGAGATTAACTTCATTCATATGCATTAATCCTACATCCATTTCTAACCTTTTCAACTAGTTTAGAGACTCTTCATTCAAATTTATAATAAATACATAAATAAAGATGTACCAAACACAGATTTTTTTTTTTTTTTAGCCACACTGCGTGGCATGTGGGATCCTAGCTCCTCAATCAGGGATCAAACCTGTGCAGTGGGAGCCTGGAGTCTTAACCACTGGACCACCAGGGAAATCTCAGATTTTTTTTCTTCTTAACACTCGCACAGGCTTATGTATAAAATGAACAAATTTGAAATTATAAAATGAACATAAGATCTTTTTGTTCTTAAGTATGTGTTAGGTTTACTGAAGATTTTGCAGATTTCTTTCCCTGTCTCATAGAGAGCTGTGTACTTTCATGCTTATCTATAGCGTTATAGATGATGTGTTAGTAATTCCTGATAACAATATTTTAAATAATAAAAAGGCAAAACATTGTTTATTAATAAGGCTTCTCTCCTATACTTCCTAAATATGTATCCTGAGTCTAGAAAACAGTAAGATTAAGAACAGTGAATTCTTGGCACCCTTATCAATGATCAGCTGACTGTATATGCATGGGTTTATTTCTAGTCTCTCTATTCTGCTCCATTGGTCTGTATGCCTGTCTTTAATACCAGTATCAGACTGTTTTGATTGCTGTAGCTTTGCAATATAGTTTGAAATCAGGAAGCACGATGCCTCCAGCTTTGTTTTTCTTGATCAAAATTGCTTTGGATATTTGGTGTCTCTTGTGGTTCTATATGAATTTTAGTATTTTTTTTTTCTATTTCTGTAAAAACTACCATTGGGATTTTGATAGGGATTGCATTGAGTCTGTAGATGGTTTTGGGTACTATTTTAACAATATTAATTCTTTCAACCCATGAACATGGAATGTCTTTCTACTTATTTGTGTCTCTTTATATTTCTTTCATCAATATTTTATAGTTTTTGGTGTATAAGTCATTCACCTACTTAGTTAAGTCTATTTCCTAAGTATTTTATTATTTTTGATGATAATGTAAATGTGTTTTCTTGATTTCCTTATGAGATACTTCATTGTATAGAAATACAACTGATTATTGTACATTGACTTTGTATCCTGCGACTTTACTGAGTTTATTTATTAGTTCTAACAGATTTTTGTGGACTCTTTAGGGTTTTCTACATATAAGGTCATATCATCTGCAAACAGAGATAATTTTACTTCTCTTTTGAGTTGGATGTCTTTTATTTCTTTTTCTTGCCTAACTGCTGCGTCAGGAACTTCCAGCACTATGTTGAACAGAACTGGTGAGAGTAGGTATCCTTGTCTTGTGCCCAATCTTAGAAGAAAAGTTTTCAGTTTGTCACTGTTGAGTATGATGTTCACTGTGGGTTTTTCATATATGGCTTTATTGTGTTGAGGTAAGTTCCTTCTTATTAGTTGAGAGTTTTTAATCATAAAAGCGTGTTTAATTTTGTCACATGCTTTTTCTGCATCAATTGATTGAGATGATCATATGATTTTTACCCTTCATTCTGTTAATGTGTTATATCCCATCAATTGATTTGTGATGCTATCCAACTTGCATCCCAGGGATAAATCCCAGTTGGTCATGGTATATGATCTTTTTAAAGTGCTGTTGAATTTGACTTGTTAAGTGAAATAAGCCAGATACAGAATGACAAATACTACATGATACCACTTATATGAGGAACCTAAATTGGTCAAACACAGAAGCAGAGTATAGAATGGTGGTTTCCAGGCCTGGGAGAGGGGAAAATGGGGAGGTGTTGGTCAAAGGGCACAAAGTTTCAGTTATGCATGATGAATAAGTCCTAGAGATCTACTGTACAGCATAGTGTCTATAGTTAATAATATTATATTGTATACCTAAACATTGGCTAAGAAGGTAGATCTTATGTTAAGTGTTTTAATCACAAAATAACAATGATGATGATAATGATAAATTAAAAGGGCAAGAGGAAACTTTTGTAGGTGATAGATGATTATGGCATAGATTGTAGTGATGGTTTCAAGGGTGTATCCCTAAGCTCAGTAAGTTGTATGTATATGAAATATGTACAGCTTTCTGTATGCCAATTATACCTCATTAAAGTGGATAAAAACTAACAGTGAATGAGCAGTGATGTTGAGTTCCTTAACTTAATGTGCTTTATGTAGTATTCCCTCAATGGACTGAACTATCTGTTTGCTTACAATGCTCACCAACTCCATGTTTTGAACTATGAGCCATGAACTGATATCCAAAGCATGCTGCCCCTGTGACCAGCAATGGATGGACCAAGCTATCCTAGGCCAGTCTCTGATATTGCCTGGACGTTCCTTTGTTACAATGATCGGAGAGGAGCAGGAAGTCACACCGACTACCTACCTTATGAGTTATAAATTGTGTCCTCCTCATATTCACATGTTGAAATCCTAACCCCTGGTACCTGTGAACGTGACATTATTTGGCCATAGGGTCATTGTAGATGTAATTAGTTAAGATGAGGTCATATAGGAGTAGGGTGGGCCCCTAATCAGTTTGACTGGTGTCCATATAGAGAGAAGTAATTTGGACACAGAGCCTTGCGTGTGGGGAAAATGCCATGTAAACACTGGAGCTCTGTTTTTATCAGCCAAGATTAGGATGTTTCTTCCTACTGTGACCAGGTAGTGCAACAAAAATGACCTTTTACTGACTCAAACTTTCAAGACGTTTTCTAAAGATGAGGCCCCCTCTACCCCAAACTCAACCTCGTCCTTTGGTTTGGTAAAGGAAGGAAACAGAGCTATACTCTTAGTGATTTTTTAGAATTCCCAATGAGATCTGTCATGGTCAGTTGGGCAACATAAGACACCTCATGGAAAGCTTGACCCAAGAGTGACTCTGTGAATATCTGCAAGCCAGATTTATGCCTAGGAGGCTTGGCTGGAATGTTCTTTATTGTTTAAAAGTGAGCAAAATCTCACCTATTGTTTTCAAAATCTCACCATGAACTAAACTTAGAACCAACTCTTCCTTATGTAAAGAATGCATTTTAATAAGCATAATAATGTATTTTTGTTGGGAACAATTCAGAGACAAAATTAAGCTGATCAGAAACATTTTATGAGACAGAAGTAGAGGGCTAGCAGGAAAGAAAAAAAATTATCAATATTCCCACCAGAAACCTTAATAGTTCCAATAAATAAGTCTAGAATAAGGTCTAGTATGGTTTTAGATCAGTTGTCATCATTTCTTCTCTGTGAAACTTCCCACAAATGAGCATATGAATGACAAATACTGAACTTACATCTCTGCAAGTGGCACAAGGGTCAGTGGATAAAAAGGAGACAACAGTCAATAAAGGGCTTAGGAAGAAGGGATGGATCCTATTTTAGGGATTTTCCCAGGATGCCGCTTAACACTGTGAATATGTAATAGTTATAACTGGAGAGGAAATCATGTTTCCAACTCCTTGACATCGAAATGCCTAAAAAGAGAATCTTAGAACAGCACAGTAGAGAGAGATGTGCAAATCAAATCTCGTCATCTTGAATGTATTTATTATATGTGTGCTGAGTTATATATAAGCAGAAGTTTTAAAAGTAGATGAAAACATATGCTAATTATATGCTATGACATCTCTCATTCCCAGTGTAGGTTTGAGATTTATCAGGGCTCGATGACAAATAAATCCAACAAATCTACAAACAACATTCCTAAAGGATGTTTTTATGAAGAAGTAAAAAATTGATAAGGGACCAGAGAAAAAGTAAGCCTAAATTTTATATATCCTCAAAATAGAAGGCAATCACTAATACTCACCTTTGCAATTTGATCAAATTTTCCAAAGAGTTCATTCAGCATGTGGACCAGTTCTCCTGGGGAGCAGTCACTGGCCAGACGGGTGAACCCAACAATGTCCGCATAGAGGATACTGTGGGAACAAACCAGTGGGTGCCATATTTGCAAGTTGATATTCGTTAAGAAAGTAATGGTAGTTTTTCCCATTAAAAGAGTATACGTTTTTACATTTTATATTTTTGCAAAATGTCATTTCCCTGGGTATGGAATATGTAAACATTTTGCTAAACTTTCCCATTAAATTTTTCTTTTTTGATGTTAAATTTTTATAATTAAATCGTGGAAGAAAAAGTCATGTGATGCACTTTCTCTATTCTAGTCCGTTTTTACTGCTCACCTTTCTTCTCTCAGGGCCAGCCCCTCCCCGCCTCTCTCATTTATGTGGTCTTCATCCTGACAGTACATTACAGTGTCAAAATTCTGATATCAAAGGAGTATGCTTCTAATTGAATCGTTACATGATTTTATATTATAAGGATTCCTATGTAGAAGAAGCAAAATAATAAAAGTCAAATCCTGTTTTTATTGATTCAAAGAAAAAATTCTGTCTTCCTTACTACCTGCCAGGAGAGCAGATACAGAACATCTTTCTAAAGCTCAGAGTTTGGTTTGGGGGATGCATGAAACAAATAAGGACACCAACCAACGTCCAATTACAGTGATAATAAGTGCTATAAAAGAAAACAGCAGAGTGCTGTAAGACAGAACAGTGGAGGTGGTGAAGAGTCAGGGAAAGTCACTTAGGAAATGACAGTACAGCTTCCCTTCATGGGATGTACAGGCTGGGAGGGCAAATGTGAGATTCCTTAGAGTTGTGTACGTGTTTAGCTAACCTTGATGGGTCAGGATAGAGAAACTACAGCACCACTGTGTACATTACAACTTTACCTACACAATAACGTGTTTATGTTTTGTGTAAAGGACTAATAAAGAAGCCTAAAATTCTGGATTCAGGTAGTGAATATGGTATGGTTTAAGATGGGCCATGAAACAAAAAGAACTGCCAATTCACAAAATTTTATGAACCATAAAATTACCATATATAGGATCCAGCAATTCCACTCTTAGGTATATACTCAAAAGAGCTGAAAGCAGGAACTCAAACAGATATTCGTATACCCATGTTCACAGCAGTATTATTCATAAAATGAAACAAATGTGTATTGACATTTAAAGAAATGGATGGATGAAACTGTGGTGTATCATACAGTGGAATATTATTCAGTCTTTAAAAGAAATGAAATTCTGACACATGCTACAACTTGGATGAACCTTGAAGACATTAAATTGAGTGAAATAAGCTAGACTCAAAAGGACAAATATTATATGATTTCACTTATATGAAGTACTTAGACTAGCCCAACCATAGAGACAGAGAGTAGCATGGTGGCTGCCAGAGTCTGGGGATGGGGCATTGCTGTTTAGTGGGTACGGAGCTTCAGTTTGGGATGAAAAAAATGTTCTGGACATGGATGTTGGTGATGGTTGCAGAACAACATGAATGTATTTAAGGACACTGCACTGCACCATTTAAAATCGTTAAAATTGTAAATGCTATGTATATTTTACTACAATTAAAAAAAAAATAGTGTGGCAGCCATCAGCCTGGTCCCAGGCAGAACATGGCTTGATCTCTGCTGCTGGCAACACTTTGCTCCTCATGCAAAGTACAAGGCTTGTGGCTTCACCTTGGAGGAGAGACTTGCTCCTCTGATGATGGACAGAAGCAGGGGGAGACCTCTGGTCCAGGGAAATCAGGGCTGCTGGGGCTTTTGTGCTCTCCATTCAGATGGTGCCATAAAACCATCCCTATTTCTCCTGTGCTCTCCTGCAGAGGCAGGGACCCACAGATGCTGAGCCATGGTCCAAGAGGAGGCATTACTCTCACTCAGAAGAAGATGCCCGATCCAGGCAGCATGGGAGGGAGAACGTGAGACTGAGTGGTTGACTCCTTGTTGACAACATCCACAGTGTTTCCTGTGTCAAGACATGTAGTGGGTGAAGGAGCCCAAGATGGGCTGAATGTACAGGTCTGAAGCTGGCCCTGCAGTTACTGGGCAGGAAGATGCAGACTGTATATGAGTAACTGGGACGCAATGTACAAAGGGTTATGGAAGAGGAGGCGCAGGGCACTGCGGGGGTCACACAGGAAGGAAACCCGACCTAGACTCGGATCACATCACCACTTAAGACCACTCTGGCGGCGGCAATCTGGAGGTGGGCAGGTCAGTGAGAATCATATCTGGTACATCCCGGAGAGCCCTGTGGAAGGTCTATAAGTGGGGGAAATGGGGAGACCTGGACAGAGAGGGGAGATTTGTAGGAAGGAGAATGAATCAGGCTTTGTTAGGGATTAGATGTTGTGGGAAGTGTCTAGGAAAAGGAAGTGTTGAGATAAAGACCGGTTTCTGGCTGAGTACTGGGGCTGTACCTAGTGTACAAATCAAATCAAGCTTGCAGGAGAAGTTGACTAGTTCCACTTTGTTTGGGTTGAGTCTGGGGGTGGTGTCAGTGGGAGACCCAAGAGGAAGACCATTAGGTAGATGCTTATGGAAAACTATGGTTGAGTTCTGTGTCATATAGATGGTCATTAAGTCCTGGGCGAGAGCTGGAGAGAACAGAGGAGTTAGGAGAGCCCTGGAAATGCTTTCATTTACAGAAGAGCCTAGATTTAGGGATGAGAAAACAATAAAGAAGACTGCAGGGAGAAAACAAAGGGGAAACAATGGCATGGAAACCCAAGGATGTAGAGTTATTTAAATGCAAAGACAAGGTGAATGGGACCAAGCATAACCATGTGGTCAATGAGATAAGATGCAGAGGAAGTCATATTCAGATTTGGGAACAAGACAACTGGTGATGAAATGTAGGAAGAATGAGTTCTGTGACATGGGGGAGGTTAATGCCAGAGGGTGGTGATTTGAGGAGGGAGGGAAAATAAGGAAGTCTAGTTAGAGAGTGGAAAATTGTTCTAGAATCTGGGCTATGAAATTCATGGAGGTAATTTCAGAGTTGGAGGGTGGCACTGGATTCAGCGATTTATGTTTGTTTTCAAAGACATGATGGGTTTGTGAATGTTTCAGCACTAGTGGGAGGGATTCAGAGGAAGACAATGATTCAGAAGGCAACTGGTAGTTGCTACCTTCACATCTATAAATTCTTCTTCTTCTCCAATTCCTCCTCATCCTACTTATTACTATTATTATTACTGTTATTATATCAGCTAGTAAAGAGCTAGTCAATGTTATTAACAGAGAATAAATATTTCACTGAATGAATCATCAAAGCAAAACTAAAAGTTATCAACAGATCTTTTTGGTCTATAAACCTAATAATTCTCATTAAAAAACACCCTCAGGTATTGACTGAACTACCTGCATTAGTCAGGTATTGTATCTGCTTCTTTGTTTATTATACTTGTCCTGTTTCAGGAGGAAAAGGCCATATGTTTTCATATTTCCTTTAAAATTAATTGGTACTCCATGCCATTGAAGCTTTTGCATTTTTAAGTTTTAAGAATTTAAGTTATTTTAGGATCCCAAATATGTTTTATGAATTTAAATTTAATTTAACACTGCAAACATATTCTACACGATCTCTGAAGACAGTTGAAGCTGCTTCACCAATTCTTTGCCTTAGATAAGTGTGTTAATCAGCTTCCAAGATGGCCCCAGTGATCCTACCTCCCAGTACTCACACTCTTGTACTGTCCCTTCCCATAATGGGTAGGGCTGACTTGTGTAACCAATAGGATACTGCAGAAATGACCTTCCAAGGTTAGATCATAAAAGATATTGCAGCTTCCACCTGGACCCCTCCCTCTGGGGAAGCAAGCGGCCATGTTGTGAGGATACTCAAGCAACCTGTGAAGAGGCCCAATGATGAGGAACTGAGGCCTCCAGCCAACAGGAAGTTAACCTGTCCACCAGGTGGGAAGTCACATTGGGAACAGATTGCCCAGCAGCCTGCAGCCTCATGGGAAAGTCTATGCCAAAACTACCTGGGTAAGCTGCTCCCAAACTCCAACCCACAAATGTTGTGAGATGTTTATTGTTCTTTTTTTTTTAAATTAGGTTATTTGTATTTTTATTGTTGAGCTGTAAAAGTTCTTTATATATTCTGGATTCAAGTCCCTTATCAGATATATTATTGCAAATATTTTCTCCCATTCTATGGGTTTTTTTTTTTATGGCTCTTTTTTTTTTTTGAAGTATAGCTGATTTACAATGTTGTGTTAATTTCTTCTATACAGCAAAATGATTCAGTTATACATATATATATATATATATATATATATATATATATATATATTCTTTTTCATATTTCTTTCCATATGGTTTGTCATAGGATATTGAATATAGTTCCCTGTGCTATACAGTAGGACCTTGTTGTTTATCCATTCTATGTATAATAGCTTGCCTCTGCTAATTCCAAACTCCCAGTCCTTCCCTCTTCCAACCCCCTTCTCCTTAACAATCACAAGTCTGTTCTCTATGTCTGTGAGTCTGTTTTTGTTTCATAGATATGTTGATTTGTATTGTATTTTAGATTCTACATGTAAGTGATAGCATATGACAGTTGTCTTTCTCTGTCTGACTTACCTCACTTAATGATAATCTCTAGGTCCATCCATGTTGTGCAAATGGCATTATTTCATTTTTTATGGCTAAGTAATATTCCATTGTATATATGTACCACATCTTCTTTATCCATTCATCTGTCAATGGACATTTAGATTGCTTCCATGTCTTGGTAAATGGTGCTGCAGTGAACATTGGGGTGCATGTATCTTTCTGAATTGTGGTTTTCTCCAGATATATGCCCAGGAGTCAGATAGCTGGATTATATGGTAGCTCTATTTTTAGTTTTTTGAGGAACCTCCATACTGTTTTCCATAGTGGCTGCACCAATTTACATTCCTACCAACAATGTAAGAGGGTTCCCTTTTCTCCACATCCTCTCCAGCATTTGTTATTTGTAGACTTTTTGATGATGACCATTCTGATTGGTGTGTTTATTGTTCTTTAAAGCCATTAAGTTTTGGGGTAATTTGTTACACAGAAACTGATAACTAATACAGATATTATGCAGACCGTTATCAACTGCTTGAGATTGGTTGTGTCTTCAGTCATTTTTACAGGTCTATTGTTCCCGGATTATATCACAGCTGCTTAAAGATAGTCTGTGATCCTATTTAGATACAGACACATTTATCCTTACACATTTTGAATACCAATAAGTGACATAAAAATATTTCTGGAGATGGAAGGGGCATTGCTGATTTTCATACAGTTAAGGCTGGAAAGAGCAATTTCTACTATAGTATGTCTTGTCAGACACCATAAATGTTTTTTCTTTAATAATGTAGGTAAAATGCTTAAAAACCTAAAGGCAGTCTAGTGTTTTAAATAATTTTATTCCTTTTAATTTGGCTGCATTGGGTCTTCATTGCTGTGTGCAGGCTTTCTCTAGTTGCAGTGAGTGGGGGCTACTCTTTGCTGTGGTGCATGGGCTTCTCATTGCGGTGGCTTCTCTTGTTGCAGAGCATAGGCTCTAGGCATGCGGGCTTCAGTAATTGCAGCACGTGGGCTCAGTAGTTGCCGCATGTGGGCCCTAGAATGCGTGGGCTTCAGTAGTTGCGGTGCGTGGGCTCAGTAATTGTGGCATGCGGGCTCTAGGATGCACAGGCTTCAGTAGTTGTGGTGCGTGGGCTCAGTAGTTGTGGCTCGTGGGCTCTAGAGCACAGGCTCAGTAGTTGTGGTGCACGGGCTTAGTTGCTCCGCAGCATGTGGGATCTTCCCGGACCAGGGCTCGAACCTGTGTCCCCTGCATTGGTAGGAGGATTCTTAACCACTGCGCCACCAAGGAAGTCCAGTTTTACTCCTTAACATGTATGAATGTTCTCTGTCTGTGTGTGTGTGTATATATATTTATATGTATGTATATATATGTGTATATATATATATATATATATATATATACACAAACACACATAAATATATGCATATATATACATACATATATATATGTATATATACACACATAGCTCTTTCCTATTATTCCAAGAAAAAAAAAAGGTGGGGACTATAAAAAAATTTACTCCTGATTCCTCATTTATTCAATGTTTTTTCCTTAGTTCCTACTTGATATGCAACTTTTTTTCTCTGTTATCTCCCTTTCAATGTGCATTTCTCATTGTATATTAGCTCTTTGTGTGCTTGGGCCATACCTTTTTCTAAAATCATGTGTTAAAATGCGATTTGTCTTAGCAATGCATAAATTAAGCTACAGTTAAATTTGTTTCTTAATAGACTTCAAAAATCCTTGACATGAAGTAACCAGACAGAAGGCTGCACCATGCAATGGAAAAGGTCTGGACTTGAAGGCAAACAGCCCTATTACAATTCTAGACGATTCTAAACACATTTTAGTTTGTGTTTGTTGTTGTTGTTATTAAACAATTGAATGGGGTGGGGGGGGGGTGAATAACCCTGACAACTAAAGGAATGACATAATGAGTGAGGCATGCACAGGTTACTTATGGAGATAACCCAGCCAGAATAGCAAGCACCACTGCAATGTAATCGAGTGGATGAAAGGACAGCCACCAGAGAAGTGGTATCAGGAAAGGGTGGGCATGGAGAACACTGAGGACCAGGGCGCCCACATCTGGAGGGGTCCCACACCACTGTAGCCAGAGATGCATGGGGAGCACAGGAGGGAGAACCCTCTCCAGACTGAAGTGAGGACCTGCTCAGCTCCTCTCTAGAGCTCAGGGGAGAAGAGGTCCTATACCATCCTCCTTCCTGACCACAATCCCATGTTAGTTTTCCAGTTACTGGGAGTCCAGGAATGGCTCCCTGGGAAGCATGGATGGCTGTGCCACTCTTGGAAAAGCAGTAACTTTCATTATAATTTAATTAAGGTGCATGTTGGTCCCCTGTGATGCTGGGTACCAGCCATATCCCAGAAACCCATCGTTCCTGATTGACAGCAGAACATCCAGCAACCCATCATTCCTGATTGACAGCAGAACATCCAGCAACCCATCATTCCTGATTGACAGCAGAACATCCAGAAACCCATTGTTCCTGATTGACAGCAGAACATCCAGCTTCCCTGGAAAATGCTGGCTTCCCAAGGCCCTGCCCTTGCCGAGTCCACCTTGAGGAACCAGTCCTTGTGCCTAGAGCCCATGACTCTTTAATCTTACTGATACTGAGTCCTGGGTTTCAGGGACACAGTGAGATCTGACCAAGGAGTTCCCAGAATAAGGGCCCCGTTGTCCACTTCTCTCCCTTTTGTAATTGATGGTCACAAAATGCAATAAGTAGAGGAACCCATTTTCTTATCTTAATGTGAAGGCCCAAGAGGCAGCACATGGGTAGGTGGAGTGATATTTACTCTACACGCAAAGATAAACAGTTCCAAAGGACACATGAAACTATAAGATTATGGGCTCCCAGTTAAATATGTCCCCCACCTGGCATACAGGCTCCCCAGACTTGCTGCGGAAGGAGAACAGAGCAGCAGCGTACCTGACGTTGGTGTGCCGCTTGACGTACAGGTTGTGAAAGTTGTTGGTGTTTTCCATTTGGCCGGCTTTGGGGCCCTGCAGCCTCTGGATGATCTCGGCTTTCATCTCCATGGCTATGTGCGCTGGCAGCAGGGACAGCAGAAGCCGCTCCTGAAACCAGGTGTGGAAGGAAGACCAAGAGATGTCACACAACCAAGGTCACAGCCAAGTACCATCTGAAATCAATACTGATTTGTAGTCAGGCTAATTTGAGGACTTTTTACAAGTTAAAATACAGACTCTAGAAATACATATTGAAAAAAATATAAAATTTTCTAAGGTCAGAGTGTGTTATTATATTCTTTATTATTTATTGAGCTCTAAGCATGTGTTCTTCAGTATGGAGAATAAAGGAAGGCATAGTTATTTCCCTGAGGATATTACTTATCTATTTTGATTTTAAAGTAGTGAAGCAGAAATAATATTAAAATGCCAGAAACCAGTGGTCAGTCTAAGATAGAAAACACTCATTTTCACCTGCTTGTTCATTTGAGAGATAAAGTACAAGCTTTATTGCACTTTTGAAAGTCAACCAATATTCCACATTTCCTAAGTAAGAGTCACATATTTTCAAATATTTCATTTCCTCTGTGGTGACCATCCAATCCTCTTTAATGCTTCTAAACTATTATAAAGACAGAGTCAGAAATATTAGCTTCTGAAAAAGACATCATCTATGAGAAACTATAGGTGGGACACAAAGAAATGATAACATATGAGATTTTCTTGTATTTTTAGTCTTTAAATTCAGTATTTGTGGTACACAATAGCATGCAATCTTACACATACTTTAATCTGTATTTATTATAGTTAGAGTGGCAACTTTTCCAATCTCTTCAAGGAAACTATGCAATTTTTTTTTTTTTGAGAAAAAGTATCATAGACAGCAATCTTTGCAAGTTGATATTCATCCTTGAGTGTTTTAAACATTAATCTATTACAGAAAACACCATATTCTTCAGGCATTGTGGATTTAGCTAGTGGCATTCAGTGTGTATAAACAAACATTTGTTGAATGCCACATTTTCTCCTTCTTCCACATTGTCTCTTTTATTCTTTAAAAAAATTTCTTTTTGGTGGACAAAGTGGTGAGAGAGTAGAGGAAGGGGTGGGGAAGCTGGGCTTTGCTCACAGATTCACTGGTCCAGGTGTCTGTCCCCTGGGCCCACCCACAGTGCACATCGCTTTGGGGCTGTTGGGAACTTTCACCAAGGGAGCAGAGGGTAGGCCAGGAGTGCATCTTGATGAAGATGAAATGACCCTCACCACAGCCCATCCCCAGCCTGACCCAGGAAAAGACAGGTGCAACGTCAACAGGAGACTCAGCGTGTGCCTGTGTGAGGTCTCAGTGCATGGTAGGGAGCGTTTCTCTATGAACTGGCATTACTGAGTGTTGATTGTTTGTTCATCCCTTCCGTCCTTCATTAACCCAATCAGAAAACATCCATCACTGCCCATTAAATGCCAGACCCCTTCATAAGCACTAATGGTAAATGCAAAGACGAAGGGGACAGTGTCCCTAATACCATGCTGTTCATGACCAGGAAGGGGCCCACCCACGGTGCATAGCTGTTAGATGAGGCTAGAAAGACAGGCTGGTATTTGGAGGAAGCCACGTGCCTGAGATCTGGGAAAAAAGGGGGAGCTAACAGACGAGGAGCACCTGCTATGCACCACATGCTCCCAGGAGCCATCTTCACGTGAACCAACTGAATCAAAACAACAGCATCATCTGACGGGTATTGTTACCAACCTCCTTGCAACAGAGGCAAAAGAAGCAGTTAGATAAAGGGCAGGGAGCTGACACTTGTCATAACACTTGTCACACACCAAAGGGAATTTTATTGGTACTTACAAAAGTAAGAGAACACTTTTTATTTAATAATCAACTTTTTACTTTTTTGTTAAATTCCCCTTGATGTTTCCGTTTAAATTAAGAAATGAAATGGAGAAATCAAAATTTTCTAACAAGGTAAATGTCCATATATACATCTGGGGAAATATAAATTAATATTAACTGTACAAAATAATGAGGTTAATGTCTGGTGTGGTCTAAAATATAACAGAATGAAATGCACAATGACAATAATACAAAAGATGAAATGGGAGTCAATGGAATAAAAATGTTTTGAGGTCCTAGAATTGTGTAAGAAGTGGCAAAAGAAAGCAATTTATGTTAGACTGTAGTAAGTCAAGAATGGATGCAATTTCCACATCAGCAACAAAAAGTTTGAAAAACTGTATGACTAACAGGCTAACAGAGAAAATGGGAAAGAAATCCTTGATTAATCCAAAATAAATCAATAAAGAAGAATCAAAGAAAACTAAAAACAGGTAGGGCAAATAGAAAATAAATCATAAAATGACAGTTATTAGCGTATTGTGTCAGAAATTATATTAAATGTAAATGGACTAAATACTCCAAATAACTGACTAATACTGTCAGATTGGACTGAAAAAAGACAAAATGTAACTCTAAACTACTCACAATAAACACATCTTAAATATAAGAATACAGAACTATCAGAAATAAAAATAGATACACCAAAAAGAGATAAATTATAAAAACCTTAATGAAAAAAAAAAGCAGTATAGCTATACCAATATCAGAAAAATACTGTAGATATTCCAGTCTTAGGCGAAAAGATTGACAAGTCCACAAATTTTTTTTTGGTGGGGGAAATACCACTAGATTTTATTGTGGACATTGGCAATATAACCCCTTATGTGGTTCCTTCCACTCAAAGAGACTGGTGGTGTGAAGGGTAGTGAAGTGGGGGGCTTGTCTATTGCTTTATTTCTCAATTCCTGCAGGAGTTCCTGGAAAGTAGCATTTTCTCTGTAGTTATTTGTTCAATGAATGAAGGATCTGCTGTGCATTTTATCTAGGTCACAATAAAGAAAAATCTAATTTCAAAGCCTCTGTTCTTTGTTGGTACTACTTACGTGGAGACCTGGGTAGAGAGTGCTTATGATTTAAAATCAGATTAATGACCTCTTTTTTTTTTTTAAACATCTTTATTGGAGTATAATTGCTTTACAATGGTGTGTTAATTTCTGCTTTAAAACAAAGTGAATCAGTTATACATATACATATGTCCCTATATCTCTTCCCTCTTGCATCTCCCTCCTTCCCACCCTCCCTATCTCACCCCTCTAGGTGGTCACAAAGCACCGAGCTGATCTCCCTGTGCTATGTGGCTGCTTCCCACTAGCTATCTATTTTATGTTTGGTAGTGTATATATGTCCATGCCACTCTCTCACTTTGTCCCAGCTTAACATTCCCCCTCCCCGTATCCTCAAGTCAATTCTCTAGTAGGTCTGTGTCTTTATTCCCGTCTTGCCCCTAGGTTCTTCAAGATCATTTTATTTTTTTAAAGATTCCATATATATGTGTTAGCATACGGTATTTGTTTTTCTCCTTCTGACTTACTTCACACTGTATGACAGACTCTAGGTCCATCCACCTCACTACAAATAACTCAATTTTGTTTCTTTTTATGGCTGAGTAATATCCCATTGTATATATGTGCCACACCTTCTTTACCCATTCACCTGTCGATGGACACTTAGGTTACTTCCATGTCCTGACTATTGTAAATAGTGCTGCAATGAACATTGTGGTACATGATTCTTTTTGAATTATGGTTTTCTCAGGGTATATGCCCAGTAGTGGGATTACTGGGTCATATGGTAGTTCTATTTTAGTTTTTTAAGGAACCTCCATACTGTTTCTCCATAGTGGCTGTATCATTGTACATTCCCACCAACAGTGCAAGAGGGTTCCCTTTTCTCCACACCCTCTCCAGCATTTATTGTTTGTAGATTTTTTGATGATGGCCATTCTGACCGGTGTGAGATGATATCTCATTGTAGTTTTGATTTGCATTTCTCTAATAATTAATGATGTTGAGCATTCCTTCATGTGTTTGTTGGCAATCTGTATATCTTCTTCTTTGGAGAAATGTCTATTTAGGTCTTCTGCCCATTTTTGGATTGGGTTGTTTGTTTTTTTGATATTGAGCTGCATGAGCTACTTGTAAATTTTGGAGATTAATCCTTTGTCACTTGCTTCATTTGCAAATATTTTCTCCCATTCTGAGGGTTGACTTTTCACCTTGTTTATGGTTTCCTTTGCTGTGCAAAAGCTTTGAAGTTTCATTAGGTCCCATTTGTTTACTTTGTTTTTATCTCCATTTCTCTAGGAGGTGGGTAAAAAAGGATCTTGCTCTGACTTATGTCATAGAGTGTTCTGCCTATGTTTTCCTCTAAGAGTTTGATAGTGTCTGGCCTTACACTTAGGTCTTTAATCCATTTTGAGTTTATTTCTGTGTATGATGTTAGGGAGTGTTCTAATTTCATTCTTTTACATGTAGCTGTCTAGTTTTCCCAGCACCACTTATTGAAGAGGCTGTCTTTTCTCCATTGTATATTCTTGCCTCCTTCATCAAAGATAAGGTGACCATATGTGCGTGGGTTTATCTCTGGGCTTTCTATCCTGTTCCATTGATCTACATTTCTGTTTTTGGGCCAGTACCATACTGTCTTGATTACAGTAGCTTTGTAGTATAGTCTGAAGTCAGGGAGCCTGACTCCTCCAGCTACGCTTTTCATTCTCAAGATTGCTTTGGCTATTCGGGGTCTTTTGTGTTTCCATACAAATTGTGAAATGTTATGTTCTAGTTCTGTGAAAAATACCAGTGGTAGTTTGATAGGGATTGCATTGAATCTGTAGATTGCTTTGGGTAGTAGAGTCATTTTCATAATGTTGATTCTTCCAATCCAAAAATATGGTATATCTCTCCATCTATTTGTATCATCTTTAATTCCTTTCATCAGTGTCTTATAATTTTCTGCATACAGGTCTTTTGTCTCCTTAGGTAGGTTTATTCCTAGATATCTTATTCTTCTTGTTGCAGTGGTAAATGGGAGTGTTTTCTTAATTTCACTTTCAGATTTTTCATCATTAGTGTATAGGAATGCAAAGATTTCTGTGCATTAATTTTGTATCCTGCTAATTTACGAAATTCATTGGTTAGCTCCAGTAGTTTTCTGGTAGCATCTTTAGGATTCTCTATGTATAGTATCATGTCATCTGCAAACAGTGACATCTTTACTTCTTCTATTCCAATTTGCATTCCTTTTATTTCTTTTTCACCTCTGATTTCTGTAGCTGAAAATTCCAAAACTATGTTTAATAATAGTGGTGAGAATGGGCAACCTTGTCTTGTTCTTGATCTTAGTGGAAATGGTTTCAGTTTTTCACCATTGAGGATGATGTTGGCTGTGAGTTTGTCATATATGGCCTTTATTATGTTGAGGAAAGTCCCCTCTATGCCTAATGTTTGGAGGGTTTTTATCATAAATTGGTGTTGAATTTTGTCAACAGCTTTCTCTGCATCTATTGAGATGATCATATGGTTTTTCTCTTTCAATTTGTTAATATGGTGTATCACATTGATTGATTTGCGTATATTGAAGAATCCTTGCATTCCTGAGATAAACCCCACTTGATCATGGTGTATGATCCTTTTAATGTGCTGTTGGATTCTGTTTGCTAGTATTTTGTTGAGGATTTTTGCATCTATGTTCATCAGTGATATTGGCCTGTAGTTTTCTTTCTTCATGACATCTTTGTCTGGTTTTGGTATGAGAGTGATTGTGGCCTCGTAGAATGAGCTTGGGAGTGTTCCTCCCTCTACTATATTTTGGAAGAGTTTGAGAAGGATAGGTGTTAGCTCTTCTCTAAATGTTTGATAGAATTCATCTGTGGAGCCATCTGGTCCTGGGCTTTTGTTTGTTGGAAGATTTTTAATCACAGTCTCCATTTCAGTGCTTGTGATGGTCTGTTTATATTTTCTATTTCTTCCTGGTTCAGTCTCAGAAGGTTGTGCTTTTCTAAGAATGTGTCCATTTCTTCCAGGTTGTCTATTTTATTGGCATATAGCTGCTTGTAGTAATCTCTCAGGGTCCTTTGTATTTCTGCAGTGTCACTTGTTACTTCTAGTTTTTCATTTCTAATTCTATTGATTTGAGTTTTCTCCCTTTATTTCTTGATGAGTCTGGCTAATGGTTTATCAATTTTGTTTATCTTCTCAAAGAACCAGCTTTTAGTTTTATTGATCTTTGCTACTGTTTCCTTCATTTCTTTTTCATTTATTTCTGATCTGATCTTTATGATTTCTTTCTTTCTGCTAACTTTGGGGTTTTTTTGTTATTCTTTCTCTAATTGCTTTAGGTGTAAAGTTAGGTTGTTTATTTGAGGTGTTTCTTGTTTCTTGAGGTAGGCTTGTATAGCTATAAACTTCCCTCTTACAACTCCTTTTGCTGCATCCCATAGGTTTTGGGTCATTGTGTTTTCATTGTCATTTGTTTCTAGGTATTTTTTGATTTCCTCTTTGACTTCTTCAGTGATGTCTTGGTTATTAAGTAGTGTGTTGTTTAGCCTCCATGTGTTTGTATTTCTTACAGATTTTTTCCTGTAATTGATATCTTGTCTCATAGCATTGTGGTTGGAAAAGATACTTGATATGATTTCAGTTTTGTTAAATTTACCAAGTCTTGATTTGTGACCCAAGATATGATCTATCCTGGAGAATGTTCCATGAGCACTTGAGAAGAATGTGTATTCTGTTGTTTTTGGATGGACTGTCCTATAAATACCAATCAAGTCCATCTTGTTTAATGTAACATTTAAAACTTGTGTTTCCTTATTTATTTTCATTTTGGATGATCTGTCCATTGGTGAAAGTGGGGTGTTAAAGTCCGCTACTATGATTGTGCTACTGTCGATTTCCCCTTTTATGGCTGTCAGTATTTGCCTTATGTATTGAGGTGCTCCTATGCTGGGTGCATAAATATTTACAACTGTTATATCTTCTTCTTGGATTGATTCCTTGTTCATTATGTAGTGTTCTTCTTTGTCTCTTGTAATAGTCTTTGTTTTAAAGTCTATTTTGTCTGATACGAGAATTGCTACTCCAGCTTTCTTTTGATTTCCATTTGCATGGAATATCTTTTACCATCCCCTCACTTTTAGTCTGTATGTGTCCCTAGGTCTGAGGTGGGTCTCTTGTAGACAGCATATATATGGGTCTTGTTTTTATATCCATTCAGCCAGTCTATGTCTTTTGGTTGGAGTATTTAATCCATTTATATTTAAGGTAATTATCAATATGTATGTTTCCATCACCATTTTCTTAATTGTTTTGGGTTTTTTATTGTAGGTCTTTTCCTTCTCTTGTGTTTCCTGGCTAGAGAAGTTCCTTTAGCATTTGTTGTAAAGCTGGTTTGGTGGTGCTGAATTCTCTTAGCTTTTGCTTGTTTGTAAACATTTTAACTTCTCCGTCAAATCTGAATGAGATCCTTGCTGGGTAGAGTAATCTTGGGTGTAGGTCTTTCTCCTTCTTCACTTTAAATATGTCTTGCCACTCCCTTCTGGCTTGCAGAGTTAGCTGTTAACCTTATGGGGATTCCCGTGTGTGTTATTTGTTGTTTTTCCCTTGCTCCTTTTAATATTTGTTGTTTGTACTTAATTTTTGATAGTTTGATTAATATGTGTCTTGGCGTGTTTCTCCTTGGATTTATCCTGTTTTGGACTCTTGATTAACTATTTCCTTTCCCATATTAGGGAAGTTTTCAACTATAATCTCTTCAAATATTTTCTCAGTCCCTGTTTTTTTCTCTTCTTCTTCTGGGACTCCTATAATTCAAATGTTGGTGCATTTAATGTTGTCCCAGAGGTCTCTGAGACTGTCCTCAATTCTTTTCATTCTTTTTTCTTTATTCTGCTCTGCAGTAGTTATTTCTACTATTTTATCTTCCAGGTCACTTATTCGTTCTTCTGCCTCAGTTATTCTGCTATAGATCCCTT
Organism: Balaenoptera physalus; assembly: GCF_965194825.1. NCBI lineage: Eukaryota > Metazoa > Chordata > Mammalia > Artiodactyla > Balaenopteridae > Balaenoptera > Balaenoptera physalus. Next base: position 171,405,607 of record NC_138890.1, read on the forward strand.
CTAGAGAATTTTTAATTTTATTTATTGTGTTGTTCATTACTGTTTGTTTGCTCTTTAGTTCTTCTAGGTCCTTGTTAAATTTTTATTGTATTTTCTCCATTCTATTTCCAAGATTTTGGATCATCTTTACTATCATTATTCTGAATTCTTTTTCAGGTAGACTGCCTATTTCTTCTTCATTTGTTAGGTCTGATGGGTTTTTGCCTTGCTCCTTCATCTGCTGTGTGTTTCTCTGTCTTCTCATTTTGCTTAACTTACTGTGTTTGGGGTGTCCTTTTTGCAGGCTGCAGGTTTGTAGTTCCCATTGTTTTTGGTGTCTGTCCCCAGTGGCTAAGGTTGGTTCAGTGGGTTGTGTAGGCTTCCTGGTGGAGGGGACTAGTGCCTGTGTTCTTGTGGATGAGGCTGGATCTTGTCTTTCTGGTGGGCATGTCCACGTCTGCTGGTGTGTTTTGGGGTGTCTGTGGCCTTATTATGGGTTTAGGCAGCCTCTCTGCTAATGGATGGGGTTGTGTTCCTGTCTTGCTAGTTGTTTGGCATAGGGTGTCCTGCACTGTAGCTTGCTGGTCGTTCAGTGGATCTGGGTGTTGGCGTTGAGAGGGAGATCTCTGGGAGATTTTTGCTGTTTGATATTACGTGGATCTGGGAGGTCTCTTGTGGACCAGTGTCCTGAACTTGGCTCTCCCACCTCAGAGGCACAGCCGTGATGCCTGGCTGGAGCACCAAGAGCCTGTCATCCACACGGCTCAGTATAAAAGGGAGAAAAGAAAGAAAGAAAGAAAGAAAGAAAGAAAGAAAGAAAGAAAGAAAGAAAGAAAGAAAGAAAGAAAGGAAGGAAGGAAGGAAGGAAGGAAGGAAGGAAGGAAGGAAGGAAGGAAGGAAGGAAGGAAGGAAGGAAGAAAGAAAGAAAGAAAGAAAGAAAGAAAGGAAGAAAGGGGATAAAATAAAGTAAAATAAAATAAAGTTATTAAAATAAAAAATAATTATTAAAAAAATTTTTTTTAAGTAATAAAAAATTTTTTCAAAAAAGGAAAGAAAGAAAGAAGAGAGCAGCCAAACCAGAAAACAAATCCCCAATGATAACAGGTGCTAAAAACTATACTTAATAAACAAAAACAAAAACAAAAAAAAAGGACAGACAGAACCCTAGGACATATGGTAAAAGCAAAGCTATACAGATAAAATCACACACAGAAGCATTCACATACACACTCACAAAAAGAGAAAAAGGGAAAAAATATATATATATCTTTGCTCCCAAAGTCCACCTCCTCAATTTGGGATGATTTGTTGTCTATTCAGGTATTCCACAGATGCAGGTACATCAAGTTGATTGTGGAGATTTAATCTGCTGCTCCTGAGGCTGCTGGGAGGGATTTCCCTTTCTCTTCTTTGTTCACACAGCTCCCGGGGTTCAGCTTTGGATTTGGCCCCGCCTCTGCGTGTAGGTCGCCTGAGGGTGTCTGTTCCCCGCCCAGACAGAACGGGGTTAAAGGAGCAGCTGCTTCGGGGGCTCTGGCTCACCCAGGCCGGGGTGAGGGAGCGGTACAGAGGAGGCGGGGTGAGCCTGCGGCGGCAGAGGCGTCGTAACGTTGCACCAGCCCAAGGCGCGCCGTGCGTTCTCCGGGGAAGTTGTCCCCGGATTACGGGAGCCTGGCCGTGGCAGGCTGCACAGGCTCCCAGGAGGGGAGGTGTGGAGAGTGACCTGTGCTCGTACACAGGCTTCTTGGTGGCGGCAGCAGCAGCAGCCTTAGCATCTCATGCCCGTCTCTGGGGTCCGCGCCGATGGCCGCGGCTCACGCCCGTCTCTGGAGCTCGTTTAGGTGGCGCTCTGAATCCCCTCTCCTCGCGCACCAGGAAACAAAGAGGCAAGAAAAAGTCTCTTGCCTCTTCAGCCGCTGCAGACTTTTTCCCGGACTCCCTCCCAGCTAGCCGTGGTGCACTAACCCCTTCAGGCTGTGTACACGCCGCCAACCCCAGTCCTCTCCCTGCGATCCGACCGAAGCCCGAGCCTCAGCTCCCAGCCATGCCCGCCCCGGCGGGTGAGCAGACGAGCCTCTCGGGCTGGTGAGTGCTGCTCGGCGCCGAGCCTCTGTGCGGGAATCTCTCCACTTTGCCCTCCGCACCCTTGTTGCTGCGCTCTCCTCCGTGGCTCCGAAGCTTCCCCCCTCCGCCACCCGCAGTCTCCACCCGCGAAGGGGCTCCTAGTGTGTGGAAACCTTTCCTCCTTCACGGCTCCCTCCCACTGGCACAGGTCCCGTCCCTATTCTTTTGTCTGTTATTTCTTTTTTCTTTTGCCCTACCCAGGTACGTGGGGAGTTTCTTGCCTTTTGGGAGGTCTGATGTCTTCTGCCAGCGTTCGGTAGGTGTTCTGTAGGAGCTGTTCCACATGTAGATGTATTTCTGATGTATTTGTGGGGAGGAAGGTGATCTCCGCGTATTACTCTTCCGCCATCTGAAAGCTCCGCCCTAATGACCTTCTTGGTCATAAATACCAGGCCTGGGCAAAATCTGGATCAGTGGTGTTCACACAAAGGGAAATTTAACTACTCTGCAAAATAACGCAGTGATTACTTTGGGTTTTTCTCTGGCAGACAATGATACTGTGGGTATGGGAGAGGAGTGAAAGACTCATTCAGGGGGAGGGGAGACCCCAGCTTCATATCAGCAGGCTGCATCCAAGGAAAAAGAGAACATTCAAAGTGTCTCCTGGTTGGAAAATGGTTGGTAAACATTGGCAACTACTTGAAATTGAATTTTGATTTGATTTGTATTCTGAGCTCGAATTCCCTTCTGTTATTCTCCAAATTTCATTAATGATCTAACAATATAGCAGCATCATGTTAGCTTAAAGGTGACAATGTGAGTTCAAATTCTGGACTACAGCAAAATGTGTGAGACATCTCTGCATCCAGATGGGGCCAAGATAAGCAAAAGCAGGAGGATGGAAAATAACTGAGGTCAAAAATAGAGTGAGAAATCAAGTAATGTTTTGGTTTTTCAACAGAACAGGTGACCCCAGAAAAATGGAGCCACTTGGAACTCAGATTACCAAGAAATTACTAATGACGTGAAAAATAGATGTCCGTATTTTAAAACTTAGAAGAAAAGCTGTGTCCTTGTTACACACAAATTGAGAGTTCAATACATTTGGTTGATGATCTAGTGTCTATACAATTCTGCTCCCTCTCTGATCTCAGAACCCACATGGAAAGACAGTGGGATTTATTTTTAAAATAAATGGCACTTTACTACCTTTTGTAATCTTAATACAAAGAGCTGTTCCATCATCTACTCCTCTTTTGCTACCCACCTGACAAATACATCTATTTGCCACTTATTGTCATTTTTCTGTGTTTTGGCTTCCATGACCAACCAGATCGTTAGACATTTGGGAAGTCTGAAGGTCATAAAACACGTGATACATCCAAGGAAGTACTTAGACAACAAAACAACAGACGTTGTCCCTTAAAGTTTGGAACTGAGTTATGCTAATGCTGCATTCACTTAATTCCATTCTGGTAGCTATTGAGCACACTGTATGTATTGATTAACCCTGTATGGGATGATCTCTCTTTCTGTTTATTGATCAGTGTATTGCATCACTGGATGTGAGGTCAAAATATTATAAAGGGCTCATAATGTTCAAAATCTATTTAAACAAATAGAGGAAACCTATTGAGCAGAGTATGAAACTGATGTCAACAAAATCAGAAGACCTGTCTGGTCACCCTCTCAGACATGATCAAAGCAGTCCCAGATGGGAGCAAAAGGAGGCATGTTACTGAGAGTGCTATCAAATCTCTGTCATATAGCAAGTAGATACTGAATCCATATTTGTTAACTTCGAAAACAGTGACAAGAAGTGTTGGCATGTAGGAATAACAGATTATGAATAACCAGATTATGAATCTGGTCTAGGCTATCTGTTTAGAAATCTCAGTGGAATCTATGTCTACAGAGATGTCTGATGATTAGCTTAAGTAGATTAAAACCAATTTTGTACCTTCTGATGGGTGATGGAAGAGTCAAGGGCTAAGAAAAAACAAAACGCACAAGGTCACAATGCTTAGTTGACATCGTTCTGCATTATTACCATATGATGATAAGCTGAGTGTCCACGTGGATACGGTGCAGTCAGTCGACTCTCCCAATGTTTATATTCATTTCTAGTTATGCTTTCTGGAGCCGATGTTGGTGGTGTCCTAACCATATTCCCTCTGTCTTCCTTGGAGGTCACCTGCAGGCTGTTCCTTTCTAAATCTACAGTTTCCTGTGCCTCAACCAATGAGAAAGTAATTGATGGATATTAAAAAAAAATCATTTATAAAATGATGGATAAATGCCCCAGTTTCTGCACCCACACCCCTCAGTGGGCAGGTCTGCACATCTTCCACACTTCCCTTGGAGGGTCTCCAGATGGACTGAGCCCCTGTTGCCAGTTGCCCCTTTCAGTAGCTGGAGCTGAACCCTCCCTGGTCCACTCGCTCTGCCACCTGGAACCACTTCCCAACTAAATGTCCACACCCACGTCCTTGCCTTAGGGCTGCTTGGGGCAAACCTGAGACATTTCTAAGCATCTCTCTTCTGCCTACATTCTGTAATAAGAATACATTAAACCCCAAAGCACACAGAGCCAGCCTTTCCTGAAAGACAGATGTTATGAACAAAAAAGATGAATCAAATATAGTAATTTTCTTTCATGCCCATAACTTCATTTTAACGACCAAATGTAAACCATGATCTTTATTTTAGCCCCACATGTAGACAGATGACTGGCTTTTTATAGGTAGTTTGAAAAATACAGGAAATCAACTCCATATGTTGTGTAAACCAAATTTTTCTTTTTGTGTGTGTGTTAAGAATTTGTGTGAAGGTAGAATGGAATAAAGATTTTGGTAACAGCCAACAAGCCAAAGGAAAGGACCCATGGCTTCTCCACTATCATGTGATTCTGGTACCACTGGTGGATGGCAGGACCTGTGATCAGATTCCATGGACAGGATCCGTGCTCTGGGGTCTGCACATCTCCTCTTGGTGATCACAGCATTGGGTATTGGGGTAAGCCTTAAACAAAAGCCTGTACTCAAATGTGGTAAATCAAGGCACTTTTAAATATGTCTGTCTTCCATTACAAAATGCTTTGCTCTGAAAGAAAAGCCCAATATTATGGCACACATGATAAATTTCAACTCAGTTCATAATCTGACAAGGTTAATATTTCCATTAATATTTCAGCTTTTTGCTAATATAGCTGTGTGCCCTGCCAAATTATCTGAAAGCAACACACAAACTTAAGTGTTTAATATACTGGATATGACTTAGCTACATTACCTCCAAATACACTGGTGAATTTTCTTAAGGGGACTTTTGGAAAATCAAGTTGTCACAAAATTGATTGATGCACACCATTGCTATTTCTTTCTTTTGCTAGAAAAGATTGTCTAGCTACCGAGAATCTGGATAATTCCAGCCTATTCAAAGGTTATCCAGTGAACAGCTTGACCTTGGTTTGACAGTTCCATTTTAACACATCCCTTTATTTCCAAGAACTTGTTCTTTTAAATTGTGCCTCTGAGAAAAGCTACAGAGTTCGTAAATTTCAACATACTACTGCTCAAAATTCAGGACACTCTGCACTCCAAAGCATTTCTAATATAATGAAACAAAGCAGATATTTAACTTTATATTTATGCTACTTTTGAGATTATTTCGGTTGATAGGAAAATCCAATTTAAGCAAAGATAACTTGTACTTAAATTTTGAGCTAAGATATAGTGATGTACATTATATCCTTTTCCTGCATTAAACAATGCATGTAATAAATATTGAAACCTGCTGTATTTTTCAAAAGGGAGGCTGACAGGGACATGCTTTTTTATAAGAATTAAAAAATTTTTCTCTTTCAAAATTCTTATTTCTATTTAGTTCTTATTTTAAGTGCAATTCAATTACATCAGGATGCCAAACCAACTCAATAAATAGAAGGGATATTGTTATAAATTTTTCTTCTCCCAATAGAAAGTAGCTACCAGAAGAAACAGACACCAGATCCCTAAGCAGCCACTGTGTTACATGTGGTGCTGAGGAGACAGATGATGTTATTCACTATTTTCCTGCAGTATAAAAGGACCAGGTATCCACTCAGAGTCAAATGCTGAAAACTCTGTACTTGGAAAATACCTGCCAGGGCTGTGCATATATGTCAGTATCTTCCCTCAGCTGCATCTTGTCTTGCAGCCAGCTTCATGCTTGCAGTCCCTGAGAAGAAGCATCCTCCACTGGCACCAACCTCTATCACTTGCACATCTCTGAAGTTAAGGTCTAGTAACAACTGCTATTGCCACTGTTTCTTGTTATAAAATTTAGTTTGTTTCTCTTGGGTCCATCCTTAGAAATCTTGCTTTACATCAATCAAATCAGAACACATTTAATACTCTTACTATTTGAGAGGCCTTGCTTTATCTTTCTTTGACTTTTACAAAAGAGTCAGTAGTCATATTTATGTATGATAGAAAGTAGCAGTACTTTAGAGTAGAAACAGCACCTAGGTAATAGTAGATGCGAGTCCTGCCCTTTCTCTGTCACTACGTAGAAGACCTCAATTAAATCACTCCAGCCTTTGAGCCCCAGTTTGGTTGTCTAAAAAATACGTCTGTTGGGGGCTTGAAACTTGTGTCTTCCAACTGTATAGCCACTGACTGCTCGTCCCACTCGCTCTGATTTGCAAGCTCAATGAGGATTGAGATGGCTGAGACACTTTTAGAGAGCACATCATTAATAGAAGGTGGGAAAAAAGAAACAGTCATTCACATGTGATTACTCTCCAGTTTGGAGAAGTTAGAGAACAAAAGGCTAATCAAGTCAAATTATAAATTATGTCTCTAGTCACAGGTGACAGTAAATTGATACTTCTAAACTTGAACTGTTTACCATCAATCCAACTCTTTAAAATAGAGCCTCTAGTGGAAAAAACTTCACTCATAAGGTAAAAAGCATTCAATCCTTGGGTGGGAGACTATGGATGTCCTAGGATAAGAGGCACAGCTCTGTTCCCTAGACCGGGCAGCAGGGCACATGGCTGTGCAGGTGCCCAGAGCAAGATGGTGGGAGGGTCTATGAGCATCACACACATCTCCCTGGCCACTGCTCCCACGTGTTCTGAGACAACACAACTCAACACCAGTTATGTTATATCACCCAAAGGGGATCTCACCGTGCAAACAGACCTCCACACTCACATGCTATAAAGTATAAAAGTAAAATACTCCAGAGTAACACTGATTCTGGTCTGATTTGCCTCTCAAAGGTCATCTGCCTATATGCAAGGAACCCCTCCAGCCTGAAATAGGTAAAGCCAGTTGAAGAAGATGGCAGAGAGAATGTGTGAAAACTGACCACACTGCTGAATTTCAGAGAAAAGAAAAACTCATGACGTACACGTGGCCAGGTAATTTCTTCTGAGAAGAAGGTGGAGATGCTGACAGTACCGTCGACAGAAGGAAATGATAAGGTATAGATGTAATATGTGGGATCAATTGTATTAAATACTGCAAGGAGTAACATGGAATACTTTAACATTCAAACGCAATCCCTCAATGAAACTGTATGCCATAGACGAGCAGATAACAATGTAGTTATATACAAATAACACTGTAACTGAATAGTTGTTCTGAAATATGTGTTGGCCCTTCCTTTCCTTGCCCCACTGATCAGAAGCTTGGTCTCGTGGTTCGGTCTGACCAATGAAATGTGAGGGGCGTGATGTGTGCTTCTTCTGAGCAGAAGCTTTAAGAGCAGTGTGGGGCTCACCACGCTTTCGTTTCCCTATGCTTTGGGGACCAGTAATGTCCCAGGTAGGAGCTACTCTGAGCCTGAGTCCAGTGTAGGATGCAACGTGGCAGCCCACCTATACTGGACAAATACAAGGTCTCCCTTCCATTATCATTGCCAGCCCCTTCAATTTGGGGGCACTTTTTGCCATTGCACACCTTAGCTATTCAGACAGATGCAACACCGTGAAGGGAGTGTACACCACCCCATGTGCTCAATCCTTGTGTGCATGTGATCTTCACAGCTGTTCTGACTTGGTGAAATTTCATTTACTCACTCAGGCACTTGGGGTTGCTTTGAGGGGTGTAGGAATTACACAGGCTGGGAATTTCCCCACCCAGGGTCAAACGTTTCTCTTCAGCTATAAAAAAACAGGGATCACTTCTCTAAAAGATTTGTTCTAAGGAAAGGCTGAAGTCTTGAGAATTTACCCATTCTGCTTGGCTGTAGGTGTCACCCTATATACAAATTCCTGTTTTCTCCGTTCTCCAATCAAAGTGTTTGTTCTCGTTGGATGCCAAGCAACGGGCTTTCATCAGCCAGCCAAGTGCTCTCACACTTAAGAATGTTGGCAGTGCCGTGTCGCACAGTGATGTTTGTACCATCAACCATGAAAAGTACTGAGAAAGAGCCCGGGAGTGTGTCTGCACGGGCAGATCCTTGATGGTGGTGAGACTGCGGGTTCACTCTGTTTAATCCCTCAGTGGCTTGGGATTCTAGTCTGGCCTGGGCTTCTCAGTCTAAGGCTGGATGTTTGGGTGTTTCATGTTATGAAACCATGATGAGTATAAGAGACGTGGGGAGGGGTGAGGGTGGGTGCCAGAGGCTATGGAGCTTTGGAGGGGAGACCAGTCCCTTCAATGTAGCTACTAAGTTTGGCCTCAAAAAAGGTCTATAAATTCATGTTTGGACCATTTAGAATTGTTGCTCAAAGAACAGACCTCTATCTTACATGGAAATGAACTTTCTCCTATTCTTCCCAGGAAATTATAGAACTACTCTACTTGAATGCAGTTGCTGTGCTCTTTTTTTAAAATTTATTTTATTGATGTATAGTTGATTTATAATGTTGTGTTAGTTTCTTGGTGTACAGCAAAGTGACTCAGTTATGTCAATACATGTATGTACATTCTTTTTCATATTCTTTTCCATTATGCTTTCTCACAGGATATTGAATATAGTTCCCTGTGCTCTACAGTAGGACCTTATTGTTTATGCATTCTATATATTGAATATAATAGTTTTCATCTGCTAACCCCAAACTCCCTGTCCTTCCCTCCTCCACCCCCTCCCCCTTGGCAACCACAAGTCTGTTCTCTATGTCTGTGAGTCTATTTCTGTTTCATACATAAGTTCATTTGTGTCATATTTTAGATTCCATATATATGATATTTGTCTTCTCTGTCTGACTCACTTCACTTAGCATGATAATCTCTAGGTCCATCCATGCTGCTGCAAATGGCATCATTTCATTCTTTTTTATGGCTGAGTAATATTCTACTGTATATATGTACCACATTGTCTTTATCCATTCATGGATAAAGATGGGCATTTAGGTTGGGCATTTAGGTTGTTTCCATGCAGTTGCTGTGCTCTTAATTCAATTATTTTTTTCCATTCAACAGATATTAGTTGACTACTTTCCATGTACCAATTCCAGTTCTAAGCGATCTGTAATCATTATCTTGCTTAATTCTTCCCCAACCCAATGAAGTAGGTATTATTACTTTCCTCATTTTTATGAAGAGGAAACTGAAGAAAAAGAGGTTTGGAGACTTGCTAAGTATCCCACATCAAGCAGGTGGTGGAGTCAGTATTTGAGCCCATGGAGGCAGTCAGTGGGTAGAGGTCTTCTTACCATCCAGAAGAAGAGGCAACATACAAAGAGGCACAAGAAGAAATAACGGCTCCAGCCAGTGATGGGGACGGATATTGTTCCACATGGTAGTGTCTCTGGGTGTGGTTGACTCCCCTCCCCACTCCTTTTTATTTGGTGGGGAGAATAATCCTTTTTCCTAATTGTGCTGAACTTGGAGACTTGAACGCCAACGCAAACTTGGTCTTGGGGTAAGTCTCACAGTCTCCTACGGTGTTGACAGCCCTCAACCTCTTCCCACCCCTCAATCCAGACCCCTGCCAGAGGTGTGCCCCCGGCCACACTGGGGCACACAGCAAATACCAGCAAATATCAAAAGGCTTTCTTTGAGCAGGGAGGGAACCGAGGAGATTTCTGGAAGAAACTGCTTGCCATTTCTCTCATGAACACAGGACCGAATCCTGAGGTGGGCATTTGCTTTTTCTCTGCTGCGAATGCAAAGCTGAGGAGCTGGCTTGGAGGGGTGATCCAAGGACTCTCCAGCGTGGAGGTAGATGTTCACATTTCTGCTTATTTGTCCTGAAAACTAAAGCCTCCAGAGGAAATCCTCTAAAGTCAAAACCTTGCAGATAATACCCTTTAAATATGGTGCCTACCCTTAAACACTAATTGTCCCCTTGGGCACTGATACTGTTGATACCAATAAGTGAGAAAAAAGAGAGAGCGGAATTGCACTAATTCTCATTCTGCTCATTAAGCAATGTCCTAAGTTTCCTCAGGTACAAATGAAAGATGCAATCAGCAAATTGGACTGCAAAATCACCATGGCAAAAAGTAGAAGGGCAGTCCCGTTGCTAGAACTGTCCTAAGGTAACTCAAATGAAAGGACTGTGGTTCGAACGCAGGAATGAAGGTGCTCTTTTGCTGCAGTTTGCTGGACTGTTAACTTGTTACAGACCCGATCTCTGAATGAATACTGTTGGCACATGATTTTTAAGCTTTATCTTTGTCTTTAAAAAATATGTTCTCTGTAATCAGACTGCAGATTTTCTTTCAAGGATTCTCCCACCTAGATTTCACTAAGAGTTCTGTCTTTGGAGAGAATGACATCAAATATTAGCTAAAAACAGTGATTCTGGTTCAGGATCTCAGATGCAACTGCTGGGGCTCAGGGCAGCCCCCTACCCCACTCCCAACCACAGTGACATCCTGGTTATTCTGAATTACAGTTACTTGAGAAACAGCCAGTGCAAAAGGAATACTCTGGCCCACCCTCTCTGCCCCCCTTAAAGCAGCAAATAAATCTCCCCTGTGAAAGGTACACTCCCAGTGCCAGGAGGTAGAGACACACCCTTATGGCCAGAGAGAGGGAATTCAGGGCCGAGAAGCTCCTATAAACAAACCTCCTTACTCCTTTGATTTACTACCCAAGCCCAAACTCAGTTTTGATTCTTCACTAATTAAGCACCCAAGCTTAAATTTCTTTGTCTTGTCAATTTCTCACAAACGTATTGTTTCTTTGTCTAAAAATATAAAAACTGCCTGCTTTGGCCCCTTCTAATGTTCTATTTCTATGAGATCTCCAAAGGTATGAACTAAATTTGTATTTTTTCTCTTGTTCATCTGTCTTGTGTCACTTTCATTATTGGACCAGCCAAAAGAACTCAAGAAGGGTAGGGGGGAAATTTCCTCCTCCCCAACACATGGCTACCTGACAAAGAAAAATAAATCGTGGCTTGAAGCTTCTATAATTTAAGAAAAACATCTCATAAGAGAGTTTATTGTTAGTTACATATGACGATAACTCAAGTCTAAATCATACAGGTAATGTAGCAGGAAACCTTGATTTGGTGTGTTTGCTAACTCATTTATTTTTTCTAAACATATACATTCTTAAGAATTCATCAAAATTTTAAGCCCGGAGAAAGCAAACTGGCAGCCCGTGGGCTGAGCCTTGCCAGGCAGATCAGCTCTGACTGGCTTGCAGGGAGCACACATGCATGTTTGTGTGTGTGCAGGTGGAAAGAATTTGAACGCTATTACGTAGGACATGTAATTTCATTGTACACATTCACCTTGTCGGCCAGTCCTCTACATCTGACTTCTCGCCTTCAGCACTACGGGCATTTGGGGCTGGAGAGTTCTTTGTTTGGGAGACTGTCCTGTGCATTGCAGGATGCTTAGCAGTTTCTACCCCACAGTCCTAAACCTAAACTTGACTTCAAGAGTTCCTACCCACTGGATACCAGTAGAAATCCCATCCCCAGCCGTGATAACTGGAATCACCTCCAAGCATTGCCAAATGCCCCCTGGTTGGGTGGTGGCAGTCAAAGTCTCCCCTGGTTGAGAACCATTGTTCTAAATGTGAGGCTCCTCCTTTGGACCTCTAGCCCGACTATTTATCCCCTATTGCTCCTTCCCTTTCCCTACTTCATTCCTTTCCTCCCTGGACTCCAAGGTCCATCACTTCAATTGCTTTCTTGCCTCCATCCTCCCAGAATGGAAGAGGACACCTTCCTAGGGCATCCCTTGGAAGATATCATGGCTTCTGCTCACACGCCATTGGCCAGAGGTGATCATAAGGCTATAATCACCTCTGAAGGATGCTGGGACATGTCTTTGTTCAGGATGGCATGTGCCCAGGTAAAAAGATCCTCTTAGTATAGAAGAAGGAGAGAATGGATATTGAGAGAAAAAACAGAGGTCTCTGTCACATGCAGAGAAATCCAACGCTGCATTTCCAAGACGGAAACTATCACCTTCCTTTCCAGAGCTGTTCCTCCCCTTGTAACCTTAGTTAAGTTAAAGGTTGATCATCTGCCCAGCTGCCCAAGCAGAAACCACTCTCATCCTCGATTACTCTTCCGTCTTACCACCCCGCAGCCAGTGAAGCAGCGATTCCTGGATTCCTGTCCTTCACACTGTGGAACTTGCCCCTTCCCCTTGACCTACGGCCACTCACCAGTTCACCGTCACCCCTGCCACCCATCTGATGAGTGGATCATCTCCTAACTGGGCTTCCCACCTCCTGTCTTCCCCTCCCACTTTCTCTCCTGCAGCAAAGGTCTTTCTAAAATGTGAAGCAGGCAAATAAGGTCAGTCCCAGCTCTGAACGTCTACTAACAAATCCTAAGCCCTCCAGGATGTCACCTCTGGTGTAGTGTATCTTGCATCTTGTGTTCACCAGAGGTGAACCCCACCTCCTTCATTTCTTCCTCCTCAGCCTTGAGCCTGTGGTCCAGCTCTTCTGAGTCACGTGCAGCCCCAGCTTGGCGCTGCACTCACCTCTTCCCTGGACAGCATGCTCCCCTGGGACCTGGACCCCAGGCTCCATCACTCCGTTCCCACCCACACCACCGGCATTCACTAAGGCCAGCCCTGCTAACTCTTCAGTCAAGCTTCTAATCCCACACCCGCCACCTCTTCCATCACCTCCTCTCTGAGAGCTGTCCAGCTAGGTGTTGTGTGTTGTTTTGGCATCCAATGTTTACCCTCAAACTCTAATCATCTATTTACTTTCCTGCCCGAAGCTGTACCCAAACTGTGCCTTCTTCAATATTATGTCCCCGGCGTGGAACACAGAGCTGGGAACACAGTAGACACTCCATAAACATTTGTCAGATGGACACAGGAAGGAAGGCATGGATGTGTGACTAAGGCCTCATTACACTTTGTATAAGTGGGCAGCTCATTAAATAGTCTGCTTTTTCAATGATGGAAGTCAGGAGAACATTCTGGCCTCAGCTCTCATTAAGTGGATGGTGGGTAACAAAGGTGGATGATGTGTAACTTCTTTGGCTACCAGTGTCCTCCCAGTAGCCTGAGAGGTGTTTGAGTATGTTTCTGCTGTCTCTTCCACTTTGAGCTTTCTCCCACTCTGCAAGGTGTCAGGAAGAAATGGGAAGACATCCTTGAGTGCAGCAGCAAAAAAGAAATATACTTTGAAATTTTGGGGGTAATTTTGAAAAACCTGTGATTTTCTCCATTAGAAGAAACGACGGGAGCATGTATATAACAAATATATGTATATATATTATATAAGTATGTAATACATGTGCATATATATCCATATCTATATACCTATAGATCTATAGATGTCTTTTAATCTTGTCACCATACATATTAGTTGGCATGTGTGCATTTACATTCTTTCATGGATTTTTCTTAAAGTTGTGTTAATATTTCATCTTTCTAGAGCTGATGAAGCAGGCACTCTCCTTTTTGTTATTCTGCAGGTACGAATTCAAGTGCTCATGTAGATTACATTGGGAAGGCTCCTCCTGTCTCTGACTCAGCGTGATGAAAGACGCACAGCCCAGAGCACGATGTGGAGGAGCTGAAGAGAAAGGAATAACTTATGAACTGCAGCCCTGCCACAGGGCAAAGGGGGCAAGTTTTCTGCCAGGAAACAAAAACCGAGATCAGCATGGGAATGAAAGCTATGGCTCATGAGAAGATGCTATGTTACACTTAAAAAAAAAAAAAAAAATATATATATATATATATATATATATATATATACACTTATCGATTAATTTAAATTAACTACATCAGCATATATAAACTTGGGAATTCTCCACTTTGTCATGCCAATAAAAATATTTGTCAAACAGTAAACATATTTTTAGGAGCACTAAATTGAAAGTGTGAAAGGCTGGTGTCTGATACAATACTGAACCATATGCAATGATTTCTAAGGAAAACAGCATCTTATTCTAAGCAGCTCCTGGGACCCTGCTGACCTGAGCTCAGGCCTGCTTTGGATTAGGGATGTATTTCAGTTATCCACTGCTGCAAAACAAACTGCCCCAAGCCCAGTGGCTTAGAACAACGATGCTTCTTTTTTTTCTCCCTCCTGATTCTGTGGATCAGCTGGGTGGTTCCTTTGCTGGTTTTGCTGCAGGCTAGTCACATGACTACTTTCAGCTGGGGAGGGCTGGCCTGGCTGGAGGCCCCAACACAGCCCTTTTGTTGGTTTGGCAGTTGCTGCTGGCCGGCAGCTGGGCCTTGGTTCTTCTCCCTGTGGCCACTCATCCTCCATCAGGCTGGACTGGTTTCCTGGTGGTGAGTCCAGAAAGCAAGAAGGGATCTCGGGGCCTCATGAGGCCTTGGCACAGACTTCCTACGGCATTAGTTTCCCGTATTCTATTAGTCAAACCAAGAATCACGCACACCCAGATTCAAAGGATGGGGAAAAATGGTGGTGTTTTCCATCAGATACAGACTGGATGACAGACATTTCCAACATTCCTGGTTCCAAAGGCATGGTGGATCCAAGGGTTAAATAATTTCTACAGGCCCTGGAGGCCCAGGGCCTCTCCATGCGGGACCCCAGGAGCCCAGTTCAAGTCAAGTCTCACCTTGACTTTCTGTGAATCTACCGTGTCTCCAGCTCTGCACACAACTCCTCTCTCTTCTCCTTCTCATCCAAACACTTGCTCCAGGCTGGGTTGACACTACATAGGATGTGATGCAGGAGGACAGGCTCTTGATGAGGAATTGAGGAGAATCCTACTTTATTCTCTCTACGATGCTCACATTTTGGCTTCTACCTCAACTTAAAACTTGGCAAATGATTCTTAGAAATGGCTTAAAGCAAACAAGATAGACAATGGAAATTAAGCAGCTGTCTACAAATGCTATGAGTCCCTTTCAATTTATTTTAAGATTGTTTTAGACATAAACTCATATGTATTAGCTCAGTAAAAATGGGTTTTTTAAAAAACTAATGTTGACTTTTTTTGTCAAGAAAATAAACGTAATAAAAATTAGATAGGATTGAAGAGATTTATTAAAATAAACCATCTTGAAAGGGAAGGGGAAAATTAATGAAATGGCATTCAGATATGTTTCATAATTCACTCTTAAGTGATCCATTGAAATATCTGGGAATGTTCTGTTATTGGTTGAGTGGTTTTACTAAACTGCTTTTCTGGTAGCTGATAAAAGCACACCATACCATACTACCCAAAGCAAGGTGCTCTTTGCATATGGAATAGGCAACTTAATAGAGCAGAAGCATCCAAAACTTTTAATTCAATTGACAGGCCTCAAACTTCTTATTCAACTTGCATTCAAAATCATGAAACTCACATAAAATGAGATGTCTGACTCACAGTCATCCTTTACTCAATACTGCAAAGCTACAGAATAAAAAATCACGTTTTAAAATACCATACACTTCCAAAGTGAAATAGAATTATCTATTAACTTCCAAAACAATTATTTCAAAAACAATCACGACCTTAGATACTTATATTTACAAATCTTCTACCGTAGCTGAATGGTTTTGTCAGTACAACGATGCACTTGCTGCCTGTAATCTGCTTACAACAGCAATACACTATCAACAACAATATCAGTGACATCACTGGTCTAGTGAACTCACCAATCCCTTCCACCACAGTGAAAAAAAACTTCTGGTCTAAACGTTTCCACAGCGGTCACCATCTGACCCAGTCTCACCTATGCAACTTTCCACCATTTCATTCATAACATTCCAGAGCTGCATCTGCTAATTTCTCCTTGAACGCTCTCTCCAGTTGTATTTTGCGTTTTGTTTCATTCTTCCTTTTCCTTTAACATTTGCTCTTGCCCCTCCTCTTAAAGGGGATGAGAAGAGCCCTCTGCAATGAGATTGCTGTGGGGTTAAAAGGATTAATGTTCAGAAAGGGCTTAGAACACGCCTGGCGCACAGGAAGTCCTGTACGTTAGCCTGGATGTTCAGAAATCTCCTTAGACTAGTTCAAGCCCACATGCATGGTGCTGTTCTCCAAATGTCCACTTGTCATTTCATTATTCTCTAACTCTTTCACTCACATTGGTTCCCCAGGTACAGTCAAAATTACTTTGGGGGGAGGGAGAAGCGTGCAGAGATAATGCATTTTATTTACACATCCTTTGCAATTCTAGATGTTTTTTACACTTATTAAGTGATCAGTAATTATGGTTGTGCCTGTTGATGACTATAAGTTTATAAATAAAATTGGCAGCCAAATGTAGGTGTCATAATAAAACTATAGGGCAGAACTTCCTGCTCACGATACCGAAGAGAACAGGCCAACACTTATAAAAAGCAACAAGGAAAACTCACCAACTGCGGCAACAGAACACAAAAGGGCATGACCCAGTAACATAAACTGCAGGAACCAAGGGCCAAGAAGAGAAAGAGAAGATTCCAGAGCTGAGCACGAGGTGGGCTATGGCTATACGTGGCTCTTGACATGGCCCACCCTCTCAAGCAGCCTCCCTGAGTAAGCAAAGGCCAGAGAATTCTTACGAATCCCTACAGACCCAGCGAGAGGCAAACCAAGAGGCATTCTCCGTTTCTGACTGAGGGAGAATGGAGATCACTGCATGGTGGAAACAGTCTGGAGCACCAGCTACTTTAAAAGTGCTCCTGCTGGATCCCAAATAAATTAGGAAAAAACCCATCACTACTGCAACTGACAAGCGGGGGCAGGAAGAGAAGAGTGGTAGGGGTCTCAGTCTATACCAGCGGTTGCCACTGGGGCCAATTCTGTACCTCCCCAGGGAGCATCAGGCAGTTCCTGGAGACACTGTTGGTTGTCACACCTGGAGGATGCTACTTGCCCCGAGTGGCCAGAGGGAAGGGACGGTGTTCGACGTCTGTACGGGGCAGCCTCACGGCAGGGCCGGATCCAGCTGCGTGTGTCAGCAGGGCTGAGGCTGAGAATATCTGCTCTAGGCGTCCGCTTCATCGCCTGTCGGGTTCATTGCATGTGCTTAAAATTTTGGCTTTGCTTAAGAATGTGATGAAATAATTGGGTCAGTAAAATCGTATCATAATTCTTGTCCTCTGGGAAGCAGTGGAACTCACGGACCTTGGAGAATCACCCCATGTTATTGTTACAAGCATATGTGGGCTATTTTATGCTGAGCAAGACAAGGGATGTGCCTACTTCCATGTTGAGGGTGTCCAGGTGGCTACATGCCACTGTATTCGTTTTCTAGGGCTGTCGTAAGACGGTGCCACAGTCTGGGGGCTTAAACCACAGAGATGTACTTCCTTACAGTTCTGGGGGCTGGAAGTCCGGGATCAAAGTGTTGGCACTTTTGTTGGTTTCCCCCAAGGCCTTCCTCCTTGGCTTGCAGATGGCTGCCTTCCACTTGTTTGTTCACACGGTCTTTTCTCTGTGTGTGTCTGTGTCCCGATCTCCTCTTCTTATAAAGATACCAGTCAGATTGGATTAGGGTCACTCTAATGACCTCATTTTAATGTAATTCCCTCTTTAAAGACCCTGTGACTACATACAGTCACATTCTGAGGTCCCGGGATTTAGGGCTTCAAAGCATGAATCTGGGGAGGACACAGTTCAGCCCCTAACAGAGTCCTTCATCCGCAGCACAGAGAAGGAGGTTGTCAGGACACAGGGTCCCCAAGTGGCTGCTGGGACCCATGGGCGGACAGACACTCCCTGCTCGGTCTTGCTACCCGCTGCCTTTTCATCTCCAGTGCCTCACCTGCTACTTGTTTAAATATTCTCAAGTGTCCTGAAACGTTCTCCAATCTCTTCTCTAACTGTCCTGGCCCTCACACTGCCGCCTTCTCTTGATACCTGTCACCCAGCTGCACCTACACTCCTAAGCAGCAGGAGGGGCCGCTGGGCAGCTTCCAAGGCTCGCCGTTTGGCAAGGAGTCATTTCCTCTCTGGAGGGGTGGGATACTAGAGTCTCATAGCCTCTCGGGAGAGAAGCAGAATTCTAACACTGGGAGGAAACGGTGCCTGACACAGAGCTTCCACCCATACAGCCTAGAGCAGGGATTGGCAAACTTTCTGTAAAGGGCCAGGAAATGAATAGTTCAGGCTTTATGTGCCAAGTCACTTCTGTCACAAATGCTCAGCTCTGCCATTGTAGCAGGAAAGCAGTCACAGACAGGGAGAAAATGAATGAAAGTGCTGTGAGCCAATACTTTATTTATAGAAATGGAAACCTTAATTGCATGTCATTTTCATGTGTCATGGAGCATTATTATTCTTCTGATTTTTTTTTCTGATTTTTAAAAAAATCATCTAACAATGTAAAATACTTTCTTAGCTCATGAGGCCATTACAGAAGCAGGTGGAGGCCAGATCTGTCCCTCGAGCTGTGGCTTGATGTCTCCTGAGGTAGAGAAAGTTCTCTTGAAAATCACACTTAATGGCAGGGCAGACACATCAGAACTGTCACCGACAAGTGAAGAAGTGAGAATAAAGGGTATATCCTTCAACCGAAGGGCATATCACTATTACTTCCATAATCTCTCTCCCATATGTTGCTCAACTTAACGGTAAAATCCATAAAATAGATCTTCTTGGAAACTCTTAATGTCCAAGTTCTTATTGAGCTCTCACCTGAGAAGGAAAGGGCAGGGATTCCAAGCACGTGCTTGGGTGTTTTCAGGTCTGGAAGCAAATCCCAGCTCCCCCATGTCCTCGTGTTCTGATGGTATTGACTTATGCAGGGAGCTGGATTTAAATCCACATCCTGGATTTAAGTGGCTGGTTGCCCTAGAGGTGGCCATCTCACCACGTCATTGGGATGATGGTGGGGCAGCGAGTCATTCACTGCATAAAACCAGACGATGGAAGTTCGTGTCTGAGCTGACCATTCCTTTGGGTGAGACTTCAGGCCACCCTCTCACCTCCCTGGGCCTCATCTTCCTCACCCCAAAATGGAGAGTCTGGACGAAACAATTCCCAAATCCTTGCTATAAAAGCTGGTGAAGCAATAGTTCTATAACACTTATTTTTAGATAAAGCAAAAAAAAAAAAAAGTCAACTTGAGTTTAGCTGCAAACAAAAGTATCTCATTTCCCCACTCAATAGCTAATTCTCCAGCAGTCAGAATTCAGAACACATGTTGCTTGATTTACACTGGCAACCAGTAATTTGTGTGAGAAAGATTTAATTCAGAAGAACGCAAATGTCATTTTTTCTCATAACCAAGTGAGAGTTACAATTAGTTTGATTCATATGCTGTCATGGATGTCTCCACCACACGCACAGTGAACAATACAAAGTTTTTCAGGCAGCTCTTTGATAGAACTATTTCTCAGTTGTGTAATTAATACTAAACATAAATCCTCCTCCATCTTCCTCTTGAACATCCCGTGCCCACCGAAGCATCATCTGCTATGAGTGGAACACTAAGGAGAAAAACCACAGGAGAGGCTCGCTTTTAGTGAGTTTTGCTCCAAGCATTCAACCTTTGGGAAATTGCCAGAATAAGTACATAGCAGTGAAACTTGCAAAATAACCAACACCAACAAATAATGTCTCAACTCTTCTCCCATTTTCACCTATATCTTAACACGTAGCAAATTTTTAATTAATTTCATTCTATCAAAAACCAGATGAATCAAAGTGTTTTCCCACGTTTGATTTAGAAATCAAGGAGATATAAGACTGGGTTTAAAATAAGAAATGGGTATGATGTTGATAATTGAAGCATCGAAGTGTTAATGATCACTTCATTTCTAGTTGCAAAATTCCTCCCTCCCGTGTCTTCTATCTGTCTGACTTGAAAGTTAACTAAAATCACACAGGAAGTGATTTCATCAGGAAGAAATAAAGAACTGCCCACCAATTAAGTCTTAGAGAAGTTATTACAGGGGATATAGGATAGTGGATACGGGATAAATGCTATTTATTTTAGAATATGTTCGTGTGTATACACATTTCCCATACCATTGAGAAATATACTCTTTTTTATTGAAGTATAGTTGACTTACAAAATTGTGCCAATCTCAGCTGTACAGCAAAGTGACTCAGTTATACACATATATATTCTTTTTTTAAAAAAATAGATCCTTATTGGAGTATAATTGCTTCACAATACTGTGTTAGTTTCTGTTGTACAACAAAGCAAATCAGCCATATACGTACATATATCCCCATATTCCCTCCCTCTTGAGCCTCCCTCCCACCCTCCCTATCCCACCCCCTAGGTCATCACAAAGCACCGAGCTGATCTCCCTGTGCTATGCAGCTGCTTCCCACTAGCCATCCATTTTACATTTGGTAGTGTATGTATGTCAATGCTACTCTCACTTCGCCCCAGCTTCTCCCTCCTTCCCTGTGGCCTCAAGTCCATCCTCTATGTCTACGTTTTTATTCCTACCCTGCCACTAGGTTCATCAGTACCATTTTTTTTTTTTTTTAGATTCCATATGTGTGTGTTAGCATATGGTATTTGTTTTTCTCTTTCTGACTTACTTCACTCTGTATGACAGACTCTAGGTCCATCCACCACACTGCAAATAACTCAATTTCGTTTCTTTTTATGGCTGAGTAATAGTCCATTGTATATATGTGCCACATCTTCTTTATCCATTCATCTGTCAATGGACATTTAGGTTGGTTCCATGTCCTGGCTATTGTAAATAGTGCTGTATACATTCCTTTTTTATAGTCTTTTCCACTATGGTTTATCACAGGATATTGAATATAGTCCCCTGTGCTATACAGTAGGACCTTGTTGTTTATCTATTCTAAATGTAATAGTTTGCATCTACCAACCCCAAACTCCTGGTCCATCCTTCTCCCTCCCCGCCTCCCTTGGCAACTGCAAGTCTATTCTCTATGTGTATGAGTCTGTTTCTGTTTTGTAGATAGAGTTATTTGTGCCATATTAATGCAACAGAATAGAGAGCCCAGAAATAAGCCCACACACCTATGGTCACTTAATCTTCGACAAGGGAGGCAAGAATATAAAATTGAGAAAAGACAGTCTCTTCAGCACGTGGTGCTGGGAAAGTTGGAAAGTAAAATCAATGAAGTTAGAACACACCCTCACACCATGCACAAAAATAAACTCAAAATGGCTTAAAGAGTTAAACATAAGACCTGACACCATAAAACTCCTAGAAGAGAAATATACTCTTGGTATATAAAACAGGTTTGCGTTTTCTATTTGGGAGTTAAATAACAGTAATAATAGTATAGGTCTTCAATAAAGCCTTTCAGTCTGTGCATATTTTGCCACAGAAATGAATATAACAATTATTCTTTTAAAATATTATCAAATGTTTTGCATATAATATGCACTCAGTAAATGCTGAATGACTACTATTTTGAGATGCCATCTGAGTTCCGTTGGGTTACAGCAGCCTCTTAAATTGGATAAACATAGAACAAATTAGTTAGGAAGAAGCAGCGTGCGCAGGGAGGGTGGGATGGAGGACCACATCCTTCACAACCAGCAGACCTTCCATCACTCAGATGCCCGCAACCCTGGGATGGCGGCCAACGGCTCGCCCAGTGCTGTGGGACCTTCCTTTGCTACACGTCTCATAGTTTACATCGTCTATCTTTAGGTTAACTGTGCAGTGTTTTTCACATACTAGACTCTGAATTAAAATAATTACATTAAAAACAAACATTCAGTTAATGAAAAACACAATACATTATTAATAACATCTCATCTGTCTTGGGTGGTTGCTATGTGCCAGGCACTGTACATGAACCATTAACTCTGACGGGAAGCCCGCGCATTAGGAATGTTATTATGGAAAGTGACCCACGCTCACGCTGCCTGGAGGTGGCAGTGCTTTCATCCTACTCGGGCTTCACTCATCTACACCGTTCACTCCTTTGGCTCTTTCTGTGTTTATTCCCTCTAATTGTTTTGCATTGCCTCCCTTTAAGAAATACCAGTAGTTTGGGTGACTCTCACAAAAATCATGAGTCACACTATTTCCTACCATCAGACCCACGAAGTCTACTTACTCTGCCTCTTAAACCGGCTGCAGTTAGATCCAGATACAGTTCAACATATGTTTTAGGAAATGAGTAGAGCCGTGATAGATTCTGGGCTATTCCCAAATTAGTGAAGACTGAGCAAGTCATGAATAGGCACCACATCTCTCATCACAGTTCACATCTTTGGGTCAGAATCTCAGAGCACTTGGCTTCTTCCAGTGCCAAGCTGATCTCAGATGCCTAAGAAATACAATGACAAGAAAGGCTCTGATGGATGAAATTCCCATTGATAACACAATGTCATATTCTTTTCTTTCTACAATTAAAAAATACCTTTGTTTTCTAGATCATCATTTTCCAATGTGTGCTTATTGTTTTTGATTTATCCATGGTGTTCTCTTGATTTCTAGTGATTTCTCACATATTCACGTGTCTTAGTCAAGTTTGTCCAGAGAAAACAGAACCCACAGAATGTGTCTATATCTATCTACTTATCATCTATCTGTCATCTATCTATCTATCTATCTATCTATCTATCTATCTATCTATCAATCTATCTATCATCTATCTATCATCTATTATGTATGTATCTATCTATCATCTTTAATTTAAAGAATTGGATCACGTGATTCTGGGGGCTGATAAGTCTGAATTGTGCAGGGCAGGCGAGCAGGCTGGAATTGATGTTCTTCTGACTTGAGTCCAAAAGCAATCTGCTGACAAAAGTCCCTCTTTCTCAGGGAACCTCAGTGTTTTTTGTTAAGACCTTCAACTGATTGCATGAAACTCACCCACATTATGGAGGGTCATCTGGTTTACTCAGAGCCTACTGATTTAGATGTTGATCTCATCTAAAAAATACCTTCACGGCAATATCTAGACTGGTGGTTGACCAAACATCTGAGTACCATGGCCTAGTCAAGTTTACACAGAAAGTTAACTATCACACCGTGGTTTTCCATAGCTTCAGTAATGAAATACATATGTGATAGGAAAAGTATTTAATCTCATCCTTATGAGATTTTCACTAGAGCTGTTTGTGTAGAAATCTAGGAGGATTATAAGTTAATTTTTCCTCTCTTTTTCTCCAAAGGAGTAGCAGAGTCACTGAGAAATGGCACAGGTGGGCAGAAGCAAAGAGGTAACATCAATCTGGAGAGCTCAAACCCATCACCAGCGCGTCATCCTGCATCCCTGGTACCATCTGTAGTTGACTCGCCTCACATCTATCTGTTCAACACTTTAGAACATCTTATTTTCAGTGGAGGGCGGGATGTTAAATAAGCAATGGTTTCACTTTTAATGTCCTTTACATTCATGAAATGCTTTAGTTTTAATTAGTTTGGTTAGTTAAAGGCAATAAAATTTTAGTTAACTTTAGTGAAAGTAATAATACACAAAATTATTCTACATCTAAGATGGTGATTTTATTGCTCTACCCACATCAGTACAGAATGTGTTCATTCCAATCAAGAGAATGGCTTCTCCCCTCCTGAACAAGACTTTGGCATGTTGTTTTATTATTTTAGAAGAAAATAGTATTATGTTGACAGTATTAAGAAAAATGAGTGAATCCCATAGTGAATATTGAGAAATAGTTACTCAGAAAAAGAAGTATCTTTTGGAATTTGGAAGCAGATGAACAGTTATCAAAAATACTGGTTCTCCTGCCCCGATATCTCCTTAGGACTGATATTTCCCAATGACAGTGGAGCACACAGTCCTTGCCAAAACATCTTCTAGATACAGGAATCTGAAGGTGGGACACCAAATGGAGAGGAACAATGTTCTTCCTTTCCAGCCATGTCAATCATCCCTGCCAATATACCGTATTTTGCTTACATTTACACTTTTCCTCATTAGGGAAATACAAAAGCCTAGGAGTCAGAGAAATAAACTCCCCCCCTTTTGACAATTTACGAGACAGTTTATTTGCCCATGTGTGTTGAACAGTTCTTTTATTTATCCTAGCCTTAGTCTTTTCCTCCTTCTTCCATACATCTCTTGATAGATACCTGGTTATCCCATCAAATGCCAGGACTGTGCTAGGACACCCATGACACAAACTCTGCCCTCAGGAGTTCTTAGTCTGCATAGAGGACGTCGGGTATGAGACAGATCCCAGCAATGGACTTTGTTGGCTGTCTTACTAGAGCTACATTTTGAGGTACAGATGAGACAGGATGGAAGACCAGTACAGATGAGACAGGATGGAAGACCAGTCCAGGGAAAGGAATCAGCAAGCAGGACCCACAGTGGGGGTGGATGGAGCAGGAAGCCAGAAGGGCACAGCGGAGCCCCAGCTCTCAGGTCTGTGGTGTGGGGCAAAGGGCAGGACATTTAGACCTAGACCACCAGGGCAAAGGCCCCCATCCAGACATTATCCACTGCTGTGGGATTCTGGACTTCAGAGATTGGAATGTTAGCTTTGTCGTCGACAGTAGAAGAAAGTTCCACCTACCCTGCATGTTTTCATTGAAGTTCCTAATAATAACATGAAACGTTTCTGGCGTGATGTGGGCACCAAGTAAACGCTAGTTCCCTACCTCCCAGGAAGCCAAGAGAAAGACATCTTTAACGTGTGGGTGGAACGTGGGCACACGGGGAGGTGGTTCCTCTCCTTCCTGGAACTTGGAAAAAGTCATAAAAAATTTTCCTCTAAGAATTATACCAAGGGCATCCCTGGTGGCGCAGTGCTTAAGAATCTGCCTGCCAATGCAGGGGACATGGGTTCAAGCCCTGGTCTGGGAAGATCCCACAAGCTGCGGAGCAACTAAGCCTGTGCGCCACAACTACTGAGCCTGTGCTCTAGATCCCGCGAGCCACAACTACTGAGGCCCATGTGCCTAGAGCCCGTGCTCCGTAACAAGAGAAGCCACCGCAATGAGAAGCCCACACACCGCAACGAAGAGTAGCCCCCACTCGCCTCAACTAGAGAAAGCCCGCACGCAGCAACGAAGACCCAACGCAGCCACAAATAAATTAATTAATTAATTAATTAAAAGGAAAAAAAAAAAGAATTACACTGAAAACCAAACATAAATAAACCCAGAACAGACATCTTAAAGAGTAATACGCTGCAGAATAGCATGTCAGAACCCAACGGAGAGCAAGAGAAATGGGCAGTGATGACACACAAGAAAAAGGATGCAGGAGAGGCAAGGGATGATGTGGTCCAGGGAGAGGCCGGACAGGCTCAGGACCACATTGTCCAGGGTGTGACCTGTGTGGGCCTCTATGGGGAGATGGAGGTACTCTGGGGACACCGGTGGCCCGGCCATTACAACAATCCCTCTAGGCCCACTCATTCTGATTCCTGCTCCTGGGACATAATTACAAATATAGCTGAACCTCCAATACACACGGCATAGACTGACCTGCAGACATGAGCATCTTGTTTAGGCAGCAGTGGGATTTCTCAGTGTAAATACATAAATGGTCTGTCTTCCCCTTACGATGCTGGTGTACGTGAGACTGCGCCCACGAGTGCAACACATGTTTGGGATGCTGAGCTTCCAAAGTGAGACACCAGCCCCTAGGTGGATTACCTAGGACAGGTGGGGGACACCTGTGATCACACAGTCCCTTTCAATGCAACAAAAGAAGAGAGCAGGACAGATGGCCCAGTGGTGGCCTGAGCACCAGCTTCTCATTTCAATTGCCTAAAAAGAGAGCCTTTCTTATCGTCCCTCTTTAAACTGGAAGTCTTACTGGAGAGCAGAAACAGTTCTTCACAACTGAAGTCCAATTTTTAAAATGAGTTTTCCATTCAGCAGTGGGAGAAAAAAAAAAAACCTCACATGTTTTTCAGATTGAACAATTTGTGGTTCTGTCCCTTAGGCTATTTTGCCCCATCTTTTGCCATTAAATGTTTTTTATTAGCTGCTTTATGGAGAGGTTCTTTTGAAATGTTCGTATAACCTCAGTTTTGATGTTTTCCATAAACAGACACTGCCAGTGTTACCTTGAAAAACCATTTCTACTTGACAAGGCTTTGGAGCACTAAACCTGGATGCTTCCAGCTTGCACTCAATGGAAAGGACGGGCTGTTTTAAGCATTGGAGATCCACACAGAGGCCTCTCCAAAGAGTCATTCTTTGGAAACCATCTTCCAGCCCCAGTTGCTGAATTCCTTCAGATGTCTCCCCCACCCCTGCAATTCCCAGTTCAGGAAAGAATTCTTGGATAGTGCAGACCACCTACCTCCTTCCCAGAGGGTTCTGGGGCATGCAAAACTCCTTGGAGGGTGTTCCTGGGGGCTAGCGCCAGGGTTTTCACCCAGAGCATTTGGCCTGCCCCGAATGTGTTCCCTCAGCCAGCCTCAGGTAGCGGAGGGCTCCCAACGGTCTTCCAGAAGAACCAGTGTCCGAGGATCAGGATCCCTAAAGGGGCCAGACCTCAATGAGCCCCGCCCCAGGCCTCTCTTAAGGATCCCGAAGAAACACGCTTAATTTGTTCCCCTGGCACGGGATTCCATTAGCCCCCCAATGAAGAAGCCATGATGTCTTCAGGGTCTCCCAGTTAAAAGCCACAGTTCTGAGCCCTGGGGTTCTGGGTACCAGGCCGGAGGCTCCAAAAGCGAGGTGTTACACGGGCAGGATATCAAATACAGGGAGAGCATCCAAGGACACGAGCTAACTCTCACATCAGAGTGAATGGCGACAGTGCCGGGGGCCTCCGGGGAAAGCATTTTTCATAGGCCCGGTTATGTTTTCCACCATGTGAAATGCCCGGGCAATGAGCTGGTGCTGGTCTAGGATTTATTGTCTTTTTTTGTGTGTGGCTAAATATGTATCAATCTAGAAGTGATGTACATAACTCGGTCCACTGGAGCCATTTAATACATGCCTATTAGTAGTAGGATTAATAATTCTGCTAGTGATATAAAAAAAAGAGATTATACCTTCACTCTGTTTTTAATCTGCTTGCAGGACATATATTAAGTTAACCTTAAAAATCCATTCCAATATACATGTGGTGCCAATACTGCTTGATTCCACTTATACAAGGTATCTAGAATAGTCGAATTCATAGCGTCAGATAGTACATTGGTCGATGCCACGGGCTGGGGCATGGGGCGGGGGAGGAGGGAGGAATGAGGAGTTAGTGGTTAATGGGGACAGAGTTTCAGTTTAGGAAGGTGAAAGATTTGGGAGATGGATGATGGTGAGAGTTGCACAACAGTGTGAAGGTACTTTGTGCCACTGAACTGTACAGTTAAATATGGCTACAATAGTATGTTTTATATTATGTGACTTTTACCACAATAAAAAACAACATTGGATTGACACGTATACAGTGATGTGTATAAAACTGATGACTGATTAAAAAAAAACCCCAAAAACCAAACCAAACAAAAACAACATAAAAGAAAACAAGAGATTAACCGATGTACATATTCATAGACTCTAACTCCTCTGGACTACTGGTTAGGGCTCTAGCATCTACCCAACCCAGTTTAATATATTAATACACTAAAGAACGTTTGCTTATCTTCTGCTCATTCAAACTGAATGCGGGGATGTGCTAAGATGCTGCCCTAAAGTCCACAGCTGACCTAAAGAAGCAAGAGAGATAAAGACCTCACACTGTTCTGCAAATAGATGCAGGTTTGGGCAAACTCTGTTCGCTCTCCTGATTTCCTGGCTCTTCCTGACTTTCTGCGCATGTTTCTGAGTATGGCAAGAGTACGCAGAACTTTTCTGAGCTCTTGTTGTCTTCTAAGAAACCCTTAAATAAAAATCTTCTCTCCCTGGAGGTTCTTTACTCAGAGCTGACACCCAGGAAACACTGTCCATTAGGGCATCCATGGGTGATGCCATCCAGGCAAGTGGGGACCGCAGAAGAAGTTCCAACCCGAGTGGCTTTGGGAGAGAAGGGAATAGCTTTCTGGGCAAAGCTCTTCTAGATCGAACACAAAATGTGCCCCAGACCATGTGAGATGCTAGTAAAACCACCATGGTCCCAGCACTGTAAATTAAAAATAGAACAGAAAGCACTATAGCAGCGGTGTGGTGCTGCCAGCCAGTCCCTGGGCACCAAGAGGCAGGAGGGCGTCTGTCGACTGGGATGCCTGGGGAGGGGAAACCGAGCTGCTTCTTCTGGCAGCAGCTCAGCCCTGGGGAGGGCGGCAGCTGTTTCTGTACTTGCTGCAGCTGAAGAAAGGAGTCTCAGCTGTGTTTCTGCCTCTGCTCTTGGAAGGGGAGAAACATATTTGCCTCTTGCTTCCAGAATACTAATTGATGCTAAATTTTGAACATTTGCTTGATTGCAAAATGATTATATGCCAACCTAAGGAGTTCTATTATTCTTTTGACCCCATCATTGTCTCCCTAAAATCTGCAATCTTTGCTTTTTTCTTTTTGGTGTATGTGTGCGCTGGACCAGCAACTTTTATACTACCACTTGAGTGATGGTTATTTATAAAAGTAACGAGGCTGCGTGTATGCGACTGAATAATGGCTTCCCTAAGACATCCACAACCTAATCCCAGAAGCTGCGGATGGGTTACCTTACAAGGCAAAAGGGACTTTGCAGATGTGATTCAGATAAAGATTTGGGATGAGGAGATTATCCTTGATTATCCAGTCGGAGCCAGTATGGTCACAAGGACTCTTATAAGAGGGGGACAGAAGGTCATAGACAGAGAAAAGGTGATGTGAGAACAGAAGCAGAGGGAGAGACCAGAAGATGGCACATGGTTCCCTGTGGCTTTGAAGACGGAGGAGGGGCCGTGAGCCAAGGTTGGGGGCAGCCTGTAGAAACTAGTTTTGAAACGTGTCCCCTACATATGAACGAGTTCCGTTCCGAGACTGTGTTCGTAAGTCCAATTTGTTCATAAGTCCAATTTGTTCATAAGTCCAACAAAGTTAGTCTAGGTACCCACCTAACACAATCCTCTGCTTTTACGCTTGCTTCTGGACATCTTGGGCTTGAAATAAAGATACTGTACCACTGTACTCTATACAGTACTGTACAGTGAAGTACACAAAAGCACAACAATTTGTAGAGGATGCACACACGTGACAATGTATGCCAGACACGTGAACTAACTTAGGTGATTGGACATGCAAATGCACATTCGCATCTGTGAAAGTTAGCAACTTGAAGGTTCATAGGTAGGGGACTTACTGTACTTACTTCTCTGTTCCTTCTCACCCCAAACAAGGCTGACCATGTGACCTCAGCCAATCAGATGTTTTCTAGGTTTTCTCTTTCTTATTCTTTATCCTGTAAAAGCCTCCTGCCTTCTGCCCCATTTTGCAGTTCTCCGAATGGAGACTGCTTCATGAAGCATTAAATGAAGTTTGTTTGTATCACCTGAATTGTCTTCTTTTATCGTTTTTTAACACTAGGAAAGGCAAGGAAACAAATTCTCCCTTAGAGCTTCCAGAAGGAACAAGCCCTGCCAACCCATCTTAGACTTCTGACCCTCAAAAGGGGAAGAGAATACATTTGTGATATTTTGAGCCATGATTTGTAGTGATTTGTCACAGCAGAAATAGGAAAAAGTACTACCTACGTATAAGGATGTGGCTACCAGACTAATGGACCAGGGTGTCCTGGAAAGGAAACCGGTGGGTGGGTGCAGATGTGAAGTGTGCACTGTGGTGGGCTTGGGTGGCAGGGCTGGAGGGCAGAGGTGGGTCACAGCTTATGATGCAGCTGTGAGCACATGGGCGGGTTTGTCCAGCCTGCAGTGCTTTGTCACGGGGTTGCAGCACTGAGACATGACTCGTGTTACAAACATGGACTTGAGGCCCAGGGAAAGTTTCCGAGGGATGTTCTGAGCTTGACATCTTCTAGTCTTGTTGCCTTCGCTAACACTTATTTAATATGATCAATTAATAAAATTGACCAAAATAGATAAAAGAGGGACGTACTATGCTCCCCATGATGAGGGTACTCTGGTGATTTATGGGTTGGTGTGGAAAGAAGGCTTTCTCTAGAATAGGGATGCATGGAGTGTGTGAAGCAAACACTGGAACTTCTACTTATGCACATCTTTTAAAACTAAAAGTGAGAGACACCCAAGTACTTAATACCTTGATTGACAGTGGCACCCTCTCTAGGTGACGGCCAGACACACAGGTGTCACCTACAACAGAGGGCACACCAGCAGGAAGACAGGACTTCCCGGGCAGAGTGCTGGAGCTGGCGCCTCTCCGATGTGTCAGCTCATAGTGTGTGGTGACGCACCTGCTCTAGAACGTTCTGTGTGGTTAATCGTATAGAGAGTAAAATCTGTATAAAACCTCCTAATATGATGGACTTTCATACCACACAGTACCTTCCTGGTTACCTTGTGCATAGACTTTAAACTGAAATAGGTATTATGTGTTTTTTTTTAATTTATTTTTTTTATTGACGTATAGTTGATTTACAATGTTGTGTTAATTTCTCTTATTTTTTTGTGTGGGTTTTTTTTTTTTTTGGCCAAAATTACAGCAGTCCAAATTTGTTGATCTCTCCTGTCACGACAAAACTTCTAATATTATACTATATCGGAAGTAGTTTTAGACACACACACACATACACACACGTACAATTAACCTGTTCTTTCAAAGTAAAATCGTCATTTTAACCATGAGGGACAAATTGCTCTTTTTATAAGAAAACATGCTATGGAGAAACCATTTGAAAGGCAGGAACTTAGAAATACTACTTCTTTACGTGATTTTCTTGCCAAAAACAATATGAAAACTCTCATAATTGTACATTTATATTCCTTACAAATAGAATTTTTAAATTCAGTTAAAAATCTCCCAAATGAAGATTCAGTACATCTTGAGCAAATTCAGTACATTTGCTAAAAAATAAAAATGCAATACCTTCTGGTTGATTTGCAAGGACTGATTGACATCACGAAACAATGGAGCATTTACAGCTGAATGTCATCAAAAAGTCTCTGCCTAAGTGCGGACATGATTGGAAAATGAGTATCATGATTTAAAGACCCAGTGTCCAAGTCTTTCCTCGGTTGGATCATTTGATCATTAAACCAAGTGTCAGAAATAACTGGCAAAGCGTTAACCAAATAATTCTTAAGCAGTGAAGCATATTCCATCATAATGCTCTTACTAAAAGTATTCAATATTAAAAACATACTAAATAAAGGCGTCTAGTGTATTTTCAAACTATAAAAAATTACTAAAAGATTATTTTCATTGTTGTCTACCCTTAATGCTAACCTGTTTTATAATGTACTTAAAATATGAACATATATATCTTATGAATAAACAAATAAACATGGTTAATATTAACCATGTATATTTGCATATTAAATATGCAGGGTTAATATTTTTTAACCCTGTCTGCACCATAAAAACCAGTTTAATGCCCTCTGCCTTAGAGCTATGCCTCCCTGCCCAAATCACCCTTCACCGGCTCCAAAGTAGAGGAAAGAAATAAACACGTGGGCAAAGTCACCCATGCAGGGCAAACGTATTGAGGACCCATGGGGCTTGGTGTTGGGGAGACTGCCTCTACGAGCACGTGGAAGGGTGTAGCCCACCTTGCCTCACTGCCGCTCTCTCCTGTTTCCCTTTTGTGATGGTTAGCTTTATGTGTCATTTTGGCAAGACTACGGTGACCAGTTGTTTGGCCAAACAAGTCTAGATGTTGCTAGAAAGGTTTTTTTTTTTAGACGTTATTAACATTCACAGTCCGCTGATTTTAAGTAGATGAGCTTCCAGCCATCAGCTTCAAGACCGAAACATCACCTCTTACCTGAACCTCCAGACTGCGGGTCTGCCCTACAAATCGTGGATTTTCAAGCCGCCACCAATGCATGAGATAATTCCTTAAAGCAGATTTCTCTGTGTGTATCCGCACATCTCCTAGGGGAGCCCTGACTGGTCCACAAGGAAGGGAGCCAAGCTAGAGTCAGCCAGCTTGTCCTGGCCGTGCCCCTCGCTCCTCGGAGGAGGAGAAGGATTGAGGACAGCTCCTCCCCTCTTTTCCTTGCTGGCAGCACACTGGCTTTCCTACCTGCTCCGCGCTGCCTTCCATTTCCCGGGGTCAAGTGTCCAGCGGGGGTTCCTGCAGCTGCTTAACTCCACCAGGAGCTGGGGCTAAGTGACCTACCTGTGCTACTTGAGGCCAGATCCAAGCCAAGCTCCCCAAGACAGCTTCATCAGTAACAGAGGTGGACCCCTGGTCTCCATCTGTCTGACTTCTGTCTATCCTTCAGTTCACTCTGCTCTCAGGCAGGGCAATGAGGGGGCTGTGTATTGGGCGCCTCAGAGCCCACAGAGCACATGGGCCGCGGGGCACAGCTTACAAGCCAACGGTTGATGTCGGGTGTTCCAGGTCAGCGTAGGGATACGTGCGCAAGGCTGTGGGTGCAGAGCGCGAGCAGCTAGCTCTGCAGAGCTGCTGACGGCTGTCGCTCTTGGGGTTGCCTCCCTGGGCTCAGCTGAGACATCAGCCAGGCTGATGGGAGGTCAGGGAGAGTAGAGGGAAGGAGGAAGAGATGACAGGCACAAGGCGAGAGAGGGCTTTGCGTGTCTGGGGGGCTGCAGGTCGGTGGGCAGTAGTGGCATCCTAACGGCTGAGGTCGACCTTCTGAAGAGGGCCTGATTCTACCCCCATTCTCCCTGTAACCTGCTCCTGTGTTGCCATAGCTGCTTGAGTCCCAGCTGAAAAGTCTAGATTTAGGAGCACAAAAGCAAAGAATTATAGTGAAGAGACATGAAAGTTAAGTGTCCGCAATTATATGCCTAGTTCCGTATTTAATCACTGTGTTTACTTAGGCCTGGCTTATCCTCCCGCCGTAGGCAATTCATTTGACACATCAGTTTGGAAAGCTGGTAGTTTGTAAATGAAGGCTCTCCATGGGTACCTGAACAGTTGTGTGTAGCTGGGCCACAAGTCTAAATATAAAGGCGACCTTCCGAAGTACTCCTAGGAAGTTCCACTTCTGTGCAAATTAATTAGACGAATGAAACTGTTTCCTGTAAGTTGTACCACTCTGGTAGAGACGGCTCATAGCACAGGCATTATTTATCCTAGTAACTGGATGTCCTGGTCCCACAAGTGTCCTGTTACAAGCCATGGATATTTGAGGACGAACTGGCAAGTGTAACTCTTAGAAACCACAGAGCTGTGGATTTCAACACCAAATGCTAGAGGTTTTCAGCACGTTTGCAGAGAAACAACAATGATTTTGGTATCAATTTTACCAGACTGCTCTCATTTTCATTCCAAAGCTGGTGGCAAGCAACGCCATAGCCTACACAGTACAGTAACCTGGGTATTATGAAGTTCTTGAATAGAACACAAACACACGCACACACACACTGCTGCACACAAAGGAGACACGTTGGTTCATGCCAAACCTCATCTTAAAGTATACTGCGTTGGAAAGAGCTAAATACTTACACCCTGTTTAACTGGTATTGCAGTGAATAGAGTGAACAGCTGCAGAATAAGAAAAAGTGTACCTACACTGAGAAGCAAACCCTTGCAAAGTTAAAGCCGATGATATTTCTTGTTTCTTTCATCTCAGAATCTGAGTGTCAAGCCTGCTGAAATATCTGGTTTCCAAAAGATTCTCTGCATGAAATACATCTTAGTGCTTTAAATGGAAGCACTGAGAAAACTCAGTGTGGTGGCTAATTTTATGGGTCAAGATGGCTGAGCCACGGCGCTCAGATATGTGGTCAAACGTGATTCTAGGTGTTTCTGTGAGAGTGTTTTGGGATCAGATTTATATTCAAATTGGTGGCCTTTGAGTTAAGCAGAGTACCTTTCATAGCATGGTGGGCCTCATCCAATCAATCGAAGGCCTGAATAGAACAAAAGACTGTCCTCCCAAAGCAAGAAGGAATTCTGCCACAGATGGCCCTTGGACTTGAGCTGCACTGGTTGTTCTCTGGTCTCGAGCTGCCACCCACCCTGCAGATTTTGGACTTGCCAGCCTCTATAACTCTGTAAGCCAATCTCTTAAAACAAATCTCTTTCTATGTCAACACACATCATTTTGGTTCTGTTTCTCTGGAGAAGCTTGACTAATAGATTCAGGATTAATAAACACTAATGATTCTGTTTCCTTAGCTTCGTGTTCTCAGCAGAAGTGCTGCAGTGAATACAAATTTCCTCGCTAATGAGAAGGGAAAACAGAAACTTCCCACAAAAAATACAGTGAACATATCAAAGAACAGCATAGCCCAAGAGTGAAAGCAATCTCAAGAAGAGGGGTTACGGGAATCCATCAGTTCACAGGAAAACCCTGGGAACAGAAAGAGGGCCCATATGGAATGGGAACTTGTGTCCAGGAGAGGCAGTGGTACCCTCTGCCCAGTTTCCGGGTTGCCAAGCAATCCCCGGTTCAGTGCATTTGGCCGGAAATCCCCATATTCAGAAAAGTCTGAAGAAGGCAGGGTTGTCACTGCACCTGTAGGTCGGAGACCTGAAGGCCAGGGACACTCATGTCCATCATGTGGTTCCTTCTATCGGCCTGAACAGCTGGGCAGCTGCATCACACCATGTCACGGCTGTCCCCTTGCAGGGTCTTACGACTCTGCAGGAAAATTATTTGCTGGGAATTCCGACATCTGATTTCCAGCAGAGAGAGAAGCAAAGGTCTGGATTGTGTCCATCTGATGGGATACTGTGGCCCCTGCCAGAGGCTTTGATGTGAGGGGTCATTTCAGAGGCATGGGGTGGGCACTGGTTGGTCCTTGATTCAAAAACTTAGGTCATTAACCCTCTACACTAGTTAAACCCTTAGGAGGAAAGAATAGTTCTGTTGAGCACTTTGCTTATGGGTTAAAAATCAAAAAGGTACCCTTGTGTGTACCTGTGTGTGAGGGGGTGGAGGCAGAGCACAGACAGAGACGGAAGGCATAGATGGCCTGGGGATGCAGAACCACGGGCAGCATCTTGAGACATACGGAACCCTGCTCAGCCCTCCTGGGTACCTGTGCCAGAGGCAGACTGCCCCACAGCACGCAGCTCTCGTCCCGTCTTCCTGGAAGACTTCACCCTCACCTGCACATCTACAGCAAAGTACCCACGATGAGGGGGGCAGATACTCAATTAGCCTCACTGATTTTCAACGACCCGCCACTCACGCCCATCCAGTCCCACTGTGCGCTAGCGCTTTCCACGCAACTTCGCGGGGCGGTGTATGTTAGTATCACCTGTTCAGAATATGATGGCTCCATCATAGAAGACTGTACGCCCAGGGGCTCCTCCCCCTCCCCACTATATCTGAACCCGGTGAACTCTGTTGTTCCTCCTTCCGAAGGATTCCTGTCTCACATCTCCCTGAGCGGGTTGAACTGCATCCCATGTCTCGCCATCTTGCTTTTGTCCTGAAGTGACAAAACACTGCCATCTGGAGGTCGGCATCCAGTCCTCCTGGCACTGTGAGGTGGGAAAGGATGTTTGGCCACAGGGCTACCTCGACAGTGAGGATCCCAGGTTCACTTTGACATGAGATACTAAAAATACTGGCAACCATATACAGTCTTTCTGCTCAATATTATTTAGTGAATGAATCTATATTCCCCAGTTAGTTCTCTCAGCGTGCTGATTACTCTGGATCCATTGGTTAATCTTGTTTTAAAGAATCCTGACAATTTTGAAAGCATAGCATCAGTATATAATCAATGCAAACCATTTAAGGAAGTGTTTCAGAAAACAGTAGCTCACGTCTGTGGAGAGCGCTGTACGGGTCAGAGCTGTGCTAAGTGCCTTCCATCCTTCCTTTATAAGACGCAGCTCCTGGGCAACCAGGAAGCATCTGAACCCAGAATGTGCAGCTCCGGGGGCGTCTCCCACGTGGCGATCGGACACAAGTGGGAGGGGGCTTTGCTTGCTTTTCCCACAATTCCTAAGCCATAATAAACAAGGTTATAAAAATTATGTAGTTACTTCAGAGAACTAAAGTTTGGGCTTTCTTACAGTTCCAGTAATGGGTCCTGAAAACATTCAGGAATAACAATAAAAGCAGCAAAGAAACACAACCCAATAAAAAGCCAATAAAATAGAATTCCTCCCTGATGCCATCAATTTGCAGATACCGTGGGATCACTTGGCTCCAGCCTTGAGGCAGAGGAAACAGGCACGCTGAATCCTACTGACACAACAGCCAAGAGGCCTTCTGTGGGAGGTATCAATCCCAAGCCCAGACACGTGTCTCTAGATACCTTAGCATCTAAAACCTAACACGGATCTAGAAGTGATTCTAAAACTTGATGGAAACATTTATGTTCTGGCCACTAATATCTCCGAAGCACATATTTCAGAAAGGTACTATGGTTAGGAAGCAATACTCATTTATATATTCTTTTCCTAAATGAACATTTCCTTGTCTCAAGGTTCGGCCTCACTTTGTAGTATTTCAGGACTTCATAGGTTACTTATCCAGACTACTGATGTCAATATGTGGGCCATCACGTTTTCCAGACTCCCGCAAAGAGTAGACTTTGCACCTTTCTTTAATGCTTCTCCTCCTCTCTCTGCTGGACCTGCAGCCAGAAGGCTTTCTCCCCCGCTGCCCTGTTAGAACCTGCTGGAACTGCTCTCCTTGAGGACACAGCTGATTGTTTGCCTTCCCTCTGAAACTCTTTATTTACTTGGCTTTCTGAGCACCACCCTGGCCCAGCACCCCACCTGCTACAGGATTCATCTCTTCTTAGTGCCCTTTGCTGACATCTCCTTTTCTCCTGGGTCTTTGGACGTCAGGGTCCCTTGTTGGCTGAGTCCAATCTCAGAGCCTTGAATCAATCTGTTGGCTACCCTCAGTGTGCGTCCACAGCCCAGCCCACGGCCCTGGACTCCAGACTTACAGCTCCAATTGCCTTCTCAACACTTCTCCTTGGATTTCTAAACTGAACTCCTAATTTGCCCCACAAACTGCCTCATCTCCCAGGAGCCAAGATTTATTCATCCCGAGTGATGGTAAAACATGAAACCTCATGTTTCTCGTGAGAGGGAAAAGCACGTGATAATATTTCACCCTCATTAAACACATGAAAATAAATGGTCTCAATTGCAGAAGATTATCTAAGGTAATTTTAGCTTGAATCAATAAGTAAATATTCCTGATGGCATCTTCCGTGTTCTAAATAATAAGGTAATTACAGACGATCTAAAGAATAATAAGCTACCCACTATTTCTTGAGCTATGTGTGCCAGGAAAAGAGTAAACTCTTTACATCTTGTATTCATTTAATCCTCACTAAATGCTGCAACATGGGATAGGGATGATTACCATCCCCATTATTACATCTTGGAAGTTTGAACAAAGAGAGCGTTTTGCC
Organism: Balaenoptera physalus; assembly: GCF_965194825.1. Lineage (NCBI taxonomy): Eukaryota > Metazoa > Chordata > Mammalia > Artiodactyla > Balaenopteridae > Balaenoptera > Balaenoptera physalus. Next base: position 171,443,229 of record NC_138890.1, read on the forward strand.
TGACATTTCACAAGTGAGCCAAACCCAAACCCAGGCTGGCTGGATCCACTGTCCACACTCCAGGGGAAGGTTATGGGAGTTGTTCTGGGAAAAGGAAAGGAACAGAAGGAAATATTCTGAAATCCAAATTTCTTAGTAATTGTACCTAGTGTTAAAAAAAAAAACAAACAACTGTTAACAAACCTACTAGTACATTGCATTTAACCAAGTCCTCCCCTGTCTACACCTGCAATCCCAGTAGAGTCAAGCGAATTGAAACATTATCAGTTCCAACATAATGTAACATGGAAAAAACCCAGAATTGTGGAAGTTACTTTTTCTGTCCATTCCAAAATCTCATTCCCTTTTCCCCGCTTTTTTTTTTTTTTTTACATTATATTTTCCCTCTGGATAATATTTCATTGCTTTTTCTACAAACTTCACTGCAGAACTTATGTAACGACGAAAGTTAGCATGTCATGGTTAGGGCAAGTCCCAGGGGGAGAGAAGATCTTTTCCTAGAAATGAAGGGAAGCAGTAATTCCAAGATATTCATAAAGAACTCAAGCCTTGCCCTCTTGATTTAATATGTGCGTGTTTAACAAAATAAAAGCAGTGTCAGAAGAGCCACTTTCACATCAGACACTGAGACCCAGACACACAACCTCTTTGACATCCTCACAGGGACAATGGGCTCCATCTGATAAAAGGAATTATAAAGGACGGATGAAATTTGCAGAGTGGTATACAAATGTTTCCTCTTATCATTAGCACTGGTAACAATTACACAGAAAATGTAATGGCAATTTTTTTTTTATAGCATATCCAAAATGTATCCTACCTTCAGGGGTAGATAAAAGAAATATTTGTCTATGTTGTTGTTATGTTTACAATATTTCCACACTATAAAAGATCAAGGGCAAAAAATTTTTATGGTTAAAACTTGAAAGCTGGATTTTCCTTCAGCAAGAGAAACAGCAATTTTAATCAGTCTTTCCCATCAGTCTCTCCCTTTCTGTTTTTAACTCTCTCTCTCCTGTAATGTAAATGGCTCAATATTTTTATACATGTCACTGCTTAATGGAAAAGGTAATGGAAGTGCCCATAGCTATAATCAGAGAATGATTTAAAACTCTTATCTTTTATAGTTCTATTGATCCTTTTTTATGTCTGTGATAAATGTTTATAAATCTGCTTAGGGCTGGAAACCTCAGCAGGGTGAAATAAATTTGAAGAGGTGGAGGTGGGAGGATATTGTCATTAATAGACATGAAATTTATTTACTAGAAGAGGCAATCATTAAGCCAATTGCACTTTTTACATAGGTCCCTCTATAGTCTTGCCCAACAAATGGCTTTAATGAAGAATCCTTTGATGCTGGGTTTCAAATCAGGACCCCTGTGCCCTAGGCTCAAGACAGCTGCTGGTCACCCCGGCAGTTACATGACCCAGAAGGAAGAAGAAGCTGCTAAACTGCTGGACGAGCCCCACGCACAGTCTGCAGACCTTTGCAGGCCTCCTCTCTGCCAAACCTCCAAGGAATGGTACGCCTAACCATTGAGCAAGGTCTCGTCAGCAATTTGTCCCATCAGCATCTTTATATGCCAACAGTACTCCCTGGGCAACTGTCCTACGAACAGAGAGAAATAATTTCTGTTCCCAGGGAGGAGTTCCCAGAACCAAGCCGCCTCACTCAATTCCATTTTATTAAAATGTGGGGGGCTTCCCTGGTGGCGCAGTGGTTGAGAATCTGCCTGCCAATGCGGGGGACACGGGTTCGGGCCCCGGTCTGGGAAGATCCCACATGCCGCGGAGCAACTGGGCCCGTGAGCCACAACTACTGAGCCTGCGCTTCTGGAGCCTGTGCTCCGCAACAAGAGAGGCCGCGATAGTGAGAGGCCCGCGCACCGCGATGAAGAGTGGCCCCCGCTCGCCGCAACTAGAGGAAGCCGTCGCACAGAAACGAAGACCCAACACAGCCATAAATAAATAAATAAATAAATTAATAATAAAAAAAATGTGGGAAAACATCTCTTCCTTCTGCCCTGTTTTCTTTTTCATTGCTCCTTATTCCATAAGGCTCTAAAGCACTGCATTTTTTTGAGAAAGAACTTCTGCACAGTCTCTAAGCATCATTTCATTTAGAACAACAGCAGCAATACTGGAATGTGTACAAGGTGCGAGAGGGTGGGGAGGAAGGCCAGGACCTGCTCGCACTCAGTGGCCTCACAATTGAGGAAAATCTTCAGGATTTGCGTTTCTGGAGGTGCGCTTGTGCTCCTCACATCTATTTTTTCACTCACATAGTTAGTGCTGCGAAACATTTTTTTCCAGCATTACTACTATCCCTGATCTTGAGGTGCTCTGTGTAACTTCATTCTTTCTTGCTTGAGGCCTGATTTGTAATGTACCTGTGATTTGTCTTAATCAGGGATGGTAAGACATGGATACACAGGAATGACGGTGATGGAAGAAGTTTCTATACTTACAGATCCCTTGGAACAGGAGGCATGGCATGCCATGCAGGGCCACGGGGTCAAATGGAGGAGAGGGAGTGAGGGGGAAAATGTGGGTGAATTTTTCTGTGGTTTCCATGGGAAAGGGGAGGCAAGGGAGGGCAAGCAGACTGGCTAGTTTGCATAATCACAGTAGGCTCTGGGGCTGTGGCTTGTTGTCTGGTACGTGGCCTTGGAGTGATTAGGGCAGACGGACCATGGTCTGGAGCGTGAGAGCCTGACAGAGGAGGTGGTTGGGGTATTGGCCCTGGATTGGTTGGTTTACATATGAAAAGTGTCCAAGTAGACAAGTCCTCTTCTCTCTGCATGGATTATCTCAAGGGGGCAGTCTCCAGGAAAAGCAAGGCCAGATATCAAAACATGAGAAAATACAGAAAATAAAAAGCCATGTGTGCTACAGGGCTCTCTGTGTGGTGGCCAGTATTCTAGAGGCCATGCATTTATTATTTCTGAGCGTGCTCGCTCAGGGACAGAGAAATGAAGGGCGGTGAGTTGAAGTGTGTGTGTGCCCGTGCACACGCAGACCGGGGAAGGTTACATCTCATCCACGGCGTAGTGAAAACACTGCTTGCAGACAATTCCAGTGACATAGCAGAGGCTCAGTCACAGAAACAACACTCTCAGAAAGCAGAAACTGCCGTTGTTTAGGTAGAGACAAAAGAAGAAAAATGACAATTATACAGTATCCAAGTACTGCGGAGAGTCTTGCAATGGAAGAGTGGTTCCTGAGGGAAGTGGTTTGATGATGATGATGATGATGATGATGATGATGATGGTGATGATGATGATGGGGATGGTGATCATGGTGATGATGACGATGATGATGATGATGGTGATGGTGATGACGATGATGGTGATGATGGTGATGGTGATGACGATGATGGTGATGGTGATGGTGATCATGGTGATCATGGTGATGATGACGATGATGATGATGATGGTGATGACGATGATGGTGATGACGATGATGGTGATGGTGATGGTGATGATGACGATGATGATGATGATGGTGATGATGATGATGGTGATGGTGATAATGGTGATGACGATGATGGTGATGGTGATGATGGTGATGATGGTGACGACGATGATGATGAGTATTGACAATGTTAATATTTATTGACATCTTTCAATAAATAATAAGGCATAAATCTCCATAAAGAGGAGTTCCTACATGAGGTCAGCAAGGTTTCACTTCTCTGATACCATGTGCTGTCAACTTCCCTGTCACAGACGGGAAAATCACTGCCAATGAGATGAAATAAGCAGATAGGAAATTCCTAGGGGATGAATTTGGAAATTTGGGTTGTTACTACTTTTTGGCTATTATGAATAATACATAGTGATCCAATAAACACTCATGTGCAAGTTTTTGTGTGGACATATGTTTTCATTTCTCTTGAGTATGTACCTAGGAGTATAATTGCTGGTTCATATGGTAACTCTATGTTTAACTTTTTGAGGAACTGCCAGGATGTTTTCCAAAGCAGTGACATCATTTTACAATTCAATCACCAGTGTACAGGGATTCCAACTTATCTGAATTCTCCCCCAAACTTGTTACTTTCTGTCTTTTTTATTGTAGTCATTTTAGTGAGTGTAAAGTGATATCTCAGTGGTTTTGATTTGCATTTTCCAGATTGCTAATGATGAGAATCTTTTTATGTGCATATTGGCCATTTGTATATCTTCTTTGGAGAAATGCATATTGAGATCCTTCAGCTCTTTTCAATTGGAGTATTTTGGAATTTTTTTGTCACTGAGTTGTAAGAGTTCTATATATATATTCTTAATACAACTCCCTTCTCAGATACAGGATTTGCAAATATTTTCTCCCATTCTGTGAGCTGTCTTTTCATTTTCTGGATGGTGTCCCTTGAAGTGCAAGTTTTAAATTTTGGTGAAGTCCAATTTACTGATTTTTTTCTATTGTACTTTTAGTATCACATCTAAGAAACTTTGCTTAATCCTACATCATGAAGATTTATGGCTATATTTTCTTCTAAGCGTTTTACAGTTTCAGTTCTTACATTTAGGTCTTTGAACCATTTTGAGTTAACTTTTTGTAGATGGTGTGAGGAAGGGGTCTGACTGCATTCTTTTGCATGTGAGTATCCAATTATCACAGCATCATTTGTTGAAAACATTATTCCTTCTTTATTGAATTATCTTGGCACCCTAGTCAAAAATAATTGGTTACAAATGTGATGCTTTATTTGTGGACTTTCCATTCTATTACACTGGTCTGTATTTACGCCAGTATCATACTTTGTTGATTACTATAGCTTTGTAGGAGTTTTGAAATCATCAAGAATGAGTCCTTCATATTTGTTTTTCGTTTTCAGTATTATTTTGGTTGTTCTGGGTCACTTGCATTTCCACATGAAACTTAAGATCACATTCTCAATTTCTATTTATTCTTCTCCATTTGTGTGCTATTACTGTTGCACACAACAATAATTATTGCACACAGTCATTGCTATTATAGTGTGGTATAGTAGTATACATATTACATCTATATAGTCACAACCTCAAGAAACACCTTGTTATAATTATTATTGTACACAATTTTATGTCTTTTAAAGAAGAGAGAGAAGAAAGAAAAACAAGTATATATTCATAGAGTTTGTTATATTTATCTTTTTAACATGAATTTTTTGGTTGACGGGTATTTTTTTCCCTTTCAGTGCTTTGAATATGCCATCCCACTGCCTTCTGGCCACCATGGTTTCTCATAAGTCAGCTGTTATCCTCATTAAAGTTCCCTTGTAAGTGATGAGACATTTTTCTCTTGCTGCTTTCAAGATTTTCTCCCTGTGGTTGGCTTTTAGCATTTTCAGTATGATGTATCTGGGTGTGGATCTCTTTGTATTTATAATACTTTTAGATTCTTGGATATATCAGTTTTGGGGAAATGCTCACAATTATTTCTTTGAATACTTTTTTCTGCTTTCTCTCTGTCCTCTCCTTCTGGACCCCCACTATGTTCCTGTTGGTGCACTTAATGGTTTCCTACACTTCTCTGAAACTGTGTTCATCTTTCCCCATTCTTTTTCTCTCTGTTGTTCAGTCTGCATAATATTTATTGATCTATCTTCAAGTTTACCAATTCTTTCTCTTGCCAATTCAAATCTACTACTGTTGACCCCTTTTAGTGAATTTTTCATTTCAGTTATTGTACTTTTAATTCTGTAATTACCACTTGGCTCTTTTAGAATTTCTGTCACTCTATTGATATTTTCTATTTGATGAGACATTGTCATCACACCTTCCTTTACTTCTTTTAGCATATTTTTTTAAAAATTTGAGCATATTTATTGTGACTGCTTTGAATTTTTGTCTTCTATGTTCCAGGGACATAGTGATAAACCAAATTTTCAAAGTTCCTTCTATAACGATGTTTACTTTTTAACTGAGTGATAAAACCAGGTGTCATCAATCTATGGCCCACTGGCTAAATCTTGTTTCCCACGCATTTCTCAATGGCTTATAAGCTAAGAATGGTTTTTACATTTTAAAATGTAAAGTGTGTGTGTGTATGTGTAACAATATGCCTTTGATGAGACCAGTGGTTTGATTTTACCTCTTGGCCCACAAAACTTAAAATGTTAATTACCTGGCCCTTTACAGAAAAAGTTTACTAACTTCTGATATAGACAAGAGGCAAAAAAAAGTGAAAAATAAAAGAATAAAAAAGGAAAAAAGGGAAATGATGTAATGCATTGGTAAGTGCTACTAAACAATACTGTTGGGTCAGGGAAGGATCATGGTGGTACTATTATCAGCATAGTCTCAGGGTCACCACTAGAGGTTGGCACTGGAGCAGAGACTTCATGGTAGGAAGGCAGAGAGCAAAGGGAACAGCGAGTGTCAGAGTCCTTTTGCAAAATGCACCCAGCCAAAGAGAAAAAAAGCACAGTGCAAAAGCAGATACCAAAATCCACAGATGCTCAAGTCCCATAGTTGGCCCTCTATATCCATGGTTCCACATCAATTGGTTCAACCAACCAGACTGTGTAGTACTTTAGTGTTTATTGAAAAAATCCATGTATAAGTGGACCTACACAGTTCAAACCCAAGTTGTTTAATGGTCAACTGTAGTTTCCTTCCTCTTTCCCTCACTCTCTGCCTACAAATACATATAATAGTATGCAGATTAGGGAAGGTTACATTTAGATCTTCCAGACTCTCAGAACTAGTTACATTTATGGTGCTTGATGAAGAACACTGAGATTTCAGCTGTGTTTGCTATAAACTGACTATGCATCGGGAGAGAAATAGTGTCCAGAGAACTCAAGTTTCTGTGCTGAATCCTATATGAAATCAGAATGTAAACAAAAATAATTTTGATATCAATTCTCCATTCCAAGTCAATACAATATTTGTAGTTCAATAACATTCTATTCAGTTGTTATTCCAAGTGAGGAGCAGAACAGGAAAATAATATTACTTCTGCTTTCAAAGTTATCATATTGTTTGAGAAAAGAACAAGGCAATTCCTTCAGTGAGTATATCTCTAAATACTAAGAAGATCACACTTGTGTGACTCTGAGAATGTAAAGATGATAAGCATTTTCTTAGCCAGAGGAGCGATTTATTAGATGGTTTTATGTCCAGTAAGCTTTAGTAGCTTAACTTCTGAGCCATTATTGTTTGTGTAACCCATAGCTAAGAGCAAAAGAATTTATCCAATTCTACTGTTTATCAGAACTTGACAGCATATTTATTCTGCAATGGTGGAAATGGCTTGCTTCACGAATTTAAAATAATACCTTCTTGCTCATCAAAATTCTAGTAAATAACATAAAATGATTCTAATTCATTTTATCTATATTTTAAAATGTCTAAGTTTTTGACTCAAGATTAGTTTATTTTATATATTTCAGTTCTCACAATAAGCCCATCTTTCTGTCCCTAGGCATTTTACTTGACAAAGATTTTCTTAAATTATTAAGAAACTCTGCCTTTTTCTATTGCCAGGAAATGTGCTTTGGTGAGGGTGTTCATTATCTGAAATGACTAGAATGAAGAATACTGACATTCTTGGGTCACCAATTGATGATATTTGTGGTAGAATATACTTCTAGTCTAAATAGTATTTTTTCCATTATGTCATAGTAGTACTCATCCTTGTAAATGCAAAGATAACTGTGAACTTAAGAAACTACTTTAAGTGGATGCTTTGCTCTGAAGAGCTTCTTGTAATGAGCATACATGAATTTCTAAAATTCTCAAAAGTAATTAGCTAATAAAATAGGAGTAATGTGCCATGAGAAATGAACCCCATGCCCACAGGATAGAAACGAATGTCCACAGATAGGAAGGAGTTAAAAGCTTAGTGGCAACAACTCAACATCACAGCCAGAATTTGAGATGCAGCGAAAATGAAAGAAAGGAAACCAGTCATAGAATTTTCTTTGAAGGTTTCTGAGATATTGAAAATAAGGTGGGTAAAATGTAAAATCATGGGCTATTAGGCAGGTAGGAAGTCTATTGAGGGTCAGAACCCTCGTTTTACACACGAGGAAAATGAAGCCCAGTGAGCACTGAAATCACTCAGAAGTGTGCCTTTCCCCTGGGCCCCTCCAAGGGGAAGCGAGAGTAAGGCAGAGGGTCTGATTATTTGTCCCTTTGCTTTTCACTTTAAGTTTGAAATATTTTGATGCAGAGAGAAAAAGAGAACATCAGGAAACATCAAAAGTCAAGGACAGTGCTACTCTCTCACTTCGTCCCAGCTTCCGCTTCCTGCCCCTGTGTCCTCAAGTCCATTCTAAATGTAAAATAGATAGCTAGTGGGAAGCAGCCGCATAGCACAGGGAGATCGCTCAGTGCTCTGTGACCACCTAGAGGGGTGGGATAGGGAGGGTGGGAAGGAGATGCAAGAGGGAGGGGATATGGGGATATATGTATGTATAGCTGATTCACTTTGCTATAAAGCAGAAACTAACACACCATTGTCAAGCAATTATATTCCAATGAAGATGTGAAAAAAAAGTCAAGGACACTTTGATCTGCAGCAATTAGAAGTGATGATTCTTTGTAGAACTTTATGTACTTCTAAAATGTTGTCAAATGCTGGTGGAGAGAGAATAGAAGGCACAATTAAGAGGTCAAAGGTCCAGCAACATACCAGCTGGTTTACAGCCTTCATTCTTGGTCCCTCTGTATCTTCTTATAGTTGTTACTTTGTTAATTTTTAAGAACTGTCAAAAGCATTGCAGATTTCCAAAAGTTTAGATTGAGGCTACTTTTCCGCATAATATTCAGGGGTACGTCTCAGTGTTCATGCAGTAGGTGAATCCCTGTGCAAAACCATCAATTCACAACTCACGGAGACCAGAAGCCTGAGAGGTTTAAGATCCACACACAACCTCCGCCTAGCGACTAAGGGCCCAGGTGCATTGCATGCTGGCTGTCATTCAGTAATGCTCCAGATCCCTGACTTACGTGCTTCATCCCTAGAACAGCCCCGTGGGGTGGGGCAGATTCCTACCACTATTCACATTATACAGACCAGGAGATCCAGGCGCAGGGAGGTTAAAAAGCACCAACCAAGTCAAACAAAAAACACGTGCCCAGGGTCAGTCACACCAACAGGCAGGGCTCCACGTTAGCAGTTGAAAGGCACACATACATTCCAAGGAAGGACAGAAGGGTCTGCTCAGTGAGGGGATTCTGGTTAGAATGGAGGTCCTCAACCTTTCCCGAGAGCGCCGAACTTTCTTACAGTAGCTTTTTACAGGAGGCAAGCTTCAGGCTGAACGCGTCAGGATGACGCTGGGACACGTGGAAGTAAAGAAAAATGCTCCCAAGAGCAAGTTATTCCCAAATGAAGCCTATTCCTGAGTCTTGCCTTCAGGAATTTGGGTGAAATTGCCCATCTGCACAACCTTTTGCTAAAACCTCAGTAATTCCCTGCCATATGTATGTATGGCAAAAACACCACAGCATGAGACGATTCTATGTAATGTGATATTTATGATATTTATAAAGAATTCGGTTCCCTCAGATGAAAGATGTTATGTAAATGCAGGTATCAATAACGCTGAAATGAATAACATGCTTCAGGGAATTCTGACTTTCACAGCTTAAATGTAATAAGCTCTTTTTACCTGGTCCTTAAACTGAGATCTTACTGCACATGGATGAAAGAAAGATATTAAAGCCTCAGTGTACGAAACTGCATAATTCAGGATGGCTTTTCCTTACATAAGCAATGCCTTTTTCCTTTGCAATGAAATTTGAATTACCACTTAAAGAGTTTTTCAAATTTAACACAGGACCTGCTTTGATGAATATAAAAATCTAATTCTCCCCTTTAATGCTGTTTGAAATTAAAAATATTCACTGTGACTGAAAGCAATGGGGTTAACCACTTCTTATTTTTAAATGTTACGTTCTAGAAGAAATAAGTTTTTCTAGACAAGGTAAGAGAGCCTCAACCCAATAACTCCCAAGCTGAAATCATCTGATTTTTAAAATGTTAGAATTTTGTTCTTCTTGCTGTTCTAATTAATAGTGTTATTTTTACACTAGGCAGCTATAATTATTTAGTTTTATTACTTAGTATGAATTCTCAAGTTTTACCAGTTTCTTGGCTCACAAAGTTTCTCTTATCCCCTCTTTTGCTTGAATTCATTTTTATTTGTTTCACTGGAGGAAATCCTCAAATTTCCATGTCATTATACCTGTAGGGGCTTGCATTTTCTGAGCCTACGTGTGCCTGAAAATCACACTGTCCGTTTATGAATGGTAGTTTGACTTGGTGAACAAATTGAAGTGCAAAATACTTTTCTTAAGTATTTTTAAGATTTTGCTCTACTATTTTTTAACATCTGGTGTTGATTATGAGAAATGCAAATCTGACTCTTGTCCCACAGCAATTATCCTTGTTTTCTTCTTTCCAGAAGCTTTTAGAATTTCTCTCCTTCTTCTTAGTACTGACATGTTAGCAGCATAGAAATGAGTCCAACATGGATATCTGGACTGCCTGTCATTGAATAAACAAAGAATCAGGCTCATAACTCAAGTATCTTATAGTTTCCGTATATATATATTTTCACTATAAAGAAATATCTTTAAATGATGGCTTAAAAGAAGACGAGGATAAAGATATTGCTAGAAAGAGAGTAATGTACGTGACTGGGAATTTGTTCACTGGTCACCTGTTGATACGTGAGTCATTTTCCCTCCCAAAGCTCTTGTACAAACTGGACACTCTCCCACTGGTGACAAGGTGGGGACATCCTTTAATTTCCCCAGTTTTCAACATTTCCTTCTTCATAGTCTGTCAGCTGAAAAAATATCTCCTGGCTTCTATGGGTTGCACTGGCTCTTTTTTCCCGCAGGACTTTGAAGATGCATATGCTGGCTCTGTTTTTATTATCACGCTTCAAAACTCCCCAGTGAAGCCAGTACCCTACCACATGAGCCTCAGCTGTCCTTCAGTCCTGATATGAAGTGTCAGCTACCTTCTGTGGACTCTCTTTAGGCCGTTTGGAATTCAGAATGCATATAAATATGCTCTAAATATATACATTCGAAATACATATATTTATAAATATGTATAAATAAATATGCAAACTTAGTGATCACATATATGAATATATTTATATAAATATATATAGTAAATATATATATTATATATGTGTACTTGTACACATGGAGGGGAGGGAACACGTGTGTGCACACACGCATATGTATTGGGAACATGCCCCTGGCTCAGTGATAACAAAAATGTATAAGATACTCACAGTTCTACTGAGGTAGGCAATGTCATTACTCCATTGCTTTGGTCTGAATGTCTGTGTCCCCCTGGTATTCATATATTGAAATCCTAGCCTCCAGTGTGATGGTTCATTGGGGGGTGATCAGGTCATGAAAGCAGAGCCCTCACAGTTGGGATGAGTGTCCTTATAGGAGAGACTCCAGGAAGCTCCCTTCCTCCATGTGAGGACACAAGGAGAAGTCAGCTGTCTGCAACCTCTTCAAGAGGGTCTTCACCACAACCCCATCATGCTGGCTCCCTGACCTTGGGCTTCCAGCCTCCAGAATGACGAGCAATAAATTTCTGCTGTTTACAAGGCACTCAGTTCATGGTATTTTGTTACAGCAACCTGACTGGACTAACTAACTCACCCATTTTACAGATGAGGAAACCAAAGACCAGAAAAGTTACACAACTTTCCCTGAGTCATGCAGGTATCAAGGGGTGTCAAAAGATTCCAAATCAACAATGAGGAAACAGAACCATGCTTACAACAATTACACAATACTGCCTCTCAGCAAACAGTTCAAAGAACAGCTGTTAAGGACACTGCATTATTAACCAGGTCAGTGTGTTTACATGTTCAGCTTTGCCCTGATAGTAACTGTACCTTTCAAGGATTAATATGACATGAATCTGATGAGGGCAGGGTGCAGGAGAAACCTAAAGAGGTGGCAGTGGGGATGTCAAATATAAATGACACAGCAGAGCAATTGGTTTTTTTGGATATTCAAAGGAGAAAGCACAGGCAAAGTGTGTGGTCTGGGTTAAAATGGGGTTCAGACATTCTGAGTATGTGGTATTAATGAAAAATGCATCTAGAACCCAGGAAAAGATGGAGGCAGAATTAGTGCATTGACAGCCATCAATCCAGACAGAATGACTGAAAATGTGTGATGAGCTGAAAACTGACCAAGACAAATATGGAGAAAAGACATCTCTGTGCAGCGTCCTTACGAACATGTGTGTGTGCTTGGTGGGTAGCAACAGAAAGAGTGTCTACCAAAAATATGGAGAGAGAGAAAAAAGTTAGGGATCCCAAGTGGCACCAGGTAATGGGAACCAAGAGAGAAGGTTTTTGTTTTTCCCTCCAAGAATATTTTTTTCCAAAAAAATACTGGCAACAAAAGTCAACACTGCGGAAACTTAGGATGCAAATACCTTTAAATTTAGCAAGTGTTTTCAGCTGAACAGTGAGTTTTGATAGCAGTTGGGTAGTGAACTTAGGAAATGGGTAAAAAGGAAAGAGAAACAAAGAGCGGTCCCTACTTTCTCAAGAAGTTTAGTGGTGAGTGAAAGGGAACAAGAATGAAGACACTCGTGAGATATCTAAGCAAATATAACTTTTTCTTAGTTTATGTATTAATTTTAAAATAAGAGAAACTGGAACGTTTATTAGCAAAGAACACAGATATGTGTTATTGGGACCACTTAGATAAAAAGTAATTACAATGTTAAAATGTTGGTGCATATTCTAAAATGTTCACAAAATATGTTAGAAATAAAGCAGACACCTTACAAATCGTAATAAAAAGGAAAGGACATACAAAATAGGATGACGTTACTATAAAAAAAGATTAGGAAACAGCACTCAATATCAGGAGACAGAATGAGAGAAGCTAGATATGGTGTAACCATTATGGTGACAAATGCAAATGGTCTATATTTATCTCTCTAAAGTCAAAGGTAAGTTTAGATTCAAAAGCAAAATCAAAATGCCATGGCTTAAAAAATAAATGTTTAAGGAGGTAGAAAAAATAAAAATACTTTTAAAAAGTTTGTGTATTTAATTGTGAAAGACAAAATGATGGACATTTCCTGTAAGCACAGGCACCAAGAAAACTGCCCCACAGAAAGAACAATGTCATTCAGTGTAGTATTGGAAGCTCTTGATACCAGAAAATGTAAAAAATTAAACATATAAAAACATAAAGTGCAGTTTGCGAGTGATTATCATATCAGGAAGAAAGCACTATTAGAGTAAATAGAGAATTTCCTGAGGGTCTGGTTACAAGATAAACACACATCCCAACAATATACTGTTACAATATACAGCATACTGTTCATAGACAGACAAAAGTCATGTTGAAAAGAAAATAACCTCTTCACAAGAACCTATAAAAATTTCAGAATGAACTTATTAAGACTGTGTGGGATCTTTGCAGAGAAAATGTTAAAGGCTTTGCTGATTGAGTTAATGATATAGTTTGTAAATAGAGAAATCCAACATTTCCGAATGGGAAAGTTATAGGAATATATTTAAGAACCTGAAAAAAATGATACCCCCCCCAGTCTATGCAGAAAAATAAAAGGTGAAAAATAAATCAAAGAAAATTCTAATTAAAATATATATAAAAAGGAAGGATGGTGGTAATCTTGCGAGATACAGGAAATACCGCTACCGCAAAATACAACAACTTCAACGTGAAATTACTAAGACATGGGCATAGAAACAAACTCCTGATTAAAACAGATTTGGCCTAAAAACTTAAAAAGTTGATATATGATAAAATAAACATCATCATATAATAGAACACAGAAGGATAACTCAGCAGAAGGAGAAAAATACAGATTCACCTCTTACACTGTGATTGTTATTCTTTAATAAGGGTTGTTGGGTAATCTCCGTGTTTTAGATCTGCATTTTTTTTACAACTCCAAGTTGATTACAAAGCACTGTACACAGAGGTTCACAGATTCTGAGAATCCTGGGGCAGATGGAATGGGCAGTTCAGGTCCCTCGCGATGCACAAACCCTTTAACCACATCCCTGACAGGTGCTGAACCCACCACCTGAGCACCTGTGAAGGGGCGTGTAGGTTCCCTGCTTCCCAGGAGCTGGAGGACTGCCGAGGGAGAGGGGGTGTGATGGGAACATCAGACCTAGGTTCTCCCTGGAGGGCATAGGTGACACTGGGGACATACATGGGAGCACTTCATTTTCAAATTTCTCATCTCTCTACTCAAGGGGTGTCTGGTGAAGAAAGGCTGAACAGGGAGAAAGTACAGAACTTTCTCTGAAGCATCAGAAAATTAACTTTTCCAAACCCCTTCCCGGCTGGAGGATGGTAATAGCCATTATTTCTTTAGATTTAGAAGACAATTCAGCCCATCACTCTCTATTTCACCAGTAAAGATAGTAAGACATGAAATGATTAAACTCATCATTCTCTAGAGAAAATACTCACAAAATGTCTTAAAATCGGTATTTCTCTTTTTTAGCATGATAATATTCTTGATTTGTCCTCTCTAGCCTTCAATCTCATATTGTTCATTTCTCAATGAAATAAAATCAAATCATGATGTCAGCAAAGGCAAAAGACAGTTGCTATAAATGCTAATCTACATGGGAAACTATAGGAACATTTTTCCTGAAAGCATATAAAAAGCAAACTTTATTTAAAAGCAAGTTTAAAATTTTTTTTCCACTATTCATCAGCAACTCTGAGAGATCTTTCAATTCTCTCCAGTATAGAAGTTGTTGCATTTTATGTTCATATATATCAGCTGATGAAGTATCAATACATTGTTCTTTAATGGAAGGATTCCCCTCTGTTTTTCAGTAAGCATTCAAAATCCCGCTCATAGCTTTTCAGAAACCTCACTCATTTGAAAGTGTTACACCTTCAGAGCCCAAGTTTTGAGCTCCTCCATCTCTCTGCCCCTTTTAAAGAGTAGAATCTGTCGTTGACATTTGTCTCTCTGTGCTGACCCATCCTTTGGAACACCCAATCCTAAATATTCCCCCTAAACATTTTTTCTCAACTTGATAATAAAATTCACCAGGAAAGAGCTGAAATAGTAATTAAGTTCTGTATTCATCAACATCAAAATCTAACGCTGTATTAAAGATCCATTATCCTGTAAACTATTCTCACAATTGTATCCATGAGCCAAGCATTTCAATACAGGCTAGTTTAAATGCACGTTCTCCAGCAGATCTGGATCAACTTAACAGGCTGGGTGATTTCATGCTTGTGTTTTACCTTTGACATAAAAATTGCATCATTCATAACACACACACACACAATTCTGTGTGTACGCTCCCTACTGTAAGGATATTGATCACTTCCATGACAATGAGGCTAAAATAACACACATTCACAGAAACATTTTAGCTAAAATTACACTAGAAACTTTTGGGGAGAGGCATATGGGCCTGAGAGAACAGGGGATTGCAAAGTTGTGCTGTTTTTCTTTATTCTTTTTGAGGATTTAACATGACCAAATATTACTTTCATGAATAACCACGTAAGTGAGCCTCCTAATGGAAAGACGTATCTGATAGCACCTGGGTTCGTTCAGAGCTGCCACGTAAGAACAGTTCAAAGATGACATTTAACCTGCAGAGAATTCAGAAGAGACAGAAGGAGAGATTTATGAATGGTGAATCAAAATGGCATATGAACTCTCAGGAGTCCAGGGGTTGCTATAAATCATTAGGAGTCCAAAGTATCAGAAGATCCTGTTTTGGGACCATTGATAATAACAAAGTTAAGCTAATTACTTCCACATAGCTATATAATTAATAATTGCATTATAAAGGTTGAATGTAGAAAGAGAAGGGCGAGGGGAGAGAGACAGCACAGGATACACGGATGTGTCTTGACACATCTGGAGGGTCATAGTACGTGTCCTTGCCTACTCCATGCAGGCAACTGTACCAGGATCTAAGAATACAAAGAAAAATAATGAAATAATAGACAGCCCCGCCACCAAAGGATTCACAGTCAGGTTTCAGGATGGCAGGAGCGGGCCCCAGGTAGGCCTCTGGAAATGAACCCCAGAGTCACTTCGTCTGGTGGTAAACTCTTGGGCAGCTGCCAAGATGGCGGCCACATTTTGACACCTAGTGACCTGTGGATGGGAAAGGCCATTAGGAGGAGCCTGGGCAAGGACACCTTCACACGTGGCACCTTTTGCGTCATGTGAGTGGGTTCTGTGTTTTGTTTTAATGCACTTTTCTTCCTCCAACCTTTGGATCTTGTCCCTGAGTGACAAAGATTTCGCACGACAAAGTTTGCCCAAGGAATGGCCATTTCTTTCAGGGCTGAGATGCCTGCGTGGCCTGCGGGCCTTAGATTCCATCAGATTGGTCTGAGTCAACGATAAAATATTCCTGTTCTTATTATACACTATTCCTCTAGAAAATGAAGTCATCTGGCACACAAGGCGCCAGAAAGGAGCCTAAAACAGGACTGGAAACAACAACAACAAAGAAAATTCCATTCTGAGGCCAAACATTATTCCCTGGACTCCTGTCACTCGGAATCTGGCTAGTCAAGACGTGCAGGGGTCCGGGGACAATAGTAAGAAAATCTCAATGTATCTGCTGCCGCCTTTTCATGCTGAATCTTAAGGAGTTGGCTGAAGCTGCCATCTACTGCTCTTTGTTTGTGCTTTTCAATTCAAATAATTCCGTGGCTTGCTGATGGATTTTTATCTTCAGGGGAAATGCCTAGCCTTGCTTTTTCCATAACGAGAATTATGCTTTTAGTAAAACTGTGCAACCTTGAAACTTTTACACTCTGGGTAGCGATCCTCCCAGGAATACGGTTATAATGGCACATTCATTGATACGTAATTTTTTTGTTTGCGAAGAGGATGAAGTATTTTTCCTTTAACATTTAGTCTTATGGTTTCATTTTAATGGGTTTCTAAAACATAGTTAACCCAAGTTGAGGCTTGAGTTTTTGTCTTAATTGATTCTCTTTACTTTACCCATAGGCCTCCCAACTTTTTTGTTCCCTTTCATGGTTTCCATGTTGTTACTATTTGCCTATTTACAAAAAACTCTTTTTCATTGTTTCTATTTGGGTTCAAAACTTTCTAGTAGCTATTACCAGAACATAAGTCAGCTTACATATGAGCCAGCTGTGATTATTTAGTAACTGTAATCCAGGAACTGAGTTGTCTTTCTAGAAAAATCAATCAATCCCTCTGCCCATCCCTTCCTGAGAATGATTCAATGATTCAGAATAAAAGAAAGACATACTGGGAAAACTATGTAATATAATACAGTAGAAACTATTAATAGCTAAAAATGTACTGCCAGAGATGCCACAGTAAGTATGTAAGACAACATTGGTTTCCATCTTGTGTAAAGAAAATCTTGACCAAACAAACTGCTCCGCATTTTTGGCTCCCCTTTCCTGCTACACATGTCAAAGGAGCCATCAAAACTCATAGCATTCCCTTCCTCACCTCCCGTTCAATTTAACCCCTCTGCCCGGCGACCGCCATGCTGCCAAGACCATTGGTCACTTCACACTCTGCCCTCTGCGACTCAGCATTTGACTAAGTTGACTGCTGTCCTCCTAAACTTCCTTTTTTGGCTTCTAGTGAACCACACTCTCTGGCTTTTCTCTCATGTAATGGGTGATCTTTCTCAGTGAATATTGGTACACTTTGGGGGTTGGTCCTGGGTCATTTTTGTCTTTTCTAACCCTAATCTCTCCCTAGGGGTTCTCATTTCGTCCTTTGAATATCAACTATATGCTGATGTCTTCCAAATTTACATTTTCAGCTCCCAATTTCATTTACAACTGCCAGCTAGGCATCTCCTCTGGGACATACAATAGGTAACTCAAACTTAACTGTTCAAAACTCAACTCGTGATTTCTACTCCACCCCCCCATAAGTACTATTCCCAAAGACTTTGATATCTAAGAAGTGGCACACCAACCATGATCCAGTTGCTGGAACTCAAACTTAGGGATCTCTCTTGATTATTTTCTTTTCTTCTCACCCAACATTTAATTCAACAGTAATCCCTACTGGTTTCATTTCAAAATAGGTCCTGAATCTGTCCACTCTGACCCAAGCTGCTCTTAGCTCAGGTCTGGACTACTGCCATAGCTTGTAATGGGTCACCCTGCTAACCCTCCTCCCTCCTCCAATCCATCAAAAAGATATACGCACCCTTATGTTCACAGCAGCACTATTCACAATGGCTAAGACATGGAAGCAACCTAAATGCCCATGGACAGATGAATAGATAAAGAAGATGTGGTACATGTATACAGTGGAATACTACTCAGCCATAAAAAAGAATGAAATAATGCCATTTGCAGCAACACGGATGGACCTAGTGATTATCAAACTAAGTGAAGTAAGTCAGACAGAGAAAGACAAATATCGTATGATATCACTTATATGTGGAATCTAAAAAAATGATACAAATGAACTTATTTACGAAACAGAAACAGACTCACAGACATAGAAAACAGACTTGTGGTTGCCAAGGGGGAGGGGGTGTGGGGGAGGGATGGATTGGGAGTTTGGGATTAGCAGATGCAAACTAGTATATATAGGATGGATAAACAAGGTCCTACTGTATAGCACAGGGAACTATGTTCAATATCCTGTGATAAACCATCATGGGAAAGAATATAGAAAAAGAATGTATATACATATGTATAACTGAATCACTTTGCTGTACAGCAGAAATTAACACAACATTGTAAATCAACTATATTTCGAAAAAAAATAAAAAGAATGTTAGCCAGTTCACGTCACTGCCTTATTTAAAACCCTTCAGTGACTTCCCACTCCATGTATAATAAACTCCCAAGTCCTTAACACACCTTGTGAGGCCCAGTGTGTGGTCTGGTATCTGATTGCTGTCTCCTTCTCTCTTCTCTTCTCTTTCCCAATGATCCCACTGACCTTTATGCTCTTCAAACAGGCCAATCAGGGTCCTAAGTCTAGACCTTTGTAGGCCCACTCCTTCCGCTGAGAGCATTTCTCATCACGTCATCATAGGGCTGCATATTCCTGTGATTCATGTTGCAACTCAACTGTCACATCCCCAGAGAAGCCCCCCTGACTGGCCTCTCCAATGCACCACTCTACCTACCCCACTAAGCTTTGTCACATTATCTTTTTGTATCTTCTCATGAAAATTCTGCCTTCTGACGGTTATGGTCTGTCTCCTGCCATTCGAAGGTAAGCCCAAAGACAACAGGGGCCTTAGTCTACCACTAAGATACTACTCTATTCCCTGGGTTAATCCCCTGGCACATAACAGATAAGAGAAGAAAAAACTGTGAAATAGAAGTTTAGATACATAAGAGGGCCTTCCATAGCCTTCATAATCCTGTATTTAATGGAAGAATATATGTAAAAACCCTATTTTAATTTAGTAGTTTATGCACAGGTTTATATGCATGTCATTACCTCCAATATTCCTCATATTTCATTCCTGAGTGTATCATATAGTCCTACATACTTTCACATTTATGGAAAACACAGGTTTGGGGGAGGAATTTTCACATCCAATAACATACGTATATTAAATGGCCAATAATAGACCAAAGGATTCTTCTTGAGAAGCACAAGAACAAAATTTCCTAAAACTCTGAGGATACTCAGACAACTTAAAAAGGGAAAACTCCAAAGAATAACACCTTTTGAAAACATATATGCATTAACAAAATTCTAAAGCTCCTAACTCATAGTTTTCAATTTGTTATAAACATTGGGGGGTGCCTTGATTCAGCAAGCACAGCCCTAATGCAATGAGAGGTGTTTTTATCTGTGACTATGCTTATGGTGATAGACTCTTAAACACAAATTCAATAACTTTAACATTTTGAAATCAGCCCCATGCTGGTGAGCCCAAAATGCCTTTTTTCCCCATTAACAGGTATACTGGACTACCTGTGACTACGTTTCCAGGAAGAAAACTATGATTGCAATCACAGAAGATCTGACATTTGACTTTGATTTTGGAGTAAGGCACACATTTTCTCTTGTGTGTGACAAATACCAGAAGAATGGTTACTGCAGCCAGAAGGACTGATTCTGGAACTCTTTTTTATTGGGTTTGTTTTACTTTGCTGTACAGCAGAAATTAACACAACATTCTGTGTTAATTTGATGTTGAACTGATGTTCCATTACATTACAAATTAATGTAATGGAAATACTCAAGAAAGTTCAAATGATGTTGAACTTACTTGAGTCTTTCCATTACATTATCCTTTTCCTATTATACAATCTTGCAAGCATCAAACTACTGCATCACAGGCTATAAAAAATAAGCGGTCTCCAAGAAAAACTGAAAACTTTCAGAAGCCAAAAATATCAAAACCAGATGCTTTCCTGAGGGTGCACCTTCTGGTTTTTTGTTTGTTTGTTTTTGTTGTTGTTGTTTTTGTGTGTGTGTGCTTCTCTAGTATTATCAACAAACATTAGCTTGTGATAATCTGGAGCAATATAAATGTTCCCCAGGTGTTTCTCCAATAAGACAGGTGAGTGGCTTCCTCACAATGGACATTAGATTGGGGTTTTGCTCAAGGGTCTTACAGGGAGGAAACTTCTGGAGGTTTTATTTTACCATTTAGCTTTTCTACTGTCATGATATAAATAGGCATTTGCATACATTGCTTGATTAATAATTGCAACCGTACTTTATTTTTTTCCTTTAGAACAGGATGTCTAACTTTTTAAAGAATGAACACTGATGCTACTTTGAGCTTCCATTACTAATCTCCTGAAGTGATGCTCTTCATTAGGCAACAAGATTTGACCTTGTTTCCAATGGTCTTCCTCCTCTTTCCCCTTGATCTTCCATCTACAACTGTTGATTCCTCCTTAAAGGAGCCAGAGTACACATTCACAGCATGGCCTTCACTGTAGTCTTTGAAAATATGTAGTGTTCTCATCCATTCTAACTAAAGAACTCATCAGAAAATACTGCAGGCTTGATGATTTGAGGGTTACTTATATATTTTTTCTGGAATTGATTTTCATTTCCCATTTATAAGCTCCTATAAGCATCATGGCATAAACTGTAACATCCCGAAATATCTTGCCCTGGTATTTCTCAATGAAACATAATATCTGATTTTTGAGAGAATTTAAGCAATCAATAGGATACAATGCCATGCAAACTGTTAAAGCAATTCTTGAGCTTCATTCTGATGCATTTGAATGGCAAACACTGGGAAGAGAACTCTTATGAAATCTTAACTCTTCATTTTTTCAACTTCCAAGCAAAACATAAGTGTTATCTTCTACATCATTTGATCTTTCACTAGTGAGTGCAGAGAAAAAGTGGTGACTTACATAAACTATGTTCTCTCCATTGAGGGAGTGATACCAAGAGAAAAGTTTGTAATTCATCACTTAATAAAATGGAAACAAGTGGCGACCAAGAATGATACAAGTTATGACTCCATCAAGGAAGAGATACCAAAGGAAAAAAATGACACAAGTGATTATTAAATAAAACAGAAAAAAAGTGGATGGGGTGGGAGAAAAGTTTAACTCATAATCTTTGAGGATGCAAGTTGGGGTCAGCCTGTCTGAACCAAACTGTATGTACCGTGTGATGTTTTGTGTTTCTCATCTTCTGCTGTCTCCGCTGGGTGCACGATCCTACCCAAGATCATGGAAAAACATTTATACTGAAATTGCTGCTTTCATTCTTCAGGAACTGCAGTGAGAAAGTCTCACTCACTTGAACTCTTCTTGGGCTCTCGATGCCCAATTAGGTTTTTATCAAGAGGCATTACTTGATTTGAATTTCTCTAATGATTAATGATGTTGAGCATTCTTTCATGTGTTTGTTGGCAATCTGTATATCTTCTTTGGAGAAATGTCTATTTAGGTCTTCTGCCCACTTTTGGATTGGGTTGTTTGTTTTTTTGATATTGAGCTGCACGAGCTGCTTGTATGTTTCGGAGAATAATCCTTTGTCAGTTGGTTCATTTGCAAATATTTTCTCCTAATCGGAGAGTTGTCCTTTCGTCTTGTTTATGGTTTCCTTTGCTGTGCAAAAGCTTTGAAGCTTCATTAGGTACCATTTGTATATTTTTGTTTTTATTTCCATTTCTCTAGGAGGTGGGTCAAAAAGGATTTTGCTATGATTTATGTCATAGAGTGTTCTGCCTGTTTTCCTCTAACAGTTTGATGGTGTCTGGCCTTACATTTAGTTCTTTAATCCATTTTGAGTTTATTTTTGTGTATGGTGTTAGGGAGTGTTCTAATTTCATTCTTTTAAATGTAGCTGTCCAGTTTTCCCAGTACCACTTATTGAAGAGGCTGTTTTTTCTCCACTGTATATTCTTGCCTCCTTTATCAAAGATAAGGTGACATATGTGCGTGGGTTTATCTCTGGGCTTTCTATCCTGTTCCATTGATCTACATTTCTGTTTTTGGGCCAGTACCATACTGTCTTGATTACTGTAGCTTTGTAGTATAGTCTGAAGTCAGGGGGCCTGACTCCTCCGGCTCCGTTTTTCTTTCTCAAGATTGCTTTGGCTATTCGCGGTCTTTTGTGTTTCCATACAAATTGTGAAATTTTTTGTTCTAGTTCTGTGAAAAATGCCAGTGGTAGTTTGATAGGGATTGCATTGAATCTGTAGATTGCTTTGGGTAGTAGAGTCATTTTCACAATGTTGATTCTTTCAGTCCAAGAACATGGTATATCTCTCCATCTATTTGTATCATCTTTAATTTCTTTCATCAGTGTCATAATTTTCTGCATACAGGTCTTTTGTCTCCTTAGGTAGGTTTATTCCCAGATATTTTATTCTTTTTGTTGCAATGGTAAATGGGAGTGTTTTCTTAATTTCACTTTCAGATTTCTCATCATTTGTGTATAGGAATGCAAGAGATTTCTGTGCGTTAATTTTGTATCCTGCTACTTTACAAAATTCATTGATTAGTTCTAGTAGTTTTCCAGTAGCATCTTTAGGATTCTCTATGTATAGTATCATGTCATCTGCAAACAGTGACAGCTTTACTTCTTCTTTTCCAATTTGGATTCCTTTTATTTCTTTTTCTTCTCTGATTGTTGTGGCTAACACTTCCAAAACTATGTTGAATAATAGTGGTGAGAGTGGGCAACCTTGTCTTGTTCCTGATCTTAGTGGAAATGGTTTCAGTTTTTCACCATTGAGGATGATGTTGGCTGTGGGTTTGTCATATATGGCCTTTATTATGTTGAGGAAAGTTCCCTGTATGCCTACTTTCTGGAGGGTTTTTATCATAAATGGGTGTTGATCATTAGAGAAATGCAAATCAAAACTACAATGAGATATCATCTCACAACGGTCAGAATGGCCATCATCAAAAAATCTACAAACAATAAATGCTGGAGAGGGTGTGGAGAAAAGGGAACCCTCTTGCACTGTTGGTGGGAATGTAAATTGATACAGCCACTATGGAGAACAGTATGGAGGTTCTTTAAAAAACTAAAAATAGAACTACCATACGACCCAGCAATCCCACTACTGGGCATATACCCTGAGAAAACCATAATTCAAAAAGAGTCATGTACCAAAATGTTCATTGCAGCTCTATTTACAATAGCCAGGACATGGAAGCAGCCTAAGTGTCCACTGACAGATGAATGGATAAAGAAGATGTGGCACATATATACAATGGAATATTACTCAGCCATAAAAAGTAACGAAACTGAGCTATTTGTAGTGAGGTGGATGGACCTAGAGACTGTCATACAGAGTGAAGTAAGTCAGAAAGAGAAAAACAAATACTGTATGCTAACACATATATATGGAATCTAAAAAAAAAAAAGAAAATTTGTCAGAAGAACCTAGGGGCAAGACAGGAATAAAGATGCAGACCTAGTAGAGAACGGACTTGAGGATATGGGGATCGGGAGGGGTAAGCTGGGACAAAGTGAGAGAGTGGCATGGACATATATACACTACCAAATGTAAAATAGTTAGCTAGTGGGAAGCAGCCGCATAGCACAGGGAGATCAGCTCGGTGCTTTGTGACCACCTAGAGGGGTGGGATAGGGAGGGTGGGAGGAAGGGAGATGCAAGAGGGAAGAGATATGGGGACATATGTATATGTATAACTGATTCACTTTGTTATAAAGCAGAAACTCACACACCATTGTAAAGTAATTATACTCCAATAAAGATGTTAAAAAAAAAAAAAACAGGCATTGCTGTGAGATGCTTCACCCTGGACTCCATGTACCAACTCAGATGCAGACAGACAACTGGGGGAAATGCAGAGTCATGCCGTGAGAGCAGCAATGTCCATTCTGCTCGTGAAAAGTAGACTTCCGAACGTGGTGAGATGGGACTGGTACGAGTGTTGGCAAGACTCCCCATCTGTTCTAGCAGACAAAGCAGAACATTTCTGTGTTCAATCTGTTTGCTTCAAGGAAGAAGGGAACTTATGGAGGGCACTCAGGAGATGGCATAGCCGGCATCAATCACTACCCGCCCCCCTCGCCCCACCTCAGCACAGTTAATGGCTTGCAGGGTGGCAGCTGATTTCTGTTGCTTAAGTTAGTGCGTTGAGGCATGAGAGTTCAATGCAAGACCAGCTACTGATTACTTTCTTAACAGGATACCATTCTGGATGCTGGAAAGACTGTTTCTTAAATGTGGCAAGAGATCAAGTAGAAGAACTTCCATCAGAGGAAAAGAAGTTAGGAAATTTGACCGAGGTCACACTGAAAGATGACGTACATAACAAGGATTCAGCTCAGGTGGCCTCCAGGGTCCACTACAGAATGGAAATCAAGCCACAGACAGATTCAACACTGCGGCTTCTTTAGGAAATGATCTTTCACGTAACTTCCTAATATTCTCATGGACAATATGTTCTTATCAGGGCAACGCATTACCTAAGGATAAGCCAGGTAAATGTTTGCTATTGTCTTATGCTTTCTTATGTATCTAGTAATAGTAATAACACAGTTAACTAAAAAAAGTCCTTTATGGCTGGGAAAAATCTCTATCCTCAGAGATCACTCCAAACACCCTAGGCAGAACCAATATGAGAGGCAGAAATAACAACACTTACTAGCTGAGTGATCTTGGACAAGTAACTTGACAATTACTTTGTTTGTTTTAAGTGGGAAAAAGGACTTAAGTCATAGAGTTGATAAGTAAGTTAAGAAGACAGGGTAGTAGGCTGAATAATGAACCTGCAAAGATGACCCTGTCCTAATCCCTGGAACCTGTATGTTACCTTACATGGCACACCCAGAACTCTGCAGATGTAATTAAATTAAGGACCTCGAGATGGGGAGATTTTCCTGGATTATCCTTATGGGAGGCAGGAGGGTTAGTGAGAGAGAAGGAAGAAGATGCAAGGGCAGAATCAGAGATTAGACAGGAGGGTTGGAGAGACAGAGAGATTGGAAAATTCTATGCTGCTGAATTTGAGGATGGAAGAAGGGGCTAGGACCCAAGGAATGCAGGCAGGCTCTAGAAGCTTGAAAAGGGAACTAAACAGATTCTCCCCTCAAAGCCTCCAGAAGGAGCCCACCCTCCCAATACCCTGACCAAACTCACGAGACTGATTTTGGACTTCTGGTCTCCAGAACTGTACAATACTGAATTTGTTCTGTTTTAAGCCACTGCATTTGTGGTCATCTGTTACAACAGCAACAGGAAACTGATACAACAGTATGTGTAAAAGAACCGAATAGACAACCTGGCACGTTATGAGGACTCAAAGAAATGTCAGTTCCTTCTTTCTCCTTTTCCCTCATGAAAGGGGACCAAAGTTTAGCATCCCAAATCTACAGCAACTCCATCTACACTTTACCTCGCATCATAAATTATTTATGCAATACATTCGGTAGTGCCCTAATATTACCTGCTATCATATTAGGATAAAGATGGGTACATTTATTATCTACCCAACCATGGACACAAAAGGACCACTTACTTGCTCCATTGAAATCTGAAGAGAAGAAACACACTTTTGCCCGAGAGACTGAAAGCCTACTGGTTCACTAACGGCTCCCATGGTGGGCTACAGATCCAGGAATAACATGGGGTCCACACCTCACTTGACTAGTATTCTCCACTGAAACACATATTGTGTCATATTCAATCCACAGGATGGCTCCAGAGGAAGGTAGACCATATAAAGATTCTTTGAATTACATTACTTTCAAACAAAGACAACATACAAATTGAAGAGTGTTTATTTTCTTTCTATAAAAAAAGCAAATCCAGTTTGCAGTCCTACAGAGGCAACATTTATTTCAACTGCCCAGGCAGTTAAGAGAGAGGGTTCCTGTTTTGCTCTGAATCCAGCTCTCATCAATTCTTGAGAGTCTATTACACACTCCAGGGAGAAACACCTGCTTGATAAAGAGCCTCTATGGCACTGACATGGTGCACAAGAAATGGCTTTTACTGCGCGATGTGAAACTTTAGACAAAAGTCAAAACTCACCACTTTCAGGCCCCAAAGGTGGCCTGAAGGCTAACGCGATGCGTTCGTTTTCCCAGTTAGTAAAAAAAAAAAATACGATTTTTAGTGTTTATCCACGAGGGCACTTTTAGGGCAAGAATACAACTCTGAGAAAATCTCTGCTAACATTTTTCATTCCCTTCTCTCTCCAAATCTTATAGCACAAATACTACTTTATTCAAACATGATTTTTAATCTCAAGAAATTCATCTCATTTGCATCTAGGAAAAATAGCACAAAATTTGAAGAAAAGAAAGTACAGAGTTGAGCAATTTTGAAAAGATTTCAGAATCCCTAGCCACTTCCCAGTAATATCAACTATTTGTAGACCCCAGGGCGGTTGCAGAAGGGACAGCTTCCTGGGCTCACAGGACATTTGCCTTCCTCCTCAAGGATTAAGGACGGCAGGGGGCTGAAGCTGTGAAAGAGGCCCAGTAACTACGCAACACGGCAGCCCTCAGCCTCTGGGAGTGTCAACTCACTCTGCGGCAACTGCAGATATAACATTAAAATGGACGGTATAGATTTTATCCAAACGGCGGCTGAAACAAATCATCTTGTAGCTGCTCAGCACACACCCCTACCCTGAATGAAGCCCTTTGAAGGACACTATTGTTTGTCCTAGTGACTGTGGATAAAGCAAAAATGGTTTGTGGTATATTCAGTATCTTGTAATAACCTACAATGGAAAAGAATCTGAAAAAGTATATACATATATATATCTGAATCACTTTGCTGTACACCTGAAACACCTATATATATAGATATATAGAGATATGGATATATAGAGAACATGCATAGAATATATATAACATATATAACATACATATAACATATATAGGTATCTATATAGGTATATGTAAATATAGCTATAAATATCTGAACCACTTTTCTGTACATCAGAAACTAACACAACATTGTAAATCAACTATACTTCAATATTTTTTTTTAAAAACTGGTTTGTGGTAACGGGTGGAGAGGAAGGGGCAGGTGGCATCCTTGGACCTTAATTTGGTCTGTGGCCACACCAGGCCTTATGGTCTCTGAGACTGCTCCTCTGTATGAAGGATACCTAGCTTGCCACTGGCCAATTTTTATTTGTTTCCTTAAATCTGTACAATCACACCTTACTGATTTTATTAACTATGGAAATTTTTCATTCCCATTTAATTACACGCTGGTCTGAAAAAAAAAAAAACTATAAACATTTATTCTATTCTAGAAACATATTTTCCAAAATCCTAACAAGAAAACTACTGCATTCCGGGCCCAAGACCCTGAGAGCTGACTCTCAAGTTTGGCAGCAAAATACACGTGTGGTGTCCAATTATATTTTATTAAACATCTTTAGTATAAGTTTTTTGTCTTCAAAGTGTCCCTTTTCTGTTTCCTTATTTTAAAAAGGGTCATCGGCTCCTTTTCGTAAAACTTGTAAGTAGACGCCCTTATAATACCTCCCACAATGGTCCCATAAAGTCTGTAGCACGAGGTATGCCTCACTGGTCTGGTTTTGGAGCCACGTAAGGTCAAAGCATGGCCCTTCTTGACCACTTGGATGACACCTGGTCCTGGCTGCTCAAGGTCTCTTCAGGGAAGGAAGCAGTGCAGACCAGGTCACCAGTCTGACTTACTGCTCTGTCAAGTCCGTACTATAAACATTAGGTTATATAAACCCTCGACTTGGAATTTCAGTTCTTCCTAACCTTGGTGCAAGTGATGGAAAAGAAAGTTAAATATGACTGACAGGACCAACCTGATCCAGTCACTGCTGTTTGAAAAAGGATACCATCTCTCCCAAAACATTTGAACTCTGTAGAGGGAACAATTGTGAACACTAAGTGCTGTGTGTTTAATCTATGGAATTTTCTAGAACCCAAATTTGAACTATTACTGAACGTGGATAAATGTACAGTATATGAAGATATACCAGTTAACAGACCCATGTCAACAACTGTCTATTTCTCTTAATGTGGAATACAGAGTTTGATATACATAGGGACCAAAGAATTAAACATTAATAACTGAATACTTTTGCTACCCATGTTGTAACACAAAATGCTTTTTTAAAAACAAACTGGGAGATTTGCTAATACCAGTGAGAAAGCAATATTTACAGCCACACCCCAGTGCCTAGAATCATGCCTGCCACAAACTAGATGCTCAGTCAATATTTGCTGAATGAAGAAACAGACCTCCCTGTTTTCAAAAAGGAATCCAATTACTATTCATTGGTCCATACACAAATAAAAGTCTAGTGTCAATATTTAAAGGATTTTTTTTGCTCTCACCACCATAATATATTTTGATGAAATTATATAAAATGGACTAACTCAATACAACTTAACAAATAGTAATAACACATCTTCTATGTGCCAAATACTGATGAATGTGCTCAGAGAGGGGTTCACAGAGAGTCATGCCAACCATCACCTTTATAGATGGAAACTGGATTCCAGCGGAAATACACAAACCCAGGTAAAAAAAAAAAAAACTATTCATACGGATATTCCACCATGACCTGAAGTTAAGCATGTCAAGTTCAGGACCCCTTCCTGCTTTCCCCTCCAAAGCATATCTGCTTCACCGGCTCGCCACCATCCCGGATGAGACCACATGGATCCTAGATGGCTTTGCTTCCCACATCTCCTACTATCTGCATTTCCTATTTTTGCAGTGCTTCATCAGAGCCTATGTATTTCCCTGATGTATGCTTCCATGCATTGCCCACATTACTCACCGTAGGACAGCCCTCGACACTATAACAACTAGTTCCCTACCAGACCTTCCCTCCCAACTCCAATCACCTCCTTCAAGGATGAGCTCAATCACCCCATCCCACTTCATCATTTCGTCCCATCCCACCACAGGCGGAAAACAGGCCTTATACGAAGTGCTATTGATGACACAGGCAGATTTCAGGTGGGGCACACTCTTGCCACAGAGAAATACGCTTTAACCCAAAATGAGTGTCTTAATAAAGTGTCACTGTAATAAAAATCATTATCATTATTATTTGAATGGTGGTTGATGTGACTGTCAGCATGTGGGTGATCCTGGGGTTGCTGGGTCTGAGTCTGAAGATGCCATCTCTGCTTGTTGGTTCACGATTCAATCTACCCAGCACACCGCCTGAGGCTGCGCGGGCAGGGCAATCAGATAGCTACTCTGGTTTCCTTCTGATGCCCGCGAGTGGATGAACTGCACACTCGACATTAGCAGTGACAACATCATTTCAACAGCGTCTCAAATAACGTGGACATAAGATTGAACATGCATTTTACCTGCTGACGCTTTTCAAATTCCAACTTGATCCGGGACTTGATGCAGTTGCAAGTGTCCTGATACGTTTGCTGCAGAGCGAGTTCCATGAGGTGCTTATGGTATGCCCCGGCCAGGTTCCCGCAGATGAAGATGATCACGTTGGCCAGGATCTGAGGACACAAAGAGCCACTCAATAGGGCGACCGTTTATCATTCCAGAACAGAACAACAACACAATGCACACGAGCAGCAGTCTTCAAAGAGATGACTTTGCCTGAGGTTAATTTTATTTCTGTTCCCGAACTAACATTTTTATTTACTTAACAGAAAAGGATTCCATCCCCTTCTTGGATCCGTGCCCTCTGACAGGTCACTTTGCTGTCCCTCCCTTGTCTCTGGGCTCAGCCATGTGATTCGCTACAGCTAATGCAATGTGGGTGGGAGTAATCGAGTGCCAGATCCAGCCCAGGTTTAGAAGGCCTGGTGTGTTTTGGGTGACACTCTTGCGTCTCATCAGGAAAAGACTAGCCCACTGGTCCCGGGAAGATGAGAAACTCATGGAACAGAGACACTCAGCCAACCTGTAGTCCACTATCGTGGCCACTGAGATTTCATGGTTGTCATACAGCATTACTGTGATACTAGATGATACAGACTGCCCTCACATCGAACCTGTATTCACTGAGCCTGGAGAAGTTATATTCCCCGTTACTTACTGTTTCTATAGGAATATAGGAACCTTTCAAACCATGTAACTTGTTGCTTTATTCATGATAAAAACCGTTCATGCTCACAAAAATTTGTGGTGGGAGGGAAGAAAAAAATATATAAAGAAAAACTACAAAGAACCTATAATTGCCCTGCCCACGAAGAATTCGGTGCCATATTTTCTTTTGTCAAGACTGTTACCTTGTTCCAAAGGAAACAAGTTCATTCTGAATGCAGTGTTTTGCTTTGCTTTTTTAATTTAACATTTAATCTGATTTTTTTCAGATCATAAAAATTCTGTAGAAACAGGATTTTGAATGTTTAGATAATATTCAGTTCTATGACTATATCATAACTTAGTTATGTCTATACTATCTTTATTAATATTCTTTATTTATTAATAAAGAATACTTTATTACTTACTTTATTAATATTCTTTATTAATATTCTTTGCATTTGCTTTACGCTACAGTGGTCAACCTTGTGTCTAAAGCTTTGGCCTCATATTTAATCATCTCTCAGGCTCAATTAGTAAAATACACTGAGTTGAAAGCCTTGAATATTTTAAAGTTCTTGATACATATGGCAAAATTGCTCCGTGTAAATGTTCCATTGATATTCTCACCACCAGTGTATGACCATGGTCTTTTCAAGGCCCGCTATTAACACAGAGCAAGTGGTAATAATAAATAAAACTGATGATCATGTGTTCAGGGCTAGAACTGCGC
Source organism: Balaenoptera physalus (assembly GCF_965194825.1). Classification (NCBI taxonomy): domain Eukaryota; kingdom Metazoa; phylum Chordata; class Mammalia; order Artiodactyla; family Balaenopteridae; genus Balaenoptera; species Balaenoptera physalus. The sequence continues at coordinate 171,474,389 of NC_138890.1, forward strand.
AGGTCTGGCAGGGCATGCACGGTCACACCTGCAGAAAATGTCCCTCCGCCCTCACCCCCCTCCACATGACCTTTCCTCTCACCAAATGGGCACTCAACCCTTCAACAACAAAGGCAGAGCATCTGTGTCCAAAAGCTCTGTGCTCCTTGCTAAGGGTCTCCCACTGACACAGGTCAGCTTAACACATCAGTCAACTGATGCGGGGGGCATGCACACCAGGACTCAAGCACTCTTGGGGGAATTTTTATTCCTAAGCCTTCAAGGTTCCCATGACAGGACTTCGCAGAGAATCATGCCATCCTCCCTCTGCATGGTGTAGTACTCCCGATGATTAAAATATTAGTTCTGTGCATTGCTGAGTGTGTGCGTGTGTGTGTGTGTGACATGCATCTGTGTGTGATTTGTGTATGATACATGCATGATATGTGTGTACATAATATGCATGTAAGATTTCTGTGATGTGTATGGGGTGTGTGATTTGTATATGTGATATATCCATGTGACACATGTGTCTGACTCATGCACGATGTATTTATGTGGTATGCCTGTGCACCTGGCATGTGTCATGTGAATGATATGTGTAACGGATGTGCACATGTCGTATGTAACTTATATATGGGATAAACGTGTGGTTTTGGGTAGTGTGTGTGATGTGTGTACGTCATGTGCACACGTGACATGTGCATGTGCTCTGTGTGTGCCTCGGCACAGAGTAGGGGAGTAGTGTGCTAGCCTTCGGTGTTGCTCCCAAGCATTTCTAGCTGTACAGGCTCTGTTCCTCCCCACTGCCGTCCTTTCCCACATCACTCCCGTGGACGTCAGTCCTTCGAGGATGTGGGAAAGCTCGCGAACTTCCTGGCTTCCTGCCTGAGCACAGGTCATTTCAGAGCCGGGCCCAGGGGTGCACTGTTAATTTAGTCCTGTCATACTTTTCTTCTGCAAAATGACCATCTGCTTCGCTAAAGATTCTTCAGACCTTGACATTGCTGGGTTTGCTCTGAAGAACAGTGACCCAAAGAATGCAGGAACCAGAAGCGCCAACACAAAACCAGACTGCCCGGAATTAGAAAGCCCCAACTCTTTCCTTATTAGGCGCAGCTGAAATAATAATAAAAATAACTGTGATTATCTATGAGTGCTTCTTCTTTTTCTCCTTAAAAATGCCTTCAAACAAAGACGCAAACATTTTAGGAACACAGTTCCTCCAAAATAAGAACCAAATGTAAGCAAGGGAACTGAATGAAGCCATCCTCTGTCCCCTGGCCTCCCTCTGCAGGGAGTACGAAAGGGGCATCTCTATTACAACACTGTCTGCCTGACTCAGTGCCCTGGCAACTTTGCAATGTCATGGGACTGAAGGAAAAGCCTTCTTTCGCTTACTCATTCATCCATTCAGCCATTCGGTCAATGGATGCTGCACTGCTTCAAACAACATGTAATTTGAACCCTCCCTGGCTATAGATAATTAGAAAGAATGCATTTATGGATTTTTATTTGGATATGCAAAGGAAATGCTTAAGAAGTAAACAGCTAAGAGTTTTAATGCCAAGTAGTTCTGGCCTTTCTCTTCTGGTGGAAAATGTAATCAAATTACAAGCATTTTTCTGATCCCTGTTTTCATCCTAAAATACCATATTCTAAGGTTAATAGAATTAGTCCTGGTATTTTAATAACTACACACATTTACATATGTGATTGATGTCCTAAAGCATTTTTCCGTCAAAAGGGCGCATTCATATAATGACTCTTTGAAACCTAGGGCACAAGGAAGTGATGCGGTTAAGGTTTTCTTTTCAAAAATAATATCACAGCATTTTATTTCCTAGAAGACTGTTTAACAAAACACACAATAAAAAATCCTATTTTCACAATGTTGGATTTATTTTATAACATCATACTGTCTTGATGTTTTCTTTTATCTCGTTGCTTCGTTTAGCTACTCTCACATCCGTCAGAAAATAGGAGAAGAAACTTAGCTTCCCAAGAGACGTCTTGGAAGAAAATAAATTGTTTAAGGTAATAACAGCAGCCAAGGTTCACCATGAAGTTTCAGATCAGGCCTTGAGACCAAGCTTGACCCACGATCCAGAATCTGTGCAAACCGGACTCTGCCCAGTTGTCGCAGAGGTCTGGTTGTCTCCACCACTTTCCACTTCCCCATCTTCACTTGATGTGAGGGTGGGAAGATTGGTCAACACTTGTCAGTGATTCTCAGGAGATGCATAAATAATCAGTCCTGTGCTGGTGGGAAGGCCGGTACCCACCAGCAAACTCTGATTCTGCTTCTTTCACAGCCATCCCCTTGCCTTTCCAAACACACCTTGTTTCATCCTTGCAAGAGTCCAGAAAGTAAAACAGCCAGGAAGATGGACATTTTTGTTATTTCATTTTATAGGCAAAGAAACAAAGGTCTACAAAATTAAGAGACTGGAGGGCAGGGCTCCACCAGGCTCTCAGGATTACCCTGTACCCACCCACATGGCCCTGATTCCCATGGGCCAGGGCAGCTGGGTCCAGCACAATCCAACCCTCTACTTGGGTGTGGGGAAAGTATTTCTGAAGAATTTCTAAGGAGACATGTGTAAGCTTTGAAGCAGCTAACATCATTTTCCTTTACAAAGCATTTGTATTTGATGCTATAAAGCGCCTTCATCATTTAAAGTTCTTTTAAGTGGCTGCAGTGTGGAGACCACACGTCCATGGAGCATTTAACTATGATGCTGGTACATCGACGTACATTCAGGGCAAAGTCACAGGAAGTGAGGCTGTTCCTAACTGGATCATGTGACCAAGGGCAAATGACCCGAGCAGGGTTATTTCCCCCGGGAAAAGGACATTTAAGGATGTGAGCTCACTGTCTTCAAACATTTGAGAAATTATCACGAGGATTAGGTGACCACTCAGGTCCTCTGTGACTCTTTTAAAGAGTTTTACAATTGTTCAATACTCCCATTCTTAATCTTAGGTTAGGGGCTGCCAACTGCAATGCCCACAGAGGTCAGCAGGCAGCACACGTGCCAGCTGAGGGTGGGGTGAGGCTGCTGGTACCAGATGAAACCCCATCACTCAGTACCATGGTTTCCCTGTGAGCCCACTGCACAGGGCTGGAGGAGAAAGGAGAGTACCGCATTTAAAACAGGTCCTCAGCTTAAAACAAAGCAGATCATAAATATGCAAAAACACCAATTATAAGTCAAAGGAAAATAAAAGGGATTATAAGAACTTGATGAACCGAGCTGCAAATGAATATTCAGCAAGCTCACTGCATCTCATAAGCATCAAATTTGGCTTAAATAAAACAATGCTCTTGCTTGGGAGAGAAAATGATCAGGTAGAATTTTCCTTAACTGAGCTCTCAAACATGGCTACAAAGAATCCCAATTCCGTCTTCTCAGCATTTCCTGCAACCCCCAAAGAATTAAATTTGCTATATGCCCTGGCCTCAGGATTTCTGTTTTTTATCAGTCTTTTAGGATAGACCAGAAACACTGTGCTTTGGCTATAACGTCTAATGGTCCTCAGGTCACATGTTGGAATCTTCTTCTAATTGAAAATACCTCCAGATGAGGAGTGGAGTCAGAAAATATTATGGGCTGAATGTCATGTCCTTCCCAGATGCATATACTGAAGCCTTAACTCCCAATATGATGGTATTAGGGGTGGGACCCTTGGGAGATAATTAGGTTTAGATGAGGTCATGAAGGTCCGGTCCCCAAGATGAAATTAGCGTCCTTATAAGGAAAGGAAGAGACTCTCTCTCTCTCTCTGTCTCTCTATATCTGTCTGTCTGTCTCTCTTTCTCTCTCTGCCATGTGAGAAGGGGTGTCTGCCAGGAAGAGGGCCCTCACCAGAACAGAATCATCAGCACCTTGATCTTAGACTTCCCAGCCTCCAGGGATGTGAGAAATAAGTATCTCCTGTTTGCACCACCCAGCCTGCAGTGTTTTGTTACGGCAGCGTGAGCTAAGACAGAAAGTTATGAAGAAAATTGAAAAACCAACCACCTCAACAATGGGTGTTATTAGCGTTTTGGTTGGTTAGACTGGAATTGAAAATTGGGAGTCAAATGCAATTTGATTTCCTATGGAAATGGCCGCTAGAAATAGTACTGTTGGTTGTGATTATTATTTTCATTATTCTCTTTTATATTAGAGCTGTTATTATTAGGTCTTTTTGAATAGCATACATTATGCTATTTTTCCAGCTATATTTGGGCTAAAGGGCTAAAGAATCTTACACTTAGGGTTCAAGTTCGGTATCACAGCTAGATAAAATTTCAGGGAGGAGTTTGAGAGTCATTTGCTTCTCTCAGGAGTGTTCCACCAGCTCATTGCAGGCCAGTGGGAAGAGATGGGCCTAGAAGATACTCAAGATCTTGATAGAAAGTTCCCCTCACAAATTAAGTCATTGAGAACACATCTTCCCTAGAAGGGAAAGCTGGCTTCACCCTGCAGAAACCCAGACTTGTACTTCTCAGCTCAGGGATTGCAAATTTGAAACCGATGGGGAGAAAGCTGGCTTGATTAATAGTTTAGAATAACAAAAAGGAGACAAAACATAGAGTTTCCAATAGTCAGAACTCAGTGGAAGAAGAATGCACAAGCCTCCCTCCACCGAGATCCATAGGTCACTCTGCTTTCTACAGAGGAGTGCACCGTCACACGTTTGTTCTCTCATCCAGGCTCTCTCTGATTTCAAGCACGTGGAAGAATCTTAGCTTTCAGGGTTTAGCTCCTCTCCACCACGGGAGACAGAAGAGCAAACAAATAAGCTGTATGGAAAGGAGGGAGCTGCTAACTCCAGAACTCATAGCCCACTTCTCCTGTAGCCAAAAGGGGACCAGTCATTTCCTTTTCGTTGTTAACTTACTCTGCAGGCCATTTCTGTAAAACAACACTAGCAGACATTCTTCTCCCCACTCTCTTTGTTTCACAGAGCTCCAAGCCCAATTGGGAGTTTACCTGTGATTACAAAGGACTTTTATTAGAGTTAGTCTCCGTCTGGTCCAAACTGTCTCCTGCCCTCCTGCTGGCACAGTGACGTCTGAATGATTACATCTGACATTCCGTCAACCAATCGATGATTAACTGAACTTTACATCTTTACTAGTAGCCAACAGAAGCCACTGTCTCCTTGGTCTTTGTGTGTCCACATAGTTGAATGAAAGTTAATTATTCCAAAGAGGTTCCACTCTTTCAGAAACCCAGGGGACGAAGTGGTCCTGGATTGTCCAATGGGCTTAATAAATGCTGGTTTCTGGGTCTTCCTGAACCTTCTCTCCCATATATAATGACATATGCGCAATAGGAGAACACTTCTAAGTGCTGTGTCTCAGTGCGTTGCAAAAACTTTAGAAACATATAATTATATACTAATTAAAACTCAAATTTTATTCACCTTGAATCAGCTCACCTAAGGATCTGCACTAAGCAATACAAAATTTGCCTAATTCTGGTGGTTTCAGTGGACTTACAAGTGAAAAAAAAAAAAGATATTTGAGCACACTTTAGACTTTAGACAGATAATCTCTCTAATTAATCTGGATCAATGAAATTTAGCTTTGTTTAAACACTATACACAATTATCTTCACTTATCACCGCTTTATAGGTGACACATTTGATCCACATTTAAAAAGTTGAGAGGCAACAGGTGTTCAGATTCAGTCAACAAACATGACCAAGGCTATCAGACACTCTAACCCGTGCAGCTTAGTTTAAGATGAAATGATACACCACTTCATGTGAGATAAGTATGTCTCTTCAACCAACAGCGCACAAGAAGGGACGCACATCTTTTGTGGGTACTCGGGGTACATTTGCATTGCTACCCCAGTGGCAACTTGCATTATGACCTACTTGTGACCCCAATTATAACCTACACAATAGTAGATAAATTAGAATTAAGCAAACCAAGCACAATATATCCTGCCAATTATGACTGAAGAAGAGGACACTTTATGAAGTTAAATGGAACGAAATGTAGATATCAAATGTCACATGATAACAGAGGGACAAGCTTGCTGAGGGCAATAACACCGCAGGGATAGCACAGCCAATCCTGGGTATGAACTTAAACATGACAATAGCAAGCGCATTCACACGGAAGTGCTAGATTGCAAAGTCCTGTGCAGTCACGGACTCCAAATACAGGAGAAAAACAATGAATGCTGTGATTCTCAAGGTCTACCCTGGAATTGCCCTTTTTAATCAGACCAAAAGATATTCTGTAAAGTCATGCTGTGATTAAAAAAGATAAATAACTGCTTGGCTGCGTAACTGAAACCTTCTGCAAATTGGAAAACAAAGAAATCTCCTATTACAAACTAAACTAGATGTTTCATTAATGGTACTAATTAGGGGAGGGGATGGCTGGCAGCAGCTTTCCTTTTAACAGGATAAAAGGCTGAAATGCACTTAAAAGTAGTGTCTCCCCGGAGGGTGCTCCTGGGTTTCCTCAGCACCTTCTTTCCTCTCCTACTGAGGGTTTTCCTGAGGAGTGGGTCTTGGAGGAAGCAAAGGCGATTTATACCCTTGACACCAGACTCTGACTTCTGAGCAATTTCAACCAGAGAATATATTGGGCTGGCCAAAAAGTTCGTTCGGGTTTTTGTACGCTGTTACAGGAAAACCCGAACGAACTTTTGGGCCAATGCAGTACATTAGTTCCACCCAAATCACCAAGAGGCATCTCATGTCCTCTCACAGGGCCACGACCAAGCAGCTCTTCCCAGTCAGCAGCATTCAAGGACCCTAATCAAAAGGAATGGGTTTTGCTAAACCCGTGTGTGGGCTAATCTCCTTGGGCTGCAGGGACAAAATACCACAGACTCAGTGACTTAAACAACAGAAATTTTTGTTTGTTTGTTTGTTGACAGTTGTGGAAGCTGGAAGTCCAAGATCAAGGTGTCAGCAGGGTTATTTTCTCCTAAGACTTCTCACCTGGCTTGTAGATGACCACCTTCTAGCTGTTTCCTCACATGGCCTTTTCTCTATGCAAGCCTGTGTGCCCCTGGGGTCTCTCTGTGTGTCCTAATCTCTTTTTCTTATAAGGACACCACCCTAATGGCCTCATCTTAGCTCAGTCACCTCTCCAAATGCCCTGTCTCTAAATACAGTCACATTCTGTGGTACTCAAGGTTGGGCTTCAACATATGCATTTTGGGGGGCACAACTCAGCCTGTAATAACATGCCATTGAGGTGTTTTTTTGGCACATGGTAGACATCATTTCATTTATTTTTTTCTTCCAGTATTATTGAGATATAATTGACATACAGCACTGTGTAAATTTAAGGTGTGGAGTATAATGATTTGATTTACACATATTAGGAAGTGATTATCACAATAAGTTTAGTGACTGTCCATCATCTCATATAGGTAAAAAATTAAAGAAATAGAATTTTTTTTCTTGTAATGAGAACTCTTAAGATTTACTCTCTTAACTTTCATATATAACACAGAGCAGTGTTAATTGTATTTATCATGTTATACACTGCATCCCCAATACTTATTTACTTTATAACTGGAAGTGTGTACCTTTTGACTGCCCCTCACTCAATTCCCCCACCTCCAACATACTACTGAGGGTTTTTTTCTATTTTTTTAATTGAAGTATTCTTGATTTACGATGTTGTACTAATTTCTGCTGTACAAAGGACTCAGTTATACACATATATACATTCTTTTTTCATATTCTTTTCCATTATGGTTTATCCCAGGAGATTGGATAGAGTTCCCTGTGTCTTTAAAACTATTGAGTTTTAAAGACAGATTATTTATAAATTACCAGAAAATTCACTTAAAGGTTAACCCCGCATTCCTTAGAAATTTGGGGCTGGTAGCTCTTTTGCAGAAATGCTACATACTGCTGATGGTTTAATACGAACTAAGACATTCAGTAAATCACTTCATTTGTTCAAAAAACATTTATTGAGCATTTATTTATAATCAACTAAATGTTATATTCTCCCCACCCAAGAGATCAACCTCACTGACAAAAATGTAATAAAACAAACCAATAATAAATGTCAACAAAGCAAGCAAACAAAGGTAGGTGAGGCAAAGCAGGCTTCTATGAGCTGCACAGGTGCAATTTCAGAGTGATGACCGTGATCATCCTACCATGAGGGCTCCCCATTAGCTAGCCGTCTTTATGAGACTTATGGATGCCTGTGGTTGAAGGAAAACCGCTGATAAACTGATCATACATCGCATACATCCTCCAACATTATTATAAACTTTTACTCGCAAAAAGTAAAACCACTAAGGGAGAGGTTCCCAAATTTTCTTGTTTCACAATGCCCTTAGTGTCTTATTAATATTTTCATAGCATTCCTAGGCCAAAGGAGATATCTAACAGTCTTGTTTATTAAGTAGTAACGTCTGAACTGCTTAAGTATTATGCCCCAACAGCTTAGGAGTTGTTGGAAGAGAAATCCAACATATATATTGAAATAAAATATTATAATTTTATTTCATTCTTAAGTAGCCACTTACTGTGTGACTTAATATGGGCCTTCAGTAGTCAGTGTGTCTGTTGAGCATTGCATCTGCACAAACCCTAGCCTCGGATTCAACACCACCACTCACATTTCCTATTCTGTCTTGATTTCCCCAGGTCACTGTTTCCCCCCCCACCCCCCCCCCCCGTCACATATGCCAAAAACCCAGCTTGACACCAAAAGGAATGCAGTGCCACCTAATGTTGAAACCATAAACTACCTTGAGTTGATTTCCACAGTGACAGATGTCCAGTGTTGCTAGGTTCCCCTTGAAATTTTCAAATATCCTGGGATGCCCTGGGGGTGCCTTAGCACATGGTTTGGAAACTACGTCACTGATGACATACAATTTCAACATCGATAACAAAAATATATTACCTAATTAAGCAGAATAAAAAGGGTTATTAAAATCATGATGGGGCTTCCCTGGTGGCGCAGTGGTTGAGAATCTGCCTGCCAATGCAGGGGACACGGGTTTGAGCACTGGTCTGGGAGGATCCCACATGCCGCGGAGCAACTGGGCCCGTGAGCCACAACTACTGAGCCTGCGCGTCTGGAGCCTGTGCTCTGCAACAAGAGAGGCCGCGATAGTGAGAGGCCCGCGCACCGCAATGAAGAGTGGCCCCCGCTCACCGCAACTGGAGAAAGCCCTCGCACAGAAACGAAGACCCAACACAGCCATAAATTAAAAAAAAAAAAAAAAAAAAAAAATCATGATGGGTCTGCTACCTATTTTCTCCTTAATCGACTCTGAGAAGGCACACTTGATTCGACCAAAAATATATGAGACTTCATATGTGGAATCTAATTTTTAAAAAAATGATACTAGTGAACTTATTTACAAAAGAGAAACAGACTTACAGATATCGAAAACAAACTTATGGTTACCAAAGGGGAAACATGGGGGGGAAGGGATAAATCAGGAGCTTGGGATTAACATACACACACTATTATATATGAGACAGATAATCAGCAAAGACCTACTGTATAGCACAGGGAACTCCACTAGATAATCTGCGATAACCTATATGAGAAAAGAATCTGAAAAAGAATGAATACACGTATATGCATAACTGAGTCACTTTGCTGTACACCTGAAACTAACACAGCATTGTAAATCATCTACACTCCAATAAAATTGAGTATATATATATATATATATATATTTATATATATATATATTTATATATATATATATATATGACTCGCTGGCAGTTTACACAGAGGTGTAACTGTTTCTGTTTCTCCCAAGTAAACCTGAGTTGAAAGTATTATTGTGCAAATTATTGGAAGCTGCAGCCCGGAGTAGCAATGGGTTTAACCTTCTGGGTTCAGGTCTCTGTGTCAGTAGTGATAGCAACTACTTCCTCCCCAAGCCAACTAGCCTTCCTTGGGGATAAGAAGCCGCAATTAAATATACCCCGTGAGTCCAGTTTCAGTCAAGGGCTCACCCAGAAAAGATGGCGTACGCAAAAGAGGCAAAGTCTCATGAAATGACGATTTACAAAGGTTTCCAGATGGTGGGCTTCACATACACTGTCTCAGCCTATCAAGAAAATGAGTTAAAGCCCCAACCCTCATTTGGGACCATAATGATCATATTTTTAAAATCTCCAGTGTTTTCCAAGTCTAAATACATTTCTGTGATGAATTAACGTACTTCCTGATGGTGTGAAGAAGTATTTCAAGCCAGGAATGAAACAGAAATCTATCCAAGGCTACTAGAATTCCAAAGAATGAGTATATAAAGTTAAAAATACTCATTTCTGTTTTCCAGTGGACATATTACATAATAAACCTGCCCACTAAAATTCCAGAGTAAAATTATGAGATGAGCAGTCCAGGGGTACTAATCTTTTAAGGACGATAATAAAGAGTAGAATTCTTAGTTCACAGCTAATGAAGTTCCCTTTATTTTGCATCATATGTAAATCAGTCATTAACCAATTAGGGTAATATTTACTATCTCACAATTTAACTATTTGAGAAACAGTTTCATGCCTCTTTAGAATGATTTTGCAAGGATATTTGGAATATGAAATTAAATAGAAGCAGCAAAGAAGTTTATTGCCATAGGTTTAAAAGACAAAGTGGAATTATCTCCACACTGAGAAATTATCTCTATACTGGAAAGAAGAGGCAGGAGATGCAGAGCTTCCCGTGATCAGGTGGTCCTGAAGGCTGTTTTCTCCCCATCAGAGAAACTGAAATGTTGTGCTTGCTACAGGAAATAGTTTTCACACCTTAAGGATTTCTATAGGCAATCACACACTGAAAGACGCTGATGAGAAAAAACCGTGCCTGGCATCAAAACCACATGGGAGTAGAACTGGAATGGAGGAAATGGTTTGATTTTAGAATATGCATTTAGAAATTTCTTTGTTGGGATGAAATTTGACAACCAAATTCCACCACTTGCAAGAAAAATACTTTTTAACCTTGATGCAGAAGAAAACCACACAGCCTGGACCATCACCTTGATTATCAATTGTCTCCAGGCAACAGGGATTTCAGGCTCCAGTTCATTCCCGACTAATTCTGTCATCAATCTCTCCCTCTTTGAACCATTCCCAGCAGCAAGCAAGTCTGCTCCCAACCGAGCAGTGCCTTCCCTAAACACAACACAACCCCGCCTTCTTTATTTCTCGTTTCCCTTTAGAGCCGAATCTCAAAGGCTTGTCTATTGAAGCTCCTCCTACTTCTTTGGCCTCTGATTCTCCATATCCCATTTCAAACTATGTAGCAACCCCAAGAAGCCACAAAAACTACTCTTGTCGAGCTCACTGGTTACCTACAACTTTGTCAATCCCATCCACTCCTTTCCACACTCCCCTTACCGTGACTTCCAAGCAGCGTCCTCAGCAGAGCTGGTCCCTTTCTCCTGCCAAGAATCCTGGTCTCTCTCAGCTTCCTTGGCCCCATGCTCCCTGGGGTCTGGCCATTCCGCTGACTCCACCTGCTGTGACTCAAATATTGCCCTCTCCGGGGCTCGGTCTAGGTCCCTTTCTCTTTAAATTCCCCCATTTTCCCCTTGCAGGGACATCCATATACCTGGCGCCTTCTTCAACACCATCTAAATAGCACCAACCCTCAAAGGTGGACCTCCAGCCCAGATCTTCCCTCTGAAGTTTAGACCCAGGAGAGATGGCCTGTCCACTTTAATGTCTACACTGAACTCTTCACACATCTTGCCCCGGTCTGCATCTTTAGTTTCTATTCATGCCTTACCCCTCAGTTCCACTCGAGGTACCGTGCCCTCCTTGGGGGTCTTCCAGCTTGCCCATCTCTTCAGGCTCAAGGCCTTTGCACACACAGTTCCCTCTGCCTGAGAAGCTCCTTCCTGCCCCTCTTCCTGTGTGGGACCTGCTCACACCTGGCTTCCATGACAGGCCTGCCCTGAGCGTGCTCCTTGAGGGCCTCCTGGTGATCCACCAGCTGCACCCTGCTATTTCTTCCAATATCACTTTGCTCCCCAAAAGGTGATAGCTTGTATTTACCCATCAGCTTATTGCCTGTCTCTCCTGTTTTGCTCTATGGTCCATGAGGGCAGGGATCCCAACGCTTTTGTCCCCTTATGGATACATTGGGTAATTTGTATGGGGTCTGTCATAATGTGTTCTTGGTAAATAGTCTCTGTTTCTTTTTTTGTTTTTGTTTGTTTGTTTGTTTGTTTTGTTTTGTTGTTTTGTCTCCATTGGGTCTTCATTGCTGCACACGGACTTTCTCTAGTTGCGGCAAGTGGGGGCTACTCTTCATTGCGGTGCGTGGGCTTCTCACAGCGGTGGCTTCTCTTGTTGCGGAGCACGGGCTCTCGGCGCATGGGCTTCAGTAGTTGTGGCACGTGGGCTCAGTAGTTGTGGCTCATGGGCTCTAGAGTGCAGGCTCAGTAGTTGTGGCACATGGGCTTAGTTGCTCTGTGGTATGTGGGATCTTCCCGGACCAGGGATCGAACCCGTGTCCCCTGCATTGGCAGGTGGATTCTTAACCACTGCACCACCAGGGAAGTCCCTGGTAAATATTCTTTGAATGAATGAATATAATCCCTCATATCCACATGGTTCACTACACCAGAATTGGAGAGATCCTAACTCATATACTGAATAAAAATATTATTTTTTCATTCAACAAATATTATTGAGGGCCCACTATGTGACAGAAGCTGTTCATGGTACAGGGACTATAATTTTAAGTAAACAAAAAACACAAAAAATCCTTGTCCTAGTGGAGCTTAAATTTAAATATGATTTTTGGCTTTGAATCAATCCACTCCATTTTTCTGCCTTTCATATTTGGGGAGGAAGCTTTGTAATTGCTTTGTCAGATGTCATCCTTAAGAGCAGGGTTATGCTTTGACATATACCTGATGTCCCTTCAGTAAATCCATGCAAATAACACCTGGGACAGACATGAAGAATTTGGACCCAAAATTGTCCCATCAGAGTTAACCTGAAAAGGATGCAGATACATGTTTCATCACCTGAAAGACAATGCAATTCTGGTCAGATTTGATTCTGATCTGTTGGGTGAACAAAAACATCTGAAGAAAGATATGTCCAAAAAAGGAGGGAGGTGAGTGGGTGGTAAAGATTTTAATTTTGGAAGCAGAGAAAGAGGCCAGTTTCTGAGGAAAACAACGCTGTCTAGGAGAGAAGTTGTCTTGTCAGCGGATTCCAGTACCTGGCCCACCTGGCTGGTGTATCCTTCTAAGTGGAGGCTCATAGTTTAGGCTTTAGGAAATGGATTTCTTAGGCCATACATTCTCAGCGGGGGCCCCAAGAGGGCAAACACTGGTTCTCGAGGAAAGCCAGAAAAATTAGTCTTTTAATGCATGATACACAGATATGCATACATCACATAACTAGATATGCAATATACCTGTGGTATTAAAATTTCATGGGGGGTTGGTTAGAAAAAAAACATTTAAAAAGGCTTCTTAAGAGACTAGTAATGGAAAAAGGTCGAGAAACATTGCCTTAAACGTACAAATCCCCACTCCACCTGTGTTATAACCAGGCTCATGGGTGACCTTTGGACAAGGTGGCTTCTTGCTATAGAGAGAGAAGATAAGAGATGATTTTATATAAACAACTAACTGGTCTACCCGATAGGCATATTCTGCATGATAAATTAATAAATTGGCATCCTGGGTTTAAATATCATTCTTTTCCACTTCTGTTAGAGCAAGTCAGACTCCCACATTTGGTAGAGTTTGGATTACTAACAAGGTAACACTTCAGAGCTCTCCAGACCACAGGCCACTCCCTGAAGAGGAGCCAATGCCCCAGGCAGACAGACGCTACCTGTGTAGACAGGCTTCCCCAGGAGACACATCTGTCTGATTACATCATTCTTTAAAGCAAGACCAGCTCATTTATGACCCCATCAGCCACAGATTAAAATCCACCCTTCTTAACCTTTGTATCTTTCCCATTTGGTAATGTACATAAACTACACCCAATTCTGTACCGGTCTTTTGCCATCTCTTACAACTATAGTGAATCTAATAAAAACATCACCATAATATACAAATGCAAATTTCATGCACAAACTGTGCTCTATTTAGAGAACCAGAAACTTATATTTTAAAGCATGCTTTCGATTCTAAGTACGATACAAATACATCTTCTGATTTTGTTGTTAGCAATCGGAAAAGCAAGATAAACTTCAGTAAGGTCCTTACCTCACCAGAGCTCACTGCACCAAACTTCTGAAACAGGCTGTGTATTAGAATCACCTGGCGCTTTAAAAAGATGCTTAAGTGCCCAGAGCCCACTCCTGGAGACTCAGTAGGTTATTATTTTTTTAACATAAGTCTCCCCAAGTGCATATGTTGTGCACTACCACTGCAGAAACTAATGTCAATAAAAAAGTAGATAACTAAACCCGAATATTGCCAGAACAAAGAAACAATTCAAGTGGAGAGAAGAGCTGAGAATTTAATAATGGATTGAATAATGGCTAATGCTAATGAGGATGAGCTTCTCCAGAGGAAGGAGGGCTTTGCTATTCAAACTAAAGATGGGAAGTGTGGTGTAATTATTTAAACCAAGTCAAAGACACCCTTCCACTCATTCAGGAGGGCTCCTGTACTGATTAGAGGAGGGAGATGAACACTGCAGTAAGAGGACTAGAAAATTAACTTGGATAAAGCTGAGGTTGAGTGGTGGGGTATGGCGGGGGGGAAGAGGAAGCAGCTGAATAAGTGATGGGCCCAGGCCAACCTCAGACACTCACATCTGAACAGACAGTGGGATTTCAAAGGACCCTCAGTAACAGGGGAACGAGGACCAGGGGTAGGGATGGAAGACAATATGTACACAACGTGACATCAAAGAAATATTTTAGGGAGGCTAGGCTTCCCAGTAACTTCTAGAGAAATATTTTTAAATGCACCCTTTCCAGACTATAGAGTTGCTACTATCGTGGGCATATACGTTTTGTTCTGAAAGCAAATAGCAAACACTCAGTAGTTTCTAAGAGAAATGGAAAACAGAAATCATCTAGTTAGAACTAGTTAATAAATTAGCATTCGAAAGTTATATGTCATTCTCTTGTACCTTTCTTAGAGCAAGTCAGCATCCCAGATCCGACAGCGTTCGGATTAGCAAATCTGATAAAGTTTGGCTTAACAAGGGGATCAAACTTCAGAGCTGCAAAAATGTTCCCAGGTGGAGCCTTTGCTAATAAAAAATGTTGTATTAAGTGATCATTGATCAAATTTAGATTTAAATGTAAAATTGTCTCCTTCATAAATAATGATAATAAATCTTACTAAATTTTGCATTAATGGATGATGAATTAACATAGATACATATTACCTACATAAGCCTTTTTTCCCCAGGTTTCTCCTTCATTTTAACCCCACATCACAGCTGGATGCAGGCTCCCAGGAGAACATTGTAGCCTAAGAGGATATGATTCTGAGTGAATTTTCCGCAATAAAAGCAGGGGCTGCACCAGAACCTATGAAGTTCTCTTTTACACACTTTATTAACACCAGTAATAAAACATCCACGGGTTCACTCGTAAACACGGCATATTCCCCACCTAACCAGCAGTCTTGCCCAGGTTTCAAAGCAGCCTCACAATGAATGACTGCATTGGAGCTTTCTGTCAGCGGAGGTGACCACAACTCCACCTTCAAAACAGCATTCACCTGTATACTTAGAGGGAAAAAATCCTGCAGCCTGGTAATTTATGTACTTTGGAGTTAATTATTGCCTACTGACTTAACAGCTGTTCTCATCAATCCTGGCGTCAGACAAGATGACAGTATTAGATGGTGTGTGATGACGCGTTGGAACCCAGACAGGCTGGGTTACGCAAGCACTTTGAGGGAGCAGCAAACTCTACTGATCAGCTAGTAAAGACCTTTCCCACCACCTTTTCTCCAGGTACCTCCCAATACAGAAGCTAGAAATCCACACAATTATTTCCCCCAGTTCTCGTGTAACTGGAAGTGGCCGAGGAACCAGATGTGAGTGAAGTAGGCTTCAGAAGAGAAAGGGCCTCCGTGTCAGCTTTCAATTTCTTAACAAAAAGGAGCAGATGCAATTCCTGGGAAACTTCCGCTTTCCTATTCCATCTACTTGCTTTGAAGGTAGATGAAATGGCTGGATCTGCAGCAGCCTCCATATGACTGTGAGAGAAAAGCCAATGCACTCCTGAAGACATCAGTCCTGATTTCCTTAATCTGCTGGACTAAGGTCTGTAGCCCAGTACCTTTGGATGTGTTTTTTTTTTTTTTGAGGCAAATAAATTCGCATTTGTTTAAGCCTCTATAGTCTGATTTTCTGTTTCTTGCAGCCAAATGTAAGGCTGACTCATTTGGTTGGGACAGCCAACTGAGTCAGCAAACACAGCCTTTCCTGTGTTGTAGCATAAGCTTCTGTCACATGTAGTTTTCTGAGTATGTTTGGTGTAAAGCAAATGAGTAAGTTGAGACCATACATAAAAGCCACGTATGGAATGTACCGTAAATAGGAATGACAAACCAGTAAGAGAAGGAATTCAGATGGATCTGAGAAAATTAACCTCTTCATGGTGGACATATGGGATGATCTAAAGGAGACTTCTTGAAAGTAGGCCTTGAGATAAGTATTAAAAGGTAGGGATGAGTTTGCTCCACCTATGAAGGTCTGCAAGTTGAGAGGAGGCAGAGCTGGCCAAACTGGGAAGACATCCTGGCGTGTACCAGCTGGAGGGACTAAGAAAGAGCAGCGGAAAACAGAAGACAAATCCTTTCCCTCGAGGAGTTGACTGTAGAGTTATAATGGCAGCATAAACTCACAAAAAAAGAAAACATCAAAGCAGATTTTGTTAAGGTACCATTTTTTGATTACAGTGGGTTGAATGGTACCCCCAACTTAAAAAAAAAAAAGCCATGTTCATGTAGAAGCTACTTGGAAAAAATGAAATCTTTGCAGATGTAATTAAGTTTAGGATCAGAGATAAGTTCATCCTGGATTCGACTGAGCCATAAATCCATTGACATGTATCCTACAAGAACAGAAAAAACAGGGAAGATGAGGGAAGACAGCCATGTGAAGACAGGGGCAGAGATTGGAGGGATGCAGCCATGGTCAAGGAACACATGGGCCACCAGAAGCTGAAGAAGGAAAGGAAGGATCCCCCCAGAGCTTCCGGACGGAGTGTGGCTCTTTTGACAACTTGAGTTTGGACTTCTGTTCTCCCAGACTTTGAGAGAATAAATCATGTTTGTTTTAAGTCACTGAGTTTGTAGTAATTTGTTACAGCAGCCCTAGGAAACTCATACTCTGAAGCACACTATATACTTTACTGCCGAGGAAAGATGAGGGAAATGCATGTAAGGCAAAAAACCTAAAGAAGGAAGAGAAAGAGAGAGCAGGATTCTTGGAACAGGGTAAGGGAGGAATGATGAAAACTGAGGTTTCTCTTTGGGTCCTGGTGCTGATTGTCTGCTTGTTGGATGAACCCTTCTCCCTCAGCAGAAAGCTGTGTTATTTTTATTCTCAACCAAAGCTGAGCCTATCTTATGGGACTTTGTTTTGAACATTATGGGACAGAAGGTAAGGGTTTGGGACAGGTGAGCCTTCAGAGTCTGTGCTCATGTCACCTTCCTACATAAAGCTGAGAGCCCAGATGTTTTGACTGTCCCTGAAACTGAGTTTTGCTCAGCACAGAGGCCTAAGATATAGATAAGGGTGATGGATTTGGCCTTTGTGAATTTCCTCCACAATTCTTTTTCCATTTCTTAATTCACCATGGTATTAGTTCAAAATTAAACTATTAATAACTTAATATTATACTGGTCTTAAAAAACACTGTCCAAAGAAAAATAGGCGGGAGGGGCTCTCCAGGACCAGAGGAGCAGGAGAGGAGGAGAGGGCGTTTGCCCACCCACTGGAGCCTGGGAAGCCTGCTGAGCTCCCAGGCCAGGTTCCCCGACCTCTGAGAGCAGAGGCACGCCTGGGCCCCTTCTATTCCGTTGAGCCTAAGTCCCACCCCACACCACTCCCACAGAGCTTTTTCCAGCCCTGTGAGGCCTAAGAATAGGCCTCTCTCACTGCCTAAACCCCACCCCTGCCTAAGCCCCACCCTCCAGAGCCAAGGCCTTTTCCGCCTTTTCTTTCTGTCTTCTCCTCTTTTTTACTATCGTGGTACTGTTTTACCTTCCAGTTGTTTTTTCATCTATATTTTTATTTTTATATTCTTTCTAACATGTCTGTTAGTTTCCTAGTCTAATTTTAGTTTTTACTCTTTGTTATTGCTCTCCTTTTTTTCTTTTTCTTTTTTTTTTGCCACCCCATGCTGCTTGCGGGATCTTGGTTCACGAGCCGGGGGTCGGGCTGAAGCTCTGGCAGTGGGGGCTCCAGGTCCGAACCACTGAACTCACAGAGAACCTCAGACCCCAGGGAATATTCATCAGAGGGAGGTCTCCCGGAGGTCCTCATCTCGACACTAAGACCCAGCTCTATCCAACAGCCTAGAAACTCCAGTGTTGGAAGCCTCAGGTGAAACAACCAGTAAGACAGGAACACAATCCCACCCATCAAAAAATTAAAAAAGTGAGACAGCAAAAACATATGTCACAATTGAAGGAGCAAGGTAAAAACCTACAAGATGAAATAAATGAAGAGGAAATAGGCAACCTACCTGAAAAAGAATTCAGAGTAATGATAATAAAGATGATCCAGAATCTTGGAAATAGAATGGAGGCACGGATTGAGAAAATACAAGAAATGTTTAACAAAGATCTAGAAGAACTAAAGAACAAACAAACAGAGATGAACAACACAATAACTGAAATTAAAAATACACTAGAAAGGGGGCTTCCCTGGTGGCGCAGTGGTTGAGAGTCTGCCTGCTAATGCAGGGGACACGGGTTCGCGCCCTGGTCTGGGAATATCCCACATGCCACGGAGCAACTGGGCCCGTGAGCCACAATTGCTGAGCCTGCGCATCTGGAGCCTGTGCTCCGCGGCGGGAGAGGCCGCGATGGTGAGAGGCCCGCGCACCGCGATGAAGAGTGGCCCCCGCTTGCCGCAACTGGAGAAAGCCCTAGCACAGAAACGAAGACCCAACATAGCAATCAATCCATCAATCAATCAATCAATAAAAAAATAAATCTTTAAAAAAAAAAAAAAAAAAAAAAAATACACTAGAAAGAATCAATAACAGAAAAACTGAGGCAGAAAAATGAATAAGTGAGCTGGAAGACAAAATGGTGGAAATAATTGCCGAGGAGCAGAATAAAGAAAAAAGAATTGAAGACAATCTCAGAGACCTCTGGGACAACACTAAACGCAGCACCATTTGAATTATAGGGGTCCCAGAAGAAGAAGAGAAAAAGAAAGGGTCTGAGAAAATCTTTGAAGAGATTATAGTGGAAAACTTCCCTAACATGGGAAAGGAAATAGTCACTCAAGTCCAGGAAGCACAGAGAGTCCCATACAGGATAAACCCTAGGAGAAATACAGCAAGACACATATTAATCAAACTAACAAAAATTAAATTCAAAGAAAAAATATTAAAAGCAGTAAGAGAAAAGCAAAAAATAACATACAAAGAAATCCCCATAGGTTATCAGCTGATTTTGCAGCAGAAACTCTGCAGGCCAGAAGGGATTGTCAGGCTATACTTAAAGTGATGAAAGAGAAAAACCTACAACCAAGATTACTCTACCCAGCATGGATCTCATTCAGATTCGATGGAGTAATCAAAAGCTTTTCAGACAAGCAAAAGCTAAGAGAATTCAGCACCACCAAACCAGCTTTACAACAAATGCTAAAGAAACTTCTCTAGGTGGGAAATGTAAGAGAAGAAAAAGACCCACAAAAGCAAACCCAAAACAATTAAGAAAATGGTAATAGGAACATACATATTGATAATAACCTTGAATGTAAATGAATTAAATGCCCCAACCAAAAAACACAGACTGGCTGAATGGATAAAATAAGACCCATATATATGCTGTCTATAAGAGACCCACTTCAGACCTAGGGACACATACAGACTGAAAGTGAGGGGATGGAAAAAGATATTCCATGCAAATGGAAATCAAAAGAAAGCTGGAGTAGCAATACTCGTATCAGATAAAATAGATTTTAAAATAAAAACTGTTACAAGACATAAGGAAGGACACTATATAATGATCAAGGGATCAATCCATGAAGAAGATATAACAATTATAAATGTTTATGCACCCAACATAGGAGCACCTCAATACATAAGGCAAATGCTAACAACCATGAAAGGGGAAATAGATAGTAACACAATAATAGGAGGGGACTTTTAACACCCCACTTACACCAATGGACAGATCATCCAAACAGAAAATAAATAAGGAAACAGAAGCTTTAAATGACACAGTAGACCAGATAGATTTAATTAATATTTATAGAACATTCCACCCGAAAATGGGAGAATACACTTTCTTCTCAAGTGCACACAGAACATTCTCCAGGATAGATCACATCTTGGGTCACAAATCAAGCCTCGGAAAATTAAGAAAACTGAAATCATATCAAGCATCTTTTTTGACCACAATGCTATGAGATTGGAAATCAATTACAGGAAAAAAAGTGTAAAAAACACAAATACGTGGAGGCTAAACAGTGTGCTACTAAATAACTAAGAAATAACTGAAGAAATAAGAGAAGAAATTTTAAAAATACATAGAAACAAATGACAATGAAAACACAATGACTCAAAACCTATGGGACACAGCAAAAGCAGCTCTAAGAAGGAAGTTTATAGCAATTTAATCTCACCTCAAGATACAAGAAAAATCTCAAATAAACAATCTAATCCTACACCTAAAGCAACTACAGAAAGAAGAACAAAGAAAACCCAAAGTCAGTAGAAGGAAAGAAATCATAAAGATCAGAGCAGAAATAAATGAAATAGAAATGAAGAAAACAATAACAAAGATCAATAAAACTAAAAGTCGGTTCTTTGAGAAGATAAACAAAATTGATAAACGCTTAGCCAGACTCATCAAGAAAAAAAGGGAGAGGACGCAAATCAATAAAATTAGAAATGAAACAGGAGAAATCACAACTGACACTGCAGAAATAAAAAGGATTATAAGAGACTACTAAAAACAAGTATATGCCAATAAAATGGACAATGACAAAGAAAGGGACAAATTCTTAGAAAGGTACAATTTTCCAAGACTGAACCCGGAAGAATTAGAAAATATAAACAGACCTAGCAGAAGCAATGAAATTGAAACTGTAATTAAAAATTTTCCAACAAAGTCCAGGACCAGATGACTTCACAGGCGAATTCTATCAAACATTTAGAGAAGAGCTAACACCAATCCTTCTCAAACTCTTCCAAAAAATTGCAGAGGGAGGAACACTCCTAAATTCATTCTACGAAGCCACAACCACCATGATACCAAAACAGTAAAAGATATCACAAAAAAGGAAAATTATAGACCAAAATCACTGATGCACATAGATGCAAAAATCCTGAACAAAATATTAGCAAACAGAATCCAACAACATATTAAAAGGATCATACATCATAATCAAGTGGGATTTATGCCAGGACTGCAGGGATTCTTCAATATATGCAAATCAATCAATGTGATATACCATATTAACAAATTAAGGAATAAAAACCATATGATCATCTCAATAAATGCAGAAAAGCTTTTGACAAAATTCAATACCCATTTACGATAAAAAGTCTCCAGAAAGTGGGCATAGAGGGAACCTACCTCAACATAATAAAGGCCATATATGACAAACCCACAGCAAACATCATACTCAATGGTGAAACACTGAAAGCATTTCCTCTAAGATCAGGAACAAGACAAGGATGTCCACTCTTGCCATTCTTATTCAACATAGTTTTGGAAATCCTAGCCACAGCAATCAGAGAAGAAAAAGAAATAAAAGGAATACAAATTTGAAAAGAAGAAGTAACACTGTCACTGTTTGCAGATGACATGATACTACACATAGAAAATCCTAAAGATGTCCCCAGAAAACTACTAGAACTAATCAATGAATCTGGTAAGGTTGCAGGATACAAAATTAATGCATAGAAATCTCTTGCATTCCTACACACTAATGATGAAAAATCTGAAAGAGAAATTAAGGAAACAATCCCATTTACTATCCCAACAAAAAGAATAAAATACTTAGGAATAAACCTACCTAAGGAGGTGAAAGACTTGTACTCATAAAACTATAAAACACTGATGAAAGAAATTAAAGATGACATAAACAGATGGAGAAATATACCATGTTCTTGGATTGGAAGAATCAATATTGTGAAAATGACTATACTACCCAAAGCAATCTACTGATTCAATGCAACCCCTATCAAACTACCAATGGCATTCTTCATAGAATTAGAACAGAAAATTTTACAATTCGTATGGAAACACAAAAGACCCTGAATAGTCAAAGCAATCGAGAAAGAAAAACGGAGCTGGAGGAATCAGGCTCCCCGACTTCAAACTATACTAAGCTACAGTAATCAAGACAGTATGGTACTGGCACAAAAACAGAAATATAGATCATTGGTACAGGATAGAAAGTCCAGAGATAAACCCACACACATATGGTCAACTAATTTATGACAAAGGAGGTAAGAATATACAATGGAGAAAAGACAGCCTCTTCAATAAGTGTTGCTGGGAAAACTGGACAGCTGCATGTAAAAGAATGAAATCAGAACACTCCCTAACACCATACATAAAAATAAACTCCAAATGGATTAAAGACATAAATGTAAGACTGGACACTATAAAACTTTTAGTGGAAAACATAGGAAAAACACTCTTTGACATAAACCACAGAAAGACCTTTTCTGACCCATCTCCTAGAGTAATGAAAATAAAAACAAAAATAAACATATGGGACCTAATGAAACTTAAAAAGCGTTTGCACAGCAAAGGAAACATAAACAAGAGGAAAAGACCACCCTCAGAATGGGAGAAAATATTTGCAAATGAAACAACAGACAAAGGATTAATCTTCAAAATATACAAACAGCTCATGGAGCTCAAGATCAAAAAAACAAACAATCCAATTAAAAAATGGGTGGAAGATGTAAATAGACATTTCACCAAAGAAGACATACAGATGGCCAAGAGGCACATGAAAAGCTGCTCAACATCACTAATTATTAGAGAAATGCAAATCAAAACTACAATGAGGTATCACCCCACACCAGTCAGAATGGCCATTGTCAAAAAATCTAGAAACAGTAAATGCTGGAGAGGGTGTGGTGAAAAGGGAACCCTCCTGCACTGTTGGTGGGAATGTAAATTGATACAACCACTATGGAAAACAGTATGGAGGTTCCTTAAAAAACTAAAAATAGAACTACTATATGACCCAGCAATCCCACTACTGGGCATATACCCAGAGAAAACCATAATTCAAAAAGAGACATGTACCACAAAGTTTATTGCAGTCCTATTTACAATAGCTAGGACATGGAACCAACCTAAATGTCCATCAACAGATGAATGGATAAAGAAGATGTGGCACATATATAGAATGGAATATTACTCAGATATAAAAAGAAATGAAATTGAGTTATTTGTAGTGATGTGTTTGGACCTAGAGTCTGTCATACGGAGTGAAGTCAGAAAGAGAAAAACAAATACCATATGCTAACGCATATATATGGAATTTTTTTAAAAAACGGTACTGATGAACCTAGTGGCAGGGCAGGAATAAAGACGCAGACATAGAGAATGGACTTGAGGACACCGTGAGGGGAGGGGGAAGCTGGGGTGAAGTAAGAGTAGCATCGACATAAATACACTACCAAATGTAAAATAGATAGCTAGTGGGAAGCAGCTGCATAGCATAGGGAGACCAGCTCGGTGCTTTGAGAAAACCTAGAGGGGTGGGACAGAGAGGGTGGGAGGGAGGCTCAAGAGGAAGGGAATATGGGGATATATGTATACGTATAGGTGATTCAATTTGTTGTACAACAGAAACTAACAGCACTGTGAAGCAATTATACTCCAATAAAGATATATATATATAAAAAGAAACTATAGCAGAATTAAAAGAAAAAAAAAACAAAAAGAAAAATAAACTGGATCAGGAGCTGAGAGGACAGTGAAGGGGTTTCTGATCTTAGGTTCTGAGCAAAGGCTTTGACCACGTGGCTCTGTCCTTCACCTTGGGAAAGGTGGGGTCGTGCCGGCTGTCCTGGATCTCAATTCCCTCATTACTCACTAAAGCCTTTGGAACCTGGCCTAGAGGCTTCCATGGTACCAACTTGATTTGTGACTCTGATATTTCAATATTCATGGACAGGACCTATCCGACAATACTTAGACATTTGACGTTGGGCCAGTGGCCTTCACTCCAATCACCGTGCCCATAACCTTGAACTTTCTGATCACATGAACCCATCCATCTCAGAAATATCAAACTCACTGCCCATCCCTTCTTCCCTGCCAGCTTCCTACAGCCTCACCTTGACCATCACTTGGCCCTCACTCCTGGCCCTGCCTTTTCTGCTCATCTATTGGCTTACTTGCTGGCATTGCTTCCTTCTCTGGAGAGCTGGGAATTTACCGCAGATGATCTGAGCTTTCCCCCTGCCGGCCTCCTTGTAACCACATCCGCTGTGCCTAGCCAGTCATGAAGCACGGATTGACACCGTCTGTCTTTCCCACCCTGATGCCAAGCACACAATTCCAGAGAATTCCCCGTGGATGTAAGATTGAGACCACTATATACTTGTGGTCTCCAATCTCGGGGCACTACCAAAATCACCTCAATACCACTTAGCTATCGCTTGCATCTTTCTCCAAGACTATTTCCAACCTTTGACACTCTCTTTGTCTCCTTCCCACTGAGCCCTTGCCTTCATGCTCCAAAAGCCAGTCTGCTCTCTATGTCAAAAGAAAACGGAGGTGCTCCTTCACTCCCCCATCGCATGACCCCAGTTTACACCCACACCCGTGTCTACATGGGTTTCTCCAATCAGAGATGTCCCTTCAGTTCAAGGACAACCTCTCCACCTTGACCCCAAACTCTCCTCTGGGGCCTCACTGCAGCTACCAGACCTTCCATCTCCTCCCACTGACTCTGTCACTAAAGGGAACGCTTGTATTTCTCTAGGTCCTGCCCATCCTCTCTTTTTAGCTCTACCAAGCTTCTTGGAAGATAAGTGAGTCCCAAACTTGGGTGGGCATCGAAGATTCCTCGAGAAGCTTTTATGGATCCCTTGGGTCCATCCCACACAGACCAGCGAATCAGCATCTTCAGGAGCATGCCACAAGAACCTATTTGGAAATATCTTTCTATTCGGTCTTTTTTTGATGATCCTCTCTGGCCCTGATCATTCCTCAAGACTCCTCTGCTCTCCAAATTCTGTACACCTTGGTGCTCTCCACGGTCTCAGTTCACTCTCACAAGATTCAAACTAAGTGACCACGTCGGCTCCCAGGGTTGACACAATCCCCTGCAGTGCGGCATCTCCCTGATCGACCTGGGTCTCCAGCCCGACTCCCCTTGCAGGATTCAGCCCAGCCAGCTGCCTGGCACACACCTCCACCTGGTGGACCCTCAAGCACATTCCAAGATCTGGACAAAAGGAATTCCCCATCTTCCATCCCTGAAGTCATTCACCCTCCACCTTCTCTATCCACTTGGTGTCATTGCCCACAACCCGCTCACCCAGACTAGCAACAGGACACCATTCCCTGATGTGTACTTTCCCCACACATCTGACATTCATTAATCTCTGACGATTTTATTTGTTAAATCTCTCTTGAATCTGTGCCCTCCTCATTTCCATTCTCCCTTCTGTTCTGTTCCTCTGTCAACTCTGGACTCTTGCCACAAACTTCAGTTGGCCTCTCTGCCGTTGGGCTGTCCCTATTCAAATGTAGCTGGCAGGAAGCCACTCAAAAGTGATACAGATGAATTCTAGTTGCCTGCTCCAGCCAGCACAGGTGGGTGATGCTGGGGCTACGGGCACCTCCCAGGTCTCAGCAGCTCACGCCCTAAATGTCCATTTCTGCCTCAAGCTTGAAGGCCACTAGGGGTCACCAGAGGGGTGAGGACCCAGGTTAACACGGGCTTCACCTCACCGTGGGCGCCCACAGTTACCGCGGCAGAGAGAAGACAACGGCTCAGAGGCTCCTTTGGGAGATGCCACAAATCTCTGCTACGCACTTCAGCAAGTCACCTGAGCTCAAGGAGGAGGAAAGTGCAAGCTGATCATGTGCCTCTGGGGGTGCACAACTCAAATCCCCACCACCAGCACTGGGCAGGCCTCTGCCCAAAGCTCTCCACGACCTAGAGCTTTGTCTGCAAACTTCACTACGCATAAAGAAGATCAAGTATGCACATTTAAAATACGAAATTCCAGGACCCACCTCCAGAAAATTCTGATCAGTTTGGAATGTGGCCCAGGAATCTGCATTTTAACAGACTTCCAAGGTGATTATTTTGCTGTGGTCCATGTGCAATACTTTAAACACTGGCTTACAAGATCAAGTGTAAGCTTCTTAAAATAGCATAGGATGTCCTTGATGCTGGGACTCAGGCTGTCTCTGGAAGCCCACTGACACTCCTGCCCCACCTTGGAGCCACCTTGCTTCTCGAGGTGAGGCCACCCCACCCCAAGATTCTGGCCACTAGCCTTTGCTCGCTGTCTCTGCTCCATGCTCACCTTCTCCTTCCTAGTGTTTGGCCTGGTCCACTCCTCAGTGACCCCAGGACCCAGCCCTAGCCGCGTCAGGCGGCCTCTCCTGTACTTGACCACCCCGTGTGTGGTGCTTATCTTGTGCTGAACCAACTTGGGCAGGATTACCTACTTCTGAGGATATTCTCTCATTAGACTTTGCAGCTAAGAGCAATGACTATTCCACCACCCAGTATAATGCAAGGCAGACACGGTGTTCCACACATGATGGTTGAATGCGTCAATGAGAATAAAGAACAAATGGATGGATGGACGGATGGTCTATTCCAGCGCCATGTTTCTATTGCATATCTCATTCCTGGTTCCATTGCTCCCAAGGGAAAACAAGTTTTGACTTGGGAAGGTTGAGGGCAGGAGGCAGAAGGGCCAGGACTGGGACCCCTGGTGGTTCGTGCGCTGCTCACCATGGCTTTGAAACCTCTGGATTGCTAAGGGGCCTCCAGTGCGCAGCCCGAGGGCACGGGCTTCTCAAAGCGGGCTCTGTGCAGAGCCGCAGAAGCTGCCCGAATGTTTGCTTTGAATCCGGCCCAAGCCGCAGCCCTAGCCTCTCCCCAGCCCCTGCCTCCTTCTCCTTGCCTTCAGGCAGACACCAGAAATAGCAATTGACGGAGGACGGGAGGAACCAGAGAAAGCCTAATATTGTTTCCTTGCCCTTCAGACAGTTAAATAAAAGATCAAGATAAATAGAGATTCTGGATTGCGCTCCCCGTACAGCTTTGACCTGAGACAAGTCTTCTGGGCTTGGCTCTTAGAGGAGCTCAAAAACTAGCTCACAGAGCTGCTTTCTCCATTCACTTGTTTTTCCTTGACTTCACTTTCCTTGCTTATGTGAAATTTGTGTAACTTGGTGTATTATTTCTATGTAGCCCATCTTAACGTGTCTTTGAAACACAATGAGGACTGTTTAAAAAAAAAAAAAAAAGCATGACTCCAATTCACTGACTCGGTAGAGGCCATAACATCAGGAATACATTGTCTCTGACACTGAATTCTGTGAGTACTAGTTAATGATAATAATAATAATAACAACAACCACTGTGGCTGCAACACGAGCTGAGGTATACCCAGCACCTACCGTGGGCTGGGCACTGTTTCCAGCAGAACCTAGTTATGAATTCATTGAATGGCTTTAACTCCCCATTTAATAGATGGAGATGCAGGGATAAGAGAGGGGAGGAGACTTACCCCTGATGCCCTGAAAACCCAGCGGCCTGAGCACAGAGCCTGCCCGCC
This sequence comes from Balaenoptera physalus, assembly GCF_965194825.1. NCBI lineage: Eukaryota > Metazoa > Chordata > Mammalia > Artiodactyla > Balaenopteridae > Balaenoptera > Balaenoptera physalus. The sequence continues at coordinate 171,502,305 of NC_138890.1, forward strand.
CAGCCAGCCCACTCATTCGCCTCAGATGCACAAGTCACAGAATTTATTTTTTTTAATTTATTTATATTTTTAGTTGAAGTATCGTTGATTTGCAATGCTGTGTTCTTTTCTGGTGTACAGCAAAGTGACTCAGTTTTTTGTATATACACACACATACATATATATTCTTTTTCATATTCTTTTCCATTATGGTTTATTACAGGATAATGAATGTAGTTCCCTCTGCTATACAGTAGGACCTTGTTGTTTATCCATTCTATATATAATACTTTACATCTGCTAATCCCAAACTCCCAATCCATCCCTCCCACACCCCTCCCCCTTGGCAACCACAAGTCTGTTCTCTATTTCTGTGAGTCTGTTTCTGTTTCATACATAAATTCATGTGTGTCATATTTTAGATTTCACATTTAAGTGATATCATATGGTATTTGTTTTTCTCTTTCTGACTTACTTTGCTTAGTATGAGCATCTCTAGGTGCATCCATGTTGCTACAAATGGCATTATTTCATTCCTTTTGATGGCTGAGCAATATTCCATTGTGTATATGTACCGCATCTTCTTTACCCATTCATCTGTCAATGGGCATTTAGGTTGTTTCCATGTCTTGGCTCTTGTGAATAGTGCTGTGCTATGAACACTGGGGCGTATGTATCTTTTTGAATTATAGTTTTGTCCAGATAGATGCCCAGGAGTGGGATTGCTGAATCATATGGCAACTCTATTTTTAGTTTTTTGAGGAACTTCCATATTGCTCTCCATAGCAGCTGCACCAGTTTAACAGAATTCATTTTTATGATAACATTTTAGATTTGTTGTTGTTGCTCATATGCTCTCAAGTAGACAGAAGACAGTTCCTTTGGTCAGTTTCAGTCAACTAATCATCAGGTAAGTGGATCACTGTCATAAATACCAACCGTGCTGTTAGTGAGGGAACGAGGGGCTATTTACTAGCATGAACTTGGAGCTCCGTGTTGACTTGGGTTTCTATGCCCCTCACATGGGCTAAATCAAATAGTAGGGCATTTGATTACCATGGAAATGTATCCACTGGCAAGGCTGCTGTTGTGTGCCTCAGGTTATCGGAGAAATAGACATTAAAAAAATTACAGTCCACTTCCTGCAAAAGGAACTATGAGATACAGGTTACCAAACATGAAAGCATGGGAGGGATGTAAAATACATAAACATATGTAATGTAAATATATTTTACATATAAATATATTGAGAAGTAAGTAAAGGAATATATGGCTGCAGAATAACACCTACTGAGAATTTTCTGGATACATACATATCTCCAGATATATATCATATATATAATTTTTTTCCCCATGTGGAGAAAGCAAAGGGGGTCTACCAAGTCTGACAGTGCTGGTGGACATAGGGGTCACCCTTTCACTCCCCCACTCCCTGAGCCTGAAGAGGAGGGGACCCCCCCCAAGCAGGGCTGGGACCCTTGCAGGGCCATCCTCCTGGGAAGGCCTCTGGAGAGAGTGTGGTGCCCAGACTCTAAGAACACTAAGAAAGGACTAATTCTAAAACATCACCATATAAAATTTCTGGTGTGTCTACATAATTTGCTAGTATTTAAAAATTAAGTCATTCGTCAGACTCACAGACATAGAAAATAAACCTGTGGTTACCAAAGAGAAGAGAGAAGGGGGAAGGGACAAATTAGGGGTATAGGATTAACAGATATAAACTATTATATATAAAACAGATAAGCAACCATGATTGACTGTATAGCACAGGGAATTATGCCCATTATCTTGTCATAGCCTATAATGAATATAATCTGCAAAAATACTCAATCATGATGCTGGACACCCGAAACTAACACAATACTGTAAATCAACTATACTTCAATTAAAACAAATTTTTAAATAAAAAGCAGGAGGGCTTCCCTGGTGGTGCAGTGGTTGAGAATCTGCCTGCCAATGCAGGGGACACGGGTTCGAGCCCTGGTCTGGGAAGATCCCACATGCCACGGAGCAACTAGGCCCGTGAGCCACGACTACTGAGCCTGCGCGTCTGGAGCCTCTGCTCCGCAGCAGGAGAGGCCGCGATAGTGAGAGGCCCGTGCACCACGATGAAGAGTGGCCCCCACTCACCACAACTGGAGAAAGCCCTCGCGCAGAAACGAAGACCCAACACAGCCAAAAATCAATAAATAAATAGAATACCATGGCAAAAATTAGTAAAAATAAAAAAAATTAAAAAATAAAAGAGGAGCCTAAGGAGACATGATGGCTAAACATAAAGTGATATCCTGGATGGGATCCTGTAACAGAAAAAATACACTAAGTAAATAAAAAGCAAAACAAAATCCACCTAACTGTTTGGATATGCATAGTCTTCACAGGTACTGCTCATGGCAAATGTCCTTCATTAACCATTTAAAAGAAATAATATTTCTGAAACAAAAATTAAGTCATTTGTAACTTAGAGACACCCAGAGCTCAGGAGACGCCAAACACTGACACTTTTGCTTGTGAACATTAGACAGGTACCTTCGCCTCCAGCAAGAAGGTATGTGGGAGGACAGACAGTAACAGACTACTCTTTCCTCGGGGTTCACACTGTTATTTACAAAGCCAGGAACTGAAAACATTTCATGCATGTTTGGACAAAGCCAATTTAAATGCTCCTAAATATTTCTGAGGTTTAGGAGATTGACGTAAAGAACTTAAATAAAGAGTTATGGGAAATGATTCTCTAAAATAATAAAATACAATTATTAAAATAATAAATGCTTGAAAATTAGCAATGACAATGGTCAATAAGGAATGTGCTACTCACTAAAAAAGTCAAAGTAATATTCTCCACTCTTTAATAACAACACTGTGGTTTTTTTTGTTTTTTGTTTTTTAAATTTTTATTTATTATTTATTTATTATGTTTATTTTTGGCTGTGTTGGGTCTTCGTTTCTGTGTGAGGGCTCTCTCCAGTTGCAGCGAGTGGGGGCCACTCTTCATCGCGGTGCGCGGGCCTCTCACTATTGCGGCCTCTCCTGCTGCGGAGCAGAGGCTCCAGACGCTCAGGCTCAGCAATTGTGGCTCACGGGCCTAGTTGCTCCGCGGCATGTGGGATCCTCCCAGACCAGGGCTCGAACCCGTGTCCCCTGCATTGGCAGGCAGACTCTCAACCACTGCGCCACCAGGGAAGCCCAACACTGTGGTTTTTAAATTGACTCCTACTTTCTTTTTGAGAGCTTGCACTGGGGTATGAGCAGGGGTTCGGGTGCTTGCTGCAATGTGCTCATTCTAAGGAGACGATTATAATTAGATAATGAACAAAACCACTAGCCCTTGTAAACCACTTTGCCTTGAAGGACAAAGAAAACAGATTAAAAGGGAGGGGAAAAAAGGCAAACCAATTTAGAATGATATACCAATGTCTCCAATAATTGGTTAAGAGACGCAGTCAGGGCACCAACAGATAGCGTTTAGCAAGCTCTGGATTCTGTCCATATAAAGTGGCCTTGAGGTGCCCTCTTCCTTAGACAGTCTCCCTTCCCGCTGTGAAATCAGGCTCGTGATGTTGACCACAGAGGGTCAAGGGGCTTCTCTTTTTATAAGAGTTTTGGATTGTTTTCTTTAATAACTTTAAGTAGTTTCTTCGAAGTGAAGGTTTCACAAATATAGAAAATCCATCCTCTTGGTGCAGTTTTGTTCACCAGGTCATTTAGTCAGCAAACATTTTACTGAGAACAAGACAGACAAATGTCCTCCTGCACACTTACGTTCTGCCTGGGGACAAGGACAGCAACCGTGTAAACTCATTAATTGTCGATAGTTAATTACAAGCTGCAGAGTGCAAAGAAGGGAAGTGCTGTGATAGGACCACGCAAGAGCTCCTGGCTGCTTACAGAGAAAGGTAAGGGACATTGGCGGAAAATAATGATTATCATTCTAGAAACTAGAAAAGGTCTGGGGCTCCTCCCCCACGAGGCTCCTCCCTCACAAGGCTCCACCCAAGACTTCTCCCCCAGGAGGCTCCGCCCTCATGAGGCTCCTCCCCAGGAGGCCCCGCCCTCATGAGGCTCCTCCCCAGGAGGCTCCGCCCTCATGAGGCTCTTCCCCAGGAGGCTCCGCCCTCATGAGGCTCCTCCCCAGGAGGCTCCGCCCTCATGAGTCTCCTCCCCATGAGGTTCCTCCCCCACCATGCTCCTCCCCCACCATGCTCCTCCCCCCACAAGGCTCACTCTCATGTTATTTGAGTTTTTACTTTTGCTTTACTTCCAAAGGTTGGCCAGGCATTCCTCTGGCCCAACCTTCTCCAGTCCTTGGAGTCCAACATGCTGCCACTGATGGTCTCATTCTCTACATCTGACTGATGGGTTATCTGGACTGGTCAACCACCGGCAAGTATCCCACACTGGCCACCTCATACCACTTCCGTGGCTAGTGCCCAGGTCCCCACGCCTCCGCCCCTCTCACCTCTGCACGGGCCTCTAAACCAGTCTCACGACTCTGCCCTCCTCTCCACCTGTCGCCTCTAGGCACAGCAGCCACTAACTCTGAACGAAAGTTAGATCAGTCAGTCATCTACTCATGTTGCTCTTGTGTCTTCTCAAATCACCTGAGATCGAAGTCAGTGCCCTTGTCTCCTGAGCCTATGTGGCCCACCCACACCACCTGTCCAATCCCACTGCTTTCGTGCTTTGCTCCACACGCTGGCTTCCCTGAATCTAGAACTCTCTTAACCCACACGTCCACATCCTTTGATCTCGCTCAAATGGCATTTCATCAGTGAAGCCTTCTCTGACCAGCTTATTCCAAGTAACAATACCTCCCTCCCCCAGCATGGGAATGCCTTTTTCTGCTTTATTTTTATCCATTCAATTATCACACTCTGCCGTATTATATGTATAAATTTTTACAGGTTTGCTTATTGTCTCATCTTCCCCTAACTAGAATGCAAATGTCATGTAGGCAGGGTTTTTATTATTTGTGTTCACTGCTTTCCCCAGCTTCTAGGAAAGGTGTCTGTGACTAATTAATCCATGTTGAATGGATGTCTTGAATAGATGTGCATCTGTTTGGGTCGGTTTTCCATAAGTAGAACAATTCCACTGTCCTCTTTTGAAGTGAGTTTTAACAGCTTTTTTTTTTTTTTTTTTCACTTTACTCATCCCATCTCTTCTTTCTTTCTCCTCCACTCCTTCCTCCTTGGCAACACAGAGTCCTGGGGAGGAAGAGCAGAGTGACTGTACTCATCAGGGTTAGCGGAGAAAGACACAACGCCCATACTCTGCTAACGCATGCCTTCTCCATGTGCAGGTGACCCTGGCCAAGGTCAACCCAACACCTTATTTTATTAAACCCCCTACAAGACAAGTTCACTTTCTTGAGAAGCAGCCCCAATTCATTGGATAGTTTCACAAGTTATAATAAAATAATTTTCATTGAGCTCATGAGACAAGGAACTTCTTTGGGCTGAATACTTAAGTGTTCAAAATTGGAAAATTTTACACATGAGAAGTAACTTTCGGTAAGATTCCAAAAAGTGCCTGGAAAAGACTGTTGATGGGAAAGCATTATCTGTGGAATATTTGTCACGGTGTATCACTGGAAAAAGTAACTCTTACATTGGCATTTTTATATCCAAAACATCAACTTATGGATGGACCTAATACCTCTCAATGAGTGCTTTTGGACATTCAAGCACATATTTCACAGATGTACCTCGTGGTTTTTAATGCACATTTTGCATCTTCTTCAGAGCAATAAAAATCAGGAAGTCCTCCTCTGATAGCAGGCAGGTTTCTGGACACCAGGAAGCTTTTATCCATTCTGTCCCAGAGCATCTCTCTGCCTTGAGGCTGCCAGGACCACCTCTTGGTCTTGGTGCTCCTTCTGGATGTATTAGGTTCATGGTCCACGCAATTCAATCCCAGCCCTACACCCCTCAGCACATGGTCAGATGATTCCCACACTTTATGGAAAGAAAGGCTTTACTTTAACAGTAGGTAGACATTGCTGATAAGACCGACTCCCCTTCGTGTATGAATAACAAGTCTTTGATTTTATGAGTAACAGTCAGGGTCAAGACGAATGCTGCCCTCGAATGTAATAAATGAGCAAGAATGCTTATCCCCAAGGGGAGCTGCTGTGGGGCCCCAAACCTACCCCAAACGAATCCTAATCAGCCTGCACTTTATCTTACAGATAGAAAAAAGGCTTAGTGCTAGTAATATCTAACTATGAAACATACGTAAGATAAAATCTCAAGCTATGTATTCTATATCACATAACATGATAAATCACAACTTACCAGGAGGAATTCTCTCTTCCATTAAGTTCAACTTTCTAAAGGAAATGAGTTATACTTTGCTACTATTTTATTGAGTGGAGGTGTGTTTAGTGTTCTACATAATTACAACAGGATTTTCTTGCAATTGCCTATTCCCAGATGAAGCCCAGAATTTTTTGTTCTAATTTACTTCATTCCAAAACTTCCCTGGTTCAGGATGTTCCTTTATATTTTTTTTAATTTTTTTTTATTTTTGGAACTTTTTATTTGGAAATAATTTTATTACAGAAAAGCTCCATGAATAGTACAGGAACACACATATACCCTTTACCCAGATTCTCTCTCTTTCCCTCTCTCTCTTTTCATATATGTATACATATATGCATATAAGGAGATACGTATATATGCATATACATATTTTTCTGAATTTTTGAGAATAAGTTTTATATGCCTAAAGATAAGAATATTCTCTTTTTTTTAACATCTTTATTAGAGTATAATTGCTTTACAATGGTGTATTAGTTTCTGCTTTATAACAAAGTGAATCAGTTATACATATACATATGTCCCCATATCTCTTCCCTCTTGCGTCTCCCTCCCTATCCCACCCCTCTAGGTGGTCACAAAGCACCGAGCTGGTCTCCCTGTGCTATGCAGCTGCTTCCCACTAGCTATCTATTTTACGTTTGGTAGTGTATATATGTCCATGCCACTCTCTCACTTTGTCCCAGCTTACCCTTCCCCCTCTCCGTGTCCTCAAGTTCATTCTCTAGTAGGTCTACATCTTTATTCCCATCTTGCCCCTAGGTTCTTCTGACCATTTTTTTTCTTTTGCTTAGATTCCATATATATGTGTTAGCGTACGGTATTTGTTTTTCTCTTTCTGACTTACTTCACTCTGTATGACAGTCTCTAGGTCCATCCTAACCACACCGAACCACAAATAACTCAGTTTCGTTCCGTTTCATGGCTGAGTAATATTCCATTGTATATATATGTGTCACATCTTCTTTATCCATTCATCTGTTGATGGACACTTAGGTTGCTTCCATGTCCTGGCTATTGTAAATAGAGCTGCAATGAACATTTTGGTACATGACTCTTTTTGACCTATGGTTTTCTCAGGGTATATGCCCAGTAGTGGGACTGCTGGGTCGTATGGTAGTTCTATTTTTAGTTTTTTAAGGAACCTCCGTACTGTTCTCCATAGTGGCTGTATCAATTTACATTCTCACCAACAGTGCAAGAGGGTTCCCTTTTCTCTACACCCTCTCCAGCATTTATTGCTTGTAGATTTTTTGATGATGGCCATTCTGACCGGTGTGAGATGATATCTCATTGTAGTTTTGATTTGCATTTCTCTAATAATTAATGATGTTGAGCATTCTTTCATGTGTCTGTTGGCAATCTGTATATCTTCTTTGGAGAAAGGTCTATTTAGGTCTTCTGCCCATTTGTGGATTGGGTTATTTGTTTTTTTGATATTGAGCTGCATGGGTTGCTTGTATGTTTTGGAGATTAATCCTTTGTCAGTTGCTTCATTTGCAAATATTTTCTCCCATTCTGAGGGTTGTCTTTTCGTCTTGTTTATGGTTTCTTTTGCTGTGCAAAAGCTTTTAAGTTTCATTAGGTCCCATTTACTTATTTTTGTTTTTATTTCCATTTCTCTAGGATGTGGTTCAAAAAGGATCTTGCTCTGATTTATGTCATAGAGTGTTCTACCTATGTTTTCCTCTAAGAGTTTGATGGTGTCTGGCCTTACATTTAGATCTTTAATCCATTTTGAGTTTATTTTTGTAAATGGTGTTAGGGAGTGTTCTAATTTCATTCTTTTACATGTAGCTGTCTAGTTTTCCCAGCACCACTTATTGAAGAGGCTGTCTTTTCTCCACGGTATATTCTTGCCTCCTTTATCAAAGATAAGGTGACCATACGTGCGTGGGTTTATCTCTGGGCTTTCTATCCTGTTCCATTGATCTATATTTCTGTTTTTGTGCCAGTACCATACTATCTTGATTACTGTAGCTTTGTAGTATTGTCTGAAGTCAGGGAGCCTGATTCCTCCAGCTCCGTTTTTCTTTCTCAAGCTTTGGCTATTCGGGGTCTTTTGTGTTTCCATACAAATTGTGAAATTTTTTGTTCTAGCTCTGTGAAAAAGACCAGTGGTAGTTTGATAGAGATTGCATTGAATCTGTAGATTGCTTTGGGTAGTAGAGTCATTTTCACAATGTTGATTCTTCCAATCCAAGAACATGGTATATCTCTCCATCTATTTGTATCATCTCTCATTTCTTTCATCAGTGTCTTATAATTTTCTGCATACAGGTCTTTTGTCTCCTTAGGTAGGTTTATTCCTAGATATTTTATTCTTTTTGTTGCAATGGTAAATGGGAGTGTTTTCTTAATTTCACTTTCAGATTTTTCATCATTAGTGTATAGGAATGAAAGAGATTTCTGTGCATTAATTTTGATTCCTGCTACTTTACCAAATTCATTGATTAGCTCTACTAGTTTTCTGGTAGCATCTTTAGGATTCTCTATATATAGTGTCATGTCATCTGCAAACAGTGACAGCTTTACTTCTTCTTTTCCAATTTGGATTCCTTTTATTTCTTTTTCTTCTCTGATTGCTGTGGCTAAAACTTCCAAAACTATGTTGAATAATAGTGGTGAGAGTGGGCAACCTTGTCTTGTTCCTGATCTTAGTGGAAATGGTTTGTTTTTCTCCATTGAGGAAGATGTTGGCTGTGGGTTTGTCATATATGGCCTTTATTATGTTGAGGAAAGTTCCCTCTATGCCTACTTTCTGGAGGGTTTTTATCATAAATGGGTGTTGAATTTTGTCAGAAGCTTTCTCTGCACCTATTGAGATGATCATATGGTTTTTCTCTTTCAATTTGTTAATATGGTGTATCATGATGATTGATTTGCATATATTGAAGAATCCTTGCATTCCTGGGATAAACCCCACTTGATCATAGTGTATGATCCTTATAATGTGCTGTTGGATTCTGTTTGCTAGTATTTTATTGAGAATTTTTGCATCTATGTTTATCAGTGATATTAGCCTGTAGTTTTCTTTCTTTGTGACACCTTTGTTTGGTTTTGGTATCAGAGTGATTGTGGCCTCGTAGAATGAGTTTCGGAGTGTTCCTCCTTCTGCTATATTTTGGAAGAGTTTGAGAAGGATAGGTGTTAGCTCTTCTCTAAATGTTTGATAGAATTCGCCTGTGAAGCCATCTGGTCCTGGGCTTTTGTTTGTTGGAAGATTTTTAATCACAGTCTCCATTTCAGTGCTTGTGATTGGTTTGTTTATATTTTTTATTTCTTCCTGGTTCAGTCTCAGAAGGTTGTGCATTTCTAAGAATGTGTCCATTTCTTCCAGGTTGTCCATTTTATTGGCATATAGTTGCTTGTAGTAATCTCTCATGATCCTTTGTATTTCTGCAGTGTCAATTGTTACTTCTCCTTTTTCTTTTCTAATTCTATTGATTTGAGTCTTCTCCCTTTTTTTCTTGATAAGCCTCGGTAATGGTTTATCAATTTTATCTTCTCAAAGAACCAGCTTTTAGTTGTATTGATCATTGCTATCATTTCCTTCATTTCTTTTTCATTTATTTCTGATCTGAGCTTTATGATTTCTTTCCTTCTGCTAACTTTGGGGTTTTTTTGATCTTTCTCTAATTGCTTTTTGTGTAAGGTTAGGTTGTCTATTTGAGATGTTTCTTTTTTCTTAAGGTAGGCTTGTAAAGCTATAAACTTCCCTCTTACAACTGCTTTTGCTCCATCCCATAGGTTTTGGGTCAGTGTGTTTTCATTGTCATTTGTTTCTAGGTATTTTTTTATTTCCTCTTTGATTTCTTCAGTGATCTCTTGGTTATTAAGTAGTGTGTTGTTTAGCCTCCACGTGTTTGTATTTCTTACAGATTTTTTCCTGTAATTAATATCTAGTCTCATAGCGCTGTGGTTGGAAAAGATACTTGGTACGATTTCAATTTTCTTAAATTTACCAAGGCTTGATTTGTGACCCAAGATATGATCTATCCTGGAGAATGTTCCAGGAGCACTTGAGAAGCATGTGTATTCTGTTGTTTTGGGATGGAATGTCCTATAAATATCAATTGCTTAATGTATCATTTAAAGCTTGTGTTTCCTTATTTATTTTCATTTTGGATGACCTGTGCTTCGGTGAAAGTGGGGTTTTAAAGTCCCCTACTATGATGTGTTACTGTCGATTTCCCCTTTTATGGCTGTTAGTATTTGCCTTATGTATTGAGGTGCTCCTATGTTGGGTGCATAAATATTTACAATTGTTATATCATCTTCTTGGATTGATCTCTTGATCATTATGTAGTGTCTTTCTTTGTCTCTTGTAATAATCTTTGTTTTAAAGTCTATTTTGTCTGATATGAGAATTGCTGCTTCAGCTTTCTTTTGATTTCCATTTGCATGGAATATCTTTTTCCATCTCCTCACTTTCAGTCTGTATATGTCCCTAGGTCTGAAGTGGGTCTCTTGTAGACAGCATAGATATGGGTCTTGTTTTTGTATCCATTCAGCCAGTCTATGTCTTTTGTTTGGAGCATTTAATCCACTTACATTTAAGGTAATTATTGATATGTATGTTCCTATTACCATTTTCTCAATTGTTTTGGGTTTATTATTGTAGGTCTTTTCCTTCTCTTGTGTTTCCTGCCTAGAGAAGTTCTTTTAGCATTTGTTGTAAAGCTGGTTTGGTAGTGCTGAATTCTCTTAGCTTTTGCTTGTCTGTAATGCTTTTAATTTCTCCATCAAATCTGAATGAGATCCTTGCTGGGTACAGTAATCTTGGTTGTAGGTTTTTCTCCTTCATCACTTTAAATATGTCCTGCCACTCCCTTCTGGCTTGCAGAGTTTCTGCTGAAAGATCATCTGTTAACCTTATGGGGATTCCCTTATGTGTTATTTGTTGTTTTTCCCTTGCTGCTTTTAATATTTGTTCTTTGCATTTAATTTTTGATAGTTTGATTAACATGTGTCTTGGTGTGTTTCTCCTTGGATTTTCCTGTATGGGACTCTCTGTGCTCCCTGGAATTAACTATTTCCTTTCCCATATTAGGGAAGTTTTCAACTATAATGTCTTCAAATATTTTCTCAGTCCCTTTCTGTTTCTCTTCTTCTTCTGGGACCCCTATAATTCGAATGTTGTCACGGTTAATGTTGTCCCAGAGGTCTGTGAGACTGTCCTCAATTCTTTTCATTCTTTTTTCTTTATTCTTCTCTGAAGTAGTTATTTCCACTATTTTATCTTCCAGGTCACTTATCCGTTCTTCTGCCTCAGTTATTCTGCTGTTGATCCCTTCTAGAGAATTTTTAATTTCATTTATTGTGTTGTTCATCACTGTTTGTTTGCTCTTTAGTTCTTCTAGGTCCTTGTTAAACGTTTCTTGTATTTTCTCCGTCCTATTTCCAAGATTTTGGATCATCTTTACTGTCATTATTCTGAATTCTTTTTCAGGTAGACTGCCTATTTCCTATTTGCTAGGTCTGGTGGGTTTTTGTCTTGCTCCTTCATCTGCTGTGTGTTTCTCTGTCTTCTCATTTTGCTTAACTTACTCTGTTTGGGGTCTCTTTTTTGATGGCTGCAGGTTCGTAGTTTCCGTTGTTTTTGGTGTCTGTCCCCAGTGGCTAAGGTTGGTTCAGTGGGTTGTGTAGGCTTCCTGGTGGAGGGGACTAGTGCCTGTGTTCTGGTGGATGAGGCTGGATCTTGTCTTTCTGGTGGACAGGTCTGGTGGTGTGTTTTGGGGTATCTGTGGCCTTATTATGATTTTAGGCAGCCTCTTTGCTAATGGATGGGGTTGTGTTCCTGTCTTGCTAGTTGTTTGGCATAGGGTGTCCTGCACTGTAGCTTGTTGGTCGTTGAGTGGAGCTGGGTTTTGGCATTGAGATGGAGATCTCTGGGAGATTTTCGCTGTTTGATATTACGTGGAGCTGGGAGGTCTCTTGTGGACCAGTGTCCTGACCTTGTCTCTCCCACCTCAGTGGCACAGCCCTGACGCCTGGCTGGAGCACCAAGAGCCTGTCCTCCACACGGCTCTTTTGGGAGGTCTGAGGTCTTCTGCCAGCGTTCAGTAGGTGTTCTGTAGGAGTTGTTACACATGTAGATGTATTTCTGATGTATTTGTGGGGAGGAAGGTGATCTCTGTGTCTTACTCTTCCGCCATCTTGAAGCTCCTCTCTGTTCCTTTATTTTGTGTTTTGTGTGTGTGTGTTGGGGGGGGAGTGGTGGGTGGGAATCACTATTCGGTTTACTGATCTGTTGGTTTCTGTGCAGTTTCAACTCTGAATTCACAGAAAGTTATACAAACAGGTAACCGTATTCTCCCTTACTCTTTTACTTATTTTATAAATTTTATACAGGTTCTTAAGATTTTTAAATTTTCTTTAAATTTTATCATTATTTTTTCCAGTTCCAGGACAAGATGAATATGCGGCTGGAATTTCATGTTAAGTGGGGGAAGGATGGCTGCAGCTGGATCTCAGAGTGTTCCCATTGGGAGCACAGGATCCTCTGCCATTTCTTCAGATTTCATTTTCTGTCTTGCAATAAAATCGTGCTTTATTTTCATACAGGTGCTGAAACATTCTATTTGACCCTACTCTTCAATGACTTTACCAATCATCAGAAACAAATAGTTTTTACTTTAGAATATTATTTTTAATTGATCCAAGGATATCAACTTCCATTTAGAAGAAAACATTTCCAGAGTCTTTTCTCGTAATATTTAAAAATGATTTCCAGATGGATTATATTTGAATTAAAAAACAAAAATATATTAATAAATATTAAGGATGCCCTAATATTGGGAATGGGGACAAACCTAGTGGCAATAAAGGAAAAGGGTCATGTTTGAGGATTTAACTAAAAAATTAAATTGAAGTATAGCTTATTTACAATATTATATTAGTTTAGGTGTACAAAGAATGATTCAGTATTTTTATAGATGATACTCCATTTAAAGTTATAAAATATTGGGTATATTCCCTGTGTTGTACAATATGTCCTAGTTTATTGTTTATTTTATACACAATAATAGTTTTTGTCTCTTAACCCCCTGCTTCTATCTTGCCCTGCCCCCCTTCCCTCACCCCACTGGTAACCACTAGTTTGTTCTCTGTATCTGTGAGTCTGTTTCTATTTTGTTATATTCATTTGTTTGTTTTACTTTTTAGATTCCACATATAAGTGATAATATACAGTGTTTGTGTTTCTCTGTCTTACTTATTTCACTAAGCAAAATACCCTCCAGGGAGGACCTAAAATTTTAAATTGCATAGTAAAAGCCACTATAAACAAAGACAAATGATAGGCTTGGGTGGATATACTTGCAACACGTATTAAAAATCAAGTGGATTAATATTACTGTTATAAATATAACTTTTACAAATTGCAAAGAAAAAAGACAAATAACCCTATAGAGAAATAGATTTAAAAAGCTACTTCAAAGACGAGGAAATTCAAATGGCCAGGAAGCACAAGCATCTTCAAAAGCTGAAAAGGTGATCATTCCAAAATTTACCTCCTACGTTCATTTTGTAAACGGTAATGAAACTACATTAAAACTGAATTCCCTTTAAAAAAGGACCGCAGATTCAAATTGTAACCACCTTTTTCTTCAGTTTGAATATTATTTGTGTTACCAATGGTAAAATAGAAAAAAACTGGAATACAGTTTATAGTAATAAATAAACCTTATAAGAGTACTGAACATATAAACACATATATTATATAATATATAAATTGTTGCTATAAATTAATAACTAACCTTTTGAATACGCAGAAGCAGAAACACACTGAACTCTTTTTCATATGTGTTAAACATAACCACATTTATACTGCAGGTTTCTGTGGGCCAATTTCATCCACACCATAATGTTCATTACTTTTGGCATCATTACTGAACTATACCATGGCCCCGTCAAATGTTTTGTACAATATTTCACCTTTTCTGATGATGAAAGGCAGGCAACACTTTCTTAAACTATTAAACTACCTTCAGAGAGAAAAATCTTGCTTCCTTTCTGTGGTCCCAAATGCACAATTTATTTTTTCCCAAATGCAACCAAACACAAAAACTCCAATTTTTAAAATATGCCTTTGAATAAACAGAACATAAGGGATTCTAGAATGACTATGCAACTATTTTTAAAAATAGAGTTTTTAAAAGATAGCCAAAGTTTAAATACAATCTAATTTTGCTGCAGTATGTCTTCAATTTACACTGTTCTCTGGTACATCTGTCAAGAACAGCTACTGGCATTTTCTGAGTCAAGGAAATTAAATGGCGGAACTAAAAGATTTCCACTATCAGTTAATAATCTCTACTATTCTAGCACCTTTTGCAAGTGCCCCCTATTTAGCTTTCTTCTACCTCTTTTTACATCATTACCCTTTTTTGTCCTTTGCACTTAGTTGAAGTATAATGACTCCCAAAATGACTCATTTCCTTTTATCTCATTTCCAACAGCTCTTGTCAGCTTTGATTTTGGTTTTAGTCGATAGAGTCTAAATATTCACTTGGACATGGGATTTTAGCATCGCAAGCAGGCAGGCCCATCAATGTCAGTCACAAAGTCTATGAGCCAACTGTGTCTGACACCCGTACATGCAGGTAGGAGGGAAGAGTTCTATGACCAAGGGGCCATTGGAATCAGTAGTGAAAGGACCCATTTAACCTTGCTTGGCTCCTGCTTTACTTCCTTTGATGGTTTTAACATACTGGGGGGAAAAAAGGCTTCCAAGGTGCTTCCTCCAGGTGCGAGGAGTAAGTGCTTGGAGCATCAGATGGTGCTGCATCATATGACAATCCCCCTGGAGAAGTGAGATGGAAACCTTTCTCAGGTGCTCCAGCTTCCAGCGGACGAATGAGAAGAAACACCAAAGAAAACAGTGCAGAATTTAGGGCCCAGAGGGAGTCCCTTTTAGGCTTAGAAAGGACTCCTTCACTATAAAATTAGATATTCACTATGTTTTCCTTAATTATTTATTTGTTTACACTATCTCTTCACTTGGACTTTATTTTGGTTGTTGTTGGATGGTAAAGGTTTGACAAGCTTTTTTCCCCTCAGTTATGTAGCCAGTTTCTCACACTATTTGCTGAATAACCTTTGTCTTTCTCACTGGGTGGTGATGCCTCCTTTATAATATCTTAATTCCTATGTGCCTCAGTATCTGTTTCTTTGTTCTTTATTCCAGGGGTTGGAAACTATGGTCCCCAGGCCAAATCAGGTCTGCAGTTTGGAGAGCTACCTCTTGAGCTAAGAATGACTTGTGCAGTTTTAAATGATTGTGTGTGTGTGTGTGTGTGTGTGTGCATGTGTATGTGTGTGTAGGGCAAGGGGGAAATCCAATATTTCATGACACATGAAAATTATATAAATTTCAAATTTCAGTGTACCTAAGGTTTTATTGGAGCACAGCATGCTCATTTGTTTGTATTTTATCTATGGTCACTTTTGTGCTACAACAGAGATGGATAGTTTTGGCTGACAAAGGCAAAAATAAGATTGCCTGGCCCTTTACAGAAAACATTTGCCAACCATGATAATATTTCATTGATCTGTGTACTAACTCTAAACCCATAAATGACAAGACAAATTCATTAGAAATTATTTCTTGTTTATTTTTCCAAATTCAATACATAAATAGCTAATCAAATTACTATTATGGACTGAATGTTTGTGTCCCCTCCCCCCTTAATTCCTATGGTAATGCCCTACCCTCAATGGGATGGCACTGGAAGATGGAACCTTTGGCAGGTAATTAGGATGGGATGAGGTCAAGCAGGCTGAGTCCTGCTTTGATGGGATTAGTGCCCTTGTAAGAAGAGATGCCAGAGCTCTTGATCTTCCTTTCTCCCAGCCCCCAAGAAAAGGCCTTGCGATGACATAGTAAGAAACACCATCCTTGGACCATGCTGGCACCTCGATCTCAAAATTCTAGACCCCAGAACAGTGAGAAAATAAATTTCTGCCATTTAAACCACACAGTTAATGGCATTTTAAGTTGCTGAGCAGACTAACATAATTATAAAAAATTTTCATTGGGATGTTAATTGCATGTTAACATTATAAATGAATTTGGTAAGGAATGACCTTGTTATAATATTTACTATTTTCACCAAATATCATGCCATGTCCCCACTTCTCATTTATTCGGATTTTTTTTATCTCTCAGAAAAGCATTTTAGTTGTCTTCTACATGTCTCTTATTTTTACTATTAATTTATTCTGGAACATTGTACTTTTTTTCATATTTCTAATAGAGTCCTTTCTTCTATTACAATTTTCTGAGTGTTACTGAAACAAGGAAAACCCTGTGTGTTTCTTGCCTTGTATCTAATCACTTTTCTTGATTCTCTTGGGTTTTTCTGTAACAGTATATTATTTGCAAAAGTAATAATAAAAAAATCCACTTTTTCTCTAATTTTTATAGCTTTTTTTCTTTCCCTTGACTAATTGCATTGACTAGTATTGCCACGGTAATTTAATAAAACTGCTGTGCTGTCATGGCCACTTTAGTGGGAGGATGGAAGGAGTAAGAGTAGTTCTAGATTCCTGGCAGCTCGACCCCTAACTGATCCTCCCTCTAAGTGTGTTTATATCCTTCTCTATGCTCTTGTACTTATATTCCCTTTTATTTGCTTTTTCTTCTCTATATCTCTCCCTTACTTGTCTATAACATATAATGGAATCATATTTTTAAATTATTGTCATTCTAAACATTGATTTTATTTCTATTTTTAATTTAAAAGAAGAGGCCTCATCCATGAAGTCATCCAGGCAGGTTTTTGTCAGCTACCATATTGCACTGGGCCCCATGTGAAACTCAGAGAATTCTAAGCTGAATTCCACCCATTCCCTGGAAGGTACAGGGAACCCACTTTTGGTGGAACTCTGGTGAAGGAGACTGGGCTCCAGAGAGGGAGACTTCTCTTTTTCCTGTGCTTTGACTTTTATTTTTTTACTGTGTACATCACAGTTATAATAAATGTCAATGCTTTTGACTTAAAGGAAAGTAAGAATCAAATTGAGACTAAAATTCTTAAATTAAAAAAGAAAACAGCATGCATCATTTAAGTACCTCCCAACAAGGAAGATAAGAAGCCAAATGAAGAGATCAAATTAACGATACTGCCCAGGGCTCAAAGATGAGTTACAAGCAAATTACTAGACAATCACGGGGGAGCAGGCACCCCAAGCTGGGGCAGGAAGGAGGGTGAGCAGGGACTTCCTGGAGCAGGTGAGTTGAGTCCCAAGGGATGAGATGGTTAGTCATGTGAATGATGTCATATTGTGACTGAAAGCAAAGGCTCTAGGCCTTGGCAGGCAAGGGTTTGGATCCTGACTCCACCTGCCATTGATAATATAATTCCAGGTAGTTCCTTCACATCTGGGCCTCCAACTCTTCCCCTGTAAACCTGGGGATTAAGTGATCTCTGTCTATCTCTGTTTCTATTTCTATCTAACTACATATCATCTATCTATCTATCTATCTATTTATCTATCTATCCGTTTATCTATCATCTACCTATTTCTTTATATCTATCTATCTATCTATCTATCTATCTATCTATCTATCTATCTATCTATCTATCTATCTATCATCTATCTCTGTAGATAGATAGATGTAGATATGGATATGGATATGGACACAGACATAGGTAGATTCTCCATATTCATCCACATTACAAGCTCAACTCATCTTGTCTTCACTTTCTCACTGTCATCATTTCAAGATGACTCTTCATTCTCATGTGTGGTGTGATAACAGACCACCTACCCCTACCATAGTGTCTGCAGACTTACAAGGCTACCTGGCTGCAGGCCTTTCTCCAACAGTCTGTAGATTATCACGGACATGTCTGGGCAAACCAGAGACAGCCAGTTAGCTACCTGAACATGTCCCCTGGGAAGCGCAACAATCAAAGTCCTGGTCAGCTGCTTATTAGATTAGGTTGTCTCCTATGCCGAAATGAAGCCCGGTAGCAGACATAGTGAAATTTAATTAACTGTACATTTCCTTTCTGCCACATTTGTCAGAATTCATGAGTTGACTCAGAATCACCTGGTACAGACGTTTGCCTGCGTGGAGGAGACCCTGGGAAGGAAGACGGGGAGGGTGAGTAGGGATGAGTGTTACAGAAGCTGATAAAACGGGTAGGCCTGTAAACTCTTTGGAGACCTTAAACTGGCTGCTTTTTAAAAGTACACTTCCAGTTTGAATTTCCACATCAATTATTAAGTGGAATTATTTTCTCAAACTCTAAGCTGCCTCCATCAACTGGTCATGGATTAGTCCAAGTTTACAATGCTGTTTTGCCACAAAAAAGAAAATAAGGGAAATAAAATCAGTGCATTATTTTCCTCCCAAATATAGGCATAATCCTATCAGAGTTGAGACAGGGGAAAAAATAAACTAAGGTGGTAGAATTTGGGGGCAAGCTCATTCTTGCCTAATACAGAATCAAGTCCAGTATTTTTCTTTGATAATGAGGTCTGCATTTCCTCACTTAGCATATGAGGCCTGGCTTTACATTTATTTCTCTGTCCTATAGCTACTAGAATAGAAGGTGGGTGTTTAGAAAACAATAAGATGGATAGTATATTTTCACTCCACAAGAACCAGAGTTGGAAGACCTCATGATCGTAAGTAGTAAGTTGGCTCCAGACACCTATGACAAACTTGCCAGTAATTGGTGTTGTCATTCTTTTACATTAAGTCATTTTGGCTTGTGGCTAGTGTTATTTTCATTGTGATTTTAATTTGCATTTCCCCGTTGACTAATAAATCTGAAGCCCTGTTTGAGGCCTTGTTCCTGTGCTTATGGGGCTTTTTATATGTCATCCTTTGTGAAATGTCTGTTCAGATCTTTTGTCTGATTTTTAATTAGGTTGTTTGTCTTCATATTACTGAATTGCAGAAGTTCTTTATATATTCTGGATAAAAAGTTTTTCGTCAGACCTATATTTTTCATTACGTTTTCTTATCTTTGGCTTACCTAGTCATGTTCTAAACGGTGTTTTTGATGAGAAAATTTTATTCTTTAAAGGTTATTATTTTCTGTTTCCTGCATAAGAAACTCAGTGTCGATTTTACCCCCAACAAAGATGTTCTTTAATGTTTTCATCTAGAAGCTTTATAGTTTTAGTTTTTATATTTAGCTACAACTAGATGATTCACCTGATTTAATTTCTTTTTATGGTGAGAGGTAGAGATAGAGGGATTTTTTGTTTTTGTTTTTTGCATGTATATCCAGTTAATTCAGCACCATTTTGAAAAGACTTTCATTTACCCATGAGATGACTTTTGCATCTCTGCCCAAAATCCGATGACTGTATAAGTTGGTCTGTTTATGAACTCCCTATGCTGACCTATCAGTTGATCTTCATGGTGGTATCACCATGGCTAAAGCCAACCAAGGCAAGTACTTTAACTCTGCTCCACTTTTACAAGATTACCTTGACTCTCCTAAGTCCCAAATTTCAACATAAATTTTATAATCAGTTGATAAATTTCTATAAAAACCCCGTTGGACTTACAATTGGGAATGATTGACTATATACAATGATCTTCAGATAATTTACATTTTAATAATTTTGAGGCTTCCAAGCCACAAAAACAGCATATTGCTCCCCTTACTTTGGTCTTTTAAAAATGTCTTTCAGAAAAAGACAAATACCATATGATATCACTTATATGTGGAATCTAAAATATGACACTAATGAACTTATCTATGAAACAGAAACAGGGTCACAGACATAGAGAACAGACTTGTGGTTGCCAAGGGGTGGGAGAGGGAGGGATTGGGAGTTTGGTGTTAGCAGATGCAAACTATTATATATAGAATGGATAAACAATAAGGTCCTACTGTATAGCACAGGGAACTATAGTCATAATATCCTGTAATGAGCCATAATAGAGAAGAATATGAAAAAGAATAGGTATAACTGGATCACTCTACTGTACACCAGAAACTAACACAACATTGTAAATCAACTATACTTCAATTTAAAGAAAAGAAAGAAAAATAAATAAAAATGTCTTTCAGTAACTGTGTAATTTTAAATGTAGAGATCTCACTTGTCTTTTTTAAAATTTCTTATTAAATACTTTTTTATGTAACTGTAAAGGGAATTATACTTTTTTACTTTTCTTTTTCAATTTTTCCTGCCAGTATATAAAAATACAATTGATTTTTGTATAATGGCTTTGTACAATATCTCTCAACTTTGCTATATTCACATATTAGTTCTATGGGTTAATAGATTCCTTAGGATTTTCTGTGCAATTAATTTGTCCTGTGTAAAGAGACCGCTTTACTTGTTACCTTCCATGTTTCCTCTTCTTTTTCTTGCCTTGTTTCGCTTGTATGACCTGCAGTAAAACATTGAATACAAGTGCCTTGTTCCAGATCTTAAAAGAAAAGTGTTTAATATTTGACTATTAAGATGTTAGCTGTATGTGTTTTTCACATATGCCCTTTATCAGTTTGAAAATGTTCCCTTCTTCTCTAAATTGCTGAGAGTTTATATCATAGAAGATACTGCATTTTGCCAAATGCCGTTTCCATTTATTGCAATCTTCATATAGTTGTTCTCTTTTATTCTGTAAATGTGGCGGACTAAACTGATTAAATTTTCACATTAAACCTACTCCACATTCTTGGAACAAACCTAACATGGTCAAGATATCTTTTGTATATACTGATAGATTTGATCTGCTGAGATTTTAGTAAGGATTTTGCATATAAATTCATTAAGAATATGGGTCAGTTATTTTCCTTATTTTGAATATTTTTATTAGATTTTGATATCTGGATTACGCTGGCCTCATAAAATGAGTTGAGAGGTGTTCCTTACGTTTCTATTCCTTGTAATGGTTTGTGTAAGATTGATGCTATTTCCCTCTTACTTATCACCAATTCATTCTAAGAGGGTTTCTTGCTCTTTTAAATTCTATCAGTTCTAATTTCAACCATCTGTAGCACGTACATATTCGTGACTGTCATGTTTTCCTAATAAAGGAAGTAAATCACCTTATTGTGAAATGTCTGGTAATTCTCTGGGTATTGCATGTGATGCTAATATGACTACTCCAATCTTACAGTGCTTGCTTTCATGGTGTATCTGTCAAATCCTTTAGCCTGTACGTCTTTCTATTTAAAGTGTCTCTCTTGTAAACAGCGTATAACTGGGTTTTGCTTTTTACCTGTTCTGATTATATCAACCTCTTACAAGTGTACTTAGTCCATTCATTTTAACATAATTATTAACAGAGTTGGGTATAGGTCTACTATTTTACTTGTGGTTTTGTTTGTCCCATATGTTTCATGTCCTTCTTTTCCTCCTCTCCTCTTTCCTTTTGGTCAATTGAATTTTTTAGATTCCACTTAAATTAGTCTATTGGCTTCTGAGCTCTATCTCTTTGTGTTGCTATTTGGGAGACTGCAGTAGTGAGGACAAGATACAGCCCTGACTTTTCCACCTAATGTAACATGAGAACCCAGTGCCCCTGCCGTGGGCCGCAGCTGCAGTCTCTGTTCAGCTCCTGTAGCCTCAGCTGCATCCTAGGGTTCTGTCCTGTTCATGGTTATTTCGAGAGTCAGCCTGAGGTTTGTATGGAGTTTATATTCGGGACCGGGGTCTCTCCCTCTGTGGCTCAGTCCTTCCTAGCTTTTCCTCTCCTCCTGTTCTAGTGACTGTCCTGTCAATGAATTCCTTTACTCATGGTACAGTCCAGGGAAACTGCAGCATTCTTCCTGCATTTTACCCATTCCTCCTGCATTTTACCCATTCCTCCTGGGGCTGCCTGGAGTCTTCTCTAACCCCCCAAATCCGTAAAAACAGAAAATCCCTCCAGGGACTGTTCCTTTACTCCCACGTGTTGAATCCTATCTGATCCTGCTTCTCTTCAGACACTCCCCAGTGCCTGCAGGAAGTTTTGTTTTATATTTTATCTAGAGTTTGGTTTGATAGGCGCTACTCTACCATCAGTGGAAGTGAAACTCTATTACCCCATTGTAAAGATGGGAAAGACTGAGGCACAGAGTTTAAGTAACTTTCCTAAGGCTTACCATTTCAGCAGGATATTGTTATAGCAAAAGACAATGAATTCCTCAGTTGGCAGGAAATACATTTGGGCCACTATGAAGAGTCCTTAGCTGCAACTGTCTGCCTTTATTCCCACCACCGCAACCAGCCCACTAGGAAAGATCATACGTGGGCTCAGAGTGTCTTTGTACCTCCCCACCTCCCACCATAAGTTCCCAAGGAGGTCCACCCTGTTGGCAGCACCCTGAGAGGAGCGCAAGGCGTGGGGAAGGGTGGGGAGGGCTGGCACATTAACGGTTCAAATATAAAACCTGCAAGTGCAGCACTGTCCCCTGGCATTGCGACAGCTCATGCTGTAGAGTCAGGTAAAAGGCAAGTTCTGAAAATAATATAACCACAATTCTAAAACATTTAGTTACTACAAAGACATCAGACAAACACACAACACGATTTATTGCAAAAATACCCAAGACAACAACAACAAAACCCCAAAAAAATAACTTGCCAAAGAGAATGATTTCTCTTTTAAAAATATCTGGGCAGCAAGTAGGAACACGAGAAAGATATTTCAGCATATGGGAAGGCGAGTAGAAAGAGCTAAGTGTTGATGCTGGGGAAACCTCGGTGCTGTGTTTACATAACTTTCGAAATAAAAAAGCACTGGGAGCTCCTTCAAGACTTCTCTTTCAATTTGACCACTGGCACCATCTCAGGGCACAAGTTAATGCTTCAGAAGGATGCCTCTCCAGAAAATTCTCAAAGTGCTCTCAGGTAATTAAGTGCCAAGAAGCAAAATACCAATGATCTACAGTTGATGCACTCTCTCTTCACAGATCTTTGATCAATGCATATTATGTTGATACAAACTTTCCAGGAGATAACACAGCCAGGGGCCTTCAGCTCGCTGCAGTGTTGTTTGTCTGTCTGTTTGTTTGTTTTTGAGAAAGCTGGACTGAGCACTGCTGAGCATAATGTCTTTTCTGAGAACTAGGACACTGTCAATGTGTTCTGCTGGCTGCTCTGCCCCGGGCATACGGCTACTTCTCTCCTGCCCTTTTCCTCTGTGCCTGGGCCCCAGAATTTCAATTTCCTCTCACTCTTGTCAGCCATCAACACTTAAGTGCTTTAACCCAAACAACTTTTCTCTTCTCTGGTCCACTGGAGTCCGGTAGCAAATTGTCAGAAGCTTCTCTTTTTCTCCTGTTCCAGAGGCAAACTAGGTCCCTTAAATTTTTTAAGTTTGGTTTTCATTTATTACTATCACTTAAATATTATCTTATACTGGTAGTTATAAGAAAGTATAAATCAAGGGGCAAACAGCACGCCTAGAGGGTGTTAACAATACAAGGAGATGGTCTTCTGAGAAGTTTCTCCAGGTATCTTCTGTGACATGACTGCAGCCAGAATTAATACTTTTCACGGCTGTTGACTCCATCCCTACTGTGCCAAATTCATAAATTCATAAGCATCTTACTTTGTTCCCGGAATGCAAACCACAGACACCTTTTTCCTTTTAGAAAAAGCCTCTATGCCAGCTACCTGGATGTCAAAATCACATATATGTGTGTTCACTGCAAATTTGATGGAAGGTAAAATTCTTCTGAAATATTCGAAATATAGGATGAATCTAGTTTAATGTCTTCTAAAGAACACAAAGCAGCTTCACATACATGCTTTAAAGACTATCTTGCTTTCTTCAGTCATATATCTGATATTCGATTAAAATTGAAATGCTTATTTACTTTAATGTAATATAATCATTCTCATCCCACAGGTCTGCCCTAAAACTTGACCTATTCAGACTAGCTTTCCTTGGCCACCCTGACATACTTCAACGGTCTCATTTCTCTGCCTAGCTGAGACCAACTAATGCTTGGAATATGAGATACTCAAAAAAATTGAGAGATTAACAGCATCTCCATCATGAACTCAAGGAAAAAAGAATAAATTTCAATATAAATTAACTAGAAAGGAGTTGAGCACACTGAAATATTGAGACTTCTTAATGAAGATACACACTGAAAGGTGACGTGATTTTAAAAAGTTACATCTTCAGTAAAGATAAATCTATGCAGGTAAACCACACTCGCACAGAACTTTTCCCCCAAATAGTGTGACAACTTTAAATAGGTTTGCTGCCTCTACTTGTTAGACAAAATATGTTTAATACTTGGGAATATGCTTAGAATAAATCCCCTAGTTAAGAGAGCCCTTAACAATGATGTCTATGGGGGGGGCGCGGTGAATAAAAATGGTTCAATTTCTGTCTTCATTTACAAGCTGTGTGACAACTAGCAAATTACTTAAATTACCTGAGTCTCAGTTTCATATCCTGTATAGTAGGAATACTGCCATTTTGTGCGTTTAAAACAAAATTATGTGTTAAGTACTATGGCTTTGTACAGCGTCTACACACAGCAAGCATTATAAAATGGTAGCTATGATTTTTATTTACCCAAGAAACCTTGGAATTCTTGGATGGTATTACAAGCTCTTATGCCAGCTATCATGAGAGGATTCCTGATGTTTTGTAACCCTGTTTCACCCAAACCCTGTAGCACATCACCTGTCCTGTGGATTCCAAACGCAAACCTGGAAATGCAGATGCAAGAAGGAGGCCCGGGGAGCCTCCACCAGCTGTAATTAACGAGCGGCCTCTGCCCACCGACCCGCAGGAAGTGTCTCTGGAGTGACATGGGCACATTTTCCAGCCACCTTATCCCTCCCCCAAGGAGGCACACTCTGAGCTGCAGATTTAGCACAGAACCATCTGCGGAAGCCCTGTGACAGCTCTGTTACTGCCACCCGCCTCCTGGGAGGGCCTGTGTGCAGAAGAATGAGCCAGAAAAAAAGCATTTCTGGCTCCACTTCAATGGGGGCTGGAGGAGAGAGGCGGAGGGTGCTCAGACTCGCAGACTTCTGGTGGAGAAATCTCAACCCAGAACACCATACCCAGAGGACCCATTCTAGCATATTCCACACGACATAATACTTCCTTGTTGCTTTAGTAAATAGAAAAAGAATAGACCCACTTGCCAAAAATAGACAGACACACACACACACACACACTCTCAGGAACAGGTCATTATTTCTTAATTCTTGAAAAACAACACTGTCATGTTAAAGGTAATTCATTTTTAAAATATCAATTGTGTTTTTCAATAGATCTGATTATTTATAGTACATTAGACTTTTTTTAAGCCTTGGTTTGAAAATAGAACATTTTGGTAAAGATAGTCCATGATACATATTTGATGGTAAAAATACAATTGAAATTTAATTTTCTTAACTGACCCATAATTGGCTATGTAGACCTTAGTCCCATTCTAAAAGAGTCAATATAGGGCTTCCCTGGTGGCGCAGTGGTTGAGAATCTGCCTGCCAATGCAGGGGACACGAGTTCAAGCCCTGGTCTGGGAAGATCCCACATGCCCCGGAGCAACTAGGCCCGTGAGCCACAACTACTGAGCCTGCGCGTCTGGAGCCTGTGCTCCGCAACAAGAGAGGCCGCGATGGTGAGAGGCCCGCGCACCGCGATGAAGAGTGGCCCCCGCTTGCCGCAACTAGAGAAAGCCCTCGCGCAGAAACGACGACCCAACACAGCCAAAAATAAATAAATAATAAATAAATTTTTTAAAAAAAGAGTCAATATAAAACGAATGGCTTTATCAAAGGTATGCACAGGAACAAAATATCTATTATCCTGACTCTGGAAGTCCTAAGGTTTAGGAATATTTAAGATAAGAGCTAAGCTTCAGTTAAATCAACAAAATAAGAGCAGGAACTACAAAAATTGACTGTAAAGACACTTTGCATTTCAGAAATTCTACATTACCTTTATGAAATCAAAGCAACCACAGCACAACTGTTTCTGCAACATCTTTATATATTAAATAAACAATAATGAGTTTTTAAAAACAGCACTATATATATTATATGCTTATTTTAAAGCATAGAAAACAGATAATCCAAAAGAAAATATTAAAAGTTACTTATGATCCAAATACCTGTAATTCAACATAATCCATTTCAGTATTTTCATGACTATCCTTCCAATAGTTGGTATTCATATCCAGCTATTTTTCTTTCGAAAAAAAGAATGGTAATAGTCCCATGATTCAGAATCTTGTTTTTTCACATAATAATGTAAATAAATATTCCCCCTATTATTAATCTGCAAAGTCTTTATATCATATTCAAATGTAACAAAATTTATTTAACCCAACCCCTACAGTCAGATATTTCATTCTTTCCACTTTTTGCCATTATAAAATATACTGTGATAAACATTCTTGGAAGCTAAATTTTTACACAAATTCATTGGTATTTCCTTCGGATACAGGATGACAAGCGTCACTGGCGGGTCAAAGGGCATTCTACTGTGAAGGTCATTGCTATATGGTAACAAATTGCCCTACAAATATGGGAACCAATTTAAAGGTCACGGGTCCATTTGCATACATTCTCACCAACCCTGGGTTTTACATATATCTGAAAGCCTTGCCACTTTGCAAATGCTTTAATTTAAACATTGTGAATATGATATTCACACTTGCTGGTGTGTGTGTGTGTGTGTGTGTGTGTGTGTGTGTGTGTGAGAGAGAGAGAGAGAGAATTGTTCCATATCCATAGCTTGTGTGTCTTCTATCCCCCAGCCTATAACTGTTTTTTTAATTCATTTGAAAACATTCCTTTATCCATTAAGGAAATCAACTCTGTACTGCAGATGCTGCAAATGTTTTCCCAGCTTTTTATATGATTATATTATTGTTTAGAATAATTTCCATGCAAAGAAATTAAAAACTCATGTAGTCAAATAGGAAAGTCTTTTCCCACGTGTTGCTCTTTTTAGAACCATACATCCATTTCCCCTGCAACATGGAAAAGGGGTGATTATCCGTCACTATTCTAAGAACGACTCTCGTGACACCCCCCCCCACCCAGTTACCCTCTCCAGAAAATACATTCAGTGATTTCTTGTACCTTACGTGAACACGAGTTTTCATGTTTTTATATGCCTTTATTATAAAGTCATGTCACTAGCTTAATAGGTGAATTTTAAAGAAACCAAGCCTCAGATTTCTTCAACTAATGACCAAATAATATCAAATCTAAATACATGACTCAGCTCAGGCTTCCATAATAACGACTACATACCAGGAGGTTTACACAACAGAAATTTGTTTTCTCACAGTTCTTGAGGCTGGAAGTCTGAGATCAAGGTGTGGGCAGGGTTGGTTTCTTTTGAGGCCTCTCTCCTTAGCTTGTACATGGATTTCTTCTGATGTCTTCATGCTGTTTTTTCCCCTCTGTGTGTCTGTGCCCTAATAGCCTCTTATAAGGATACCAGTTATATTAGATTAGAGCCCACCTTAATGACCTCACTTAACCTTAAATACCCCTTTAAAGACCCTATCTCCAGATACAGTCACCTTCTGAGGCACTGGGGGTTAAGACTTCAAAATGTGAATTTGGTGGCGGGAAGCAACACAATTCAGCCCATAACACTAATTAATACAATTCTTAATACAAAAGAATAAGTTAAATAAAATTTTTTTAAAAACCCTGCAGCCTGTAACTAACCTGGTCAATTGTTAAAACAAACAAACAACATTCTCCTTAGGAATTAAACAAGACCCCAAATCCTGTAACATAATACTCAAAATGTCCAAGAATCAATGCCAAATTCCTAAGGCCTAAGAAAATCTCAACTCACAAGTAAAAGGAAAATCAACAGATACTAATCCTGATATATTACAGATGTTAAAAGTATCAAACACTTGAAAAGAGCTATTATAACCAACCTCCAAGAAGTAAGGGAAAACACTTTGGAAATCAGTACAATAATGGAAACTCTTAGGAAAGAAATAGGTGACACATGGCAGAATGAAATGGAGATTTTATAACTGAATAATAACTTTCTAATTTTAAGTTTAAACTACTACTAATATCTCATTTGAGAATTACATTTATGATTTCAGGTTAATGGTATTTTTCTAATTGCTAATATACTTGTATTTTTTTAACTGTCAAAAATGCTCCAAATCTTGCTTTGTTTTTCATCTAAGTAATCTCAATTTGCTTGTTTTCTTGCTTAAAAGAGAGCCATCCTAAATGTTTCTCTGAAAGGGGTATCTCCTTTGAATCTTCTCCCAGGGCTCAGCTCTGACACTGATGTCATGGATACTGGCACTGGGCCACAGTTTCCAGGAGAAGCTCCAGGACAACTTTTGTGGATGGACATTTTTTTTTTTTTTTACATCTTTATTGGAGTATAATTGCTCTACAATGCTGTGTTAGTTTCTGCTGTATAGCAAAGTGAATCAGCTATATGTGTACAGATATCCCCATTTCCCCTCCCTGTGGATGGACTTTTAAAGGGAAAGACTGGCAGTGATACAAACCTAAAAAAGTTGTAATGTTCACCTTTACTAATTATGAAAAATACTTCATATTTTGTGCTGTTGAGTGAGCTGGGAACCAATGGTTCATAAGTCAAATGGCCATTTCACACAGCTCTTGCAGCACCAGTGTTTCACAGAAAATTTAGAAATCAATAAAAAATGGGGTCTTGCTGTCTTTTGCTTAAAAAGCCAACAATAAGAAAGAGTCATCTTTTTAAATGTAGTGAAGAAAATGCTGAGCAACAGTATTTTCCATAGATGGAACCTAAGCTTTAGATTCCATAAAAGAAAATGATTCACATAGTACATATGTTCCAAAGTGCAAGTAAGTTACTGCTTCTGAGTTTTGCAATAAATCTCTAGTGACATATCAGCTAAGAATATTTCTGGTAGAATCAACAATCAATGAATGAACAAAAAGAGTGTTTCTGGGACCCTGTAAGACTGAAGGCTGAGGGCCTAATAATGAAAGAACATTTACAACAGTCAAGGACAGATGTCTGCTGCCCTGTGTCACCATTTTTTTTAACGCAAAATAAATATCACCACAGTCTTATTACCATGAAACTAAGTTGAAATAATATAATATTTGAATTATTACCGATATATTGAGATTTAAAAGAAAGTTTCAAAAAGCCATAGTCTAGGAGAAAGGGTGAAATTCTGTAGCATGGGGGCTTAAAATATTTATTTATTCCTGTGTGGTTTTATTTTCTACTCCTAAATACAAGCTTTTGGTTTTGCTTTTGTTCTTTTTTAATGCCTTGGCTCCCCCTTATCTTACATAGCTGTTAATTATCTATTGTCTTTTTCTTCTGCATTTCTTTTTCATCTCATCCTCATTTTTGGCTCCCATTAAATGGCTTCTACTCATGTTTCAAAGCACTGGTTCACCCACTCGTGACATACTGAATTAGGAGGGAATGTCCACTCTATGTTTCCTAGTCTTACAGAAGTCTCAATTGCGATGGCTACATCAACTGCTACAGCAAAGACATGTTATGTTAAACTATATTTATTACAACAATATTACAGAACACTGAAATATTTTAGCTGGTCCATTTAAGTTTCTTATGATGATATGTAACCCACAGTTCAGTGGTTCTAGTCAAAAAGTCAAGGAACCAACCAGTTTTGATCCATGTTTCTCTGTGCTTTCATTTTGTCTCCAAAAAATGTATGACTGCCAGACATTGTGGTCACAGATTCTTGATGAATCACTAATTCACTCTGGTTTGGAATTTGACCTTTAGGGAAAAGCTTAAATGAAATATTTAAGCAGAAATCAGATGGTTATATCTACAGGAATGAAAAGGTTGTGTGACCTTAAGCAAGTCACTTAATTAGTTTCCTCTTTTATAAAATTGATGAGATTGCTTCATAAGATATCCAGGGCTCCTTACATTTCCAAGATTATTAATGGTTCTATTAATCTTCACCTACTGAACATTTTTCATCTTCAAACCAGAATGAACGTTCCTGAACTTCTGTGAGTGGAAGACTAAAACAGCAAGGCTAAATTAGATTGAGATTTAATTCTCAATAGCCTTGCTTTGGTCATTAGCATCAATCTTCTTTGTTTCTCCAAAGGCAGACAACCAATCTTTCTTTTCTTCTTAAACCTGAACAGTTCACCATTTCAAGTATGAGCTTGTTACCTGGGGAACCAAAGCCTCCTTAGAGACAGCAGTTCAATAACGACTGGGCCAGAAGTCACATAGACTAATGGGATATTGAAACCAAGCTTCAAATATTTTTTATGCCAAGTAACTTGGTGATGAAGAAAAGCAGGACTATTGGGGAGTCGGCTAAGCGAAGTCAACTGGTAACTGAAGAAACTTCGCTACACACCTGGGCAGGAGCTGTGGCGTGTTCGGATGGTAGACATTTACATATGTTTTCCAGGACTCTTGGGTCATGTCCTTGCATTGTTTCAATTAATTGTGTCTTTAGTGCCTATCTTTAGAAGGCCAAATTACTTGTCATAGACTGCATATGTTTTTAATGATATGGCCCGAGACCTTTTTAAGCATCATCTATCTGTAAGATCTCACCCACACCCCCAAGGCAGGTCAAACCACTTACAGCAGGTGTAGGTTCAAGGAACATATCTGTACTCTTAGATCTCAGTGCTTGTCTGTGTAGTAACCTCGGCCTTCCAGACTCAGTTCTGTGGTGCTCTCTTCTCTGGAGCTTTCCCCACCCACCCTAGGCTTTGAGGAGCTCTCTTTCTGGTGCTACCTGGCACTCACCACATTGAACTGGGATTGCCTGTTCCCATGTCCACGCCTCCACTAGAGCATACGGCCCCAGTGTAATGCACTTTGGTCTATAACTATTAAGGAGGAACAGCCTCTTAATGAAAAATAACTTATGTTTTAGTAGCACATTACAGTCAAAGCTCTATCATAACCATCTGTTTATTTGACAATCAGCCAATGAATAGACATTGCAGGTTTTATTACCCCAATTTAACTTGAAAGATTGAGAAGTCTACAGATGTTAACTTAGTCTCACGCCTGGTCTATCAAATCATGGCTGAAGAAATAAAAAAATATATATTCCTCACACACAAAAGGAAGTACACAGCTACAAAAAATACGACATTTTCTAGAACAGTTGTCAGTTGAATAGAATTAAGTAAAAGTTCACCTAGATCATGAACTGGGCCGTGAAGAGAGCTGGTGAATAGTTTCTGATGTAATTAGAAAACTCTAAAGTCCCATATTTCATCTCCAAGGAGGAAGACATTTCAGCTCTGGGAGCAGCATCAAACACAGGCCTTTCTGGTGAGGAATTCTCACCCGTGGCAGGAGCAAAAACCAAGATCATGCATCAACACCACCGACCTTGGAATTTGTTTTCATTCCCAATGAGAAATTCACCATAAGGCCATAGTACGCCTCTGGAAGTGAGACCAGGCACTCAGATGACATAATTTCCATAACCTAGGAAAAATGACTTAAAAAAGCAAAGGGCTGTCAACATGCTAATTACAGTAACAGCCCTAAGGATAACACCACTTACAGTCACTTAACTTTCTTTTAAATTATCTTACTAGAGACTTAATAAAGAGTTATGCCTGCGATTAAACTGAGAGGCTGAAGAGTCAAATTCAGAGCCTGAGTTATAGAAATCAGCTATATTTTATAAAGTAAGATTGCCGTGATGACGTGGAGATGAATCAGTTACGAAATCAACGGTGCTGGGAGAACACGTATTAATAAAAGGAAACCTTTACTTGGATTTTGAGCTCTCTTCACATACTACATTAAGTGCCAAATGGACAAGAAGTGAAATATTTGTAAAAATCAGACCACAAAATATTAAAAACAAAATCTAGAATGTTGTTCTCTTAAAGGAACAGAATTCATTATAATGGAAAAGGTGGAGAAAGGGAGAGAAGGCAGTTCTGCCTGTGACAGAGATTTACACATCCGAGGTTTTTTGAGAAGTGGGTCCAGGTCAGATTTTTATTTTTGTTTCCGTGGTTTGATATAGTGAATTATATAGATAGGTATTCACCAGAGAAGAAAATGTGGATTGACTAAATACAGAGATGAAATAATTATATAAATATCAGGTACTTCAGTACAATGAAACCCAACAAAACTAAGATTAAAGGAAGAATTAGGAAACAGCAGAGATAAATACGACAGGTGAGATTGAATATCTAAACTGCATAAAGAACTGGACTCATTAACAAAACCACACCCCTAAAAGGCAAGAAGTTCCAGGTTTACACACATGAACTATAAAGAAGTAAATGATCCTTGAAAAAAAGTCAGTTTCATTAGTAATTAAAGTAAAAAGGACACAAATTCCTGAGATATAAGTTATTACTTATCATCTTAGGAAAAAAATTAAAGAAATGCCAAAATCGATTGCAAGCAAATTTGTTGTACTTGAAACAGCAGAAACTAGGAAGAGTTTTGTGAGACAATCCTATTTGTTCTAAGGCAATAATTCAGAGGAACACAAATAGCAAAACTAAGTGCTAAATGACTAACCGTCCAAAGACGGTACAGTAGCAAAACTTTTAAGAATCAAAGGCTGCAGCAATAAAAATGATGAGTGTAAACCCTTTACACATGAGCAAAATTTTATCTCAATTATCATCTAAAAAGCAGAGAAAAAATTATCTGTATACCATGATTAGCCCTAAAAAAGTGCTATGGCAACAGATGGATCGAGACTGAAAAGAATCTCTCAAATTTAAATATTGGCTATGTGATAGAGTTGTTCTTGTAATCTATTTAAAATTATTTTAAAATAAATCTTACCAAAAATTAGTAAGACTGATCAACACATTCTCAAAATAATAAACTCTAATGAAAAATTATTGTAGACTTAGCCACTTTATTATTTCCAAGACCAAAAATATTATATACTTGGAAACTTCCAAATATTGTTACTTTGTAACTTCACTGGCAAAATCCTAGAATACTAGACAAGGTCATGCAGTGACCAATTCCCTCATTCTGCCATTGAGGAATCTGAGGTCCACAGTGTGACACTCTAGCCCCTGAGGAGGGAGAACGGTCCCTCCATCCACCACCTTCCCAGGCCTCATGGAGGCTCCGGGGTGCTGCAGATTGGCTTGCAAAGTGGAGTTCATGTCTACAGAATCATAGAGTAAGAAGAAAATAGATTTGGAGGTGTTCTGTGTCTCCTAAGAACAGTATCCTTTCCTCTTACAGCATCTTATGATGCTGGGGACTTGCATTATAGATGACTATTTACAGCTGCCCTCAGGATGCTCTGACCCACCTCGGCTGACATCCTCGCTGAACCCAAATTCTCCTTCCCTCGTGTACACGTGTACCAGTGCTTCCCTTACTCCAGGAGAAAAATCCTCTTTGCAGAATACTTTTTGCTCATTATTAGAAACATAAGAACATTCTAGATTTATTTTTTATCTTAGTTGAAGAAAGCTAAGTTGGGTTTCTCAAAGCATTTTTTTTTCTGAGAACTGGGGGTGTTAATAAGTTTCCATGATTAAGTACATCCGGGAAAGCTGGGCAGACCGGCTCAGAGAGCTGTTAATCTTCAATTGGTAATGGGATTTCACAGGAGAGCAGACAGTACAGAGCCATCCATTTGGACCCAAGACCCTTCTTCTATGGGGAGCATCGTGGAGACTTGGGTGTGTGAAGACATTTGGGAGATGCTAGCCTATTTGTTATGTATCCAGGTGGCCCCTGTAAATCAAATTTACTTTGTAGTTCA
This sequence comes from Balaenoptera physalus, assembly GCF_965194825.1. Classification (NCBI taxonomy): domain Eukaryota; kingdom Metazoa; phylum Chordata; class Mammalia; order Artiodactyla; family Balaenopteridae; genus Balaenoptera; species Balaenoptera physalus. Next base: position 171,536,287 of record NC_138890.1, read on the forward strand.
ATCAACTGTATGAGCATGACTTATATTTTTTGGAAGAGAAGATGTTTCTCTTTTCAAAACTTGTGAAGCAAACTGATGTTGGAGAAAATGAGTGGCTTAAAATAGATTTAACACAGGCATTATTCATCTGCCTATTGATATGAACTAGAGTGGGTGCCATAAAGAATTGATCATAACGAAGGCAGTCCATAAGTTATTTCAGCACATAAAAAAGATAAGCCTGATGAAAACTCCTCAATTCTGCATTTATTTCTCTAGCTATGAAAAGAAACGGAAAGTAATTTTGATGAATGTCTTAATGAGTTGCCTAGCATTTCATTTATGTGTGCTTTGAAAGACTCTTGAATAATACCAAGTGAATTCACAATTAACTTACGAATGTCAATAGACCAGCCCTAAAGGAACAAGGCAAGAGGAAAGGCATAACTTTTCCTCTTACTCCAGCAAGTGAGCCAAGGAGTCAGCACACCTGCTGGCGTGTGGGTTGATACAGCCGTGTGTGAGTGTGTGTTTGCGCATGTGCGCACGTGCTATTCTGGTCTCTGAGGGTTTGGCCTTATTAAGAGCAAGTTCACCTCCACCTGCTCCAGCACTTCCCTTTGAAGAATATCAATGAAGTGACAATTTTCACACATAAATGTTCCCACTAGAAAATTCACCCTGTAGAAAACAGAGAGACCTTTATTCAATATTGGACTTTCTTGAAGTCTCCATCATTTGTAGTTTCAGTTAATGCTTATTGAATGTCTCTTGGTAATAGTCCTGCATTTTGGGCTTTAGGTTTTGTTTTTGTGCATCTTCAAGAACAGAATGAAACCTTCCATTTTCTTTGAGGTGATCTTCACTGTGGTTTATTTGAGTTTTGTTGGGTGGCAGCAATGCGTGGAGTCTAAGTGACTTATAACGTGCCTTCCCGCCAAGCCCAGGGCTCTTAGCAGGCACCAAGACTCGGTGACCATTTCAGGTGCAGGAAAGCAGGCCATCACTGCAGAGAAACAGTGACCGAGGTCAGAGGGCAGCTCCCCTGATGCCACCATGAAGACCACAGGTTCTGAACGCCCCACACGGGTTGGACTCCCAGCTTTACCACCAGCCAGCTGGGTGGCCTGGGGCAAATTAGCCACTTTCTTTGTGTCTCCAGGGCTGCTATGAGAAGCATATGGGTTAATGTACAGCACGCTGGCAACTCTGTGGGTGTGCTATCCGACTGTTTCCACTTAAATTACAATGAATTCCTTGACTTTCTCTATAGATATGTTACTCATATTACAATACCTCTCTTGTTGTAATAAGAAGTGAATCTTAAATCTTTTATCCTCTGAACCTAGTCCGTAAATGTGTCCTTATGCCGAATTGCTAGGATAGTTCTTGATTCAGCAATGGCACCAGATCAACAGATAACCTTACTAAACTGTTTTTGGAAAAATGCATTGAGTAATTAAAGCTACCACGTTCAAGGGGAGAAAGAACATCTTAACTATGCTCACAAAGACTGTCTTCTATAGAATTAACCTTTTTAAAGTAATCTATTTAAATAAATTCATTTAAAAATCAAATAGGAATATGGCCGTAAGCATCACACCTAATCAAGATATGTCTGAATGTGCAATTAAAAAAAAAACCTTCTTTCTCTATGGGCTGTGCTTGAGATGGTACTTAGGATAAAAGCAGGAGGAGTCTTTGCTTAACTCAATTGTAACACCTAGCCTATTGATTATTCACTCAACCAACCAACATTTATTGACCATAAACAACAGAGAAGGTGCTGTGCAGATACAAAGTTGAAAACACTAGGGTCCTCGCTCCCCAAAACCTTAGAACAGGGAGATGGTCATGTGCAACGAATTTTAAGATATAATGTAAAACTGAAGACCAGGCACTACCCAAGGCAGCACCAGGTTGTAAAGCTGTAGGGCTGTAAAGCTCCCGGCTCTCATTTACAGCACCCTTGCCTTGTGCTTTTCATGCTGACCTGAGATGCAGCCTCACCAGACACAAGTAGTGTGGTCTTCTTATCAACTCTGGAGGATCCTATTTTTGTCTAGGTTATATAAAAACTATATGAGTCATTCTATTTTATATGTATGGCTTTTAAAAGCCTCCATATATTAAGCCAGCTATGAACATACCATCAAGAGGATTGCAACCATCGAGAGGGCAGTCTGCAGATTTTGATTTTAAGAATCAAACAGGAGATTTCAAAAAAGTGGGTTGTAACTTTGGAGTAGGCGTACATGGGTAAATGTCCCAAGCCTCAAGGGCACACGGCAGCCTCTCCTCTGGGCTCAGGGAAGCTCGGGGTAAAAGCCGGGCTCTCTTCCATGGGGTGTATTCATCCTATGTCTCACCTGCATATTTTATTTTTTATTTACCTTTTATGAAGTCTATGTCAGTGGGACCCCGGAAAACTATGGCGAATGGAGGATTTCCGTCAGTCATAAATGCAGATGACATCTATGGAAGGACATTCATACATATTTAGCTAGTTTAAATTGGTTCCTGTTTAAGTGGTGTGATTTGCTAATTCCTTTTAACTTTACTTTTTAAAAAGCAAATGTCACAGATTGCAAATTTTGTGAATAGATTCCAAACATGGTGAGATCAAAGATTAAATCTGCCTCCCAAAATGTCAGGAAAGAGAATAAGACCAATACGATGCATTTAAAACAGTCTGCAGGACAGCAAAATATGCTGATTAAATCTGAGACCCAGAATTTAAAATGATAAAATAAAAATACAAGTAAACGGTGCCATGCAGGAGGATGCTTCAACGTTTTTCTCAGCTGGACTGAAAATCTGATATTGGTCTATAAGGGCAGTTTTGGAAAGCATAAAAAAGAAGACCTAATGACTTATGAGTGGATTCCTAGGATGAGGACAGAAAATAGTTCATAAATACACTGAGAATGTAAGAAAAGGGAACTGTTTTATAAAAAATTTAAAGCCTTGAGGTTCTTAGGTTTTTAACTAACAGGCTTTTCTTTTTGAAACATCTTTTCAGCAGTGTCATCAGATTGTTTTTATCTACTATTTAAAGCTCCCTCCTTCTCTCCTTCCTTGTGTGTGTGTGTGTGTGTGTGTGTGTGTGTGTGTGTGTGTGTGTGTTCTGGACAGAGATGATCCAAAGGAATTACTTTTATAAACTATTTAAGTAAAATATAAAAGACTGACATATTTCCTGTTCAGCATCAAGCACAGTGAATTACCTCAGCAAATGAAACTCCGCAAGGATCACACTGAAGGTAAGCCAGACAGGCCTTTCCACTAAAATCAGATGACACAAGAATGTCTATTTCCCCCCCCCCCCACTTTACTGAATGACTTTCCAGGATCGAATAAAAACAAATAAGAGATATAAATATTGAAATTATTATAAATTATAATATAATTATAAATTATTATTCACAGACATAATCATTCATATGGCAAAGAAAATAGAACAAAAAACAGGATTATTAAGAGTGTTCAATTAGCTGGCCTGTTAGAAGCTAAAAATATTCAAATTGATAGTTTTTCCTACGTATCAAATCGTTATGATATCATTAAAAAGTATTAAAAACCCATTCACAGAGTTAAAGAAGATATAAAATGCTCTAAATTAATAAAAAATGTACAAGGGCTATATAATCAAAAGTATAGGATTTTGCTGATGTATAGGGAAAATACCACACAAATACATTGCTAAATGTGCAATACAGTATTCTTGGGTGTGAAGGCTTGGTATTATAGAGAACCAAAATTAGTACCTTGGAGAAACTGAATAATTCAGTGGGGTTAGGGGAAGCTAGCAAGACACAAAGGTGGCTGTTATGGGATCATGGCAACAATACGTAGTTTCTCCCAAAAAGGGACCAAGTGCCTCACACCAAGGGCACCAGGTGCTCTGCTGGCTGCCAAATGTACAGAGCACACGTACTTTCTGACCTATGGATAGTCTCCACTATGTTACAATAACCATGTTTAAAGACTATGTAAATCTAGGCATTAAATTGTCTATACATTCTAATAGTTCTGCAAAGAGAGATTGATTATCTGCCTTCCCATTTAAAAAATTCACATTTTCTCTTATATTTTAATTTGCTTGTTACAAGTCATTGAGAAGGCAAAAAAAAATTTTTTTATTAAACAGTGGCTAGCTTCAGAAGGAGGCCAAGTACGTGTTTTTGGGCCACGCTTAATCATAATCTTGACCTTTCCCCAAGCACTGTTAAAAATCAATGGGAACAAAAAAAAAATCAATAATGGCACAAAATGCTCCTATATTTTTGAAACAAAGAATGAAACAAATGATAAAAGTTAAATATTACAAAACTGTTAGTGGAATTCAGGCAGACTTTTTCCCATCATTGTTATCCATAAGAATCATGCTTGAATACCTTCAATTCAGGCTCATTCAGAGGTTTCAAGGCCATAAATTTCAAAAGATAATGCTCAAGATGACATCTGGACGTCCCACTTGTGCGAAGAGGATGAATACCACAAAAAGAAACTCAGGCAGTGACTTTGGGGTGGAAAAGACATGAAGATCTTTTAAAGTGGCATTTTTCCGCTTACACTAGAAAATTTTTGTTTCTCATTCATAACAGCTTTTGAAAAATGAAAACAGTTAAAAGGCAGAAAAGTACAGAAAAAAATAATATAACAAACACCCGTGAAGCTACCATCCGCATCTATAAAAACGATGTAAAGAATTACTGAGAGACACCCTTTCCTTTTTCTTTTCACAGGGACCACTGGCATCCTGTCCTTTCCTAGACTTTTATCATATCTGAATAGTACCAGAAACAAAGCGCAGTGTTGTTCTGTATGTTTTAATCGTACCAAATGGCATTCTACATATACCCAGTATTCAGCAATTTGCTATTTTTCACTCATTTTGATGTTCTGGATGACCATCTCTCCTAGAACATATAAACCCAGTTTGTTTTATTAACATTTGATTAATATTCTTGTCTCTATACCATGAGCTAATTTTTTCATTTTCCTACCGATGGACACATCATTTGCTTTCCATTGTGTATTATGATAGATGATGCTGAAATGGATATTTTGGAAACTGTCTTCTTGGGGACACTCACTGAAGTCTCTCGAAGAATATCAAACAAGTAGCATTTCTGTTCAAAGGTATGTTTAATTTTATTCTTCTAAAGTAATTATTTTAATTTTCACTATCAACAGCCACGTACCAGCTCTCAACCCTTCATATGCAACCCTACCAAGGGATTGTCAGGCTCTTCAAATGTTACCAGTCTGATGGTTGTGTGATTGAAACTCCCTGTTAGTAATTTGCTTTCTTCTGACTATGAGGGAGGTTGAGTATCAATTCCTCTGTTTTTTTGTAATTTAGATACTATCACTGAAAAATGTATTTCATATACTTTCCATATATATGCATTTTTGGCTTCATGATTTATAGGAGAGAAAATTTTATCAGAGGTATTGGTGGCAAACATCTTCTCCTAGTCCTGTTTCTTCACTTTTTTTAGTGGTGTCTTTGCACAAATGAAATTTAAAATTTTAATGTTCTAAAATTACCAATCTTCCCTTTTTAGTTAGTGCTTTTTGGGTCTAAAGTTCTCAAAAAAGCATGAGCCATAAAGGAAAAGTTTTAAAACTGAAGCACAGAATGTTAAAACCTTCTATACCATAAAAGTTATCACAGGCTAAAATTAAGTCTGTGATACACTGGAACACATGGTAATGACCATAATAATGGCTCAGATAATGTGTACCCATTAAAGACTATTTTGATGCAAATGTATTCATATATTTATTATTTATTCAATCATTGTTGGTTTGTTTGTTGTGGATATTTATTTAAATATAATTTTATATGTGCATGGACAAAAGGAATTACAAATTTAAATATATAGGAAGTTAATTTAAAAAATGTTCTTTTTCAATAATTTATTCAATCATGATCATATTATTATTCAATCATTCATTCATTCATTTTTAGTTTTGTTAATTGTTCATTTTCTAGAACAAAAGTTCCACAATGCTAGGAATTTTTAAATATTTTATTTATTTCTATAGAACAGTTCTAGGAACATAATAGCTTGTCTATGAATTGAATATTTATTTGCCTTCACATTTTAAAATTTCACATGTTATCTTATATTTTAATATGCCTGTTACAAGTCACTGAGAAGGCAAGAAAAACAATTTACTAAACAGTGTTTAGCTGAATGATGAATGAATTACTGCACTTTAAGGAGATACGGGAGATGTGTGCAAAATGTATAGATAAAGTTGCTCACTACAGCGTTATGTACACCACTGAGACACTGAAAGTTATCTAAACGCACAGCTTTGGGAAGCTGGTTAAGTAAATGATGTTCTTTATCTGAGACGTCCAGGATGGTAGCCACTATCCACAAATGACTGGTAAGCACGTGAAATGTGGCAGCTAGGGAACTGAAATTTTATCATATTTAACTTAAATTTAATTTTGAATAGCCACATGTGGTTTGTGGCTACAATACTGGACAGTGCAGATCTAAACCATGAGACTAATAGAATCCAAAGGGCTGGCTGCATTCACTTGAACTTTGTTGCCAATTTTATTATCCGAAAAATGTGTGTGTGTGTGTGTGTGTGTGTGTGTGTGTGTGTGTGTAAAAGTATGGAGATCTTTTATTCTTCTGAATTGAATTAGTATTTAAAACCAAGTCCCACTATAAAAAGATAGATGAAAATTGTACAACCACACACGTGTGCACACATACTCATATATATATGTATATGATACAAATGCTGGCCAAAATGATAGTAATGCAGTATTCCTGAAATAAATTACACATGCTTGAAAAGTAGCTAACACTCTTATTTTAAGAACAGTTTTTAAATTAACTTCCTATATATTTAAATTTGTAATTCTTTTTGTCCATGCACATATAAAATTATATTTAAATAAATATCCACAACAAACAAACCAAGTACCCAATAAAGTGTATGTTTCCTATTTGAATTTAAGCAATTGAAACTACATAACTGACCAACTATTACCAATTTAATATCAAAAAGGTCTGAACAATTTGCCAAAAATGCACTCCTACCCCAAAACTCAAACAAACTGAATATCAAGTGCTTCTTAAATTTTCATAACTTTTAATAGAATTGGTACTTGAAGGCAACCATTCAAACATGTAGCAGGACAAACATAAATGCTGGAGAGGATGTGGAGAAAAGGGAACCCTCTTGCACTGTTGGTGGGAATGTAAATTGATACAGCCACTATGGAGAACAGTATGGAGGTTCCTTAAAAAACTAAAAATAGAACTACCATATGACCCAGCAATCCCACTACTGGGCATATACCCTGAGAAAACCATAATTCAAAAAGAGTCATGTACCACAATGTTCATTGCAGCACTATTTACAATAGCCAGGACGTGGAAGCAACCTAAGTGTCCATCGACAGATGAATGGATAAAGAAGATGTGGCACATATATACAATGGAATATTACTCAGCCATAAAAAGAAACGAAATTGAGTTATTTGTAGTGAGGTGGATGGGCCTAGAGTGTGTCATACGGAGTGAAGTAAGTCAGAAAGAGAAAAACAAATACCGTATGCTAACACATATATATGGAATCTAAAGCAAAAAAAAAAGGTTCTGATGAACCTATGGGCAGGACAGGAATAAAGACTCAGACGTAGAGAATGGACTTGAGGACATGGGGAGGGGGAAGGGTAAGCTGGGATGAGGTGAGAGAGTAGCATGGACATATATACACTACCAAATGTAAAATAGATAGCTAGTGGGAAGCTGCTGCATCGCACAGGGAGATCAGCTCGGTGCTTTGTGACTATCTAGAGGGGTGGGATAGGGAGGGTGGGAGGGAGACCAAGAGGGAGGAGATATGGGGATACATGTATATGTATAGCTGATTCACTTTGTTATACAGCAGAAACTAACAGAACATTGTAAAGCAATTATACTCCAATAAAGATGTTAAAAAAAAATATGTAGCAGGCATTCAACAAATATTTGTTGATTGATGAATGGCTGTTAGTGAGGGCATCTCCCTCGCCTGGTCCCTCGCCTGTACAACAAATGTTCAAGGAAGAACCCCCCCCCCCAGGCTACAGGAGGACTCAACAGGGCCATCACATAACAATGATTTGGACACATGACTTCAAAGATGTATTTGTAAAACAGTCAAGTACAGAAAGGCACACAGGTGAATACAATGCACATCCACGTACCTACCAAGAAGCCTGCCTTGCCATCTGAGGCTGAACTGATTATAAAAACACCACTCTTTTCCATCACCGCATCTTGGAGGGGGAACAAGTGGGATGACACATGGGAGCGCAGGGAGGACCAGGTCGGGAAGGAAGAGCAGGATGGTTTTCTGCCACCGTCCGCGTCTCTTCACATTTTGGGGACAGTCACTGACCCCTCTGAATATCCAGTGAAAACTGTTGAAACATCTCAGCATATACAAAAATATTTCATAGGATTCAAGATGATTCCTGAAAACCCAGGAAATCTGTCGTCAACCCCTGCTCTGGGCTCGAATGTCCAGCCAGAGTCTGATACCTGATGGAGGCCGTGAATGACACAACAAAGGTGGGTTTGACCCAGGACCCTCTTTGCTGGGACTTGTAGAGACTCAGTGATTAAAGAAGTAGGTCTGGCTACCCAGTGACATACTTTTAGGCCTTAAGGAATCACATCTGAAGTCTCTGTGGGCTTACTAAGAGCTTTATACATATATTGTCTCAAAAGAACCACAAGATGGAAATGCACATGTGTTCATCAAACCCCACCCAGATCCTTACTTACAGCAAGTAAACATTTGGTGACCATAATTATAATCAAATATGTACTTCCTGTCCCCAAATAACCACTTCTTTATTAAGAATAGCATATTGTCTTCATCACAGTCAAAATACAAAAATATGTTCAGTCTCCACAATGCCATGGGAACTCCCAAGTTCTCTCACGCAGGACAAAAGTGCTCAGATGAATTAACGCTTTTGCTGAAAAATCAAGGCAAATCCCTTTATTTATTTATTTGTTTATTTTTAATTTAAAAGGTGATAAATGTAAGTTTAAGCATATTCGAAACGTGACTAATCATCTTCTTTTCTATAGATAGCCTTGGCATAGCTAGCTTCAGCACTGAAGTAACTAATGAATTCACATTTATTTGTTTCTTTATTTAAACCTGACTTTTTAATGTCATGCTCTTTTTACAGACTCAGGGTGTTACCGAGTCCAAGCTGGCTCTGCTGGCTGCACGACAGGCCAATGAATCGGAGACGAGGAGTTGAGGCAAGGAGTACGACTTTATTCGGAAAGCCGGCAGACCAAGAAGATGGCAGACTAGTGTCTCGGAAAAACCATCTCATTGGGATTTGGATGCCAGTTTCATTTATAGAACAGAGAGGGGGAAGAGATGAGGAAGTAAAGTAAAAAGGCCATAAGTTTTGCAAATGTCCCCTGGAACGGCCAGCCTCGGGGAGGGGATGTGTTACTTTCTTCTTTCTTGCAGCCGTCCACAGGTGGCCAGGTCCGGATGCTTCCCTGAACAAAGGCACTTTGGTTTAACATTCAGGCAGAGGGGCAGGGTTCCCGGAGGCAGGCCATTCTGTATAGACAGTATCCTTTCAGTGAACAAAAGCAGCGGAAGCAAAGGTTAAAGTAAAAGAAACAGCTCCAACATGTAGTCAGATTTGGCTCTTCCCTGTTACAAGGATGCTTGAATGGCTTGTCTTTTACTTGCTGAATTCTAAGCCCTCCATGTTTCTTAAATAGTTCACGCCATAGTGGGATTTTCATAGTAACACTAGCGAGGACTCATCATGCGTCATGCTTTGCCATGCTTACTATTTCCCCACGTTTTCTCTTATATTTTGAGAAAGCAAAGGGGGGGCGGGTCACACTCGTGCCCCTGTGTCTGTGCACCGAGGGTGAATATTATGGTAACAGTGCTCTGAAGTCCAAGGGCACCCGTCAGTCCTCCTAACAGATGCGTTCTCGTGCAGTAGAGGGTCCTGCCTGACAAGCCCTGCTCCACGCACAGTCTGGGGCCGCTCTGCACCCTCTGGTGCTGGGGTCTTGTTCACCATGCTCCCCTCCGCTATGTGAAGGGATGAACTGCTTGTCCTTACAAAGTTTCTTGAAATGATGTCTCCAGGCCCAACTGAGTTAAATTGTACTTTAAGACCAGATGGAGATAAGATGTGCTCCTGTTTTACAGTGGACCACTTTTTCCTTCCTTTTCTTTTTCTTTTCTGAAAAGTGTAACAGTAAGATATAGAACTTTCTTAACACAAGATGCCTAAGCCCAAGGAACATGCCACTAAAAGAAATGATGAGAGAACCCTATTGCATTTCAGCGATGATGCATGATCTCTGAAACTCATTAGGGGATAATGTCCTATGTCTTGACTGTTCTAGTATCTACATAGGATCGTAGATTTGTCCAAACTCATCAAAATGTATACTTAAAATGTTGCATCTTATTGTATGTAAGTTTTACCTCAATAAAGTTCACCTGAAGTCTTTAGGGGAGCACAGGTTATGGGGGATGATTTGGAATTGGGCCTCCAGTTCCAAAGGCCCATTTGGAATGTTCTTCCCTGGCCTTTTAACTTGGTCCCGAGAAACAACCACCCCCAGGAGTGACCAATTAAAGATCTTGACAACTGACCAGCACAACACTGGACCTTTCCTTCAGGAGTAAGATGAAGGGTGGGCCATAAAATTTCATCACATCAAAAAAGAATAACAATAAAGAATGTATTTTAATTTAAGTATTTAAAAATACTATACAGTTCTAAACCTTTAGTATGAGTAGACTACTAAAAGGAAAACATATATAACTTCCTTTAAAATTTTTTTTTAACTTCTGAGATCTCCTGAAAATTAATAAGAAGGACAATCTATTCTGGCACATTTATGGTTGAAAATGATAAATGATGAAATATTATAAAAAGGAGAACTTATATAAGAACACATCTTTCTACCATCTGTTTTGAATGACCAGACCAAAAAGGGATTTCTGAGGACTGAAAGGAGTAACCACAGAACATTTATAAAATGTGTGATGTTCAAGAAATATTTCTTAGGAGAATAAATTATATTCCAAGGCTTCCAAGCATGTGAGGCACAGCAGGTCCGACTTCTGCTAACATTCTTAAAAATGATATTTGGGTGATTTTATTCTCTTAGAAAGAAAAAAGCAAGGTCTTGCAATAAAGGTTCACGCTCGTTAGTCTTGGCACCCAAAGCTTTGGAAGAGAGTCTGTCAACCATCAAAATACTGCTTTTCACTGATTAAAGATTTGGAATACAGACTCTCATTTCCAGAGGGATACTTAAAAACAATGCAATTAAAATGTGGATCAGGAAGCAAAGATTGCTTTTTCCCTTTCTTAACAAGTCAGTTTATCTGAAGAGATGTATACCAGTACTACGGCTGGTTTCATGAGAAAGAGCCTCTTCTAAGTTTATCAGGAGTCTGTATTCATGGGAGAAATGATGACAAATGGATTGTTCCTTCCAATCATTAATTCTGTTCAACTCTACCTCCACATATTACAGGATTCTTAATAAGCAATGGATAGTAACATTTTAATTAAATGGTACAACTTTGTACTGATTTCATTATTTCTGCTAACAGACTGTTCAGGTAATAAAATTAAGTATATACAGAAACATATATAACAAAGCTCTCAAAGACATAAGCTAGAAAAATAACAAAAGGTAACAGGCATAATTCTAGACAAAGTGTAGTCATGGAGTATCTTTCAAAGGGATCTGGGACCTCTGTAGGACTCTCCAACTATTTTTCAACTAGTTATTTAATAATTACATACTGGACACTCAAAGGTAGATACACAGTAGTATGCAATGGAAAACATAGTCGCCAACTCTTGAAATAAGCTCCCTGCAAAAACAGGATTTTCCAGAGTAGACCAGCAGACTGACACTACTCGTGTCCAGGTATCAGTGTTGGTGACTGATCGATCACTGAACCTTTGGGGGTTTACTAGTGTTTGGCACACAGTGGGCTTTCTTAAATATTTTGAATAGCAAAAGAATACATAAATAACGATGAATAAGTATCCATGTTGTCTTTTTAAAAAATTTTTATTTTATATTGGAGTATAGTTGATTTACGATGTTGTGTTAGTTTCAGGTGTACAGCAAAGTGATTCAGTTATACATATACATATAATCTATTCTAGTATCCATGTACCCCTAAAAGAAAACCACAGACATTATTATTTCTAAACACGTGTTTTGTGGGTCTCTAGATGGAAGCCTGGACTTACTGAGAGACAGTATGAAGCAAAATAAGAACTTAAACGTGGACACGTCCTATCAGTGGAAACTCGGTCAAGTCATTTAACTCTCTGAGTCTCAAATTGTCATTTTTAAAATCGGGATAATAATATTATTTTTATGACTTTCAGGAGGATTAAAATAACTGTGAATGTAAATTACGAAGTCCCTGAATCGTAACCATCATGAACTCAGACTAATTTTCCTTCCTTTGTTTCCTCCTTTCTCAAACAATATTTTTAGAGCCACTGATAGAGTGAAATGTCATACAATGAGGACTTATCCTTGAAGACAAACTTTGCAGAAGGTTTTGAATATGATAGTATATATAGGTTAAGAAATGAAGAAAGAAACACCTAATTCTGTCTGTGAGAGTTCAGGAAATATTTCTCAAAGTAGGTGTCTCTAGATCTGATTTTAAGAAGATGAATAGGAATTCTGTGGTCGGAGAGAAAAGATGGGGCAGAGAAAAGAGAGGATGTCATGGAGTATCAACCACAAAGTTCCAGGCGCCTCAGGGAGCATCAGATCGGGGGAATTTTTAAGAGGATTAGTATGGCTGGGATGTTGAGTGTGAATGGAATTCTGGGTGAAGACGGTGGGCCTGTGATGGTACCCAGGAGCCTGTGCTGTCTCAGGTAGGTGATAAGGGGCCACGAAGGTGTGATGTAGAGGAGTGGATTGAGCCTGGATGCAGGGAGACAAGGCACAGGGATGCCAGGTATAGGGTGAGAGCATTCCTCCAGGATAGTAGAGGATCAGGAAGCAGAGTTCATGGCTAAGAGTGAAATAGACATATCATAGGGTCTTATCAACTGGCTTAGTCATCAATGAGTTGTCAGAGGATGTCTAAAGAAATAATGTTAATTCCAAGTAGTTCATATAAATACAATTTTCAATTCAGTGTCACAAACGTGGATTGGATCACTGCCATCGAGATCCTCTGCAGAACAAGGGTCAAAGTCTAATTTCTCCCAGCCATGCTCCTACTGGCAACGCATTTCTTATTGAACGATACTCCTGGGGACAGAGATTTCTGGATCCAGTACACTGTTAATGGTTAACTTTCTCTATGGTAAGCATGTGTTATAACAAAATTGGGATATACTGCTTCTGAACTTTGAAAAATCATTTCTTGGTCAACTTCACAGAAACCGAGAAGGTTCAGGTTACAGTGTTAATTGTCAGAAAGTTCTTAATTGTCATTTAAGGAAAAGGTGATCCACTCAGGTCAATAGAGAGAATTTTAGAATTAGAATTTACCACTGTGGGTAGGGCTTAATCTGTGTCCTCACTTTTGGAATGCTGGAATGTCAAGGAAGGACTTCAAGAGTTCTATTTGCAAAGAATTTCTAGAGTCCCAGGAAAACAAAGTAGAGAAGAACAGCAGCCAATGGTCTGGCCACTCAATGAGGGCATTCTGACTCCCCAAGAGGGAAGCCATGAATTAAAGGAGAAGGTAGAGGTGCTCCAGGTAGACTTTTGTGAAGCAGGAACTGACTGAAAGTTTGGGTCTGTCCAGGATGCTGTAGATATTAGTTGGAGAGAGATGTGTACGTGCACCCTACATGCTCCCCACACAGCTCGCATGTTCCCCAGTCTCCTGCGCAGGGACTACAGCTAATGCACAATGAGAAATTTGAAAGCAAGACAGCCAGGTGACTTTGTGGGGCCCTAAAAATGAATGTTGGTCACTTAAAAATCACACCATCACAGTTTGGCCAAAAGAGTCATAATCACATGGAAAGAGCCATTTAGATTTCAGAAGTGATGGAGGAAACATCTAGCAGCAAATGAGCATTTGCTTATGAAATGCTTTGTCTTTAGAAAGCAAACTGCAGAAACCTATGGGTATGAGAGACCCCGGTTTGGTAAACTAGTGTTGTTTCCAGACAGTCTCTGCACCATCCTGCGGTAAAACTCCATTTCATTCAGTTCCATCAGCTTCAAACTTGGTCATGTGACTTGTGATGCCCTTCCTGTTAAGGGAACTGTATTTCTCTTTTCAACTAACATGAGGTTTGAACAAAGACTTATCAGGGAAAGCGACATGAGCCACTTCTGAGCAGAAGTTTCAAGTGCCAAAACATGACTCTGCCCTCTCATTTCCCGTTGTCATGAGCCCAGTCATGTTCTAGATGGGAACAGTCCTTCCACCTGGGGTCTGGGGGAAAGAGGATGTAGTGACGACTACAGTAATTATCTGTGATGAGAACATAATGTGAGCAAGAAACAGAACTCTGCGCGCAGTCACTGAGACCCAGGATCATTTGTTACGGCAGCATAACGTCACCTATCCTGACTACTCTGCCTCATTCATAGCGTCCACGGTCCTTGGTAGGGATTATAAAATAATTCCAGCAGGACAGAGCCCATAGCTGTTATGTAACACTACTGACTTTATGAATGCCTTTCTAACTTTCTTTTTCAGTATTGTTGTCCCCGCCTACAAAACACCACCTGTAATTGTGTGCTGCTGACTGCAGATGCACCAGAAACTGCTCAGCCATAGGCTCTGACTTCAAATGAATGCGCTCAGCCTGCTACCTCTCCTCCCAGAGCAAGCGACGAAGGCGGACAAGTAAATATTATGGCTGCATGCTTATTTTTAATTTCATAAAGTTCATTTATATGCAGATTACAGATGGCTTTGGGGTTCTAGGCAAGTTGCCAGAAAGATTCTTTAGGTCCTAAAGTCTGGGCATACAGTCTTGACTTGCCTGCAGTGGCAGTATATTTCAACGATTAAAGTGCTTGAGCCTGAAGACAGATTTCAGATCCACTGTTATTAAGAAGAGGTATTCAAGCTCCTGGCAAAAGCAGAGGCTCTAATAGCTTGCTCTAAAGGGACAGAATAATTGGGAGCCACTGTGCTGGACTGAAATAGAAACAGTTTAAGCAAAGAGACATAGAGCACAAGTGGCATATAGGTTCCTGACGTCAAAACTCTACCAGCTGTTCATCCTTACGCACAATTTTTTCTCTGCAGGATTTTATTTTCTCACCCATTTTTAATTATTGTCTTTTATATTTTGAGATATATATGTGTATGTATATTATATAAATATAGTTTATGAAGTAGATTCATTATGATTACTTTACGTAGATAACGCTATTTTTTTCTCTTTTTATACTGAAGAGAAAAATCAATTTTTTTAATAAAGAAATCATGGATTTAGACACACTTGAGTTGCTAATATTTGAATTTTCTGGGCAAAATTATCTAATTTAGAAATATTATTTGGTTTAATGTGTTTAATTTGGCCCTATGAAAAAATAAAAGCAGTTTCACAAATGCTATTTCTTGCTGCCAGGTTCAGCCTTGAGATGGGCATGTGTCAATCTAACCAGCGATGGTTTCATCTCAGCTGTGCATGGATCCCAGAAGGAGGATCCGAGACTTTAAGAAACTTCCTTCTATGAAAGGGACCCTCCTACACTGCTGGTGGGAATGTAAACTGGTGCAGCCACTATGGAGAACAGTAAGGAGGGTCCTTAAAAAACTAAAAATAGAGTTACCATATGACCCAGCAATACCACTCCTGGGCACATATACAGAGAAAACCATAATTCGAAAAGACACATGCACCCCTATGTTCATAGCAGCACTATTTACAATAGCCAGGACATGGAAGCAACCTAAATGTCCATCAACAGAGGAATGGATAAAGAAGATGTGGTACATATATACAATGGAATATTACTGCACCATAAAAAGGAACGAAATAGTGCCATTTGCAGAGATGTGGGCGGACCCAAAGATTGTCATACAGAGTAAAGTAAGTCAGAAAGAGAAAAACAAATATCATATAATATCGCTTATATGTGGAATCTAGAAAAATGGTACAGAAGAACTTGTTGGCAAAACAAAAATAGAGTCACAGATGTAGAAAACAAACTTATGGACACCAAGGTGCGAAGGGGGTGGGATGAATTGGGAGATTGGGATTGACATATATACACTAATATGTATAAAATAGATAACTAATGAGAACCTACTGTATAGCACAGGGAACTCTACTCAGTGCTCTGTGGTGACCTAAGTGGGAAGGAAATGCAAAAACGAGTGGATATACGTATACATATAACTGATTCACTTTGCTGTACAGCGGAAACTAACGCAACATTGTAAAGCAACTATACTCCAATAAAAATTGAAGAAAAAAAGAAACTTCCTTCCATTGAATTCAGGAAGATGGAGCAGCTTGTGGGGAGCAGGCGATTGTGTGACATTGCCCTTGAGCTTCGCCAGTGAAGCAGTGAGCCCTGAGAAAAGCCTTTCGGGGAAGAACAGCTGCCATGGTGCCCAGCAGGAGGTTGGAAGTGGTGAGGGAACGGGCGGAGCCTCTGTACTTGAAGAAACTAAAGCAAGTGAAAGTAGAAAGCAGGTCAGCACCACCTGAAAGCCCTGCTCAGTACAAAATGCAGTGTGTCAGCTCTCAGTGTGGACAGCCTGAGATCCACTTGCTCAGGAGGAAGGACGCCAGGTGTGCCATTGATAATGAGGAACAAGAAGGCCGGCGAGCTCAGAAGCTGTGTAGTTTTGGAGGCTTGTTAGAAATGCCGAGAAAGCGCCCCTTTGTACTTATGCTGTAGAACCAGGACACCTGCTGGCTCTGGCTCCCCAGGTACGTCCACCTGCCCATGTGTGCCGTCACCCAGGAGAGACATCACGCAAGACCCGAGCCAGGATCTGCTCCAGTAAACCTTCCAGGACCTCCTGGGCTGAGTTAGGGGCTCCCCGCACATGCCACCCAGCCCCCACACTCAACTCCAGCAGCACAGAAATCTCACTACCCTAACTCTCTGAGTATCTGTCTTGTCCACTGGATTACGAGTTCAGGGAGGGCACAGAACAGTTCCTAACGCGAGTCTCCACCAAAGCGCCACTGGATGAGAGAATGAATAAGATGAGGACGCCAGGGGCCCCGGCTCTGGGTCCTGGATTCGCCCACTTCCAGGGGTGACACAGGCAGCCCTCCCCTTGAGGAGACATCCTACACAGGAGCAGCTTCTTGCCAGGTAGCAGCAATGCGGGGTGTTGACTCTTTGGGGGTGTGCAGAAATAGCACATTCTCAAAGCAGACCCCAGCCCCACAAGCTCGTGGAACTTGAGGTTGAGTAGTAATAGACACTGAACAAATACATAGGGAAACAGGCACTAGAAAGGATGCAAAGTCCTTTATGGTGAAAGCGTAAAGGTTTAGGAGAAGGAATGGAGTCCTACTTGGGTCTGGAAGAGTCAGTTTCTCTAAGGAGGTGACAACTGAAGTTGAGACCTGAGGAAGGAGAAGGGACCGAGGGAAGGAAGCAAGGGCAGAACTTTCTGGAGTAACCCGGAGGTGGTGCCTGATTGCAGGGGGCTGAGGGAAGGGCAGCGTTGGCTGTGGGCACAGGAGCCTGGATTGGAATCCCAGCTCCATCACCTACATGCTGCGTAGCTGCGGGCAAGTCCCTTCGTCTCCCCAAGCCTCTGTTTTCACATCCAGAAAACGGTGGGAGGAATTTTATTACCTGGATTAAGTAAGATGAAACATGTTAAATACTTGGGATTAAATAAAATGAAATACGTTAAACACGGTCAGCGCAAATAAATGGTGTTGGCAATCATTCTATTATTGTCGCTGTATTCCTGAAGCATCATCATTCATGCAGTGCCTGCTCTGGGCAGGGCACTGTGAGAAAATGTTACATGAACTGGATTTCTGTTCTGTCTTGTATGGGGGAGACCACGAGGATCAGTACAGGAAAATGTGAGCTTCATTAGTGTATGTTCAAGGCATTTCACACGTACTAATGTGGGGGGCTTTATGGTGCATTGTTGTACAGATGAAAGGGAACAGTGAGAGCAGGGAGGAAGCTTATCTTTGATGAATAGCTTCCAAAGACAGAAGAAATGAATTGTTGCCAATGGTTCTGGAAATGATCATTTGGAGGTAGAAATTTCCTCCCGCTTCTGCAATGATCCCTCTGCAAAGACCGAGCGCTCAGACCTCACTCGAAACAGCTGTGGTGGCTCTGATAACACATCCAATTGCCAAGCCTTCAGGGACTGCGGCTGAGCTGTGGGTCAGGTGGGGATTACCAGGGAACTGCAATTGCAGAGAAGAACAAACGTGCAAAAGCGTTGCGTTATCAGCAGGAGTGGGACCCACTGATGGCGCCCTACAGGATTATGATGCTCTGTCACCTTCAAAATCACCTTCGGGAGAAGCAACTGCCCTTCTAACAGACAGGCCAAGTTCTCCAAGTACAAAAACTTTGGCACATTTAAAATAAATACAGTGGAAATGCATCACTTTTCTAAGCTCAGACTTCTGTGACCATTAGGGTTGGGTAGGGTGCATCTGGACAGGTGTTTATTCCCTAGAAACTTCTGTGAGCCTCCGGGATGCAACGGGCATTTATTTGTCTGCTTCACAGGCACACTCATCCTCCCAAAGCTGGTTCTTTCTTTGACAGGGAGGAGAAGCTTCCCCCTGATTTGTAAGTAGCCAGCACCGCAATTCACCAGTAGGGAGCCAGCTCTCTAATAAGCTACTTTTCTTTTCCATGTAAAGACGAGAAAGGCAGAAAGGCATCTGTTCGTGGACACTGAACTTGGTAGCTAAATCAGGATGGCTCCCAGAAACACTGTATAATGGGATAAGGAAGGATACCTAAGGGTGAGGTGTGCGTCTGCGGTCACCAGCTGCCTAGACAGCCCCCAATATTCCGCTCCTGTTGCTGTTCACACCTATGTTACCCCCTCCCCTTGGGTGTGGGCTGGACCCAGTGACCTGCTCCAATGACCAGACCATGCAAAGGTGATGGGTCAGATGTCACTTCCAAGATGAGGTGACAAAGACTGTGACTCTGTCTTGCTCTTAACTTCTCTCTTGCTGATGCACTGTTGCCCTATCCCTTGCTTGCTCTGAAGAAGCTAGCGGCTGTGTTGTGAGCTGCCCTATGGAGAGGGCCTAAGAGCAAGAAGCTAAGGCCACTAGCCAATAGCTCATGAGAAACTGAGGCCATCAGACCAACAGTCCATGAGAAACTGAATCCTGCCGACAACTAAGTAAGTGAGCTCGGGTCTGTCCCCAGCAGATCTTAGGATGTCTCTGTCCCAGCCAACAGCCTTGAGACAGACCCCAGAGTCAGAGGGTCCAGCAAGGCTGTGCCTGGATCGCTCACCCACAGAAACTGTGAGACAGATAATAAATGTTTTGAGCCACTCAACCCGGGGTGGGGGGGATTTGTTATGCAGCTAGAGATGACTACTACACACACACAGAGTATAGTTACCCAGAAATGAAGGAACTGAGAGGCCAAGTTAGAGGAGCAGGGGTAAGGCAACCCAAAGATTAGAGACAGAGGAAGCCCACAGGCCTCTAACCCAGACCCCAGGCTGGAGGGAAAGGGATGGAAATGATGTTAGCAGAGCCTAGAAGTTATTGGCCAGAACCAAACTGGTCCAGTCCATCAGGAGCTGGCACCACAGAGGAGAAGCAACTCTGAGGAAAGAAAGGAAGAAGTGTTGTTGGTTTTCCCTTCCTGTGCCCCCCAGACTCCTGCTGGTGCTGGTGCAGAGCCTGAAGCACCCTCTGCCGGGTCACCCCTGCGATGCAGAGCAGAGAGGAGAAGTACAAGGGGTAGGCTGGGCCAAACAGGACCAGGCCCGGGCCCAGGAGCACCCCAATCAAACACCCGGGATTACTCGTGCTCTCTCCTTGGGACTCCGTCTCAGGTCGGACTCCCAGATTTAACCTGGTTTTCGTTTATTTGTGATTCCACGTGGGGGGAGTTTCCTGGAAATGCTCCCCATCACTCTTCCTTGTTTTACTCACCCTCCTTGCAGATGAGAGCGATGTGATGGGTGAGACTGAAGAAGGGACCGGCCTGTGTGGTGAGCTGAACAATGCCTTCCCCCAAGACGTCCATGTCCCAATCCTGAGAACCCGTGGATGCAACCTTACGGGGAAAGAGGGACTTTGCAGATGCGATTAAGGTAAGGGTCTTGAGAGGAGGAGAGTATCCTGGATGGTCCAGGTGGGTCCAAGAAAACAGGGATTTTTATAAGAGGAGGTGTAGAAGGATCAGAGAGGAAACAGGAGATGTGGTGATGAAAGTGAGAGGTCGAAATGATGCAGGAATGTGGGAAGGTTCCAGAAGCTGGAAAAGGCAAGGGGACGATTCTCCTCTAGAGCCTTGAGAAGGAGCCGACCTGCCAAACCTTGACTTCATCCCCAGCGAAATGGATTGCATCCTTTTAAGACCTCCAGTACTGGGGGAGAATAAAATTATGTCTTTTTAGCCACCAAATTTGTGGTAATTTGTTACAGCAGCTCTAGGAAACAAATACTGTCTGCTCACCTCAGCAGTCCTCCCTGGCTCTGTGGGGTCTTCCTATGAAAGGGAGCACAGGTTCTGGTGGGTGGGTTTTTCCTCCCGGGGAAGCGGTCAAACCCAGGTGGGCAGTGGAAAAGGATGAAGTGAAGTGCTAGCAAGCTCACTTGCTCTGTGGTCCTAATGGAGCTATTTTTACCCCCATCTCTCTGAGTCCTGAGTGTATCTCTCAGCTGGTTTTGAAAGCAGGGGAATCTAATATGATATATGCTCCTAAACCTCAATCAGCTTCATGTGTGTGAGGGGAATCGGTAACTGTCTTGGTATAAACTGTGTGTGTGTGTGTGTGTGTGTGTGTGTGTGTGTATCTCCTAATGGTTCTGTTTTCATGGAGAACACTGTCTGAAACACAGACACTAATCAAAAGAAAGCTGCCATAGTCATAGCAACTTCGATAAAACAGACTTCAGGACAAGGAAGATTATCAAGGACAAAGAGTAACCATACATAATGGAAAAGTGAATTCTCCAAGAATAAATAATAATCCTAAATGCATATCCAACAACAACAGAGAGTCAAAACATATGAGGCAAAAACTGATAGAACTGAAAGAAGAGACAACTCCACTATTATAGTTGGTGACTTCATATCCCTCTCTCAGTAATTGATACACCAAGCCAGCAAAAAAATCAGTAATGGTAAAAAGGACCTGAACCACAGGATCAATCGATTTGACCTTATTGACATTTATAGAACACACCATCGCACAACAGCAGAAAACAAGTTCTTCTCAGAAACACATGGAAAATTCACCACAATAGACCACATCCCAGGTGATAAAACCAACCTGAACAAAATGAAAACAAAAATTCCACCTGTCAAAATTCGTGAGATGCAGCAAGAGCAGTGCTTAGAGGGAAATTTATAGTATTAAATTCGAATGTTAGAAAAGAAGATCTATTATATATGACATAAGCTTTCATCTGGGAAATTAGAGAAAGAAGAGAAAATTAGACACAAAGCAAGTAGAAGGAAGGAGATAAAATTAGAGCAGAAATTAATGGAATTAAAATCAGGTAATGATAGAGAAAATCCATAAAAATCAAATATGGTTCTTTGAAAAGATCAATAAAATTGATTGACTTCTATCTGGTTAACCAACAATTTAGAATAACTGGAGGGATTTATAATGTATTTGTTTTATATGGTGCGGTATCTTTGCATTTAAAAGAATTATGCTGTTTCTACCTCCCAGTTGGATTATTGAATCAGAGTCTAAACCAGCATGGTGATAACAAACAAATTGATAAAGGCCAGGTGGTCACTAAGCCTACAGTTTCGTCAATTGCCACTGGGTGAAAAGCTCTGGAGAATTCCACGGAGGGACCAAGGAAGTGGTCCTGAAGCTTAGGAGCCTGTGTGGCATCACTTTGCTGCCTGCACATCTGTTCTCTGCTCTATCGAGTCACACTCGTTTCACATACAGGTTTCTGATTTTCCGAGGATCATTCAGGGTATACTGATTGTAGTTTTTCTTTTGTTTCTTTTTCATTAAAAAACAAATACAGAAAGCAAGAAGAAAGAGAGCTCCAAGTGACTTGTGTCTACATCTGGAAAAACAATGTGTATTGAAGTCTTTCCAGTCGGAACCCCACGGTCAATACTTCTTCTAACTGAATTTTCTCCGCACTGCCTCATAACAAACACCTGAGCCCCATTTCACAACCACACCATCGCCAGAAACCTTTTACTTCTCAGTGGGCCAGCTCTTTTCCCTTTCATTATTTTACAGAACAGTTTTTACACAGATGCTCTGCACTTTGTTTACACAATCATGAAAGAATAGAGCTGAAAGAGAAATTGGGATCATCTTCTCCAAGCCCCTCATTTCACAGATTAGGGCCCTTGGGTGGGTCCAAGGGCTGGAGTCACAAGGCCGCTTCCTTAGTGGTGGAGCTGGGCCCGGAGCCCACGTTCCCATGTTCCCGGGTCAGCGTTCTCTCCTCCGTCCCTGTCTGTGTCGTCTCATTGTCACTGTCACAAAAGGTGATTATGTACACATATGCCTGCTTCCCAGATATAATCGACCATCAACAGTGGGGATGGTTCAACCTTGGGCTTTGAAAAGACCCATTCTTTTGGTGATGCTTTCACTGTCTTTCATTTAAATGATCATTAATGTCTTTCATTTAAATGAAAGACAGTGAAAATTTTGACCCTGTGTCAAAATTTTAATTCCTCCTCAGTCTGCCATGAAAGTCAAAATAATCACCTACAATTCTCCTTTCATTATGTGACCTCTGGGAAAGCTGAGTTTTCTATTTCATGGTTCGTAACCGCGGGGGTGGGAGAACATGTTCAGAGAATTCCGCAGTGGTTAGAGGCCTGGGCCTGAATCCCATCCACACTCGCCATTTGCAAGCTGGGCAACTCTGAGCCCCCTGCTGCCACTCCCAGCCTTAGGTTCCTCTCAGTAGTAGGGAGAGGTTGACTGAGTCAAGATGCTTGGGAAAGTAGATGTTAGTTAACTCAAGTCAACGAAATAGTAAATGTTCATCCATTAGTTATTATCAGCCCATTTTCTGGAAATGCATTTCTCAGTAAAAGACATGAAGGCAGAGCTATTTCTGCTGATATTATTATTTTCTTTTGTTTGCTGTGGACACACATCACGTGCTCTTGCTCGGGAGAAGTCATTGTTCTGCTCTAGCTTAAACCGATCACATACAGCTTGCAGACAGCTAAGATCCTTAACATTCTTTGTCATGGGAAATTCCGTTACTTTATGCTTCTTCCCTTTTGTGCTTATGCAGATCACCTTTTGACCCTCAACCATTCAAAATAAATCTAATCTTAAGCGATTTGTCACATGTTCTAATTAGACAAACTTGCTTTCGGCTCTTTACTCTACTTGCATTCTATCCAGTATCTCCTTCAGACTCATGTCATCAACGTTGCTCTAGGGCTGCTCTCGGCATCACCTCTGTCACCAAACAAGCCTTTGATTTAAAATGTGGGACAGGCAGAGGCAGGGATGGCCTCACAGAGTACAGCTGAATGCTTCCTTTCACACTGCTGGGCACACTGGGTCTGCCTGCTCTGTCAGGGGCGAACCCTCTGGGTGGCACTGTGTTCCCGGACCCTGTGTCTCTGTCTCATCCTAAAGACCTCAGGCAGGATCACATTAAGCGCCTTGCTAAAATACAGACTTCTTCTGTCTCTAATATCCCCCAATCTAACAGCCCACTGCGTCTACGAAGAGCTTGTGTTCCCATCAGACCTTTAATAAATGGGAAAGAGTTTTGTATTTTCCCGCATATATTTTCATTTTACAAGCCTTGCATTTCACACCATCTGCTGATGTGGGCACTTATCATGCTGCCAGTCAGCTTAAATTTTATTTTTAGATGCCAGCTTTGGGCAGACCATGAAAATTCTGCAGGCTAAATTTTCAGACGTTCTAAACAAAATGTCTCAACAATCTTTTAAGACCCCGTGAGAGTGGATGGGGTCAGAAGCCGAAATCACTGAGAATCACTTGTGGTTCTTTCAAGAAAAGAGAAATGCAAACAGCTGCAACTGGAAAGGGATCAAATAACGGATGCTTATGTAACTGTATCCTGCACACTAGTCAGGAGACTTGACTATAAACAGGCAATCATATGTGAAACACAGCACTAGGGGAAATTCTCAGCCCAGAGAGTGAAACCTGACAGCTAAATAAGCAGATTGCTGGGAAGACCCCAAAGGACGGAATGAAAATCCTTAAGCGTCTTTTCTCCTAAGAAGGTTCTGATCTTCCCTTGAGCCTTCCCTCAATTTGACTTAATAAAAAAAAAAAAAAAAGAGAGAGAGAGAGAGAAGCAGAGGCAGAAATGTGCAGAAACATTAAGAATCAACATTCCTTCAGCAGTATGTGCAGTCTTCTTGTTTCACCAGCAGCTGTCTGTCTTCGTAAAACAGAGACCCAGCCAGGATACGAGCTGTAAGAAGTGCTGATCGGTATACCCTGGGACATTTTTATTCTACTCTTTTGGAAGACTCTTTGGGGGAAATGTTTAGCAGGACCCTGCAAGCTGAAAAATGTATGGCATGTATGCCTGAATTTCCCAGTCAGTGACACATTGTTGAAAAATATTAACTGTGTTACATGAGCTCTGAAGCATCTGCTCAAAATCCAGCAGAGGATGTTGAGACACATCCAGGGCAGCACAGAGATAAGTGATGGGAAAAGGAGAGAAATCCTGAGTCTTACATCAGTAGTGGAGGTGTTGAGACCAATGAAATAAAAATTAACCTCTTGTTCACTAGGGATGTGACACAAGTGAGGTCTCTTACAAAGTTCACAGAACAACAAGATGGAGGTCTATTTCTGAGAAAGGGTGGCTTTGGAAGTTGCATGTTACAAATTTCTGAAAAATAACAAACTCTGTTTAAGTGAACAGACAGGGAGCAGCAAGCATTTAAGTATTTTGTGGGGTGATAAATTATTATAGTTAGAGTGAAAATAAGATTTCTAGTTACTATTCTACAGTGAGTCGATATGCCGAGCCTGATTTTGTAAATAAAGTTGTATTGGCTCACAGTCACATCTATTTGCTTGCACGTTATTCATAGGTGTTTGCAGGCTACAGCGAGCAAAGTTGAGCAGCTGCCACTGAGACCAGATGGCCCGAAAATTCGAAAATATTTACTCTGTGGTCCTTCCCATAGAAAGACTGCGAACCCCTGTTCTAGAACATACACAGGCCTTTCTTTGTTGCTCATGGTCGTACTCGTAAATCCAACTGACCATCTCACAGCTGAGTGACAGGAGAGACTCGGTATCACTTTAAATCACCTTCTAAGTTCTAAATGCAGAATCCAGGACTGCAGATGTCTTGACTATGGTGAATTGTTGGTGAAGAATTCTAGTACAGAGGACACAATCACCACCCTTTGTAAACTGCTATGAACCTGCATTTCTGTTTCTCAATGCTACTTACAGGTCTCCTAGTAGATGTTAGGGTGCCTGAGGTTTTGTTGTTTTACATCATGCTCATCTTGGAAGCACTTAGAAAAGGACCGGAATGCAGCAGTTACACAAAATACATCTTCTGGATAGACTGATGAACTTGCAAGTGACATTAATAAGTTCTCTAAATTTACAAGAAACAGATTTACTAAAATTATAATCTGATTTGTAAAAATACTACAATTTAATTAAAGTTATTGTTATTAAAGAAATTAGTTTTGAAAGCTACCTCTTAAATCACCTCTCATACTGCATAATGGTTTTCTACAGTTCTGGACATTTTCCTGTTGATCTAATTGGTAGAGGGTTATACGGGTTCCCCTTAAGGTTTATATGATTCTTCCATTAACTGTTCTAAAATATCATCATGGAATATCTTTCTGGATGTTGAATGTTTTCACCCATTTAAATACCTCAGGAAGAAGTTCTCTCCTAACTTTAAAGGTTGATTATGTGTGTGTTACTGAAAAATAACAAAAAGTAAGCCAGAGAGAGAGAGAGAGAGAGAGAAAACACAGAAAGCCATAATCATAGCCATAATGGCTGCCATTTATTGAACACTTAACATAGGCCAAGCACTCGCCAGGAATTACTGACACATGGTCTCTAATCCTCGGTCCAGTTCTGTCCTTGGCTCTCTTTACAGATAAGTAAACAGATGCTCAGAGAAGCTAAGTTACTTGCTAAAATTTGTACAACCAATTTATGTACAACTGGGATTTGAGCTCAAGTCTTTCTGGCTCCAAAATTAAAGCTCTTTCCGTTATGCATCATGCTGTCTTTGAAAAGGGGAAACACATCTTTTCGTTCTGGGGGACTCAGCAGAAGAATTTAACTGCTTTTGCTAGTGCAGCATACAAGTAAGCTTTCCTAGTAAGCCTGAGGTTCTTAAGATGAGATATGGCGAACAGAGGCACTGTATGCATCCGGGAAACACCTGCATGCCTGCAGAGAGCAAAGAAAAAGTCCCTTCTACAGGAGCATCCAGGTAGCACAGAAGTCAGAAAAGAGATCCAGTGAACTTGAGATGAGAGGCGCATGATGGCTGGCCTCCAAGAGCCCAAACTTGGGCTCCTGGGACAAGTTCATGGGCCATGGAGGACTTTCTGCGGAGGATACCTGGCTCGTTCTCAAGCACTGGCCAGGTGATAACAGGAGGAAGCTCCAGACAGAGGACAAAACAGATGTAACAGCACTGACGTGAGAGGAGGCAAAGCACAATCAGGTACCCACAAGTGGCTCAGCCTCTGCAGAGCTGAGGCTGGTGGGAAAGGGTGGGGCGAGGCTGCAGGTGCTACAGGGCCTCGCGCACTATCCCAAGAGGTCTGGGTTATTTGTTCTGCAGGGAATGAGAACCATTGAAGGATTATGAAGGCAGACTTGAGTTTTAGACTGATGACTTGGAGAGCTGTGGGTCAGGCCCGCAGCCAAGCCAGCCTCTCCTGCAGCACCCACAGGAGTAAGTGATGCATCCAGGGCAGGGGCAGTAGGATGAAAAGCTTAGGAAAGTGACTTCTGACTAATACTGAAGACAAACATTTACTGAGACCTGGAGCCAGAGATCATCAAAATGATTCTTACATTATATGCAACTCAAAAGGCCGGGAAGAAATGGAAATAATTTTCTACTTTGTGGATGTTATAAATATTAGATTTTAAAACATGTTAAATAAGAAATGAGAATCTTAAACTGATCCAAAAGATAAGCTCAAAACAGTTCTTAAGATTTTCCATAAGAAGGCAACACCAGGGTAAAATTTCTACACACCTTCCTCGTCTTTTTATCCAAATCCAAAAAATTATTTAAATTCTGTATGAGATGGTTAAGGAAAGGAAAGGAAGAACTGTGTAGTTTGTACACTTACGTTTAAATTTTGTTTAGAAATGACAGTTTTTACTCTGAAAACTAGGTCGTGAAAACTTATTTATAAGAAAAAACAGACCAAAACTCCTCAAAAGTCCAAAAAGCTGTTAGATGAGTAGTAAAGGTAAACCACAGTAGAGGGAAATATCCAGAATGGGTTTTGATACACAGAAGATCATGCAACAAAAAGAACTAAAAATGTGGGGAAATTGATTTGCCATGCAATATTGATGTTTACAGTCAGAAGATCCCAATTCCTAGAGTCATATGAGAAGGTTCTCTAAGAGAGGTAATTAAAACGATAATCAAGTGAACCAACTACTACTGAACCAACTCTGCAGGAGTTGCCAGGAGACAATAGGAATGGCAGTGCATCCCACCTGCACAGGTGAGGTTCTTCAATTCACCACCTCCTAATCTCTGCTGGGATCCACCCACATCTGTCTCAACAACTGTCACGTCCAATCTCACAACCACTAAATGTGTCCACAAGTGACTGGTCCACTAGAGAACCACTGTGTCTGGGACACAAGACTTCCACCCCATAATAAGAAGAGTTTGCTAAGAATCCAGATACTCTGTGGCAGGAAAAGACTAGAAGACCTTCCAAATGAAAGCCTAGCTCTGCCTACAGAACTTCCTTGGTGCTCAGTCAAGAGAAGCAGTCTTCGATCTGTTAAGAAACCTTAGGGACTTCCCTCATAGTCCAGTGGGTAAGACTCCATGCTCCCAGTGCAGGGGGCCCAGGTTCGATCCCAGGTTGGGGAACTAGATCCCCACAGGCATGCCGCAACTAAAGAGTCTGCACGCCGCAACGAAGATCCTGAGTGCTGCAATGAAGACCCGAAGCAGCCAAAATAAATAATAAATAAATAAATATATTTTTTAAAAGACCACTTCAAAAGAAACCTTAAACCAGAGGTTTAGAGCACAGTATAACCTGTAGCTTGAAGCACTAAGTACTTCCTTGACCAAACTTCCAGAGGTATGTGTAAGGCAGTTTACTTCAGATTAATGCCCTCAGTGGCTTCAGGATTTTTGAAAATGTCTTTATTTCTCAATTAATAGGAACCCAAATCAGTGACCTTCTCTGCCTCATTAACTAGCTAAGATATGATGATCTCTATGGGTTCAGCGACCAAGCACACAGGGGTTGCTGGACTCAAGCATCCAGCCTATTGTTCCTATGGATCATGTTAATATCCCTGGAGCCAGTTCAATTTCATCTCATTTTTCTGTCAGTGATGAGTAATCCCAATCTTGAACTTCCCTTTGTATATCCAGTTTCCTAATTCTTCAATCATCTTTGTATCTTTCCTCTGATTCCTCTATACTACGGTAAGCTTGATTTAAAACTTATTTAAAATTCATGTGAGGACCTGACTTATCTTGAAGAAAACAAAAGGATAAAATAAAAGTTTGAGGACGTCAGGGCTGTTTTCACTCTTCCTGATTCTCTTTAAAGGGCACCACTACTTCACCCAGCAGTCATGCTCAGAGACAGTGCAAAGAGAAAGGGCCGCCCACTGTCCCCCTCGCTGTGTGCCGTCCAAGGCACACGTATGCTTACGATGCTGCTACACCCGGTCATGCGTGTGTGTGCCTATTCATTCCATCCCCCATGTGTCTATTCATGCAGGCATCCATTTAACATTATGTACCCCCGGTGCTGGGACAAATAAAAATATTTAAAAGCTCTGGTTCCTGCCACAGGTCTCAAAAGCTCATCAGATGGCCCAGGGAACGTGTGACAGAAGGACATACAGACAAATAAGCATCATGAAATACGATGTGAGGATTCCTGTAGAAATAACATAATAATAATACAGAGCAGGAGAGTATGGGACCATGGGGTAGGTTCCCACCACCTCAGCCTTCATCTCCAGATCAGTGATTCCCTGCTGGTCCGTGAGAAGCCGAGGACACGGGTCCCTTCACCACCTCAACTCTACTTCTGGTCTACTTGGGTCTCTCTCCTGGCAGAACAGGTCAAAGGACGAAAGGAGAGCAGGAATGTCCAGGATTAGAACAGAAGGCTCGGTAGCATCATGAGTGCTTTCAACAACACTGAGACCCAGACTTGCTAAACTTTCAGTAAACCAGACAAACCAACTGTCATGGACGGAACCGTGTCCCCCCACCCCACGTGAATTCACACGTCGAGGCCCTAACTCCCAGTGTGACTGCACTGAGAGTGAGCAGGGAATTCAGATTAAATGGAGACCTAAGAGTGGAGCCCTGATCTGGTTTGATTTTAGTGTCCTTATAAGAAAAGACAACAGAGCTTGCTCCCTCCCTGTTCCTCTCCCTTTCTCTCTCCGTCTCCTTCTCTCTCTTTCTCTTTACCTCTTCCTCTCTCCCTGCTATGTGAGAGCACAGTGAGAAGGTAGCTATCTGCCAGTCAGGAAGAGAGCCATCACTACAACCCATTCTGGTACCCTAATCTCAGACTGCCAACATCCAGAACTGTGAGAAAATAAATTTCTGTTGTTTAAGCCACCCAGTCTATGCCATTTCGTTATAGCAGCCTGAGCTAATTCATACACCAAGCCATGGCTAGGAATCTTAGGAAAATATTCTATATTATAAATAAAACTCTGTTTAATCTCGTCATCTGTTATTTTCTTCTTTCCCTTCCCATTTTTGGCCAATGTCTTGATCTAGAGTTTGAGGCTTAGGTATGGCATAGAAGGTGAATTTTTAAGAAACTAAAGAAAAGGTTAAAAACTAAATATTTCCAGTTTGACCCACAAAGATAACAATTTTTCTTCTTTTCCTAAAAATTATCCAGAACACCAAAGAGCACAGGAAATGCATAGGTAATTTATATTTTTGACAAAATTAGAAGATCAGTAGAAACTCCAGACTCCAAAGTGGGTGTGAGGGCTACTAAACATAAGCAGGACCCAGAGTTGGGAAACCAAGAAAAGACACTCCAAGACAACCCCCATAAAGGAGGCTGTAGATTCAGAAAGGAAGCAGAGATGTACCTCAAGGTGAGGGGCCTGTAAAAGCCAGGTCCCTGTTTTGCAATTGTAGGAGTATTGGTGGGAGCCCTCTTGGATTCAGGATGTCAGGAGGCTAGGCTCCAGAAGGAATGGCGTCACTAGGAGTATGGCAGGAAGCAGCCCCACTCTGAGGCAGGAGATTCTGTCAGCATCTCCAGTGGCTGTAAGAACACAATGACTGGAATGTCATTTAATACAGTGATTCACCCCCACAAGTGCTCAGAGAGTTCTAGTGCTAATGACGAGAACGACCGGCAGTAGCAGTAGTAATATATAGTTCATGTTAAAGGGGCACTCTGAAAAATAGTAGAGTAAATGCAAAGTATTAATAAAACATCAAATAGCAGTAAAGTTGCTGGACTTCAAAAATAAAGAAGTCCATTGGGCAACCAGGCAGAAAGATCAATTTTGTTGTAAGGGAAAAGAGAAATTCAGGCTGGCCTTAGATTACCAAACAACAACCTTAATAAATTCTAAAAAGTAGAAATAACATAGACAGTTCTGTAATCTTAATGCAA
This sequence comes from Balaenoptera physalus, assembly GCF_965194825.1. NCBI lineage: Eukaryota > Metazoa > Chordata > Mammalia > Artiodactyla > Balaenopteridae > Balaenoptera > Balaenoptera physalus. Next base: position 171,567,321 of record NC_138890.1, read on the forward strand.
AAAAGGCTAAAATTAATAACAAAAACAGAAGAGAAAAATCCACAATCATCAAAACAACAGCAAATGTTTTTCTTGTGTAACAAAAGAAATTCAAACCAAATCAGCAAATATCTAGAAAATAATGATTGTGAACACATATAAAGCATACAGCTAAAGCAGCCTCCAGAGGAAAATGTATAGCCTTCAGTACTTACATAAATATGAGAGAAAAAATAAATCGATTAAGCATCTAACACAAGAAGTTCAAAATAAAAAACAAAACCAAAGAAAATTAATGTAAGGAATTAACAAAGAAAAAAACTGAAATTAAAAAAAAAAAACACAAATTCAATAAAAATAATAAATATATCCAAAACTCATTCCTTGGAGAAATAAAGAAAAATAAATTTTAAAAACTGCTAGATGATTCAGGAATTAATAGAGAAAGGACAAATTCCAAGAATAAGAAACTAACCAGGGAAAAGTAAACATCAGAACAGAAGTAATTGAAACCATGAAAAGAGATCACTCTACTCTATAAAATACAACTGCAACCTTAGATGAAAGAGACTGTATTTATAAGAGTATGTCTTTGAGAAAAACACCCCAGAAAAGAAAGTAAATCTAAACAGAAGAATCTGCACAGAAAAAAAGGGAATGATCTTTAATCTAAATAAACATTTGAGATGGAAGATGGTCACCCATGGGTGAAGCACTCAGAATCATCCCTGGCCAGTGCTGCCTGTGTTTGCTCTTATTATTGTCAAAACAGATCCAAAACCCCTCATAATTTATTAGTCAAAAGGATCAAGCAGAAAATTAGATAAAAACACAACATGACCTACTGAGCTAATTCCAGAAATTCAAGACTCATTCAATATTATAAAAGGGAAGAAATCATACAGTCTTGCCCACAGGTGATTTTTTTTAGAAACTCTTTTGATAAAGTTCAAGGTCAATCTTTAAAGAAAAGAAAAAGAATAAGAAAAAAGAAAATGTCTGTAAGTAGGAATACATGGTTACTTCCTTCAAATTATAACATTTATTTAACTTAACCCAAAAGCCAGCATGTTGTTTAAAGGACAAACGTCAACCCTACTAAATAAAAAAACAGACAAATGTGTCTACTATGACCACGTTACTGTCAACTTTTTTCTAGAGGTACTAGGCAAAGCAATTGGAAAGAAAAGGTGGCTATAAAAATCAGAAAGTAAAGATTTACTTGAAAATGATGTGATTATATACCTCAAAATCCTAAAAGGGTCAAATGGAAAACTACTACAAACAATGAGAAAATTTAGAGTGGTTGGAAGAAGCATATTCACTGAAAAGCTTTTGAAACCTTTATCTCAACTTTTTAAAAAAAAAGTGACCCCATCACCTATTTTTAAAAATGGGGCAAAAAGCCAGTGGCAGATGTTTAGTTCCCCTACCTGTCTGCAACCGTTCCTCAGGAATCCTTGTTAGTTGCCTTATGGATGAGAGTTTTGTTTAAGCAAGAGTGAAATTCCCATATGTTTCCTCACTCTAAATTCTTCTAGTTTTGCTTTATTTTCCTATGTGTTACCATAAATATCTTCCAAGGAGGTATCTTCATATGTTGCACACCATAGAGCTTAGTAATACCTGAGTAGTCAAGTGAAGGGGAGCCCCATGGACTCTCTGGCCTTAGAGAATACATGGAGGGTCTGTAGCAAGCCATGCAGGAGAGGAATGGAACTGCTGTCCATCTGTGGAGGTTGGTATCAGTAGCGGGTTGAATACAAGCCCCCAAGTTATGTCCACTAGGAACCTCAGGATACTACCTTTTTTTTTTTGGCATAAGGGTCTTTGCAGATGTAATTAAATTAAGGATGTTGCTTTGAGATCATCAGAGTGGGCCCTAAAGACAATGGCCAGTGTCCCTATAAGAAGGGGACAAGATGCACAGACATGAAGAGAAGGCCACGTAAAGACGGAGGAAGAGACTGGAGTTTTGAAGCCCCAAGCCAAGGTACACCAAGGATTTCTGGCAACCACCAGAAGCTAGGAAAGAGGTATGAAAACCTTCTCCCTCAGAGCCTCCAGGGGACCCAACTCTGCTACAGCTTGGTTTTGATTTTTGTGAAATGATAAACTCCAGAATTTAGCAATTGCTGTTGTTTAAAGCACCCAAGTTTGTGGTAATTTTTTCAGCAGCATTAGGAAACCAATACAGTATCTCAGCTGAGGGGCTGGAAGGAGTGATGCAAAGAGATGGAGCTCTATACATGCATGTGTCCAGGACCACAAAGCTGAGCTGCAGGATGGTCTGATCCAATGTATCAAGGTACCATTGGCTGGTCCAAATGAGCAATCCCCAAGGTTGGCTGGGGAACAGGAGTGGGCTTCTCCAGGGAACAAACACTCCAGGGAAAGAGCTCAAGGTGTCCAACTGGCAAGTGATCCTATAAACACCTCCTTCTCACTCCTGACGAGGGATGAGCTGTCTCTTGGGTCTCCAAAAGCTGGTGTCCCACTAACCTACAGAAGCACAGGTCCCCAGGTATTAGCTGAACTTCCTAACTTCACTCATCAGTGTAGTGTGGGCTTCTAGCATCTCACCAGGATGCATCTCACCGCCTTGAGTCTGCAGAGGACATTCCACAGGATGGTCAACCAGGCCAGACCTGGGCTCTGAGGGTCTTACGTATGTATGATGCAACTTTTGCCCTACTCAGTTCCATAGGTCATTTGGACTTTGATTATTAACATATATCCTCAAAGCATTTTCATGTTCCATTTATCTCAACTTCTGTAAAAGTCATTTAGACTTAGCAAAATATATTACCGCTGTTGCTGCTGTCTACCGCTTACTGAGGACTAAGGACGAGGCCAGCCTGACAACAGGTTCTTCCTATACACCAGGTCATCTAATCAGCACCAAGGCCAGCAACGTTCTAGGGAGGCTGGTGTTACTGCTGCCATTTTAGAGATGAGAAAACTGAGTAAACTAAAGACTTAGGCCAAGTTTATGCGATGCAGCAGTTTGGTTCTCCAGGAAGCACATATGAAACGGAGCTGGGTGTTTAGTAGGGAGCGCCCTTCAGATCAATGCCCAAGCAGAGGGAAGGACTCGGGACTTGGCAGAGGGAGAAGTTGGGCTGGGATGCAGGCCTGACAACTTCAGACAGACTCACAGAAGCTGTCGCGCTGAAACGGCCAATCAGAATTGTCTTGCGTTGGGCCCCCCACCTCCATCAGTCATGGATGTGGGCCACCCTTGGAAAGGCATGACCTTGGGCTGGCAGCTCTGCGCAGCTGAGGCAGCCTGGAAGGGACTAAGGATGGAAAGCCAGCTGTTACCAACACCCCGAACAGCTGGACAATCAGTCTTTCTTTGAGGGGGCTCCGGGTGGTCCACCTTCATGTCCACGACGCACAGCTATAAAGTGGGAGAAACTGAATCCGAGCCCAGGTTCCATCTGAGACCAAAGTGCTTGCTGTGTCCACCATCCCATACTCTCTGACGTGCCAAGACATTCATGAGCTGCTGAGAAGGACAGCAAAAGTGATGAACCCGGAGTCTGGCCGGCAGGAACTCACATCTCCCGGGGAAAGCAAATTTGATGTACATCATTCTCAAAGAGGGCACACTGTGATTACTGCTGCAAAAACGGATAGAAAGTACGTCCCCTCCCTTAGCCTGTCCAGGCCATTGCATCCCACAAACATAATGAAGATGTTGTAGTTCTATCACTATGCAGTTATTGTTATCAACACTTGATGTCTACTAACTGATGCATTAACTGTGCACCTGGCCCAGTTAAGTCCTTTTCATTTATCATCTCATCTAATCATCTCTGCTGCCCTAGGAAGAAGGCATTGTTATTATTATTTCCACTTTACAGGTAAGTAGGAGCATCCCCAGCCCTGTCCGTCCTTAGAACGTCTCCCAGTGACTACGTGTACATCCTCTCTCCATTGCACCAATGGAGTTTCGTTGGGTTTCTCTCTACTCTTTAAAGAGATACCTTAGAACCAGAGCAAAGTTCTCGCTAAAGTCAAGCTGCAGATATATTTCTCTCTCAAGTTCACACAACTTAGCAGATTCATCGTTCGTCCTGCAAGTACCTAGAAGGAGTCTGTCTCGTGTGACTCCCCATAGGGGTTGCTGACTTTCTCGTTGTCCACTAAGGGTTTTAAAAAGAATCATTACTAGCACAACATTGTAAAGCAATTATACTCCAATAAAGATGTTAAAAAAAAATAAAGTGGCCTGTTTGCTTCAAAAAATAATTGAAAAATAAAAAGCATCATTGATGGTTTAATAAATGACTAGAAATCAGTATCTTTCACAAACTATCCTCAAAAATAAACATTTGGAATGGACAGAGCCTCAGATCTTTGTATATACTGTAACAAAAATGCAGGGATTGGTGAAAGTACTAGGAAGACCACCTGTCAAGATGTCAGCCAGTGGAACATGCCATTCAGCTGACATTTAATCAATCTGTAATGATGTAAGTCATCTGACATGAATCCATTGCTTTGAATGAACAGAAAGTACAGAATTCAGAGGACAGGTTCAAGAAGAGGATAGAGACAGCTGTTGGGTGATCGATGGCATTTTTCATTTTTAGAGAAATCCTTCTTTTTCATGCTCCTTTGATCAAATCTCCAAGACAAAACTCATAGTCTGAAAGGGCTTCCCTTTACCTCTGTTCCTTCTATCTCCTCCCCAAAACAGGTTCACAAATGTTGGAAAATAAACCTAGGTCTCATTCCATCATTAGAGTCAAATAGTTAACTACCAACATGAAGCTTCTCTGTCTCAGACACTTTTTTTTTATTGAAGTATAGTTGATTTACAATGTTGTATTAGTTTCAGGTATGCAGCAAAGTGATTCAGTTTTATGTATATGAATATACATATATCTATTCTTTTTCAGATTCTTTTTCATTATAGGGTTATTGCAAGATATTGAATATGGTTCCCTATGCTATACAGTAGGTATATTATCAGTTATCAGTTATCTATTTTACATATAGGAGTGTGTTTCCGTTCATCCCAAACTCCTAACTTATCCCTCCCTCTCCTCCTTTCCCCTTTGGTAACCATAAGTTTATTTTCTATGTCTGTGGGTCTATTTCTGTTTTGTAAATAAGTTCATTTGTATTATTTTTTCAGATTCCACATATATGGAGACATCATATGATATTTGTCTTTCTCTGACTTACTTCATTCAGTATGATAATCTCTGGGTCCTTCCATGTTGCCGCAAATGGTATTATTTCATTCTTTTTTATGGCTGAGTAATATGCCATTATATATACACAACATCTGCTTTACCCATTCATCTGTCGATGGACATTTAGGTTGCTTCCATGTCCTGGCTATTGTAAGTAGTGTTGCTATGAACATTGGGGTGCATGTATCTTTTTGAGTTATAGTTTTCTCTGGATATATGCCCAGGAGTGGGACTGCAGGATCATATGGTAGTTCTATTTTTAGTTTTTTAAGGAACCTCCATACTGTTCTCCATAGTGACTGCACCAATTTACATTCCCACTAAGAGTGTAGGAGGGTTCCCTCAAACATTCTTAAAATTGCCAGAGCATTTTTAAATGATGTGGCATCCTGCAGGGAAGTGCTAATTTTCGTTTTGTTGTTCACTTGCCCTACCAAACTCTCTCTGATGCGATGATGGCGCAAAGTTCCTGTCATTTAGAGGAGAATGAGGTTTATCTGTCCAGCTGGGGGAAGGGTAAGGAAGGCAAAAGGAGGGCAGAACTGTGAAGTGCATTTCGATTTGCTTTAGGACACAGTCACATTAGGTACTTTCCTGTTTTTAACCTCTTCTCTATGCTTACCCCACTCCTTCCAAATTAGAATGTCTTTAGAATAGATAAATGATACCTTGTTCAAATAGGATACAGATCATAATCAATAGCTGGATATTACACAGAGTGAACAGTGATACAGTCTCTTTTCCCCTCTTTGGAAAATATTAATATCCTGAGCTTCTCTAAAGACAAAACCGCAAGAACAGAGATCCAAATTCCTAACAATTAGTCTCTTCCACAGCCAGAAACGGGGCAGCTGGTAACGTGCTGTTTCTCCTTTGAGCCTCGCAGATTAGATCCTAAATGCAATTTAATTCCAGACTCCAATATACAGTTCCTGAATTATACTGAAAAAGAATCAGTTATGTAACAAATCTGCGTTACTACGATTGCACACTTGCCATAGATGACAGGCTATATTTTCTATTTTAGGTCCAAACGAAAATTTTTCAAATCGTATCACAACTTAAATATATTAAAGTATCCACTGCATAAAGGAACCCTATAAAATTTCTCTGAAATATGAGTAATCCTGTTAGAAAATCAATATGCACTGCTTGGCTTATCTTCTTTAATAAATATGGATTCTCACATAACCTGCTTGTGAAAGAAATCTATATTCAAATTCCTCCCTCTCTCACGGGAAAATAAAACATACAGAAAATGAAAATTCAGACCGTGCTAGGAATACCACAGAAATAAACACATTAAAAAAGTAAGTAAATTTCAAATACAAAATGCAATTGTAATCTGTGAATAGGAATATTTGGAAATTCCTTGAGGATGGCTCAGTACCCTGCTGATAGTGTAGCTGACCTACAGAAGTTTAGCAAGTGAAGAACGGACAAGGTGCATATTTAAAATGGAGTAAGTGCTACACAAACACAGGCAGCAGGACAGACTGGGCTTCTGACTGATGGACCAGCTGCCCCAGTGTGGGAGGCAAGACACCTACCCAGATCCCTAACCTTGTCTACTGGCTGCATAACTGCCACCCTTCCTCCCAGGGCCCAAGCAGGAGGCAGGCACCATGGCATGAGGTGGGAAGTTTCATCATGCTTTCCTAAGCCTCAGTCTCCCTCTGCCGTGATATAATCATAGGCAAAAAAGACTCCTTGCTGCTTTTGTGGAACTTTCCATCAAATGCATGCTATCCTAGTGATACAGGCAAAATTCTTATTTTCTTGTTAACCATAAATTGTTAAGGGCTTTGGTATCTCTGCTAAATTTATGATAGGCAAAGTATCCTTCTTATATAGACAGTACAAAACTGCTTTTCTTTAAGTTTCCTAATATCAAAATAATTTTTTCCCTTGGTGATTAAGGATTCCAGATTCCCTTAATAATCTCAGATTCCAGAAAAGCTTTTCTCTGAAATCCAGTTAGGAAACAAAGACAGAAAAGAGTTAGAAGAAAAGATGCCAAGACCGGTACAAAGGGAATCACAGAAAGTAACTAAAAAGAATCTCTTCCTCTTCCACAAATAAAGTCCGTTCAAAATGTGTTCGCTGTCTTCCTCTTCTGGGCCCATCCTTTACCCCTTCTCTTCTTGTCCTTTTCCTTCCCTCCTGAATAACTGAGTGCCCAGCCCTCAGGTGAGGCAGAGAAGAGAAGCGTCTGCACCAACAGGGGACGGGGGAAGCCAAACTCACCCAAGATGACAAAGCTGGGCTGGGTGTGTGGAGTTCCTACACTGGGCAAAGTCAAGGACAGAGCCCCAGCTAGGGGAGGGGACACCCTCTGGGGGACTGGGTGTCAGAGCCCCAGCTGGTGGAACGGGACATAGACGGGGGGAAGGAAGCTGTCCCAAGTGAGAGGGCAGGGAGAGGGGCTGACAGTTGCAACAGGAGACTGGTTATATGCAAGGTTTCATCAAATAAATAAATGTATTTAGGATCATGAGAGCTAAATATTTTTCACTGTTGGTCAAGGGAGCCACAAGGGAAAGAGAGAAAACTGGCATGAAACTTATGCTGGAATGGAAATGGAAATATCGGTGTGAAGTCATGCTGTTTAAGATGTAGGCAGATATAAAAATAAATGGAGATGTAAAGCACTTGGAGTACTGACACCCCAATGGCAACGGAAAGGCCTAAAGCCCAGATCTTGCCACAAAATGTCATTCTTCACCAAAAAGAACCAGGGATCCTTGGAGAGATGGCTGATTTTAGGGTCAGGTCAGGGAGGGCACAAGAGGAACCCAAAACAGCTTGTGCCAGAAACTGAGGAAATGCTCAAAGAATCACAGGGACAAGTCAAAGGTACAGCTTGGAGAGGCACCTGCTGGACAAATCTGAGACCATATGGGCATCAAAATAAACAGCGACCACAGTGGTTTATAATCTACTGAACATCAGACCACATAGATACAAACAAGCAAATACATATATTAAAAGTTTGATGAGAAACAGAATATTTGCATAGTTTCAAAGCACCTCTCCACAAAATATGTACTAATGACAAAGAGGAAAAGAGTAATTTCAAAGTGGAAAAGGCTGGTGGACAGCACCCTGATAGTAATGACCACTGACAATAATGGGACAAAGTGGACGTACACGCCCCTGATAGAACGTGCTGAGGACACACCACCCCTTCTGAGATTCCTGCCAAAATGCATAACTTCCATCTATTCATGAGGAAACATTGGACCCCCCATGTTAAAGGACATCTTAGAAAATAACTGGCCTGCAACCTTCAAAAGCCTTAAGATAATAAAAGCCAAAGAGAGCCGAAGGAACTGTTCTATCCAGAAGAAGACCAAAGAGACTTAAGAACAAAGCGCAATGCATGGGCCCTTGTTCTGTAAAGGACATTACTGGGAAAGCTGGAGGAACCGGAACGTCAGGAATTAAACAATGCACATTTCCAGTTTTGATAGCTGCATTGTGGTTATGTAGGACCGTGGTATTGTAGGAAGTCCACACCAAAGCAGCTGGAGGCAATGGAACATCACGTCTGGGGGCAACCTATCTTTGAAAGGCTTAAGGGAAAAAATTATCCATACTGGATTTGCAATGTACTGGTAGGTCTGTAAAAAAATGTATTAGGGATTATACTTTGTGTTCAAATGTGTTAGGAAACATCATCCACAATTTTCAGGTATTAAATAAATTTCCTCAAGTAGATGATAGGTCATAGCCTGAGAATGAATTCTACCTCAAGACAAATACTGGTGACATTAATTTCCTGAGCACAAGATGGAACGGGAATAGGGTTTCCTATTAAGTCAATATTTTGGTAAACAGATAAGTTACTACATGCTATCAATGGATTGCCAATGTTCAGAAAATAACATGAAACAAAAATGATTAGTATGGACCCATGTTAAATAAAATGCACTTTCTTTGGGGGTTTAGAAGGCGGGGTGATACTGATCATTGATAGGCAGCTCATTCTTTATATCAGACCAATATTCTTTATTTTAAATAGTTTTGCTTTAAACAATTACTCCAGAGCAATATAACCACCTAATCTGTAGCATTCTGTCTTTTATACACTTTTCATAAAAAGAATGCCATAAAATGTTTTCCTCACATCACAAACCAGTATTATTTTTAGTTTATATTTCCAGCACTGGCCAAAGGTACTTAAAGCTCTTCTACTTCATTACTTTGATGTTTACCTATGAACCTTCCATTTTAAAGCTGTTGGCAGATTTTGCCTTTCCCAGTTCTTGAAATCACTGTGAAATTACTTCTGAAGGGATGGAAACCTGACCTTATATTCTTCTGTTCCTTGCAACATTATTCTTATGGAATAAAGAATGTTTATTCTTTTGCTATTCTAGAATTATCCTATCATTATCCTATCTTTGCCTGTCCACTGATAAGAAGTATTTTTCTTCGTTGGTTTTGGAAATTGAGTAAATAAAAATTTAAGATTACATTCTTTCCACTTTTTTTTTTAACCAATACAAGAAAACAACAGTGCTAAAAAAAAAAACAAAAAAACCTCAGTATAGTACTTGATATCTAAAATATGCCCGGTTCTTTGTAAATCACTTATTTTTTTCCTTTTTTTTTTAAACCCCATTTGATCTTTACAGGCAGATTTCATAATCCTCATTTCCCAGATGTTTCTTCTATTACATCTGCACCAGCAGACACTTTCTTTATTCATGAAGGGGCAGAAAAGATAGGTACAAAATGTTCAAGGTATGTGTTCCACGGTAACCCACGACCAGCAAGATGCCATGAGCAGTGAAATATGTATGAGTGCCCTGTTGCCTGTGTGGCCAGGACTTTCCTGTAGTGATTTCCATAGTGTAAACTGGCAGAGCAAATTATTATTGTTACATAATATTCTTACATAAATTATTATGTACTCATTCTTATGTAAAATATACCCATCACCCTGACCTGCATGTGACTACCTAAGGTTGAGCTTAATGGCCCCACTAAAGGGAGGGTGGAAGAATGGAATTTATGGGAGAAAGGAGAAATGTCCCATGAATATCCTCGTGGGAGGCTCTGAAATGTAGAAAAAGCAAGTAAAAGCTGGGGCAGAACTCGTGTAAAAAGGAACTTTTCTTCCACCTCATCCCGGGCACAGCTGGATTGTTTCCTCTTTTAATAAAACACCCACCTTCTTTCTTTCATTTGATCAGTTACTGACCAGCTGCCGTGTGTGTCTCTGGCGATGCAGGTTACTGATGTGACTACTCTGTTCCGTCACAGGAAAGACATGGTTCCCTCCACTTCCTGGAGGGGATGCTTCTTAGTAACGGCCAAGCAAGTCAACGGGAAACGGGCACCCACTGTGCAAGATCAGGAGCTTTGCCCTCACTCAGTGCCCACAGAGGACGTTTCACAAGTGCTCAGGCTACTCTTAATGAATGTTTGTTATGAGCGCTCAGAGACGAGTATTGAGAAAAGGGGTCCTTAGGACGCTTTCCAACTAAGAGCAATTACTACAGACCCAAGGGTAAGCCTCCATTTCCATCTCAAGTTTCCAAATAAAACACTCCTTCAAGTGAAGGACAAACTGGTTTCTCAGACCCGCAGGGCTCAAGTGACCCACGTCTAAAATCCCCTTTTCAACAACAGTGGTGTTCATAACTACTCCTCTCAGCCTCGCTGCATTTTGCACACTGGCTGCATTTGTTACATTTCATTCCAACCCAGCAAAATAAAGCACACTTTTTACAGGTGAAAAAGAGACTGTTAAGAAGAAGTGCAAACCACTGCCCCTCATGTTTATGGATGTACATAACAGGAAATTAAATGGCTTTTTAAATGCTTTTAACTAATTAAATAAGAAGGCTTCGTTGGAATGCCACTTAGCAGTAAAGCTAAATTTGCTGTTGAAGCATTTTAAAGAACTATTTTTTATGTCCTTGGACTTGCCAGACGATTAAGAAATAGAGAGCTCTTCTGTCCTCTGTAAAGACGGGGTTTTGGATATCTCTGAGAGAGAGATGGGGGGGAATTATGAATTTAATTATATAAGTTGTTTCACTCTAACTCTTAAAAATACCAGTACGAAATTACAATGTATAGTAACAGCTTTTAACCATCGATCAGCAAAATGGAGCTGCCATTTCCAATTCTCACTGTTGCTAATTGCTAAGTGACTGCTGATTCCACTGCAGAGAAGGGGGAGTGGCTGGCTACCCATTAGCGACACTCAGGGTCAACATCAGAGAGCAGACCTGGAGCACCTGCCAGGTACCAGCCGACACTCACACCTTGAGCAGGTGTGGTCACCCTGCAGAGGTGGAGGGGCACCTACCTGCCAGACCAGGTGCTCCTTGGCCCCCGGCATTGCAGACAGGCAGACGCTCAGCACGACGGTGTGGGACGAGGAGGTGAGGACACTGGCGATGATGGCATCTCGCATGTTGAAGGGCAGCATGGTGTACACCACGAAGATGATGAAGAGGAAGAATGACACCTACAGGTGGGGAAGAAGGACAGTGAGAGTCACAGAGAACGCCTGTTCCCAAATGCTCCCCCTCTCCTTCCCATTAAAGGCTGCACAGGTCCCCAGGAACCGCAGCCATTCAAGAAATAATGTTACGACAAAAAGAGGGCATGGCATGTTCATGCCGCGGAGCAACAGGGCCCGTGAGCCACAACTACTGAGCCTGCGCGTCTGGAGCCTGTGCTCCGCAACAGGAGAGGCCGCGATAGTGAGAGGCCCGCGCACCGCGATGAAGAGTGGCCCCCGCTTGCCGCAACTGGAGAAAGCCCTCGCACGGAAACGAAGACCCAACACAGCCAAAAAATAAATATAAAAATAAATTGATTAAAAAAAAAAAAAGAGCAGGGGCACGGAATTAACAAAATAAAGCAGCTTAGAGATGATTCCCCTGTAGTGAAAACAGTTTGACAGTTTCCCAAAGGTTAAACATACAATTACCATGTGATCCTAAATATATACCCTAGAGAATTGAAAACAAGTACTCAAACAAATACATGAACACACATGTTCATGACAGCACTATTCACAATATTCAAAAGGTGGAAACAACATGGAAATGTCCATCCATGGATGAATGGATAAACAGCATGTGGTCCATCCATACAATGGAATACTATTCAGCCCTGAAAAGGAAGGGAATACCAATCCAGGCTACCCTGTGGGTGAACCTCAAAAACATTATGCTAAGTGAACACAGCTAGGGCAAAAGGCCCCGTATTGTATGATCCCATTGATATGAAATATCCAGAATAAGTAAATGTACGGAGACAGAGAGCAGATTGGGGGTTTTTAGGGGCTGGGAAGTAACTGCTCAACAGGGAAAGAGTTTCCTTTGGGGTGATGAGAATGCTCTGGAACTAGATAAAGCTGGATATGGCACACACTGTGAATATGCTAAAAACCACTGAATCCTTCCCTCTAAAGTGGCTCACCTATGTTATGTGAATGTCACCTCAATAAAAAAAAATCCATTTGAAACAGCTTAGAGAAAAGTTCGGAATGGAAAAGAAAATGGTTTCGTAGGTACTAAAACAGGCCATTGTCACTATAAAAGAAGCAGAACATCAAAAGGGATAAAAAGGTGATAAATCAAGTGGAAAAAAGACCAGACCAAGGTCAGAAAAATAGGGAACGTGGGGATTTGGTAGCTTCATTCACCACACAGATCTTCACTCAAAAAATAAGTGAGGCTAAGGGAAGAGCTTGCCCCACTTTTACAGGGTGACCCGTGTTACTTTAAGGAATCCTAAAGCCCAGAATAGCAGGAAGGGCACAAGAGACAGGGCACCAGCTGTTCTGCTCGAGTCCGGGTGTAAATTCACGGGAAGGATGCGGGCAAAAGGCTCTGCTCTGGATTTAAAGAGAGGGAAGCTTGGATGGATGCCAGGCTCATTTCTCCTCCTGCATAGTCGCAGGAATCTGTACCGCATATTACCATCAAAAAGTAACTGAGCAGATTCTCTTAAGCAGGGTGTCTCGGCCTCAGCACTACTGACCTCTGAGGCTGGATAATTCTTTGTGGTGGATGTTGTCTGTGCACTGCAGGATGGGTGACAGCACCCCTGGCCTCTACCCACTGGATGCCAACAGCATCCCCTCTTCAAAGCTGTGACAATTGAAAACGTCTCCAGCCATTGTCAAATGTCTTCCAGGGAGTAATACCACCTCTGGTGGAGAACCACTAAGTTATAGGAAAAGTCTCTTTTAAGAATGAGAAAAACGATTGTTATGTAGTCACAGCTCACTGAGAAAATTAAATTTACTTTGGAATCCCTAATATCCAGCAAATTTACAGGAAGCACTTTCAATTAAGGTATTATTATTTCTACATGTAGAATTTATGCCAAACCCTTATATCCTGCAAGAGGCATTAAACGAATATTTTCAGGTATCAGAATTGACAATCAATTACAAACGAAAATCTCTTTGCCAACGACATGTTTTTCTTCTAATGCAAAATCCTTTAGTATGTCTTTGAAATTAACAAAACTTTTGGACAGCTTTAAAACGCTAACACGATTTCAATTAATACAGGCTCTGCAAACATTCTGAGCTTTGAAATGGAAGCGTGTGGAAAGCTTATCTGCAGTAACCAAATGGAGAATAGAGGCGGCCGGTTTTCCGAATACGGTGGCTCCTGTTATTCACTTTTCGATGACAAAAGGAAATTGTTAAAGGTCAGTTAAGCAAGTCATATTCAATCAAGTTTGGGATTTTTAGTGGCAGCATCCCAGGAGCGACATTTCGGGGGCTCAGCGAGTTGTGCCTGGGCTGCATTCGGCAGGCTGGATGGAAGGAAAGTCTGGTGCAGTTTCAAGGCCCAGGGGGGGACAGTCTGCACTTTTTATTGCTCCCAGGGGCCTCTATTTTTTTTTATCCTGCTTTCCAAAGCAACTTCAAATAGGGCCATATGTAAAACGAAAAAGGATTTGCCACATCTAAAAGAACGTGTGAGTAAAAAGGTCCAAAACATTAAATACAGGCACTTGGGTTCCACGTTAACATGGGGACATTTCCGCCACTGGATTCCCCTTGGATATGTCTCTGTCCAGAGCCTGAAGAGAGAGGAAGATTGATTTAGTTCCGGACCCTGCACGGAAACCCAGATGAGCATGGGATCAGAAGTGGCGGCCCGCATCCCAATAGGACGGTTTCAAGTGTTTCTCTTAATTCTGGCCCGGCATCGGCCTTTTTCAAGACATGCATATCTTCTGTTTGAAGGTCTACTTGACCTTCAAGCTCCACAAGTTTCAAACCGACTAAGAGATTCTCCTTTATGTTCTTAAACTTATTCCTCTTGCCCGATAACTCAATTCTGCTCATGATGCCTCACTCTCCAAACAACCCAGGCGTAAACATTTGAGAATCGCTTCTTCTGACAATTCTTCACATACACACTAAAAAAAAAAAAAAGAAGTCTTCTGCCTTCAGAACTCCAGGCTCCGGCATCTGACTGCTCCTTTCTGCCTTCACAGCCACTAGGTGGGCTCAGTACCTTTCCATTTGGCAAGAAATATGCTTCCACACTTTCTCTCCCTCCTCCCCCCATAACAGGGACACTGGAGGGAGCGCCCTTCCTCACTCTGGCCCATCCCACCCCATCCTCCATGCTCCTGGCAATCATCAGGACTCTTTACCAAACATTTCTAGCTTTCCTCCTTCCGGGCACATGGTACAAATGCGTTGAGCATTTCTTTTAAGTTCGGTGAGACCTGTGACTCGCTTTGACAAATGAAGCAGAAGCAGAAGTGATACGTGTCCTTTCTGGGTGGAAACTTTAAAAGCTCGTGCACAACTTGCCAAGTCCCCTCCCTCCCTGGTCATCATGGAATCGATGATGGAGCTTCTCCCAGCCTTGGTCTCAAGGGAGGGGCAGAGTCATTCGGCTGACCCACATGGACCTGTGAGCATATGAATGAGCCTTAACCCTTTGTGATGGTAAAATCTGGGTCCGTAAGCACAGCCTGGATGGTCCTGACTGATACCAAGCTCATACAAACACACACACATGCACACACCTGGGAGGTTTAATTGATGGGTTAAATAGGATGCTTTTATATGCATTACTCTGCAATGTGCTTTTATCACTGAACTATATATACACCACAGCCATCTTTCCATGTCTATAGATGTGAAGGTATTATTTACTTTTTACCAGCTGCAAAATATCCCATAGAAATGGATGCACCACACGGCTCCAGAATTTCCTTACTGACGATCACTGTGGCATGATAGGAACCCCTTATCCAACTGATACAATAATACTCTCACTGATCTCCTTTTCTCCAGCAGTCTCCTTTCTTTAATCCAGCCAACATACGACTGCTGGATTTGTGATCCTGAATGCAAAGATCTAGTTAGTTCCTTCCTTAGATGAATACTTCCTCTGGCTTACCCCTGTGCTCTGAACACTTCTCTCCAAGGCTTCTTGTGATCACAGAGTAAAGCAGAAACCACATGGCCCGGAGGTCCAGACTGTCCCCAGACTGACCTTTCCATCCTCACCCCCACTCTGCTCTGGAAGCGTCCTCTATTCCAGCCAACCCTGGTCATCCCCATGTCGTAGGCATCGGTGCTCGCCTCCAGGTCTGTCATTGCTCGTTCTCAGAATGTTCTCCCTCCTCTTCTTGGCCTCTTGAAATCTCACCTCTTTCTAGACCCAGTTCATATACAAATTCTTACCATTTCTCCAACACTCTCCAGCTGCTCCCCATCTCGCTCAGAGTGAACTCTCAAGACCGGGCAACATCCCACCTTTCCTAGGACGTGGTCTCCTGTGGCCACGCTGCCCTCCACTCTGCCAGCTCCCTCCTTCCCTTGCCGTGATCCAGTATCTTCGGCCTCCTGGCTGTTTCCGGGGCCTGCCAGGGATGCTCGTGCCCCGGTGCTCACCCCCGTGGTGCCCCTACCAGGCTCCCTCTTTCCACTCAGGTCTCTGATCAAGTATTACTTTACCTACCAGACTTAATGGACTGCCCTGTGCAAAACAGCAAACCTCCCTTCCACACCCTAGTCCTCGTCACCTGCTTTACCTTATTCACAGCATTTATTTATAGTTCTGGGTTTGTTAATCTTCTCCCTCTGCACAGTGAAGCTGAAATGACATTGTAAGGGCAGGAACTTGTTTCACTCATAGCCAAGACCCCAACGCCAAGGCCCACAATGGTTTACACATGGTAGGTGCTCCATAAATATTTGTTGTCTGCACGAAAAACTCTATTATACATCCCGATATGACCTAAACTACATCCACGTTATTAGCACCTTCTCACTAAATGCAGCTCTAAACATATCTCACCATCTTCCTTGATCTAATCGGCCTCACCATTAACTACAGCCATATTAAATTTTGAATGATTATTTCTCTACTGATCAAAAAACTTAAATGAACAGACATCTGTCAGATGTCTATGGCAGGCAACAGCAGACACTGGATCGAATAGGAAATGGCCCCTGTTCTCAGGGCACCTCCTAGTTTACCCTCCAGGAGTCCTTGAGCCCTAGGAAAAAATATGTATCTTATTGTTTTAGCATACAACTAGAAATGCCAGATTTTAGTAAAAACTGCCCAAGGAAAAGATAGAATTTTTGAATATATTGATCTAATTGAGCATTCTGGAAGGTAAGTTCTAAGTTCAAAATAAAAATTTCCTCTTTGAATGTTATTTCCACCCCAAAGGATTGCTGATTTTGAGAATATTTATATGATTTACTAATTAGGGGCGTCTTTAAAACTTTCTGGAAACATAACTATAAAGCTATTAAGCCAGAAATGTGCTTTAACTTTTAAAAAAACAAAACACGCAAGCTATATTTACCTTTTCATGTAGATTAGTTTTTTATTACCTTGTTCCTTGATCATAGTTTACATAGAGATTACTTTGAGTCACTCTTACATTTTTTAGTGCAAATATCACAACTGTGTATATAACAGTACTTTCTTTAATTGGGGAATCCTGTCATACCAATTTTTAGTGCTAAAGCATCCATGTGTGTTAAGGCTTCTTTAGAGTGTCTCTTTATGATCACCCTGCTTTTCAAATTTAACTTTCTCCCCTTTTCCCTCTTTCTCCAGGTCTTCCCAATGGAGAGGGGGTTTCTAGATCTATCTATGTGTATGTGTACACATATGTACACATATGTACATACATACGTACACATATGTAATTGTTGTGTGTGTATGTGTGCAGACTCTGGTGAATCCACATACTGCACCTCACTGAATTCCCTCAAACTCCAGGTCTCGTGTCTGATGTTCATTTAAGAAGCCACCTCTCCCCATCCGAGAGACGGAGGCTTACCCACAAGGACTAACCAAGGGAAAGGAGATACACACACACACACACACACACACACACACACACACATACATACATACATATGTACACATATAATGGAATATCATTCAGCTATGAGAAAGAAGAATATCTTGCCCCCTTTAACAACATGGATGGACCTTGAAGGCATTATGCTAAGAGAGATAAATCACAGTGAGAAAGACACTGATGATTTGTTTATATGTATGATATCACTTACATGTGAAATCTAAAAAATTCAACTTGTAGAAACAGAGTACAATGGCGGTTACCAGGGGCTGGGAGTGGAGAAATGGGGAGATGTTCGTCAAAGGGCACAAACTTGCAGTTATAGGGTGAGTAAGTCCTGGGGATCTAAAGCACAGCATTGCATTTACAGTTAACAACATTATTATATACATCAAAG
Organism: Balaenoptera physalus; assembly: GCF_965194825.1. Classification (NCBI taxonomy): domain Eukaryota; kingdom Metazoa; phylum Chordata; class Mammalia; order Artiodactyla; family Balaenopteridae; genus Balaenoptera; species Balaenoptera physalus. Next base: position 171,585,249 of record NC_138890.1, read on the forward strand.
TTGCTAAGAAACTAGATCTTAAAGTTCTCACCACAAAAGAGGAATGACAATTATGGGACGTGATGGAGATATTAGCTAACGCTCTGGTGGTAATCAAAGTGATCTTTTAAAATGTTAAAACTGACCATGTCACTCCTCCTCTGTTTATATCCCACCACTGGCTTTCTACAACACTAAGAAAAAATTCAAAGTCCTCAGCATGCCAATAAGGGTTCCTCATGATCTGGTCTGGCTGATGTCTCTAATCTCATATCTCACCAACTCCCATCACCCCACGTTCACAGTCCCTCCATACTGGCCTTATTGATGCTCCTCCAACAACCTCAGGGCCTTTGCAGTTTCTGTTCTTCTGCCTCAAATATTCTTCCTTGGATCTTCCCTTGGCTGGCTTCTGTCATCCAGGACAGAAGCTCAAATATCACCTCCCAGAGAGACTCCCACTAACTCTCTATCTAAAATATCACCCCCATTTATCCTCTAGCTAATCACCATGCTGAACGTCTTCCTATCATTATTGGAATCTGAATGCTTATTTTTATATTTTTCTCATTTTTATTTTCTGTCTTTATCCATACAAATGTAGGCTCCATGGAGACAAGGACCCTGTACGGACCTGAGAATAGCACCCGGCACATAAAGATCTCAACACATACGTGCTGAAGGAGAGAAGGGGTGAAACATTTCAGGTGTAATTGCACATGCAAGTTCCGAGCAGGGAAGCAGAGGGAGCTGACTGATTAGAGGCTTGTGCCCCGTGGTGTGTATGTAACTCAGGGGTGCGAGCCTGGCTCTGCAGACTTGCATTCCTTCCCACGAGTCCAGGCAGCATGAGGGATGACATTCATTTGTATCCCAGCTCATCTTAACCTCTCACCAGTAACAAGGATAACTGAGAGCCGTAGAGCACCACCGCTACACGTTCGTCATTGAAAGACCCTAGTAATGAAAATTAAGCCAGCTCCTTCTTAGTGTCAACAGTGTGTTCTGTGCCTTTGCTAACCTGTGAGTGTCTGATGACTGCTGCCTGGGTGTATGTGCCGTCTTCCCACTTCTCCCCAGTTCATTACTGGTCTTGGCTGATGGTCCTTCAGGGTATGGGAGGCACAAGCTTCCTCAGCACGTCCATTATGCTCCGTACCAGTAACAACCCTGAATTGTCTCTTGCTCTGTGGAGCTCAGATCCTTGTTACACCAACTGTGGGCCTTGCACCCGATCTCAGCCTCACCTGGGGGCTTGTCAGAAATGTGTGCTCTTGGGCTCCACCCAAAGTTTACTGAATCCGACTTTGTATTCTAACCCTGTTCTCAGGTGGTTGCCTGAGACCCACACGGATCTGATGGGCTCTGGGTGGGTTCAGAGGTCAGCGTTTGTGTGGCAAAGACTGCAGAGAGTTTCCAATATGCCAACCAGATGGACGCACAGGACAAGGGAGATGTGTTCACCTCTGCCACCCTGCTCTAATCAAAGTCTGGTCCAAGACAGACACTGAGTTAATCAACGAATCAGTGAACTATGAATAATTATTCATCTTTGACTTTGTTATTAGATATTTTTTTTCTTTCTTTTTAAAAAAATTTTGGAGTATAGTTGATTTAAAATATTGTGTTAGTTTCAGGTGTACAGCAAAGTGAATCAGTTATACTTATACATATATCCACTCTTTTTTAGAGTCTTTTCCCATATAGGCCATTACAGAGTATTGAGTAGATTTTCCTGTGCTATATAGCATGTCCTTATTAGTCACTTATTCTATATATAATAGAGTGTATATGTCAACCCCAATTGCCATTTATCCCTCCTCCCCAGCCGTTAACCATAAGATTGTTTTCTACATCTGTAACTCTATTTCTGTTTTGTGAATAAGTTCATTTGTACCATTTTTTTAGATTCCACATAAGCGATATGACATGATACGGTACGTAGCATCCTAAAGATGCTACCAGAAAACTACTAGAGCTTATCAGTTAATTTGGTAAAGTTGCAGGATACGAAATTAATACACAGAAATCTCTTGCATTCCTATACACTTACAACGCAAGATCAGAAAGAGAAGTTAAGGAGACAATCCCATTTACGATCGCATCAAAAAGAATAAAATACCTAGGAATAAACCTACCTAAGGAGGCAAAAGACTTGTACTCAGAAAACTACAAGATACTGATGAAAGAAATCGTTATTAGATCTTATTTCTTGAAGTCTCCAGGCCAATTTGATTTTAAAATAGAGACCAATCTAAATAATTATTAATTTCCAGCTTCATTTCTACTAAATAAGCAAAAGGGACCAGACCAACAGTTACTGATGACATGTGATGTCTGGGTCATTCGACACACCTTCCTCCATGTTGTCACTGCCGCAACCTGTTGTTTCCATTTTCCTGACAGGAGCGCTCGTTTCAGAAGAAGGAAATGAATTGTCCATTTGAGTCATCAAATAGTATCTCTCATTCAATTCTGAACTCCATCTTTCTTACTATGAAAGATATACTTAGAAATTCTTGGAAATTAACTCTATACTATACAAAAACATCTTTAATGACCGTAATTCAGGATAAAACGCAGGGACACCTTGAAGACTCAATGATAGAAAAGATTCTATTTTTCTTCTGCAGATATTTTTGGCCAAGAATATTTTCTGAATATCGATCCTATTTTTACAGAATATGAAAACATATCTTTAAATATTATATTATTAAGGGAAAGAATACATATTATGTTCTTTGATGGAAAGCCTGGGCTCCAAAAGAGTAATGATGAAATCATGAATCACTGGGTAGCTTTCATTCTTCTCCTGAAAATGTTTTTCAGAGTTAAGGGAGATTGATGTTGGAATCAGAGGTAAAACAATAACTTTCACTGTGCCTTTTTTTAATTTAAAATAGGTGGGAGGTATATCATAAATTTTAAAAAGCTTGAAAAAAAGAGAATAGTAGGAGGTAAAAAAAAAAAAAAAAAACCCTAATATCCTAGCACAAAGGCAGCCTGCCGTCTTCGCCAGTGAATTTGGACAGTTCTGTCTGTCCAAACCCTCAGCCCCTACTTTGAGACGGTGATGACTAATGCAATTTCCTGATTTCTTTTCCACTGTCCCTTCTCTTCCTCCTGCTTCCTTGTTTGGACCTGGGTATCCATCTACTTATATGTTTCATGTTCCTTTCTTCATCTTTCATGCATTCATTTATTCACCAGTATTTAACTCTACAATATATGAAGCATTTTGTTACCTATCATGGATAATACAGGGTCCCTGTTTGTAAGACACTTGAAATTCCTTGGAGTGAAGGCCAATTTCCAAACTTGTCCATTTGTTTCCTGTACCTTCTTTCCCCCCTCATACTCACATAAAGATGGCAGGGTCTGTCTGCAAGTCTGATTTGTTTAGAGTTAAAAATATGTAAACTTTCCACCAGTAATAAGCAAACTACTTTGTCTGAATATTAGCTACCGTCCTCATTGTTAAAGCATGTAAACTGTGTTCCTTGGGTCTGGAAAAGTAGTATAGTGTTCCCACATTATCCTCCTGTTTCCCAGAGTACCTCTTCAGTTTTTTAAAGATTTGTTTTGGATGGTGGTCACTTGGTCAAGATAAAAATGAGAACACAAGGCATTCTTGAACTTTGCTCAGTTAGGCCCAGTTTCCTAATGTAGAAGATGTGGTCACAGTTCTTTCTTCTCACCTTGCCCTTGCCATGGAGATCAGTAGATGGAGTATTCATCTCTATGGCATCGACTTTGGACTTGGTCGTGAGACTTACTTTCAGTAATGGGATATGGGCTGAAGTGACAGCTACCAGTTCAGAACTGAGGCTTTCAGGGGCTTCAATTCAGGTTTCTGCCTGCCCTCTTGGATGTCTGGTCTTCCATAATGAGAAGGACATGGCCCAGAAAGACACATCTCTTTAAACGGGGTCTGGATTAAAGACCATGGAGTAGATCTGGACCCAAAACAAAGTCTGGAATATACCCTACCTGCTGAGCCTGGGTAGGGCCAACAGAGATCAGACAAATCTAGCCAACCTGCAGACTAGTGAGTATGAAAGAGAAAATACGTTATTACTGCTACAAGCCACTTGGATTTGGGGGTTGCTTATTATTCAGAATTATCAGAGAAGAAACCTGACTAAAACAGCAGTTGGTATCAGAAGTGATGTTCTACTCTAGTGAAAACCTAAAATATAGGTCATTGCTTTTGGGACTTCCAAAAAATTATTATGTTAACCTATTGGCAAAATAATTGGTAAGCATGGCTTCTGAGAAAGCCATTTACCAAAATGTCCAGGCTTCATACGGTCTTGGAACTGCATGAAAAAGTCTTTAGAAACAACAGAAAAAAGAACTGAGAAAAGGTAGAACGTTCCCAGAAATAGCTGTTAGTATGTAGAAAGAACATCATCCAACCTAAAATTGATATTTTGACGATCTCAAAATACATTACAAACAGGATCTATTGACAAGTATTTTCTTCTTTTACAATTGGGAAGATCAAGGTGCTGAAGGGTTAAGTATTTTGTCCAGAGTCATAAGGCAGCATAAAAACAAGCCATGATCTTCTGCTGAAGCTAAAACATTATTTCACCATAATTCCTGAAGGTTAACAGGACAACATAAGGTGAGCATTGTCCAGGGAATTCATGTTATTCAAAATAAAAAGAACCTTGAGAATCCATCTGCCCTACCAAAAAAGCTTGCTCCAACCCCAGGAAGTCCTGCTCCTTAAAAATGATTTTCCTCATCAAATGCAAGGAAAGAAAATAGCAAGTTCATTTGGAAGCAATCAGGTAAAATGACGTCTATTAGAAATTGTCTACTTAATATTTTTTCTAGTACATGGTTAGGAAAAAATAATGTGCTCTTGTTTATGTTTTCCTTTTTTGTGCAAAAGCTTTTAAGTTTCATTAGGTCCCATTTGTTTATTTTTGTTTTTATTTCCATGTCCCTAGGAGGTGGGTCAAAAAGGATCTTGCTGTGATTTATGTCATGGAGTGTTCTGCCTATGTTTTCCCTAAGAGTTTTATAGTGTCTGGCCTTACATTTAGGTCTTTAATCCATTTTGAGTTTATTTTTGTGTATGGTGTTAGGGAGTGTTCTAATTTCATTCTTTTACATGTAGCTGTCCAGTTTTCCCAGCACCACTTATTGAAGAGGCTGTCTTTTCTCCATTGTATATTCTTGCCTACAAGATGAAAAGACAACCCTCAGAATGGGAGAAAATATTTGCAAATGAAGCAACTGACAAAGGATTAATCTCCAAAATTTACAAGCAGCTCATGCACCTCAATATCAAAAAACAAACAACCCAATCCAAAAATGGGCAGAAGACCTAAATAGACATTTCTCCAAAGAAGATATACAGATTGCCAACAAACACATGAAAGGATGCTCAACATCACTAATCATTAGAGAAATGCAAATCAAAACTACAATGAGGTATCGCCTCACACCAGTCAGAATGGCCATCATCAAAAAATCTACAAACAACAAATGCTGGAGAGGGTGTGGAGAAAAGGGAACCCTCTTGCACTGTTGGTGGGAATATACAATGATACTGGAGAACAGTATGGAGGTTCCTTAAAAAACTAAAATAGAACTACCATATGACCCAGCAATCCCACTACTGGGCATATACCCTGAGAAAACCATAATTCAAAAAGAGTCATGTACCACAATGTTCATTGCAGCACTATGTACAATAGCCAGGACATGGGAGCAACCTAAGTGTCCATCGACAGATGAATGGATAAAGAAGATGTGGCACATATATACAATGGAATATTACTCAGCCATAAAAAGAAACGAAATTGAGTTATTTGTAGTGAAGTGGATGGACCTAGAGTCTGTCATACAGAATGAAGTAAGCCAGAAAGAGAAAAACAAATACCGTATGCTAACACATACATAGGGAATCTAAAAAAAAAAAAGAAAATGGTTCTGAAGAACCTAGCAGCAGGACAGGAATAAAGATGCAGATGTAGAGAATGGACTTGAGGACACGGGGAATGGGAAGGGTAAGCTGGGACAAAGTGAGAGAGTGGCATGGACATATATACACTACCAAATGTAAAATAGATAGCTAGTGGGAAGCAGCTGCATAGCACAGGGAGATCAGCTAAGTGCTTTGTGACCACCTAGAGGATAGGGAGGGTGGGAGGGAGATACAAGAGGGAGGAGATATGGGGATATATGTTTATGTATAGCTGATCCACTTTCTTATACAGCAGAAACTAACATACCATTGTAAAGCAATTATACTCTAATAAAGATGTTAAAAAAAATAATAATGTGCTCTTTGATGATTTTTTAAATCATTCTTTTTTCAGAAGGTAGTAAGTAGATTTCTACTTTCTGAGCTTATATTTTTACAAAAGTGACTCTGAACATTTTCATCTCTCCGTGGCCCCCTTTTTGTGTGTAACAGAATGGACCAGGAGCCCACCCTTCAAGTGAAGAATTTCCCATCCTTCCAGTCTGGCAAGTGGATACCAGACAGTCAAGAACAACACATCTCAAATTCAACCTTTCCTGCTGCAGTTATATCAACTTCACTTTCATTAACTTCCAGATTTAAATTATACAGTATGCTGCCATTAAATCAGCATTGATTATAAGGTCATGTGTTCAAAGACAGTCACAGCCTTGAGTAGCTAATGTTATAAAATAGACAGCAATGCACTTCTACTCTAAGTAATCTCAGGGATTACTTATAGTAAGACTATCCGGACAATTCCATTAACAGAATTAATCAATCAAATATCATGAAATACTGGCTCCTTTTAAACGAGTTGTTTGGGTAAAACTAACCGCAGTCTTAATTTGTTTATCTTTCTCTTTCTAGTCAAATGTCAGCTGTTTCATTCTACCTTTACCTCCAGCTTTTAAGGAACTGGGATAAGAGCCTCACTATTTGTATTCCCAGTTTATGACAACCTAAATTTTGCATGTATGTATATTTTGAAGCTTTAAATCATTGGCTTATCTATAGAAACACCAAAAACTGATCTGCCATCCTTTATGTGTATGAACTGGCCACATTTTCAGGGTACATAATCTTTTTAAAAATTGTTTTCTTTTTTTACGTTCCTCCAGTTGTTTAGACAAACACTTAACTGAGGAGTTGGCACCATGCTAGGCTGATTCTATGGCTAATGGGCTGTGCCATAAGCAAGCACTACCTCAATTCTCAGTAAAGGAAAATACTGTTGCATGAAACAATTTGGAAAAGCAGTATCACTACTTCAATAACAGGTAGGTTTCGTAGAAGAAATGGTGTCCTGGAAAATCACTTTGAATAATATAATTTTAGAAGAACAACAGCAAAAAAAAAATACAACAGTAAGGTCCTCATAAAAAAAATAAAATGTTATGTAAAAGGGCTTTTATTTATATTCACTGTTTTGGTCTTTATGAATATTCATGCCCATATTCTTTTGAAACATTATATTTATTTAATTTGAAAGGCCAGTGCTTCAGATGAGAAAAACTCGTGAGGGGAAAATGAGTGAATTATTCATCTAAAAACAAATACTCCATTTTCTACTGTGTGTTCAACATCTACATAAATCAGCATCCGGGTGAAGCAGTGTGTTTGTACAATGGGGGTCTTACCACAAAAAGACCCACAAAGTTCTAAATGCCTTTGTTTGCTTCTTCTCTCATTCTGAAAGAGGAAAATATTAAAAGGGAGAATGCATATGCCGGAGCTGTAAAGATGAATTATTTCTGTGTCCGTGTTGGCTCTGTGAGGCTTTCAATTCTTGAATTACACAACTTCCTGAAACAGCTCTCAACTCCAACCATCTCACGGCGGCTGCCCGTTAATAATTCCTTATGTTCCCTCCTATATGTCAGTGAAAATCGGACGGTCTTCAGAGCAGGTCTGTTCTACAGCAATAATTTCATTCTGGAACACCAGAGCTGCTTTATTTGGCTTTTTTATTTATTTATTATTTTCACAGAAGGGTCCAAACCATCACCGCCTGTCCCGTCAGCAGTCCTCTCACGTCTATATGAGGTTTCACGGTTTGCACAGGATCTGGTCTTTCTAAGTATTATTTTAAAGTCTCAGGATTATTAAGTTTTGGGCTTATGTCACACTTTTATGACATGCTTCATGGTATTTAAAGAAACGTGATTCCATCACCAGTATCATGAAAACCAGTAGTAAACTGTACACTTTAACAGGCTTTGCCTCACTTTTTAAAAAATTTTTTAGCTGCACCTCGCGGGATGTGGGATCTTAGTTCCTCAACCAGGGATCGAACCTGCACCGCCTGCAGTGGCAGTGAGGAGTCTTAACCACTGGACCGCCAGGGAAGTCCCTTGGCCTCACTTTAAAGTCACTTCAAAAACAAAAAAGCACCACACATATTTCTGGCTGAACAGTATTTATTTTTTTGAAGTGATAACTCCCTTATTACTACCTAAATATTAGTAACCTTATGTAAATCCCCATTTACACAGGCACTATGTTCCTGAAAACAATGCTAACTAATCAGAAATGGGAAAGTTTTACACTCTGGATATTTTCATCATTCTATTACTTTGAAAATGCTCATGTTAAAATAGACTCAATAGGTTTTATTTAAAAGAACATTCCATTCTAGATTCTGTAAAATTTGATATTTGGATCTGTGTTTGGGTCTATTTCAGTTTTTTTTTTTCTGGTTCATAGATGACTTGGGCTCTGTCCTTTAATAAGTGTGTTCCTTGATCTAAGCGGGAGAACACCAGGTAGATGGACTCAGATAAAGGGCACTGAGTCATAATGGCGTAGGCTGATACTGTTTCCAGAAGCCTACTAGGTGGTTCTCTCAACCCCGGAAGTCAAGGAAACTGAGACAGAGCTTCACATGAAAGCTCATCTACATCAAGGGCACAGCCAAGACTTTTGCTAAACTTGCCTTTTGTTGAATTTTTTTTTTTTCATGGCTCATAAACACCCACGAAGGGCAAACCTGGGGAAAGCAAATATGAGGCCATTCTGCTCTTAATAAACTCATATCTTCATCATGCTGTTCTCTCTTCTTGAAATACCATCCCTATCTTTAAAAAACAAAAGGGGGGGGGATTCCCTGGTGGTGCAGGGGTTGAGAATCTGCCTGACAATGCAGGGGACACGGGTTCGAGCCTTGGTCTGGGAGGATCCCACATGCCGCGGAGCAACTGGGCCCGTGAGCCACAACTACTGAGCCTGCGCATCTGGAGCCTGTGCTCCGCAACAAGAGAGGCCGCGATAGTGAGAGGCCTGCGCACCGCGATGAAGAGTGGCCCCCGCTTGCCGCAACTAGAGAAAGCCCTCGCACAGAAACGAAGACCCAACACAGCCAAAAATGAATAAAGAAAGAAAGAAGCTTTCATTTAAAAAATAAATAAATAAATAAATAATAAAAAACAAAAGGAGGTTAAATCTTGTTCTTAAGGATCTGTCTTTATTCCACTGCTAGGCTGATGTGTACCATCAGGGTGCCCACGCGCACACTGGGCCCTCTTTTCAATTCCGAGAGGCTTCCCTGGGCGGGGATGGTGCTGCCCTCCTCCTGATGTTCATAACAATCATGCAGCCAACACACCCTTTCGACAACCCTAGGAGAAAGGGTTATCTGATGGGATAAGGAAACTGACTCAGAGACAGGAAGCACCTTGCCCAGGGCCACTCTAACAGCAGGGGGCAGCACTGGGGTTGAAACCCTGGGGGTCTAGTGTCAGTGTCTACACCCCAATACCCCCCTCGCTTGCCTCTGAGCTCAGCCCCAAACCAGCACGCGGCTACTGACTGATGTGACTTGAGGGCTAAGCCCATCTTAGAGCAGTAGAGGTATAAGAAAACATATGATTGGCTTCTTACCGTCTCCCTACTTACCAACTTTTTTGGGTGCACTTTAGTTACTAAGTATTTTATTATATTACATAATTAATGGCACACTTCTTAGACACTTTTAATATCTCGGGAGGAGACTTTTAAGAGCAAGGAAAGGCACCTAGGACAATGTCATGAACCCAGGGGAAATCAAGAAACAACTACTCTGGGCAAAGATGGGGTCCAATGAGGTCAGATGTCATTTCCTTTATTCCTTCATTAAGCACCTACTGTGTACCCAGCTCCACACTCCACACAGATACATCAGGGGGCAAACGGCACTTAACTTGGCTCTCATGGAATTGGTGCTCCTTAGGGACCAGAGAAACAGGCAGCTCTGACATGGGGGACAGGCACTTGTAGACTCAGGGAGTGCCACGAGAAACCCAGACAGGGGACAGCTTTATCTCAGAGAATAACATTCCAGGGGGAGGGGACCATGTGGGCAAAGCCTGGAGGTGACGCAGTCTAGTCACAGGAAATGATTTTGCTCTACTGGCTTCCAAGCACTGCACTGGATCATTTTAATTGTGCCGAGTGTAAAATACATCACTGGTATCGGTGAAAGCCCGTTTAGACCAGGGTCATTTATTCTTGGACTAAAAGGCCTCTGCGAAGCTGCCAGGCACATGAACGGGTGGGTCATACCAGAAGCGCGGCTGTCCACAGACCATGAGCATTCCGCTCAGCAGTCCCTAACAAGTCTGCATCTGAATGGTCTCCAGACGCGGTTTCCTCTGTCCCTAGCCATCCTACCTGTCTCTCCTGGACCCATGGGCCACGGAGGCCACACTCTCAGGCTGGAATCGGAAGGCGAGCGATGCTGAGACAGCAGGCAGCCCCCAGCCTGCCCCACTGGCTGGGAAACTGTGCGAACAGCGGTGACTTCTAGGTGGGACAGGCAGCCTGAAACAGTAGGTGCATCCTCCGCTCTGTCCTGGGGGAGGCTTGACCGTTCCTAGCGGATGAGAATGCCCAAAGCGGGGCTTCTGCCTGGCCTCACACTTGGGGCGCTGGCAGGAGACTGGCTCTAACGCTGCCCTGCCTTCACGTGGGGCTTGCCTGGCATGGGAGGGGGGCAGGGGTTCGACTCTGAGGTGCTATGGGTGATCTTGAACGTGGATGACAATTTCTTTTTTTTTCTTGTTTTTCATAATTTTATTTATTATTTTTGGCTGTGTTGGGTCTTCGTTGCTGTGCACGGGCTTTCTCTAGTTGCGGCGAGCGGGGGCTACTCTTCGTTGTGGTGCGCGGGGTTCTCATTGCAGTGGCTTCTCTTGTTGCGGAGCACGGGCTCTAGGCACGCGGGCTTCAGTAGTTGTGGCACGCGGGCTCAGCAGTTGTGGCTCGTGGGCTCTAGAGCACAGGCTCAGTAGTTGTGGCGCACGGGCTTAGCTGCTCCACGGCATGTGGGATCTTTCCCGACCAGGGCTTGAACCCGTGTCCCCAGCATTGGCAGGCGGATTCTTAACCACTGTGCCACCAGGGAAGTCCCTGGATTGACAGTTTCTGAGAGTTTTGTTTTCTAATTATTGTTGCTGGCTTTCCAGAAGTGTGGATTTAAACTCTGTTCTGCAATGACACGTAGGCATCAGAACCAGGAACCGGGCAGGCAGGGGGCTGGGGGGAGCTCCTTATTCATCCTCCAGCCTGGTCCCGTCCCCAGGGTACAGTTACAGTGTGGCTGGCCCCGACTTCCTCCCCTGGGGGCACCCCCCACATTGAAGCAATACCCCATCTCTTGAGGGTACCCCTAAGGTAGGAGATAGATAGGCCCCAGGCTGAGCAGCTACAGGTGGTCTCCTGCTGGTGCTTCGAGGTGGGATACCGGTGGGAGCATAGGGCCCTGACTGGGTACATTCTCGTGGATTTCCTGGCCCGACACATGCACAGAGGAGACCTCAGTCTAGGGGAAGGACAAAAGGAGGGAGAAGATGCCAGCTAGAATCCACCTTGGCTGAGAGATGCGCACCCACACCAGGACCAAATATGGAGTTGCCTGGCCAGAAAAATAAACAAAAAACTGCCCTTATACAAGCAACCTAAGCCGCCCCCACTGGGCGCAACTCACTCCGAGCTCACCTGTGTGCTCTTTCACATGTCTTTTGTTTTTTCCACATGCACTTTGCTTCTAATAAACACTTTTATCTTTTTCACGATCTTGGTCTCTTTGCTGAGTTCTTTCTTCAAAGAAGACAAGAAGCAAGGTCCTCCTTTTCACCACCAGACTCAGCCCCAGCATAGGAGGGGACTCTGTGTGTCTAAATGACTTCATATCACGTGGCATTAGGCAAGTGTCTCAGTGCTGTGACTGGGTGGTCGCGTGTCTCTCCCCTGCTCCATGAATCTTCCCACCAGGGGACCCAACCTGACAGCTGGGACTACAATTCCAGAAGCCAAGGGGCCCGCAGGCTCTGCACTGCCAGGACAAGCAAGGTTGACAGTGGGCTCAAAGCAGAGTGGGTCCAGTCTCTCCAATAGTCTACCTCTTCCTTCCCCTGCACCATTTGGTTTTCCTTTGGAAGAGAATTTCAAGCCGTTTTGTTATTGGAAAGAAGAAAAACATTCTCTTTGGGTTGGAGGAGTATAAACATCTCCACTTATATCACGACTGTTTCTCTAAGTCTCTCACCAGCTACGGCATTTCCTAAAAATTATTTCTCAATTTTAGTGTACCCCAAAACTACCTAATTTCTTCTCAAGCCAGATCATATTATTTAAAAGCATATAACTTGAGTTTACATTTAAAAATATCCATGATTCTGTTCAAAAAGCATCAATATCTTCATGAAATAATTTCTGTTGAATAGTAACATCATTTTAGTTTTTAGGGTTGTTAATTTTTTGAACACATTTAAGTGTTTCTGTTGAGTTTGTTTCCTATAAGGATAGACAGGACTTGTACGGAACCAGCCAAGTTTCACATTAGCTTGTACATTCCTCCTTCTTCACATGTAAACAGATACTAGAATCAGCACTAAATGAAACATCATGTCAAGATCCCAAGCAGGGATGTCCAAGGAGAGAAGAAAATGGAAACACTTATTTAAAAAAAGATTTTATTTAAAATGTAACTATTACTCGTGAATCAAAAATAAAAAAGATGTTGAAAGTTTTCTGTAAGAACATACATAAACATGAAATTTCTTAAACCTGGCACCATCATTTCAACTGTTAAATCTCTTGACTAACTTAGACTATACACTTCAGAAAAACACCTCTACTAATTAATTAAGCACACGTCGATAATTTCCAAACAACACTTTTCCACCTCAGACCTAGAATCAAGAATTTCTCCAAGGATCCTGATCTCTTTAAGAGGAAGACTATTTAGAAACCAGGAATTGGGCACTAGCTGTGACCACTTTTTTCTGGTCACTTTCTGTGGGCACAGCTAAGAAATACATACGTAAATATGTTAAGTCATAAGTACATAATGCTTCTAATTTAAACCTAACACATATTACATTGTTCTTCTTCATCTTGTTCAAATCATATGTATATTTCTCTTCTCCAGTGATAACCCTGGTTCCTGACATCATCAATATATTTATTCTATTTTTCAATACCCACTCTTAATGATATCTTTAGAATTACTATATCAATACAATTGCCAAAAAAAGCCAAGTAAATCCAGAATGTGTTTCAGATCTTTCTGTTCTTATAAATTTTCCACAAAGATTATACAGCCAGGCTACTGCATTCAAAAGTTACTTGTATCAATTTATCTTTCTGTGTAGTTATCAGTATGATATGTGTTTAGGTTAATCTGAGGGTTTGATTTTTTTTTCTGCCTTTCCAATTTATTTATTTGTTTATTTAGTTAGTTATCAATTTACCTATTTATTTCTATCTTTTTTTCTTCCAGTTTTATTGAGACATAATTGACATGAAGCACTGTATAAGTTTAAGGTGTACAGCATAATATGACTTACATACATCATGAAATGATTAGCACAATAAGTTTAATGAACATCCCTCATTGCATATAGATACAAAATTAAAGAAAGGAAGACTATGCTTTTCTTGTGATGAGAACTCTTAGAATTTACTCTTAACTTTCACATGTAACATAAAGCAGTGTTCATTGTATTTATCATGTTGTACATTACACCCCCAATACTTATTTATCTTATAACTGGAAGTTGGTGTCTTTTGACTGCCTTCATTCCGACCACAATGCTATGAGATTAGAAATCAATTACAGGAATAAAACTGTAGAAAACACAAACACATGGAGGCTAAACAATATGTTACTAGACAACCAACAGATCACTGAAGAAATCAAAGAGGAAACCAGAAAATACCTGGAGACAAATGACAATGAAAACACAATAATCCAAAACCTATGGGATGCAGCAAAAGCAGTTCTAAGAGGGAAGTTTATAGAAATACAATCCTACCTCAGGAAACAAGAAAAATCTCAAATAAACAACCTAACCTTACACCTAAATCAACTAGAGAAAGATGAACAAAAAAAACCCAAAGTTGGTAGAAGGAAAGCAATCATAAAGATCAGAGCAGAAACAAATGAAATAGAGACAAAGAAAATAGCAAAGATCAAGGAATCTAAAATCTGGTTCTTTGAGAAGGTAAACAAAATTGATAAACCTTTAGCCAGACGTATCAAAAAAAAAAAAAAAGGGAGAGGACTCAGTTCAATAAAATTAGAAATGAAAATGGAGAAGTTACAACTTTCACCACAGAAATACAAAGGAACATAGAGACTACTACAAGCAACTCTATGCCAATAAAATGGACAACCTGGAAGAAATGGACAAATTCTTAGAAGGTATGACCTTCCAAGACTGCACCAGGAAGAAACAGAAAACATGAACAGACCAATCACAAGTAATGAAATTGAAACCGTGATTTAAAAACTCCCAACGAACTGAAGTCCAGGACCTGATGGCTTCACAAGCAAATTCTATCAAACTAACTTCATTCAGCACCCCACCCCAACTGCTCCACTTCTGGTAACCACAAATTTGAACTCTTTTTCTATGAGTGAGTTTGTTTGTTTGCTTTTGAAGTATAACTGACCTACCACACTATGACAGTTCCTGTTACACAGCATAGTGATTGGATACTTTAATACATTTCAAAATGATCACCAGGATAGTCTAGTTACAATATGTCACCATACAAAGACATGACCTAGTTATTGACTATATTCTCTGCACTGTACATTCCATACCCATGACTCATTTATTTTGCAACTGTTAAGTTTGTATCTTTTAATCTCTCTCACCTATTTCACTTATCCCCTCCACACTCCTCCTCTCTGGCAACCAACTGTTTGTTCTTTGTATCTATGACTCTTTATGTTTTGTTATGTTTGTTCATTTGTTCTGTTTTTTTAGATTCCATATATAAGTGAAATCATACAGTATTTGTCTTTCTTTGACTTATTTCACTTAGCGTTAATACCCTCTAGATCCATCCATGTTGTTACAAATGGCAAGATTTCATTTTTTTTTATGGCTGAGTAGCATTCATATATATATGTGTATAAACATATATACATATATACACACATCTTCTTTGTCTGTTCATCTATCAATGGACAATTAAGTTGTTTTCATGTTTTGGCTATCGCATATAATGCTGTAATGAACACAGGGGTGCATATATCTTTTTGAATTAGTGTTTTTGTTTTCTTCAGAAAAATACCCAGAAGTGGAATTGCTGGATCATATGGTAGCTCTATTTTTAAGTTTTTGAGGAACCTCCCTACTATTTGCCATAGTGGCTGCATGAATTTACATTCCCACCAACAGTGCACGAAGGTTCCCCTTTCTCCACATCCTTGCCAACACTTGATATTTGGTGTCTTTTTGATACTTGTCATTCTCACAGGTATGAGGTGTTATCTCATTGTAATTTTCATTTGCATTTCCCTGATGGTTAGTGATGTTGAGCATCTTTTCATGTCTTTTGGCCATCTCTATGTCTTCTATGGAAAAGTGTCTATTCAGGTCCTCTGCCCATTTTTTTAAATCAGGTTGTTTGTTTGATTTGATGTTGAGTTATATGAATTCTTTGTATGTTTTGGGTATTAATCCATTATCAGACGTATCATTTGCAGATATCTTCTCCCATTCTGTAGGTGGATTTTTTGTTAATAGTTTCCTTTGCTATGCAAATCTTTTTGGTTCAATGTAGTCCTATTTGTTTATTTTTGCTTTTGTTTCCTTTGACTTGGGAGACAGATCCAAAATAATACTACTAACACTGATGTCAAAGAGCTTACAGCCTATGTTTTCTTCTAGAATTTTTATGGTTTCAGGTCTTACATTCAAGTCTTTAATCCATTTTGATTTTGTATTTGTTTATGGTGTGAGAGAGTAGTCTAGTTTCATTCTGTTGCATGTAGCTGTCCAGTTTTCCCAACACCATTTTTAAAGAGGCTGTCTTTTCTCCATTGTATATTCTTGACTCCTTTGTCATAGATTAATTGCCCATATAAGTGTGGGTTCATTTCTGGGCTCTCTATTCTGTTCCACTGATCTATGTGTCTATTTTTGTGCCAGTACCATACTGTTTTGATGACTGTCTCTTTGTAGTATAGTTTGAAATCAGGGCACACAATACTTCCAGCTTTGTTCTTCCTCAAGATTGTTTTGGCTATTCAGGGTCTTCTGTGTTTCCATACAAATTTTAGAATTATTTGTTCTAGTTCCATGAAAAATGCCATTGATATTTTCATAGAGATTGCACTGAATCTGTAGAGTGCCTTGGGTAGTATGGTCATTTTAACAATACTAATTCTTCCAGTTCATGAACACAATATATCTTTCTGTTTTTGTTGTCTTCAATTTCTTTCATCAGTGTCTTATAGTTCTCCAAATACAGGCCTTGTACTCCCTTAGATTTATTCCTAGGTATTTTATTCTTTATGATGCAACTGTAAATGGGACTGTTTTGTTAATTTCTCTTTCTGATAGTTCCAATTAGTCTTATTTTTGAATATGTACTTTTAGGAACAACAATCAAACAACAGATAAAGAAATATCCAGGGAATTTCTATTGATGACCCACTTCAGATGAAGATAAGTTTTCTATTCTTGGGACTCACATTTAATTTAGAACCCTAAGAGCTACTTCACTGGTTATTGGTTTAGATCTTACTCTAAGTCTTTATCTGTCTATGCTTCCTTGCATTTCCTCTAGCTTCTGACTCATGAAGGTGGTTATACTGTTACTCTGCCTGGTCCAATATCATTATAATATCTCCTCTTTTTTCACTGTTTGCATTTAACTGGTGTAACTTTGCATCCTCCCCTTGTTAAAATTATTAATCAGCTATTTTCTTAGGACAGTTTTATATTTACCAAAAAACTGCAAAGATAATACAGCATCTCCATATACTTTGCATGCAGCTTCTCCTTATTAACATCTTACATTATTATTAACATCTTACATTAGTATGCCATCATTTACTCAGACTTCCTTAGTTTTCACCTAATGTCCTTATTCTGTTTGTTCTGGGATACCATCCAGAATACCTCATTACATTCTCATGTCCCCATACAGTGACAATTTCTCAGAGTTTCTCTTGCTTTTGATGACCTTGACAATTTTGAGGAGTGTTAATAAGATATTTTATAGGCTACCCCTTGACTGAATTTCTGATGTTTTTCTCATGATTTACCTGGAAATAAGTGTTTGGGGGAGGAAGACTACAGAGATAAAGTGCCCTTCTCATCACACCATGTCAAGGGCAGGTACTATCCACGTGACTTATAACTGTTGATGTTCATCTTGATCACGTAGCTAAGGTCATGTTCATCAGGCTTCTCCACTCTAAAGTTACCACCCTCTGACCCTCCCATAATGCCCTCTGTCAAGAATTTACTATGTGCCGCCCACACTTGCAGGGTGAGGAGCTACACTCTCCTTACTTGAAGGCAGAACATGTACATAAATCATGTGGAATTCTTCTGCATGGGAGATTTGATTATTCTACCCGTTTATTTATGCATTGAATCATTTATTTATACTGGTGTGGATTTATGAATATTCATTTTAGACTGTGGATTATAATCCAATACTACCTTATTTACTTTGGTGTTCAAATTGTTCCAGCTTTGATGTTCCTTGAGAAATGGCTGATTCTAGCACTGGGGCAGGAAACATACACAATCAGCTTTGAGCCTCTTGTAGTGCAAATAAATGAAAATGAACAACAAAATGCCACAGTGATGGGGTACGTAAAGGGGCACAGCACGGGAGACAGTGAAAGGGCTCCCACATTTTTAGCCTTTCTGAATTGCTGGAAGTAAGTCTCTTGTAAAAAGCACAGAGTCGGGTTTTATTTTGTGAGCCAATATGAGTATTTTTTTTCTTCTTTTATGTAGGTTAAGTCCATTTGTATTCATTGATATGACTGCAATATTATAACTTGGTCAAACAGTTTATATTAATTTTACTGTGTATATTACATTATGTTTACTATGGTTCTTTGTCTATATATATACTTTTCTTTGTTTATTTCATTATGTATCTTTGTATTAATATTTAGAAAGGTTTGCATTTTTGTTTTAGTGGTAACTACTACACAGTATATGTTAGTACCCTTAGTCCTTCTTTTCCCTACCAGGTGTGTGCTACTTGCTTTGTCAGCTTTAAATTCTATCCTTTGATTCTCATTTACTACCTAAGCAACAATCAAGGAGCTCATTTCATTTTTCCTCTGTTCTCTTTGCTCCCCGTTCTGAACCTTTCATTTAAGTGTGACATCCACACAGAAGTGCAAAATTTTTAACTGCACAGCACAATGGATTTCACAAAGCAAACAATGTTGTATAATCAGAACCCAGAACAAGAAAACAGAATTCCACGCTTTCACTGCCGAGGGCCTGGGTTCGATCCCTGGTCGGGGAACTAAGATCCCACAAGCTGCGTAGCACGGCCAAAAAAAGAAAAAAGAATATTTCAAGGATTCCAGAAACCTGTCCTTAGGTGGGCCCCCACCCACCAGCAACAGCACCAAAAAAGTAACCACTATCCTGACTTCAAATACTGGAGATTAATTTTGTCTGTTTTTTTATATGAATGGAATCCTACCACATATAACCTGTTATGTTTAGATTTTTCTCATCATTATATTTGTGGGATTCATCCATGTCACTGAGTATAATCACTGTGGTTCCTTTATCCTCCTTGTTGTCTACCACCGCTTTGTGTGAATATAACACAATTTGTTTAATTGTTTTTCTGCTAATGGACATGTGGGTAGTTTCTAGATTTATGCTATTACCACCAAGTGTTGCTATGACCGTTCTTATACATATCTTTTGACGAATATGTTTATACACTTAGGTTGAAGATAAACTGAATGCAGTTGCTCTGTACTAGGCTATGCATGTGTTGAACTGTAGTAGACACTAATTTAAAGTTTTCCAAGTAGTTGAACAAATTTACACCACCAAAAGCAGCATATAAGAATTTCACCTGCTCAATTTCTGTCAATACTTCTCCCATTTTAAAATTGTATCACTTCTGTCTTTTCAGAAAGTATAATATTTACATATACTGCTTTCTCATATTTGTCCCCACTTTCTTTTTACTCTTAGATCTACAAAGTATCCATAAAGTTTAGAAACACCTAATGGTCATCTTTATTATTATTGTTTTATAGAATGGAGATGTCCTAGAAAACACTGTGAATGTTCATCTATGCTTCCAGGCTTCCTAAATACCTTGTAAAGTTCAGTACATTCAATGCACATCATCAGTCCTATTATCTAAGTGTCCCAGTCATCTTTTCTTGGATACATCTTATCTTTTTTTATGGCATCACTCAAAGTATGGCCTACAAACTGGCAACAGAAGTTAAGAAACTTATGCTGGAATTAAATGAATTATTTCACCAAGGACATTGTTCAGTTCAGCTGACTTCTTTTTTTTTTTTTTTTGCATGTTTAATTCACAAAAGCAAGTGATACATTGAGTTACTTTCTGGAACAAGCTCCTTTTCTCCTCCTCAAGAAACAACAGTTTGAGGGGAACTGCTCTCCTAGATTGCTCAGGAAGGATTCATGAGTACAGTATTACTTGGGTTTTTGATTCTTGAAAGGTAGTTTGGCTGGATATAAAATTACCAGCTCACACACAATATATCCTTGAGTTTCTTAAATTATTGCTTCATTGCTGTCTTGCTTGCTCTGTCAACATAGAGAATGCTGATGTAGCTCTGATTTTCTTTTCTCTAAGTGATGCATCTTTTTGTATGGACACCCTGCAGATGTGTTCTTCTCCGTAAAATCTAGCAGACTTCTCAGAAACATGGCAGCATTGACCATTTTAGGTCAGTCTTCTCAGGTACATAGTGGACTCTCTAATGTATAATTTCAGGTCTTCATTAATCTCCCCCCAAATTCTTCTATTTTAGTTTTTAAACATTAGGTCTGTTTCATTACATTGCTTTTGTCTCCAGGGACTGCAGTTAAATGAATGTTAAAACATTTTTTTTTTTTGCCTATCTTTTATACCTATCCCTTTCCCACTAACCTTTTTACTTTTTTATTTCATCTTGGTTCTCCTGGCTAACGTCACTCCTCAAAATCCTTTATTATATTTTCATTAAATCTATTCTGTCCTATGTGCCTTTTTCTTTAATTTTTTTTTCCTGAGATTGGCCAATTCTTCTTCTGTATCTCCCTGCTTTTTATCCATTTTTGCTCGGAATTTTTGAATTTCTAATGTGCAGTTTTAAAACTTATTTGAAAATGCTTTAAGAATATAAACTAGCTTGGAGTGGTATGTTACATTTTTCCTTTTTTGGTTTTGTGGTTTGTTTTTTGGGGTTTTCCATTCTCATTTTCTAATTTTTTCTTAGAGAAACTTGGTATAGATGTTGTCTTCCATGTTCTGTTCATTAGAAATGTCTGTTATTTTCCTGAACAAACAATATTATATATGTTATATATATACATATATATACACACACACACACACACACACATATACATATATTTGAATGAAGGGTTCCATTTTATTTCGATATAATGAAATATGTTTTCTTCAATCAATGGCTCCTTGGAAGGGATCAGAGTATGTTCTGATTTTTTTTAATTCAAAAAATATTTTATTTTTTCTTGCTTCATTGAGATGTAATTGACATATAATATTTTATAAGGTTAAATGCACAAGGAATTGATCTGGTGTACTTATATATTGTAAAATGTTACCACCATAGTTTTAGCTGACACCTCCAACCCTTGTGCACTGTGAATAGGAATGTAAATTGGTGCAGCCACTATGGAAAACAGAATTAAGGTTCATCAGGAAAATTAAAAATAGAACTACCATGTCATCCAGCAATTCTACTTCTGGGTATATATCCAAAGGAAATGAAGTCAGAATCTCAAAGAGATATCTGCATTTCCACATTCATTGCAGCATTACTCACAATAGCCACAATATGGAAACAACCTAAGTGTCCGTCAGTAGATGAATGGATAAAGAAGTTGTCATATATATGTGTATACACACACACACACACAAACACACACACACACAATGGAAAGACATGCATATATTCAGCGAGGAGAAACAAGAAAATCCTGCAATTTTCGACATAAGGGTATTATGCTAAGTGAAATAAGTCAGACAGAGAAGACAAACACTGTATGATATCACTTATATGTGGAAGCTAAAAAAGCCAAAGCCAAATTCATAGAAACAGAGAGTAGAATGGTGGTTACCAGGGCTGGGGAGGGAAGGGGACAGAGTAAATAGGGAGATGTTGGCCAAAGGGTAAAAACTTCCATTCAGAAGATAAGTTGTAGGGATCTAATGCATAGCATGATGACTATGGCTAATAATACTGTATTGTATACTTGAAAGTTGCTAAGAGAACAGATCTGGACTTTAATTTCCACTTTCAATTTTCTTTCTTTCCATCACTATGCATCCCAGGAATTCCTTCTCCCCCCAGAAAAGCAGTGCCTTTCCAAGACTGCCACCCCTGCTCTGGTGCACTTTCAATTTGTTTCTTTACGTTCTGCATTAGTCAGTGTTTTGATCCACCAAGGTTCAGACCAGGTATGAGGGTCTTTTTCTCTCTGGAAATGATTTTATTTTATTTTTATTTTTATTTTTTCTACCCCCCGGGCTGCCACCTTCCACTCTTGTTTTCAGCGCAATTTCTTCCTGACTCTGATCAGGCATGGTCTCCGTATCTGGCTCTGCTGGTAGCTGGTAAATGAAAGTGTATTTCCCATCAGACAAATCACAGAAGTATTTGTTAATTTTTGCCTCCCAGTTATGCTTTTGAGATGGGTTATCAATGACCTCATTTGCTCTCTTTATTGATGTGAATGTCTTTGGAGGGATGTGTTGAGAAATTTAGATTATGTGGCCATCTAAATAGGAATACTGACACTAGAAATTGTAATTTCCTGCTTTTATCCCCAAATGGTTAGCTAACACTTTTTTTGAAGGCTCAATTCCTTTCCCACTGATTTGAAATGACACATATGTACTTGTGACTATTTCTGTTCCATCTGTCTATTTTTATTTCAGTAGGCTAGTCTTTTAATTATTATAACTTTCACACATTCTAATATCACAAAAATACAAGTAACCATCTCTTGGATCTTCTTTATACAGCTTCCCTGGTTATTCTTGTTTGTGTATTACTCTTCCATATTAAAATTAGTGACATGTGATTAATTTCGCCATACTTATATGTTCATTTTGGCTGAGATTAAAGACTGGGTTAAAAACTTTGTTATTGTTGTTTTCAAACACTGAATCTTCATATGTAAGACTGTGCTACCTATGGATTAATTATTATCTTTTCTTATGGCACTCCCTAAAGTTTTATAGTTTTATTTCAGGACTTTTAACGCTATGTTTATCTCTAGACATATTATTGTTAATATGTTAAAATGATAACATATTCCTAGATATAGTAGTGTTAAGGTAAATCGGGTTTCTGTCCCATCATATTTGCTAAATTTTTAAACTCGTATATTAAAAAGCACTTAAGCTTTATACATGAACTTAATAACACAATGACTTATGGAATCTCTCCATTAATGCTAATGGTTTTCAGTTGTGTACCTTTGACTTCTCAGGAGGTAATAATAAAAATGAATAACATTTACTGAGTGTACTTACTATCTTCCAACTATCATAAGAGAGGCACCTTACATGCATTATCCAATTTATTTAAACAACAAATTTGTGAAGTATGTCGTCTTAATAGTCTCAGTGGTGATATTAAATATTAAAGCTTAGAGAGGTTAAATAACCTTTGCCATAATCACCCAGCTGTTATGTATCGAGGTCAATGTATAATAGCCACATTAGTGATAAGTTTCCTTATCCTTTCCTATATGTATACTCTAATTTCTCCCCCTGTTAAACTAAAGATTCTTTTCAGTACAATGTTATCCAACAGAATTGATAGCATACATCCTTCTTTAGTCTGCAATCTAATGGGAATTCCTCTGATGTTATATCTGTAAGAATTTGGAGGCTGAGCTTGAGTTATCTTTATAAAATATCAAGGAAATATCCTTTTGATTTTTATTTTACTGAGATTTCTCCCCACCTAAGAATTGGAATTGAATTATCTTAACTGTTTTGGAGTATATATCAAAATGACCTTGTAATTTTTCCTTTTGATAGATTAAAATATTAAGCAATATTATTATATTTTCTAAAGTCAAACCTTTCTTGCACTCCCTGAAAAAAACTACATAGTTGCACAAGGTATGTGTGCCCTTGGGCAAACTCCTTCATCTCTATGGATCTGTTATACCATTTTTATAGAGAATGGCAATATTAATAGTATCAATCTAATGTTGTTATGAAAATTATTAATTCATTTATTCAATAAATTTATTGACTTTCTGTTTTGTGCCATGCACAATTCTAGGTTCTGTTATTATAACTATGAGAAAAGCAGAAGAAGACTTTTGAGCTTACATTCTAGTTAATAAGTTAATAATAAGAACTTAGAATAGTTCCTGGAACATACTATCAATATCATACATGTAGGTATTAGCCACTATTAATATTATAGCTTTAATACACTATTGGGCTAAATTTGCCAATACTTTTCTTAAGAATTTGCATCTACAGCCATAAAATTTTCCAACGGTGTTATCTTTATCAGGTTAGAATATTAGGATGATGCCAGAGTCATAAAAATGAATTGGAAAACTTTCCTTTTACTATTTTGCAATAGGTTAAACATTACAGGATCTATCAGGTCCTAGAATCAACCTTTCTGATACTAGAGCCTTTATGAAAAATAAGTTATTTCTGAAGTTGCCTTAATTCTGTATAGGTAGTATATATTTTATTTAAAATCCATCTACTTCATTAGATTTTAGTATTTACCAGCATAGACTGGTACATTGTTCTACTCTGCAATTTCCTAATATTTGCGTATTGCTAAGCAGTGAAGAAGATATTTAAAAGGGCCATAGAGAGGGCGAGTAGGGAAAATAAAGAGCCTTTCTATCTCCTCCCCCATCTCCTCCAAGGTGAATTTTGAAACCGAGTAGATATAAATGAATCATCAGAAGTGTGCAGATAGCACACACCATTTTAAACAGACTGTTTCAATTTAAGTCAAATTATATGGATGAAACACAAATATGGAAAGAAAACCAATAAAGTAAAAAGGGTGTGACTACATGATCTCTATGGTCACTCCTTGGTCTTCTCATGTGCTCTGATGATCTGGGGTGGAAATTATATTTGTGTGCCGCCTGCAGTGTTGTAATAGCAATCAACTGAACAGATTAACTAACCTATCTATCTATCACCTATCTATCTATAATCTATCATCTATCTATCGCATCTATGTATTTATTTTTCAGTGCATCAATGTGAGAATGCACTGAAAAAATAACTTTTAGGTTAAGTCATCATCTATATATTAGTGAGTTTGTTTCTTCTCTTTTAAGGGCATGTGTTTCTGCATTTTTTGCACTCAAAATCATAAATTTAATGAAAAATCAGAAACGTCTAGTGAGACAAACCTGGTAGTTCTAATTTTTCATTTAAAAATTTTAAGCATCTCATCCATGTTTTAACCTTGGACTCTGCCTTTGAGCAACAAGAATAACAATCCTGTACTGTTTTCACAGGACACCCAGCGTTTACCACGGGTTACTCTACAGAGAATGGACACATACTTTGGTGGTCATGAGAGAAAATCATTTTGATAAATTCAGTCATCTTTTACATTATAACTCCTTTTGCTGAAATGAATTAAAACTTTCCACTGATTGGCTAAATAATTCATTGCAACAGCCTCCAAATCTATTCCTAAACTGAATAAATGATAACTATTTCATGAAGTATTTTTAGAAAAGGATGTCAAAATTTTCAGATTTAGAACACTCACGTAAAGTTCCAGAGAAATTGAAAGGGTACAGGATGACCTTTTCCAGGTTTACATAAAATGGAACTAACTGCACTGGAAACAAAATACTATTCAAGAACCTTTTTATTACCAACAGATGAAGTACAATATCCCTCTCAAGATGAAAATAATTCATAAATATCAATATATTCAATTTAGGTCATTTCACCTAAACGTAACTATCCTCTTTCAGTATTTAGTTAAATTCCTGGGAACAAGAAAGAATTTCAGGTTGTTGTAGTATTAATTTCCAAAAATAATTAATGCACCCTATCTTAAGAGTTCATGGGAATACACTAGATTCTTCTAAACAAATGAATTTGAGATTCTTGACACAGAGATATATGAGCTTCCTGGCACATAATGAACGAGAGGTACAAGTTCCCACCAAGGCAATGTAACTCCTTTTATTTAGAGCATAATCATTTCACACGATGCAGGTGAGATGCCAGGAGCAACTGGGACTATCATATACGTGTATCTGCCTAAATATGGCTCACAGACTAGACCAAACTAAAAATGGCCACCAGGAAATAAAACAGGGCTTTGCCTGAGTTTTGCTCTATCTCGGGGGTAGGGAAGGGCTGAGTGATAAACAGTGAAAAGAAGTGACAGCAGAGATGAGAAACAGCTGGACATTTCCCCAAAGGGAGTGCGGGTGGGTGGCAGATGGGGCCGCTGGCCCAGGGGCGAGGATGGTACATTGGGCTCTCAGCACAGGCTCCACGTGCACAGCGGTACAGCCTTGGGGCTGGCGTTCTCTCTGAAAACCCATGTTCAGAAGGACAGGGTCCACATTTCCACCCATTACCTTTTCTCACCATCTAAAACTTAGCCAAAGATACCAGGACAACTAATCGAAATGAAGTGTTTCTTTCTTGCTGTTTTTAACATCGTGGAGTCCTGTTATTGACACCTTGCTAGCTCTCCACGTAATTCACACTTTGCTGGAAACAGGAGAGGCTCCCAAGTGCTTATTATTACTTTAGAGGCTCAGAGCATCTCTGCGCTCAGGCAATTACTGATCTGATATTAAGACCGTCCGACCCCCTTTGTCCTCCGAGTCATGCCATCTGGGGGGGGTCTGGAGGGTTCCCTGGACACGGGATCAGCCCTGCTCCACAGGACGGGGTGACGATGGTGCAATCTGAGCCCAGGTGAGGGGCACCTGCTCTCTGTTCTGAACAGCCGGGAAAACATTACAAGAAGAGGCGAGTTACAGAGGTGAGTGTGGAGGATGGACAGCGTGGAGTTGAGGCAGAGAGATAAGGACAAGTCAAAGCACGTACAGATTCACAAGGCACATGAGGTCTAGACGTGGTCAGGGGACGGGGAGCTGAGGATGGCTCCCAGGAGTGGGGGGACTTGATCACACGTTGACTTTAGAAAAGTCACCCTGCCCTGGAAAGACTGAACTGCGGGCGCCTGAGAGGAAGGCAGCTGGGAGTCTGAGGAGTACTGATATTTCAGGGTGAGAAACAAAAAGGACCTGCACTAAGGCAGTGACAGAACAGAGAGGGACGAAAGTACAGACTTCACCCTTGGCATCCATCGGGCAAGCGGGCAGGATCGCAGAAAACACCGTGATTTGTGAGCACAGGACGGATTCCCAATCTTGGGGGTTTCCGTGCGGCAAACCAAATCCCCTTAAGGACTGAGGACACATCACCCCTCCTGTACCTGCATCACCTGAACAGACCCCCCTGCCCAGGGCTTGCCCCGCCCTGGTGCAGTGGATCAGCTCAACGACTGGCGGTCCCTGGGTAGAAGGCCCAGCCCTCCCACCCCAGCTCCAGAGCGTGACTCCCAAGCTTCTGAGCTCCCTGCAGGGCGCGCTGAGTGCATGCTGGGACGGCACCACGGCCCCACTTCTCCCTCAGCCCAGCCTGCTCCCCTCCCTCCCCCGCCGGTGTGGATCTCAGGATCCCACGCACTAAACTTCCCACATGTTCACCTTGACCCCCAGAGGCCAACCTGCCCAGCATCAGTGAAAGCGGAGGACACTGCTTGTACGAGGACACCTGAGCACCAGACAATCACAGTATGGCCTGGAAGCCAGGCGCAGGGACGGTAACAGTTCTCGACAGGCAACCAGAAAAAAACATTTACTTCTGAAAAATCACTATCTCTTTTGAGTTATATTAGTATGAGGTCATATATTATATATTATAGGTAATATAATTAATACAGCATGAGAAACAAGTTGGCAAAATTTATCAAGAGACAAGGTGGCATTCAATAATTAAGGCACAATTCCACCGATATGCACAAAATGCATATCAGAAAAATAGGAATTTTATGGGAAAAAAACCAAAAGAAACATACAAGAAACAGAAGCAAAAGGAAAGGTTCAGCCATTCAGGAAGGAGTGATTACATGTATACATCCATTTGATAGGATGGGATGCATCTAAACAAATAATAGGAATAGGATACTTCATGTTCTAGAAGGATGTGTCTTACTGGGGCCTGAACAATGCTGGGAGAAACAGATGGTGAAACCATCCCATTCTCTCTGCGTCCTCAGTGCTGGCCTCTAGGACTGTCCTCCACAGCCTTCCGTTTCAAGCAACAAAATGTACGCTATTGTGGAGAATAGGCTAAGGAGCAATCCACCTGCTTCTCTGACTCTCCCACAAAGCCCACCCCTCAGCAAAAAGGAAACATCATGACTGCCATCAGGATAAGACCGGGGAACCAGGAGATGGCACTGAACTTCTGTCTCTGGAATTTGCAGAACCTGACATTAGAGGAATTGGTTTGGAGACTGTGTCATTGACAGAGCCCTTGAATAAATTCCACACACAGAGATCTGAGAACATCTCAGAGAACCAGGGGGAAACAGCCTTGTGTCTGATAGAAAAATGCGGTCTCTGTCTGGCAGGCCTCCCTAGAGAAACACACTCAGTGCTGAAACTGAGCAGAGGCTTGTCTGCCTTCGTAATCAGCCGGGTTGGCAGGGGACATCTCACTCAAACGACCACTAGGAAGTTTTAAACTCCTCTGGCATATCATCCTTTTTTTTTCTTAAAGATTTCTGCACCTGTGTCCCTACATCTGCATCTACATACCTGAAGAGGTACTGGTCCCTCTCTATTTTTTTAATGTATTGGCAGGTTTTGGTGTCAGTTATGCTAGCCTCAAAAAAACGTCTGCTGTTGTTCCAGCTTCATCTATTTTCTGAACAAAGTTTTAAGAAGTTTTGCATTATTTCTTCATTAAATGTTTGGTAGAATTCCCACAACACAACATGTTGCTCTGTGTTTTTCTCATCCCCAGGCTTGGAACTGTCCCTCCCTATGTCCCTTATTTATGCCTTTTCACCCTGGTCTAAGATTTCCTACCAGTCCCAAAACCCAGGTCCAACGTCAGAACTTGAACAGGGCTGCCAAGGAGCAGACAGCTCCTTGAATTGGGGACTTTCCCACGTTCCACCTTCCCCTCCACAGGACCTGCCACTCTGCGTGATGTGTCACCTCCCCCGTGACACCTATGCTCCTTCAAGGCAGAGCCCGCTTCCTCCTCAGCGGGGTACCCTGCGTCTAGCAGAAACCCTGGCACACTCAAGAAGCTCCATTAGTCCTTTTTAAAATTTGATAAATGCGGTGTGGAGCATGGAAACAGGATGTGCTAAACGGATGGACAAAGAAAACAGAATGACTTATTCAGTTATGTTTGTGCTTATAAAAAGCACATTATAATTACCCCAAATGGAAATTAGTAACCATTAAAGACAGATAGAAATCAATAATATAGAAAGTTAGTTTTAATTAAAAGTATGATGACCACAACACAGGGGCTACAGCTCCTTTGTTATATAAAGTACGATTTTCATATCTATTTTAGATCTAAATATCAATGGCCTATTTTACACTATGCATACCAAAATTATTGGAAAACATTCTTCTGCATTTAATGCACAAAATGCAAAAGAAGCAAAATGATAGAGTAAAAATAATATTGAGGGCTTCCCTGGTGGCGCAGTGGTTGAGAGTCTGCCTGCTAATGCAGGGGACATGGGTTCGAGCCCTGGTCTGGGAAGATCCCACATGCCGCGCAGCAACTAGGCCCATGAGCCACAACTACTGAGCCTGCGCGTCTGGAGCCTGTGCTCTGCAACAAGAGAGGCCGCGATAGTGTGAGGCCCGCGCACCGAAATGAAGAGTAGCCCCCGCTTGCCACAACTAGAGAGAGCCCTTGCACAAAAACGAAGACCCAACACAGCCAAAAATAAATAAATAAATAAATAATTTAAAAAATAAAAAAAAAATAATAATAATATTGAGTTAACTTGCTTCCTCATGAGAGTCACCAAAAATAAGTTTTATGTAATTATCATTTTTATTAGTTTCTAGGGCCTCTTACAAGCAGAATGGTAAATGAAAGAAAGTAAGTAATGTGATACAAAATATCATTTCAAATTGAATTATTTTTGTAGCCAAGCACAGATATGTGAGACTATATCTTGAATATTTTACAGTTCTTGTTATTAAGGCGATAGAATTATAATTTGTTGATGAATCAAGTAAAACCTCCAGCTGCCCTTTGTCAATCCATATTAAGGCATTTCCCTTTATTTAATTGGGCTCCCGCTTAACATTATTAATCTCAT
Organism: Balaenoptera physalus; assembly: GCF_965194825.1. Lineage (NCBI taxonomy): Eukaryota > Metazoa > Chordata > Mammalia > Artiodactyla > Balaenopteridae > Balaenoptera > Balaenoptera physalus. The sequence goes on from NC_138890.1 coordinate 171,615,107, forward strand.
TTTGTGATTTTATTACTAGCTTTTCAAGTGTAAAGGGCATATTTATTTTTTAAACGCAATAGCATTTCAAGTTCATGTCCTCAATTACACATATCTCATTTAAAAAGTTTCTCACTTGCATCATATTTAATGGTCTTATTATCTCACAGACATCTGATTCGGGGTGATTATGATTTATAGCATTATTAATGTGCCTTCTCAAACTCCTGCTGAGGTGACATATCTGTTCAGGTCAGTCTTTAGAAAGGTTACTTGATGTACCTTAGACCACACAGATTTAAGATACTTAGGCATTTGTCAAGCAATTCCATCCTCAAAGTAATGCTTAAATATATATATATACATATATATAAATTATTTTACATTGGAATATAGTTGATTTACAATGTTGTGTTAGTTTCAGGTATACAGCAAAGTGATTCAGTTTTACATATACATATATCTGTTCTTTTTCAGATTCTTTTCCCATATAGGTTATTATAGAGTATTGAGTAGAGTTCCCTGTGCTCTACAGTAGGCCCTTGTTGATTATATATTCTATATATAGTAGTGTGTATATATGTTAATCCCAACCTCCTAATTTATCCCTCCCCCTCCTCCTATCTTTCCCCTTTGGAATCCGTAAGTTTGTTTTCTAAGTCCTTGTATCTGTTTCTGTTTATTTTTAAGCATCACTTAAAAAGGCTGGCTAGAGCCTTTCAGTGGTATGTGATAATTCCCTACAAGGTACATTTCTATTTATTCCATTTTTTTTTCAGATCAAGGCAATAAAGTCAGCAGAGAAGAATTTTAGTGTGTGTGTGTGTGTGTGTGTGTGTGTGTGTGTGTGTATATATATATATATATATATATATATATATATATACATGCCCCACTGCTTCTGTAGTCTAATCCTAAATTCCCCTAATCAAGGCCACCTTACGCCTGAGCAAGAGGCAGAGCTCTGCACATGCACTTGTTCCTATTCACCCTGCAGGTGGGGTGTGAATGGAGCAGACTGAAGTCAGCTTAAAGTGAATTGTGGACAGTTTAATATTTCCATTTGGAAATAATGCCATTTAATAATGGAGAAAAGAACTTCTGAAAGGTCTAAACAATGATATTAACAGAATAAACTCTTACTGAAACTATTTATATTATACGACCCCTACCAGTTGTAAGGAAAAAAGGTGAACATCAATTATATATATTTTAGTCTATGAAAACGTCTACTTACTCTCACAGTAATAATGAACCTCCAATCACATATCGAACTTCCTTCTTTCGGAAGTAATATCCCTTCCCACTCAGAATGATAAATTTTACCACTCCAGTCCTCAAAGTCTTTACTTCTGCGTTAAGTAAAATGTTAAATTTGCCTCCAGTATTCAATCAAAGACCACAGAAATCAAGACTGAGAGAGGCGCAATCTCACTCTCCAGCCACAGGCGGCTCATCTCCACATCGGTCACCTGTTCATCCTAAGTCATCAGCAACAGTGCATGCCTGTTGACCTGGGTCTCAAAGAATGAATGTTCCCCCACACACACACTTGGGCAGAGAGAAAGCGCAAAGGCAAGTCAAGAGGGCACCATATTTAAGATACCCCAAGTTTTCCATCCTGGGAGAATCCTGAGTTATTTAAAACCCAAATGTCCCACTCCAAGTTGAGGTTGGGAAGCCAGGGGATATGCAAAGGTGTGCGTGGCCATATGTGTGCGTGTGTGTATTTGTATCTATATATATTGTAATAGCCAATTTTTTTAATTTAATAATCTTTAAAATTTATAAAAGCACCATTATGAAGGAATAGAGACTGGTGATGTACACTTTGAATGCTCTCAGCTGCCCCTAGAGACAACGTGTCCCTAGGAATTCATTAGGTCTCTCTCAGTCTTGTGTGTTCTTAATGAATAAAATCACCTTGGATTTGAATTTAGAACTTTAATTATATAATTCCCTTCATAAATAAAAATTCTGTATTTCTTCAGTGTTATTCTTTTATATTCATTGCAATAGATATTCATTAAAGAAAACACAGAAGATTCAAATGAGAGGGTAAATCACTATCTCTAATACCCAAGATCACTCATTTCATTATCTGGATATTTATCCTTTTATCTTTTTTTCTAAGATAAATTCAAAAACAAAATTGGGAGTGTATGATACACAGTACTTTGTAGTGACATATCACAATTAGAATACTAATAAATCTTCATATTATAATTTTTACTAGTGTACCTATAGATATTTTGTAACACAGCATTTCTCTACACTCCTATGAAGATTCAGTAACATCTTTTGCATATCTGAGTAATTACGTTCTTAGGATAGCTTACCAGATGTGGAACTAATATGTTGAAAGACAGACACATTTTAAGAATTAAGGAAAAATCTGCCAAAACCCCTTCCATGGCTGTGTAGCAATCTACACTCCAGGGCAGGATATAAATATGCCTGTTTTGTTTTGCATTATTATTCTTTCTAACTGTTTTGAAAATGTCATATCCTTGACATATTAGTTCGAACTTATTTATTATTGGTGAGACTGAACTTACATTTTTTTCATTTATATTCATTCTGTAAATTTTGCACTCATGTCTTTATCTACTCCTTTTGGGGGGTTTTGATCATTTTTTATTAATCTGAAAAGCTCTCTATATTTTGAGCATTTGAGTATTTTCCCCAACTGACAGTTTATTTTTGGAACTGTTTATTGTGTGTCTGTGCTTTCTTTTTAGACTTAAAAAAGTTTTAAATCTGTGTGTAGCCATGTCTATCCAAGTTCCAGAGGGAGAAAGAAATGCATTGTGTGGAGCAGGTAAAAGTCAGGCTGAGAACTGACCACTGGATTTAGCAACATGGAAATTACTGGAGACTTTGATGAGATGACCTTAATAAGAGCAGTTTCCTCCAAATAGGATTTACTGATCTCTTCCGTCTTTATTGATCTCATCCACTCCAGAATTGTGTGGGATCCAGGGACAAGTGTGATCAGACTGCACAGACTGAACTCTTTCAAGGAGTTTTGTTATAAATGGAAAGAGAAGAATGGGATGGTAGTTCATGGGAAATGGGGTCAAGAGTGTCGTTTTGTAAGATGTAAGAATAGCATGCTATGTACCCCTATGTTCACTGCAGCACTATTTACAATAGCCAAAACATGGAAACAACCTAAATGTCCATCAACAGATGAATGGATAAAGAAGATGTGGTACATATATTCAATGGAATATTACTCAGCCATTAAAAAGAGTGAAACAATGCCATTTGCAGCAACATGGATGGACCTAGAGATTATCATACAAAGCAAAGTAAGTCAGACAGAGAAAGACAAATATCATATGATATCACTTATATGTGGAATCTAAAATATGACACAAATGAATATGTCTATGAAACAGAAACAGACTCACAGACACAGAGAAGAGACTGTGGTTGCCAAGGAGAAGGGGAGTGGGGGAGGGAAAGATTGGGAGTTGGGGATTAGCAGGCACAATCTATTATATATAGGATGGATAAACAACAAGGTCCTACTGTATAGCACAGGGCACTATATTCAATATCCTGCGATAAACCAAAATGGAAACGAATATGAAAAAGAATATATATATATGTATAACTGAGTCACTTTGCTGTACAGCAGAAATTAACACAACATTGTAAATCAACTATACTTCAGTAAATTTTTTTTTAAAGCCAAAAAAACAAAAATAAAAAGAATAGCATGCTAGTGTACTGAAGGAGAAGATCCAGTGGAGAGGGAGAATTTTAGGATGAAGAGAGAAAGGAGAAGATCATACCCTTGGGTAACTGGAGATACCTGAAAACTGGCCAAGAGGAAGAGTCAGCCCAAAATAAGGGGATCCACAGGCAGTCCAAGGCCATGACAGGCAGGAAGGCTCAGGCTAGACGTGTAGAGGGGTGACATGGTGGGAGGGGGAGTCAGATTGCTCAAAACTTTCCAGTGAAACAGGAGAGGATGCAAGGTTTTCATCTGAGAGTGAGGGCGGGTGGGAGAGGAGAGTGGCTTGGAGTAGGCATCTGAGAGCAGTTACTTTCCAGGAAGTTGAAGGGAGGTGGGCCGGGCTGGGGTCTCCCCGACCAGGACGCTGCAGCACCTCATTTATTCCAGCTTCAGTCCATTCCCCAAAACGACTTCACCCCTTTCTTCATAAAGCCTGTGCCCATTTGTTACAGAGTTAACTCATAAAACCTCTGTGATTTTGCAGATCTCATAAACTGGATTATTTCTCCCCAGGATATTTTCTAATTGGGTGTTATTAGGTTAGAAAGAAACCTTGAAAGCTGTTATTTATTTATTTTTAACTGGTCACTTAGAAGGCTTCTCAAAGCATTAACGGTCATGTTTTCAGTTCAGTAGCATAAGCATGGAATAAAAATTGGGGAAATTGTAATTGATTTAAAATGATAATTTGTCAAGAGGAAGAATATTTCAGGAACACATGGGTGAAAGGTGGTCATCAGTGCGCTACAGGAATATCATTCAACTTGTTAGAACCTGGGTTTCCTCACCTATAAGGGATAAAATCTCTTCTATCAACGTTTTGATGTCAACAATACGAGTTTGTATAAAAATATCTGTAAACCATACAGTTATATACAAATGGCAAGTGTTATTACAAAAAAGAGAGAGAACACTGCAGATCAGTAAGGCTCCACAGAATAAAAATCAGCGGAAGTGCACCTTGCACGTGGATCAGGATTTGGAGTGGAAGAGATGAAGCAGGAGGAGGGAGAGAAGGAACCAGGAGAGGGTGGGTCCTGGACGGAGGTGCAGAAGGCAGCAGGTGCGACCAACAGAGGCACCTCACGCCGTGTCGCCTCTCTGGGCTCCAGGTACTCAGGTAAAGGAGCTTTCAAACCAACCCCATTACCTTAAGGAGTGGGGGAGACCCTATTACATTTTGCATGCTTTCAGCATTCTGGTTAATAATAACTTAAAACAAAATGCAACTGGTCTTTCTAAGATGGATTGAAATGTATTGCAGTTTTCAATCACGGAGAAGCTAGACAAACCTGTACATTCTTCAGTCACAGCCCTCCAATACATTAGTCCTTTTTGAAAGTTCAAGTCTTGGACCACTTCTGAATCAGAAGGGGAAAAATACACGTATCGGCAAGCTGAGAGTCATAATCATTCACCTTAAATCCTGACTCTTAAAAACGTGACTTAAAACTAGCTTCCTAGAGTGAGCAAACACCTGAGAAATAAACAAGCTGAATCTTACTGATAGAGCAGATTCTTAAGTTGTGAGATGGTAGCTAAAATCAGACACCTCTTGTGGTCGAAGTTGGACTTTTCTTATTGCATGAGTAAATGACCTCATGACCCCAGCACGTAAACTAAAAAGAATGGGCCAATACAATATATCTGAGACATCAGGCTTTATTGATAAATCTCGTCACCCTTTCAAATGTGTCCCTTTTTAAAAAAAGTGATAGTTTTGTTCTGTATGTCCTCATGCTGAATTTGGGCCCTAAAAGCACCAATGCATGAAACACATTCATTAATCAAGTGTATAATATATTAACCTATTTGAGATTCCAAGGATGTCACCAATGATACCTCATAAATTTAATCATGGTTTCTGCGAAGTTTAACCATCCAAACCCTGAAAATTATGTAATACGCAAAAAAGTGAATTTACAAAATAAAAGATAAATATCGAACTCCATAAGACCTTTTTCATTATAAATTGGGGCAAGCATTTTACTAGTATAAATAACACCCTAAAATATCAAGTTACAATGTAAAACATCTGCACTCTTGGTAGACGGCAAACTGTTACCGAATGCCTCGCGAGCAGCTGTGGTCATATAGCAGGCTCTGTGTTTTCCTACAACTCCTAATACATAATATAATATCTGTCATCCCTTTCATTTAATGTGTCATCAGTGAAAAATAAACATACTTTTGCAGTGAAATTTGTTTCAGGCCAGGGACTCTCGCTTTTAAAAAAACAGTGTGTGGTGTCTAATCATCCTGTACAAATAGAGGTGCCTTTGTTTGCCTCGAAGATTGGCCTTACATGAAATATTAGATGACAGGGTAATTGTACCCTATCAAATGTGCTCCCATTTTCTTCCAAACTGTTCAACAGACATTCATGGAACAGCAAAGACACACCATTCATTCCACAAATATTTGAGCACTTAATATGTTCAAATACATTCTATGATTATTGCAGCACTATTTACAATAGCCAGGACATGGAAGCCACTTAAATGTCCGTTAACAGATGAATGGATAAAGAAGATGTGGCACATGTATACAATGGAATATTACTCAGCCATAAAAAGAAATGAAATTGAGTTATTTGTAGCGAGGTGGATGGATCTAGAGTCTGTCATACAGAGTGAAGTAAGTCAGAAAGACAAAAACAAATATCATATGTTAACGCATATTTATGGAATCCAAAAAAAAAAATGGTACTGATGAACCTAGTGGCAGGGCGGAATAAAAACGCAGACGTAGAGAATGGACTTGAGGACATGGAGTGGGGAGGGGGAAGCTGGGGCGAAGTGAGAGTAGCATCGACATACATGCACTACCAAATGTAAAATAGATAGCTAGTGGGAAGCTGCCACATAGCACAGAGAGATCAGCTCGTTGCTTGTGACCACCTAGAGGGGTGGGATAGGGAGGGAGGGAGGGAGGCTCAAGAGGGAGGGGATGTGGGGATATGTATGCATATGGCTGATTCACTTTGTTGTACAACAGAAACTAACACAGCGTTGTGAAGCAATTATACTCCAATAAAGATGTATTTAAAAAAAGACAGTTAAGAAAACAAAAAGAGAAACAGACTGGGATAAAATACTATATATATGTGTGTGTTTGTGTGTATTTGCCATATATTTTATTAAGTACTTGTATCAGAATATATAAAGAACTCTCAAAATTTAATAATAAGTAATTTGAAAAATGGGCAAAAAAAAAGATTATATAGACACACTCATATAGGCATAAACATGTGCAAATAAGTACATATGTAAGAAACTAATGGAAAGAGTAGCAATATTTTCATATGGATTCATATTTCCATGATCTACTCGGATTGTATATGCTGGTTAATGGCCATGCGAGTATTAGTTTATATGTTTGTTGAAAGCCTTCTACTTTGGTAGAAATAGGAATCTTGTTAATCATTTTATTGACAGTAAATTAACCCTGTACCAAGCCCAACTGCTCATATGGTGAATCCATCATCCAGACAATCTTGCTCACCTGGAAGTGAGAGGTTATAACTGTTTAGAGCAGGGGTCCCCAACCCCCAGGCCATGGACTGGTACTAGTCCATGGCCTGTTAGGAACCGGGCCGAACAGCAGGAGGTGAGAGGCGGGAGAGTGAGCGAAGCTTCGTCTGTATTTACAGCCGCTCCCCATCACTCACATTACCACCTGAGCTCCGCCTCCTTTCAGCATTATGGTGAGTTGGTTAATTATTTCATTATATATTACAATGTAATAATAATAGAAACAAAGTGCACAATAAATGTAATGCACTTGAATCATCCTGAAACCATTCCCTCCACCCTGGTCTGTGGAAAAATTGTCTTCCACGAAACCTGGCCCTGGTGCCAAAAAGGTTGGGGACTGCTGGTTTAGAGGTTACTACTTAGCAGGTTGTCACTGCACCAGGAGAAGATGAACAGGTCCTGGGCTTGTGATACTGATAAAGCAAACGCATAAAGTTACAGAAACACCACGCCACCATCACTGACACGAGCCAACACTTTATATTCATTCATTTATTCATTCATTCGTTCAGTTAGTCACGAAATTCTTTCTCATTGTCTCTAATCTCTCAGGCACCATGTAGAGTAAAAGACTGAAAAAAGCAAACTAAATGCCCTTAAAATTAACAGCTGTGTCTATTCACAAAAAGTAATTGCTCTCTGCTAGAGTAGATGCATGTAATTGATGTAACTATATAAATTTTTTTGGTGCTTTATTTAAATCCCTGGATGTTTGGAGTAGATCAATAACATGGTGAAGATGAAGAGTTTAGTCCCTGAACAGGTCAGTGAATTTCACACAGAGACAGGTTTGAGGTTTGCAAACTGTGTCCATAGCTCTGATTACGCTGCAAACCATGGTTTTGGCAAAGGTATTCAATCTAAAATACAGAAATTCATATAAACTGAAGATCAGATAAGAGTAGATCTTTAGAAGCTCTCTATAAAGGAAAAAATGCCAATGCCTTTACAAGCAGCCTGCGCTGTCTCTGACACAAGAGTGACGCAAAGGTGACAGATTTGCCATCAGGTACAGAGCTTTCCACCATCCGCAAAGAGTAACTGACAGAGAACCACCCAAAAGAGCCTCTAAATCTAGATTACCCTGACTCAATGTCAAAAATTCGGCAAGTAGAATATAAACAAATGCACCATTACATATATTTATATAGTCGTTAAAATTGAAAGTTCCAGAATCACGCAGACAATACCCTGACACATATGGTGAAGTCATACGAGAAATTAGGCTGGGATTAAAGAGATTAAATCACTTCTCTGTATTAAAAAAAAAAAATTCAACATCCAATGCCTCTTGACTTGACCTGTGTCTTTTCACAGGGTCTTCTGTGGAGGAAACACCAAGTCCTGACGTGAAAAGACCCTATTGCTTTTACTCCCCATTATCCTACTAAAGGGGACAGAGGAGGAAGGGAGGGTACATATAAGAATGGGAGAGGTTATGTTCAATGAGAAACAAGCTTTGGCAGATAAATAAAGTCAGCAGAAGGATTTGCAGAGCTGAAATTTTATGGTTTTCAAGAAGTACTTTTCAATTTCCTGGACTCAGGTGACACTCTAGGTGTTGAAGAAAAGAAAGACGTGATATTTCTTTTCATGTTACTCTGCAGTTTGTCTCCTCCTCTGTGATATTACCGCTGGCTTGGGAAGAAGTAAGGACAGCAAACTTCAAAAACGGTTCTCACTGGACACATAGTTTACATATTAGAAGGCAAGACATTGACTTTTTCATAGGAGATCAACGTGAGCCAAGGGAATTTCTAAAATGTTGGAATAAAGAGATTTACTTGAATAAAATTTTGGAATGAGAGATTTCTAGAGCTGGCTCATTGGATGTCCATCTGGTACATTCCTTAACTGGACTCGACAAGCCAGAGAACCGGCGCTGGGAAAGAGCTGCAGGGGGTCTGGGATCTTCTGCAGGGGTCTGCGCCATCTGTAGGTCACTGAGTAACTCAATCCACCAGCACACTGGTAACTTCAGGCTGAGAAAGTTCCTGCTGGCACCAAAGGAAAGGGGGCCTAGAAGAAGCCAGTCCCTGGCTTTTAGGGAACAAAATAGGATGACATTTTCATCCTGTTTATCCTGGGTACCCGAGGAGCCTCTGACCCTGTTGAGAATCCTGCATCCTGGCGCTCAGCTCTTTCCTAGCATCGTCCCTCCGTTTCTCACCCAGTCACTGCCTGCTCCTTTCCCAACGTCTAGACGTGAGGGAGCCATATGGCTTGGCTGTGGGCCAGTTCTCCTGGCCAAACATTTATACATTTTTATCTCCAACCAGATCTCTCCCGTTAAATGTGGAACAAGCTTTACCACATAAACTGAATCTGGAGAAATATTAGCAGAGCTAAAATTTTATGGTTTTCAAGAAGTATTTTTTTTTAATTTCCTGGTCTGACAGTGAGACTATAAGTATCGGAGAAAAGAAAGACATGTTTTTTTTTCTAGCTTTATTGAGATATAACTGACGTATAACATTGCATAATTGTAAGGTGTACAATGTATTGATCACTTAAATTTGTAGAATGATGACCACGATAGTGTTAGTTAACAACCCCATCACTCACAAAATTACCATTTCTTTTTTGGGGTAAGAATACTTAAGATCTACTCTTTTAGCAACTTTCCAGGATTGTTAACTGCAGTCACCATGCTGTACATTAGATCCCCAGAACTCACTCATCTTATAACTGGGAGTTAATACCCTTTGACTAACTCCTCCCCATTTTCCCCTCCTCCCCCAACTCCTGGCAACCATCATTCTACCATCTGTTTCTACGAGTTTGGCTTTTTCGGATTCCACATGTCAGTGATATCACAGTGTTCATCTTTTTTTGTGTGACTTATCTCACTCAGCATAAATGCCCTCAAGGCCCATTCATGTTGTCATAAATGACAGTATTTCCTTCTTTCTCATGGCTGATAATATTCCATTATATAAACCATATCTTCTTTATCCATTCCTCTGTAGTCAGACATTTAGGTTGTTTCCATATCTTGGCAATAGTGAATAATGTTACAATGAATATGAGAGGGCAGGTATCTCTTTGAGATCCTGAATTCATTTCCTTTGGATAAATACCCAGAAGCAGGATTGCTGGATCATATGGTAGTTCTACTTTTAATATTTTGAGAAACCACCATACTGTTTCCCATAGCGGCTATACCAACTTATTGTACTTTCCCACCAACAGTGCACCAGGGTTCTCTTCTCTCCACATCCTTCTCGAAAGCCTTTTTATCTCTTGTCTTTTTGATAATAGCCCTTCTAACAGGTGTGAGGAGATATCTCACTGTGGCTTTGATTTGCATTTGCCTGATCAGTAATGTTGAATATCTTTTAATGTACCTATTGGCTGTTTGTATGTCTTTGGAAAAATGTCTATTCAGTTCTTTCACTTATTTTTTAAATTGAATTTTTCCTTTGCTATTGAGCTGTATGAGTTCCTTGTATGTCTTGGATATTAACCCCTTATCAGATATATGATTTGCAAATATTTGCACGCTGCTCCACAGTCTTTCTATTCCTCTCTGATGTTACTACTTGGTTATAAAAACTAAAGACAGTGAACTTCAAAAACATGTTCTCATTAGACACATTATTTATATATCTGCAGACTTTTTCAACGAGAAGGATGTATATATTAGAAGAAGATGTAGACTTCCTGCTTGACCTCTCCTCTTGGCAGCCCCAAAGTTGCCTCAGACTTAAGATCTCCAAACATCACTCTCGACTCCGATTCCTCCCTCCAACTTGGTCCTGCCAAAGCATCCCCCCCTTTCAGAGGAGAGTGCTGGCTTCATCCAGTTACAAAAGCCTCCGAGTTATCCTTGACTTTGCCTCCCCCCCTCAAATCTTACCCAACAAATTCTGCCTGTTCTAGGTTAAAAATGCATCCCATGTCCATCACTTTTTCCCACGGTCACTGCCCAGCCACCCAACATCTCTCCTCTCCCCCCAGCTGCTGGGAGGAGCCTCTCATTGTACCCATTGCTCATCGCCATGTTCATCCCTTCCGTCCACTGCCCGTACCACAGGTGGAGTGACCTCTCCAAGGGGAATTCAGTTCCTCTTCCTCTCAGTGCTGCAGACTTTGTTTTCTCTTCCGTGTCCTGTCTGTCCTCCACTCTGCCATGTGCCTGAGAGGCTGACGTCTGAGAACTGGGTTAACAGGCTCCTTTCCATTTGGGCTTCCAGTGAGGTGTACCAGTTGGATGCTCAGGCAAGAGATGGGAGGGCTTCCCCTACTGACTCACCACAGGCCAGCCTCCCTCCAGCAAAAGCCACGGCTCCTTAGGAGACTCTCCTGGAACCCATCCTTCCCGAGTCCGGGACCATTGGCCCCTCCTTCCCACTTCAGGCTCAGGTGGTAACAGCTCCCTGCTGTGTCTGGCCTTGGGCCTTCACCATCCCAGCTTGGTTTCTTTTAAACTTGTCTAGACCTTGTGAACACCAGCTTCCTTAATTGCCTCTCAGTCACCCCCTCTGAGCATGCCATCTGTTTTCTGCTAGGGCCTTGGCTGATACTCTTCACCGCCAGCCACCTCCCAATGCACTTAGAGGACAAGCCAAGCTTCTTTCCCTGGCAGCCTGCAGGATCTGGCACTGCCCACGCCTCCCGCCTGACTCAGGAGGTCTCCCTCTCCAGGTTCAACGCCCTTCTGTCAGTCTCTGTAGCAGCCCTCACCCCAGGTTCCTTTGACATTATCTCTGCCCAGAAAGTTTTCCCCAAATCCCTGCCCAAAACTGCCACAACAACAGCTCTTAATAAGTGTGGCTTATTTTCAGCCTTTGGGTTTCAGCTTCCACTTTACCCCTTCAAGGAGGCCACCACCCCCTACCCACCGCCCATATCAGACCCTTGTCTGTGGCCCCTACTATAGCACCCTGTTAATCTCCTCCACAGCAAGTGCTACCAATGTTTTCCTTCATTATTTCTCTATTTTTTTATATGTTTGGTCTGCCCTCTTACTAGGTTGTGAGGACAATGGTGGCACAGCTGAGTCTATCCTGGTTGTCTGTATTATCTTCACCACATAGCTCTGTGCCTGGCCCAGTGCACACTCAATAAAGCTTTGGTTAATGAATGAATGAATTCACAGACTGTAAACACAAGTAAATAAGAGCTTCTGGCTTCTGCCTAGAATGCAGTAACCTGTAAAGAATATTGTTTCCAGCCTATCGCTATAAAAAAGCAGGATAACCTAAAACTTATATCTTTTCTTGAACTCATTAGAGAGCTGATGTCACAGAACAATGAACCAGCCTGAAATCTCAGGAAAGACGGGTGCCCGTGAGGGGTGGATGGATGTGAGCTCTAACTCCCCTGTGGTAGAACAGATGGAAGACAGGACCCCTACCTGGGCAGGTAAGAAGCTGTCAGCTGAAACTCTGAATGAATTGCTAAGGCTGAGTGCGGGCTAGTGTGAGAAGACAGACGCTGGGGGCTGAGATACAAGGAGACTATCTACACCTCCCCAGGCTCTTCTCCACACGCCTCCACCAAGTGCTCTTTTAAAAGATTGGGAGCAAGGTGGAAGACTGGGAGAAGCCTTCTTCGATGGTCCATGCTTAGAAGAAGAGAATGGCCACCACTGCAGAAAGGGCAAAAAGCCCAGCCCAACCTTTTCCCCCCTAAGATCCAAAGTCTCAAGCCTCTGAGAAAAGACATTATATCTTGTCATCCACAGAGCACAAGTGAAGATCAATCCATTGCACCTGGGAGTAGGGTAAATAACTGTTTAAAAAAGGGTCCTCTATCTCTGGGAAGTGTGGGCAGGAAACCAACTGGGTCCAGATCATAAGAACTCTCCTCATGCTGGGGAGGTGAAGGACCACTGAGAAACTCAATCCCTGACAGCCATGGATGCAGAGCCTGCCTAATACTGAGGCAGCTCTGGTGCAACAGAGAAGCCCCCTCTTCTGATCCCCATTATCAGGCTTGTAAGAATGAGTAATAAGTAAGACAAGTATACTACTGGGGGAGGGGTGGGAGTGAAAAGAGTGACCCTCTCTGGTAGACAGGGCACAAAGGAAAGGCCCAAAGCTGAGGGTGGAGCAAAAACATTGGGAAAAAACCATCAAAAAATCAGAACACACCCTAAGGACAAGCTAAAGAACTAGAAATTAGTGGTACAGTGAAACTAAATACAAGACAAAACCCAAACCCAGCACAGCTTCTGACAAGCCCAACTCAACCCTCCTCACTACTGGTCTTGCTGAAGGAGAGGCATGCCCTTTTCTAAGCATAAATTCTATCTATCTCAGTCTCTACTGTTCTACTCATAAAGTCCAACATTTAATACAAGATTATAGTTATACAACAAAAATGCAAGGGAAAATGCACCAACAATACACAAAGCAAGCTAGAAATCCAGATACATATATGACCCAGAAAGGGAACTGAAAATATCCGTAATTAATATACTAAAATACTCCAGTGGAGAAGGTAAGCAACATGCATGATCATATATAGAATTTCATAAGGAGGAGTAAAATGGAAATGCTAGAAATAAAAATAAGGAAGCAGAAATGAAGGAAGCCTTTGACAAATTCATCAGAAGACTCAACAAAGCTTAGGCAGGAAACAGTGAAATTGAAGCTGGTTTGATAGAAATTAACCAAATGTAACAAAAAGAGAAGAGAAAAAAAGAATAGTGCATCTCAGCATTGTGAAATAATAGCAAACAACCTCTAACATATGTATGATCAGAATCCTACAAAGAGAAGAGAGACTGGGACAGAAGAAATCATAGCTGAGAATTTTTCCACAAATAATGAAATATATCAAACAATAGATCCAAGGACTTCAAGATGAATGCAAAAAACAAAATCTAGACACATAATTTTCAAACCGCTGAAATCTAAAAACAGAGATAATCCTGAAGGTCTTCAGGGAAAGTGAAAACACATCACATTTAGAGGGGCAGAGTGAAGAATTACAGCCAACTCCTCGTGAGAAACCATGCAAGATAGGAAGCAATAGATGGGCATATTCAAATTGTTCAAAGAAAAAAAGAAAAAAGAAAGAAAAACGGTCAAACCAGCAACTATATCCAGAGAAAATGTCTCTCAAAGTGAAGAAAAAATAAAGACATCTTTTCTTCAGACAAATGAGAACTTAGAGGATTTATTATCAGCAGGGCTATACTATAGAAACTTGGGTCTACACAAACAAATGAAAATCTCCAGGAATGATGAAAATAAAGCTAAATGTAAAACATATTTTTCCTTTGTTAAAAAAATCACTCTAGGGCTTCCCGGGTGGCGCAGTGGTTGAGAATCTGCCTGCCAGTGCGGGGGGCACGGGTTCGGGCCCTGGTCTGGGAGGATCCCACATGCCGCGGAGCGGCTGGGCCCGTGAGCCACAATTACTGAGCCTGCGCGTCTGGAGCCTGTGCTCCGCAGCGGGAGAGGCCGCGACAGTGAGAGGCCCGCGCACCGTGATGAGGAGTGGCCCCCACTTGCCGCAACTAGAGGAAGCCCTCGCGCAGAAACGAAGACCCAACACAGCCAAAAAATAAAAACAAATAAATAAATAATAATTAAAAAAAAAAAAATCACTCTAAAATACAATGTATTATCAAGGAAAAATAGTAGCAATATACTGTGTATTTGTAGCATATGGAAAAATAAGATAAATGAAAACAATAGGGAGGAAAAAATGGGAGGGATTTTGGGGGTATACTGTTACAGTCACCTTCACTACTTGTGAAGTGGTATATTATTTGAAAGTAGACTGCAATTAAGGATATCCACTAAAATTTTTTAAGAGGTATAAATAATAAGCCAATGTCAGAGATAAAAACAGAAGCATAAAGAATACTATGGCAAAAAGCAGGCAGATAAAGATTTTAAATGACAATCCAACCTTATCCATAATTATATCAAAGTTAAACACATAAGCATACCAAGTAAAACACAGAGATGGTCATCTTGAATAAAAAGGTAATACCCAACATTGTTTTGTCTACAAGAAACCTAATTTAAATATAAAGATACAGATAGAATAAAAGTGAAAAAAAATGGAAAAAGATATACCATATGACTCTAACTAAAATAAACTAGACTGGCTATATTTTATCAGGCAAAGTATACTTCAGAATAAGGAATATTGCCAAGAATAGAGAAGGACATTACATAATGATAATGGAGTCAATTTATAAAGAAGGCATAAGAAACTGAAATGTAATGATTTATTTAATCATAAGCTCCCTGAGTGATGATAGAGAAAGATGGATAAGACACAGTTGTCTCGAGGAGTTTTTAATCTAATGGGATATAAAAATAAAACTGTTCTTTTGGAAATGCAACATATTTTTGTTAGAAAGGTCCCATAAATGATTTTTTTTCTTCTCCAGTGGAAACAAAACTCATTTTTCAGGAGACGCTGTCAAATCACAGAATTCTTTCCTGAGGGCACAAATCTGAGGATTCAAGGCTGAAAAAACCCACATAACCAGTCTTTTGAAGGCAAATTAGCATGTGCTTCACTTACACACAAAATGGCTCGCCAGGCCATGGCAACGTGATGACCCTTCTCCATGGCAATCAATAGCGGGTATAACAACCAAGGTTTCCTGGACACTCAACAGTTCTCAGGTTAAATTTGTGATGTAGGGAGAGGGTGATTGCCTGGATATGTAGAAGAAAAGGGGGCTAGGACAAAATATAGGTTGGCTGACATTTCAAGGGTTATTTGGACCCAAGAATTCTGCTTCCCTGAAACTTACAAACCTGTGTGTTGCTGTGTTTTGTTCTCTTTTGAGAGGTAATATAGCTCAGTGGTTAAGAGAACAAGCTCAAAGCCACTATTTGGGTTAGTAACCTGGTTCTACCACTAACTAGCTGCCTTTGGTCAACTTAATCTCTCTCTGCCTGAGTGTCCTCACATCCAAACCAGTCCCTGCCCCATGGGGTGGTTAAAGGGAGCAAGGGAATAAAGATGCTCGGCTGGGCCTGTTATTATTACTTTCCATTCCTTAAACATGGTGGCCCTGATTCAACTCCAATGAGGTCAACTCCATTATGTACATCTTTCCCAAGGAAACACGATTAAGAGAAACTCCATCAGCCTCCTTAATCATGTGCTCTAGCAGCCAGTCGGTGACTTTCCCCAACTTTGGTGTTTTCCCTGGGTATGCAGAGGTAGTTGATTACAGTGGTTAGGGGCATAGGCTCTGGCACCTGCTGGCCAGGATTGAAATGCAGGCTCTGCCACGTGCTGGCCGTGAGACCTTGGCAAGTCATTTAATGCTCTGTGCCTCAGTTTCACTTGTAAAAAGAGGATGGTGACCTAGCCTTTCTTTTAGATCTGTGGAATTGAGTGAATAGTTAATGTACATAAGGGATTCAGGATGCAGTGGGGCATGTAGAAAATGCTCCATAGATATTAGTTGCTAAGTACAAACAAGTCTAGGACTATATTAAGAAATATTAAAATGACCTCACATTGGCCACTGCCTGAGGTTACATCTGAAGGAAAACTTGGAGGCATATGTTAATGACTTTACTCAGAAAAAATAAAATCAGGCCAAAGTGAACATTCAAAGTAGTCACAGATATTCACTTGTTGAATATTTCTAATAATTTATTAATAATAAAGAATTTCATCTGAAAATGTTTTACTTTTATTCATTGTACATAATAGGGGTTCTCAGTTCTCAGGGGAGGAAAGGTTATTTTTTAAAAGGCAGGGACTCATATATTTGGGGTGATTCGCAAGCCTAGAAAATAGATTTTTATTTGCTAGGATTTTCTCCAATGAGGTACAGTAAGGTCTCTCTAGGTATCCAGGACTTTCTTACTTAAAATCAGGCAGTCCTTTCAATAAACATGAGATAAAAACCATGCAGACATAACATCCTCTCTTTAAGGAAACTCCTCGGTTAAAGCCAGAAGTCAGCCAGTCTTATCATACATGTTTCAAGCTAAGAGGAAGAGGACTTTTCCTAAAATAATTTAGAATTGGTGTATTCTATATCTATCTACATATACACAACTGTAAAATTCCATTAAGTTGTTATCCTAACATTCATGCACTTTGCCCATGTAAGGTGCACCTCAATAAAAAAAAAATATGTTAATAAAAAAAGGATCAGCTTCCATACAAAAAACCATAGGTGTCTCATAGACTTTGTCCTCAATATAGTTTTGGTGGTGTCTGCAGTGTCTCTACCTTGGGCTGCCTGTGCACTGACCGTTAGACCAGGAAGCATAGACACTTAGAGAATGACCTCAGGGAGGACCTCTAGGGCTAGAGAAAGTGAAGCTGACGGCCGGAAGAAGGTGACTGTCTTTGGACAAGAAAGTAGTTGGATTCTGAATACGCTTTCGTGTGGCGCTCACTGGACTTGAAGAAGCATCCACGTGGGGTATGAGAGCAAAGACCCGCCACACGGGACTCCAAGGTGCCTCACATGAGCAACATCATATGAGATGAAAACTCTAAAGGAAGGTGCCTTTTGGAAGAAAAAGTAGAGATTCAATTTGGGGATATTTCTTGGATGTCCAAAGGGAGATCCAGGATGCTAGATCTAATTGGTGCTGTCAACTCAATATTCCATCCACTTCTTGCACCCAACACCTCACACCAAGCACTCTCGTCATTTGATATGGTCATTGGGACTGTCACAGGGGAAATGTAAAACCAGTGACTTCAATTACAGCACGTCAGGTGTGACAGACGGCACCTCACCCTGACTCCCTCCCCACCAACCCCTCTGAAGTGAGCTGACCCGATCTGATCTGTTCCAGTTACTACCACTGCTTAACAAACCAGCCCTGAATTCCAAACAGCAGGGGCTTATTTTAGCTCAGTTTTGTGGGTGAGGAATTTGGGCAGGGACCAGCTGGGAGGTTCTTCTCTCCATGTGGCATTGCTGGAGGTCAGGCAACAACACTCAGATGGAGGCTGGACTGGTCTGGAGGGTCCAAGACAGCTTTGCACACACTTGACACCTTACAGGGATGGCAGGAAGGAGGGGGAGGGGCTCAGCTGGGACCCTGGACCAGAGCGCCTACACGTGACTCTTCAGCAGTGCGGTCTCGGGGTAGCCAGACAAGTGACATAGCAGCTCACGGCTCCCAGAGAGAAAGTTCTGAAGAGCAAAAGAAGCTGCATGCTTGCTGTAACCCAGCCTCAGCCCTCCGACAGCTTACATTATAGGAGGGAAGACACAACAGGACAACAAAATTCATAGGGTGTTTCCAGGAAGTAATCAGTAGCAGGTAGGAAAATAAAACAAAATCAGGGGACAGTTTATAGAATAAACTTCCTAAATGACTAAGCATGTCATTTCTCTACCCCAAATCTCCAGTGGCTTTCCTGTGTCTACTAAATGAAATGCAAATTAATTTTGGTGTTACCTAAGACACACCAAAATACAGCAGCCAAGACGGAGAATTTAGGAGCCCTCCCTCGTGTTCACTCCTCCCCCGTGTTCGCTAAGCTTGCCTATATGCGTAGCTTTGCCGCTGCTGCTGTTCCTTCCTCCACGATGCGCCCTTCTTTCTTGTAATCCTGTCCTGCCTTTGAAGCACTGTCAACATGAAACAGTCTTAGTCCCTCAACCTAATACAATTCCTTCCTCCTTTGGACTTTTTTTTGGTGGGGGGGGGGGTGTCGGGTAAAGAATTTCATCTACTATGTTAAAACAGAGCTACATACACACTCAGTTCATACCTTTCACAGGCCACGTCTCGTTTTTGTGCCTCTCCGCTCGTGCTCCCAGCAGAAGGTCACCCACGTGATGGATGGGGTGCGACAGGGATGGCTCCAAGTTGCAATGCCTGAGCCCTGGAACTGGACTCAGTTACAGCTCTGGGTCTATATACAGACCCCACCAACAAAGAGCTTTGTGTCCTTGGGAACGTTACGCACCTCTTTGGGCCATACTCCCCTCAACAGTAAAACGGGCGGTGTGGTAGTAATCCCTTCAAAGGGCAAAGACACACAGAATGGTGCCCACCCCAGCACATGCATCACGGGAGGATCTCCCTCTTCACTGGCTTCATTACAATGCTGTGGACACTGAACAAATCCTCACAAAACTGAGGGGCAGTACTGGGAAGGATGTGATGATAGCATCCAGACTAAAAAGGATTTGGGCAGTCATGCAATGGGGGAAGCCAAAAAATGTCACAGACTAGGTATAAATGTAAGTACTGTACTTTGTTTCAAAAGTCCATTTCATAAGCATGTTTATGCAAATAATTTGTGGTTAAAAAAAACCTCTTTTTATTGACTCTTAGGGAAACAGAAGCCAACTCAAAAGAAGATTGAGTTAGATCTCAAATTCATGGCCAGCCCAGCCGCATCCGGTATCACAAAGCCTTCCGCTCTGTTCCCCTCTGACACATCTCTGGAATCCATCCCGTCTTCTCCCAGATTCACTGCACGCTGCTGGGCAGGTCCCCACCTGTTCACTATCCCCTCCATCACCTGGACCGCCTGTAGCAGCCTCTCAGCTGGCACCCGCTCTGCAAATGAAATGGCCCACAGCTACAAGAAAATGTATTTAATGTCTATCTTCTAATCCAACCCACACACAGGATCACATAGAGAATCCCACTTAATAGAGAATTGCCATTTACACCACGAATGCCCAACTGATGCTGAAAAGAACTAGAAAGAAGCAAAGCCAATATTCAAAATATACTGAATATAATTTCACCAATTTAATGATTCAAAAGGCACTTCAGAATTTTTAGGTATTTTCAGTAAGAACTGCCACCATCTACTACTATAGTTTTAAACTCTCACTAATAAAATATCAAATCATTTGATTTTTTTGTAGCTATGTTTGACAATCTGCATTTTTTTTTAATAATGAGGGAAAATATTTCCTAGGAGAGGTAGGAAGTGTCAAATACATTAGTTATTAACTTTAGTAAGTGTGAATACAATGGCAATATTGGGAAAGCCATTTAATCAAGAAATTAAAATTTGGCGACTGATCTAGTATTATCAATCAGTAGCTGAAAAACAGAATTTGGGGGTTGACATGTTTGTTACTTTCATCTGCCAGTATTTTTTAAACATTTTCATTAATTAGTCTGAGAGATTTATGACTCTCTTCTACGTGTTATTCAACTGCTACTTGAAAATAATAAGGTTAGGCAGACTAAGATGCAGTGTTTGGGTCCTTATGCTGTTGTTAATTAAAACACACTAGGCCTAATCGAATACTCGGGCAGCATTTTATAGACAACCCTACTGTTCCATCTATTAGTCAACTTGCTCTATTAAAAGGAGAAACAGCTAATGTCAACAAACTGCCATCGAAATATGCGCATGCCATAAACCAACTGACGGGAAAAGCATCTTTACCGAAACTATCCATCCTTCCTTCTCATTAATAGTTCAAATCATACACAAGAAAGCGACCTTGTCCTTCACTGCATTTCCTTCTCTGGGAGATTTTGACAACGTTCCAAATATTCAAGAATGATGATCTCCGTGAAACAGATACTAAAGTATGAGACCTTAATAGACATCATTTCTCTTATTAGCAATCAACTAACGTTTCAAATGTGAATTTAGAAATAACACTGAAACATCCTTTAAATTGCCTGGGCAGGAGGACCAACATTCATTATATAAATAAATTCATTACAAAGATACACTCAAAGATTTACCTAATAAATCCCCGCTCCAAAACTGGGGGGATATTTTTCTAAAACTGCAAGTTTAATTTTTCCATAAAGAGCCACACACAAAGGAATAGCTCAATTAAATTCCCAGCTCTTTTTAAAAACATGGTTTGATTAGCTTGGAAGCTACATCTAATTCTAAGATGTGCCAAAGGCACATATGTGGAAACATAATCATAGCGTCAAGGCAGCTGATACAATAAATAAAAGCTATGGAAGGCAAAATATTATACTGAATTATTATGCTACGAATGTAACCAAAAGGTTGGTATTTGATATGTCACAATGAATATCCCTAAAAACATTCAGAATGTCCTCCAAAGACAAACTGGGTGATGTGCATTAAGGCAGAGCTTGCTGATTGCCCCCAGGATCAATCCTTCAATTTCTAGGAAAGGGAAAAGAACCTCAATTCTTTGCTAAACCAAAAGAACTACATTGTCCGCTTCCTTTCCACGTAAATGTGGTCATTTGGCCAATGAGAGGCAGGCAGAAGTACTGTTAAGGTTTCTCCCAATAAGCATCTTTGACTTATTTGTTTTCCCCCCCCAGGTTTATTGAGGTATAATTGACATATAAAATTGAAAGATATTTAAAGTGTATGTCATGGTGATTTGATATATGTATACATTGTAAAAGGATTCCCCACATGTAATTAACACTTCCATCACCTCACAAATTTATCTTTAGGAGAACAATTAAGGTCTATTCTTTAGCAAATTTCAATTATATAATACAGTGTTATCAGCATGGTTACGTTAGATCCCCAGACCTTATTTATTTTATAGCTGAAAGTCTGTACTCTTTTACAAACCTCTCCCTATTTCTTGTATCCCCCTCAGCCCCTGACAACCACTTTTCTACTGTTTCTATGAGTTTGACTTTTTTTTTAGACTCCGCATATGTTACCATGCAGTATTTGTCTTTCTCTGTCTGGCTTATCTCACTCAGCATAATACCCTCAAGGTCCATCCATGTTGCAAATGGAAGTATTTCCTTCTTTGTCATGGCTGATAATATTCCGGTGTGTGTGTGTGTGTGTGTGTGTGTGTGTGTGTGTATAGAAAACTCATATCTTATTTATCCATTCATCTATCAGTAGACATTTAGGCTGCCTTCTATCATGGCTATTGCAAATAATGCTGCAATGAACATAGGGGTGCATATATCTTTTCAAATTAGTGTTCCTGTTTTCTTCAAGTAAACACCCAGAAGTGGAATTACTGGATTGTCTGGTGGTTCTATTCTTAATTTTTTGAGGCACCTCCATATTGTTTTTCATAGTGTCTGTACTAACTTACATTCCTACCAACAGTGCACAAGGGTTCCCTTTTGTCCACGTCCTTGCCAAGACTTGGTACCTCTTGTCTTTCTGATAATAACCATCCTAACAGGTGTGGAGTGATGTTTCATTGTGGTTTTGACGTGCATTTCTCTGACAATTAGTGACGCTGAGCACCGTTTCACATACATGTTGGCCATCTGTATGTCTTCTTTGGAAACATGTCTATTCAGATCATCTGCTCATTTTCTAATGGGACTGTTTTGGGTTTTTTTGCTACTGAGTTGTATGAGCTTTTTTTTTTTAATATATTTTCAATATAAACTCCTTATCTCCCAGTAAGACTCTTTGCAAAGGAGGGAGAGGACCTTCCTCCCAGCCTGGGATGCGTTGTGGCGGCCTGAGGGGGAGCTGTGGCCTGAGAGCATGCTGGGAATAGGGAGAATTTTGCTGCAATGAGTCAGGTCTCAGCAATGTCACGAAGCATCCTTTCCTACTCTGGATTCCTAACCCTGGACTTCTCTGCAGTGTAATAGAGACAAACTTCCCTCCTGTATAGCAACTCTGGTTTGAGGTCATTTCTTCTCTTAAATGCAGTGGAACCTAATTTTAAATGATTGAGGCAGCGCATGAAGAAAGAACTTAAAATGCCCATTGCCTTTCTAGACCCCTCCCATCATCATGCCCCACTCCTTCTATCAAGCTGGTGTCTCCTCCCCACCCTCTTCCAAAGAAAAAGCACTTATTATAGTAAGTGCTACGTCATCCCACAAGAAATACATACTCGTGTGTATGTGTGCATGTCTCGAGTAAGAGTAGGACACTGAATGTACATAAAGGAAAAAACCATCCCCAAGTGAACCCGAATTTAGATTGCTGTCCTTGACACCTTCATTTTGAAGATGCTCTTAAGAAACAGGTTAATCATTATAACTAATTAAATATCATCCTCCTGGGACATTATTAAGTATAAGCTTGTAAGACTACAACTCAAGAGTTCTAATTTTGAAAATGCTGAATATTTGTGTTTATATTTTAAGCTAAAAGGAGAACAAAAAATTTATAGTTTTATGTTTAATGTACTTTGTATTTTATAGCAAAAGAGCCAAGTAAATGTTTACAACATTCTTCGTACTGTATGTAAAGTGTCCTTGCTTATCAACTGTGCTAATTATAATTTTCAAAGATAGCCCTCTAGATGGAATGGAATTATACCTTCATTTCTGCAAAGAAAAATTACCTCTTAAATTGCTGTGGACAGTGCATTCAAGTTATTTAGCTTGTTAATGTTACATGCTGTTATTGTTATATATCATGTCTACAGTTTTAGATTTATTTTTCATTTATATTCTCAAAATAACACAATAATAACTACAGCCCATTCTATTTTGAGGTCAAATCAAGAACATATGCGGATCTCAACTAGGAAGTTGCCAATTCTATTCTTAGAAAAAAATGTAGCCATTTCAAAATTACTGCCAATAAAAAGGTCACCTGCTTGGACGTTAATTATATTAGAAAAGATAAATCTCAAGGTCTCTTCAAAATATAAGTTAGAGGATTAAAGTGAACAACTGGAATGAGAAATAACATTTTGCTTTACCATATATACATCTATGAAAATAAACATCAGCCTCACACAAGCCCACTTTTCCTGTCTTACTTGGAATAGCTTGGACTAGGGCTCAGCAAATGTTCATTGTGGTCCATCACCCCCATTAGCAGAAGATACTTCCCGCCTCATTGCTGTTGGACGTGGCCCTATGACTTGCTTTGGCCAATGAACTGTTAAAGAACATGATGGGAGCAGTGACATTAAATGTGTTTGCTCATTCGGCTTGGTCCTTGTGCCCTGACCATCCATCACAAGAAAATATCTCCAGCAGCTCCTGACCCATGAAGAATGCAGACATATATGAGGCAGGTCTCAACCCACTTGCAGCCTGGAGTTAGGGACGGCCGAGATAAGTCAACACGAGCCAAACCACAGGGCTCAGTGAGAAACATATTCTGTTTTTTCTTAAACCCCAAACTCCCACTCCATCCCTCCCCTCCCCCCAACCTTGACAACCACAAGTCTGTTCTCTATGTCTGTGAGTCTGTTTCTGTTTCATAGATAAGTTCATCTGTGTCATATGTTAGATTCCACATATAAGTGATATCATATAATATTTGTTTTTCTCTGTCTGACTGAATCCACTTAGTATGATCATCTCTAGTTCCATTAGAAACATATTCTTTATGATTTAAGCCATTGCGTTTGGGGTGATTTGTTTTTCAGCATCATTGTGGCCTTGGCTGACTGACACATGGCTCAAAGCCATTTTGGTCAGCCTCTGGAGTGACTGTCCATCTCCAACCACACCAGCTTCACCGTGGCCCTGCCTTCAATCAGCAGTTCTGGCATTAAGTCTAAGTTCTTCAATCTGAACACTTGCTTTCAGGCTACCTCAAAGTCAATCCCACCAAACTCTTTCCCAAGTGACCTATACTTTCTTTGCTTTGTGTACCAGCAAGTCTTAGGTAAAAGTTTTTGCTGTTTTATCTAGCCTTCTGTGATTGTTTTATAATGGAATTATTTATACTCTTCAGGGAGTATCAGGAATTTTCCCTATATTTGTTTAGAGAGCAAGAATTTGAGACAGAACAGTCTTTTAACACACGCTGGCTGGAAAATAAGACCTTGTGATCCAGAGAGCGAAAGCCCGAAGAAGATTGAATGTCACAGAATAGATGTCTTATTTTTTCTAAACATGTGGGGAAAAAACCAAAAAGGGTATCTCTAAAAATAGAGATGTGTTAGGTGAATACATCTGATCCAACTCTTCCACATTAGCAAATCATCTGAAAATGCAAGTATTTCTTCCTCTTTATATAATAGCACTGTACGAAACAGTTTATTACCACCATTAATAATTTAAAGTCTAACATGAACTATTCAAAACCACTATGCTTATTATAAATAAAATTAAGGACCATATTATTTTTTGTTCCAAAGCTCATTAATCAAGAACATAATCCTTTTTTCCTGCTCTTTTTCTACTCTTACTTAACACAAACACCCTAATAACGTAAGCAGCAGCAAAACAGTACCAGAGTACTCTATAGTAATGAAGTCTATCCATACTACAATTACTGTCACACTAGCATCCCTGAGGACACGATCAGCTGTGTGTGAAAACCAGAGCCTTCATGCAGGTCATCACATAGAAGAGCACATTCTAGCCACTGCATAGGAAATCCAGGGCTGAAAGTGAGGATGCAACTTTTGGAATAAAATATTTTTACTTGTTTCTACTTAGCTTGTTTTATATGTTTTTATTATTCAAATGTTCAGGTTCATTTGACTTTTGCAAACATGGTCTTCTCGCTGGTACAGTGATGACTCGGAGACCATGAACAAACTGTGTTCTCTTTTGTCAGTCGTGCCGTACTTCCCAGCTTCAGAGAAAAACTAGGAAGCTTTCCATATGAATGAACTACAGAAAGGAGGGACAGAATTCCTTAGCCAAGAAGTGGCCCTTCTGGATCCTGTGCCCCAGGGTTGCGGGTAGACCATTTTCAGATTGTTATCTTCTCCCTGTACCATCTCTCCTTGAGGGTTTGATTTTTACATCCCCTCCCATGAAGGGGTGGGGTCCTTCCCCCCACCCCTTGAAGCTGGGCTAGCCTTGAGTCTTGAGTTGGTCAAGAGGAAATGCAGAAGGGGAGCTGGGCTGATTCTGAGGTCTTGCTCCTGCCTGTTTTCTAGGAATCCTGTGAATGCACCTGGAGCAGCCTGTGGAGGAAGGATGAGCATGAAGGGGACAGACAAGGCCCTACAGCTGAGGGCATCCCAAACCATCCAGCCCCCAGCGGACCCACAGCTGACCACAGACACACAAGGGTGCCCAGCCAAGACCAGAGGAACTGACCAGTTGAGCCCACAGGGTTGTTTTAAGCTACTCAATTCTGGGTGGTTTGTCTACCAAAGCTTACTGATATGTGGGGTCTTCATCCAAAACCTCAAACATAGTCTATTTCTTAACATCCTGAAGCATCAGTGCAGAAGATAAGGAAGGTGAAATTCAAGTGGGAATACTCTTTGAAAAAAAAATCAACATCCATAGCAGCAATGGAATCACCTGGAGAGACTGTTAAACACAGATTGCTGGGGCCACACTTAGGATTCCTGATTCAGTTGTTCTGGGCTGGGGCCTGAGAATCTGCATTTCAAGCTGGTTCCCAGCTTTTGCTAATGTTATTGGCATGTGTACCACACACTGAGATCCTTCCTCAACATGACCAAGTATACTGCAAACAAAAGAGTCCCTTACAGAATACACATCTTACTAAATTAACAGAATAAAAATATCTCTTTAAAAATCCAATTAAACTAGGGAGTCCAATCAGATTCCAACATAAAGAAAAAGGAATTATACTTACTATTCAGACCTGCTGGACAAAAATCACCTAGGGTCACCAATACTTCATGAATTACACCCAATGCAACAATTTACGGCTATATTTAAAACTAAGGGTTTTTCCTTTTACAGTGTAAAGACCATGAGTCACAGTTAAAATTACAGCAGGAATAAACAGTGTTTCTATATACTACTAATATTTAAAATCTGAAAATCACAGCAAGCAGAGGATTTATTTCTTTGAGTGTGATCACAATAATATTTCAGATATTATTCATGTTGCCGATGCCGTGAGTGGTTTATGGAGTGTACACACTTTCATTTCGGATGTCTTACTTCAGTGAGTTGAATGTGTTTGCATTCTCTGAAGTTCTGAGTTTTATTGGCAGAAATTCCTGACTTTTTTTTCGGGCACATAAAACTATTTCCATCCAGTCTCCTTTTAATCTCTGCATTTTAAAGATCATTAGTGTACGCTGAATTCCTAAAGACATACAACTGTTCAAGGAAAATTCATTTTGTTCAATCAATAACACAATTTATAATTTAGAAAACGGACTTACTTAAAAATAAACATTTTTTGAGTTCTGTTTTCATTTCAAACTAATGATTAATACTTAGGGGAAGGGGAAGGGGTTTTTTTTTGCATTTCTCTTTTTTTCCAATTTTAAAAACGTTTTTCTTTTTATACAGTTTTTAAAGGTTACTTTCCATTTACAGTTATTACAAAATATTGGCTCGATCCTCCATGTTGCACAATACATCCTGAGCCTGTCTTACACCCAGTAGTTTGTACCCCCTGCTCCCCAACCCCTATGCTGCCTCTCCCCCTCCCTACTGGGAACCTCTAGTTTGTTCCCTATATCTGTGTGTCTGCTTCTTTTATGTTATATTCACTAGTTTGTTGTATTTTTTAGATTTCACATATAAGCGATATAATACAATATTTATCTTCGTCTATCTGACTTATTTCACTTAGCATGATGCCTTCCAAATCCATCCATGTTGCTGTAAATGGCAAAATTTCATTCTTTTTATTGCTGAGTAGTATTCCATTGTACATCTATACTACATCTGCTTTATTTAAGGCAAGTATAAACTTCATTACTGTACACACTATAAACGTATCTAAAGAATAAGTTCAGAGCAAATGCTATGTTTGTATAATGGGATTCCTCTCCCTCTCAGAGAAACTATAAAGTATTTTATCTCAAGCCCTCATTTGTTCAAGATGGGAACAGCAGATAGAATTGTTATTTATCTTAAATTGTGTTTCTACTACCTAATCACTTATGTAATATATATTATATAAGTGTGATCTTTATACATTATTATTACATTCTATAATTATACACTAGTATATAATTAATTACAATGTTATTATAAACTTTATAAATATTGTTTTAAATATATGTTATATAAAATATATACTATATAAATATGTTTTATAAGCTCTATATATAATATATTGCATATAATATCACAGATAACATATAGGAATTTATAAAACATACGTATTATATAAATTTGTGACTATATTTTTAACTGAATAGGTATTTATATTATTTCAATCCTATGTAATGAGTGCTATCATCACATTTACTGGAGACTTTTCACTAAAATATCCATAGTTTTAAGAACTTTTTCATCAGCTGCGATACAAACTTCAGTGGGACAACATATAATCATGGTTCTCTCATTTCAGACAGACATTTAGATCTGAATCCATCTCTTACACACCGCAGAGTAAGTTTAGCCTCTCTTCAGGGGCAGAATATCAACCTGACAACAAGGTAAACATACCTGTACAACCAATCATGTTCTGTATTACTCTCAAATGAATATTCATTACATTATCATCGCACAAGCAGAGCCTAGGAGAGATGGTGAGTGTGATGAAATTCCTCATGGTTAAAAAAAAAAGAATGAAACCATCTTTCACAGGTGGGGTATAAAATGTTAAAACTTCCTTGCAAAGCTGTTTGGAAGTATTCTCTGGAACCTTACAGATACTCTTTGGGACCAGGAATGTTCTTTGCATGTGAATGACCTTTTATTATACATACTTTTTTATTTTATAACATTTTTGTAACAAAACATTATTTTACAAGGTAGCACGACCCAGGCCCTCTCCTTTCTAAGTCTTCTGCCAGATTGTTTAAGAACAGAAACATTGCCCAATGTCCGGAAATGGTAAATGAAAACCTTCAGGGACAAGGCAGCAAAGTAGGACTCGAGGGGAAATTCATACCGCACTTCCGAAATATCTGAAAATTGTTTTCTTTATCAGGAATTGAGAACTAAATCTTCTACATCAAGTTGGCTGTTTTCAAAGTGGAAAGTCAATTACCTATTCCTCCCAGTTTCTCTAGTCAGTTATTATGTATCTCAACAGGGGAGTAAAGATTTCCCATTTTATTTTTATTTGCTTTTTTTGCTATTTGTGTTCACCAGCACAGCCTGAGAGTGGAGCTGGCATCTGCTGATTGTTCTTGTTTTGTTTAGTTTTTTAACATCATACCGATCAAGTCCTGCATGTAGAAAGCTAGGACAGAAGGCTCTTTTGGTTACCCAAGTATTAAAACAGGTATCAAATACACTGAAAACACATTTGAAGTACTCTGTTTAAAAAGAAAGATGGTTTTGTTTTTCAGCCTATTTTGAGGGTCAGCGTTTTAAAATGAAAGCAGGTTCAGCTGTTTTGGGATAGAAAGTGTGAATTAGTGGATTTGTTTCCATGAGTTTCTGACCTCGAGAAGCTGACAATCAATGAATGAATCTGCTCAACACCAAGACCTATGACTGTCAGAGGCCTGGGATGGCACTCAGGCAGAGGCATCTGGTAACAGCAGGAGAAGGTCCAGCCCAGGAGCCACTGGGCCGATGGGCTTCTTGCACTAGTAACCCTGACGGAGGAAGAGGGCAGACACCATCACCTGATCCTGGCCTTGTGGGTGGCATTCTTCTGCATCTTTAGTTTATTCTCCTGACAAGGTCTTTGAGGAGGTGGGACAGAGTTTAAATCTTATGGAAAGTAAGATCTGCAGCTGCTGGAAACAATGATCAGAAAGCCCTCATCCCTACCACAGAGTCACAAGGCCTCAGTGGAAACCACAGTTCCAGATATTCCTAGGCAGGACTCAGGGTTTACGGGAGACAGGGCGGTGTGAGCAGGCAGCTTCCGGAGGGTGTCTGTGCCCACGGCGGGGCTGAGAGGTCCCCTCTGATCTTCACGTCTGCAGAGTCTCAGTACAGCTCTCCCACCTCCCTTCTGTGGGAAGCCCCAGGCCCCCCCGGAAAAGCATCTGAAGCCCCAGGAGGCCCTACTCCTGACACGTCTCCCTCTCCAGGCTCTCCCTGGGAGATGTGTCCACATGTGTGATTACATATTGCAGAGCTGAGACCAAGAATATGGACTATGTCAATAAATGCAAAAGGCTCTAACCTATCTATCAAAAAATATTTTCATGCTACAAAACAATAACTGTTTCTATAAACAAGAAGAGACTCTTAAATTAGCCCAGAAATATTAAAAATAAAAGGATGAAAGGATATACAGAAAGACAGACAAAAGCAGTAAAATGCAATCTGGGGTTACAATTTGGTATCAGACATGGTGGAATTCAGGGCAAAAAATATTTAAAAGCAGGCACTTTATAATGCTAGAGACTACAAAGAACAATCAAAATCCTTATATATAAGTGATTATATTAAAGATCAATAGAATTCATTTCTAAAGATGTCAAAAAGGCACTTAACAAAATTCAACAACAGTTCTTTATCAAAGCACCCAATAAAATGGAACTCTTAGATGCTTACTGAACACTGAATGCAATTACATACATAAAAATCTTAGTCCAAATGCCAGGATCCTACTTAATGAGGAAACACTGGAGATATTTCTACTAAAGTGGGAAAAACGATACATGCCAACTGTCACCACCACTAATAAATATGGTAATGGATGTAGACAATGCAATGAGACAAGAGAAAGCAATTAGAGGCATAAGAATCCAGGGGAAAAAGACATAAAACAATCTTTCTATGTAGATAAAACTGCCTATCTGAAAATTCAAAAGTGCATTAAAGACTTTTATAAAAAAAAGAATTTAGTCAAATTGTAAGATATAAATTAAATGGAGAAAAGTCAATAAATCTCATTTATAACACAAATATCTAAAAATAAAAAAGACACAATGGGAAAAAATCCCATTTATAAGGGAAAATAATTAAATGAATGACAAAAAAATATATATAGTACCGAGGTACGGAAATGACATAGGTGCCAAACCTATATAAGAAACTTTATATACTCCTGGAAGAAAAAAAAAAAAAAACCAGAAATGTAGACATCGATGAATGGAAACCATGCCATGTTCTTGAATCACAAAGCCATCAATTCTCTCTAGATTTAGCCACAATTTTAATGCAATCCCAATAACCATATCTACATGTTTGGGGTTTTTTTCCCCAGGAGCTGGAAAAATGAATTATAAAGTACATAGAATTATAAAAGATCCACCAGATGTTAAAACTTACTATAAAACCTCCAAAATTAAAAGAGTGGTCCTGGCACACAAACAGCCTAATGGAAGAGAAGAGAGTGGAAAACTAGACCCACATGAAGGGAGATTTAACCTAGGAAAACAGCAGGATCCTTTCAATAAATAGCATTGGGCCAACTGCACAGTCACTCAGAAAAAGATAAAGCATGTCTCACCTTCATGGAGATAGATGTCCCATTCATTGGTCAGTAATCTAAATGTAGAGATTAGCTCAAAAAGGCTTACTCCCTCATAACCTAGGAGTTTTGAGGGGGAACTTCCTAAACATGCCTCAAAATTGAGAAGAATAAACTAAAAGATTGACTAATCCAACTACACAAAATTTGAAATAAAACTTTTGCATGCAAAACATCACAAGAAAACTCAAGACAAAGGACAAAATGGGGAAAACATTTGCAACTTATATCAAAGGCAAATCACTAATATCCCCAATAAGCAAAGGACTCCTCAAAATAGAGAACGTGCTAATATCGAAATGGGCGAAACTATGAACAAACAGTTCCTGACAGCTGGTTTGCCAGCACACTGCTGGATATAAATATTTAAGGTATACAATTTAATGAGTTTGGGGAGATGCAAACACCCATGAAACCATCACCACGATCAAGGTAATACACATCTTCCACACCTCCAAGCATGTCCTCCTGCACCCCTCCTTTTGTGGTCAGAACACTTAACCCCAGACCCACCCTCTTTATGTGCTTTGAAGTGCATCATACAGTGTTGTTATCTGTAGGCACCGTATCGCATAGCGGGTCTCAGGAACTTAACCATCCTGCGTTACTGGGGGGTTGTTCAGCAAACTTTCAGTCCCTACACTTGTTGATATCTGTCCACAGCCTCTCCATCTGTGACCTGCAGGGCTCTACAACCTCATGGTGGTCTGAGACTTCTCTCACTTCTCTGGCCACTCCTGTGATGTGGTCACCTTCTGTGCTGCTCTTTTTACCCCTCACCTGTCCTGTCACACAGCTTTGAGTTCTGCCACAGTCAGGCTCTCATCTCTACTTTGTTTTTAATTTTTTACTTTTATACAATTTTTAAAGGTCCATTTACAGTTACTAAAAAATATTGACTATATTCCCTGTATTGTACAATATGTCCTTGAGCCTGTCTTACCCCTAATAGTTTATGCCTCCCAACCCCTAGATTTAACTATAATTCTATAGCTATAAAATACAACCCCTATATTGCCCCTCCCCCCTCCCCATTGGTAACCACTAGTTTGTTTTCTACATCTGTGAGTCTCCTTCTTTTTTGTTATATTCACTAGTTTATTGTATGTTTTAGATTCCACATATAAGTGATATCATACAGTATTTGTCTTTCTCTGTCTGACTTATTCCACTTAGCATAATGCCCTCCACGTCCATCCATGTTGGTCCAAATGGCAAACTTTTGTTCTTTTTTATGGTTTAGTAGTATTCCATTGTATATAGGTACCATATCTTCTTTATCCATTCATCTGTTGGTGGACACATAGGTTGCTTCCATAACTGGCAACTGTAAATAACGCTGCTATGAACATTGGGGTGCAAGCATCTTTTTAAATTAGTGTTTTTGTTTTTTTCAGATATACACCCAGGAGTGGATTTGCTGGGTTATATGGTAGTTCTATTTTTAGTTTTTTTTTAGAAACTAAATTCTCACCTCTACTTTGAAACTAACCTTTCTCTTGGGCTCCAAACTCCCATATGGTGTCGGCATTTCTATTATTTGCCCGTTGAATAAAGGGGCTACATCACATGCAGAGTCATTAAAAGATACCCCAGAGTACGGGAAGACTTATCACACTAACTAGCATTTACCGAGCACCTATCACTAGATGCCAGGCACCGTGCTAAGAATTATCCTTGCTACCCTTTCCCATGGCCCTCTGAGCTGCTGCTAATATGATTGTGATTTTACAGATGGAGAAACCGAGGCCTGGACAAGTTAATTCCCTTGATCAAGAGCTCGTACCTTGTACAAAATGACACTGCAAGTAACTCTATCATGTGATTGGCAGGCTCAGCCTCCTGCCCACCACTCCACAGCCCTCACTGCAGCGGCATTAACACCTGGGTCCATGGAACCCCATCTGTCCTCCGCAGAAGGGAGGCTGCAGGACAAGTCTTGAAGCTGGGTTTCCACAGCAACTGCATCCCTTTACTAAGTGCCATAGTGGCTTGAGGGGGTTGATGGAGATTCTGGGGACGTCTGAGCACCCCTAAGCCAGTCCCTCAGGACCTGCCACGGGCTGCTATGGAACATCAGCGTTTCTTAAATGTCCTAGGGCTTCCCTGGTGGCGCAGTGGTTGAGAATCTGCCTGCCAATGCAGGGGACACAGGTTCGAGCCCTGGTCTGGGAAGATCCCACATGCCACAGAGCAAATGGGCCCGTGAGCCACAACTACTGAGCCTGCGCGTCTGGAGCCTGTGCTCCGCAACAAGAGAGGCCGCGATAGTGAGAGGCCTGCGCACCGCGATGAAGAGTGGCCCCCGCTCGCCGCAACTAGCGAAAGCCCTCGTGCAGAAACGAAGACCCAACACAGCCAAAAATAAATAGATAAATAAATAAATAAGAATAACAATGATTAAAAAAAAAAAAAAAATCCTGTCCTAATACATTGTTCTGATGCTCCTGGCCTGAGTCCTTGCAGCCGTCTGTGGGGTGGAAGTCAGCACCAGTCCCACCGCTGGAACCTACGAAGTGGGGCTGTGCCTGATCCTAATGGCCTTTAGAGTGTCTCTTTCCTGCCTAAATGCCACTCAAGGGACAGGAACAGCCCCTCCCGAAGGCACAGAGGCTCTGAAATAACTAACAGCCTGATGCCAAAGGATGTCCCAGGACACTCGCTGAGGAAGTGGCAATGTTTGATCTGGATGCAGAGCCCTCCCCATCACAGGAGCATGCCCACCACACCGCCCTTATGTTCCGTCACACGGCTGTCTCTCAGGAGCCCAGGAGAGCTCTGGGCTGGAGCCTCACCCCATCAGGTACCTGCGGTCAAATCGGTTGCCAAACACTCCAGCTGCTGAAGGTGTCACCGCCGACAGCAGGGATCACTCATCAAGGACACTCTGACCGAAGGACCTTTGTTCCCAAATGTTAATCCTGGAACCCCTCAACCCTTCACATGAACCTGTTTTTCCAGTTTTCTAAAGCTATCATCACTTCACAGTATTGCAACAATGAGCTGAAAATGAGTGAGGCCAAAATACAACTCACAGAAATATCAAGGCCAAGGCACGTTATTTCAATACATCACGTATGAAAATGGAAAAGGTGATGGGAAGGACAGAAATTTGAAACCAGTAGTTCCATTGCCATCTCCGTGGGCTATTACACTGACAATGTTGTGATTCGCCCTCCCAAGGTAAGGTGGTCCATTCTCCTTAATCTCTGTAGTTATGGCTATACCATCACCATGAACACTGAATTAGTGAGTACTGAACCATTAAATATGGGGTGAGGCTCCTGTGGGTCCCTGGTCACAGCATTTTCCTTAACCAATCAATACATAACCTTGTTTTATTGTGTTTTTGTTAAAGGCACCTTATTTTCTATACATTGTTGATTTGTTAATACTGAACTCACAGCCAGCATCTCTGGCTTATCTAACACATATTTTCTCCAGAAGGCACATCACAAACTTCTTGCATTCAGGAACACCAGACAAATCTTCAGCAAGATGCTTGGAGGCCATTTTAAGCAGTGAAATCATCAACACAAAGCACGAAAATACAAAAAAAAAAAATATATATATATATATATATATATATATATGGCACTAAGTAAATCACGAAAAGGACGCTTGCTTACGGTGTGAGCTGAAACCACAAGGCAGAGTGATGCCTTGTTCCAGCTCAGCTGAGAACATTCACATGGGGCAACTCAGATTGTTTGCTGCTCTGCACATGTCCACAAATGGCCTCAACTATCGACTTTGGGGTTATAAATACATTTTAGCAAGTAGGCAAATTTGCAAAACTGGATGCTGCAAATAATGGGGATCATCTGCATTTCTATTCCATGCTGACTCTGCTCAGAAACCAAGGTAAGAATGTTGAGATTTCCAAGCACTTCTAAAATTTTAACATTGGCCTTTATCTATAGAAATCCATCATTACTAAGCCACTTCATTACTGCTGGGGGAAAAAATACCTGCCAACCTGAGGAGAGTATCCATTTCTAACAGTGATAAGTACTGGAGTCTCTGCTGTTGGGTGCTGTTGGGTAGAAACATCTCAGGGTTACCAGTGAGGCCAGAGCCACATTTTGGTGCCCACAAGGGGCCCCACTGCTGACCACATAGGCACAACAGCCGATATCCAAAGTGAGACAGAGACCTTAGCTGTTCTCTCAGCTGTCAACACAGCCTCTAGCTACTCCTAGGGCCCCTGTTTTTCAATTGGAATTAATTAGAAATCTTTCTGAACGCTTAAGGAGAAGTGTATTTATTTAGTTAAGTAACAGCTTATATGCAGTAATAGTGTTTCCAGAGCTTAGAAATGGCTGGTCTTATGCCGTGATGGACACAGACTCCAGGTCCTGCTGGAGATTCCCGTGATGTCAGATGGCCAAAGGACAGGTTCCCACATTGGGATGTTGGCTAAATGATGAGTGAAGCAGAATCCAGAAGAGAAGACATCAGCCAAAACCAAACCTAGGTTTTCCTCCAGTGGAGGAAAATAATGCTCATATTCCAAAAATATTCATCCTCTTCCCTGGGTCACACTTTCTATCTATAGGAGACCTTAAGTCGGTTCACTTGAGAGTATTGGCAGGACATTGAAACTGATCCTGGAGGAGCTCCATGCAACACAGCCCAAGACTTTTGCCCAACGTCACCTGCCAAAAACAATGACCTCATTGTGCAACCGTGCTCCTACTCAGACCATCTCAGCCTGAATAAAACACCCAAGGAAAGCTCATGACCCACTTTGTTCTGATCTGATCTTCAACACACACCCAACTGAATAGGTTTCCCAGGTAACCTAACACCAGAAAGAAGGTATTTTTGGTTAGCAGACAGGAGCACTCTCTAAACAGCAATAAAACCATAAGTTGGCATTCTGGGTGAATGTGGATTAATCCCCCACAATCAGATCATCCTGTGAAGCTATAGGATGCATGATTTATAGGAGCATCCTATAAAGGATCTACAAAAGAGATCCTGGCCCCAAGCAGTCCTTGAACAGGACAGACACCAAAGAAATCTTGGCTGAAACAGATGGCTGTCTATAATCACAGGATGTGGGACACAGCTTTGTAGGACCCCTAACCTCCATCCCATGAGGTCTAGAGTCTCTGTGCTCTCTGCCCTGTGACACTCACAAATACCCAGACGATGGCTTAGACAGAGGTCGCACCAGAGGCCAACAGAAAGATGCCCTCCAGACTGTAAAGGCCTGTTTCTGCTTTTAGTTTCTAAGACAGCTCTTGGGGTTTGTGCCCACATCCTAAGAGTACGGACCATCCATATGTCCCCCACTTAGCCTTGGTGTCTCTGCATTTCCAATAAAAAAGAAGTAGCTCTAGATGCTGAGTTTCATCTTCTTCAAAGACGTATGGAGCGAGAAGTTGACTTAGAATGCAAAGCATTAGATGTTGACTGAGTTTTTGTGATCAGCACACTAAGTGTGTCTGCAGTTAAGCCCTAGCACATACCTTAAAAAAAGACATGCAAAAAAAAATAAAAAATAGTCAAAGGTAGAGAAAAAGGTAGTGTTGGGAGAAGCAGCAACCACTAAAGAATACTGAGGCATCTCCCTCCCTTGTTTCATGAAACAAGTCTCTGTACAGAGTTCTAAAGGACTATAGCATTTAGCAAATGAGAAAACTAGTTTTTGAGAGGGGAAAACGTATCCTGCTAAATGGAACTTTGATAAAGAAAAATCAGAACTTTAAAATATCTCAAATTCAGAGCTTGATAAAATATATCGCATACTGTGCTGATAATTTATAGAATGTATTCTTCCCTTTATCGTAAGGCTCTGTCAATCCCCAGCACCATTCCTTAACCTCCTGCCACTACCCATTTAATCCGTATGTGTTACAAGAATTGTCCGTTCCTTTTTCTTCACGGATTGCTAATTCTGCTGGTTCCTTACCTCTTTCATGTTCCCCTCTTCTCTGTTCTGTCCAGTGTTTATGTTTAAAAATAAGCTAGTACCATCTACAAAGTAGGAGGAAACATGAATCCAAAATCCATATGCACTGACCCCCAGAACTTGAGAAAGAAGAGTCCATTGGATGACTTGGGTACATGTTTTTCCTAGCATATTTAATGAAGCTGTCAGGTTTTTGTTTTAAATCTCTAGAAATTCTAAAGTTTTCTGATGACTATGAATAAATTTAAGTGCCATAGTTTAAAAGTATTAGCATTTTGTTGGAAAATTAGTGTTTTTCCTTAAATACAAAGTTTCAAATCATAAAAAAAAAAGAAGACATGCAGAAGGTAACTGAAGGAAGAGAGTGGCAGGATTTGAATCAATCTAGTACAATTATTTCATTTAATTCTTCCATGCTAATGTGTTAATTGTTATCATCATGGGTCAACAGAAAAAATTGTCAAAAATACAACTGTGTCATACTCAACAGCACACATATGTAAAGTTCAAAGACAAAGATGCCTTAATTTCAATCCTTCATTCTCAAATATTTTGTCAACAGTTTTGGGTTTTTTCTTTTTTTTTTTTTGGAATAGTTGGAAACCAAGGAAAACAATTAACATTTAATTGTAATAACAATTACTTTATAGGATTTAAGGATTATGGCCATTAATTAATCCCCCAAGGATTTATTCCATGAAAATGTGATGATATCACCATTTAGCTATTTCTTTGAAGTGGTTATGCTCTTTGGACATTTTGATTGGATTTTCATTCATTGTTAAATACGGATCCCAGTGACCATATCTTACCATCATTCAGTATTACATTCCCTGTCACTGGTAGAGTGCTAAACAATATTTTTAAAGTTTGAAAAATAGAACATGCCTTATTAAAACTAGTAATAACACACATTTAGGTAAAAAAGGAGGGTTATTTTTTTTTCACCATGGTGAACAACAATCACACCCCAGAGGCTGAGGAACGGGAAGCAGCAGGAGAGATGGCCGCCCTCAGCAGGGGCTCATGGGCTGATGACAAACAGAGTCAGATTCTAAAAGCTGGGCTGGGACCCACGATCCAGAATGGCAAATGCAGGTCAAAGGCAAAGTCATATTCAGTACAACAGATGTTCTTTTTATCTTTTTTATTTTACTCTAAAATGTGAAACACTAAAACCACTAAAACCAGAATTCTTAAAAATACAGGTCATAAGACAGCCTCCCGTAAACACACCTCATACACTGAACGTTATGCCATAGTAGCCTTCAATCCTATTTTTTCATACATATGTATATGTATATTTAACACATACACACACACACACACACTGAGGAAGTTACAGCTAAAGTCTCCTCTTCACATTATCTTCTCTCCTTCCCCACAAAAAACCAAGAGGGGGAAATCAGTACGTTATTCTTCTCATTCATGTTTTTTATTTTTTGAATACTTGCATCTGTAAGTATTCAAAGTATAACTATATATAAAATTAGTATCGTTCTTCAACTTTTCTACTCAGCACTATGCTTCCAAGATTTCTCAGTATTGATACGTGTAGATCTATGTATTCATTTGAGTCTTATTTAGTATTTTATTGAATAAAGTACTGTAATTGATTTATCCAGTTCCCAACCAATTCGTCTACATGCCTCCTTGGTCACACATGTAAGGCTGTTTCCTGAATATCTACAAAGAAATAAAAATAATTGGGATGGGTCTTTCCTTTTATATTTCTCCATCAATTTTCTTTCATAATTAAAAAAAAGTTTTTTCTCTTCATGCCTTATTTAAGAAACCCTTCCCTACACTGATGTTATAAAGAGATTTCCTGCTACATTTCTGTGAAATCCTTAATGGTTTGCTTTCCTCATTTAGATTTTAATCCAGCTAGAATTTGTATTTTTATATGGAATAAAGTAGGAATTTGATTCTTTCCATAAGAAAAATCTATTTCTTGCTTTTTTTCATTTATTTCATGTATTCCTTTTTTCACTTACTGAATAGTCCATCCCACCCCTGCTAGTTTTAATTCCATCTCTGCCATAAAAGACAGGTCTCTTTCTGAGTTCTCTCTTCCTTTCCCTTGGTGTATTTATCTGTATCTGGGACAATATGATAAAGTTAATTTTTTATTTTATTATAATAACTCCCCATTTATTTCCCTTCTTTAAGAACTTTGGTTCATCTGTCTACCAAAAAAAGTTATTTCTTTGTTTCACAATTTTTAGCCTAACGCATCTGTGTTACACATCTTAGAATATTTGGTTCTTTAGTTACATCCCCCAGCAGGAGGTA
The DNA here is from genome assembly GCF_965194825.1 of Balaenoptera physalus. Classification (NCBI taxonomy): domain Eukaryota; kingdom Metazoa; phylum Chordata; class Mammalia; order Artiodactyla; family Balaenopteridae; genus Balaenoptera; species Balaenoptera physalus. The sequence goes on from NC_138890.1 coordinate 171,654,663, forward strand.
AAACAGTAATAAAAGTATTTTTTCATATTAAGAGCATTAAAGAAAATACAGATTGGTGACTTAGACATTTTATGTGTGTACCATGTTCAATGAAAATTCTTTTAAAGAACAGGCTGAGCAGAGATTGAACTTCACATGACTCAGCAACTGATTTCCCAATATTTAAAAAAATTGATAGGTAAGAAATCTTTGCTCAAGGAATCATCTCCTTTTTAGACATGATAAAAATGGAAACCTTGCCATTCTCTTAGAACATCTCGGTATCTTTGTTCTCCTTAAAGACCCCTCCTTTCTTTCAGCCACTATAAAGTCATCAGGGGGACACAGCCAAGAGCAGGTGAGTCAGCTCACCTGAATGGAAGGAAGAAAGACATAGTGGGTTCCAGCCTTCCACCTGCTACATGTTTTTGGAGAGTCACAAAGCCTCTTTTTGTATCTCAGGTTTTTTGGGGGGGTTTTCCATGCTTAAAATGGGAATCCTACCTCCCATTTGAGGATATTGTATCAATAATTTGGAATGGAGTATGAAAATTCTTTGTGCACTACAAAACCTCATTCACTAATTATACACCTGCACTGAAGTATAATTCAGTTGTAAGAGTCTGTTCGACATCCTAAGTACAAGTGCTTTGCCAGATATATATTTTTTAACTGTCGTTCCCAGTCCGTGGCTTGCATTTTCACTTTCATAAAAGTGCCTTTGAGTAGGAAGAGTTTTTACATTTTGATCAAATCCTATGGATAAGGGCTTTTTCTTTAACAGTTGACAATTTGTGGCGTATTCTATTTAACAAACAGCTTTCTAAGCCAAGGGTACCAAGATCTTTTCTCATGGTCCTCATGTTTTCTTCTGGAAGTTTAATAGTTTGAGGACTAATTCTTAAATCTATGATCCATTTTGAGTTCATTTTTGTATATGTTATATGTATATATATATGCACATATATATGAATGGAAGTTTATTTTTTGCACAAGACTAATTTTTTCAACAGCTATTGTTGAAAAGCTTATACTTTCCCCCATTAAATTGGCTTGGAACATAGTCAAAACTAAATTGACCATATATATGTGGGACTATTTCTGGACAATCTATTGTATTCCATTGGCCTAAATGTCTATTTTTACACCAATACTATACTAGGTTGATTATGGAGTTTTATAATAAATCCTGAAATCCAGTAGAGTAAAATCTCTATGTTCTGCTTTTTCAAATTTGTTTTAGCTCTTCTAGGTATTTTGCATGTGCACACATATCTTAGAATCTGCCTGCTACTCTCCATAAACAGCTTGTTGAGAGTGCGTTGCCTGTACAGAACGAATTGGGGGAGAATTGACAGCTTAACAACATTGAGTCTTTGGATCCATGAACAGAGTCTATCTCTCCAGTTACTCATTTCATTAATTTCTGTCAACAATGTCTTATAGTTTTCTGTGTAGAAGAATTATACACGTTTATTCAAATATACTCCTAAGTATTTTACATTTTGATGCTATATTAAGTGATATTTTTTTCAGTTTATGGTTGGAAGATTCTAATACATAGGAATACAGTTTATTTTATCTCAGCCTTGTAAACTGCATCCTCACTAAACCCACTTACTAGTCCTAGCAGCATTTTTTAGGTTCCATAGGATTTTTAATATAATGGACAGTGCACACACAGACAGATAAAGCCAGCCTAACTTCTTATGTTCTAGTCTCTATGTCTTTTGATTCTTCTCCTTACCTTATCCAGATCACAGGTAACATCATTCAGTGCTTCCCAATTAAGTATGATGCTACACTGGTTTCTTTATTATTTTATAAATTTATTTATTTATTTTTGGCTGCATTGCTGCACGCGGGCTTTCTCTAGCTGCGGTGAGCAGGGGCTACTCTTCGTTGTGGTGTGCGGCCTTCTCATTGTGGTGGCTTCTCTTGTTGCAGAGCATGGGGTCTAGGCACGCGGGTTTCAGTAGTTGTAGCACGTGGGCTCAGAAGTGTGGCACGTGGGCTCAGTAGTTGTGGCGCATGGGCTTAGTTGCTCCATGGCATGTGGGGTCTTCCTGGACCGGGGCTTGAACCCGTGACCCCTGCATTGGCAGGCGGATTCTTAACCACTGCACCACCAGGGAAGTCCCAATGCTATACTTTTTATTCAATTGCCCTTTATTGGTTTGAGGAAGTCCCTTTCTATTCCCAGATTGCTGAGAGATGCTATCATGAGTAGATGTTGAATTCTGTCAAATGTCTCCCCTTTATCTACCAAAACGATGGCAGGCATTGCAATTACTGAAATGATCTGTTAATGTGGTAAATCACATGAATTGATTTTTGAATGTTAAACCAACTTTGCATTCTTGATATAAATTCCATTGTTTTGCTGGATTAAATTTACTAAAATTTTTTAAAGAATTTTTGCATTTATGTTCGAGAGAGATTGATCTGTAGTTTTCTCTCCTTGTAACGTCTTTGGCTTTGGTATCAGAGTAATCCTGGCCTCATGACATGAGTTGAAATATTTTCCTTCTTCTATCTTGCAGAACTTGAATAGTATTGGGATTATTTCCTCCTTAAATTTTGGTAGAACTCACCAGAGAAGGCATTTGGGCCTGGAATTTTCTTTGTAGGAAGATATTTGACAACATATTCAGATCATTTCATACATATAGGGCAATTCAAGTTATCTATTTCTTCTTGAATGAGCTTTGCTAGTTTGCTTTCCAAGAAATTTGTCCATTTCATCTAGACTGTGGAATTTATTGGCAAAAAGCTGTTCATAATATTTCCTTATCCTTTTAAAGTCTGTAGGATCTATAGGGACAGCCCCTCTTACATTTCTAATACTGGTAATTTTGTCTTCTATCTTTATTTCTGATCAGTCTGGCTAGAGATTTACCTATTTTATGGATCTTCTCAAAGGACCAGTTTTGGGTTCACTGATTATCTTTATTGTTTTTCTGTTTACAATTTCATTGTTTTTTGCTCCTTTTTATTTCCTTTCTCCTAATTTGTACTCCTTTTTCTAGTTTCTTACGTTGGAAGCTTACGTTGTTGATTTGAGCCCTTTCCTCTTTTGTACTATAAACATTTGATGCTACAAATTTCTAAGTGCCATTTTAGGTGCACCCTGCAAACTGTGATCCATCATGTTTTCATTTCATTCAGTTCAACATACTTTCCAATTCCCCTTGTAATTTCTTCTTGGCCTTCAGAGTTATTTAGAAATGGGTTGTTTAGTTTCCAAATATTGATTGATATTCCAAACTTCTTTACGTTATTGATTTCAAGTTTAAGTCCGTTATGGCCAGAGAGCGCACTTTATACGAAAGTAATCTTTTTAAGCTTAGCGAGACTTTTAGGATCAAGAATGTGGTCCCTACCCTCCTGCACTGTTGGTGGAAATGTAAATGATACAGTCACTATGGAAAACAGTATGAAGGTTCCTTAAAAAACTAAAAATATAACTACCATACGACCCAGCAATCTCACTACTGGGCATATACCTTAAGAAAACCATAATTCAAAAAGAGTCATGTACCACAATGTTCATTGCAGCTCTATTTACAATAACCAGGACATGGACCCAACCTAAATGTCCATCAACAGATGAATGGATAAAGAAGATGTGGCACATATATACAATGGAATATTACTCAGCCATAAAAAGGAACGAAAGTGAGTTATTTGTAATGAGGTGGATGGACCGAGAGTCCGTCATGCAGAGTGAAGTAAGTCAGAAAGAGAAAAACAAATACCGTATGCTAACATATATATATGGAATTGAAAAAAAAAAGAAAATGGTTCTGAAGAACCTAGGGGCAGGACAGGAATAAAGACGAAGACATAGAGAATGGACTTGAGGACACGGGGAGGGGGAAGGGGAAGCTGGGACGAAGTGAGAGAGCAGCACTGATATATACACTACCAAATGTAAAATGGATGGCTAGTGGGAAGCTGCTGCATAGCAAAGGGAGATCAGCTCGGTGTTTTATGCCCACGTAGAGGGGTGGGATAGGGTAGGTGGGAGGGGAGAGGGATATATGTATGCATTTGGCTGATTCACTTTGTTGTACAACAGAAACTAACACAACTTTGTAAAGCAATTATACTCCAAAACAGATATTTAAAAAAAAAAACAATGAAAGAATATGGTCCCTCTTGGTAAATGTTCCACGTGTGTTTAAAAGAACACATATTCTGCATTGTTGGCTGGAGAGCTCTATAAACATCAATTAGATCAATTTGTTTGGTAGTACTTTGTGAATCTCCTACATCCTTACTGATTTTCTTTCTTATTGTCCCATCTGTTACTGAGATAGCGTGTTTCAATCTCTGAGTTAGATATGGGTTTTCGCATCACCTATTTTGCATCTCTCTTATTAGGCATATAAGTATTTGGAACTGTTAGGTCTTCTTGATGAACTGATTCCCTTTGCATCAGGAACTCTCTGTCACTGGTGCTTGCTCTCCAGACCTTGTGCCAGGAATTAATCCATTTGCTCTTTCCCAGAGGTCCTTCCTCGGGCCTGTGGTAGGTTTCTCCCCTGTGTGTGCGAGTCGGTGCTCAGGCGGAAACTCAAGGTACTTTCTACAAACCTCCGGAGTTCCCTCTCTCTCTCTAGTTCTCTCCTCTCTCTTCCTAGGTTTTCTGTCCCGAGAATTTCAGCACCTTTGCCTTTCCAAACTCTAGTTTCTGGTTTCTCAACTCTGTGAAATTGCTGGGCGAGGATGATGTTAGTGGCTGCTGAGAAAAGGAAATCTGAAACACCAAATACTGGGGAAGCTAAGTGAGGTGTTGCTTAGCAACTCTTAATAGGAAACAATTTAAACTCGGGATGTATTTTTTTCCTGAGAACTTGCTGCTCCAGCCTGGAGTCTAGAATTCACTCCCCTTCACGTCAGCAGCTCCCCTGCACTCACACACACAGTCCGAACAGGACAATCACAGGTTATATTATTCACCAGTTCCCGTAAGTATGTTTCTTTGGATATAACAACAGCATCCAAGATCCAAGGCCAAAGTAGCTGGAATTCTATGACAAACACAGCGTTTTATCAAATCATTTGGCAAATACGAGGGACATGAAGCAGGAAGCCCTAAGATAATCACCATCAAAAATGTCTCCATTTAAACAGAGTTAGGAACAGATGTTTTGGAAGCCTACAGAACATTTTTCCTCCCTTGTAAAGTTCCAGCTCTTTCAGGAAAACACTACAAACTCCAGATTACTGTCATGATTCCTTCTTCTGACCACACACTGACTTCCCCAGAGGCCCTGATTGCTGCACACACAGGACCAGCTTCCTTATGATGGTGGCCACCCCCTAGAACATGAGTGCCTTACTGGAAGAGCCAGTATCCCAGGAAATGGTCCTTTGAGCCTAAGGGGTTTTTCCTACAGGGAAGAAAGGGACTGATTACTGGTACACAGATGCTAAGACAGACCCAGATGAGAAAACCAGCAGAAAGAAGTGTAATTACAGGGAATCTGTTAATAAGGGAGTTATGTTCATTTCAGTATGAAAGCAATCATTGATTTCCAAACAGTAATGCTGACGAATATGGGCACACAGACATTTGTTCCTTGGGCCGAAATGTCCCGTTTCTCTTACTGACTCGTCTGATGAATGAAAATACCTCCAACTGGGAAAATCACTAGCAATTCAGAACAGTGATGTGATCAATTTTTTGGCATCTCTGAAGCAACAGCTCCCACCCCATGAAGTTTTTCCAAACAACATGTAACAGACAGAACAATGCAGAATTCTCCAGTGTGCCCCCTTCCTCGTCACATAATAATCTGTCATTTGCTGGGGCACCACAGGAAACACCCCACAGTCACCAATGACGAGGCACAGAGGAAGATGATGTGTGATGATCACGCATGGTGCCAGAATGTCATGTTCAAATTCTGGCTCTCTTCCTAATTGTGTGACTTTGGGAAAGTTGCTTAACCTCTCTGGGTTTCAGTTTTCTCATCTTCAAGTTGCACGTAATAATAGTAGTGACGTCGCAGGGTTGTACAGATCAGGAAGGCATGTATGTAAAGTAATTGAACGGTGCCTGGAGCAGGGAAGAACCAGGACCGCGGAAGTGTCTTCTATCCTGACCGCGGAGGAGGGGACCAGCGACAGATATGTTATGCGTGCACTCGTTCAATTAGTTCCTCAAGTATTTGCGTTGTGATCCCCATGCACGTGACACTGTGCTGCACACTGGGAACACAGCAGCAAACAAAAATGCCTCCGAGGCCACCCAGCCTTTAAAACGTATGTTGATGTGGGCGTGGGGTGGAGGGAGGACCGCAAAAGCTCAGAGGCGAGAACGGCAGCATCCCTTCCATTGCCAGAAAACAGCTTGATGGAGATGCCAATCTTAAGTACCAGGGCTTATGCTCCTCTAAAGAAAAGCACGGGAGGAGAGAAAAGAAGAGGAAGCACGGAGATTGTTCCAGAAACAGCAGCAGACTTGTCTCTTCAAGCAAGGCCAGGGCTGGGAAGCCCCTGTGAGGGTGGTGATAAATCCCCAGTTCACTGCACAGCCTGTGTGGTTTTCACAACAATCCGGCTGGGAAGGAACGGTAGAGAGAATACAGCAATGCCACCTCCGTGCTCAACAGCCAGAAATATGTGGGGATCTCAAAATAACTTCACTTGGGGCTGTGTCCAGCTGTGCTGCACTTCCTTAAAATTCACATTTCATCAGTACATTCCTTGCCATTATTAAAAAAAAAAAAAAAGAGGGGTTTAGAAATTCCCTACATCTTTACTGTTAAATGAAATAATTTTTATATTACTTTTAACTTTTCTCAGATATGTTCTTCTTCATATTAAGTCCAAAATGTCCCCTAAGAAATCAACCTTGGTGCACAAAAGCATACAGAGATGGCTTTCTCAGATACTTAGGAACAGGCTGGATTTCTCCTCTCACTCATATGCTACTAGGTTCTTCCAGGAGTAAATACATTCTTTAATAGCTCTCCAAGTGACTGCACTTGAAAACTGACTTTGTGCCATTTCAAAACCTATGAGAGGCCTTGCTTTTCTTTCATTCTCACCCATTTTCAATTAAAAAAAGATGTTTGAATACTGACGTCCTATTTTTGTAGGAAAACACACACAGGTACATGGTGAATGTCTGGCATCCTTTCAGGTAATAGGGCAAAGAAAGTCTCTTCTTCCTGGAGCAAAATGTTAGCCTTTCACATTAGTAATTTAACAGATCTATACAGTAACTGCAGCCTGGTCTCCCCGCCAAGGCGGAAATGCGGTTGTCAGAAATGGAAGTTTTTATTTAACTCTAGTCAATGGGCTCTTAATACAAGGGAAGCAGAACTCTGGAATCAAATGCAAATACGACTCACTCTCTGGTCCTCACTTGGCCAACCCAGTGGCTACAGGTTAACATCAGCCATCGTAGGCGACTGCCTTCCTGCCCTGCCACCTTCTCAACGTCTTCTCATCTCAGAGGGAAGGACCTAAGTCAGGGGTTTTCAGCTGAGATGGAATGGATTTGTCTTGATAGAGAGTCATAAATTAAAACATCACCTAAATGTTTAGGCTGCACTAAGTAAACCAAAGACATTACAAAACTGTATCAGGCAAGAAAAGTGCCATCATGTCACTCAGGTAGAAACCCCAAAGAAGCACCTTCATTATTCAGACTGGCAGAGTAAACCAACCTAATGTGCAAACATTCGTTTATGATGCTGTGCTTGTTTACAAGGCAATGTGATCCATCACCAGCTTATTTTCTCTTTCTGTTCTGTTTATTCCAGCAGGCTATTCACACACAAGAATGTTTCTAATTCCCAGACACTGGTTTGAAAATGGGTCAAAAACCTCCACAGCATACATTTAATCCCAAGGTGGACTTGTGGTTTAAGCGAAGGTCGACATCAAGAGCAGCTGTCAGCTATCTAAGAGGGGGAAGTAAATATTAGAGCCGCAGAGGCCCCAAGATGGGACTGGCTTCCTGCAACAGGAGACCATCCTCTTAGGGAACAGTGTCTACCCAGGAAATAACATCTGTCATGAGTTGAATGGTGTCCCCCCCCCACAAAGATGTGTTCAAATCCTAACTCCCAGTACCTGTGATGTGACCTTACTTAAAACCAGAGCCTTTGCAAACATGGTCAAGTTAAGAAGAAATCATTGGGGTTCCCTAAGTCCAGTCCTTATAAGAAGCGAAGAGACACGGGGAGAAAAGTGCCACGTGATGACGAACGTTGCAGAGGTGTGTCTACAATCCACGGAACACAAGGTTACCAGCAGCCACACGAGACTGGAAGAGGCAGGGAAGGATCCTGCCCTGGCGCCTTCAGGGGGAGCGTGGCCCTGCCCACATCTTGATTTCAGACGTTGGGCTCCAGAGCTGGGAGACACTATTTGTCAACCTCCATTAAGCCTCTTTCAACAGGACTTTACCTATCAGGAAGGCCCTGTGTTCCAGAGGCCCTCGGACAGGAAGTACTGTCATGTCGTGTGGTGGCCCGGGCACGTGCAGAAGAGGGGACTGTGGGCCCCAGACACAGTGCCGCTGGTGTCTTTAAAAAAATGAAATAAAAATTATCCCATTTCCTTTACCTAACAGAACAGAGGAAGCAGACACCTTGACTCCTCCTCTGCCTAGTTCAAAATTGTTCAAGTATTTTGAAACATTCAGAAAAAGAAGATAAGGTGCATCGACAGCCCCTCTACCATGTGAGCAATGGGGAGCTCGTCACAGCACACGGAGGGCATTTCAGCAAATCAGCCTGAGCCAGAAGCAGGCAGAGAATTTCCCTGCAAAATGCAGACGCTGCCACTGTAACAGCTGGAGCCCCAAACTCTGCAATTTACCAGCCGGCTTCCCTCTGAATGTTTGGAACCATCAACAGAATATCATTTTTAAATACTTTTTGTCCAGGAGGCAGCTGTGGGGAACAAATGTCAGCTGCGTTGGGATGCTGGCGGCAGAGGGTAGGAGGGGACTCCAAGCTGGGGGTGACTTGAGCTGAATTAAGATGAGAGGCCTCCACACGCAGTCAGGGCTGTGAGGGCAAAGCCACTGAAGTTCCGTCTTCCGTGTTTTCCTTATTTCCCCAGGGACCCCTTCCAAACCATGCTGGTGACCAATCTCAAACCTGCCACCCTTTCCCCTGAGGGTATTTTCTCCAGGATACACGCTGTGAAATCACTCATCTTTGCCTGATCAAAACGGAGCCATCACTCTTAAGCCGTGCCCTGGCAACTCTACAATTCCACTTACTGAGGCTTTGAGAACTGGGTCTAAATTTAAAAGACAACAAGGGCGAGCACCTCAAAATACAGCGTTTCTCAGACTCAGCACTCCAGGCGTCCGGGGATGGATAATTCTTGGTAATGTTGCTGACCTGTAGGACGTTTGTGGCATGTAGAGCAGCATCTATGGCCTCTACTCACTAGATGACCCCCAACCAGGCTGTGACAATCAAAGACGTTTCCAGACAGGGACGAACGTCCCCTGGGGGTGAAATCACTCCCTCTTGAGAACCATGGTATCATGGACCACAGTGGCCTCTGGAGTCAGAGCCCTGAGTTCAAATCTCCTGTTCTGCTCACCTGCAGCCCGGCCGGGAGCAAGGTACCACCCGTGTGGAAGCCTGGGCCCCTTGGGGAGCCTGGGTACGCTGGCGCCCACCCCACGGCGCTACGCAAGGATTGGATGGGTTTGTGTAAGGGAAGCACCCAGAGCAGGGGTGTCACCGTCCAGACGACGCCCGTGCCGGCGGTTTCTATTCCGGGTTCTGCGCTGGAGCTGCTGACGGGCCGAGATCTACACTCGACCCACCTGTACAGGGAAGAACCAGGCTCACCCACAGGCAGCTCTGCCTTTGCCCTGGGCTCCCGGGAGGGCAGCTCCAGGCCCCAGGAATGCCCCGCCTGAGAGGACTCTGTTTGCCTGGGGGCTTTGGCCAGCCGACCGTCCGAATGCGATTCATGAAGGATGCTCAGGGCCACGCGGTGTCAGCTCTGTCTACAGAGAGGCTGAGACCGACAGCCACGCAGGCGGCACGTGAGGAGTCCCAGTCAAAAGCCCGGACACACAGGGCTCTGCGGACCCTCGCAGGCAGGCAGTATTCCCCATGCACCGCGCTACATGTTGCAGCCAGGAGGGAACAATGGAGGCTTTAGAACTGGCAGTTCTCCTGCACACTTCCCTTGGCTGATGCTAATCTGTATTCTCTCTCTGTAAGAGACCACAACCATGAGTATTACAGCTTTCAGTGAGTTCTGAGTCCTTCTAGCAAGTGATTAAACCTCGGGGTGGCCTTGGGACCCCCGAACTTGCCCTTGGCGTCAGCGGTGAGGGGCCCTGTGTGGACCGTCCCCGTCAGTGCAGCAGGTGGTCTCCTGCATCCCCTCACAACAATACTGTTCACGGAAACACCTTCTAGTGGGAACCATTCCTTGAGCTCACTTCCTCAAGCGCACTGAGCCTATTCTAACACTTCTGGAAGGTCAGCATTCAGTGAGGGGCCTGCATCTGTGGTGCTGATACCAAAAGACGCCAGAGAGTAAACCTGGGATCAATCTGGCAGAATAACTACATTTCAAGTCCCCTGCTGAAGGGGCAGGAGTAGCCGGGAGTGCTGGGCAGGATTTCAAGTTCCAGGGGAGGCACAGGGCCCAAAGTGCCCCTCTTCTGGCAAGAGGTGTGAGCAGCCCTCCAGCGTGAGGCGTGCACCCTGGCCAAGCCCCCGGCTTAGAAACAGTGGCCAGGAATAGCCGCCACCGCCGAGCCCGGCTGTGGCCTTTTCTGGGCACCAAGCACACACAGCTGTGCTCCTAGACGCCTGCCCAGGCCACCTGCCACATCAACAGGGCTGAGGCTGCACGCAGGAGCTCTCTCTGCCCAGGGCCCCGGCGGCATGAGGGTTAGGGTGGGATCACGGGTCGGGGGGTGAAGACTCCCAGTTCAACTTAAAGTCGGAAACAACAACATCAAAGCTGATGCCAAGAAACTGAGCCAACCAACTCAACACCTGGGGAACCGATCTGGAAAAAACGAAAGCAAAATGACTGTGAGATAGGTATGTTTAAGATGCTTAGAGAGATCTTGTACAAGCGGGCAGATAGCAGCAATAAAAAAACCAAGGTGTATGTTATAAAACCAGCAGATAAGTGAAAACGGAACAAGTGCATACACACGCACACACAAATCCAACAACAACAAAGCTGAAAGTGAGAAACTACAGTCATCCACTAAGGAAAGCACAGCACAAGCAGCTCTGGGTGCGCCTACCGGCAGACAATGCTCAGAGCTGCGAAGACACAGCAGCCGATGATGGTCAAATCCACCCCCGACCCCGGAAGGAGTTTATATTCTTGCAGGGAGACAGTTGATTAACAAAGAGAGGGGTATGTCACGTGCTCTGAGGTGCTGTAGATCATCACGAGTGCTACAGAAAAACAAGAAAGATGGGGGGTGGCCCGGTGGGGTGGCAGCTGGACCCCTGGGGAGGCCGCTCTGGGAAGGGGCCCGATGAGGTTGGTGAAAGTAACACTAGAGCTTTCACTGAACGTGACCAACTGATTCCGTAATTCACATGGAAAAGGAAGCTCAGAGAATTCTGAACAAAAGGAAACTGCCGTTGCAGGTAGTAAGGCTTCTTCTAAAACTGTTTTGTTAAAACAAGGTGGCACTGGTGCTAGGAGAGGCCACTGGGTCCACACCACAGAAAGCAAATGATGCTCTGAACCGGTTCTGTTTCTGTCCACGTGCACTGGTGTGAAGGCGGAGGGACCTCGGACCACGCGTGCCGTCGATGGCAGCTGGGTGAGGGCGTGTGAAGGACAAAGGGGGGAGCAGGGGTGGGGAAGGAGCTGGCCGGAGTGTGGAGGCAGGGGTGGGGGGGGTGCCCAGCCCTGCAAGAGGCTTGAACGGGGGCGTGAGGCAGAGACGGCCAGGGGAGCTTCCTTGAGCACTGGGGCCTCTTCGGGGAGCTGCAGGAGAGGAAAGGCACTGTTTCCACCTGTGCTCACCATCACAGCACCCTTTAGAGCCAGAGGGACCAACCTGAGTTCACCTCGTCCAGCCTCTTCCTTTGCAGAAGAAACCGAGGCCCAAAGAGCATGATGGTTTGGCTGAGGTCACGGGACAGAATTCTCTGGAAACCTCATGCTTGGGCTCACCCAGCGCTCTCTCGGCTCAGGCACGTCAACCCTTTTGTGCGTTCCCATCTGGAATCTCTCTTCTCCGTTGGCCTCCACAGCAATTCACCCTCCCTGGTCCTCACCTCCTAATGACTTCTCCTCTATCCATCTGTGGTTCCTGTTCCTCTCCTACCCCGGGCTCTTGAGTCCCCACCAACTCAGGGACAGCCCTCCTGGTGCTCAGTTTCGTCTCTCCCTGGAGGGCGACAGAACCCCTTGGCTTCCATCACAAACTTGAAGCTAGCAACTAGCACACCCCCATCTGCAGCCCACACCTGCGCCCTGGACGACACAGCACCTGATCAAGCAGTCAGCAGGCTACAGCCTTGTGGCAGCAGTACACGGGGAAAAGCCCATTAGACTACATTCTCCTAAAGACCTAACATCCTCCAGACATAGCCATTTTCTAAGTCAAGAGCCTCCCCCGTTTCAGCATGAAGAACTATGGGTCTCCCTATTGCTACGATGTTATCACGTTGATACAAAATCAGTATCACAGCCATCTGTCTGTAAGAAGGGAGATCCAGTCACTGAGAAAGAGTTCAAGGGCAATGACCAGTCTTTGAGACTTAGAGGCACAAAGTGAGGCTCCAGTCCCAGAGGGATTCCAGAATAATGGGAAACTCAGGGATTAGAGGAGAACGGAGCTACCAAGACCAAGTGGTGAGAGGTGTAAACGCAGACTTAGCCATCAGAAGAAACACGTGACCAGGTGAGCCCAGGCAGCACCCCAATGGCCAGCAGGTCTGAGGAGTTAAGACGGGTGCTGAGTGACTTCACCATGGGGACATCCCTGAGACAGCTGTTTCAGAAGACTTCCTTCTCAGCTATTGGTCTCCTGTTTACAGTTTAGGGCCAAGTTGACAGAACTTGGTATGTTACAGATCAAAGCACAGAAAAACAAACACAAAGAGCATTTCAACAGCTTACCTGGTCCCAGGGAGAGACGGTGCCTCCAAAACACATGAACAAGTAGCCCATGGCCACAAGACAAATCCATATCACCAAAGAGAAAAGGCGGAGCAGCTTCTTAAACACTGACTCGATGCAGACGAGGATGAAGATAGCAAAGAAAATCGCCAGGGCAGTTGGAACTGTTATTAAAAATGCCACGTGGTCTTCAACTTCCTAAGGAGAGAAACAAAATATTGCAAAGGTACAATTTAGAAAACCCGTGGTACCCATGACTTGTTATCAGAATGTTATCAATGTTAATCAGTGTCGAAATATATCAGGTTTTAAAAGTGATTTCAGAAGTAAAACAGTTTGAACTTGTGAAAATTTAAGTTTCTTATTAAATAACCATGTTCTTCTATATAAATAACCCAGTATTGGATATTTAAATAATGCAAAACAGGCATGGCATCAAATTCAAATTTTCCCTGGTAAATGGAGAAATGGATTTCATTCAAAAGTGAATGCAAGAACACAGAAGGTACAGATAAAATAAGACAACCAACTTCACTGCCTGCACCAGAGGATCAGAAATACCCCAACTGTAGGAAATTAAGGCCTCCAAATGGATTTGAAATGTTTTATTTAAAAAAAAAACCTAAAAACTATCTCAGGCTCTCAAGGGAGAAGTTTTTCTTTTAATGCACAGCAATTAATGTTTTAACGGGAACATAGGTTAATAGAAAAGGGTCTAGAAGATGAGAGAGCGGGAAATACTTAGAAGAATGTGTCAGTTTGCTAGCTTCCTTCCCCACCTCTCTTGGGCTCCAGTAGCAAAAAGAAAATGGACATTTATTATTGGCCTCTTACTAATGCATTTTTTAAAAATCCACATTTGCACACTAATACTCATTTTCCATTTATCTCTTTCTAGTTACACACCCCCTAAAAGGCACACTATTACAATTCTATACAATTTCACACAATGTAATAGACATCATACTTCCTTTGATTATCCAAGCCTGGATTTAGGCTTGAGCTTCTCCAAACATTATGCTGGAACCTTGCTCTGAACAGCACACACTATGGGATGGAACACAGTTTAAGATCTTTAATCCTCACCCAATATATTTAGTTGGTGAAATACCCAAAGGAGTTTCAATCAAAAACCCATATGGCCGGGGCCCTAAGAACTTCCACTGAGGTTTTAGCATATTAAAAGTTACAGTACAATCTGGCACGTATGGGGCTGGTCTTTCAAATACCAGAGCCTGGGGAAGCCTTCACCTTTTCTGGTTGGTACAGGGTTCACCCCGTGCCACGAGCATCTCTAACTTCACCCTGGAGATGCCCCCCACCCCCGTGCCCCCTTCAGATATCAGGCCACTAACCACAGGGAGAGCGGGAAGCAAAGCAGATCAGCCAAACCACCATACGGGGCCCAGGCTGACACCCAGCAGAAAGAAAAGGGACCCAGGCCCACCCTCAATGCCTTCATTCCCCTTTCCTCTCTCTCCCAATTACTTGCGTCAAGCGATACCCGGAAAAAAGGCAATCATAGCAAATACTCATGTCTATATTTTTGTGCTAAGCACGCAGGTACCTTAAGCCCTTTAAACCAACAGCCTTATGGGGGTGGTGGGCACTGGTGCCTGCACTGTTCTACAGCTGAGAAAACGCACGGCCCTGAATGGAAAGACGGTGCCAGGGTCGTGGAGCTGATGGGGAGAGAGCCAGGGCTCCAGCCCAGGGAGCTGGGGGCGGTCTGTTCCTACAAACCCCTGCAGCAGAGCTCCGCACCCTGCTTGTGCAGAGACGATACACTAGACCAGGTGCGGCCAGTCCTTGAGGGGCCAAAAGAATCTGTTTCCACAACAGCCAGGAAACAGAAGGATCCAAAGGGATGTTCTTATAACCTCCCGCCATTGCTATTTTTGGCCACGATTAAGTGCCTAATTGTACTCTTACCCTCAGACACATGTTCCAATCATTGCAAAAAGGTGTCAGGTATCCACCAGTGCTCTCCAGCACGCAGGCACCACGGGTCGAGGTACACAGGGACCCGACAGCCTGTCTTCTGAAGACATCAAATTTGAGACCACGATCGCTACACACATGGAGCCGTGAAAACCGATTTTATTTTAAACCTTCCCAAATGAAGTTAACTGAGCTGTGGACAGAAAGCTAACCAGTAAATAACCAGGACAGCTGTTTTCCTGGTGTGGCTTTTCACTTATTTCATTAACCCAGTAGGGCAGAAACAATCATTGACTTTATTGGCTCTGATTTCTCCAGAAAGACTGAAAATGGTGTGAAAATATGCGTGACTGTCTAGTAAAAATTAGTAGCTAAAGGAACAGAAAGTCTGTGATTGTGAGTCCTTCCAGGAAGAGGGGGACAAAGTACACTACCTGTAGGAGCTTTTTCTGTGCTTCTCTTTTTAAAAGATCCAGTGGTAATCCAGTCGAAGACCCAATGCCTTTTTGAGCTGGGTACATTATGTAATAAGACTTGATACACGGGTTTTGGTTTTAAATATTGGAGTCTCTATGTCACTTTTTTTCTTTTTTTTTTAACTATCAGAGTCTTGATCACTGAGAAGTGACTAGTCTGGGCCGCAGGTGACCTCTTCACTGGGCACAGAGGACACAGAGCCTGGGTCCCCTAATATTTTTACGGGCCCACAGAAATGTTTTAATTTCTTTCAAAATCAGAACAATGACAACCAAAAAACCCAAGATTCTAAGCTCAAAGGTTACATACGTCTCCATGCTAATCCAGCATAAACTATGATTGTGAATATACCTTTAGGGAGGAGGGGGCGGACGAAGGCCCTCAGTCCCTCCATTGTAATCTGATCTGAGGGGGCTGGCGCCCCTGCTCACCAGATGCGCGGCATTCCCTGGTCCATCCCATGCACCAGAGAAGGACCCCCAGCTCCAAGCAGTGTCCCCAGCCTCGGTTGGGGGGACCGGATTCCCAGATGGCCAACGGCTTAAGATGGTCAGCCACTGCTCATGAGGCCAGTGGCCCTGACCATTGCAAAACCTGAGCCCACTGAAGAATCTGGGCTCTTCCAGAAAGAGAACAGCCACCAATTTATTCTGCATTCTCCTTTTGAAGTCTAACTCCAAACATCTTAATATGGACTTCTCCACTAAATAGAATCTTTTATAAGGTTGTCAAGGAAAAAAACAGTACAGTATTCATTAAGAATGTGTAAGCTTATAAACCACATTCTTTCCTAGCCCCGCGTCTGAATCATGCGTTTTTCTTAAGGCTAATAAGTAAATGAAACAGCGGAACGCCCTCAGACCTTGAATTACACGGGCCTCCACCGTCCTTTATTCCGGCCCCAGTGGACAGGAAAATGAATGAAGCCACTACAGCTCCCCCGTGGCTGCTTCCTTAGGAGCTAGTTGAGTTTTCAAAATTCAGAGTATAAAACAAATAGAGTAGCTCAAAATAAAGTGAACAAAAACAGTGAAAACATTGTCAATCTAAATTAAATATGTTTATATATCCTCACCCCTCCTCCCTTCGTGGAAAAAAAAATTTACCATGTTATGTAAACTAAATGAAATGTACTAATATGTCTTTATTAGTACTAAAACGTGTGAAAATGCCTTTAAGACATGTCTTTAAAAAGATTTTTTAAATTTACCATACAATGCAAAATAAATAAAATGTGCTAAAATGCCTTTAAAAGAGAGATCTTGAGCATGGTATTACCTACTCTCATGATAATGGGCTCCTATCTCTCCTGGACCATTTCATCCTTTCCTGTTCAATGCATTTTGGGGTAATTTGGGATCGCTTCTAATTGCCAAGCCTATTAAACACCCATTGTTTTTATTTATTATGTGACAACTGCTTTGTTTCTTGGAGGCTTTTCCATGGAGCAACAGATTATCTGTATGTTCATTCTTTTCCACGTGTATTTTTCATTTTTTGTTAAACAGTACTGTTCTTCTTTTAGATGGTAAAGGATAGTCTAATGTAAAATACTTCTTTTCTATAAAAAGGATATTTTAGTGAAGTGCTTTGAAGTCCGACAGACTGAAGGTAGAAACCAATTTCCATCACTAACTGCAACTTGGAGTAAGCACTGGGCCTCCCTAAGTCCCTGTTTCTTCACATGAACAGAAATACAGACACTGCATGGCTGGCGGGGTTGAGTACATCACTGGTGTACCATAAATGAGATTATTATTGTGGTGACCATCACTCCCTCTTTCCTGCAAATCTGAGTACTTTCCACCAATGCTAGTCTGACTATTCCTTATTGAAATGATGCCAATTTTCCATTCTAAATGATTATATATTTGATTAGCACAAATTAATCTGAAGGGTTGTCACTGGGCAAAAAGAAATCAGCCTTTAGCTATGCTACACATTTGCCTTTAAGTATATGTGTCATGTAATATATATGTGTGTGTTGTGTGTATGTGATACGTAACAGAAAATATATTTTTTCATTCTTTCCCACATATACAGTCATACTCCATTTTACCATGAGGTGTGAAAGGAATAAATAAAAATTCTAACTAAAATATTCTATAAAACTATGATGAAATAAATCAAAGATGATCTCAATAAATATTCCATGTAAATAAATAGGAAGATATTCCATGTACATAAGTAGGAAGAAAATATTGTCAAGATGTCAGTTCTTTCCAAATTAATCTATAGATTCAATGCAATGCCAACCGAAATCACAGCAAGTTAATTTTGTAGATATCAACACACTGATTCTAAAGTTTAAACGAAGAGGCAAAAGACCCAGAATAGCCAACACGATGTTGAAGGAGAAGAACAAAGTTGGAGGACCAACACTGCCTGATTTCAAGACTTAGTACAAAGCAACTGTAATCAAGACAGAGTGGTAATGCAGAATAGACAAATAGATCAACGGACTGGAAAGACCCACGTTAATGTAGTCAACTGATGTTGACAAAGGCGCAAAGACAGTTAAATGGAGAAAGGATGGAACAACTAAATAGATACCCACATGATTTCATAGATACATGAAAATATGAATCTAGACACATACTTTACACCTTTCACAAAAATCAACTCAAAATGGATCATAGATCTAAATGTAAAACGCAAAATAATTGTGAAAAATTTTGAAAGTCTTCCCATGAGCAAACTTGTGTTGTGCAGTAAAAGTGGTGCTCAGAGGGAAATTGTTCATCTTAAAAGTTGATCTGAATTGTCCTACTGTCAATTTGGCTTTGCTGGGAGTCACATTTCTTAGAGCCCCTTTCCCTCCGTGGCTCTTGGTTAGAGTTGAACAGAAGAGGAATTTGTGCCAGAATTGAGAGGGGAAAGTGGAGCCAGTCCTCACCAGAATCCCCTTCCTGGAATGCTCCCAGATGAGAGCTGGCCCTCGCAGGTGCCTGCACAAGATTTGGGAGGCGGAAGCCAAGCAGCCCCAGGAAGGGCGATGTGCAGGGTCAGATGTGGATGAGACACGTGTGGAGCTGCCTGGAGGGGCCCAGCCTGCCCGGCTCTGCCCTGCTCCACGTGCAGCACTCTGACCAAAGCAGCCGGACCAGGCTCCCCACTACATTCCTTCCTGAAAGGGCTCCCTTCGGCGGCTGCACATCCCTGCATGTCCTGATTGGCCTAGTGACTCTCCGCTGATGTCAATGCTCCCTGTTGCTGCCAAGCTCCATACTAAGAAAGGAGGCTGAAAACTGGTGAATTAAAGATCCCACTTCAGATATTTGGAAAAGAACGAAACCCAAAGAAAGTAGAAAGAAGATGCGATGGTCAGGGACTTTCCAAAATATTCCCTATTTCCTTCTTCTGGGTTCCTTCTGGGTGTACTTTCTGACCTCCTTTGAAGTTCCGAGTAGCCATGCTTTGGCCAGAAAAATGTGAACAGAAGTGAAGTGTTTCTCTCCTGGGCAGAGGCATGTAAGTGCCAGTGAGAGGTCTCACAGCACTTTTTCTCCATGGTACAATGATTACAGAAGCATCTGTCATGAGGAGGACTCCTACAGCCCAGCCCAGATGAGCAGAAGCTCCCTCCTGGCCCACACTGGCCAGAACGTGTATGCAAGAAGTAAACCTCTGGTGTGGGAGGCCAAATATGAGGTTTGTTTATTAACCCATCACAACCTATAACATCTTTACTGATACAAAAATTGGTACCTGAAATAGAGTGCTGCCCAAAACCTCAAATATACAGCACTGATAGCTGCTAAGTGGCAGAAGCAGCAAGGAAACTATTATCAGAGACTGAAAGGTGGCAACCCAAGCTACGCAATGGTCCAACATTTGGTCAAAATATCTTCCTGTCCTGGAAGGCAAAAAATGCTCTAATAGAATTGTAAGTCTAGAGCAGGGCTCAGCGAGCTTCTTTTGTAAGAGCCAGATCATAAATGTTTTAGGCTTCACTGGCTATAAGATCTCTGTCACACTAAGCACAGCCTGCTGTACCTTAAACACAGTCATAGATCATAGGGAAATGAATGGTCAGGCTATATTCCAATAAAACTTTATTTGAAAAAATAGGCAGTGGGTCAGATTTGGTCCCAGGCCAGAGTTTGTTTGACCCCTACTCTAGAAAGGGCCATCAAACACAATGTTACAAGTGTGCGTATGTTGCCGCTGACTGCATTTGTTAAGGTACAAGAAAAATACAAGCTCAGAAAATAACTGATTGGTTGTAAGGAGGGATGAAAGGGAAGCAGAATTCTATGGATTTGTCAGAGGAAGAGGAAAATGCTTCTCAGTCTCAACCAATAAATGATAGAACTTGGGTCCTAGAGGGATTAAAACTCAGCCATGTGCAGAAAAAAAAAAAAATCAAACCTACTATTGAAGACGGAATGGATTAAGGTGCTTCAGACTAAAGTCCAACTAAAAGTATGGTGCCAGCAAATTCTTTCAACTGAACAAAAAGGCGCAAGGAAAAGAGAACCAGAAATTGTGTTTCCCAAACAGGCTCAAAGCATGCACAGACTGATAGAGAGAGGGAGAGAGAGAAAGACTGAGAGATAGATGGAGTGAAAAGGCAGAGAAATCTAGCAAATCACAGAAGTATGTCTTGAAAAGAACATGACCTCTGACACTGGGAGATGACTGAAATTAAACAGAGAAGAATTCAAAGAAGTTTTGAAAGATTTTTGTTTCCAAAAGAAATGCCAACGTGAACTTCGGCTGTTCTAGACAAAGGAAATTTGGAGTTCTCTATCTATGGCAAGAAAGAGGTTGAGAAAATTGCTCAGTCCCCAAGAAGGAAATATTCCCCAACAATCAATCCAGCTGTGGTCAAAACGATGGCCAATAAGGAAGAACCTCCCCAGTGGAGGGTTCAGATGTCACAGGAAATAATAGACAAGGGTCTATTTCCAGGACAAGAGTCTGGATCTAATGAAGAAGCAATCCCCATCCCCAGGGCCAGGGACCCTCAAACTGTCTGCCCAGGGGAATTTATAATTGGTATGACCAGAGATTAATGTGTGTCATTCTTCCCTTGGGATAATGGGAGAGTTTTGTGGCCATCCTTTGTGCACTGGGTGGCTGAATGGTTGATAACGTCTTTTCAGTCCACAGGTCTCCAGATCAAAAGAAGCCACAGGAGGGATAAATCAGGAGCTTGGGATGAATACACACACACCACTATATATAAGATACATAACCAACAAGGACCTAGTGCATAGCACAGGGAACTCTACTCAATATTCTGTAATAACCTATATGAGAAAAGAATCTAAAAAAGAATGAATATATATATATATATATATATATATACACACACACACACACATATATATATAAAACTGAGTTACTTTGCTGTATACCTGAAACTAACACAACATTATAAATCAGCTATACTCCAACAAAATTAAAATTAAAAAAAAAAAAAAGAAGCCACATTCAGGCTTCATGTGAAATGACTGCTCAGCATTCCCTTTGAACAAACTAGTGCTCTTCATTCACAGATCCTAGACTCTGAGCTTCTTGCCATTAGTGGATGGAACTTTGGAGCGGTCTCTCTTGAGAAAGGGATGTATGTATTTTCTTAAGGAAGGAGTAAACTAAATGTCTGGCGACCAGGTAGGTGCACTGTGGTAGTAATAGCGCTGTTAAACATTCTAGTTCACCTCTCTGTTATGGTTTTGTCAGCAAAACTGGCTGTACTAATTCCCTTCCCTATATCCAAGCCCTTGTGTAATTCTCTCCTACACTGAGTCTGGTCCTGGCCATGTGACTCTCGTTGGCCAATTTGACAACAGTTGCATGAAATAAAGACGTGAAAATACTTAGGTATCGGGGCTTGCCTTCTTCCTCATTGATCTTTAGAACCCTACATGCAAAGTAGCTCAGGCTAGTTTGCTAAACGAGCCCAGTGACTCTGTCACCTTATCCAACAGCCCTGGCTGACAGCCTGCCAACTGGCCTCATATGTCAATGAGGACACCTTAGATGATCCAGCTACCAACTGACCCACCAGCTGCCAGCTGACCACACAAACAAGAGACAGACCAGCAGAGATCAATTGAATAGCTAGAACCAAGGGATGAGCCACAGAATTGTGAGCTAAATAAAATAGTTATTCCAATCTGTTAATTCTGGAGGTGGTTTGTTACGCAGAACAAGCTAACTGATGCATCCTCTTTGTAGGCATATGGGAATTTGATGTGCTATATGAGGTACCGTGGTAGACTGTATTTCCCACGAATGGGGGCCATTATACATCCCATCCCATATGTGACTGGCACTCCTCTCATCGAGTGAGGTTCTATGTCTTCCTCAATTGAACCTGGGCAGTTCTTTGTGACCATGATGGAAGTGGTGTTATCTGACTTCAGAGACAGGATTATAAGGATGCCATGCACTTCCACTTGATTCTTAGAGGATGATCATTCTTGGAACCCAGCAACTATACGGTGAAGAAGTCAAGTAACCATGTGGAGAGGCATGTGAAGGTGTTCCAGCCAACAGTCCCAGTTGAGTTTCAGCTACCAGCCAGCAATGACACTAGACATGTAAGTGAGCAAGCCTCCAGGGACTCCAGCTCTCAGCCTTTAAGCCATCCCAATTGACACATGGAGCAGGGATGAGCTGCCATTGCCAAACCTGCCCAAATTGCTGATTCAGGAGGAAAATAAACGATGTTGATGTTTTCAACTGCTAAGTTTTCTGGGGTATTTTATGCAGCAAAAGATAACTAGGATACTTACCCTGGTCAATGAAAAATGAGTAAAAGTGATGTGTCACTTCCATGTGGAAGATGTCAATTGCCAGAGAGTGAAGCACTCTTTTCCTCCCTAGTATAGCAATCAAGAAAGGAAGGATCCTGTGGGATGCAACTTCCTTCATTCTAAATCTCTGAGTGACTGGTGTGAGAGAATTCCTCTGCTGACTCAAATTTACTGTGCAGCTTGAACAAAATATAAACCTTTATTGTGTTAAGCTGTTAAGATTTTGGAGTTGTTTGTTTCCATAGCATATTCTAATATGTTCTGATTGACACAAGAGGTAATAAAGATAGAAAGCAAAAATGCAAATATTTTGTCTTAATGTATGTTAAGACAAAACATACATCTGATGAGATTAAGTAAAAAAAGAAAGCACTTAAAAATAACACTATAAATAAAACCCGAAGATATAGTATATGTAAAGTGTAAAATTGAGAACAGTATTATCACATATATGCCATTAAACTTGAGAATTGGGACAAAATGCAAAGATTCCTAGAAAAGTCTTACAGAAACTGACTTGAGAAGTAAAGTTAGAAATACTATAATCCTATTACTATCAAAGATACTGAAGCAGAAATTTTAAAATCTCTCTACAAAGAAAGCAACAAACCCATGTGGTTTTCTAAGCAAATTCTATCAACTCTAACATAATGAAAACTTTTAGAAAACTAAAAATGAAGGCATATTCCCTGATTTATTTTATAAGACCAGAAAAACTTATAAAAGAAAAATGACAATTTGATAAAGAAAAATTCCAAACTCATTTCACCAAAGAATATGCTTGCAAAAATCTTAAACAAAATGTTAGTACTTCATATCCAACATTTTATAAGAGATATCATAAGAACTGTGTTTGTATCAGGAATATAAAAATTGTTAAATAGGGCTTCCCTGGTGGCGCAGTGGTTGAGAATCTGCCTGCCAATGCAGGGGACACGGGTTCGAGCCCTGGTCTGGGAAGATCCCACATGCCGCGGAGCAACTGAGCTCGTGAGCCACAACTACTGAGCCTGCGCGTCTGGAGCCTGTGCTCTGCAACAAGAGAGGCCGCGATAGTGAGAGGCCCGTGCACCGCGATGAAGAGTGGCCCCCACTTGCCACAACTAGAGAAAGCCCGCACGCAGCAAGAAGACCCAACACAGCCAAAAATAAATAAATAAATAAATAAATAAATAAATTTAAAAATTGTTAAATAATAGAAAATTATTATCCATTACTTTGACATTAAAAAACAACAAAAAATCCTATAATTATCTCAATTTGGTAAAACTCAACACCCAATCACGTTTAAACTTTTTTTATAAATTAGAACAAAAGGGAATCGCAAAGGATATCTATAAAAATCTGTAACCAACATCATCCTAAGTGGATAAACTATGAAGGAATTCTATTTAAAATTAGGAAAAAGGGCAAGGATACCCTCAATCACAAGTTCTGTCAATAACACATTAGAGTTTCCAGCCAGCACAATAATACAAGAAAAAGAAATGAAATGCCTTAGGATTGGACAAAAGGAAATAAAACTCTCATTATTTGCAGATGATATGATTGTCTATGTAGAGAACCTGAAAGAATCTGCATTTAAGCTACCAGTAATAAAAAGAATATGATAAGTTGTGTAGCTATAAAATAATATCCAAAATTATATTCTTTTACATTATCAACAAAAGAGTAGAAATTCATAATTTTTAAAACATCATTTACAGTAAGCAATAAAATACAAAATATCTTTTGGTACTCAGAAGTAAGAACAGCCTATAGAAAATTGTAAAACATTACTGAAGCACATAAATGGAGAGATGGCCCATGTTCATGGATAGAAAATTTTAATATCATAAAATATCAATTATCAGCAATGAATCAATAGATTAAATATAACACTAACAAAATCCCACTTGAGTTTTTTCATATTGAGGTTAAAATAAGTTGATTGTAAAATATATATGGAAGAACAAAAATTCAATAATAACCAAGAAACTTTTCAAAGAGTTGAATGTTACTTCCCTTGCCCAATATAAATAAGTATTATAAACCTTAGTAATTATACTCTGTGTGTGTGTGTATCAAAAAAGAACAAAACTTAACCAATGGAAGAGAAAAGATAGCCCATAACAAACGACTCATATATGCAATTTTGATTTATAACAGATTTGGGGAAAGAAGTAACTAAAATGAATTAGCAAAAATTGATTCTCCACAGGAAAAAAAATATGTAAATGGACCTCGATCACCACTTTATACCACACATGTACCACATGATATATATATAGGGTATGTATGATAAAATGAACAAAAAGAAAAGCAAGAGAATGACAAACAAAAAGTGCAAATGAAGTTTACTTCTGAGGGTAGGTAGGGGAATGGGAGAGGTGCAGTGTAGACTGAAATACATTATTGGGGATATTCTAGTTTGGACTGGGTTCGTGGATGTTTAATTTTAGTGTAAATAGACAAGCAAGCCAAATAGATATAAACGAGGATTGAGCTCAAGAATCAAAGGTTAATCAAATTAATCAAATGATAAATCCCATTCTGTGCACCTAAAGTCCAATTCTGAAGAATATGGATGTTATATGTTTGAATTAACTGCAAGTCAATAATGGGAAAGGATTAGATATTAGATCAACCATATGTGTGAACCATGTTAACATTTCTTCATTATTTCTTTCATTTTTATTCATCTGATCTCCTTATCCTCTGAATTTTTAACATCACATAGCTTTTATTAGTTCTACTAATGCACCAGTCTAAAACTTCCTTTCCTTCATCATATCCACAGCTCACTAGTAGCTTGAAATCTTAATTATTTTCCCTTTTTTTATAGAGCTTAAAAATAATACAGTACATTTAAAACACACGCAATAATTCAGCATTTGGGGTAAGCATGGAATGGAAGCCAGCACCTATGAGCTCTGGCCCGTCCTGGCTGTAATATTCCAGCATCATTATATCTGAGGGATGATAAAGGACACTGGTGGAAATTGGGTAGAAATTCTAATCCCAAAACCCTGCAGTCAGGGCTCCCATCACCATGGTGTTGGTCCGCCATCGTCTCCACCAGGAACCTTCTGTAGGGTGGTTACCCTAGACACTTGATTTATTCATAAGATTCTCTCAGACAATAATCATCATCTTGAGAAGTCTTCTCAAGAACTTCGACGTTCTAAAAAGAAGCTATTGTACTTTATGTTTGTATGTTTCAAATGCAATAAAATATTCATTCAATAGATTTTAATTGTGCTAATACTGAAATTTTCCATTTCAAGCAAAAAGTGACTTGGTTCGACTCTGAGATACAATTGGCCTTATGCATTCCTAACGGTGGTGACCCACGTCTGTATTCTCGTTCTTTCTGTCTTGGCACTGTCGTTCTACAGCCCTGGGCAGAGTCAGAAAACTAGTTGGCAGAGCTGCTCATGGGGTTTTTTAGGCTGAGTATCTCATAACTCTGCCCATCACTCTCTCTCACCTGAAGGTGGCACCTGGGGATGGAAGCATAAGCCCAAGTGAAAGGAGGGAGCAAAAATGATTATTTGTAACGTTGACAGCAACAGATGAACTAATGAAGTCTTCCTCCAAACCTCTCCCGGTTCCCTTCCTTGTGATCTTTATTGTATCTTTATACAAACAGGGCATCGAAGCAACATTAGCAAAGTCTTAATTTGGCCAAATGGATCAAACACACAAGCTGACTCAACAATCCTTTTCTCTCCTCCCAAACGCACCTGGTGGTTGCAAACCAGCATCACCAGATGTGTATCTATTTCCTAGTTTGACACCAGGGAACTGCCTGGTAAATATTATCTTATCACTGTCGTTCATTTTACATTACATAACATTATCCAAAGCTAACAAAATTGAAAAAATATGAAGGCCAATAGCAGTGTCAATTTGGCAGAATTTTAGTGCTAGAGAATGGTAACTTGTGTCAAAATATGACTTTAATTAAACTACCTATGCTTCTCCATCTTTTTTTTAAGTAACTCAAAGCTATATTCATACTTATCACATAAATAGAAAAACATCTCCTGTTCTTTCATACCCAGGTTTGAAAATTCTAGTACTCATTTAGTTGTCAGCCTGAAATACATCTACAGGGGACCGTGACAAGGAGAACCCTGTGTGCTGCAAGTATAATAATAAAAATGACCTACATTTGTTTTGGGTAAGACATGTGCCCAGCTCTGTGCTAATGTCCACAGGATCCATCTTACTTAGTTCCCAGAAGATCTTCCTGAGCCTGGCTGTGTTATTCATTTTAGTCCACGGCAGATAAATTAATTTGTCAGGAACACTAAGTGGCAACATTGAGACCAGATCCAGGTCTAGTGACAGTTTTATGCTCTTAACAAGAGGCTACACAATGGGAATGACAGCAGCAAAGGAAAAATGCATCTACCCCCTAAATTATACATGTTAATTAAGCACCTGCGATCTGGTTAGCACTGTATTAAATATGGGGGTGCTAAGTTTCTTCCCTGAAAGAACTAACAATTAGTTGACGAGACAAGACGAACTGACCAAACTATTCTGCACGTCAGATGACAGTCATGGAGTGGGTAAATCATTTCGTGTAATAAATGAGCTTTGCAGGCATCAGAGGCAGCAACCAATACTGATAGGAATGCACAGCACAGGCTGGCCTGTTTAAGCTCAAGAAGGAGAGTCTGAACTTGGATAAGCGGCACGGGCGGCTTCGAGGAGAGGGGAAGCCCTGGAGGAAACAAAGCTAGAAAGCTAGAAAGCACCAGAGGAAGCA
This sequence comes from Balaenoptera physalus, assembly GCF_965194825.1. Taxonomy (NCBI): domain Eukaryota; kingdom Metazoa; phylum Chordata; class Mammalia; order Artiodactyla; family Balaenopteridae; genus Balaenoptera; species Balaenoptera physalus. Next base: position 171,681,696 of record NC_138890.1, read on the forward strand.
AAGCTAGAAAGGACCAGATGCAGACACTCTGAGCTCACGGCGTCCAGGCTAACAGACCACCCTAGTATTGACAGGTAAATGGCAGCGTGTAGAAGATGAGCGGCTTCTGGATGGAATGCCACCCAGGGGGATGCCCATCTCAGTGCAGGCCCCGGTAGGCACTCTGTGAATATCAGTGAGGGAAGAATGAGTGAAGCCCAGTGGATCGTACTGATGTCAATATCGAGTTATAGAAGGAACTAGGGTACCAGTGGATTATGCACAAGCACCCAGCCCTGACTGTCCCATCACTAGCAATTCCTGAACAAACAGATCGAAGTAATTAATAGAACCATGAGACACCTTTACCAAAGTAGCAGATCAGCTCTAACAGCATTAGTATCTTTTAAATAGAATGTTTAAGTTAAAAAATACCAGTAAGTTTCACACAGAGCTCAACAGGAATGGATTTTACAGGTCACAGTATTCACGCCGGGGACTTGGCCAATGAAAGCAAAGTTACAAATACACCTGCTGCTTAATGGGAAAACCCTGGGAATATTCAGCATAAAAGAACCCCAAGGAGTTAATCGTGGGGAAGCATCCCTACAATTCTTTAACATTAAAAGAGAAAAAAATGGAAATGTAACCCCATCCACAGAATGAAGCTTGAGGACTTTCCTAGCAGCATGAAATTTCAACAAGAAAACTGCGGCTGTGCTAGGACCAGAGCTGGAGATTCTAGATCTGCAGTGATCACCAGCCTAGTTCACTCAGGCAGAGTCAGACATCCAGCACCACAACTGCACCCTTAAAGACAAGAGCCACCAGCTTTGGGTCTCGGTTTCCTCCTCTGTAGCATGAGCGCCCTTCCAGCTCTAATATTATGTGACTACGTGTTTTTCACAGCAGCAATGAAAATGCAACTACAGAAGACCCAGTAATGACAACAGTTTCTGAGAGCATACTCTGTGCCAGGCATTCTTCTACGTGCTTCACGTGTACTGATTGGGACCATCACCTTAGAAGGCAGGTACCATTTCATTTTACAAACAAGAAAACTGGGGCATAGAGAAGTTGAACAATCTGCCCAAGGTCACAGAGATGGAAAGGGACAAAGTCAAAATGCCAACAAAGATAGATGCTCTTAACCATTACACTCTGCCTTTTTTAAATGGAGAAGGCAAGGTACCGTGCATATATTTAATTATGCACTTTAATATCCAAAGGATGCTTCCAAATCCTTTCTTGCTAGGCCTCTAAACTGCAACCATCTTTCCTGCAGAAAACTACAGTTTTTCGTTGTCGTTTGTTTATACCACAGTTAATTCATAATTAAAGTGACTTATTGAATTACTGGTTGCAAATTACAAACACCTGCCAAGTAAGATTCTCCTGCATGTATAGAGAAATTCGCAGAAAGACGGACCTTTAGCTGCCTCCACTCCAATTCCTAAAAGCATGCACTACCCCTCCACCCCCAGAATTAAGAGACTAGAGAAGGTATGCAGAGAATTACCTGCTCCTTAGAGGAGATGTCAGACATATTTATCTGCCTTCTCCAGCCTTCCACTCCCCAAGAAAAGACTTCTCCCCATTGATCCTTCCACCCACTAGGGGCGCTGAAATAATGTCTGGAATAATAAAGGCAATTTGCCTCTACAATGATTGAATTCATTTATTTGGAAAATGAAAAATTCTGGAAAATTTTTTTTGGAAAAATTAGGATTCTTTCTCCATGTATAGAGAAAAGAAACACTCATATATCTGCCCCTAGAAAAAACACCTGATGCTGGAACACTGATTTGTAATGAAGTACTTACGGTCATTGTTTGAAAGATCTAGCACACCGAATCACAGTAAAAGCAAGAAGGTAGATCATATTCTGTCAAAATCATACATGTTACATATTTAATACTGATGAAAGTATATACTCATTTGGATATTATTACCAAACTAAAAAAAAAACAGGTAAAAAAAACAGAAAAAAACTATTCTATTGCAATATGTGACTATTTAAAATTTATGGGAATGAAATTTTTCCATTCCAGTTGAAATATTGACCATCCCTAATCATAAATTTTAACCAAAACAAATCTGGCTGGAGCTAGCTGGTATTTGACAAACTAAAAAATTTATGTCAGCCTTTCCTAACCACGACGGGCAAATTTTGAGAGAAGCTGGCTGATTTTGGACATAATAAATGAGAGAGGATTTGATTCTGAGAAGAGGTTTTCATGCATTTAGTAATAAGAACCAGTCCTGGAAAATGAAGCTACCTCAGAAGACTTAGAACTTAAAGTTTGGTCTTATTAGTTCCAAGTTTTCTCATGCCAGAGGGTAATTTAATTTTGTTCACCATGCCCAGTACCAACATCAAAAATTTCCATCATAAGCAACAGAAAATATTTTTCATATTATTAAACAAGATATTAAAATTCAAGACATGCTATCATATGTGCTATTTGTTTCGTCTTGATATTTCTTAACAAATATGGGATTAAACCTATTTAATCACCTTTTATGTAGAAAATAGTTAAGCAAGATAGTAAAGTTTCAATTCAGAATTTACTTTTTCAAATATAACAAAAATACTTTGCAGGTTACTTATCTTCATGATCAATGATGCAGACGCATAGATTGACCATAAATTGAAATTAAGTGAAAGCAGATTGTGAATAATGCCAATTAGGGAAATACTAAGTCAAGACAAAGCTTACTTTTTTTCTTTTTAAGAGATATTTCAAGTCACTTCACACAAAGGCAATTACATATACCAAAAAATCACTATGCACTTGGATACTATCAGGATCATCTTGTGATCCAAATGTTCCAGAAAACTATGGATATGCATTAAGAAAGTTACCAGACTTTTTCTACTACAAGAACTGATGGAAGCCTAGTGGAAATCAAAATCAGGCAGATTCATGGGAAAGAAGAATCTGTCCAAGATTTCAGGCAGCAAAAAGAGATCTTCCGAGTTCCTGAACTACATCAGAGCCTAGCGATTCTAGTAAAGCGCTCGAAGGTGGAAACCTGGGCGGGGCCCAGGCAGCTATTTCTGTCTCCCAGTGTAGATCTCTGGGAAGCCAAGCTCTGGTCAGTCTGAGAAATGAATTCACCCCACTCTGTGTGCACATGACTCCATGTTAACTCTGTCCCATCTTCCAATGCTCCTAACCCAGCCATCTTTGACTACGTGGATGGAGAACATTTTTTGTAAAGTGGAACTGCTGTTTATGCTATTACTAAAAGCAAAATAGAAATGAGCTGTCCAGACCTCAGAACTGTGCCAGTACTTCCTAAGGTCAAGTTTCAGAGGACAGTGCCCATTCCTCCCATGCATTTCCCAATGCCAGGCCCAGCAGCCCCAGTGCCCACTTGAAGGTAGCCTTTCCACCAGACCACGTCACCCTTCCTGATTCTGGAACATTTCTGCACAGCTCATTACCTAGAAGGATTTACAGAGTAGTCAGAGCATGGTTTAGGTAGAGCAAAGGATAGGATCCATTCCACCATCTCTGTACCTCACCCTGGGCTACAGCCATGCCATGGGAAGTGCCTGCTTTGTACTTAGAGTGATTTAGCTGAACGCCAGGAGAGTGTGGGAATGATGGATTTATCAAGCAAAGTAAAGATGCCTGAATAAACGTTTTAAAAAGATACCACTCCAGCATTTGCACCACGTGAAATGGAACATAAAGGAACTGGGTAAAGAAACACAAAGATCAAAGACAAATTAGAGAAGGGAGCTTTCAGCTGACTGTGCTGAATCCCTGACGACCCATTCAAGAACATCTACGTAGATCAAGGTTTAAGAAGTTAGAAATCTGTATGATAGCAAACAAAGCGGTGCGTGCAGGGGAGCATGAACTTCACATTTGTCTTTAAATATATTAATGGTGCTATAAATAGGCCATCACCTGCTCCTCCTTTTCCATTTGGAAGAGAACCAGCCAGAACGGGTTTGGATTACAGATTCAACAGAATCACAAGTAGCAATGTCCTGGCTGCTTTTTCCAGAGGAAAAGGGATGTGTTTTCTTCCCTGCAAGAATGGAAATGAGAAGGAGATGCTTTTAGAGACCCTGCTTGCCAATGAGACTGAGCAGAGAGCAGAAGTCTCTCGTCAGGTCCTCTTTGGCCCTAAAAAGTGGTGAGAAGAGACAAAGATGCCATTCCAGGGAGCATTCCAGGCTGGTAACAAGGGTGTGAAGACTGCTGTGAACTCACACCCAGAATACAGAATTAAGGTGCTCTCTGCTCTATGTTGTATAATGAAAGACCCAGTTGTGATCGGTGGCATCGTGATGTTCTATTTACTTTCTAATTTTTATTCTTATGTCATTGAATTCCAGCAGAAGACAACACCTCTTGACTAGTGTGGCGAAAAAGAAAACTTCATTTTTTAAAGAACCCAGATGATAAGTTTTCCCATGCATAATATTTGAGCACCATCTGGCTCAGGATATGAAGAATAAATTGCCAAAAACCAAGGACAGCTATTGTGCACACGTGTTGAAATAAAGCAAATACCCACGCCTTTGCTCCGAGGACATGAATATAGGTGTATGTTTATAGTCTAAGCTAAAAAGACATCATTCGATGCAGACATCCCCAGATCAACCACTGACCAAAAATATCTCACTGATTAATCAATGCCTGGCACTCAATCTGCACATACATATCATAGGCGGTGCAAAAGTTTGAACCACACCAACAGAAAGATCACTAACAGGAAGCTTACCGCCATCTACAGATTTCCCCTCACTGCTCACGGGAATGAGCCAAGGATTTCTCCTCGAAAAATCTAAATTGACAAAATTGACATCAGCTGTGGAGTTGCATTACGCTCCTAGTGATGAAATCCAGTTTAATAACCTGTGCAAAACAGTAAACACGACTAACTACCTGTCTAGAAATAGGAAAGCAACGGTCCACGGATGCCTGTTACTTATACACTTGAAGGCTGAAGACTCACAACAGGTCAACACCCCATCTCGCCCTGTCTATGGGACTAAACCATACAGATTTAAAGGCAAAGATGTATAATAATATACTTGTTTTCATTTCTCCTCGCCATTCAGCACTTACCCAAGTCAGGCTTTTTAGAGAGTTTTAAATAACTAAAACGCCAGCCCCGGGGCTGGGCAGCGGCCTCGCAAAGAGGTGCGAGGCTGATTCGGATGGACACAGACCTAGTGGAGCGGCTGTTGCGGCCAGCGGCGCCGAGCGGAAAGCGCGGCGAGTTTGCCAGCGGGTGCGCAGAGGTGGAAAACGCACACCCGGGCCGTCCATCCGGTGCACACCCCGGCAACTTTATTTTGGGCAGAACCTTCCGAGGAAACTTTTCTCTCGCCCTCAGTTCTCGCCCAAGCCAGGTCGGCCGCGGGCGGGCAGGAGGGGCAGGGCGCCGCGGGCCGAGGGATAGCCCCGGGCGGGACGCGGCTCGGCGGGCACCTCCCTCTGCTCTCGGGGCCCCGGGGCGCGCGGGCAGGTCCCGCAGGGAGGCCACTCACCAGGCGGAGCGCGAAGAAGACGGCGAGCAGGGCGAGGCAGGCGCCCATGACGATGAGCAGCAGGAAGACGATGAGCGGGTGCTGCTGGCTCATGCGGTAGTACGACTCGTAGAGCCAGTCCCGGGACCGCTGCAGCCCGTCGCCGTCGCCGCCGCCGCCCGCCGCCGCCGCCGCCGCCTCGGCGCGGTCCCGCAGGTAGCGGCGCCGCCGCATCGCCTCCTGCCACATCGGGGCGGCTCACGGGGCGCCCGCCGAGCGCGCCCGGCCGGGGCCGCGCCGCCCGCTCGCCCGCTCGCCCGCCGCCGCCGCCCGCGTCCCAGCCCCGCGCTGCCTCGGCCGGCCGCGCTGCCCGCGCTCCGAGCTGCGCGCAGGGGCCTCCGGCGCGGGCGGAGCTCGGCGCCCCGGGCTGGGCGCGCTGACGCGCGGGCGGGGGCCGGGCGGCGGCCTCGGGGGCAGCTCCCGGCGGCGCCGCTGCCGCCACCGCGCGGGAGGGGGCGGGTGCGACAGGGGGCGCTCGACCCGCCTCTGCCCGCACCCCGCGCGGCGCAGCCGGGCCTCCACCCACTGCCGCCCCCCGACGGCCGGGTCGCGCGCTGGGCACGGCGGGGGGCCGGCGCGCCCGGCCGCGTGCTGGGCGGGGAGAGGCGGGGGCCGCGCCCCAGCCCCGGGGGTCCCCCTCTTAGACCCGCCCACGGTCGGCGCGGGCAAGGTCCACCTCCCCTCCGCCGTCTCAGCCTGGGGTCGAGCGGGGGCTCCCACCGTGCCCTGCGCGGTCCCCGAGGGCGGCCTGGGGGTTCCCGTTTCTTGCCGCCCTCACCTCCGACCTCGCTCGGAAGACTGCGGAGGCTCCTAACTCCTCGCCACCGGCTCCAAGTGCGGCGGGGAGGGGCCCTCCCGGGAGGGGCCCTCCCACCCTCCAGTCCCCCCAGGCTCTGAGTGGTGTGCGGGGGGTGGCGTGGACGGGGTGCCCCCACGCTCCTCCCCACTTTCGCAGAGCGTAGCCGGGAGGACACCTCCCATCCTTTGGTACCCCCTGCTCGGAGGACCGAGGGGACTTCCTCTTTTTCACTCTCCGTGCGCTCGGAGGAGGGATTCCCCGCCCCTCCGCATCCCTTAATGGGTAGGGGGTTCCCACCCTCCTCTTCTTCAACTCAGCACAGCGGGCTTGGGGGGCTCTCACGGTCCTCCCCACTCTCTCAGAGGGCAGGGGGCTTCCCTGCGGGGTGCGGGAAGGCGCTGGGACGCGAGGAGACCCCTTGGCCGAGAACGGCTCCAAATGCGCAATGGAGAAGCGAGGCGGACACCCGCCCGTGTGATTGAACGCTGCTCCCCGCCACGTCCTCGGGTAGGCCGCCTTACTTGCGCCCTGCAGTTTCAGCTTAAGTCACACTTTGGAGGTACCCGATAGGGCAAGCGTTTTCCGTATCGGAGTTTAGAGGGAGCCCTCTGGTCGGTCCACGGCCCCCGCCGAGCCCCTGCTGTGCGGCAGGGATGGCAGCGAGGGCGCGACCGGGGAGAGCGGCTGGGCGCTGGTGCGGGCAGGGTCGGCTCTGGGATTCGCTTCCTCCACGCCACCTCGGGAGACTGGGCGCGGGGGCCGATATCTGCAGGGCCAGTGTCCCCTCCCGACACGCCTGGGGGTCGAGCCCGCTGGCCCTCTCCCTGGGCGGTAGGGGAACTCCTTGGTGCTCTCCAAAGGAGCCCACACTTTTGGAGGGTTCCTCCTAGTCGAGAGTTGTCTGTACCCAAGACCCACAAATCCCACCTCCACCCGAAGCCTAAGGAAACCGAGGCACCGCGACCCTCTCCTCTCGGGCACCAGCACACGGCCGGGGGTTGTTCCTATGCACTTGTCTGTTCCAGCACCAGAGACCAGCGCAGGGGGCTCTGAGCCGTGGCACCGCCTAACACTTGGGAAACCTTCCCGAACTGTCCCGCTGCCCGTTCTTGGTCCTCCTGTCCCCCTGCGGGACAGAGGCATGTGAGCTGGGTAGCTGCGTGCCCAGTGACGGCAGGACCCAGGCCACGAGGGGAGAGGGGCCCGGAGCCTCCTAGTGACTTTATTTTTAGCCGCAGTTAATGCCTGCTCTGCTCAGGGGGTGTAGACCAGAGAAGGGCACAGCTCTGCCACCGGCTGCCCGAGACCTTGGCCGGTGGGTAAGGATGGGGGAGTAAAACGGAAGCGTGTCCCGGACACTGGATTCTTGGCCACGGGCCCTGCCCACCAGACTCCACCTAGCCCTGGGCCTTCCCTCCTGCCCTAGACCTGCAGAGGAGAAGAAATGGAAGGAGGCAACGGATGGGAGAAGCCCCCTACCCCGAACGTGTCCTGGGGGGTCCCACGGCCTCCTGCCCTCGCAGGAGATGGAACTCTTCTTTGTCGAGTTCCTGGTCTGCGCCCTCACCCCGCTTTGCCTGCCCACCCCTGGCGGTAGACGTAACCGCCCCCCACCCCCCCGGGGTAATTCAAATCTCAGCTTTACCCGCGGGTCCAGACTCACCCATCGGGCTCAGTTCTTTCTTTTGGACTGGGGGATTTTAGGGTTTTGGTGGTTCTGAGAACAAGCTGCAAGACAGCGCTGATGAATCGGATTTATAAATATCCCGAGACCAGCGTCTCCTAAGGAAGCCCGGGTGAGTGGGAAGTTGCACAGCTGCTGTCGTGAGGATTCTCCCCTTCCTCCCGCTCTGCCCATGGTCTGTCTAGGTTGGGCAGAGCTGCGCATTTCCAGTCTTTTCCTTTCGGAGCAACTTCTCCTCTCCAATTCTTGATGCTTCTTCACCCTTTGTATTGATAAACGGCTGCCTTTACCCACTCAAGAAGGAAGAAAAAGTAAATAATCTGTAATTTAGGTTTATGGTTAAAAGTACTGAGAGACTCGTAAGGGAACAGTACATGTTTAAGTATTTTCTCCTTCTCTCCAGTTAACAACCAGTAGCTATACCCTATATATATATATATCCTCCACATGGTAAAGGGGTGTGGCTGTAAGATTTCTAGGAGATTTTGTTAAATACAATGGCAGAATATAATTTAAAGAGACTCTGCATGAAGGAACTGTTGTCCTTGACCCTTATGACTTTTTTTATCACTCATTCTTTCATTAATTCGTTCAATAAATACTTATTTTGTGCCTATCATATGCCAGATGTTCAAGAGGGAAAAAAAGGACCAAGCCTAGGACCCTTCTAGGAATTTCCAATGTACTTTGAAAAGTAAGGCTACAAAAAACAAAACATGAGCAAAAATCAACATCCATCCCCAAGTCCCCCATATGATTTAAATTTCACCATCGTGGACAAAGGTCGTGGAAGGAATATAATATAATAATCAAGATATGTCAGGCTTCCGGAGGTTATATTGGGTTTTTCGTTTGTTTCAGTTTGGGGGCTTATTTTTATGAGGACCTCTTTATGTTTAATACAAAATATGAACCAATATAATCATTATAGTTATTCTATCAGCATTTTAGAATCAATTGCACCAAATATACCTTTTTAAAAGTTCACAACAGTTTCTATTTTGAAGGCAAAAAAAAAGAAAACAACGAAATAATAACCCACAAGCAGCATGAAGTGGAATGAAAAATGCCCTTTAGTACAAAGCCAGGAGCATGAAATATAGACTCATGCAATTAAAGGGACCCCAAGGAGTCCATTTCGGTGCCTTTGGGTAGCAGGGCTGCTATGCCGAGGGTAAGACACGAAGAGCAAAGGGGTTTTCCCGCAAATTTACTCCATATCAATGTACTTGCGACAAAATGCACAAAGAAACTTACTATGGAAGCTCTAACCGGGCCTGAGAGATTGGGGGGAAAGAAGGAAGAATAAGCATGAGAAAGGAGAATTCATTTTTCCTGAGACGCTAGAGGGCAGCCCTCCATCCTCAGAACCCAGAAGGCAGGGCAGGCTTCCTGGGAGCGTGATTAGTGCTGTTGCACAGGGCCCCGGGCTTGGTTTAAGGTCCTGCTGTCGCCATGTTGAAATTCTTGATACCCGTGTTTATTTTGCCCTGAGCCCTGCACATTAGAGAGCTGGTCCTGCCAGCTAGAGACACCAAACAGTCCTGGCATCTCTGCCTGTGTGCAGAGCCTAGGGGGCGCAAGCTTGAGTTGAAGCTGACAGACTCCTGCACCCAGGGACTGCAGGCCACCTCTCCCCTCCTAATCTGATCATCTTTCACACACACGATAACACACCTGAGCGCTTATACATCTGTTAAGTAACTATGCTGCAGGACAGGTATTGGAATCAGTGGCTTTTCCTTTAAAAATAACCCATCTTCTAGTTCCTATTCCAAATCCAGTTAGATTAGCTCACTCAATAAGGACGCTGTTGGGCTCTTCCCAATGTCACAGTGCTCTGATTGATTAAAGGCAAGGACAGACACAGACACGTGTCAACCCGGAGCATATTGTAGAGCTGAGCGAGGAGCATTTCCCTGTGTATTCGTTTTTCTCTCTGGCAAATCCATCACTAAAATTTATACAATAAAGTATGAACACTATGTCAACAGATTCATTATCACCATGAAATATGTTTTGTGTACCCAGATAACATTTACATTTTGATTGAACCGGAGTCTGTGGATACAGAAACCACACAACCAAAGCCAGCTTCTAGCTCCGGGAAGCCTCATTAACTCTCTGAGCTCACTAAGGAACTCTTCTGCAGTTCAGTTTTTAGAGCATCAGATAAAAAGTTGCTGAATGGACCATTAATATATTCATTTTCTTTCCCCTTCCGTGTGGGATGATCCTGACACGTCTTTTGAAAAACCTTACTTGCTTGGTTTATTTCATAAATTATTTCTCAAGTGACAAAATTGGAATAAATAGTTCAGAGACTCATCTTTAAAATCTGATTTCAGGTGATTTACTGGGATTTATGGTCCTGAATATGTGAGAAGATGGTACAAGTATTTTGCAACAGACCTTTCACAAAATCCCGCTGCCATTCCAAAGTTTGTTACTAGGACTTGTTTCAAGATCCACCGAGACACTGGAATTCCTTCCGTGAGTGCTGGGAGGAGTGAGAATAAGTTAATGACTAATCGGTCCCAGCACCAGCGTGTCTACAACCTTGTGAGAGGTATCGATTTCTCGACTCCTGCTTAGACAATGTGATCTAAAAAGTCATGACTCATAGAGTGGAGCTGTGTGCTCAGGATTTGTTTCCTAGGGAGGTACCGGAAGAGGGGGCTTGTTTACCAAGCTTGGATGATTCAGATACCTTGACTTTTATTTTTATATCCTTTTAGGTGTCCCTTAAAAGAGTCAACAAGAGAATAATTTAATTACACTCTAACATTGATCAATAATGTACTTTTAGGGACAAGAAATGGTCTCTATGATAAACAATACTGTGGCATAGTTCATGACTATTTTTGCCCAATTCTGAATTCATTCAATTCAGGTAACTTAGTTTAAGATTATAAGCCGCTCTCCCATGTTTGAGTCATGGTTTTATATTTTAATTTGAAAATAAACTCACTGCTTGTATTCACACTGCTATAATAGTTGTTAATATTCTCGTAATAACTTTCTTAAAGTGCTGGATGTTTGCCTCAACTCTGATACCAACTGTAGATCCTCAAAGAAGTCATAAACATCTCTGAGCTTCGGTTTATCTGTAAAGTAAGAAGAATGAACCAAATATTCTAAGGATTTTTCTAACATGTTTATACTACCCTGGGCTGGGTAAAGGGATGGATTTTAATCAACTTTTTTAGATCAGTGGTGGGGGAAGTCACATTCAACACAAACAAGGGAACTGTACACCAAAAAAGTGTGTTGGGGTGTACGTAGGCATTTGATAACAAGCACTGTTTCCTTAGGTGTAAATGAAAGAGTCAGAATGTTTCAGCGGTGTGCCATGGCAGTTAGTAGACACGCAAATCTTATTTTTGTCTTAACGTGGCCTTTCTTCCCTCACTAGGTCAATTAATGAAGGGCAGGAGATTTTGTTTCTTTTGTTCACTGTTATATCTCTATTACTTTACATTTGCAAAACACATAGTAAGTGCTTCATAAGTATGTGCTCGATGAATGAATGACTGAAAGAATGAAGACATAAGGTGACTTTATTCTTTAAAAGAAAAAAAAAGGCAAATAATGCTACTAGATTACTTTACTTAGAACTTGATTTGATAGAAATGTTGCCCAGGTCCTGAAGAAGTTATATGTATATAAATGTTTGCTATTGGCACTACCCTCATATTTTAAAAAAATCTCACAATGTTTTAAAATCCTAAAATGGCAAGATTTTCATACAATATTGAACTAGTTCTACTCACCCAATAGAGCAAAAGAAGTAACCATAAAATAAATATGTCCAGGAAAAAAAAGTGCATGGAGAAAGTACCACTGGGGTTGGTTTTCTCAAGAGAAAATGAAATGGGATGCTGTAGCTCCCAGTAACATATCAGAGGCAAAACAATTCCAGGCAAGGAAGACTCTCAGGATTTATGAAGTGTACACTTAAAATCTCATCCTTTCTGCAGCTTGACCATGGTTGAGACCTTGACAGCAAGGAAGCAGAGCCAGGATGGAGTGAAGTGAGTCACCCACATGGGTGTCAGTCTAATGACCAAGCATCAGTACCCAAACTAACAGATGTAAGATGAAGACAACAGCTTGGAACAGGCTTGTTTGGGTTGTTGGATTTTGTTTGTTATTGCTGGCACTTTTGACAAAAGTAATACACTTCTAAATTTAATTCCAAATATTATGATCCTCATGAACTGAGTTCCTTATTACAAATTCAGGAAACTTTGCTTTTAAACGGAAGATTTCAAAAAGAACCCCAAGTGAAATATTTGAGTAGCACGTTGAGTGTTGCTGCGTGTGATAGATATAAATAGCTTCATACCTAAGTTATGCGGCACTTTCCTTTTAAGTAGTCCCCCAATCACAGGTGACAAGTCCAAAACTGAACTCAAAACCATGCCTACCAAGCCTTTCTGTCCCTCCGTGACCGTCTATAACATGACTGAGCCAGCGACAAGGACTTCTCTTCCACTCCTTTTGTGCCATCACCTGCCCACATCCAAATAACCATCGTTCCTCCAACTTTATCACTCGTCTCTTCTCAAGTCTCCCCATTCTCCATAGCCCCACTCTTTTGCTTTAGTCAAGTCTTCAGAATTGCTCACCTGCCTTGCTGCCTGCTCAAAGCCAACCCTCAGTGTTCTACCTGGAACAGAAATCTGGCCCTGCTCTGCCCCATTGCCTACGCAAGAAAACTACATCCTGCTGAGAAAGGCCAGGGCTCTTGAAGCAGCCCTGCTCAGTCTGTAATGCCTTCATACCTCCTGATTTAGGTTCTAGATAAAGTGAGCTGCACGAAGCCTAGAGGTCCCCACCCCCATCCTCTTTTCTGAACCTACCCGCCCGCTTCTTCCTGCCTGGAAGGGCACCCCTCATCTATGCACTATTTAAACAGGGAGACCGTTGGACGGAGGTGGCTCTAATGCCTGAGTTGCCTACCTAAGCAAACCAAAAGCCGATGCACTGGAAACTGAGGGAGTGAAACTTGAGAACAGCCAATCACACGCAGCCAATCAGACTTTCCCAAATAAGAAACCCGCTGAAGCTCTAGCCAATCAAATCATTGCTTTTCTTCGCTTCTGTGTCCTGTCTGTAAAATCCTCACCCCTAGCTCCTGTTTGGCGCTGCCTGATTAGAATCCCTGTGTGCTCAAAAGAACTCTTCAAAAATTTTAATGGGCCTCGCTGCTGTGTTTAAAATGGATAACCAACAGGGACCTGCTATATAGCACAGGAAACTCTTCTCAGTGTTATGTGGCAGCCTGAATGGGAGGGGAGTCTGGGGGAGAATGGATACGTGTTTATATAGGCTGAGTCGCTTTGCTGTGCACCTGAAACTATCACAACATTGTTAATCGGCTATATGCCAATATAAAATAAAAAGTATAAATGTTTAAAAAAATTTAATGTGCCTCAGCTGACTTTTTTACAGCACGTACATACGTACCCATCCACCCACCCTCCAATTCCCTTACCTGGAAAACTGATCATCTCACCTGGAAATCTCCTCGATGTGCCTGGGCCAACCATTCTCCATGGGATGGCTATAAGGTTACGTCAACCCTGATTACTTTCCTAAAATAGAAAGGCGTTATTATCAAACAATACTTTTGGTATTAGGAGGTTAAATAAAAGACATTTTGAAAGAATTTTTTTTTTTTTTTTTAGTAATCCATTGTAATGAATGACTAGCATTCAGGCTTATTTTGTAGTTCATTATTATAAAAGCGTGATAATTTATAACAATATGGACAAGGATTTCTAAACACTGGGCTTTAAGGAAAAAAAACAACAGAACGTTAAATACATAGATAAATAGTGACTAAATTTTAACATGAGTTAAATTAAAAAATAAATGATATTTCAAATGAAGAATCAATTGACCTTGTGGTCAGAATCTGCTTTCTCTTGCAAGAGCCCCTGAGATGCACTTTTCTCAGCTCCCACTTCAGCACCAGGTGGTGTCTGGGGCAATGGTGGGCGACTGTCACTGGGTTCATGGAGCCAATTGCCTTAGACTGAATAACTGCTAAATGGCCAGATGTGGTGAATGTGCCACTCTATCTAGACAGGCTGCATTTACATGGTTACTGGGAAATGGTGAAGACTTTTTCACGCTCCGCAGGCTCAGGAATAAAAAGGTAATCTTAAACCTAGACCCTCATTATTGCATTACAGTCTAATAACTAATATATGAAAAAGAAATCTGTCTTTCCTGCTGTGGTAGAGTTGCTCTTCACTTCTAAACATATTTTTCCCAAGAGCCAACAAGTGGAGGGCTCCTCTTTAAAAAATGCTGAAAAATCTTAAAGACATTAATTAATATTAAGTTATCTGGACTAAAATATAGAGAATAGATATCAAGCTTGGAGTTTGCTCAATGTTGATTCAAATTTATGTAACATTTCATTAGAGCACAAAGAATCTACTCTTCTTAAGACATACAGTTTGCAATTAGGTATCCAGTTACAGTGATACATATGCTTTTCTTATATGGAGACCAAAATATGTAATTATATTTAGTCTTTTTAAATTTGCAAACATTGAATGAAATTACGTCTGTTCTGGACAGAATTTTACAAGTCTAAGTTATAGGTCCTTTTTGCTAACCCTATATTTGTGGTATAGAAAACTAACCACCAGCCTTCTTCACATTCTTTCAATGGTATATTGTAGGAAAATTTAAGAGCTAAAGGAGTCGCGGAGCGTGGTATTAGGAATCACAAATGTGAGCAAGTAACAAAATCAGATTATTCCAATGATTCCCACATTGTCTACTGGACAATGGATTCTTCCAGAAGGTTTTTCCTTCCTGTGAGTAAAGTATTCTTGACCCAAACAATATTCAGCTCTTTTCTTCTTTGCAGTCTATTCAGTATTTCAGTGAATTACATCTAAACAAAAGTGCAACATGGAATTTATGTAATGAGTTTTGTATCTAGGCTGGTACTTAGAATCCTTTCAGAGCCCCGAGTTTAAGAATGGGCTCTGGGTACTAAAAGGAAAATCAACATAGGCATAATTTGCATGAAGAAACACTGAACCTCTGTGTGGGTGTATTTCTTATCAAACATTGATACAACCAAAAACAGGAGTGGGTACTGGCTCCACCCAATCTTTTAACCTACTGATTGTTGGAGGAATAAACTGTAGGGATGTTTAACGATTTTTATTAAGCATTTAAAGCACGGTTGCTTGTGCTTGTTTATCTTCTTTTGATCATTGGCTCAGGATTCATAAATAAATTCTCATACAATCACACTTTATAATCAAAGACCTTTAGGGAAAGGACCACATCTGCTTAAGCTGTTCAGACAGCTGGATGATCCACAGTCACATAATCTTGTTTTATTTATTATTATTATTTTTACCCTAATACATGTGTAATCCTATAATCCCTTGAGTTGCCCTGTTTCTCTTAACCAGTTGGAAGCTTTTCTGTTTCTTAATTGACTGATAATTGATTGAACTCTGCCCCACCTCCCCAGGAAGGATTACTGGATTAGTTACCCTCCTCTGATTGTTCTATTTTAAGTAATGCTTAATTTAAAAGTTAATTCCAACTATTTTGGAAATAGGTAGGATATAAATTTCAATTAAATAGTAGTTAGTAGGAGGCAGAAACTCAAGATAATACAGCTAATTTTACATTATTTATGAGCATACAGGAAATCTAGACTTAATTATGGAAAGTCTACATTTAGTTTTTGAAACTAAATTTTAGAAATAACATTGAGAAACTAAGATTATATCAAAGACGGTACCCATTGCAGAACCTGGAAGTCAGAACCCCCGTGCCACAGTTTGTGTGTAGAGCCTTCTAGGGAGAGCTTAACCTGGAGAACAGATGCTTCACTGGGGCACAGAATCATCAATAGTTTCTCCTGTGTCACTCAGATGTGCAGAGAATCTCGCTTTGTTGTTTTCCTGTAAGTGCCTTGAGCTTTTCCACAGGTCTCATGCCTGCTGGGCAGAGAGGAGAGAAAGTCATCTGAGTGCAAGGCAGTCACTAGTTGGACTTTTTTTTCTTTTGACATCTTTATTGGAGTATAATTGCCTTACATTGTTGTGTTAGTTCCTGCTTTATAACAAAGTGAATCAGCTATAGTATACTTATATCCCCATATCCCCTCCCTCTTGCGTCTCCCTCCCACCCTCCCTATCCCACCCTCTAGGTAGTCACAAAGCTCTGAGCTGATCTCCTGTGCTATGCCGCTGCTTTCCACTAGCTATCTATTTTACATTTGGTAGTGTATATATGTCCATGCCACTCTCTCACTTTATCCCAGTTTACCCTTCCCCCTCCCCGTGTCCTTAAGTCCATTCTCTACGTCTAGGGGCAGGACAGGAATACAGACACAGACGTAGAGACTAGTCGGATTTTTAAACTGAAGACCTCCTTTATGTAACCTGAGCTCCAAGTTGGTGGATCCACGTCAAGGCTTATGTTATCCTGATCGCTGTACCAGCGACTTCTGATGTATACCAACCCTGGGCACTCCACTGGCATTTGCTGATGGAGGGCGTAACTTGTGGTCAGCCTGGTCAGGGTCCTGTGGTACTCCGGACTGACCAGAACTTTCCTCATCTCTCACTGAGTCTTTGCCATGTCCCCTGACTAGGCAACTGTGCCTGGGACCCTGGTGGACCCACTGACGATGGGTAGCTCTCACCTCAGCTGCGTCTGGGTCCCCTGAAATTCAGAGGCATGCAGAGAGTTCTAAGTGACTCCCATGTCACATCACCTGGGGGGTGGGGAGGTGTTTACAAGCTGAATCTACTCTCCCCTTGCCAACCTGCCTGGAACTATTGCTATTACTCTGATACAGCCACCCCTTGGTGAGCACACTCTGATGGGTGGTACCCATGCCATACTGATTCTTGAACAGTTGACTATCACACATGTCCTAATCATTTTCAACATCTGCTTCCTGCTGTGGAGGGGTTGTCAGAATACATACCTCCCTCCTTGGTTCTCTCTGGTTTTCTCTCTTTCTTCCTTCTTACTATTCAGTTTGGGTCTTTCTACTTCCTAGATTCATATGCTCCTTTTCTCTGTCCTTGGTATTAAATGGAAGTCTCGGATCTGGACCCCCAGGCCTATCTTTTGGTGTGAAAAGTGCAATAGTAATTAGGATTGCTTTTGGCTGCAAGAAAGAAGATTCCTGACCATCCATGACTCAAAAATCAAGGTATGTACCTCACCCAACAAGAAGTCGGAGACAGACAGTGGCTCCATGAAGTCCTCAGGCTTCCCAGAGCCATCTATTTCTTTGCTGTACCATCCTCAGCATCCTATTTTTCCCTGCCTTGTTAACTCTTGGGTACAAGTTAGCCACTGCAGCTATAGATGTCATACTATCACAGGTCAGGATGCTGAGTAGGAAGGGAATGGGCATAAGTGGATTTTCTCCTGGAACATCTTCTCTTTCATTAAGTTGGAAAATCTGTCCCCTGCATATACAGTAGAATTCTCCCTGCATCCATCAGCCAGAACGGGCTCGTAGGCTTATCTTAAAACCAATCAATCACAGGAAGGGAAGTGAGATCATGGTGATTCACCTGGGAGCCTACCTTCCCAGAGTGTGTGCCAACCAGATGCCCAAACAAAATCAGTGTTGGTTGAGTTATCAAGGAAGAAGAGGAAAGTATTGTTGGGGTTGGCAAGCTACATTGCCCATGCCAGGGGCTGTAGCGAAACTCACAACGCTCTTTGCTCTCTTGACAATGCCTTTTTACAGTCATAGCCTTGCTAAAGAAGTCCTGAAGGTCAACCTTAAGAGTAAAACACAATCAATGTCCTTCTTGTTCTTAGCAGTATATGTCCTCATTCATCCGGGGCTGCAATGGCACATGGTTTAGGGGAAAATAAAAACTTCTTGGTTTATTATTTGTAACATTAAAGAGCTATTTTGAAATATTTTCAGGCTTGTAATTTATTCAAATAACAGATATATATTAGGAACTGAACCTGAACTCTGGGCTAATATGTAAAAGCAATTGGTCTGATAAACTTTGATGGGATACAATTTTTAAAAAATAAATTTAGATTAACGTAAGATACATTTTGGCTCAGTATAAAGCAGAACTTTTCTCATATGAAAGTTACTTAAAATATAACAGATTATCTAGTGAGTTGGTAATTTTGAAGCACATGATCTGTGATGGACTGTTATGAATTGAACAAGATGACTTCTAATTCTCTGATTCCAATATATCAATAAACTTGGACCAAACCCTAATAAGCATGAATACCACAAATGGGCACTAATTAGTATTCATGCTATTCTATGGAAGTGCTATTTGTGTTAAAATTATGATTATAATAGTATAAAATTTAATGCGTTCTTATCCTTTAGAATCTAGAACAGTCAACTGTCAACAGATCTAGTTTTATTACCATTTATTCTTAGAAACTGGTAAAAATCTAAACCTCACCATATATTTTAGTCTACCAGCAAAACTTGACATATTTTCATGGGATCATTCCCTTATACAAACATAATGTATATATAACATCATGGAACTGTTTTAAAAGTAAGTACTTTTCAAACTTAATTTTTTTTTCTTTTCTTTTTTTTTTTTTTTTTTTGCGGGGGGGAGGGGGAGTGTGAAGCATCTCTTTTAACCTTAGAGTTTAGATAATAGAATCAAGACACAAATGGTACTAAAGAAAATGAATAAATATTAGTGATCTTATATATTTTGTATTATCATAATTTAAAACTTTTCTTTTACACAAAAAGACTTGGGGTAACTTATTTGCTTCAATTCTAACCAAATCAATGATATTATGAGATGCTTAATAATAGTTTGTTTGTATTTATGAATTAGATTTTCTCTATTGGCAGCCTTCCCAATCCACCCAAGCAAGGATTGCTTTTAGAATTCTATAATTTTATTTTCCAAGGGTAAAAATAATTTAAACCAATATCATTACTGACAAGAATTATTATTACCTGGATATCAATTTTAGTGTAAGGGGTAATTAACACAATCTTTTAGGAAATTATTGTGATTATAGTTGAATCTATTTAATGATTTTTTAAAATGTATTTTTACTTTAAAATTATATTTAAATCTGTTTTTACTATGTACTTAGTATACATTGTACATGAATTTGGGAAATGGTAAATGTTCTTTGACACTGTCTTGAATTATATTTTAAAATAATGGTCTAAAATTTCTGATTTATGCAAAAGAAGAAAGTCTATATTGGACAAACTTCTGCAGATAATAATGAACACCTCTGAACATATGCACACACACATGCACACACACACTCACACACACGCTAAACCCAGGGAATCATGAATTATGGCTGACTTCTCATGAGAAACAGTGGAGATCAGAAGATAATAGGATGATATCTTTAGACAGAAGGAAAACACACACGCACGCACGAACTGAAAATTCTATATAAAGCAAAATAGTAATTTGAAATAAAGACTTCTAAGATAGATAAAATCTGAAAAAATTAAATGCCAGCAGGCCTGTACTATGAGAAATGCTAATGGAAGTTTTTCAAGCTGGAGAAAAATGATATCACATGGAAATGCAGATCTTAATTCATCCAAAAGAAAACTAAATATTTAAAGCAAAAGTGATTATATTACAATGTGTGGTTTAAAACATATATTTTATAAAATGTATAACAATAGTAAAAAATAGGTGGGTAAATTAAATTATGACTGTAGCAAAAAATAGGTGGATAGATTAAAGTACACTTTGCAAGCTTTTAAATTTTATGTGAAATAATGCTATTAGGTTTAAATAGACAGTGATGAATCAAAATGCATATTTTGATTCCTAAAGCAGCCACTAAAAAAAATTACAAGGGGGCTTCCCTGGTGGCGCAGTGGTTGAGAATCTGCCTGCCAGTGCAGGGGACATGGGTTCCAGCCCTGGTCTGGGAGGATCCCACATGCCGCGGAGCAACTGGACGCGTGAGCCACAACTACTGAGCCTGCGCGTCTGGAGCCTGTGCTCTGCAACAAGAGAGGCCGCGATAGTGAGAGGCCCGCGCACCGCGATGAAGAGTGGCCCCCGCTCGCCGCAACTAGAGAAAGCCCTTGCACAGAAACGAAGACCCTACACAGCCAAAAATAAATAAATAAATTTATTAAAAAAAAAAAAAATTGCAAGGTATAACTAAAAAGCCAATAGATGTATTGAATGGGAATTCCTATAGCAATAGACTAATTCTAACAGCCAAAGAAGCCTGGAAGAGAGGAACACAGGAATGAAAACCAGATGAGATAAAAAGAAAATAGATTACAAAGTGGTAGAATTATAGTTAACTATATCAATGATTGACTTAAATATAAATAGACTAAAGGTGGAGATTGGAAGACCAGATAAAAAGGGTAGAGATTTGAAGGTCAGATAAAAAAGCAAGATCCAGATATACAGTGAACAAAAAATCACTTTAAATATAGGCACAAATGAAGAAACATATAAGGATAGAAAAAATATATATCATGCAATAGTCAGAATAATGAAGCTGGTGTTTTTATATTAATATCAGACAAAGTACAATTCAAGAGTAAGAGTAATTACTAGAGATAGTAAAGGATATTTTTTAATATGAAAAGATTTGTTTCATCAGGAACACATAATAAATGTCATACTAAAATTCATTTAAGATATCACAGCCCTAAATGTAAAACTTAATACTATAGAACTGGTAGAAAATATTGGAGCATATCTTCAGTGTAGGCAATAATTTTTAGGCCACAAAAGTACTCAGTGTAAAAGGAAAATATTGATAATTGGATGTTATTTTTTCAAATTCTGTTCCAAAAGTCACTAGTAAAAAAATAATAAAGCAAACTACAGGATGGGAGAAAATATACAGAATATGCATATTTGAAAAATGTCTTGTATCCAGAATTTATAAAGAATTCTTACAGTTCATTAAATAGAAGAAAATAAAACAACGAAAAATGGGCAAAAGACTTGAACAGATGCTTCACAAATAAGATATACGAGTGGCCAATAAGCACATGAAAAGATGTTCATTATCATTAGTCATGAGGTAAACCAAAATTATATGTGCAATAAAATAGCATTTCACATCTCTCCAGTGGCTAAAATCAAAGTGTCTAACACGAAATATTGAGTGGTCATGAAGCAATTGAAACTCTCATATGAGTAAAATGCTACTTTGGAAAAGTTTGGAGTTCAGATAAATTTAAACTTATACTAACTCTGTGGCCCAGAGATCCCACTCTTAGGTGTTTAACAATGAGAAAAGTAATACCTCCCAAAAGTCTTGTTTTAATAAGCGTCCTTATAACTCGCAAAAGCTGGAAAAGACCCACCTGTCCTTCAACTGAAGAAGTAATTAAAAAATCATGGTATATTTATAGAATGGAATTGTATTCACCAATAAAAAAAATGATTTATTGATACAAACCACAGCATGAATGAATCTCAAGAACCGCAAGCAAAAAGAAGCCAGACACAAAAAAAGAGTCCACCCTGCGTGAAAATTCAAGAACAGGTAAACTCTTGATGACACAAATGAAAACAGTGTTTGCTCCAGAAAGGCACATGTGAACCTAGAGGTTTAATTACTCTGTGGGTTTATGTACTCATCACCACATATCTTGGGCCTATGTGCTCATGCATTTGATAATGCCAACTGAAATCATACCTGAAAAATATTCGTGACTTTTGTCTTCAAAGAATATGATTTGTTAATTTAGCACAAGCTTGAAATCTGAAGAACCAAGCAATTGATCTTATAACAGCTGTAGTATGAGTTCTTTAACATCATATTCTAACTCACCTGAGTATATAATCACTCAGTTCACCTCAAGTTATTTAGAGAACTCCAAGTTCAGTGTATACTCCCCTACCACCAAAATGATCATAATTCGTCATCCTGAATTGGTGGACTTGGAAAAAATACAAAGAACTTAGGTAGTGTCCAAATAAGGCAATAAAAATCACTGCATATTGGAAAATTACAGTGTCTCTCTTTATATGTAAACCACCACTGATTGTGCAATTCCTTGAATTTATCCTTTCTATATCAAACTCAATAACACTTTTCAATGTCCCTGTTATGACAAAATAATACATATTTGAGAAAGTTGTGTGAAGTTAGTTTGTTATAAAGATATGAAGACATGAAAATGGAATGAATCAAAACTAAACTTGCCTGATTATCACTTTGCTCTGAATAAAGGGGCCACCCATCAGATATAATTCAAATTGTGGGTCATGATGAACTCTCCCTGCTTTAGTGAAATTGGTACTGCAATGGTAGGGCTCTGCTTTCGCTTAATTATTTGTTGACTAACATCAGCCCTGGAATGATGGAAAAGAAAATGATTCATTACATGCTTATTGAATGTTGCCAATGAGGAACAGGGAGACACCAAGTAATTGAGTGAGACACGAAGGTGAACGAGGCAGATATGGCATTCGGCTCACCAGTCATTCCAGTCCATAACACCATACACAAAAATAAACTCAAAATGGATTAAAGACCTAAATGTAAGACCAGATACTATAAAACTCTTAGAGGAAAACATAGGCAGAACATATGACATAACTATGACATAAATCACAGCAAGATCCTTTTGGACCCACCTCCTAGAGAAATGGAAATAAAAACGAAAATAAACAAATGGGACCTAATGAAACTTAAAAGCTTTTGCACAATAAAGGAAACCATAAACAAGACGAAAAGACAACCCTCAGAATGGGAGGAAATATTTGCAAACGAAGCAACTGACAAAGGATTAATCTCCAAAATACACAAGCAGCTCAGTGTCAAAAAAACAAACAACCCAATCCAAAAATGGGTAGAAGACCTAAATAGACATTTCTCCAAAGAAGATTTACAGATTGCTAACAAACACATGAAAGGATGCTCAACATCACTAATCATTAGAGAAATGCAAATCAAAACTACAATGAGGTATCACCTCACACCAGTCAGAATGGCCATCATCAAAAGATCTACAAACAATAAATGCTGGAGAGAGTGTGGAGAAAGGGAACCCTCTTGCATTGTTGGTGGGAATGTAAATTGATACAGCCACTATGGAGAACAGTATGGAGGTTCCTTAAAAAACTAAAAATAGAAGTACCATATGACCCAGCAATCTCACTACTGGACATATACCCTGAGAAAACCATAATTCAAAAAGAGTCATGTACCACAATGTTCATTGCAACTCTATTTACAATAGCCAGGACATGGAAGCAACCAAAGTGGCCATCGACAGATGAATGGATAAAGAAGATGTGGCACATATATACAATGGAATATTACTTAGCCACAAAAAGAAACGAAATTGAACTATTTGTAGTGAGGTGGATGGACCTAGAGTCTGTCCTACGGAGTGAAGTAAGCCAGAAAGAGAAAAACAAATGCCATATGCTAACACATACATATGGAATCTAAAAAAAAACAAAAAACATTCTGATGAACCTAGTGGCAGGACAGGAATAAAGATACAGAGGTAGAGAATGGACTTGAGGACATGGTGGGGGGGGGAGGGTAAGCTGGGACAAAGTGAGAGAGTGGCGTGGACATATATACACTACCAAATGTAAAATAGATAGCTAGTGGGAAGCAGCCGCATAGCACAGGGAGATCAGCTCAGTGCTTTGTGACCACCTAGAGGTGGGGGATAGGGAGGGTGGGAGGGAAGTGCAAGAGGGAAGGGATATGGGGATATATGTATATACATATAACTGATTCACTTTGTTATACAGCAGAAACTAACACAGTGTTGTAAAGCAATCAGACTCTAATAAAGATGTTTAAAAAAAAAATGACCATCAAGGAAAGTTTGCGAGCAAGACTTTCTGCAAGCTATTTGAATAGCGTCCCTTCCCAATAGGGCTAAACTCTGGTCTTCTTGTCTGACTACGACTGCACCAGCATTTTTGTGTCTGAAGGTTATATAACCATTATTTCCTGAAAAGAACTTCCATAAAACCATTGACAACTGGGGAAAGAAGGAAATTTTGCAAGAATGCAGGGTGATGACAGTACAGTCGACCTCCTAAATCTGTGCACACGGAACCTGTGGATAAAGAAAGCTGACTGTATTAGGCTATTTTACATAAAGGATTTGAGCATCCATGATTTTGGTATCCGTGGGGGACGAGCGTAGTCAGAAGATGGCAGAAGATGGGGAGAGAGTGAGGAAAAAAGTAGAAGTGCGGCAGAGAAAGTGCCCAAGGGAAATGAAGTTTAAGGCTGCATTTATTTTCCCTCCTTCCTCTTTTCCTTGTTTCTCTGCACCCCAAAAATTCTTGCCACGTGCCCTATCCCAAAGCCTGGTCAAGAGCCCTCCAGGGACATCTAGAGGGGGAGTCACATGTCAAACTGACTTAGGAATTATTTTTAACATAATAGTGCTCTCATTAACACCGTCCTTACATTTTGTCACTGCTGGGGCTGATTTTGCTCTTTCAGAAAAGTAGTGCTGTGAAGAAAGAATGGAACATAGAAAGGAAGAGGTAGAAGGAGATGAGATATTCTGAGAGGGCTGAGCAAGACTGAAAGAGAAGGTGACAAAAGTAAAGGTGAAGATGCTTTGAGAATGTGTGTTCCTGTGAAGAAGAGGTGGTCCAAGCAGCAGAGCTGAAGTGAACAGCTCAAGGGAAGAAGAATCTATGTGCCGTATCCCGGGGGATCTGAAGGAGGCTGTGGACAGAGCAGGGCAGGCCTGCAGAGGTTGGGTACTGTTACCTTGGAGAGGAAGGATGGAGTCATGGAAGCTCATGGGCTCTGGAGTTAAGCAAACATAGACTCAATAGTGACTGCTTGACACTTTGTGCAGCCTTGAGCAGTGTCTTAACCTCTGTGGACCTCAGTTGTAAATGGATGTACTTGATCGCACCACCTCTTAGGGTCCTGATGATTAAATAAGTGAATGTGCGCCAGAACCATCCAACAGAAGCTGATAATATGGCAACAGTAGGTTGTTTGTTTATTTGACTTCCTCTCTTGGCCCTTTATATCAGAGGAACATAGAGAATGAATGAGGCATGCAGACAACTTTGAAGTCATCATTCTGATGCACCCAGCCACATGCTCTGAAGAGTGAGGAGGACCCAGGCCAGTCCTTCCTGGTCTTGAATGGTCATTGGCATGAATATTTAGAACCAACTGCCACATGGCACCCTGTCTTTAAAGTTGATGGAACCTGAATCCCAAAGCCAGCAAGGTGGAAAGGCATCATCTTGGAATTGAAAAAGTGAATGCCCATGATAAGAACAGGGGTCTTTTAGGCTAGAATCTAAAGATAGAATTTAGCACATAATGTTTGAAAAATGTATTGATTCCTTTCTAATTTTAAATGCTCTTAGCCATATAAGGCAACCCAAACCCTCTTAACACATAAAAGTTATTTTAAAAGTATACAGTCTTTTCCTGCTAAAAGGTAATGGAAACATGCTACAAAATAAAATCAGAAGGAAAAATATTCAAGCTATGTCTACAAGGTGGGGAATGTATACATTTTGTGTATTTCCTGATATAGACACAGAATTGGATGTGCCTGCCCAAATACATAAGCCACAGAAATCAATGTAGTCCCAAGCTTGAAAAGAACTCATCCTGAACCAAAGTGGATGAAAAATTGGATTTAGAAAGTTTGTACATTCAAAGAAAATCTTGGGAGGATACAGAGAAAACTGTTGAGTAGAGTTAGTTTTGCAGAATGGGTATTGGAAGCTTGGTGCAGTGGAGTACAAGGGGAAATAGATCATGAGAGTGGAGCCCTCATGAGTGGAATTAGTGCCCTTATAAAAGAAGCCCCAAGGAGATCCCACACCCATTCCACCATGTGAGGACACAGCAAAAAGACAGCTGTTTATGAACTAGAAATAGGGCCCTCATCATACACTGAATCTGCAGGCACCTTGACCTTGGAAGTCCCAGCATCCAGAACTGTAAAAAATAGGTTTCTGTTGTTTATAAGCCACTGAGTCTATGCTATTTTATTATAGCAACCCAAATAGACTAAGACAATACACTTTAGATAGATGATAGATAGATAGGTAAACAGATAGATAGATAGATAGATAGATAGATAGATAGATAGATAGATAGATAGATAGAATGAGAGAAGGCAAGACACATTTAGAGATTACTCAGTATCTATAAGGATAACATGAGATTAAGTACTCAAAAGATATACTACTCTTAATGATCATGTTTTTAATAAAAATGTAACATTGGGAAATTAATTTGAATAAATAATCAGAATATTACTCATTATTTCAATTTTTAAAGTAAAACACAAGCAAATACATTATCAGTGATAAACTATGGATGGTGGAATTATAGACTTTTTATTCTCTTATTCTTACATTTCTTTATTTTCCATATTTTCTAAAAAGACTATGTTTTCCTTTTATAATATATTTTTAAAATCCTACAAATAACTACAGTATTCTGAAATTAAGCCAAAGACTAGAAACAGTAACAAGAATTATTCTCATTACTTCCAAAAAGATAGCCATTCCATTTAAACACATTAAGGTATTGCTTCAAGTGTTCAATGTGAATTAATGAGAAATAGGTCATTTTTTGACATAGCTCACAAAACACCTGATAAGCACTTTTGCAAGATATAGTTCAGTAATTAACTGCAAAATATACATTGCCTTGTAAGCAAAGCTCTGAGATTCTGTTGGGGAAATCTCTAGGTCTGAAAGATAAGGGATTTTACTGCTTAACTCACTAAAATCCAAATGTAATCCATACCCAGCTGTCTAGCAGAAATTAAAATGTTCTCTATCAATGAGGAGGGATTAAAAGAAACAGGAATAATGCTCTTTTAGTTCTCAAAAACTTTTTCTAAATAAAAATTCAGAGAAGCCCTCTGTGATCTGAAACCTATCAAGATGAGTGACTGGACTCTCTCCTGGGGCAAACATCTCCACTTGATATAGGAAAAAAGAATCAGCAATAAATAAGATGCAAATAACTTCTTCATTCTGAGCTCCCCAGGAGCAGGGGCTGAGCCTTTGAAATTTGATTTGATAGTGCAAGATTATGATCTTGCTGCTTTCACAGTTTTCCTCCTTTCTCCGTTCTTTTTAGGCAGGAAGAAATATTTTGCCTGTGATCACTGACAATTTCTTCCCAGTAAATTTAGCTTTGGCCGCAGTAAAGACATATTGAATATATTTGCACTATATCAGCAACCTGAATCGTGATAAATACACTATTCATTTTAGGATTAGGGTAACTAATAAAATGGCTGGATCTCATTCATTCTTTATTGACCCAAGAATCAAATGTGTTGACCATTCAATATACTCTGAGTGAGTTAATAGAGGGAGTCATAGGATTATTCTTTCTTAATTCCTCATCCAAAGAGAATATGTGGAGATTTAAGAGATATATTTTGATTGTCAACTCCATGAATGTTCCGGTTTGGATACAGGAAGCAATGTTGACGTCCATGTAAATATTTCTACATGAACTGAGATAGTAAATAAATTTGATATTTGACTATATATTTTTATAATGCCTTTAGTAATGAAGGGCTATGATTATTTTGATTCTCCATTGTCACTCTTATTTAAGAATTTGTTAAGAAAGAGAAGGCTCTCGTCTTTCAGCCAGTTATAGCACAAGCAGATTTGATGTGACGTATCTCTAAAGCCCCAGGATGTCAGGAGCCAAGAACCACCACATCCTTCTTCTTTCTGGGGTCACTGCCATCACAAGTCTCTGCTTCTCTCCCTGTGTCTATGTGACCACTTCTCTTTCTGCAGAGAACTTGACTTTCTCTGACCCACTTGCAGTTAGTTCAGACTTAAAACACCCAGCCCTGGAATGATATCATATCATGGTTCAGGCTCTGAGTCTCTTAATGTGAGGTCTTGAGAGAAATTCAGCATGCCTCAGGTTGAAATGAGACCAATTAGGTAGATGCTGGTGTTGGAGAAGACCTTATGGTGTGGAGAATTGCTGATTTGGGGATGGGGGTGGGGACTGGGGAATGAGTTCATTAAGAAGGCATATGGAAGCAGGGAGGGTATTTCTGGTATCTCTAGAATAGTAATAATTTCCTAGGTCTGTAATAATTCAAAAGTCAGTACTGGTCACAATGTTATATTCAGGTAAATAAATGGCATATTAATTAAATTCAAAATGGTATCTGTCCATAACATTAGGCCAATTTCCTTTCTGGCTTTACTAGTCATGCCTGTGTATTAAGGTATTATGCGTGTTTAAGCCAGGTTTCCTAGAAGCAGAGTCTGGGAGGAGGATTCTTGGAAGAGTGATTTAATGAAAGAGCTCTTGGGTGAAGGAGTGAGGGCATGAGGGGGTGAGGGACAGCAGGATAAAACAGGGAAAGAAGGGTAGGCAAAGAAGTGGTCCAGATTGGAGAGTCAATTCAACTGGGTTCATCAGTTTCACTACAGAGTCATTCCCTATTAGGCAAGGAGGCCAGCCTTTGATACACCCTGGCAGTTGCCCTTGTCTGCTGACAGCCCTTACCTGCTAGGGGGAGGGAGACATGTAACCTCAGGGCAAGACAGCTGCTGTCCTACAGAGGCAATACACCCGTGAAGGGGGCAGCTGTGTGCTGTTGGCTGCCAAATTCAGCATCTGGGGAGGGGTGCCGACAGCATCCACCCCAGCATTCGGGGCTGCAGGACTTTCCAAACTTGGTTAAAGCAGCACAAAATGAAAGTCAGTGTCAAGTTAGATTATTTCAATTTCCTAATCCTCACCTTCCTGCACAGCCTTTTCTGGTGATTGGCTTCTGTAGCTCATCCCTGAGGACTGATCTCAGCTTGGTCCCCTCATCAATGCATTTTTGGCCACAGACTCAATTTTTGTACCAATCTAATAATTCAATGAACCAATCCAAGTTCTTATGTTCACGGGTGAAGATTAGAGGTACATCCCCAGAGAATATGTTGTTCAAGTTACTGTGAATGGGTAACAAATTACTCCAACATAAGTGGTTTAAAACTACAACCACTTATTATCTCTCGTGGTCTCTGTGGGTCAGGCGTTTAGACAGTGGACAATAAGATGGCTTATTTCTGGTCCACAGTATTACCTTTCATGACCTGAACTTGAAAGCTGCACAGTGTTACTTCTGCCACATTCTATTTGTTGAGACTGTTACAAAGGGCCATCTGGGTTCAAAAGAAGGGAGTGTTCAGAGTTCCATTCTCAATGGAAGCATGTTGACACTGCATTTTAAGAAAAGCATGAAGGATTGGATAGATATTCGTGCAATCACTTTAGGAAAAAACAATCTGCTACTTGTGTATTGATTCATGCAATTATAAAATTGATGGGTGCTTCCATATAAGAGGCTTGGTGCTAAACATATTTAGACTATGGTTATCTGAAATCAATAACCCAACCCATGCTTAATAATAATGATGGCCATCTATGCTTTTCCTTGTGGTGGTGTTCTCTGATGGAAGGAAGGACAGATAAGGAGAAAGCCAAGGCAAAAGAAAAGGAAAAGGTAAAACTGAAATTCATTGAGCTCCAAGGATGTGTGTTGTTAACATATTTATCATGTATTTTTCACAGCCAGCTCTAAAAGTTAGAGTTCCTTTCTCTTCCCACTTGGGTACATCTACCTAGAAATTTCAATAAGTTCATGGCCCTAAATGTGGTCTCAGATGTGTATCTCAAGCCAGGTCACTCTTCCAGGCTCCAGCTCTGTATATCCAGAGATTTTCACTTGAGGGTCTTATATGTATCCTAGAGAGTTAACATGTCTACACCACCTAACTCTTCATCTCTCTTCCAAATCTAGCTGTCTTCCAGATTTCTCTTCTCCAGAAATGGTCCTTCTATTTGACTCAGACCACATCTTGGAGTGTCTGAGATACCACTTCCTTCCATACCTCCCTCAGCCAACCAGCCCATCAAGCCCTTGCCTTCCCACTTCTCAAGTGTTGTTTACCAACCCAGATGACATCTCACCAGTTCATCATGCAGTCCATGCCAGAACCAGAACTACAGTGGCCTCTGCACTGATGGCAACATATTTATCTGTGTCCTCCATATCAGCCTCATCTTTACTGTAGCCTCAAAACCTCCTGCGATCTAGTGGATGCCAACATCTCCTGCCTCATTCCACACCCACCACCACTCTCTGTGCTCCCCAGTCACACAAGCCTTCTATTTCTTCACTATGCTGAGCGCCTTCCTGCCCCAGAACCTGTGACCCAGCTATGCTCACTACCTAGAAAGTTGGCACCTCCTGCCTAGTAGTCCTCAGTACTGAGGGGGTCTCTCCTGAGCCTACTTCCACCTTCATCCTTAGATCTTTCATATCACACTGGAAATCTTACAGTTATTATGCAATAATTCCTTTAATATCTTGCCACAAAACCAGTGATTTTTAAACTGTAGGCATATGACCCATTAAGGAGGGACTCATTAAGTCAGTTTAGTGAATGGTGATGGACACTTTTAACACAATTATAATGCACTGGAAGGGAATAGAAAGCATAAGAGTTCAGTAAAGTTAGTAAAAACAGGTATTTTTTGGTAGAACTTTAATTCCAGTTCTATATACGTAAGTGTGTGTGCACGCATAAGCGTGTGCCAAGTTGTGATGTAAAAGGTATTTCTGGGTGTACGGCCCACCACCACCATCTTGAGTTGAGGTGTTGTGGTGTCCCGATTTCTACGAGGAACTCTGGTCTGAAGTGCTGGGTTCAAGGCTTCTGCACGCAGCATCCTGTGAGCAAGTGAAACTAGACTAAGCACAAAGGGGAAAAAAAAAGACAGTCTCCATGTGGTGTCAGTGGCTCCTGGAAGCTGCAGAATTAGCTGGTCCTCAAATAACATGATCTCACAGAAAGAGACAAAAACATCTCTTCTTCAGCAACCCTGTCCATCCCGAAGAAGGATTCAAATCAGCCTTGTTGAGAATTACACAATTAGGGGGACCTTGAAGATGGTGGAAGAATAAGACATGGAGAGTACCTTCCTCCCCACAAGTACATCAAAAATACATCTACATGGGGAACAACTCCTACAGAACACCTACTGAACACTGGCAGAAGACCTCAGACTTCCCAAAAGGCAAGAAACTCCCTACGTACCTGGGTAGGGCAAAAGAAAAAAGAAAAAACAGAGACAAAAAATAGGGATGGGACCTGCCCCTCTGGGAGGGAGCTGTGAAGGAGGAAAGGTTTCCACACACTAGGAAGCCCCTTCGCGGGCGGGGATGGGGGTGGCAGAGGGGGGAAGCTTTGGAGTCACGGAGGAGAGCGCAGCCACAGGGGTGTAGAGGGCAAAGTGGAGAGATATCCGCACAGAGGATTGGTGCCAACCAGCACTCACCAGCTTGAGAGGCTTGTCTGCTCACCCACTGGGGTGGGTGGAGGCTGGGAGCTGAGGCTTGGGCTTCAGAGGTAGGATCCCAGGGAGAGGACTGGGGTTGGCTGTGTGAACACAGCCTGAAGGGGGCTAGTGCACCACAGCTAGCCAGGAGGGAGTCCAGAAAAAAGTCTGGAACTGCCTAAGAAGCAAGAGACCAGTGTTTTAGGGTGCACGAGGAGAGGGGATTCCTACCCCACGTGCCCACACCGCAGAGGGCAGAGCACCGCCTAAACGAGCTCCAGAGACGGGCGCAAGCCACGGCTTTCAGCTCGGACCCTAGAGATGGGCATGAAACACTAACGCTGCTGCTGCCGCCACCAAGAAGCCTGTGTGCAAGCACTGGTCACTATCCATACCCCACAGAGAGCCTGTGCAGCCCGCCACCACCAGGGTCCTGTGATCCAGGGACAAGTTTCCCCGGAGAACACACGGTGCACCTCAGGCTGTTGCAACGTCATGCTGGCCTCTGCCACCACAGGCTTGCCCTGCATTCCAATTATAAGTACCGTACCCCACCCTCCCCCTGGCCTGAGTGAGCCAGAGTCCCTTAATCAGCCTCTGCTTTAACCCCGTCCTGTCTGGGCGGGAACAGATGCCCGAGGGTGACGTACATGCAAAGGTGGGACCAAATCCAAAGCTGAACCCCAGGAGCTGTGCAAACAAAGGAGAGAAAGGGAAATCTCTCCCAGCAGCCTCAGGAGCAGTGGAATAAATCCCCACAGTCAACTTGATGTACCCTGCATCTGTGGAATACCTGAATATACAACGAATCATCCCAAAACTGAGGCGGTGGACTTTGGGAGCAACCGTAGACTTGGGGTTTGCTGTCTGTGACTGATTTGTTTCTGATTTTTATGTTTATCTTAGTATAGTTTTTAGCGCTTGTTATCATTGGTGGATTTGTATATTGCCTGGGTTGCTCTCTTTATTATTATTATTTTTTAACTTTTAAATTTGAATTACTTTTTATTAAATTTTTTTTCCTTCTTTTTTTTCTCCATTTTCTTTTGAGCCATGTGGCTGACAGGGTCTTGGTGCTCTGGCCAGCTATCAGGTCTGAGCCTCTGAGGTGGGAGAGCCGAGTTCAGGACATTGGACCACCAGACACCTCCCAGCCCCATATAATATCAATAGGCGAGAGGTCTTGCAGAGATCTCCATTTCAACACTAAGACCCAGCGCTAGTCAATGACCAGCAAGCTCCAGTGCTGGATGCCCTATGCCAATTAACTAGCAAGACAGGAACACAACCCCACCCATTAGCAGAGAGGCTGCCTAAAATCATAGTAAGTTCACAGACACCCCAAAACACACCAATGGATGCGGTCCAGCCCAGCAGAAAGACAAGATCCAGCCCCACTCACCAGAACAAAAACACCAGTCCCCTCCACCAGGAAGCCTACACAACCCACTGAACCAACCTTAGCCACTGGGGGCAGACACCAAAAACAGCAGGAACCATGAACCTGCAGCCTGCAAAAAGGAGACCCCAAACACAGTAAATTAAGCAAAATGAGAAGTCACAGAAACACAGCAGATGAAGGAGCAAGGTTAAAACCCACCAGACCAAACAAATGAAGAGGAAATAGGCAGTCTACCTGAAAAAGAATTCACAGTAATGATAGTAAAGATGACCCAAAATCTTGGAAATAGAATGGAGAAAATACAAGAAACATTTAACAAGGACCTAGAAGCACTATAGAGCAAATAAACAATGATGAACAACAAAATAAATGAAATTAAAAATTCTCTAGAAGGAAACAACAGCAGAATAACTGAGGCAGAAGAACGGATAAGTGACCTGGAAGATAAAATAGTGGAAATAAATACTGCAGAGCAGAATAAAGAAAAAAGAATGAAAAGAATTGAGGAGAGTTTCAGACCTCTGGGACAACATTAAACTCAACAACATTCGAATTATAGGGGTCCCAGAAGAAGAAGAGAAAAAGAAGGGGACTGACAAAATATTTGAAGAGATTATAGTTGAAAATTTCCCTAATATGGGAAAGGACATAGTCAATCAAGTCCAGGAAGCGCAGAGTCCCATACAGGATAAATCCAAGGAGAAACACCCCAAGACACATACTACTCAAACTATCAAAAATTAAATATGAAGAAAAAATATTAAAAGCAGCAAGGGAAAAACAACAAATAACATACAAGGGAATCCCCATAAGGTTAACAGCTGATCTTTCAGCAGAAACTCTGCAGACCAGAAGAGACTGGCAGGACATATTTAAAGTGATGAAAGGGAAAAACCTACAACCAAGATTACACTATCCAGCAAGGATCTCATTCAGATTCGAAGGAGATTTTAAATCCTTTACAGACAAGCAAAAGCTAAGAGAATTCAGCACCACCAAACCAGCTCTACAACAAATACTAAAGGAACTTCTCTAGTCAGGAAACACAAGAGAAGGAAAAGACCTACAATAACAAATGCATAATAATTAAGAAAATGGTAATAGGAACATACATATCGATAATTACCTTAAATGTAAATGGATTAAATGCTACAACCAAAAGACATAGACAGGCTGAATGGATACAAAAACAAGACCTGCATATATGCTGTCTACAAGAGACCCACTTCAGACCTAGGGACACATACAGACTGAAAGTGAGGGATGGAAAAAGATATTCCATGCAAATGGAAATCAAAAGAAAGCTGGAGTAGCAATTCTCATATCAGACAAAATAGACTTTAAATAAAGACTATTACAAGAGACAAAGAAGGACACTATATAATGATCAAGGGAACTGTCCAAGAAGAAGATATAACAATTGTAAATATTTATGTACCCAACATAGGAGCACCTCAATACATAAGGCAAGTGCTAACAGCCATAAAAGGGGAAATCGACAGTAACACAATCATGGTAGGGGACTTTAACTCCCCACTTTCACCAATGGACAGATCATCCAAAATGAGAATAAATAAGGAAACACAAGTTTTAAATGAAACATTAAACAAGATGGACTTAATTGATATTTACAGGACATTCCATCCAAAAACAACAGAATACACTTTCTCCTCAAGGGCTCAAGGAAAATTCTCCAGGATAGATCATACCTTGGGTCACAAATCAAGCCTTGGTAAGTTTAAGAAAATTGAAATCATATGAAGTATCTTTTCCTACTACAAAGCTATGAGACTAGATATCAACTACAGGAAAAAACCTGTAAAAATTACAAACACATGGAGGCTAAACAGTACACTACTTAATAACCAAGAGATCACTGAAGAAGTAAAAGAGGATATCAAAAAATACCTAGAAACAAATGACAATGAAAGCACGACAACCCAAAACGTATGGGATGCAGAAAAAGCAGTTCTAAGAGGGAAGTTTATAGCAATACAATCCTACCTCAAGAAACAAGAAACATCTCAAATACACAACCTACCCTTACACCTAAAGCAATTAGAGAAAGAACAAAAAAACCCCAAAGTTAGCAGAAGGAAAGAAATCATAAAGATCAGATCAGAAATAAAGAAAAAGAAATGAAGGAAACAATAGCAAAGATCAATAAAACTAAAAGCTGGTTCTTTGAGAAGATAAACAAAATTGATAAACCATTAGCCAGACTCATCAAGAAAAAAAGGGAGAAGACTCAAATCAATAGAATTAGAAATGAAAAAGGAGAAGTAACAACTGACACTGAAGAAATACAAAGGATCATGAGAGATTACTACAAGCAAGTATATGCCAATAAAATGGACAACCTGGAAGAAATGGACAACTTCTTAGAAAAGCACAACATTCCAAGACTGAATCAGGAAGAAAGAGAAAATATAAACAGACCAATCACAAGCACTGAAATGGAGACTGTGATTAAAAATCTTCCAACAAACAAAAGCCCAAGACCAGATGGCTTCACAGGCGAATTCTATCAAACATTTAGAGAAGAGCTAACACCTATCTTTCTCAAAATCTTCCAAATTATAGCAGAGGGAGGAACACTCTCAAACTTATTCTACGAGGCCACCATGACCCTGATACCAAAATCAGACAAAGATGTCACAAAGAAAGAAAACTACAGGCCAATATCACTGATGAACATAGATGCAAAAATCCTCAACAAAATACTAGCAAACAGAACCCAACAGCACATTTAAAAGGATCATACAACATGATCAAGTGGAGTTTATCCCAGAAATGCAAGGATTCTTCAATGTATGCAAATCAATCAATGTGATATACCATATTAAAAAATTGAAGGATAAAAACCATAGGATCATCTCAATAGATGCAGAAACAGCTTTTGACAAAATTCAACACACATTTATGATAAAAACCCTCCAGAAAGTAGGCATAGAGGGAACTTACCTCAACATAATAAACGCCATATATGAAAAACCCACAACCAAGATCGCTCTCAATGATGAAAAACTGAAACCATTTCCCTGAAGATCAGGAAGAAGACAAGGTTGCCCACTCTCATCGCTATTATTAAACATAATTTTGGAAGTTTTAGCCATAGCAATCAGAGAAGAAAAAGATATAAAGGAATCCAAATTGGAAAAGAAGAAGTAAAGCTGTCATTGTTTGCAGATGACATGATACTCTACACAGAGAATCCTAAAGATGCTACCAGAAAACTACTGGAGCTAATCAATGAATTTGGTAAAGTAGCAGGATACAAAATTAATGCACAGAAATCTCTTGCATTCGTATACACTCATGATGAAAAACCTGAAAGAGAAATTAAGGAAACACTCCCATTTACCATTGCAACACAAAGAATTAAAATACCTAGGAATAAACCTGCCTAAGGAGGTGAAAGACCTGTACTCAGAAAACTATAAAACACTGATGAAAGAAATCAAAGATGACATAAACAGATCGAGAAATATACCATGTTCTTGGATTAGAAGAATCAATATTGTGAAAATGACTCTACTACCCAAAGCAACCTACAGATTCAATGCAATCCCTATCAAATTACCAATGGCATTTTTCACAGAACTAGAACAAAAGAATTCACAATTTGTATGGAAACACAGAAGATCCCGAATAGCCTAAGCAATCTTGAGAAAGAAAAACAGAGCTGGAGGAATCAGGCTCCCTGACTTCAGACTATACTGCAAAGCTACAGTAATCAAGACAGTATGGTACTGGCACAAAAACAGAAATATAGATCAATGGAACAGGATAGAAAGCCCAGAGATAAACCCACACACATGTTCTCACCTTATCTTTGGTAAAGGAGGCAAGAATATACTGTGGAGAAAAGACAGCCTCTTCAATAAGTGGTGCTGGGAAAACTGGACAGCTACATGTAAAAGAATGAAATTAGAACACTCCCTAACACCATACACAAAAATAAACTCAAAATGGACTACAGACCTAAATGTAAGGCCAGACACTATAAAACTCTTAGTGGGAAACATAGGCAGAACACTTTATGACATAAATCACAGCAAGATCCTTTTTGACCCACCTCTTAGAGATATGGAAATAAAAACAAAAATAAACAAAAGGGACCTAGAGACTTAAAATCTTTTTCAGAGCAAAGGAAACTATAAACAAGATGAAAAGACAACCCTCAGAATGGGAGAAAATATTTGCAAATGAAGCAACTGACAAAGGATTAATCTCCAAAATATACAAGCAACTCATGCAGCTCAATATCAAAAAAACAAACAACGAATCCAAAAATGGGCAGAAGACCTAAATAGACATTTCTCCAAAGAAGATATACAGATTGCCAACAAACACCTGAAAGGATGCTCAACATCACTAATCATTAGAGAAGTGCAAATCAAAACCACAATGAGGTATCACCTCACACCAATCAGAATGGCCATCATCAAAAAATCTACAAACAAGTAATGCTGGAGAGGGTGTGGAGAAAAGGGAACCCTCTTGCAATGTTGCTTGGAATATAAATTGATACAGCCACTATGGAGAACAGTATGGAGGTTCCTTAAGAAACTAAAAATAGAACTACCATATGACCCAGCAATCCCACTACTGGGCATATACCCTGAGAAAACCATAATTCAAAAAGAGACATGTACCACAGTGTTCATTGCAGCACTATTTACAATAGCCAGGACATGGAAGCAACCTAAGTGGCCATCAACAGATGAATGAATAAGGAAGTTGTGACACATATATACAATGGAATATTACTCAGCCATAAAAAGAAATGAAATTGAACTATTTGTAGTGAGGTGGATGGACCTAGAATCTGTCATACAGAGTGAAGTGAGTCAGAAAGAGAAAAACAAATACCGTATGCTAACACATAGTTACAGAATGTAAAAAAAGATTTTTTAATTGTTCTGATGAACCTAGGGTCAGGACAGGAGTAAAGACACCGATGTAGAGAATGGAATTGAGGACACAGGACGGGGAAGGGTAAGCTGGGACGAAGTGAGAGAGCAGCATTGACATATATACACTACCAAATGTAAGATAGATAGCTACTGGGAAGGAGCTGCATAGCACAGGGAGATCAGCTTCGTGTTTTGTGACCACCTAAAGGGGTGGGGTAGGGAGGGTGGGAGGGAGGCTCAAGAGGGAAGAGATATGGGGATATATGTATATGTATGGCTGATTCACTTTGTTATACAGCTGAAACTAACACACCATTGTAAAGCAATTATACTCCAATAAAGATGTTAAAATAAAAAAAGAGGTATTTTTGACTCTGGGTGGAGATCAGATGAATTTGAATGCCACTCTACTATGTTGTAGACTTTGTATTTCATTGGGTGGGCACAATCCTTGACTCTCTCTGCCACATTACCTTCCTTACAGCGTAACTGGGAGGATCAAATGAGTTAATAGTTGTAAGTTCTTGGAAGAATGCCTGGCGTCCTTGGAAGCAATGTATGTGTGTTATACAGCATTGTAATTATGTATAGTCATGTATTTTTATTTACTACTGTATCTTCAATGTCTATCATAGTGTCTAGCACACCCTAGATCTCAACAATTATCAGTTGAATAAACAGCAAGGACCTTGTGACATAAGCCATCTTATATATACTTCTAAGTGAGGGAACAAGACTTGTGGGGATTTGGCACTTCTTTCTTAGTAAGTGCCAGAGGAATTTTTAGGGGTGCTTTTCTACCAGTAAATCTTTCACTCTTACTGCTTCACCACATTGCTAAAGGCTGTCTGGGCCAATATATATTTATTTATGTGTCTGGCAATCTCTAAACATTACATGAGTAAGTAAAGGGAACGCAAGGCTATGAGTGGGAACATCTTTACTCAAGAATGAAATCCAGTGACACCCAAGCATCCTCTCCATCCTTTTTCAGAGGAATGCTTCTTTTGAGGCCAAACTATTGGCAGCTTGCAACATGCCTGATCTAGGCATGATTAAATTGTTCATTTTATTCCAAAATCTCCCTCAACCAAACCAAAGAGGGATCTAAGTGAGGATGGTGTGAGGGATTAGCATTGTTGAAAACCAGAGGCTCTAATTCAGAAGGACACATTAAATTCCTACTCTTCCAAAGAAAAGAGGACTATTCTGAGTCCATTATCATTGAAAACAGGTTAATGGTTTATTTCCTGTTTTGACAGCTGCTGATCCAAGAGTGATCATTCATCCTCCTCAGCCAGCTTTGCTGCCAGGCAAGCTCCTAGGGAAGTAGATCCATGGACATGCTACTCGCTTTACTTTCTTTTCACATAAAGGAATGACTAATGTAAGTTGCATGAAGGCAGATTTAAAGTTAGTTAAAGGCTAGTGGGAAGCAGCTGCATAGCACAGGGAGATCAGCTCGGTAATTTGTGACTACCTAGAGGGGTGGGATAGGGAGGGTGGGAGGGAGGGAGAGGCAAGAGGGAAGAGATATGGGAACATATGTATATGTATAACTGATTCACTTTGTTATAAAGCAGAAACTAACACACCATTGTAAAGCAATTATACTCCAATAAAGATGTTTAAAAAATAAATAAATAAAGTTAGTTAAAGGAAGTTGACTTAGCCGATGAAAGCTGTAACCTAAGGAAGGGGCTGCCTCCCAGAGAGGCGAACATTCATCACCAAAGGTGTCTACCTGAGGACCAGATCACCATTTCCATCTGAAAGAGCCATGTCAGGGGTTTCCATAGAGCAGAGACTGGGATTCTGAGCTCCCTCCCCTTCTGGGTTCTCAGCTCTGAAGTAATTCATTGTCTTCATTCTAATAGAGGCCATCACCTGGCAGGTGTAGGTCTCCAAGGCGAGCCTTCAGGAAGTGGTCCTCCCTCTTCTCAGTACTGTATCTTTAATTTGACGCATCAGATGTGTCATTGGTTTTTATCTATACCTTGGGTTCATAGTTCTAGACTTTCTTCATCAAGATTATATGAGAATGTACCTGTCCATCTTAGTCCTGGTGAAGAAAACGGCTATGTATTTTGAAAAATATTAGCCCTTCAAGGCCCATGAAAACATGAGCTTACAATATACTTACATACCAGGGGGGCCACTACCATTTTTGTACAGAAATAATTATTATATCTTAGATTTTTCTTTCCAGAATAAAATTGAAGTTGGATTACACAAAATGTTAAGAGCATTTTAAAAGATTTTCTGATGTTTGAAGAATATGACTTTGAACATGTGAGTCTGGAAGAAAGATATAATTCAATGCAGGATGGTGATTTCAGGCTAAAAGATAGTGTTCTTATTTTATGTGGGAGTGAAGATTACTTCACAGAAACCCATGTGTATGCTAGCTGGTTTACTGCTTTCAAGTTTTCTATGCATTAAAAAATAAAGGTTTCTTTAGAAAGAATTGTAATATAGTTATTTCATTGAATACAGATGCATTTTATAGGCAAATTCCATAATAATCACTCAATAAATGTTTGTTAAATAAATGAATTCACAACAAGAAAATTTATGTCAATTCTTAAATTTTTGGAGAATGGGAAAGATGAATGGATAATTGGTATGAGGCCACTAATTTTCCTTAAAATACTCAAACTGGGGTTTCCCTGGTGGCACAGTGGTTAAGAATCTGCCTGCCAATGCAGGGGACACAGGTTCGAGCCCTGGTCTGGGAAGATCCCACATGCTGTGGAACAACTAAGCCCGTGCGCCACAACTTCTGTGCCTGCGCTCTAGAGCCCGCGACCCACAACTACTGAAGCCCGCACGCCTAGAACCCGTGCTCTGCAACAAGAGAAGCCACCGCAATGAGAAGCCTGTGCACCGCAAAGAAGAGTAGCCCCCGCTCGCCGCAACTAGAGAAAGCCCGCAGGCAGCAATGATGACCCAACGCAGCCAAAAATAAAATAAATAAAATAAAATAAATAAATTTTAAAAAATACTCAAACTATTTTAGAATCTAGAGAAGAGAATGAAGGGAAAATAAAACTGTTACCTTCTGAGTGCAATCACTTTAAAAAGAAGAAACCCTCAGACTTGCCTGGTTTTATCTATGTTACTATGTTATATTGAACTGAATTAAAAATTTCTCAATTATGCATACTTTCCACAGAATAAGGCACACATTCTAGAAGACAGATTATGTGAACGTGACCTATATGTTAAATAAATGAATAGAGGATGATTCTTGTAACTAAAGAGGAAGAAAATGTTGCCATCAAACCTGAAGTGGCACTCCTCCTCAAAATAAAAGATATAAAAATTGGTTTCTGGGCAAGTTAAATTTAGAATTTTCTAGAGAATTGTCAAAATATGTTTAAAAGAACATGAGCCTGTTGGTTGATGTGAATTATATCAATTTTACCACATAAGAAATGAAAACTTAGGAATTTTTTAAACGCGTACTTATTTATTTAAACTTAACAGTAATTTCATTGCATATGTATAAAATAACATATTTTCCCAAACCAAACACAAATTAGTGAGATAAGTGGCTTTGTTTCACATTTTTGTAGATCTGTTCAATGTCTGGTTTAATGAACAACAGCTGGATTCTCGTATCTGCTTCTATGTTCAATCTGTTATGATATGTGATTTTGATTGAAATATATAAAGAAAATCTGGCTTAATACAGATGTATAGCCTGAAAAAGGAGGAAAATTTTAATAGCCTTCTCTGATCATTGTGATAATAGTCTTCTTCGTTACTGCAATAAAACTCAAAAAGTAGTATTTCCTTTACGGTTAATTACGACGTGATCTGAAACCGTAACAATGAACTTTCTGGGCAACTTTCAAATATACAATACAGTATTGTTAACTACAGTCACCGTGCTGTACGTTACAATCCCAGAACTTATTCATCTTATAACTGGAAGTTTGTAACTTTTGACCACCTTCACCTATCCTGTTCCCCTGGCCCCCTGCTCCTGACAACCATCAATTTACTCTCTGTTGCTATGAGTTAGGTTTATTTATTTATTTATTTTTATTTTTTTTTAAGAATTAGAATCTGTTGGCCTGAAACAAATAGACTGCCAGGTATTTCTCCAGCAAAGATGGTTTTATTGGGGATTGGCAGAGAATTGCAATTCGGGGTCTACGACCACAGTGAGCCACATGCAAGGACCCTGAGTTCGGTTATCTTAGATTCCAGGTATAAATGAGGTCATACAGTATTTGTTTTTCTGGAGAAACCATAGGCCTAGAAGGGCCCTCCTGGTGCCTTGCTGTGCTGGCCTGGGGGTGGGGAACAATGTGGTCCAAGTGCATCTGCTCCTCTTACCCTTCCCAAGTGGTCCTC
This sequence comes from Balaenoptera physalus, assembly GCF_965194825.1. NCBI lineage: Eukaryota > Metazoa > Chordata > Mammalia > Artiodactyla > Balaenopteridae > Balaenoptera > Balaenoptera physalus. Next base: position 171,723,747 of record NC_138890.1, read on the forward strand.
CTCATCTCTGTGGCCCAGGGGTGCTTCAGCCTCACCCGGGGTTCTGGAATTTTCTCAATGATGTCTTATCTATGGATCGATGCCAGTTGGTCTTCTTGTGAGGGGAATGAAGCCCAGAACATCCTATGTTGCCATCTTGATGACATCACCCTCCAATTTTGGATTAGGAAAAGTTTTGACCTTGCAGAACTCCCAGAAGGCTTTTGGGGACACCAGTTTTCCCCATACCACCCCTTGAGAACTGTTGTTTGAACCTACCATTTTGATGTAGCTGCTTGAAAAGTATGTATAAAAAAGAGGAATTTTCAACATACATAAGTCAACAATTCCAGCAGACTTTTTTTGAAGATCATAACAAATGCCAAAATTGATGCCAGAATTGACATGGAAAGGTAAAGGACTCAAAATCACCAAGGCAGCCTTGAGAAAGAAGAACAGAGTTTGAAAACATGCACTCGTCATTAGAAGACTTACTATAAAGCTACCCTATAATTAAGACAGTGTGATTCAGGCCTAAGGACAGACAGATCTAGGAAACTGAATAGAGACCATAAATAGATCTGCATACATGCAGCAAAATTAATTTAGACAGATGTGCCAGTGCAACACAATGGGGGAAAGGAAAGTCTTTTTAACAAATGATACTAGAACAACTGGATATCTGTATGCAAAAAAAAAAATTGAAACTTGATAAATACATAACATGAAAATTGACAAACACTGATGGATTCCAGGCAAAATTTAAAAGTTAAAATTATAAAGTTTCTACAAAAAAAAAAATAAAATAAAATAAGGGAATGTCTTTGTGGCCTGTGTACTCAAATATGTCTTAGAGAGAGTGCAAAAGCACTTAACCTTAACAGGAGAAAAAAAAAAAAGGTAAATTGGACTTTATCAGAATAAAAAAATGTCCATTCTTCAAAACTTTAAAAAAAAAAAGACCAGTCACAGTCTAGGAGAAATATTCACAATATATCTATTTATATATAAGAAAAAGACTTGAATCCAAATTTTATAAAGAATTTCTACATATCAAAAACAAAAGACAAGCAATCCAATTAAAACTTGTCAAAAGACTTGGGTAGATACTTCACAAAGGAAGATGTAAGAATTGCTAATAAAATACAGGCAAAGGTGTCTTTTAATTTGCAGAGCAATGCAAATTAAATCCAAAATGAAATACACCTATGCAGCCAAAGGAGTGGTTTAAATTTAAATGACTTCAATACCAAGTGCTTGAGAGGATGCAGAGTGCCTGGGTATCTCATGCTGGTAAGATGTAAAATGGTACAACCAGTGTGGAAAACTGGACTTTCTTATAAAATTAAATTCACACCTACCTATGATACAGCAATTCTATGCTAAGGTATTATTTCCAGCGGAAATGAAAATAAATGCCCACACAAATATTTGTTCAATAATGTTTAGTGCAGCTTTATTCATAATAGCAAGAAATTTCAACCATTCAAATGTCTGCCAACAGGAGGATGAATAAACAAATTCTAGTCTCTTCATCCAATATTACTCAGCAGTAGAAAGAAATGAACTATCGACACACGTATGTGGATGAATATCAAAAGTATTATGTTGAGTACATAAAGCCAGATATGGGTATGTTCTATATGTTCCCATTTGTATGAAGTTCAGTAACTAATTTGTGAGCCTATAACTGTATATGGTGGTTGCTCTGGGTATGGGGAGGGAACCGCACTGTTAAGAGAGATGAAAGGTGAAGGCAAAGCCCTGCATCTTGATTGGATGTTGGTTCCGAGGGTACGTATATTTGTAACACTTGCCAGGAAGTGCACTTAAGATGTGCACAGTTTACTATATGTCATTATACCTCAAAAGAAATGTAAAACATGCATACGCTAATTATCAGCACAACTGTTATGAATATTTTCTTGGTTTATTAAATGTGGTGTTCAATCAAAGATGCATGTTGATTGCACTATGAATATGAAACATGCTGATTACCAATTCATATTCATTTGGAAACCTAGAGGCAGAAGCGAACACTACCATGTGTGACAGGAAGATGGACTTGCCCATCCTTCAGCGTTTTCACTTTTCAATCTCTTGTCAATTAACATGGTAATTGCCTTTAATGATTTTGTTCTCCTCAGTGTAATCATACGGAAAACTTTAGATGGAAACTGCATAAATTATTCTAACTCCTGCCAGGAAAAGAATCCAAGAGTTTAATCAACTTCTGCACATTTTATTCTTCTTGTTAGGAAGTTTTCTTTACATTCATACTTAACTGACAGGCCCTCTCCCTGGAAGAGGCAGTCCTGATTAAGTGCTCCCATCAATAGGACCATGTCCCCAGTGCAGAGGACAGATGACATTCCTGTTCAAAGAGGGTCAACTATGCCAAGGAAGATGGTGCACACTCACCTGGTTCTCTCCAATGTTTCTATAGATCCTCTCATAAAAATATAAACACCATTGATGCTATTAACTTTGTATAATTCTTATCAGTTTATAAAATATTGTGCACTCAAAGTGAACATCTGGGAAGAATATCATAGGAAAGACATCATCGTCCCCATTCTATAGAGAAAAAAAATGGAAGTGTATGACATTTAAGCTCATTCATCATTACATTTTAATGAATGTGGGTCATTCTCTAGGTCTGCTGTAGACACAACTAAAATTTGTCCTCTTTCCTGAAGCTTTTTCTAAATTGAGCTTTCCTTACTTCTCGCAAAGCTTTCACAGTCCACACTGAGTATTTGAGGCAGCGAGGACTCTCTGAATTGAAATCCTCCTTCTATCACAGGAATCCTGGGCAGGAGGCAGGTGGGAGATCAAGGTGGAAGAGCCCAGGGGGAATACAGGACATGATGTGTTGGGTCCTGCTTATAGCCTAGTCTACGTGCTGTGCCAGGGTGAGGTAGGTATAAAACAAACCGAATGTCCTTTCTTCCCATTTCAAGAAAGGCCACCTCTTCCATTGATTTGCATTCCAGGACTTCTTGGGTTAAGGAAACACTTCACAGAAGACATTTTATTTGATTCTGAACTGCATCATTCTCAGTGATGGTTGCAAAGAGATCTCCTATGCAGAGTAACTTTAGTATCCAAATATTTTCAGAGGAATGTAGTGCCCGTCTACATTACAGGAAAAAAAGCAGTCATTCAGATGGTACAAGATGTGGTGCTAAAAACTATCACCAGTTTAGAATATAAACTTGGGTCATGGAAAGGGTTTGGGGTCATGAAATCTTGAGTAGCCCCAGACCCATAGCTCTAAACATCAGCTTCCTCATCTGTAAAACATGGACAATAATATCCTGTCTTATCTATAATCCAGGGAACCTTCCAGAGATTTGGAAAATAAACAGAAAACACTTTTTGAAGCTCGAAGAGTTATGTCCACCTAACGTTGTGGTTGCCATGGCTATTTGCCACTGTTTCTGCACCTTCCTTTGAGGTTGGTCATAAGTCTGAATTTCTTTTGGGTTCATCACTTGGCTTTCTTTCATCGTCTTAAAAACCAGAGGCTTCTCATTATGAATTTGTTTAGAGAGCGAAAGAACCTTTGCTCTTTTAGGCAGTTTTATTCTATTTCATCCTTTGGAATGTCCCATTTGTATGTATGAATGGCAGGCATGGCGTGTGCATCTGTATGTGTATAATTGGAAAAGAGACAACACATATCATTTCCTTCTCACCAAGGACTCTTAGTCACAAGTGAACCTGAAGAGGAGACGCCTTGGTCCGGGAAGCTGAGAGTCTAAGGGTCTGCGTGACCTACCCCGGGGCTCCAATGACATAACCAGGTTCATCTCAGTCTCTCTCTCTACCTTTTTCGGCTCTGCTTTCTTTGGCATTGGCTTCATTCTCTGAAAAACTCAGACTGTTCCCTTACAGTCTCAGGATGGCTGCTCCCAGCTCCAGGTTTACCATCCATCTATCTTAGTTCAGGCTGTTATAACAAAGTACCACAGACTGGGTGACTTACAAACAACAGAAATTTATTTCTCATAGTTCTGGAGGCTGGAAGTCCCAAATCAAGTTGCCAGCATGATTGGGTGAGAGCCCTCTTCCTGGTCACAAATGTCTCCTTGTGTCCTCACATGGAAGAAGGGGCTAGCTGGCTCTCTGGAGCTCTTTTATGACACAGGCCAAATCCCAATCATAGGGCTCCACTCTCATGACCTAATCACCTCCCAAAGGCCCGGCCTCTTAATACCATTACATTAGAATTAGGGTTTCAAGATTTGAATTTTGGTTTGTAATAAACTCAAGGGAAAAGAATCTGAAGAGGAATATATATATATATATATATATATATATATATATATATATATATATATATGGCTGAATATGTAATTGAATCACTGTGCTGGATACCTGAAACTAACATGATATTATAAATCGACTATACTGCAATTAAAGAATTAGACTAAAAAAAAAAAGATTTGAATTTTGGGGAGACACAAACGTTCAGTCCATTGCATTATTTTATCAGCTATCCAACAACAACAAAAAAGGTCTCCTTCCTGATGGCACAAATAAAAGCATGGCAATCATGTCTCACTGGCTTGGATGATGGTCTGCTGGCTTGGGTCCACCATGCACTGTGATTAAGGCCATGCCACTTGTCTCAAGTCTGAGTCACATGGACAGTAAGAGGAGCCTGAGTAGGTCTCAAGAAGGCCAGGGTGCTATCAACAGGAGAGTTCTGAGAACATACTTCCCTGAGGTTCACTGCTGTCTTGTTCCACACTGATGACCTGGCTGATGTTGATGACCACTGAGGCCCTGTGTGTACTCTATCAGCAGCACCATGGTGGCTCTCCTGCCCTCATCCCAAGATGCTCCATCATTCTCCCCTCCATCTGAAATGAAGCTTGGGACTTGTGATCAAGAGATAATCGCATGTAGGAATTTCTCAAGGAGTTCCTTTCTCTAGCTATTCAATGAAAAGCACATTTCTTCAAAGAAGATAGTCAAGCAGCAATTTGGTTTTCACACTTTGCATGTTTTGATCTTGATTGATGTGTTAGTTTCCTATGGCTGCTGTAACAAATGACCACAAACTTAGTAGCTTTAAACAACACAGATGTATTATCCCACAGTTCAGAGGTTAGAAATCTGACGTGGCTCTCACTGGGGTAAAACCAAGGTGTGGGCAGCCTGAATTCCTCCTGGAGTCTCTGGGGGAAAATCCATTCCCTTGTCTATTCTAGCTTCTAGAAGCCACCTGCGTGCCTTGGTCCATGGCCTTTCCTCTGTCTTTGTTTCATCTTGAAATCTATCCCTCTCACTTGACAATACTTTTTGCTGCCAAAAAGAACTTGGTTATGGATTTGTATGATTTATTAGACACAGACTTTACCCTGGACTTTGAAATGATAGGCTGAAGTTTTCTCATGTTTATTTCCCAATAACTAATGTGTCACATCTATCAAATGATGCTTCTTTTCATGCTTTTTTTGCTCTTGATTTTAGAAGCTTTTTTAGGATCTCTTTCAGGAAATTCGTTTGGATTGGATGCTTAACCTTGATTTCTTACTTAGTACAATGCCTTTTGAACATTTACAAATAAAATAAGAGTGACATGTCTGTGTTATAAAATAAAACCAAGCAAACTACCTATCTCTATAGAGATGAAAGACACACATGACTGTTTCCTTTTTATTTTATGTGGAAAATCTTCAAGTGCCTTAGAAAATGCTAATGCTAAAGCTTCCATGGATTCCAAGGTCAGAAGAGCCCAGGAAGAGATGCGAAAGACTGTGCCCACTGCACACCTGGATGATAAACTAGGTCATCTTGAATTGCATGGCAATTGCCGTGAGGCAGAAGAGCAGAATTGGCCCAGTAGTAACTTAATTAATCAATGGATAATTTATTTGAGCCTCTATCCGGTGAGAAAATATAGTAAAATATAGATAACATATAGAAAATATAGTCTTGCTATAGTATAGCAAGTTAAGTAAGTCTTGCAATCTCCTATCGTGCTTTAAACTATAGTAAACAATATTTAAAACATGATTGGAAATTACAAGACTTTCTATGGTGTTATCTTTCTACTTCTTCGTCTTTCAGTGATTTATCTTATTTAAAGTATTTTCCTTAACTGAAGCATACAGCATCTTTGCCACAAGAAGGAAAAACATTAAAAGAGAAATAAACACATGTAACCATTGCCACCTCTTTTCTTATAAATTCCTCCCAAACTGCTTAGTTAATGTGATCTACAAGCACAAAAGTAGTGCGTTAAAAATAGCTTCAGCTAAAAGCAGGTATAAGGAGAGTCAGCAAGGATTATGTAGCACTCTACAGACAAATCGTGTGATTTAAGGAGGAAGTGTAAAGATTTGCTTTTTTTTTTAGAGAAAACACCCAACAGATGCTTTGAGATATTAAAGCCCCTTTTTAGTTGCACAGAGAGGAGAGTTTCTGCAGAGGAGCTGAATTTATAGAGCAGTATTCTAATGTAGGCAAGTTTGTGGCCAGACTCAGGGAGCTCTGCAGAGGACCAAGGTTTGCACAAGAGACATAAAATTCTGCCCCTAAGGGCGGATACATTTTAGGATGCAATAAAATATAGACACATGCTGATTCTGATGAAAATGGTTTAAGAAGCAATAATTGACCTGGGGTGGCTCAAATATTTATTTAATGCAACATTGTAATGGATCAGCAGTTGGAACAGGGGTTCTTAATGCTTCAGATATGATGGTGACTGCCCCACCCTCTACCCACAGCCCTCCCTTCCTGCACGGGTGGCTGGCATCGTGGATAGACCTTGACCTCTTGTGTCATTCAGCAGCTAGTTATTCTGCCACCATTTCCCACTCTTCCCCAGACACCTAAGCCTGAACTTTCAAAGAACTGGTTATTTCTGAGCAGAGAATCTCAGTCCTGAGAACCCTTTTGGCTTCAGTATAGATGGCATGGATAACCTCTTACTCTTGAGGATAACTTCTACATCTATAAACTAATGTAGTCATCTACAGTTGCTGTTTCTCCATGGGTGTTGGGAAATTTGCTAAAATTTTGGAGGATTGGGTGTATACTGGCAACATTTTAGTATACTGCTAAGAACCAAGACGGAATGCCTTAGTACTTATGTCTGAGTCTAAGAATGTCTATTTTAAAAGTTGCACGTATTTGTCACGTTAACTTATTTCCTATTTCCTATAAGGTTGAACTAATTCCAGTCTTCTATTAATGATAAAATTTATACAGTAGAAAAAGCCAGCATGATGAAAAATTTCATACATGAAATTAATGACAGCAACATATGCAACAAAATATCACAGAGATTGTTGAGATATCTTTCCTAGAGCAATGCAAGGGCTTTTCTATCATTTCTTATTTTAAAAAATGACATAATGCATGCACTGGACAGTATCTTACCTGAGCAGTGGAATTCTGAGTAGTTTTCAATAGGCCTGTGCTTATATTCTTTGGCGAGCCATTCAGGTTCGGAACTGGGAAGGGAGATCTCCATTAGATATCTTTAGCAATATCTTTTCACTTCCAAATTATTTACTATTTTCTCTTTCTTTTTCTTTCTTTTATCTTTTTAAAGTTTTTTTTTTTTCAGTAGTAATGGCAACTATACATGCCCTTAGCTCTAAATTAAGCAACATGACAATAATTATGTAGTTGACTGCTTTTGCTAGCGAACAAATATACCTCTAAGAGTTCTGATGATCTTTCTCATACTCTGCCCAAGGGTAATTTAAATTTAAAAATGGGTCTTTGACAGTGATGCTTGACTCATGCCCAAGAGCTTTAGAGTTTAAGTCTGCGGTAACCACTATCTACATCTGAAGATCTGAGTGAGAAGCACACACAGGGTGTGTATTACTTCCTACCTGCATTATGCAGCTCTCCTGCTAAAAGGGTTTCCCATTTGCTTTTGTGGCTCAAAGCTAAAAACCTCCATTCCTGACATCCAGGTTATCATTAAACACATCTGACAACTATCCCTTCTCCTCTGTAGATGTCCCTCAACCCACCTCTAGTTCAAATCAAACCAGTCTCTCATTCCATTAGGTGCCTTTCACATCTCCAAACCCCAGTGTCAGCTCATCTACTGCTTCCAAAATTCATTTTGGATGGCTGTCAACTGTTCTCCCTCTGCCTATTCACATTCTGCAGGTGCTTTCAAAGCCAGGCTGAACGCTCTGACCATATAAGCAGACTGCTTAAATTAACCCTGTTTCAGAAGCACCTTTCCCTTACTCTGAATTCTTTCAACATTGATACACACACTGCGTAGCCTGTTTGTTTCCTCTGCATTGTTGAGTTGGCTTCTTAATTTGTATCTGGCTCCTTTGACATGTGCACTTGTTTCTCCAGGGGAGGTTAATCTCATCCATTTCTTCTGAATCTCTCACAGCACCTTGTATGAATCTTTGGTACACTAGGAGTTCACTGCATGCTCACTGAATTGATTTTCATTATACAATGAAAAAATATTGTCCAGTGAACAACATTTTATTAACCCTTTAGAGTCTCCCAAACATCACTTTCTACTGAATTTTTATACTAATCTGAAAATAAGCAAAATAATAAAGATGGCATAAAACGTACAGTTTCTAGGAAACTACCTAGTATTAGATACTAGATACATTTCCCTCTTTTACAGTTAGTCAGTAGGGAGAACCAATATCCAGAAGGTAAAGCAAAATCCTTATCTAAATACGATTACTCAGCAGTACTGATGAAAAAAAAAGAAATGTGTTGAATAGAAATATTTAACTATACTGGTACAAGGAGGACTTTTTCTTTTAAGCATCTGTTACCTTAATTATTATTTTGATCCAAACATCTACATATTGGTAGATAGTCCAAATCAAAGGGGATTTTACTGGATAAAAAAATTGTAAAAGTTAAAATAACATTTAGTTTGTATTTTTAGGCATTAGCACAAAGGAAATACAAACCTCCTGAGAAAGTCTCATAATAATTAAAGATAGTATCTTACGGCCATGGCTCAACTCACTGCGGGCAAAGACCAAAATTTTTATTTCCCATTGATCATGGACTGATGTCTTTGTAAAATACGAAATCATGTTCATGGATGCCACAGTCATGTTAAATTGCTATAAAACTTTCCAAATACTTACTTCCACTTTCTGGACTTATCTTGTGGGTGGGTAACAAATGTTTCATGGATGCCAGCAACTGGTGGACCACCCTTTGAATAGCAGAGGCATGGACTTCACTAGAACAAAAGAATCACACCAGAAAGAGACCTGTTATATTTTCTGACAAGTAGGAAAAAGGAAGACTTTAAAAGATTATATCCAGTAAAAATAAAGCTTTTGTAAAGCAGTATTTGTAGCTGCAGGTGTACCGGTTGGGGCACTGTAAAGGACAGTTACTTAGCAATAATCAAGGCAAAATGTTCTAGGCAGCTGATTCAATTCACTCTGATCAATGTTACCCATGCAAAAGGAAACAGGCCAGGAAGTCCAGGAAAGTCAGCCAACTTTTCCGGGGAAAAGTTGTTTTGCTGGAGGACAGATCCATAGAGCAGATGTAACTGACCAGTCAGTGGGAGGTAGGAAGTCAGGTGTATGAGTGCATAATTCTAAACTTCCCTTGATGGCTAGTGGATGGTTTGGGCTCTGACTTTCAACAGCCCTTCCTTTTCTTCTCCACTTTTAGCACACACCCTGTGGCAGCGACTGAGGGGCAGGAGAGAAGATGATAACGAGGGGACAGAAGGAGCTGAAGTCAGAGCAGTTCTCCCAGGGTAGCCGCCTTGGAGGGTGGTCAGCGCCCAGGGTCTGATCTTCAGCTTTACTGGTGCAAAAATCGTTTTTTGTGAGTGTAGCTGGGGTTGGAGAGAACCAACACCTAGACAGAAGTCAGAAGGGACTGATGTGTAGACCAGAAGGCCAGGTGTTTAACTAATGTCGGAACAGAAATGGCCAATAAACTTCTACTTTTATGTCAGCAGGGGAATGCATGTTCTCCCTGATGGAGCTGCTGTAGGGGAAATTAACAGAAATTGGAAGGTATTTCAAGAGCATGATATTAGAACATCAGGAAACAGAATGCTATTTGGATGACATTAATGGCCAGTGTAATCAAGGATGTGATGCAATTAAATCTCTCTCTCAATTTTCATATTTAGTGAAAAATTTACCAAGCATTTTACTTTGACTTGAAAGATATTCTGTCATTTAAGGGAATAGTGCAATGAGACAATCTCTGTAAGTACAGATTTCACTAAATCAACTCTCAGAGGATAATATTGTTCTCAAGCTCTTTGCAGGCTTCAAAAGTGTTGGTATTATGCACCAAATTTTTTCCTTAAAGGAATGCGTGCATCTGTACGTGTATGTGTATCTAGTCCCTTATGTCCTATGACATTAATATTCTTATGATTTTCAGCAAAAAATATGCATTTTATTTCTCACTGCTCTTAGTAAACTTGCTTGCAGGTTGTACAGTTCAACTTGCTTTTGAAAACAGAAAGGGATATTCCATTCCTGTGACATAAAATATGATTAATAGGTGCTTAGCTTTAATTTCTTATATATATTATAATTATGTGGTTAAGAAAACTCTTATATCCCAATGGTTAACCATTAATATTAGGACAATAAAAAATAAGGAAATAGTAACAGAGCAAATTTATAACACTGAGGTTGGGTACATGCAGTGTAAATTACATCTAACTTAGATGTTGTTACACTAAGAATAATGTAAGAAAATTTATTTCTAACTATGGCAAATCATAAACCTTTAATTAATAACTTATAATGTAATAAGTTTTTACTCTAATTAACTTATCCTACAGAGTTTTATTCTATTATAGTATATATACACACACAATGTATGTCTATATGTATATACCACATGCCTGAATATATGTGTGTTTACATGTATGTGTTTATATAGAGAGAGATGTATGCATGTGTGTCTTTATTTTCCAAACTCATACAGCAATTAATATATATGAGAAACTAAAAATGCAGAGTATGCTTATTCAAAGGCCCTACACAGACAACAAAACTGAATGGATTTTTTAAACCTTAAAATGATTTTTAAAATTCTCCTTTCATAGATCAATGGAACAGAATAAAGAACCCAGAGAGAGACACACACAAACATGTTCAACTGACTTTTGATAAAGATGCAAAACCAGAGGGCCTTCAAGATGGCAGAGGAGTAAGATGTGAAGATCACCTTCCTCCCCACAAATACCTCAAAAATACATCTACATGTGGAACAACCCCTACAGAACACCTACTGAATGCTGGCAGAAGACTTCAGACTTCCCAAAAGCTGTGTGGTGGACAGGGTCTTGGTGCTCCAGCTGGCTGTCAGACCCGAGCCTCTGAGGCGGGAGAGCCAGATCAGGATATTGGACCACCAGAGACCTCCCAGGCCCACAAAGTATCAGTTGGTGAGAGCTCTCCCAGACACCTCCATCTCAATGCTAAGACCCAGCTCCACTCAACGACCAGCAAGCCCCAGTGCTGGACACTCTATGCCAAACAACTAGCGAGACAGGAACACAACCCCACCCATTAGCAGAGAGGCGGCCTAAAATCATAATAAGGTCACAGACACCCCAAAATACACCACCAAACGTGGACCTGCCCACCAGAAAGACAAGATCCAGCTTCATCCACCAGAACACAGGCACCAGTCCCCTCCACCAGGAAGCCTACACAACCCACTAAACAAACCTTACCCACTGGGGGCAGACACCCAAAGCAACGGCAACCACAAACATGCAGCCTGCGAAAAGGAGACCCCAAACACAGTAAGTTAAGTAAAATGAGAAGACAGAGAAATATGCAGCAGATGAAGGAGGAAAGTTAAAACCCAGCAGACCAAACAAATGAAGAGGAAATAGGCAGTCTACCTGGAAAAGAATTGATAGTAATGATAGTAAAGATGATCCAAAATCTTTGAAATATAATAGAGAAAAAACAAGAAACGTTTAACAAGGACCTAGAGAACTAATGAGCAAACAAACAGTGATGAACAACACAATAAATGAAATTAAAAATTCTCTAGAAGGAATCAATAGAATAACTGAGGCAGAAGAATGGAAAGTGACCTGGAGATAAAATAGTGGAAATAACTACTGCAGAGCAGAATAAAGAAAAAAGAAAGAAAAGAATTGAGGACAGTCTCAGAGACATCTGGGACAACATTAAACACACCAACATTCGAATTATAGGGGTCCCAGAAGAAGAAGAGAAAAAGAAGGGGACTGAGAAAATATTTGCAGAGATTATAGTTGAAAACTTCCCTAACATGGGAAAGGAAATAGTCATTCAAGTCCAGCAAGGGCAGAGAGTCCCAAACAGGATAAATCCAAGGAGAAACACACCAAGACACATATAAATCAAACTATCAAAAATTAAATATAAAGACAATATATTAAAAGCAGCAAGGGAAAAGCAGCAAACAACATACAAGGGAATCCACATAAGGTTAACAGCTGATTTTCAGCAGAAACTCTGCAAGCCAGAAGGAGTCGCAAGACATATTTAAAGTGATGAAAAGGAAAAACCTACAATCAAGATTACTCTACCCAGCAAGGATCTCATTCAGATTCGACAGAGAAATTAAAACCCTTACAGACAAGCAAAAGCTAGGAGAATTCAGCACCACAAAACCCGCTTTACAACAAGTGCTAAAGGAACTTCTTTAGGCAGGAAACACAAGAGGAGGAAAAGACCTACAATCACAAATCCAAAACAATTAAGAAAATGGTAATAGGAACATACATATTGGTAATTGCCATAAATGTAAATGGTTTAAATGCTCCAACCAAAAGACATAGACTGGCTGAATGGATACAAAAAGAAGACCTGTATATATGTGGTCTATAAGAGACCCACTTCAGACCTAGGGACACATACAGACTGAAAGTGGGGGGATGGAATAAGATATTCCATGCAAATGGAAATCAAAAGAAACCTGGAGGGCTTTCCTGGTGGCGCAGTGGTTGAGAATCTGCCTGCTAATGCAGGGGACACGGGTTCAAGCCCTGGTCTGGGAAGATCTCACATGCCACGGAGCAACTAGGCCCGTGAGCCACAACTACTGAGCCTGCCCGTCTGGAGCCTGTGCTCCACAACAAGAGAGGCCACGATAGTGAGAGGCCCACGCACCGCGATGAAGAGTGGCCCCCGCTTGCTGCAACTAGAGAAAGCCCTAGCACAGAAATGAAGACCCAACATAGCAATCAATCAATCAATCAATAAATCTTTAAAAAAAAAAAAAGAAACTGGAGTAGCAATTCTCATATCAGACAAAATAGATTTTAAAATAAAGACTATTACAAGAGACAAAGAAGGACACTACATAATGATCAAGGGATCAATCCAAGAAGAAGATATAACCATTGTAAATATTTATGCACCTAACACAGGAGCACCTCAATACATAAGGCAAATGCTAACAGCCATAAAAGGGGAAATCGACAGTAACACAATCATAGCAGGGCACTTTAACACCCCACTTTCACCAATGGACAGATCATCCAAAATGAAAATAAATAAGGAAACACAAGCTTTAAATGACACATTAAACAAGATGGACTTCACTGATATTTATGGAACATTCCATCCAAAACCAAGAGAATACACTTTCCTCTCAAGTGCTCATGGAACATTCTCCAGGATAGGTCACATCTTGGGTCACAAATGAAACTTTGGTAAATTTAAGAAAATTGAAATCATATCAAGTATCTTTTCCGACCACAACACTATGAGACTAGATATCAATTAGAGGAAAAAAACTGCAAAAAAATACAAACACATGGAGGCTGAACAGTACACTACTAAATAACCAAGAGATCACTGAAGAAATCAAAGAGGAAATCAAAAAATACCTAGAAGCAATTGACAATGAAGACACGATGACCCAAAACCTATGGGATGGAGCAAAAGCAATTCTAAGAGGGATGTTTATAGCAATACAATCCTACCTCAAGAAACAAGAAACATCTCAAATAATCAACCTAACCTTACACCTTAAGCAATTAGAGAAAGAAGAACAAAAAAAGCCAAAGTTATCAGAAGGAAATAAACCATAAAAATCAGATCAGAAATAAAAGAAAAAGAAATGAAGGACACAATAGCAAAGGTCAGTAAAACTAAAAGCTGGTTCCTTGAGAAGATAAACAAAATTGATAAACCATTAGGCACACTCATCAGGAAAAAAAGGGAGAAGACTCAAATCAATAGAATTAGAAATGAAAAAGGAGAAGTAACAACTGACACTGAAGAAATACAAAGGATCATGAGACATTACTACAAGCAAGTATACGCCAATAAAATGGACAACCTGGAAGAAATGGACAACTTCTTAGAAAAGCACAACATTCCAAGACTGAATCAGGAAGAAAGAGAAAATATAAACAGATGAATCACAAGCACTGAAATGGAGACTGTGATTAAAAATCTTCCAACAAACAAAAGCCCAAGACCAGATGGCTTCACAGGAAAATTCTATCAAACATTTAGAGAAGAGCTAACACCTATCTTTCTCAAACTCTTCCAAAATATAGTAGAGGGAAGAACACACCCAAACTCATTCTACGAGGCCACCATCATCCTGACACCAAAACCAGACAAAGATGTCACAAAAAAAGAAAACTACAGGCCAATATCACTGATGAACATAGAAGCAAAAATCCTCAACAAAATACTAGCAAACAGAATCCAACAACACATTAAAAGGATCATACAACATGATCAAGTGGGGTTTATCCCAGAAATGCAAGGATTCTTCAATATATGCAAATCAATCAACGTGATAAACCATATTAACAAATTGAAGGATAAAAACCATATGATCATCTCAATAGATGCAGAAAAAGCTTTTGACAAAATTCAACACACATTTATGATAAAAACCCTCCAGAAAGTAGGCATAGAGGGAACTTCCCTCAACACAATAAAGGCCATATATGACAAACTCACAACCAAGATCACTCTCAATGATGAAAAACTGAAACCATTTCCCCGAAGATCAGGAAGAAGACAAGGTTGCCCACTCTCATCGCTATTATTAAACATACTTTTGGAAGTTTTAGCCACAGCAATCAGAGAAGAAAAAGATATAAATGAATCCAAATTGGAAAAGAAGAAGTAAAGCCGTCACTGTTTGCAGATGACATGATACTCTACACAGAGAATCCTAAAGATGCTACCAGAAAACTACTGGAGCTAATCAATGAATTTGGTAAAGTAGCAGGATACAAAATTAATGCACAGAAATCTCTTGCATTCGTATACACTCATGATGAAAAGTCTGAAAGAGAAATTAAGGAAACACTCCCATTTACCATTGTAACACAAAGAATAAAATACCTAGGAATAAACCTGCCTAAGGAGGTGAAAGACCTGTACTCAGAAAACTATAAAACAGTGATGAAAGAAATCAAAGATGACATAAACAGATCGAGAAATATACCATGTTCTTGGGTTGGAAGAATCAATATTTTGAAAATGACTCTACTACCCAAAGCAACCTACAGATTCAATGCAATCCCTATCAAATTACCAATGGCATTTTTCACAGAAGTAGAACAAAAGAATTCACAATTTGTATGGAAACACAGAAGACCCCGAATAGCCTAAGCAATCTTGAGAAAGAAAAACAGAGCTGAAGGAATCAGGCTCCCTGACTTCAGACTATACTGCAAAGCTACAATAATCAAGACAGTATGGTACTGGCACAAAAACAGAAATATAGATCAATGGAACAGGATAGAAAGCCCAGAGATAAACCCACACACATGTTCTCACCTTATCTTTGGTAAAGGAGGCAAGAATATACAATGGAGAAAAGACAGCCTCTTCAATAAGTGGTGCTGGGAAAACTGGACAGCTACATGTAAAAGAATGAACTTAGAACACTCCCTAATACCATAAACAAAAATAAACTCAAAACGGACTACAGACCTAAATGTAAGGCCAGACACTATAAAACTCTTAGCAGAAAACATAGGCAGAACACTTTATGACATAAATCACAGCAAGATCCTTTTTGACCCACTTCCTAGAGAAATGGAAATAAAAACAAAAATAATCAAATGGGACCTAATGAGACTTAAAATCTTTTGCAGAGCAAAGGAAACCATAAACAAGATGAAAAGACAACCTTCAGAATGGGAGAAAATATTTGCAAATGAAGCAACTGACCAGGGATTCATCTCCAAAACATACAAGCAGCTCATGCAGCTCAATATCAAAAAAATAAACAATGAATGCAAAAATGGGCAGAAGACCTAAATAGACATTTCTCCAAAGAAGATATACAGATTGCCAAAAAACACCTGAAAGGATGCTCAACATCACTAATCATTAGAGAAATGCAAATCAAAACCACAATGAGGTATCACCTCACACCAGTCAGAATGGCCATCATCAAAAAAAATCTACAAACAATAAATGGTGGAGAGGGTGTGGAGAAAAGGGAACCCTCTTGCACTGTTGTTGGGAATGTAAATTGATACAGCCACTATGGAGAACAGTATGGAAGTTCCTTAAAAAGCTAAAAATAGAACGACCATATGACCCAGCAATCCCACTACTGGGCATATTCCCTGAGAAAACCATAATTCAAAAAGAGACATGCACCCCAATGTTCATTGGAGCACTATTTACAATAGCCAGGACATGGAAGCAACCTAAGTGGCCATCAAGAGATTAATGGATAAAGATGTGGCACATATATACAATGGAAGAGTACTCAACCATAAAAAGAAATGAAACTGAGTTATTTGTAATGAGGTGGATGGACTTAGAGTCTGTCATACAGAGTGAAGTAAGTCAGAAAGAGAAAAGCAAATACCGTATGCTAACACATATATATGGAATAAAAAAAAATGGTTCTGAAGAACCCAGGGGGAGGACAAGAATAAAGATACAGAGGTAGAGAATGGACTTGAGGACACGGGGAATGGGAAGGGTAAGCTGGGACGAAGTGAGAGAGTGGCATGGACATATATACACTACCAAATGTAAAATAGATAGCTAGTGGGAAGCAGCCACATAGCACAGGGAGATCAGCTTGGTTCTTTTTGACCACCTAGAGCTGTGGGATAGAGAGGGTGGAAGGGAGATGCAAGAGGGAGGGGGTATAGGGATATAAGTATATTATAGTTGATTCACTTTGTTATACAGCAGAAACTAATGCAACGTTGTAGGGCAATTATACTCCAATAAAGATGTTAAAAACAAAAAGGTGCAAAACCATTCAATGCAGTGGGGATGAGGGAAAGGTTTTTCAGCAAATGTTGCTGGAGAAATTGAACATCCATGGGCCAAAAATGGAAACTCAACTAACCCTTATGCCTCTTACAAGAATTACCTCAAAGTGAAATTTAAATGTGAATCCTAATTCTATAAAACTTTAAAAACATCCTAGGAGAAAAACTTTGGGATATAGGTAAAGAATTTATAGACTTGTTGCCAAAACACAATCCATAAAAAGAAAAATTGTTCAATTAGACTTTATCAAAGTTAAAAACTTGTTCTCTGGGAAGGACCATATAAAGATGGTGAAAGATAAGCAACAGACTCAGAGAAAATACAAACCACATATTCAACAAAGACTCATATCTAGAATGAAGAACTCTCAACCTCAACAGTAAAAAAAAAAAAACAAACAATCCAAATAAAAATGGGTAAGACACTCACAGGCATGCTGGCAAAGAGGATATACAGATGGCAAATGGACACCTGGAAGGATGCTCACCATCATTAGCCACTGAAGAAATGCAAATGAAAACCACAATGAGTTACCCCTACACACCTATTAGAATGGCTAAAGTAAAAATAGAGACAACATCAAATGTTGGCAAGGATGGGGAGAAACTGGATCACTCACACGTTGCTGGTGGGGATGTAAGTGGTACAGCCATTCTGGAAAACACTTTAGAAGTTTCTTATAAAGCTAAACATACAAATACAATACAATCCAGCAATTGTGTCTGTGGGCATTTATTCCAAAGCAATAAAAACTTATGTTTATGCCAAAACTATACACAAATGTTCATCATAGCTTCATTCATAATAGCCCCAAGCTGGAAACAGCCCAGATGTCCTTCCATAGATGAATGTTGAACAAACATTGGTATATCCATGCCATGGAATGCCACTCAGCAACAGAAAGGAATAAACTATTGCTATTCACCCAACAACTTGGATTAATCTTCAAGGAATCATACTGAGTGAAAAAAGCCAATCAAAAAAAGTTACATACTTTATGATTCCATTTATACCACATTTTTGAAATAACAAAAATTTAGAAATGCAGAGTATATTAGCGGTTAGAGGGGCTGGGAGGAGAGAGGGTTTGGGTGGGGTTGGTAAAAAAGTGGGAGTGGTTCTCAAAGAGAAAGAAGAGGGGTACAGAACTATACACATGTGATAAACCTGTGCAGAACTAAACACACACAAGGACTAATGAGTAAAACTGGGGAAATCGCCCTAAGACTGGTGAATTGTATCAGTGTCAGTATCCTGATTGTGATATCACACTATAGTTTTCCAAGATGTTACCATTAGGGGAAACTGGGTAAAGGGTACACAGGATCTCTGTTTTATTACTTACAAATGCTCTGAATGCATAATTATCTTAACAAATATTTCAACTAAAGGGGAAAAAAAGCTTTGTTTCCATTGATTTATTGGAGACGTACCATTGTAGAAGACAAAGGTTGCCCTTGGTCAAGGCTGATTCTAGTTCTTTGGTCAGTTTTTCCACGGGCTGTGGGTCTTGTGTGGAGTGTAACCTGCCCACTTAACAAAGCCCAGCCTTGATGACATCATAGTCTCAAAGCTAACCGTTCATGTGAAGTATACAGGTGTTTTTACAGTTGTTTTTCTGCTACACTTTCTTAAGATAGATCCTGTGAAGAACCTTCTCTCTCTCACCTGAGGCCATGCCCAAAGCTCTGGGTGTCTCACTAAGCCCATGCTTTTGGTTTGATTGCCTCGTGGTGCATTCTAGTGGTGCATTCTCTGAATCAACAAGTTTTTTTTTTTTAAGTATGTGGAAGTTTGAGTGTCTTTTCAAGAGCCCACAATGAGTGCTCAGGTCCATTAATTTCACCCAGAATCAGAGATCAGAGTGTACGTTTGTATTTTTGTCCACACCATGAGGCTTGTGGGATCCTAGTACCCTGATCAGGGATGGAACCCAGGCCCCCTGCAGTGGAAGCACAGAGTCTTAACTACTGGACCACCAGGGAATTCCCACTTTTGTACTTTTATAACCACAAGAAGGTCACAGATATTATCAAGACCTTCATGATTATAATAATAAAAATTCCTTCTCTTTGAGCCTATCAATATAGGCTCTGAAATGTATAGAAAAAAATTTCATGCAGTAATAAATACAACTGCAGAGTAAGCCTGCACTGTGTAAAGGGCTTAGTTACACATATTTCTTCCATTCCACAACCCTCAACATTTCTCTCTTTTCTCTTAACTCATGAAGAAAGATGAAAAATAATATTGCCTTGAGTAATGTTCTAGCCTTCCCCTTTGGAGCAGAGGTCCCTCCAGGGCTTCAAGGATATCGATTAATTCAGCAGTGGCAGAGCTTTCCTTTGAGAGTTGCTGTTACTTAGTGTTGAGTGAACTGTCCTCAACAGGGCAGGCTGAAGATTACATGAAAGGAGGTGCCAACAGCTCCTGATTTATCACAAACTCCAGTAGGGAGAATTAAGGCAACCTCACAATTCACTGCTCAGACCTTTCTTGCCTCTGATGATCGTCTGGAATCTTCTTTCTCCCTCAACTGGGCCCTGCTTTGACTCTTCTCCTGAAGTCCTGATACCTCTGCTTCGATGCTGAAACTTGGGAAAAGAAAAAAAATTGCAATATCTTTAGTGCCGTGCAATTACTTAGCGAAGTTCTGCTCTGGCCCTCACTGGCTCTCTAATGAAACTTCCAGCGTGCGTTCACTGGAGCTGGCCTCTGCCGTAGCCAGGGTGAGGCCTCAAAGACTTTTTCATTCTAACATAACCCGAGAACGTTAGGAAACTAGAACAAAAAGGCTGCCCAGCCCCAGCTGCCTAGCTCTGTTGGCCCTAATATCTTATCTTTACAGTTTCCGCGATGATGGGATTGAATCTGGGCACTCTCTAAGAGTTCATTAGACAGAATGTGTGTATATGAAGCTACCAGGAAGATATTTTATAAATGAATGTCGATATTTCCCCTTCCAATGTAATTAGATATTCTGTTTCAATCTAAGGCACTTATTATGCCAAAAAGGAATAATGAAGCTTTCAAACACGATACAGCTGGGCAGATTTCAGCATCCCACAAAAAGCAGCCCTGCCTGCCCTCCAAGCTTTAGAAGGAGACAGCACAGGGGGAAATGAAATCTGACTACTTTGGTGGGGGAGGGAGTGGACCTAAAAAACTCCTGGTCCAAAAAAGAAAGCATGTGGTGTTAGCTGCTTGTCGTCTAAAATTTTAAAAAGCAAAGCAAAATTTAAAGGGGGGGTAAATGGAAGAGTTGAGTTAATCCTCCTACTGCTTTAGAAAAATGCCAACTCAACTCACATACGGTTTTATCCACTAGTTTCCCATCTCTATAGGCTCCACTGAGAAGACTAACATGCTTACAACGTGTGCAGAGAATTTTGATTGCACAGTAGGAGAAAGATGTTGAAACTTAGCTTTAACATCTGTGGAGCTGCCCCAAATACAGCAGAGCTGCTGGGAGGAAGGATCTATTTGGAATCCTGTAGGCGCTGGAGAGACTCAAAGGCTGTTCATCGATGCAATTTAAAGAGAGGTCATACAGGTGACAACAAGACCCACGCTGAACACCTGCTGCCCCTGAAGGTGGGCTCCAGCCGCTCAGTGGGATGGGCTGTTGGGGGCAGAGAGCCCAGGTTGGGGCTAAGGACACTCAGCTGGAACCAGGACTCCTGCTTTGGCTGTGTAATTTGGGCCAAGTTTGACTATTCTGAGCATCTGTACCCTTTCCTCAAAATGGGTGTGGAACCTACTACACTAAGTTGATGAGGAATTTAAATAAGAAGGACAGTATAACATGCCCAGCACGTGGTCATGATCAATAAATATTAGCCCCTTCCCCAGACCTGTTTCCTTAGCAATGCTCCCATCATCTAAAGCAATGCTTTGTTAACTCATACACCAAATATGCTAGAAACACCTCATATTTTAGAAAGAACTTTGTGTACATTTGATATTCTTTCTGGTAAATTGAGTAAGCACTCTTTAAGAATATGTAAACCTAGATTTCCTGATAGACTCTGCATTAGATAGTTGATTGGAGCGAACACACCAGCCAATACCCTTTTTAATCTTGGGGTGCCCAGTTCTGGGCTTTTGTCCTTGGAGCCCTCAGTTTAATTACTCAGCTCAGAGCTCAGAGGAGCTGTATGGGTCCAGCCCTGGGTGAGCCAGCTCGCTAAGATAGCAGGAGTGGGGAGGGCTATGCATCTCCTGTCCTTTCCACTCTTCCATCTGGCAGGAGTTGGGGCCATGAGCAGGGGGGCATGATCAATGTTGATGACGTAACTGGGCTTCCTGTAGAGACTTACCCAGTTCACATCTGGATTCTCTCTATTCAGGAGTGTACATATGGTATTTGTCTTTCTCTTTCTGACTTAGTTCACTTAGTATGATAATCTCTAGTTGCATCCTTGTTGCTGCAAATGGCATTACTTCATTCTTTTTTATGGCTGAGTAGTATTCCACTGAGAAAGAAAAAGACAAGTACCATATGATATCCCTTATATGTGGGATCTAAAATATGACACAAATGAACCTATCTACAAAGCAGAAACAGACTCACAGACTGGTGGTTGCCAAGGGGGAGGGGGTTGGGGGAGGGCTGGAGTGGGAGGCTGGGGTTAGAGGATGTAAGCTTTTATATGTAGAATGGATACACAACAGGGTCCTACTGTGTAGCACAGAGAACTATATTCAATATCCTATGATAAACCATATTGGAAAAGAGTATAAAAAAAGAATGTGTATATATGTATAACTGAATCACTTTGCTGTACAGAAGGAATTGACACAACTTTGTAAATCGATTATACTTAAATAAAAAATTTTAAAAAAAGAGTATAGGCATTTGAAAAAAATTAGCAATTTGCAAAATATCTGCACAATAATAATAACATCAACATTTACATGACAGGCCCTACTCTCTCTAGGCTCATTATATGTATGAACTTACACCATCTGCCCAGCAACCCAGCGAAGGAGGTACTGTTATTATCCTCATTTTAGGGATTAGGAAACTCGGACCCAAGAGAGAGTCAGTGAATTATTCAAGATCCCAGAGCCAATGGCAAGGATCAGAATCCAAGGCAGACCTGCTCCTGAGTCTGGGCTCTTGAATGTTAATTTGCTTAATTGATTGATATCCCATGGATCGTTTGTACAATTTTCTTGCTCAGAGAAAAGCCCTTTCCTAATCCCAAGCTTAAACCCTTAGGTTTATTTGTTCAGTGTTGGTGAAGGGTATTAAATAACTGGAATAGTCTCAGCCAAAAGCAGTTATGACTTCGTTGGAAATTCAGGTGTAGGAAGCCTTGTTGATTTTATTTTTAAGTGAAATAACCTTTCAGTTAGTTTTATTGGTGGTGATGATTTTTCAGGGATTTGTTCAACGGCAGATAAATCCCAGTGAAGTTAATCATGTTGTGCCACGAAGAAAAGTCTAGTACTTTCATTAATTGTCTCTTGGGTTGTAAAAGCCTAACCACAGAGCATTCCACTGATATCACCCATAGGCAGAGCCAGAGGGGTGGGCTTTGGGCTAAAGCAGAGCCTCTGGGAGCCACTTAACTGTAATTTCAGGAGCATAGGGAAGTGATAGGAAGACAACTATAGTAAAAATAAAGTGACACAAGTAACATCCATAGTCACTCCTCACATGGCGCTCATTGCATCGAGCCTGTTGTCTGCCCTAACATGCAGTAACTCATTCAAGGTGGCCCTAGGAAGGAGGTCTGGTTCACGCCCCCATCTTATCATTATCTGGTAATCTTACAGAATTCTAGGTTATCCCCGTTTTACCCAAAGCAGAACACTTCGTGGCCATTTGGCTTTGGTGTAGGTCTGAATGTCACCATTGACTAGGAGGATGACCATGGGCAAAGCAGCTCAAGCCTCTGACGCTCAGCTCCCCCTTCTGCCCCCCACAAAGGGCAGTGCTGATAGTCCCCGGGATCGTGCGTGGGTTACACGAGGCGACGCAGGGACTGTGCCCACAGTTCCCGGCTCAAGGTGGCCAGGACATGAGAAGCCCTTGTTATTATCTGGAATGTCCTAGAAAATGATCCAGCTAAGACAGTTATTTAAATTTTACCTACAACCCGATTTTTTTCTCAGAGCAGCTTTTGATGATGAAACCAGAGTCAGGTACTGTATTAATCTCCTAGGGCCTCCCCAGCAAGTACCACAAACTGGGTGGCTGTAACAACAGGAACTTATCCTCTCACAGTTCTGGAGGCGGAAAGTCAGAAATCAAGGTGCTGGCAGGGCCATGCTCCCTTTAAAGCAGGAGTCCCCAATCCCCGGGCCTGTTAGGAACCAGGCCTCACAGCAGGAGGTGAGCGGCGGGCTAGCGAGTGAAGC
Organism: Balaenoptera physalus; assembly: GCF_965194825.1. Lineage (NCBI taxonomy): Eukaryota > Metazoa > Chordata > Mammalia > Artiodactyla > Balaenopteridae > Balaenoptera > Balaenoptera physalus. Next base: position 171,747,347 of record NC_138890.1, read on the forward strand.
TTCATCTGCGGTTCCCCATCGCTTGCATTACTGCCTGAACCATCCCCCGACCCTGGTCCATGGCGCCAAAAAGGTTGGGGACCACTGCCTCCTCCTGTGTGTGTCTGTGGCTCTTCTCTACCACTTAAAATGAATGGATTTGAGCCACTCTAATGACATCTTCTTAATTTGATTACTCTGCAAAGTCCCTACTTCTAATAGTATGATATTCACAGGAACCGGGATTGGGACTTGAACTTATCTTTTTGAGGGACACAGTTCAACTCCTAGCAGGTGCCCTGAAGATTTGGCTAACAGACCTGTCACTGATGAGGTTGGGGATATAAATCTACAAAGGAAACCATTTCTATTAACTCTGTAGAAAGAAAACACCAGTTTGGGGTGACTGTTTGCCAGTTTTGCTTAGTTTATTTTTTTCTGATTCAAATGTGTTCTTTCTCAAGAGCTGCAAATTCACAATGTAATTTTTGGAAATCTCAAGATTACACTGAGAAAAGAAAACATTGTTCATTTATGAACACTAAACACTCAGCTAATAACAATGGAAAATGTTTGATCGATTCTACCCCAACCAACCTTCACGTTTTGATGTGTTCCTATTTGTTCTTTGCCTACCTACAAGGCAGCACTTTACTGCGGTGTTTAGAAGACCTGGATGCAATTAGCATCAGTATCTATCTACATCTGCGGAGGAGAGAAAAATTAAGTCATTGAACAATTCTGATCCTTACTGGAACTTGTATAATTAGTCCAAAGCAATTGCTTAAAAAATTCAATGCTGAAAGCCTTTCCTCCCTTACTTTTTTATGTTGACAGTATTGTGGAACATCGTTATTCACATCTAGGAGGCAACTAATGGAACCAAGTTCTGTGCACTTGACAGATGGCCAGTGCAACCTCTAGGCAGGGCTGCATCTTCCAAGCCATTCTGTTCTGAGTGGGCATCCATCCCCTCCAGTGTTTACTGCAAAACCACAGGAAGGGGTGAGATCAGAGTGATCACTGCTGCTGGCAGGGAGGGATTCTTTCCCCCTGGAAGCACAGGTGGGTCAAAGATCACCCCAAATATTCAGTTTACTCATAGGAAAACTAAAGTCCAATCAGAGAGCTTGAGTGAAGATAGGTCTGAAGTCAAGTCCTGATAGTTGAAAACCCCAAACCCTTCGTCAACCTCACTTTCCCTCTGCCCAAGACAACCGGTCAATTGCTTTCTGTCTCTACAGATTTGGCGATGATAGATATATCATATACATGGCATAAATGACGAATGAATGATTATTTGAGGCCCTTTTTCCACCAGGGCTATTCCCACTTTTCATATTATATTCTGATCTCCCAACTAGTGTTTTTCCAAGTGGCAGGTGGTGATATAAAACATTGCAGTTTACCTTTACTATTTTTATGTTCTGCCTGATGAATTCTGTTTCATTGGTTAAGTCTTACTGAGCTTCTTCATAAGCCAGGCTCTCCATTGGTCCCTGAGACACCCCGACGTAGGAGATGGAGATGGGTGTTCCCACAAGTAGTTTAAGTTCTAGGAAGGATGCGATGCACATAATATCAATATAGCCCAGTGATTCCTCCGCCTTAGGTCTGCTGGGCCATCCTGGGTGTGTGAAAATCCTCATAAAGGGATACAGTAAGTCCCCTACATACGAACCTTCAAGTTGCGAACTTTCAACGATGCGAACGTGTGTTTGCATGCCCAATCACGTAAGTTAGTTCACATGTCTGGTGTACATTGTCACGTGCGTGCATCCTCTACAAGTGGTTGCGCTTTTGTGTACTTTACTGTACAGGACTGTATAGAGTACAGTAGTTCAGTATCTTTATTTCCAGCTACATCTGCAAGAGGATGACTTCATTGAACTCCTTTTTGTGCAACACGAGGAGTTTACTAATGAAGACCTGAAGGAACTGGAGGCCCAGAGAAAGGACAAAGAGAGACAAGAGGAAGAAGTAACTGAAGAACTGAAGAGATTCATCATGCAGGAAACGGCAAGGGAAGTTTCTTTATTTGAGGAGGCACTGTTAGTTTTTGAGGCACAGGACCCAAACGTAGAACGGTACATGAAGGTTGCAGCAGTCATTCAGAATGCAATCCAGTGCTACCGTGTCACCTATGATGAGAAAAAAAGAGCTGCTACCCAGACATCACTGGATCGTATTTTCAAGAGAGTAGATAGAATTGAATCCAGCAAGGAACCAGAACCTGTGCCATCAACGTCAGGCGTGAGTGAAATTGCAGCTTGCCCTCCATCTCCTATTGCTGAGGATACTTCAGCTCTCCCATCTCTCACCTCCTCTCCCTTCTCCAGTCAGTAACTCTTCTTGCCTGTTCACTTGATGCCAACCCCTGGATGCCAGCTGTTGTACTACTGTACTTTTCAAGGTACTGTACTATAATATTAAAAATGTTTTCTTTATTTGTTGTTTGTTTTTTCTGTATTATTTGCATGAAAAGTATTATAAACCTATTACAGTACAGTACTATATAGCCGATTGTGTTAGTTGAGTACCTAAGCTAACTTTGCTCGACTTACAAACAAATTGGACTTACGAATGCGCTCTCGGAATGGAACTCGTTCGTATGTAGGGGACTTACTGTATTTAGGAAAGACATTTGAATGGAGATGAATTTGAACATCATTCATTCTAATTAAATGAGTGTTTTGTTTTGTTTTTAAACAGAGGACACTGGAAGGAATTGGTGAAATAGAACATACTTTTATTTTAGTGATTGTTAACTTTCAACTTCAGTAGGAAAAAAGAATGAGTGAATTAAGTTTTCTTAGAACTTAGCCATCATTAATTCATTATGCAAATATTTATTAAGTGCTTACTTGGTGAACTGTGCAGCCCACAGGGCCCTGTACTTTGAAGGGCCCCATGCTTGATTTAATACTCTACTGTCACTGTCTTAAATTCTTAGTAATTTTGAATAAATGGGCCTTCATTTTCATTCTGCACTGGGCCTTGCAAATGATGAAGCAGGTCCTGGCCAGGTGTCAGGTACTCTGCTGGCCTTGGGGGGGCCCTCAGGGTCAGATATGATTCCATCCTTGAGAGATGGCCTCACTGCTGTTGGCTTACCTTTGCTTTCTGATCTCTGATGAACCTAAATCGAAAGGAAGTTGTTTCTATTTACAAAGATTTATGCTTTATAGATAAATACTTTTTGACTTGAAAACATTCAAAAATGTAATTTTAGTAAAAAAAAAAGGGAGGTTGCAAACAGCCATCCTAATGGGTACGTAGTGGTATCTCATAGTGGTTTTGATTTCCATTTCCCTAATGACTAAACATGTTGAGAATCCTTTCATGTGCTTATTGGTCATCTGTATATAAAATGCCCCTTCAAGTTCATTGCCTGTTTTAAAAATTGAGCTATTTATCTTTTTTGTGATCCATATTATCTTTTTAAAAGTACTGCCTGCATTTCACTTGTTCTGCTGCTGTCTTTGGGACCACTAGCTATCTGCACCTCAATCTTCTTCTTAGGATGGTGATATTACTTGAGATCTTCTTCTGGACACTGCAGTGCACTATTTTCAGGAGGAGGTTTTTCCATGGGGCACTTTTTCATGGGCCTCACTTAATTCTGCAGGCAAGATTTAGTTATTAGCTAACAGACAGGAAACACAGGGCCCTGCTTTTTGTCTACGTGAGAGACACTACAGTTCCCAACTCAAGGCTGTCACCTGCCTCCTGATCTCTATGGCCAAGACAGTGTCTCTCCTAGGCTGAGTGTCTGGTTATCTCACCAGTGCCATTCTTGTCACCACACCTGCCCACTGCCCTTGACTCTGGGCTATTCTTCCTCACTCTCTGCCAGGTTGTCCACTCCGGTGCCTTGCGAAGAGTGGGTCCTGTGAGGTGGGTGGGTGCAGAGGCGGTGGCAGGAATTGGCTCTAAGCTTTTCTAGACATTCTCTGTGTCATGGGATCGGGAGCTGGGGCTGCAGTGACATGAGGCCTTCAAGTTAATGTGATATCCCCAAAGATTTAGCCATTAGACTGTCTATCTGCATTATCAGTATTGTGAGGTTTTTCATCTTATTAGTTTTCTGGTGTCTTTAAAGGTGTTTGGGGAAAAAAAAGTTTAGAGAGGATTGCTAGGCAGAAACATATCAAACTCCATTTCAAAATATAAAGCATGTCTCGGCATTCTAGTAAGATAAGGTATAGGCCCTCTAGTGTTTTGAAAAATGTATAACGTATTTTGTTTCCTATGGCTAAGCCAAGGGGAGGTGCCTTGATCATACAGCTGTCATGTATACAATGGGACAGTCACCCACTTTGAGACAGTTTTGTAATGAAGTCCTTCTGGTCCTTCGAGAGCTAATCATCTTCAGTGGGATAAAAGAAAGACCTGCCACAGCTTTTTGGGGAATAATGTTGTAATGAATTGCTAATCATCGATCAGGTCTGGTAAGTACCGGGTGAAGGCTTTATATCCTTGAAACCAATCCTTCACTGCACTGGAGTCACACTGATGAAGAAGCCCAGAATTAGAAATGACACTTCTTTAAATGCAAATGGCTCTGTGCTGTCAGCTCCAAGAAGCCACTTTCTCCTGATGGATAATTCTTGGGGTCATTTGCTGCCACAGTAAGTGGGCCATGGCAGCCTCTCCCCTTCCTTCACCAGCCGGCAAATAGAGGAGTTATTGGGAGAGAGGAGCGTTCCGTTCCTGACACCATGTGCTGTCTATTCAGCATAATGTTAATATAGCCGTAGAGCCAGGCTCCAAGGCACAAATATTCATCAGCAGAGAAGGGAGTTGGAAGATGTGTTATCCATTTTCTAGAGAGGCTTTGATTTGCAGATTTCTCCTCTAGGACAGGCGCTCTGTCACTAGTGCCTCTCTCCCCAATCCATGGAAAAGATAAAGATTCTATCTTATAAGTGTATGTGGCACCAGGGAGTACTAGATTGAACAGGAAGTGTACAGGTGTTGGAGCAGAATCCCAAATACCTTATTCACGTGCCGAACATTTATTTGTTCTGTGTTGCAGGTTGGTTCTCGGATGTGCACTCTGAGATGGAGATTCGTGCATTGGGACCTTTATTAGGGACTGTTTGGGGGATTGACACCTATGGGAGGGAGGAGAAGGAGGAAGGACTGGACAGAGAGAGAAGCTGACCTGTGACGCAGGCCTGACAAGGTCCTTGGCAGACCTTCCAGGATGCTCTACAGACAGGGTGGTTCTTCAAGGTGTCCCAAGGTGGGGAGAGGGGGCCATGGCTTTATTGCCCCGTGTTGGTCACTCATGGGATGGGGCTGCATTTGGAAGGAGGCAATTTTTTGGCCCAGGCAGTCACCCAAAAAGACTGACAGCGGAGAGCTGCCTGTTGGGCACTGAGCCCAGGACCTGGGGACTCCTCGTTGCCAAAGAGAGTCTGGATGGCATTTGACAGCATCCACTAAACCGTGTGGCATTGGGAAGTTCCATGCCCACTAATGGCCTCAGTGTCTTTACAGAATCATACAATGTACGATTATAACACACCTACCTCATAGAATGGTAAAAGGGGACCTTAAATGACAGAACACTCATGAAATGTTTAGCTCAGTAAGTGCAGAATTCTTCCTCAATATTGACTCTGAAAGATGAAAGAGCAGACATCATGGTTTAAAGAAGGCTCCAACCTGGCGTAGATCCTACAAACTCTCTTCTTATGAGGGCAGATTTTTTTTTTAACATATTTATTGGAGTATAATTGCTCTACAATGTTGTGTTAGTTTCTGCTGTATAACAAAGTGAATCAGCTATACGTATACATATATCCCTATATCTCCTCCCTCTTGTGTCTCCCTCCCACCCTCCCTATCCCACCCCTCTAGGTGGTCACAAAGCACAGAGCTGATCTCCCTGTGCTATGCGGCTGCTTCCCACTAGCTGTCTGTTTTACATTTGGTAGTGTGTATATGTCCATGCCACTCTCCCACTTCATCCCAGCTTACCCTTCCCCCTCCTCGTGTCCTCAAGTCCATTTTCTACATCTGCATCTTTATTCCTGTCCTGCCCCTAGGTTCATCAGACCCATTTTTTTTTTTTTTTAGATTCCCTATATATGTTTTAGCATACAGTATTTGTTTTTCTCTTTCTGACTCACTTCACTCTGTATGACAGACTCTAGGTCCATCCACCTCACTACAAATAACTCAGTTTCGTTTCTTTTTATGACTGAGTAATATTCCATTGTATATATGTGCCACATCTTCATTCATTCATCTGTCGACGGACACTTAGGTTGCTTCCATGTCCTGGCTATTGTAAACAGTGCTGCAATGGACATTGTGGTACATGACTCTTTTTGAATTATGGTTTTCTCAGGGTATACGCCCAATAGTGGGATTGCTGAATCATATGGTAGTTCTATTTTTAGTTTTTTAAGGAACCTCCATACTGTTCTCCATAGTGGCTGTATCAATTTACATTCCCACCAACAGTGCAAGAGGGTTCCCTTTTCTCCACACCCTCTCCAGCATTTATTGTTTATAGATTTTTTGATGATGGCCATTCTGACTGGTGTGAGGTGATACCTCATTGTAGTTTTGATTTGCATTTCTCTAATGATTAGTGATGTTGAACATCCTTTCATGTGTTTGATGGCAATCTGTATATCTTCTTTGGAGAAATGTTGATTTAGGTCTTCTGAGGGTAGATTCTTAAATGTAAATTACTTCTTTGCCCACCACAACCTTGTTATGAATTGAAATTCATTCCCCAGTAATATTTTCTGACCCCTCCTCCTTGGGGGTGGGGGCTGCCTTTTAGGTGAACTACTTTGTATTATAATAGCTTCCTATGGCTGCTGTAACAAATTACCATAAAGTTGGTGACTTAAAGCAACACACATTTATCCTCTTAAAGTTCTGGAGGTCAGAAGTCCAAAATGAATCTGATGGTGGCTAAAGTGAGCATGTCAGTTGGCTGATTCCTTCTGGAGGCTCTAAGGGACAATTCATCCCTGGTGTTTTCTAACTTAAGAAGGTCATGCTCATTCCTTGGCTTATGGCTCTGCGTCACATGCCTTTCTTCCCCTGCTTCCCACGTCACCACCTCACTTTCTTCTGTTCTGTAGTCAACTCTCCTTACGCCTTCCTTTTACAAAGACACTTGTGATGGCATTTCAGGCTCACCTGGAGAGCCCGGGATAGCCTTCTTACGTCAAGATCCTTAATCACACTTGCAGTGTCCACTTTGCCATGTAAGGTAACATTCATGGGATCCAGAAATTAGGAGTTGGATCTCTTTGGGGGCCATCATGCATCCTGCCACACCCCCCGGCTCTTTCAGTCTTTTAAGACCTATGGTCATCTGCCGGTACTGGCCTGTGGGCTCTGGGAGGACAGGGAAGCTCATCCGGATTTTACCTTCAGGACAAGCATATGCCACACACAAGGGATGTTCCAAAAACACTTACCTCGTTGAATCCGAAGCTTATTATCCCTACTCCAAAGCAGTAACTCATTGTGAGGAACTAACCAATCTGACGAGGGCCCTGTAGGTGAGAGGCTAAGATAAAAGGTGTTTTCATTTTTTGCAGATGCAGCAGAGTCGCCCAGGGCCATTGGCGGTCCTTCTGTGCCCTGCCCTGAATTCACGGCCAGGGACAACTCCACCTTCAGTGACCAGGGGGCTCCTTTGCATGGGGTCAGACCACTGCACCAGTGTCGATTTGCAGGACTTTTTTTTCTGCTTACATCATTCCTTATTTCCACCTATAATTTTACATACCAGGGTACTAGTTTCTTGCTTTGTTCAGCTTCAGTACAAAGTAGAACTTAAAAAAAATAAAAGATTTTAGAATTATTTAGGCTATTTTAATCAGCCCTTCCTTAATGTAAACCTTCAAAGATTGAAGCAGCGGCTTTCTCTTCTCTGATTTGTAGCCAGACTCCCTGTCTCAGGGCTACTTACCCAGTGGACACTTACTAAGCAGTGAAAAGAAGAAAATGAAGGAAAGAATGAATTGTCAAATAAAAATTCTTTAAAAAGAAAAGAAGGAAAATTAAAATGAATAATGTGGATACTTCTGACAACACAAGTGGTTATGAAGATTGTCTTGGGGCCTGGGAAGTAGACTCAAGGCACACACTCAGTTGCTCATTTGACTGGGATGACACAGGCTCCAGGAGCACAAGTTCCACTGTGACCAAGCAAGTTGTCACATAAGAGCTCATTTGGTGACACCCATCATTTAAAGCAGAGTTTACTCTTCTCAAGGTGTCTTGGCAGGGATGAGTTTTGACTCGGGCCTTGGGTCCAGGCAAGAGTTGGATACTAGGGCATCACAGCTGAGCAGGGGGCAAATCAGCAAAAGCACGGGGTTGGGGGGTGCTGAAGTGAGCAGGGGGCTATGATGAGGAAGGAGTCCTGGGAAGAAGCTGCTCTGATGGGAACAGACAGCTCAGGTCAGGGGCTCTGGGGAAGAGGGGATTTCAGACCACAGAGAGTGGAATTCTGGCACGAGGAGTGTGATTGTCTCTGAGGTTTGTTTGCCCCCAACTCTGTTTCCTTGGAAGACCTCCTGTCTCCCAGCTGCTGGGGGGCCAGTTGAAGGATGGTTTGTCATGCTCTGATCCCGGGGCTGCAGGGAAGCCAGTCTTTGCAACACAGCCCCTTGACAAGGACGAATCAACCAGAGGGGCAAAGGACGCCAGCTGGACCAGTTAGAATCTTCCATGGGTAACTTTATCAATGTTGCAGGCAAGAAGTGACTTTTTTGGCAACGGGCTTGCTAAGTCAGGAGCTGGAATCTGAATCTGTAGCTGATGCAACTCATATCCGATGACTTTTCTAGAGAGACCCTAAAGCTCCAGCCTGGGGATAGAGCTGATTTCCTTTTATGTAACAATGAGGGCGAGCAATGTCCCGCCCCATCCTGCTGCTGCCGACCACATTCCGGGGGCGGCACTTGTAACTCCTCCTTTCCCAGTTCCGCAAGGATTCACCCCACCAGCGTTCCATTAAGCGCCTCGTGTCTACGAAGCACTGGGTCCTGCTAAAGTTCTCATTAAGGAAGGAAACATGCCACTTCCTTGTAGATGTTTGCAGGTAGGTTGAGAAAGGTAAGAAAAGAACTGGCCCAAAGAAACAAGTTGAAACACACAAACTCAGCGTTGCCAAGAGAGATTTTCGATGGCAAATGTATCAGATAGGATGGCTCATCCAGCAGAGTGCATTTTATCAAGCTGAATCCAGAGGGTTATGTCCACTTGGAATATGCTTGTATGAGACCCCTTCTTCTTCCAGGCATGTAGGGAAATGAACTCAGTATCTGATTAAATATGACATGGGGACTTCCCTGGCGGTCCAGTGGTTAAGACTCCGCACTTCCACTGCAAGGGGCACAGGTTTGATCCCTGGTGGGGGAACTAAGATCCTACATGCTGCATGACACGGCCAAGAAAAAAAAAAAAAAAAAAATGATATGAATCACAAAGTAAAATATGGTTAGGAGAAAGAAGAGGCAGGGGTGAAAGAAAGGAATAGACTGGAAATAACATAGAGTTAATAAAATATAAATTGGTTCACAAAACTTTGTTTGGACATTGTATTTTATAAATTTAGCCTTATTGTGAACACACGTCAGAAGTTTGTTTGTTGTTTTTCCTCAGTTGAGAGCCATTCACGCTGAGTCCTACACAATCAGTGGTAGCAAGAATTATGCAACTCCAGGTTCTAGTTTCTCAGGCCTGTTTCCCACTGGGCTGCCTTACTTTAACCAATCTTTTAGGTTAAGCACTTAAGGTGGGGAATATCTTCTGAAATAAGCACCCACAATACATGCGTCGTGGCTCTGTTGTCTCTCCATCTTTGGGGGAAGCATTGTGATAAAGCCCCCATGAAACCAAGCATAATAACTTTGAAGATGAGCCCACATTATGCTTCATAACAAGGCCAGCAAGACTCATCAGAACAGTAATCTGAAGATGCTTTTTCTCCATCAGTAGTAACTCATTCCAGGACAGCCTGAGTTCAAGGCGGGGGCCCACAGAGAACACTGCAAAGCTTCTTGGAACACTTCAGCCCAACAAGACAGAGAGTGCACGCTACACTGTGACTTTTGTGGAAATGAAGAAAAATGACTTCAAATAGTTAACAATTGTCCCTTGTTTCTCCCACTAAAAAAAGTCAACACTAAGCTTGTATTCTGGCTTTATAGGGGACAAAATGTAATGTTATCAATTCTGAGATTCAAACTAAATGCTAAACTTTCAGGAGCATGGAAGTTTGAAAAATATTTTCTGTCTTAAAATAACAAGAATTTTTGTATGGTAAGACCTAGAATCACAGTAATTAACCTGGTAAGGATATTTAAAGTTTTTTGAAAGGCAGTTGAAGAAAGAATAAAGAAAGCATTTAAGAAACGTAAGAGTAGAAATCATTTTCCACTTTGGAAAACTGGAAGAGAGACAAGTCACATGTTTATAGTTTTCACTTTTATGGGCAATATGCAAGTAAAATACACATGTAGAAAATTAGGGTGCTTTATGCTATGAAAATACAGTGAAGAGTCAATAAGTTATAGAGATTTTCCTCTGTCAATTCATTTTTCATTGGGTTCTAAATTTCAGCCATGTGGTGATTTAGTGGAATTTTGGCTTTATTTGAATTTGTATGAGCAGGATGGCTTCAGGAGAGGCAATTGCCAACCAGTCAGAAGACATGATTATGCTTTTAACCCCTTGGATCTCTTTCCCTGAGAGAAGAGGAAAAGTAACTCCCAATACATCTGGGGGTGTTTTTAAAACATGTGGTTCACAGCTATGGTGGACCCTCAGGATGGGTTTTCAACCCATTTCTAGAGTCCAGAGGTTGGAATCTCAACCAAGAACTCTGTTTCCTTGGCTTCTTGGTTCCCAGTTCTGCCACTTGATGCCCTCCTGGGAGACTCTGAATTGGAACTGAGTTACATGAGGGAAGGCAAGGTGCTAAGTCCCCCTTTGTTGGCGTCAGATGGTGACAGAAATGGCACAAATCTGTAGCCTGAAAACATGGCTGCAGCTTCCGAATTCAGTAGGTAACTTCCGAGGGCTGCCTGATGCTTCAGCAGCAGTGGTGGGACTTCTCTGATTTTGGCAGAAGTGGTGCAGTTCTGAACTCAGCAGCAGTGCAAACAATTCCTTGATTTACTATGGAAGAGAACAGTTTGGCAACTGGGCATTGCTCCTGGAAAAGTCACTGGAGCCTGCTTCCCCAGCCTTCCTGACAGTTTGTGAACATATGCTTCCTTGTATTAAGCTCCTTTTTACTGAAACCTACTAGAGTGGATGATGTTACCAGAAGCTAGACCCTAACCAGGGCCTAAGTGAAGAGCTGGCCAGAAATGAACCCCAAAAGACTGAAAGTTACATCCTTCTAGGTATACACACATATTCCTTTGTGCAAAGAAGGCAGATCATGAGAAGCACAGACCTGGTTTAAAGGGACTAGGGCACATCGATTCATACAACCCTGGTGAGACATAAGTAGCTATTGTCACACCTGAGTGAGGTTAGGGATCTCCAGGCTTCTCCATGAATAGCTTGGTTGGGACAAAGCCGCTGACCTTTCTTCAGAAGGTTTGCTGCAGACCCAGCAGGACTCCATACAGGAAATATTCCTGTCAATGTCGTGACTTTGGGACTTATGCACATTACAAGAGGCTAGTTTAACAAGGCTGGGGTCTTTGGCTAGAAATTGTATATGGAGTTAGTAGGATATGCTTCATAATTAAAATCATGGTCAATTTAATTCTTCTCACTCCAAGGGCTGCCCACATCAGGGATCATGAGACCTCTTTCGATAAAATGCACTTTCTAACTTTTAGAAAGAGTGTTTATGGTAGGGGCCAATTTTCCACACATGAGACTCATTAATGATGGTGATTGCAACTACACGAAGCAGTATTATAGAAATTCTTGTTTAATATATTTTCTTGCATGGAGATCAATTTCAAAGCATGCAGAAATGTTGAGTATCTAGGGCTTGCACCAATCACCTCATGTATTGTGAAATAGGGGGAGTTGCATTGTGGGTGAGGGCACCAGACTTCTAGCTGTGGTTCTGAATAATCTAATTAGCTATATGGTCTTGGGAGAGCCATTCACCTCTATAAGTCTCAGCCTTTTTATTTGTAAACTTTATGATGTACTAAAGTGACAAGGCTCCTTTCACCTGAAAAGCTCTAAGATTCGTTACATGTATCCATTTGAAAAGTCTTTGCTTTTTAAATATGCTTCTAAGAGTTTTCATTCCTTGGGTGGAAAAAACAAAACTCCATCGAGTATGAAAAAGTTAATCTTGTAGTGAAAAGAGAATTGGCACTGGAGTAAAAGTTTAGTGTAAAACTTAGCTCCTGAATGACCTGGTTTTGTGACCCTAGGCAGCTTAATGAATTCTTCAAGGCTCTTTTTAAAAATAATAATTCTTTTTTCTGTTTCCTGCAGTCACTGTGCTGAGTAAATATACCATGAATTGACAGTGTTGACATTAATAAAGTTTACTAGTGAGAAAACACGTTAAAGAAAAGGGAAATACAAATTACGCACTGGGGGAGAAAATGTGCACAATACAACTGACAAAGCAATCATGCCCAAAATATATAAGGCAGAGAGAGAGAGAGAGATAAATTGACTGAGGAAGAAACAGATGGAGAGATATTAAACATCGTGAGTGACCAGGAAAATGCAATTCAAGACAATGATGGGATATCATTTTGCATCCGTTTGGATGGCAGTAATTTTAAAAATCTGAAAATACCAAGTGCTGAAGGGAATGTAGAAATATAGGTCTTCTTACCCATTGAGAGTGTAAGGTCTACACTGGTGCAAGTGTTTTGGAAAACAGTGTGACATTATCTCTACAGTGAATCATTCACATACCCAGTATCCCAGCACATGCAACTCCGTTGACCACGGGGACACCTGGCACATGGATGAGAGAGGCATGTACAGAGATGTTCACGGCTGCCCCGCTCACCAAAGACTGGAGACATCAACCAAAGAATGGGCAAATCAACTATCCACAGTGGAACAGCAGTCAAAATGAATGAGCTACAATTGCACACAACAATATCAAAGGATGTTAGCTAAGTTAAAAAAGTAAGTACCCAAAATTTACATAAAACATACTTTTCTTATAAGGCAAAACCAGCTAAAATGAAAAAAATATATATATATAAACATTAAGAGTACATAAAATTGCAATAAAACTACTAAAAGATGATCAAGGCAAGATCAAACATAGGAATCAGGGTGTGGTTGTTCTGGATGGGGATCTGGGGGCCTGTGGATGTTAGATAAAGGTTATTGCTAAGATCTGAGGTTTTGGGGGGAGGTGGAATTGTAGATGTTTATAGCATTGTTAAAACAACTAACTAAGTAAATAAAAAATAAAGCAAACCACGCATGGGCTAATGATGACAGTGTGTCATGAGGCGAAAGTTATGATTAATCCAATTCTTGCACCTGGAGTCCAAAAGAAGGAAATTCACATGTGGCCTTTACAGCATCCGCCCCATATCAGGTGTTCGATGTTACTATGATCGCCACCCACTGTGAAACTATGACAGCTTCAGACACACCCACAATTCTGCCAAACAGGGGACGTTCAGTTTTGCCAATGGCTTCCTCTCTCTTTTGTTGAAGTATATTTTCTCTCCATTCATATGACTTCACTTCAGTAAGATCAGTCCTTGAGAATTGCTGCCTAAGTATACAAGGTCTGAGGCTCTTTATAAGGGTCTACACACTCCAAGGCTTTAGACACAAATACAGACCAGACAGGGGCTCCTGCAGCTAGTTTTGGATGAGGAAGGACCTTCCCTTAAAATCTGACTTGTGAGCGGACAGGAAGTGGATGAGAACGAGCTTCTTTTGGAGACTTGGATCACTACTTCCTTTCTTTTTCTTAAGAATTGCTTAGAGCAGTTTTAGGTTTACAACAAGGTTGAGAAGGAGATACAGAGATTTTCCCATGCACCCCTGACCCCCCACGCGCCCTCCCTCAGCATCAGCATCACTCACCAGATGGGCACATTTTTTTTTTTTTACCAAGGATGAACCTACGTTAACACATCATCATGCCCCCAAGTTCACAGTTTACCTAAGGGCACGACCTCATTTTAATCTCTCTTAGAATTAAAACCCCCTCCCTCCAATGTGATTTGGAGATTCATGCACTCTTTGAGTCAGACCCCATCAGCACTTATCCCAAATCAACAGCTGGTTGAGGGATACCCCATTCGCACTAAGTGGTGCCCCTCCCCTGTGGTTCCCTTACCACAGTTGATCCTTAGGACAATGGATCTCATATAATCTTTTACTCTAACAATTGTTTGAATGTAGACTTTGTGCCTCCAGCTAGACATAGCACAGTAGGACCCAAGAAATGCTCTTCTTCCAGTGTGGCTTATGGTAGAGTGAGGGGATCTGCCTCGAGAGTATACATTGTAGGAAGCAGTCTTGAAACTCTTGGTCGGGAGGGCAGCATGAGCTGGACGTGAGACAAGTTTGTACTCTCCGGCCCCACGTTTCCATCGGGAAGATGATGACACATGGATGAACTTCTCTTAGACCCCATCCCACAGAAGCAGGTTCAGCGGTGTTTGCGGTCCCTAAGCGGGTCTTCCAGGCAGGGAGGTGGCAAGATCCAGGAGTGCTACCGGGAACAGAGCCCTGTGCAACCTGCATGGGCTTCTCTGCAGTTCATCACAACGTTTCTTTTTGTTTGTGTTTTTTGTTTGGGTCGGGTTCACTGAGGTATAGTTTGCATCATTATACCCATTGTGAACATAGAGTAAAATTCACTCTTTTAAGTGTACAATTCTATACATTTTTAAAATATTTATTTATTTATTTATTTGGCTGTGACATGCTGCAACTAAAAGAAAGATCCCGCATGCCACAACCAAAAGATCCTTCATGCTGCAACTGAAAAAAAAAAAAAGAAATTCTATACATGTTTGATAAAAGCTTACAATCATGTAACCACCACCATGGTCAAGATATAGAAGAGCTGTATCACCTTCCAAAGGTCCCTTGTGCCACTCTGTGGTCAGCAACTGATCTATTTTCTCCCTCTATAGATTTGCCTTTTCCAGCACGTCGTACAGGTGGAATCATATAGTACATAGTCTTTTGAATGTGGCTTCTTTCACCTACGGTAATGCATTTGAGATTCATCCATGTGGTTGCATGTGTTAGTAGGTTATTCCTTTTTATTGCTGAGTTACATTCCACTGTATGGAAATACCACAGTTTGCTTATCCATTCACCACTTGATGGGCATTTGGCAATGGACCTTTGGCCAGTTAGAGGCTAACTACCATCATTCCTTCAGCTGGGGACTTGCATATAATGTCAGGGAATAAGCTCTCACTTTTTGTCATCTATCTAGACCTTCATCCAATGCACAGTTAAGAGTCAGGGGCATGTGAATTGGAAACATTTATTTCAAGACAGAGCTAGGCTATGCACATGTTTTCTCCTTTAATCCTCATTCCTTCCTTATAATGTAGACACTTACCACCTCCATTTCATAGATGAAAAATTGAAGCTGGAAGGTTAAGTGATTGTCCACATTCACCTAAATTTTGAGTAGATTTGGAAGACCATCTTACAGCATATACAACTAATATGTTACCTCAAATGAACCCATGTAGGTATGCTAACTTACCAAATAGGGTATGGATTTCCAGTCATTGTTTTATCTGAGCTTGAAAGAATCCTGGACGTCATCTGGTCTCTGGGTCCTGAAAGTCGAGTGTGGTCTCAGGATCCAACTCTTCTGAGCCTTCCAGACTCCAGACACAGAAGTGGCTACACTGGAGTCAAATTCACGTGACAGAATCACAGCTCTGACCGATAACATCTTAACTTTGGTTGGAATATGCTATTTGGGGGAATATTCAAGTTTGGGGGGATAAAGGGTTTTTTCCTTGAGATAAAGACCATGCAATTATTAATATGAAATTTCTAGGGCCCATTCAAGGCCCCTGGGAGAGGCCTTTGTAAATGACAGCTATGTAACTAAAGTTTCATTAGCTTCACAATAAATTCATCTCTTGTGCTCTTTGTACTTATTTTTCTTTGAACAACACCAGTAAATATTTTGAGAAAACTTTAGTAGATTAATTCAATAGAGTCAACTTTTTCTTGTTATGGCTTTGATTTTTTTTAACGCTTTTCTCTGAACAAGAAAATGTTAACAGTATGAAGTGGTCTATCAGACCCAACAGATTGAAGCCAGTTGGAAATTGATGAATTGATCTGCAGCACGTGGGAAGGCCAAAAAAGTTCTAATTTTAGTTGGATCAGAATACAAAACAGATCTAGTAGGTAAAATTTTACCAGGTCACCAACTCAGCTGAGTGAACAATGTAACACTTTTCTATACTTTAATTTTATTATAGCTGAGTTTATTTTTATCTCCAGCCTCCTCTACCACCAATGACCACAACTTAATCTTAGCTACTTGTGCACAATTGCCGGCATTGCACAGTTTCCTCCCCAGCCCTCCATAGGATCCTGTCTAAATCCCAGCGTGGTTGAGGGGCTGTTAATAAAGAGCCAAGGTTGGGTGGAGGTGCTGACACTTGGTCATGAGTCATCAACTCTTAGCAGCACCGCTTCCCCTGGATGCCCTTCAAGGACTGACCTCCTTCCACCCCAGCCTCCCTTGGAAGGATCTGCTTCCTTGCCTGTTCCCTGGTTGTCAGTCCTTGGTCCAGTGGCAAGGTACTGCTGCGTGTGCTGCCTTCCCAGATTAATCTCTGCTCCTCTGTTGGCTACATGTTTTATTGGTCCCTGTGGCAACTTTGAGGATTTCAGGTCTGACCAAGGAAAAGACAGGACCATGAGATGACGGTGAGCACAAAAAGTTCTACTGAGTGGCACTTGGGCAGGATTGCATGAGAGAAGTCCCTCCAGCAAGAGAACTTTTCAGAGACAGTGGCACAGGGCCACTGGCCAGAAAATAAAGAGGACAAGAGGAGTTCTGAGGGCAGCGGCACATGGAGGGGGTTTACGTGTCTAGATGATGCTGTTCAGCACCTAGGTGGGGAGTCTCTGGGTCAGATTGCTCTGAAGAGCAGCAGAAGTTTGGGTTTTTATAGCCACAGAGTTTGGCTTATCTATGGCTGGTAGATGTTGGGTGCAGTTTCATCGATATGCAAAGCAAGGAAGCTCTAAAAGTCTAAAATCTGCATATTTTGGGTTCTATTGAAAGAAATTCATGTGTAAAAATTTTGAGTTTGGTGCCAGCAGGCTTTGAGCTAATGGTCATAGCCTGCTGTGAAGAAGTAATGCAGAGCCAGTATAGAGGAGCCATATGTGGCCAATGCATGTAACAATCTCTACACAGCACTGGGTCACCCAAGAAGTTTTGAGGCTTCCTCAGCACTAGCCCCCCCATGATTTTTGCTTGAACACTATGTTGAGTATCAAGGGGACTCCAGAAGTCCCTCCCTCCCTTGGGATCTGGAAGCTGAGACATGAGTCTTCTCCAATCTGTTCCCAAATTGTTCTGGGCAGTCTACAACAAGTATTTTAGAGTGAATCACAGAGTTGGCAAGAAAGTAAGGATTCCACAGAGAATAAAAAATGAGAAAAACCAGAAAACTTGGGAGGCATGGTCCGGGACAACCCTCAGCCAACCTCAGCTCAGTGGCAGAGATAATATGATGACTTGTGCTTTGGATACGCAGTCACCACGGTTCCCACCGCAGAGCCAGCTCAGTTTCTCCAATCCCAGAACTGAATGATGCCAGATTCATTTATGTGTAGATACATGATCTATCCTTGTGTAAATATGCGTTAACCCTAACTATATTTTTTTCATTGCGTTACCTGCAACAAGTGTGGTAAAGAGAATGTTGAAGTTAAATCTGTCCCTGAAATTAAATACCTGCGAAGTTCAGCCCTATCAATCATGACATAGAAGAGACACGCATTTACTCCATAAAGGTTGACTAAATGCCTACAATATTTTATGCTTAATCCATGAAAGAATGATAGATTTCTTCTAAGACATCTTGATGTATTGTAAAAACTTCCAACTTAGCCCATTTTTTTTTTTTTTTAACAGTCTTCCTTTTGTATAGAAAAGTAACTGTTTCCTGTAGTGGGAGGTTATGTTCCACTCAACCCTGCTAATGCTGGAGCCCTATCATGGACAGATCTCTACTCTTTCCTTAGGATTTATTATTCGATTATTTCTCCTAGTATTCTGATAGAGCTTCAAAGAGGAAAATAGCGGCAGAGACAACATCCTTAATGTTTTGTCCCTCATTCTTCTAGAACACGGATTTGTTTTATGACACAAAATAAGCCATGTACAAGAATACTGGTTTCTGTGCAAGTTTTTAAAATGAAAGAACTATGCCTTAAAAGAAAAGAACGCCAATAAACCATGTAAAATATCTGAGGGCAGAATTTAAATCTAAGAGCTCCTCTTTCTTTGCTAAATCCATCTTATTTCTGGAGAAAATCTAGAGCACTGATGTGAAGATGATTTAGATTTGAATTCAGATTTTCAAGACACTTTTTGTTACAGAAAATATCCTATCATTGTTTGGCAAAATAATCCAAGCTCATTGATGTGACCATCTGGTGCCTAAACAGTAAGTGTGAAAGCAACTAGATTAAGAAATTAAAGTGTGGGGAATCCGGTGAAATGTAAAATAAATGATCTGTACCAGACCCTTAGAGTAAAACACATGCCTTTTAAATCCAATCACAAATACCAAAGGTGTAGGTGTGATGTCACAGGTACAAGTTTATAAATTCAAAAAGCTTCATCTTGTAAAAATCTTGTTATGGAAGAAGTGAGAATGACTTTGCGTGTGGGCATGTAAGGATGCTGATGGAGTTATCACATTATATTTAGTGAATAGGCTCAGGGTTTTCAGAAAACTTCCATCACTGGGCGGAAGCTTGTCATGGCTTCCACCTGCCTCATGGCTGACGTCAGTCCACATACAGAAAGGGAACCACGGAGTTGCCATGGGCTACATGGTGGGTAGTGTCTGTTTCAGTGAAAAAGGATATTGTATAAGGAACGGCAATGACATTACATATAAGACTTTTATTCACAATGATAATAGCTAACAAGATTTTGAACTCTTTTCTATGCTTGAGTGCTAACCTTTTATGCTGTATCTAACTTAATCTTCATTTAAACCTACTTTTGCCAGCTAGATGTGTCAGAGCCAAGACTTGAGCTCAGATCTGTGATTTGTCAACTCAAGGTTTTAACCACTGCACTGTGCTACCATTTCTTTACTGTTAATCACCACAGTTCTCTTCAAAGTCCTAATTTGGGACCTTACAGACTATGTGATGTTGCTATTACTTCAAAGGAAAAATTCAGCCTGATTTCTAGGTTATCACACCTCAGCGAGCAATATTGTTTTTAATTACTCTACTTTCAGCTCCTTCTGAATCTGAGATTTCTCTACTTATTCTGATAATAAATAAAGTAAATTCTACTATACTTACTTATTTTTCTAAGATAATCTGTTCTCTATATACTCTTTGCTTAGATCTCTGAAAGCCTTTCTAAGGGGGTAAACTCTATATCGTGGATTTTATATGGCTCATCTGAACAACGTCGTTCATTCCAAATTTGTGATTGATCTGTTTCACATTTGTAAGAGTTGTGAGAAAATGTTTGATTTCTCCATCTTCATTACATTCTGAACCTCGACGGCAATCCATCGTTTAGAAAAGTGTGACAGGAGCCACTTGCCTATAATAAATGTGTCTCATTTGTAGGTGCTCTATAAATACCTGTTCTCAATTTACTTATTTAGAGTCACCCACACACTGGGATACTGTTATTTTCATCAGTCAGTGTTGAATTTTGTGAAACATGATGTACCACATTTAATGTCAAACAATTACTTTTCCAAAATATCAATCTACATGTTCCTGGTAACAACAAGAACAATCAACAACTTGAATACACCACTGTATTACCCACTGTTTCACACATTAAAACAAATGCTATTTGCATTAATGGAAAGAAAATTGCTTTTATATAATTAAAAGATTTTCATTTCAGTTTGGCAAAAAAATGTTACTAGGAAGAAGAGAAATGAAAAATAGTGTGGAAATACATATTTATCTCTTATGGTTTCAGTGTAATATCTTAAAGCTTCAACTTTGCAAATACATTTATTTTCCAGATAGATATATTTCAGTGGTTATGTATTAAGATTTCTCAACAACTATTGACATTTTAGACTGGATAATTCTTTGCTGTGGGAGGCTGCCCTGTGCACTGTAGGATGTTTTACAGCATCCCTGCTTCCACCCACTAGGTTCCAGTAGCAAGCTCCAAAAATGTCCTCAGATATTGCCATTGCCAAATGTTTCTTGGGGGATTGAATCTCCCCCAGTTGACAACCACTAATATATAATACATACATACATACATATTATATATATACGCTTTATTTGACTTTTGTTATTCTTCAGAGATAAAAGATTGTAACTGGGGAAAAAAAAGACTGTTATCTTAATTAACATAAAAAATAGCATTCCTAAATAAATGACTACTTACATATAAAAGTACATTAATAAAGAACAGACGTTCCTTGATTTAGGAATGACACTGAGTTAGCTGTCTGTTGTTTAACAAATTACCTTAAAACTTTTAGCAACTTAAACAACAAACATTATCCCAGTTTCTGTGAATCAGGAATTCAAGCTGGATGGGTAGTTCTGGCCCTTAGGTCTGTCATGAGATTGTAGGTCAAGGTATCAGCCAGGGATCCAGTCAGCTCAAGGGTCAACTGGGGCTCAAGGATTCTCTTCCAAAACACTCCTGTGGGTGTGGGCAAACTCCTTCAGGGCTGTGGACGGAGCCCTCAGCCCTTCACCATGTTGGCTTCTCCACAAGGCTGCTCCTTCACCATGCTGGTTTCTCCACAAGGCTGCTCCGTCAATATGGTAGCTGGCTTTCTCCAGCATGGGTGATCTGAGGGCCAAAGGAAGCCACGTGCTACTTGTAATCTGATTTCAGGAGTAATATCCCATCACTCCTACCATATTCTCTTGATTTGCAGTGGATTAGTATGATGTTCCCTTACTGGATGGGATTATCAGGAGTAGGGACCCTTGGGAGCCATCAGAGAGGCTGCCTACCACAGTCTCCTTCATATAGACACAGCTTCCTTGTGAAGTGAGGATCAGAGTCCTCTTTTGCTTTCCTGATACAATTCCATAACGTGGGACCCTTTTCTCAGTTGAATCAGCACTCCTTCTGAAGGCCAACATCCCACACTCAACTCTTCCAATGAACCCCCTGAATCATCCTGCCACTGGCCTTCCAGTTTCCACTCCAAGCTCCACCTCGTACTGTGCCTTTCTGAGCTCCTTATTTTGACCTTAAATTTCTCTTGGTAGGGTGGGCCTGGTACTACCTACCTCTCAGGATTGCTGTGGAAATGAAATGAAGAAGCACATAGAAAGTTCCCTGGACATGGTAGAATATTTTCAATGAAAGTTTTCATATGCTCATCAACTTCTATACGAGGGCAGTTGTTAACAGTGCTTCACATGTAGGGCTCTGTATTTGTGTTAAATGATGATTAAGAATAGTTTATTAGTGCCATCTGGGTTTTAACCAGCAGTGAAATTTGAGTTACTTTGGGAAAATATTTTGAGTTCCAAAATGTCTGACTTGGAATGAGCTTTTGAATGATATATATATATTTTTAATTGGAGTATAGTTGCTTTACAATGTTGTGTTAGTTTCTGCTGTGCTGCAAAGTGAATGTTATACATATATATATATATACCCCCTCATTTTGGATTTCCTTCCCATTTAAGTCACCACAGAGCACTGAGTAGTGTTCCTTGTGCTATACAGTAGGCTCTTAGTTATTTTATACATAGTAGTGTATATATGTCAAACCCAATCTCCCAGTTCATCCCATCCCTCCTTCCCCCATTGGTGTACATACGTTGGTTCTCTATGTCTGTGTCCTTATTTCTGCTTGATAGCTTATTTTAATTTGAGCATAGTCTGTGAGAGTGAGATTTGCTTCCTTATACTTACTAATGACTTTAACTAGAATTCCTGGTAGAACCACCCTCTTAGTCAGAGTGCAGAAAAGATTCCTGGAATAGGAAACAAGAATTCTGGAACCAGGCCTCATACCAATTGTTGGGGCCATTCTGGACGGGTGGCTTGATTTCGACTGGCCTCATTTCCCTAAATTTACATTGAATGAGGCATATGGATGAGGTAATTTCCGAGGCCACATCTGATAAAATTCTATGTTATTCATCTTGTTTTAAACACTAATGTCATGGGGAAAACCATCCAAGAAAGCAAAAAAAAAAGATTTTCTAAAATACACCCGTAACTTTTTATATCATTTAGAAAGGATTGCTAGTTTATTTGCTGAGGCAGGTATATAAAAATGTATTGAGTGGTATGATTTTTGACACTCCTTGAAAATCCGAATCGAAAGTTGTAGAAAGTCTTTCTTTAGTAGAAATCAGTAACTGTGGAACAATGCTAGTGACCAACTTACTTTGAAAACAGGTAAGTAAAGGAGAAGAAACAAACATTTATTTGCTTTTTCCTAAATGAATTGTACCACTGGCTAACCAAACAGTGAATGAAGAGAAGTTTTTTTTTCCTCATTCATTTTTGTTTTAGTTATACATATACATATATCTATTCTTTTTCAGATTCTTTCACCATATAGGTTATTACAGAGTATTGAGTAGAGTTCTCTATGCTATATAGTAGGTCCTTGTTGATTATTTATTTTATATATAGAAGTGTGTACATGTTAATCCCAACTTCCTAATTTATCCCTCCCCCCAGCCACGTTTCCTCTTTGGTAACCATAAGTTTGTTTTCTAAGTCTGTGAGTCTGTTTCTGTTTTGTAAATAAGTTGATTTGTATCCATTTTTTAAGATTCCACATATAAGTAAAATCATATATTTGTCTTTCTCTGTCTGGCTTACTTCACTTAGTATGATAATCTCTAGATCCATCCATGTTGCTGCAAATGGCATTACTTCATTCTTTTTATGGTTGAGTAATATTCCATTGTATATATGTACCACATCTTCTTTATCCATTCCTCTGTTGATGGACATTTAGGTTGCTTCCAAGTCTTGGCTATTGTAAATAGTGCTGCTATGAACATTGGGGTGTATGTATGTTTTTGAAGTATGGTTTTCTCTAGATATATGCCCAAGAGTGGGATTATCATATGGTAGCTCTATTTGGAAGAGAAGTTTTCATTTATAGATGTGTTCCAGCTAATACGTGAAGAAACTATGATAGAAATTAGAATATGGCCATCGTATGACCCCAATGATTAGTGGATACAGTCATTGAGGATTAACAGAAGCCAACATCATAAGAAGAGAGACAGTCAGACCCTGTCAGCCTTCCCACAGAGAACCACACCACCACCAAGGAAGCAGTCTTGCCATGAAAACTGAACCTGAATCTGGTTGAGCTCATCTAGATCCAATTATCTATATAAAGGAAGTAAGTTGTTATACACGCAACCCGTATATAACAACGTGTGGAGGCAAACAGCAAAATCCAATCTGTGTATGACTCTACAGAAAAATGGATCTTATTCATTCTGCAAATGTATTCTAATGAAAAAACGATACAGAGAGAAAACTCTGCTGATCAAAAGAGACAGAAGAAATTGATCAATCCATCATAATGTGTGGATTGCATCCAAATTCAAACAAGCTGTAAAAAATACAAAGAAGAGCATTTGTGGCTTTAATGAGACAATTAGACTTTTGAATATTGACTGGAGATACTTGATGATGTTAAGAAATTATATAATTTTTTAATGTGGTAATGATATTGTAGTTATGTTAAGGAAAAGCAGCCTGTATATTTTAGATACACTGACGTATTTATAGATGAAATGAAACATTTTATTCAAAATAATGTGGAGGGTAATACAGGGGGAAAGTAGATGCAGAAATGGTCTGATGTGTAGGCAGAGGAGTAAAATCTGTGGGGTGAGGGGGGATAAATTAAACTAAAATGACCAGAAGGTGAAATAGTTGATAATAGGTAACAGAAACAGGGAGGTTTATTACACTATTCTTGTGTAAATGTTTGAAATTTTTCACAAAAAATAGTTTAAAAATAAGTAAATACCAGTAATTGAAAAAATTATTCTATCCTCAAATCTGTTCTGTGTTTATAAAAACAACTGAAAATTGAAGTTTTTTGGCATCTAAGTGCAATCTAAAACAGACTTACTTTATAAAAATTCAACTTTATAACCAATAATAAAATGCTAACTTTCCACCTAGCTTTAAGGGTTGGAAATTGAATATAAAGAGTGCTATTTGGAGCCAGCTCATACAAGCTATGAGAATTATTACATTTTTTAGTTGTTAAACACAGACATTATTAAAATTAAATTATATAAATTTACAATTTAATCAATTCTACATATATTAAAATATAATAAATATTCAAAACTCATTAACTCAGTTATTTGACTGTATTTTCCATTTTCTATGCTCTTATGGTTATTTACATTTATTGTATGTGTGGATGGTGGCAATGCTATATAAGGGTGTGTAGTGTAGTACATTTCATGTTAAGCAACTCCATGTTAAGCAACATCATTTTGGTTGCTTGAAATTGGCCATGTTGGGAGTATTTACACCATGGAAATTGGCCAACACTACAAACCAGGGCTTTCTGGTTTCCCCTAAGAGCCAACTGCTAATCATTTACCAGTACATCGCTTAGATAAGGAATCATTCCTCTGGTTCTAATATGAATAAAATATGCTTATAAGACAAACTTATGTAGAGCAACCCTGGAGAAGTGGCTATCTGTATCACTAAACCCTCCCATTCTCCTCACACCTGTGCACTTACGTGTCTGTCTCCTCTATTCACCTGTGAGCTTCTTGCAGGTAGTGTATCCATTTACTTCCCAGTCTATTCCCAGTAGTAGCAGAGTGGTTGGTACATTGGGCTGGCTGAATGATGAATGGACGAATCTCTGTTTAGCATCCAATAAATGTGCTCACCATTGTACCAGGTACTGTGGAGATGCAGAAGGGGTATAAACACTTCCTTTACCTTCAAAGGGTTTTTAGTCTAATTGGGATACCCCACTGGTAGATTACACAATGCTATCAGTAGTATACACTAGGTACTAATTTATTAGATTGAGACTCTAAATTCTAAAAGAGACCAGCAGATAAGAAAATCAGGGAGGGCAGGTGTATTCAGTGAAATATTAATTATCCTTGATGGATGCTCACTTATCTCAGTTCCTTGTTTAGGAACTTGCTATATACCAGGTACTACGCTAAATAATTTATATGTATTTTATTTAAAAACTTTAATGATACTCTGAGATAGAATTATTACCCCCATTTTATAGATGAGGAAACTGAGCTTGAAAAAGATTAAGTACTTTTCAGTGAGAGGTAAGGCTTAGATTTGGTCTTAGATTGCCTGCTTTCAAAGCTCAGGCTCTTAAATGTTTCACGTACTGTGTTAAAGAAGAGGAAGAATAAAATTAGTTCTTGAAAGATTGGTAGAATTTGAAAAAGCAGAGAGAAAGACAGGATGTTTCTATATTAGGGAAAGAGGCATCATCAAGGCAAGTTAGCAGGAAGAAGGAGATATTTATGAGCTAGTGAGGAGATTACCCTGGCTGAGTGTCTGAGCCATCTTTGGGGAAAGTATGAATGTGAGGCTGGTGGGGAGAACTGATTATTTTGAAAGCCAGGCAGAGAAATTTGGCTCTGACATAGGGAGCCATTAAGGTCTTTGAGCTAGAGAGTGTTATAAAAATCACAGAATTCAAAGAACATTAGAAAATATACCAGATGGATTGAGAGAGTAAGAATGGACACAGATGTTGTAGCAATAAAGGTACGAAGCAACATCAGACTGAAATAGAATAATAGCCGTTTTCTTTGGAGTTTGGGAATTTGTTCCTAAATTATTGCTCATAATCAATAATGAGGATAAAATCACACGAAAAATTTCCATAATTGGACAAGTAATGACATTTTTTCCCCCTAGTAATCATAGGACAAATCCAATATCCCACCCTAAAGCAGACTGACTCCTGCGGCAGAATCTAGGGCTCCACATAACGAAGGCGCTCAGTGCATTTTGAGGGAGAGGGTTTGGGGTGCAAGGAGATTAGCATCTTATGCTCCAGAGCACCAAAAGCCAGCAACAAACCCACTCATTGAGTTTTCCATCACTGTCGCTGCCCTGGCCCGTTACCAAATGTCCTGCAGGGAGAGGGAACCACCTCCAATGGAGAATCACTCAGATTAGCAGACCAACACTTGAATTCAGTTTAATGTTCTTTTTTCCAGAAGTAGCTCAGCCACTGAGAAGGTTTGATACCAAACGATCTGTATTTTCATTTCCAGGGAAGACTTAGAGAGATTTAATTATTCATCACATTGACTTTCCAAGTCTCTGACCAGAGGAATTATTTGAACTCATTTGAAATGTTTCTTAATGGCAAAAAGGAGAATTGTGTACAAGTGCCATGCCTACAATCTCAGAAGAGTAGGTAAAAATTATGAATAATCATCTATAATAGAGAAATCACAGTTTAGTCAGATTGTAAGAGATTTGAGGTTAAGATCACTTTAGTATACATTCAGTAGAGCACAGGAAAAACAAGGGTGTAAATTCCTTTGAAGGAAAAGAAAGATGAATGCAGGATTGAACAAGACTAGTAAGTTTTTAAATACCTTATTAAGTTTTCAATGAGAACCTACTTTTAAGTCTTTAGTCCTTGGAGATGGATTAGATTTCTAAAGTCACATTCAAAATTGGTGTTTTTCAAAAATGAGTGGGTGGAGATGTGTGGGTTTTATTGACCTCCACTAGTCCTAGTTCGCTGGCTGTCGTAGTTCTCAGGGAATGCTACTGCAGCCCCCATCCACCCGTGTACAGCGTCTGAGTTAAATGCTATGACAGTCAAAACACTAGAGAGAAGCCTTCCTCCCTCTACTAAAAGCTCTTCAAATTCTCGGTGGGCTCTCAGTAGAATCACAAGCTCAGACAGGCCTGGATCTGGGACCTGGGACCTGGGACCCTTTGCTGCAGTGCTGCAATTCTTGCACCTGGACAAACGTCTCTCCGTGAGAAACAAAATACAAAGAAACTATATGGGACTAAAAATAACTGCATGCATGCACAGTTGGGGCAAATTCTGGACCAAAAGATACAAAAAGACCAAAAAACCCCTGAACTGCCACTTCTGAAGACCTGGGAGTAAAAACAGGGTGTTGGGAGCAAAAGCAGGGTACTGAGAATGCCCCCTGCACACACCACCAAAGGGGTGGGCAAAACACCTAAGCCACCCCTCCGGCCTGACCCCTGGACACACCCCTACCCTCACCCCGTATAAGGAACAAGCTCGCCCCCCTCCCCCCAGGGAGCAAGCGAGCAAGGGAACCTGTTACTTGTTCTCACTCCCCCCCTGCTGCAGCAGGGAGCCCAGTAAAGCCTTGCCTGAATGTCTTGTCTGGTCTCTAGTCAATTTCTGTTGATTCAGGAAGGCCAAGAACCCTGGTCAGTATCAAAGCAACAGGTTGGCAGGGGGGCAGGGATCAAAGACAAGGGAAAGAACTTGTATCAAACCAGAAGGTGTGGGGAGGGAGAGACTGGAAACCCCCAAGAGGATGAGGTCGCCATGGGTGAGAGATGCTATCGGAACCCACCTGTGCTGGGACTCAAGGACCAATTCCAGGGAGGTCAGGGAAGGTTCTGTGTAGGGGGTAGACTCTGGTTGTGCCCACACAATTCTGACGTCACCAAGTAACTCTAATCAGTGCAATATTAGGTTTTGCTTCGTATTTGAATACATACATTTGGAACACCGAATCCTATGAGAATATTTAATAAAAATGGTAAGTTTTACAGTGATGGGGAAATTTCCAGTTGAAACTATCTCCTAACCAGCCTTCCTAACCCCATTCAACTTTCAACACAGTGCCCTGTGATCCTTGTAAAAGATGAGTCGGACATCACTCCTCCCTCAAATCCTCCAGTGGCTTTGCTTTCCTGCTCCAGGGAGCAATGGCTAGAGTCCTTAGAGTGGCCCCTGGGCCCCGCAGGATGGAACGCCCTGTACTTCTCAGATTTCATCCCCCATACCTCCCCTCCCTCTGCACCAGCCTCCTTGGCCTCCTTACTGATCTTCTCACATAGCAGGCACACATCCTCTCTAAGGCCTGGGCACAGATTGTCCCCTCGCCCTGAATTCTCTTCCCCAGATATCCACCTGGCTCCCTCCCTCACCTCCTTCAGGGCTTTGCGCAAATGTCACCTTCTCAAAACTCTCTCCCTCCCACCCTCTTTGAAAGGGCAGCTGAGGCCATCCTGTGTACTCCCAGGTCTCCTGCTCTGAATGTGCTATTTTTCCCCCAGAGCACTAATCATCTAAACACAATGTTAATTTGTTTATCAGGTGCATTATTTACTCTCAGCTTCCACCTACTAGGACAAAGGAATCTTTTCTGATGTGCAGGATGCTTGATCAGTGCCAGGCACATGTATGGGATTTTCTGGGAGGCAACCTTTTTTGGAGCTGAATGTGAACATTATCAGAAATGTCTCCTTTCAAATTCTGATGACCTCTCTCTCTCATTAGCTGCTGTCTCGCTAGCAACGCATCAATCATTCACCCTCCCTTGCTTACATAATGTGTCATGCTGACAAAGCCCATTCTAATTTGCATCATATCTACAGTGTCTAATTTTTTTCGCATCTGAACACTTGAGCGTGCATAGATTTCAGTATTACCATATTTGGCTACCTTTGCATCCGCCCACCTTGGGCAAGCTTCGGTAACCTGTAACTCATGCCATGTGGATTGATTTTTACCCCACAGTGTACAGCATTTGGGTAGGGACTGACTGTTACGTACTTACCTGAGTTGCCAAGTCCCAGTACCACAGTCTTAACTGCAGCTAATTGAGCTCTTTTGTTCAGGAACTTCTCCTTAACAACTCCTTAGCCGCTCTTGAGCATGCATAGTAATGACAACATAAAGAATTACATTACAGCAACTGAATGTATAACATAGAATAGCTAATAGTAATTGAATGACCATATCCTTAAGGGCATATATAAATATCCAGCCATAACAACAGAGTGGCATTTACCCGATTGTTCTATCAGAATGAGAGCCTAGTGAGGGCAGGACTGAGATGTTCTGGCTCATCACTGAGTCTCCGCGTGGCAGATAGTAGGGGCTGAGTAACTACTGCCAAATGGAGGAATCTCACTTCACTTGCTGGGAAAGCCTGTGCTCTTCCTGGTTATGAGGGCGACCTCTGAATATGCAAAGGCTCTTTTGTTCAGCTGTGTGTGTAAATTCAGGTGAGTTCTTTGTGCCCCTGGTGCCTCCGTTTCCCCACCTGTGAACTATGGTGATACTGTTTCCTGTTTCACAAATATATTGTGAGGAAGAGATGTGTTATATTGCACTCGGGACCACTCGGGACCATGTTCACTCTTGCTAATCCGGGGTTATGGTTGGGGCCACAGAACCTGTTCAGCATGATTTTCAGAAGGCAACCGGCATTCTGGGACCACGAAGCAGCCTTTCAGTTGGTGGAAAATTGCTAATTGGAGGCTTCTCTGATGGTCCACATAGGAGTCCCTGCTAGTGTTTCAGCTTCCACAAAGCTGGCCCTGGTGCCATGAATGGCAGCTGGCCGATTTCTATCTGACCAGTTGTGACTCATAAATAGCACCTATGATGCCACTGTCTATACTTTGGACTGTGATGATCTTGGTCTGTGACTGCTACTTCCCACCCGATAACCCTGACCAACCTTTGAGTTTGCTTGACCTTGGTACTGTGCCTTTGCTGAGGTGCTCTGCCAACACTGCGCTTATGTCACCCGTCACAGAGCAGACTTCCCCGAAGTCCTCAGTGCTCCTCTTGTTCCAGGATCCTGGTTAGCCATTTCTCCATCTGAGTTTCTCCGCCAACAAGTGTTCCATACTATATTGTGCCAGGATGGTCATACCCATGTGATAAGGCTAATAGAGTAACTGAAGTCCGTTCTTAGCTGTCAGGTCTAAAATGTATGCTCTTTTCAGACTTGGAATAAGTAGTTAATGCCAACTGTGCAAACTAGTTCTGTTTCTAATTGTCACTTTGTAATTAGCCAATTTTGATCTAGTAGAGAAAAAAGTTCTGAGTCGAGTATCTTTAACAAGAACATCCCTCACTGTTCTGAGCCATTGACAATAAACGCTGCTGTACCGTCAGATTCTCCCAGGCTGTATACATGGGAGCTGCACTTACATGACCTTGGAGACCCCACATTTGGGAGCTGTAATATAAGTGAAGAGTAGGGCTTACCTTGATCTTACTGTGGCTAGGAAAATACCCTTAATTTCATCGACTTGCCATAACGATCTTGTTATAATCAGTACGGTGTTATGATGTGAAACCAAAGAAGGCTTGCAGAATGATATTAATCTTGGTAGACGTTTCCCCCACCTGTAGAACTGAACATGTTAGTGCATGAGCCACATGTAAATTGAAGTGACAAATGTCTTCGGAAGGAACCAAAATTGTATTAACGACTCTTAAAACAACTGGTGATCATTAGCTAAAAATACCTCAGAAAATCATGTCTGGAACTCTAGGAACGTTATAAATTGAGTATTTATAAAAGGATATTTTATTCCTAAGAAAAAAAAGTCTTCCAAATATCAATAGTACATTCAAAGGCTGCCTGGTGAGTAAAGGTATATTAAGTGCTCATTCTTGCATAAATGATATTAAAAATACTCAATTATAAAGTAAAGGTGACTGAGTAACCAAGAGTAACATTAGCAGTTAAGTCCCCTACAATTAATAGCTCTAAAACGTCCTCCAAAATTTGACAAATTGTCAAATAAAATGTCACAAATGTACAGTGTTTATTTGAAAATCAACTAAATTATTCAATATTAATTTTATCTGCTTTTAGGTGTCTATAATTTCAAGAAAAATATTTTTGAATAATATACGCTGTTGTCTAAAAATAATCATTTGTAGTTTGGAATCAATGCCTCTATTCTCACCACACAGAATCTTCTAAAATCTAATACAACAGCAGCAAATCGGATAAATGTATAGTTGGCTGATGAGGTGTGGAAGGACTTTAATTTGAATTCTTAAGGGTTCTAACTTGGATTCATCTTGAAATAGAATATAAATAATATAAATAAGTTATCTATTTTGTGAGTTTCTTTGTATGTTGTGGAGATAGAGGGGGCTGATGATCAAGGAGTAAATAATTGAAGGATAAAACAAGAATAAAACCACAAGTCAAAATTTGGAAGGATCACTGTATCACAGTGACACAGTGACAACTGTGATAGAATTCACATCCACTTCTCGTGAGCCTGTCACTCTCACAAGTACTTCATAGGCATTGACTCTCTTAAGCACAGAAAGAAATGATTTTGTGCAAAGAAAAGTGCCTAGGAATGAGATAGTGCTTTTAAAGACAGAGGTCAAGATCAGGCAAGCCACAGATAGGGCCTTGGGATATGAAAACTGGTACCTCATGTAACAGGAAGCTCACCTCGTGATAATAGAGAATGTATTTCAAATGATGGTGTTATTCTTGCATTACTATTGTCCGGTAATGTGATCAGATCTCTGTACTCAGATTTTGAGATATGGGAGGGAAGCAGGGTTCCACAGCTTAAGAATGACAAGAAGAACTTGAAAGATTTTGATGGAGAGATCTAAAAATTAGTCATGTATTCAGGGGAAAAAAGGGCAGATTTCCTGAAGGAGAAAGTAATCTAGCCTTAAGAAAAATAGGCTGAGGAGATAGTAAGATACACTTCGTACATTATGTCTCTGTCTGTATCTATCAATCATCTATCTATATTAGTCTATCATACACACACTATACATATTTATATATTTATTTTATTTATATTATATACAGATCTACATATATCAAGGTTAGGGGGGGCAAAAACTTCCTAGTTTGAGGATGACCAGCTATTATATTAATACATTAAAGTGGGAAATGGTAGAATCTCTTCCTTTCCATCTGTCTTTAAAAATAGGACAAATTCCTGTTTGCCTGATACAGACGTTTATTTATTGTCCTGTATATTCTGAGACTACAGAATGGCAAGGATGACCTTTTAACACTCTTTCTCTTTCTCTGAACCTATACTTCTTTGGTTATATATTCCTTTTTTTAAAACAAGTCAATACATTTGTCCATCAACGAAAGCAAGCTTTCCCCTGCCTACTTTGGCTAAATTGGGAAATATAACAGCAAACCCAACATTCCTCTTAGTTCCTTTTTCAAAATTAAAAAAAAAAAAAATCAATATCAAGAAGAATGGTCTTTTGACTGGTGCAAAACACCTCAACTAATTGTAGGAGAAAAATAGCTTCCCTGATGTAAGCATTTGGAAACATCCTCAAGGCCTGATGGTTTGGTATGTGACAGAGGATTGCATTTTCCCCATTACCCCCAACATGGAGGCACACAGGTATCACTTTCCCACGGTCAGAGGGAGAAGGAAAATAAAACTCTCATTAGTGGGGTCAGTTCCCTGACTTTATCAAGCATGTACAGGTCTATTTCCTGTGCCGGTGCAAGGAGAGTGTTCTCATCAGAACATGAGAGATTAAGGCACAGAGAATGAATGAAATTGTGTACAGGGACATACCTGTTTCTGCCTCTGACATTTACACTCTTTATACCACTGCTGCCTAAATCTGCCCTGCCGATTAATTACACATGCGTTCTACAAACATATGGCAGGTTGGTGACTACTCTGTGATTACATCATGCTCTGGGGAAAGCACTGGTGCCCTATGACATCTGTTTTGCCGTTTTTCCATATCAAGCAGGACACCTTAGTCTTTGCAGTACATTATTATAGCCTGGTTCCCCCACCAAGTTATTGCCAGGTAACTGTTTATCCACGGCAGATAAACCTACCTTCCTATCTTGTCCAGAAAACTCCCTGATTTTACTGGGCACTTTTAGCAGCCTTCTTACAACTAAAATGTGTCAAACCACTTATCTGTATATTGCTTGAAAGAACTGTTCTATGGGATGTGAAATTACTAATGATGCGTAGATTTCAAGCTTCAATTTTCACCTCTTTGAGAATTGTCTAACCAAGAAAAAAGAATATATATCAACACTTGAGATAAAAGTGAAAATGCACATCACTAGGGGGAAAAAAAATCTCTGAGGTAACAATGAATTATAGGTATACCATAAACGTAATTACAGGAATATAAAGTTAGGAATATAAACAATTCATTTTTTTTCTGAGAACTTTTTAATTGTCATATTTTAGTCTTACCAAGATTCTATTTTGTGTGGTTTCCCCTTACATCAGATGATGAATTTTTTTTTAGCTCTTCACAAAATCAATGGCAATTAGACACTCTTGTTCAATTAAGAAAAATTCTTATCTATAAAACAGGATTTTTTGCAAAATCATTAATACCAGAGAAAGCAATGAAGATAATTTTTGTTTTCTCTTCATTAAAGGTTGGAGTTGTAATTTTTCTCTTTAGACATTTCCTCTACCCTGTTTATTGCTTTGAAAAATTTGAGAGTCTGGAAGAGCCGACTTTGCCCTGGAGCTGGTGGGAATGCTCATTAGAGTTTGCTAACGTGCTAAAGCCTGTTGTTTGTCCTTCACCTGAGTCTCTGAGCAGTGGTTGGTGAGAGACAAGATAATGTGACTTACTGCGTCTGGTGCCCAACAGAGAAAGCAGTACTGTCCACCTACGTCCTACTTGGTGAAACGCCAGCCTCAGGATCTAGTAACATGTAGAGAATAACTTGGTTTCTTAGATAAGAAAAGTTGACATCAATGAAGAATGAGTTTTAAACATCTGACCAGGGCTTCCCTGGTGGCACAGTGGTTGAGAGTCTGCCTGCCAGTGCAGGGGACACGGGTTCGAGCCCTGGTCTGGGAAGATCCCACATGACGCGGAGCAACTGGGCCTGTGAGCCACAACTACTGAGCCTGCGCATCTGCAGGCTGTTTTCCACAACAACAGAGGCCGTGATAGTGAGAGGCCCGCGCACCGCGATGAAGAGTGGCCCCTGCTCGCCGCAACTAGAGAAAACCCTCGCACAGAAACGAAGACCCAACGCAGCCAAAAATAAATAAATAAATAAATTTATAAAAAAAAAATACAAAGCATCTGACCAACCTTAGGGGAGAAAGTTGAAGGTTACACTGAGTACTTCTTTCTGTAGAGTGCTGGTGAGATAGTAGATGCAAAGGGACAGGAAAAATCTCCAGTATCTACAGTTAGTGCAGAGTCAAACTGTCCTAGTTCTATTCAAGAGAAAAACACTGGGGTAGTGCAAAGCAGAGGCTACAGAACCAGGAGGCAGACTTTGTTTGAAGAAAGTGTTATTAAAATAACTTAAAATCTATCATGTTTCAGTAACTCTTCTCCCATGACAACTAAGACCATTTACATTCATTCTTTATTTATGGGTAATCCTCACAACATTTCTGAAGGGGAGTGTTATTATTCCCACTTGACAGATGAGACATCTGAGATGTAGCATGATTTATACTTGAGGTCACCTCCCACGACAGGCAGAATCAGGATTTAGACCCAGGCCTTTCAAACTCTCAGCCTGGAGAACTTTCCTCCAGGATACCACAGTGTTTCACTTCGAGTGTGTATTTTCCAGCAATAGATAAAATTAAGGTTTGTAATTTCTAATTTATTTAAATGGAAATTCTAGTATAATCTCCAGAATCCATAAAACCTTATTCCACTTCAGAAATGTAGAACTTTTAATAACTTAGGAGAATTTTAATAATTTAGAGCTTATTGGGCAAGAATCAAGGTGAATGGTTCAATTCATAGTTGGCAAAATTTTTAGTAACATGAAGAATCTCATATGTTTATAAATTGGAATTGTATAAGTATCAACAACATATATTCTGTCATATAATACTATATATATATATCCTTTGGAAATTATAAAACATCCTTATATTAGTCATATTAATGACATTTTGGAAGAAGTACTTTTATTTAAGAAGTTCTATCATATTACCATCTCTATGTGCTAACATTTGGGGGTCATCTTGTATACATTCCTTCATTCAGACTGTCCGTTTCTTCTGTAGTTCTTCTTGCTAAGATTCTAAAAAAAAAAAAAAAGCTTTTAATATTTTGTTTTTTTTGCTGTGCCATGTGGCTTACGGGATCTTAGTTCCCTGACCAGGGATTGAACCCAGGTCCCCAGCAGTGGAAGTCCAGAGTCCTAAGCATTGAACCACCAGGGAATTCCCTTGCTAAGATTCTTAATGTTATTTTATTATGATTTTTTTAACATCTTTATTGGAGTGTAATTGCTTTACAATGGTGTGGTAGTTTCTGCTGTATAACAAAGTGAATCAGCTATATGTGTACATATATTCCCATATCCCCTCTCTCTTGCATCTCCCTCCCACCTTCCCTATCCCACCCCTCTATGTGGTCACAAAGTACCGAGCTGATCTCCCTGTGCTATGCAGCTGCTTCCCACTAGCTATCGGTTTTACATTTGGTAGTGTATATATGTCCATGCCACTCTCTCACTTCATCCCAGTTTACCCTTCCCCCTCCCCGTGTCCTCAAGTCCATTCTCTAGTAGGTCTGCATCTTTATTCCCATCCTGCCCCTAGGTTCTTAATGACCATTTTTTTTTTTTTTTTAGATTCCATATATATGTGTTAGCATATGGTATTTGTTTTTCTCTTTCTGACTTACCTCACTCCGTATGACAGATTCTAGGTCCATCCACCTCACTACAAATAACTCAATTTCAGTTCTTTTTATGGCTGAGTAATATTCCATTGTATATATATGTGCCACATCTTCTTTATCCATTCATCTGTTGATGGACATTTAGGTTGCTTCCATGTCCTGGCTATTGTAAATAGAGCTGCAATGAACATTGTGGTACGTGACTCTTTTTGATTTATGGTTTTCTCAGGGTATATACCCAGTAGTGGGATTGCTGGGTTGTATGGTAGTTCTATTTTTAGTTTTTTAAACAATCTCCATACTGTTCTCCATAGGGGCTGTATCAATTTACATTCCCACCAACAGTGCAAGAGGGTTCCCTTTTCTCCACATCCTCTCCAGCATTTATTGTTTGTAGATTTTTTGATCTTGGCCATTCTGACTGGTGTGATGTGATACCTCACTGTAGTTTTGATTTGCATTTCTCTAATGATTAATGATGTTGAGCATCCTTTCATGTGTTTGTTGACAATCTGTATATATTCTTTGGAGAAATGTCTATTTAGGTCTTCTGCCCATTTTTGGATTGGGTTTTTTATTTTTTGATATTGAGCTGCATGAGCTGCTCGTAAATTTTGGAGATTAATCCTTTGTCAGTTGCTTCATTTGCAAATATTTTCTCCCATTCTGAGGGTTCTCTTGTCTTTTCGTCTTGTTTATGGTTTCCTTTGCTGTGCAAAAGCTTTTAAGTTTCATTAGGTCCCATTTGTTTATTTTTGTTTTTATTTCCATTTCTCTAAGAGGTGGGTCAAAAAGAATCTTGTTGTGATGTATGTCATAGAGTGTTCTGCCTATATTTTCCTCTAAGAGTTTGATAATGTCTGGCCTTACATTTAGGTCTTTAATCCACTTTGAGTTTATTTTTGTGTATGGTGTTAGGGAGTGTTCTAATTTCATTCTTTTACATGTAGCTGTCCAGTTTTCTCATAATGTTATGTATGCTGCATATCTATACTTCAAAAAAGGAAGTTTTTTCTGATTAAGAGTAGTTCATGTTAATTTTAGATATTATGGGGAAAAAAACCCCCAAAAATACAAAGAAGAATTAATCATACAAAAATAAATAATCACCTATAAATATATCACCAAAAGACCCCTTCTAATATATTTGGTCACCATGATCACAATACCAAGTCTTTTTTCTGTTCCTAAATATGCCATATTTTTATGACTCTTGAATTAATTAAGATATGATAAGTTGCTGTAATAAATAGGCCCCGTAGAGTCTTAAAGAGAAAGAACTTTATTTCAGTCTCACAGACCATGAGAAGGTGAAGCCCCAGGTTTTCAGGGCGCTGGCTCCGCAGAGTCTTTCAGGGATCCACGCTGATGAAGACCTTGTCATTCAACATGACTTTTCCACATTTGCTCAAACTTTGCAGTTACAGCCCTCCATCTGGTAAGAATGGAGGAGGCAAGGCCTGAGCTTCATGACTGTCCTAGGAGGAGCATGCATGCCTTAGGCTCACCTTCCCTTGAATGAGCTCAGGGCCATGGCCACGTCTCACTGCAGGGGAACTTTGGGAATGCGGGGCAGCGTGGCCAATCTACAACTCTATTTACTATTGAAAAGGGACTGAGGGATTCTGATGGATATTGAGATGTTTCCACCATTGGAGACTCTGATTATATTTTCACTGGCGTGTAATGCTCCATAAACTACAAAACCAGTTCATTGAATGAAGTGGAATCAGTGCAGTGTAAACAAACAAATAAACAAAAAAACCCATTTTATTTCTCTAGTGTTTTTCTTACCTGTCTCTAGTGCATCTTATTTTCCATTCTCATACTGGAAGGTCCCTTTCAGGTTTACAGAGCTTTCAAGTCAGAGTCACAAATTTCAGGAACTAACAAACGGCCTCTTTGATAATGGTGTTTAAAATACAAAGCCGATCTAATATTAAAACTGTCAAAGTCATATTAAATTTAACACTTCTTGACCTTCCTACTTCTTTGTCTTTCCCCTTGATCATATGTAACAGAGTTTTTCTATTTTATTAGTCTCAAACAAAAGCTTTCCTTTATTGATGAAATATACTGTCATTTTAATTGTTTTTCATTTTATTAATTTCTGCTTTTGTTTTCAGTAATTCCTTCTGTTAGCTTTCTTAGTGATTATTTTATTGCTCTTTTTCAATTTCTTGGTTTGAAAACATTCCATACATTCTCATACTTAATTTTTTTATAAATGTGTTCACGGCTATGAATTTTCCTTTGAATATCACTTTAATTTCATCTCATTGTTTCAGCAGGTTACTGTCATTCAGTTCTAAATAGTTTTCAGTTTTCATTGTTATTTCTGTGTATTTGATGTTTTAAGCAGATTTGTGTTTCTATACACAAAAAAATGTAGTGATAAAACGGGACTTGCATGCATTTTGAAGTGTTCTTTAAAGTCTAGAAGATATCTTGAAAATTACTTTGGCAACTGTTTGAAACAATAACAGTCTTGTGACCCATGGAAAGTTAGATACTTTAGTGATATAAATATTATGACCGGATACTGGGGGAGCGGGGAATGGTTATTAATAATGCAAAGGAGTCTTGGTTTATCTGGGCCAGGGTACTTCTTTATTCTTTTTTTTTGAGATATAATTGACATATAATACTGTATTAGTTTTAGGTGTACAACATAATGATTTACTATACTGTATGTATATATAATGAAATGATCACCACAATAAGTTTAGCTAACCTCCATCAACTCACATAGTTACATTTTTTTTCTTGTGATGAGAACTTTTAAGATCTGCTCTCTTAGCAACTTTCAAACATACAACACAGTGTTATTAACTATAGTCACCATGCTGTCCATTATATCCCTATGACATTTATTTTATAACTGGAAATTTGTACCTTTTGACCACCTTCATCCATTTTGCCCATTTTCTTTTTAAAGCCAAAACTTATTTAGAAGTCTATTTTCCCTAGGCAATTTGTGAGAGATTTATATGTGTGTACATATATATTTGTTTTTAATTTCTGATTTCATTGTACTTAGATCAGTTAATATAGCACCTACAATATCATTTCTCTGGAACTTGTTATGGTCAGTAAACATGCCCATATCATATCAGTGACTATAAGCTTTGAATGGTCAGATATCTGAAAAATTCTATATTCTGCCCTGACACTAAATTACATTTTGGACATAGAATTCTAGTCCTAGTTATTCCTCTCAGGGATTTCAGGACATTTTTCATTGTCTTCTGATATTTGTTAATTGTAGGATAATTCTTATCCTATCAGAACTCTAATGCTGATTTGATACCTTTTATATTATTGTATTTTAACATTTTTGTCTAGTAGTTGAAAGGATTTGGATTCTGTACTTTGTTTTCTGAAATTTCATTACATGTGTCTAGGTGTTAATTTCTTTTAAGGTACTTCTCAGTAAACTCTGGGAGTCCTTTGAAAATTCTCTTACCTTCCCAGCTGGGAGATCCTTCCCTACTGATTCTCCTGATTCTGCTTCCTTTATATTCCTTCTATCCTATCCTTCTGAAAGTCATAATGGATTGGAATCTCTGTATCTATTAGAATCTCTGTATCTATTCACTACCTTTCTTAACTTTTCTTTCTTACTTTAATTTTCTTTATCCTGTTGCGTTACCTTCTGGAAGAATTCCTTGCCTTAATCTTCTGGTGTTCTTTAATTGTATGCATCACGTTACTCAGCTAATCTGTTGAAATTTTTATTTGCGTGAACAAGTTTTTAGTTTTCATGCTCTTTTAATTCTTGCAAGAGCCTCTTATCTCTAAAGATTCAACATATCAGCTTCTTACAAGCCACAAACTGCTCAGTTAACGGCATTTCATTAGGTAAACATCTTTCCCTTAGTTGGGTTTGTTAGTTCCCCGTTTGCCCAGCAATTTAGAATTTCACTGTCACCTCTGTATCTGAAAAGCCCTGTTGTTCCCAGTTGTGGGCTCCTTAGGGGATGAGAAGGATCTCACTGGTTCCTGTCATCCCCTATTTTCTGTAAGGGCAGAGAGGGCTCTGATGCAGCCGGCTGTGCCATCTTGGCAACCTGCCTTTTACCCCATCATCCTCGGTCCCACTAACCATGCAAGACACTTTCCAGTTTTTGGACTCAAGCTTCAACACTATCCAGATGGTCCCTTTAGCTGTCTGGCCAAGATATGAGTCAGGCTGTTTGAGCAGGGGCAGGGCCACCTGGATCGCCCTGCCCCCGCAGTGTTCAGTCACCTCCCTGCTTCCCTGGGCCCTCACAGCCACCTCCTCTTATCAGCGTATGTCTGGTGTTTTTTTCACAGTTTCATGAGTTTGGGGTTGAGGTTTTCTATTTCAAAACAATTCATATCTGCTTTTATGCCTTTCAAGGATTTATCAGAGCATTTAGAGACAATAGATGCTTTCTTGTTTTCCAGCATTGTTTCAGATTTTTAAAAAAATTTTCAACCATTTTTAGAA
This sequence comes from Balaenoptera physalus, assembly GCF_965194825.1. NCBI lineage: Eukaryota > Metazoa > Chordata > Mammalia > Artiodactyla > Balaenopteridae > Balaenoptera > Balaenoptera physalus. The sequence continues at coordinate 171,787,613 of NC_138890.1, forward strand.
CTTTGGAGTCTGAGAATCTCCACCTCGGTGTGGAGAATCCCCCGTCTTTGCGTCTTTTAAAGGGAAGGAACTTTAACAAGTAAAAGAGCAAAGGGACAAAGAAGAGAAATTTGAGGAGTGCATGCTTTGACCTTATTTATATTTAGATATTTTGACTCTGGCGACATAAATATTATTTACATGAAAAGAGAAGTCTAAGATTGGCCAAAGAAGATTAAAGGTCTGATATCTCAAATAATTAGAACACGTAGGACAAGAAGGATATTCAGGGCCAGTACAATTTCAGCTGCCAGAGAAGAACCAGTGACATGGTGAGGAAGAAGCCAGCTCCATCTCCCACATCTGAGCTGACAATCCATCAGCACACACTCGCCCAATATCCAAGTGTGCATAGCCCGCTGACTCAGCTGTAACAAGTAGGGAGTGAGCTGTGTAATGGCTTAAATGCACCAGAAGGGTTTTTTTTTCCCCTCTCTCTTTTCACATATAATAGCCCAAAGCTCTTATTTCTGGGCTACAGAGACCACCTATCTAAACATTGTTAACTGACAAACACTGCAGTTTTCAATTCATGGCCTCTAAGGCTGTCACGGTCATTTCCACCCAGACCTTCAGAAAGGGGAAAGAGCATGCAGGAGCATGAGTGAGGGGGTCCTAATGGTCTGGGATGAATGGGTTACCCAGCACCTCTCATGTTCCATCATCCAGAACTCGATCACACGGTCACATCTGAATGAACGCCAGGGAGGCTGAGAGATGGGGTCTGACCGTGGGCTCAGATGAAGAGGGGGACCGGGTGGTGATGTGGCAGCTGACTCTCTGTACCAGAGTTTACTCTGAGGGCTACCAAACATCGCTTCGTACCTTCTTCTTATGTGAGCTCTATTATCTCCCTAGCGGGACACACCCCAAATTTCATGAAGTCACTGAATTCATTTCGAACCACGGGAACTCTGGGTTATGCTCATTCCTTTCCACCAGGCTGGGATGTGATTTTGTTTTGTGTTACACTCTGACCTGGGTGAGGGGAGCAGCCCTCCTTGGCAGATGCTAGCTTTCACAGGCTGCTTCCTGTTGGTGCAGATTTGGGGTCCTGAGCAGTGTGTCAGCCATTGGCTCTTTCGAGACATGCTACAGATTTTTTAGCAACATAATTCTCTAAATAACAATAAAATTTTGAACTTACAGTTCATGTCATATGTCAATAAACAGACTCCCCAAATCCTTCCAAGATATATTTTTTTAAAAAATCTAAATTGTGTTTAATTTCTGTCTCTCTGCAAGCAATGCCTGTTCCTTTGACAACATCTGAAACAACTAAGCTTGGGGGAAGATTACACTTAATTTATTATTTGCGTCTCTGTCTTTCAAAACCTTTTTCAGACTTATTTCCTATTAGTTGGGGGTCGAGAAGCAGTTGGCCCTTTAGTCTCTATAAAGGTTCAAATTTCTAGACTCCAAGACTTTTCGTTTCTTCTTCCAAACCAACCAATTCTTTGCTGATTGATTCTTTGTTCTTCTTGAAATGACTTGCTAAAACAGCAAGTAGCAACCAACACACACTAACATTCTGGCTTTTTCCAACCTCTTCTCCCAGAGCAGTAAGCCCAATAACAACTCTGCCTATAGTGTTATCATTCTCCACTGTTCTAGAAATCTTTTGCTGTATGGTAGGACCCTTTAGCACCTCCCCCCTCTCCTGTATTTATTTCCTTGCCACCATCAGCCAAGTCATTAAATCGATGCCATACAGTTCAAATTTGCATTGTTTCAGGACCCCACTTCAAGACAGCAACTATTGCTTTGCTGGGCTGCTGCCAGCTGCTCTAACAAATAGCCTCAAACATGTGTAATGCTCAATCCCAATAAGTTTATTTGTTGCTCACATGAGGTCTGAAGCAGGTACTGTTGGCCAGCGAGGCTGGCTCTTCCCTGGGGGCATATCGGGATCTCGGTTGGCGGAGCCCTGCTGTATTGCACACATGGCTTCTACGTGTGGTGTCGTTGTCTCCATCCCAATCAGCTAGAAAGGTAACGAGAATGACCAGCATTATGTGGGAGGCGCTTGTGGCCAGGTTGGAAGTAGCACACATCACTTCTGTTCCAACTTGGTTGTCTAGAACCCTGCTGTCAGGCCAAACCCAACTGTGAGGGAGGCTGGGAGATGTAACTCCAGAAAAGAGAACAGCACGGGTTCTCTGAAATATGTAATAAGTTTGTCCTCAAGGATGAGCTGAAGTTTGTTAGACAACAGTGTCGTGCAGAAGAAAATGATTGGACCTAGGAGGAAATATAATTGGCTCTCACCTTTAAGGCTATGCCAATTTCGCCAAAGAAATTCTCTCCTTGAAGTCATTGGGACCTCAGACAAGTCTAAGATAATGAGGAACTGAACATGGGAGGCTGTATTAGTTTTCTATTGTTGCCATAATAATGTGCCACAAACTGGGTGGCTTAAACATTTAAAAAAATCTATTCTCATGACCAACAAAGTCCTACTGTATAGCACAGGGAACTCTAGTCAATATTCTGTAAAAACCTAAATGAGAAAAGAATTTTAAAATGAACAGATATATGTATATGTATAACTGAATCACTTTGCTGTACACTTGAGACTAACACAACATTATATATCAACTATACTCTAATATACAATTTAAAAAATCTACTCTAATAAATAGTATTCTCCCACAGTTCTGGAGGCAAGAAATCCAAAATCGAGGTGTAGCAAGGGGCAGATTTGCTCTGGAGGTGCCAGGGGAGGATCCTTCCTTGCTTGTTTGGGTTCTGGAAGCCCAGGCATTCCTTGGCTTGTGGCAGCATCACCCGACCTCTCCTGTCATCTTCACATGGTTGTCCTCCCATGTGTCTGTGTCTCCACATGGTGTTCTCCTGTGAGAGTGTGTATGTGTGTGTTCAAATTTCCTTCTTCTTATAAGGCCATCCGTCATACTGGTTTGGAGTCCACTCTAATGGCCTCATCTTAACTTGATTATATCTACAAAGATCCTATTTCCAAATAAGGTCATCTCCATAGGTACTGGAGATTAGGACTTCAGCATATCCTTGGGGGACATACAGTCTAACCCTTGTCAGAGCGCCAACAAAGGGAACTCTGCTTTCACCGTGCTACACTGCAGGGAATGTACCTGAAACCTTTCACCTTGCGTGGGTACCAACTAGTGACCTAGACTCCATTACCTGAACGGAAACTAAAGCTGCACCAGAGGAGCTCTGCTTCCATTAGTCTGATAGGACCTGCTGTCTTAGTTTTATCTCCAAGTTTGCCATCAGATTGGCCTAATATTCTTTTAGGGTCTCACTAACTTACTAGTCTGCATTATCAATCAATGTGATTTTATGGGGAGAACATACAAAGCGCAATCTCTTTTCCCCTAGGAACCTGCTTCTTCCTTCATCACTAGGAGACAGGCAAGATCTTCAGCTTTTGATTCAGCCATGACCTTTCAATTCTCTTCTCTGCTACCCCAGCAACGGCGGCCTCGGTCTCTAAATCTGCCAAGTCAAACATCAGCTGTGGGGACCGAACCACCCCTGGGTTCAGAGTTTATGGGAGGAGGCATCACAGGGAACCTGAGCGGCAGCTATAGGAGGAATTATCGCAGCTCCAGATTTTATCTGCAGAGTGTTTAGTTTTCCCGGTGGATGTCAGCAGATTTGCCTTCTCATCATGCCTGACTTTTCAGGGAAGGGCCCCTTCTGATCTGACTTCTTTTTCTTAAAGCATGTGGTCAAGAAGGGAGCAGCCACATGAGCTTTGCAGACCCTGGCATGCGGGCCCCAGCAATGGGCTGGAATGGAGTGTCCAGGGAAGCGGGTTAGTCTGGCTGCTTTTGTGCTGTGATGGAACGAGCGGAGAGAATTTAATCACACTGTTTTACTTATTTTTACATTTACTGTATTGATGTAACAGATAATATTGGCTTCCTGTTTTGGGTAGTGACAATATTTCATTGGAACATACATTTATTAAAGCAAGAAAGTTGATTTAAAAACAAGACTGTGGGGCTTCCCTGGTGGCGCAGTGGTTGAGAATCTGCCTGCTAATGCAGAGGACACGGGTTCGAGCCCTGGTCTGGGAAGATCCCACATGCCGCAGAGCGACTAGGCCCGTGAGCCGCAATTGCTGAGCCTGCGCGTCTGGAGCCTGTGCTCCACAAGAAGAGAGGCCGCGATATTGTGAGAGGCCCGTGCACCGCGATGAAGAGTGGCCCCCACTTGCCGCAACTAGAGAAAGCCTTTGCACAGAAAGGAAGACCCAACACAGCCATAAGTAAAAAAAATAAATAAATAAAAACAAGACTGTGAAGTAAATAAGAGCCGTAGCCAGAGTGACCTAGCTTTGGACAATACTGTACAAGACAATAATTAATTCAATCTTTTCTGTAGGTCTATTCACATTTAAAAATCTTTCTTAAGTCAGTTTCAGTAGTTTGTGTCTTTCTAGTAATTGGTCCATTTCTTCTAGTTAATATAATTTGCTAGCCTTCAGTTCATCATAGTTGTCCCTTAGAAATCTTTATTTCTGTTAGGTCAGTAATGATTTCTCTTTCATCCCCGATTTTAGTATTTGAATCTTCCCTCTTTCTTTTCCTGGTCAATCTAACTAAAACTTGTCAATTTGCTGATGTTTTTCAAGGAACCAGATTTTTCTTTCATTAATTTTGTTTTTATACTCTCTATTTCACTACTTTCCACTGTAGTCTTCAATATTTCCTTCCTCTCCCTGACTCTAGGTACAGTTTCTGCTCTTTTTCTAGTGTTATAGGGTAGAATATTTGTTACTGATTTGAGATTTTTCTTTTCTTTTTTTTAAATATAGGGGTTTCTAGCAAGAACTTTCTCCCTAAGCACCACTTTCATGGCACTTCATATATTTTGGTATGTTGTGTCTTTATTTAATTTCATTCAGGTTAAACTATTTTCTAATTTATCTTGTGTTTTCTTTTTTGATCCATTGGTTATTTAGTTGTGTGTTGTTTAAATTTTCACGTAACTGAATTTTCAAAATATTTTCCTGTTACTGATTTGTAATATCATTTAATTGAGGTTGGATATTATAGTCTGCCTGACTTTGATCTTATACATTTATTTAGCTTGTTTTATGACTTAAAAATGGTCTAGCCTGGAGAATTTTCTATACGATCTTGAAAAATATGTGTATTTTTCAGTGCTTAGGTGTAATGTTCTATGCAAGTGTGTTGGACCTATTTGGTTTACAGTGTTCTTCTAGTTCCTTGTGACTTTCTGCTTTTTTCTACCCATCATTGAAAGTGAGATAGTAAAGTTTCCAGCTACTACTGTGGGATTTCCTATTTCTCCCCTCAGTTGTGTCAGTTTTTGCTTCATGTGTTTTGGCAGCTCGCTGTTATGTGCACATATGATTAACATGGTTATAGCTTCCTGACGGATTTGACTCTTTTATCATTACAAAAAGCCTTTTATCTCTAGCAACATTTTTTTTTGTTTTAATGTCTATTTTTTCTGACACTTCAGCTTTCTTATGGTTTCTGTTTGCATGGCTTATCTTTCTTCTATCCTTTTGCTTTCAGCTTACTTGTATCTTTGAATTAAAGTGTACCTCCTATAGATAGCATATACTTGGACCTTATTTTTTAATCCAGTATGATAGTAAAATCCCTGTTTTTTGATTTGATATTTTCATTCATTCACATTTAATGTTATTATTGATATAGTTCAAATTATGTTTGCCATTTTACTTTCTGTTTTCTATATGTCAAGTGCTTTTTCTGCTCCTCTGTGCCTCATTTACTGCTTTCTTTTGAATTAAGTGGATTATTTTTAAGGCAATAATTTAATTCCTTTAATGATTTTTTAATTATATTCTTTGAGTTATCTTAGTGATTGCTCGAGGGTTTACTTATCAGAATATACTTCAGATTTTTACAAACTTAATTCTATATAGATATTTCTGGAATTAAGTTTGTAAAAATCTGAAGTATATTCTGATAAGTAAACCCTCAAGCAATCACTAAACTAACTCAAAGAATACAGTAAAAAAAAAAATCATTAAAGAATTAAATATATATGTATACACATAAATGTTCTTTCCTCATTTTAAGTGCTACTACTATTGTATATGTATATTACTTGTATAGGTATTATAAACTTGACAGTACATTATTATAATTACTAATATATAATTTTCTGTCTTTTAAAGTAGAGGGAAAAAAGGGGAAGGACATATTTATAGAGCTTCCTTTTAAATAAATGAGCTAAAGAAGGCCTTTATATTTTGGCCCTTTGTGGTTTAGGTCTTCATAGCAGACTGGGACAGTTAGCCCAAAAGCCCTTTGATGCTAAACTCAAAAGGTCACAGGGGCAATACTAAAGTATAACTCATTAAATGTTGTTACTAAGATGGTATTTTAATGAATTCCAGGTATATTATTTTCTGATTCTCTTAACCAATATAGAATAAAGACTAACAGTCAAAGGGTATGGATATTTCAGAATTCTCCTAGATAGTTCCTAATTGCTTAGTTACACTTTTGTGAAAAGTATTTTTTAAAAAAAGCTACAAAATGCTCATTCAGAATGAAACACTTTAGCATACTAAGAATGCAGATAAATTCTTGGTAGACACTCCAGGATTTTGCAGCATGGAGAGATAATTTTCTCTAGAAACTTTATGGTCAACTGTTACCAGTCAAAGGCATTAGCTTTATAAATTACATAAACACTTCTCATCATTCTGATAAGTACATATTACAAAATAGCTATCTGATGTGCAGAAATGAAGTCTGTTATATAAGTGTGTATAACAAAGTACCATAACTGGGTGGCACAGAACGTCAGGGATGGTTTGTCTGAAGAATGAAATATAAGAGTTAAGTGAGCAACAACCCAAGCGTATGGGGACCAATAATGTGTGTGAATGTCTGACGAGTGACACTTTTTGTTAGGAGCTGGGCGAGGACCTGTTTGGCAGAAGCCCAGAGGGAAGGTAATAGGATATGATACTGCAGATGCATGCAGAGAGCAAATCAGCAGGGACTTGCAGGCCACATTGAGATGTTTTTTTGTTATTGAAGTGTAGTTGATTTGCAATTTGTGTTAATTTCTGTGGTACAGCAAAGTGATTCAGTTATACATATATATACATTCTTTTAAATATTCTTTTCCATTAAGGTTTATCACAGGATGTTGAATATAGTTCCCTGTGCTCTACAGTAAGACCTTGTTGTTCATCCATTCTATATATAATAGTTTGCATCTGCTAACCCCAAACTCCCCGTCCACCCCTCCTCCACCCCCTCTCCCCCTTGGCAACCACAAGTCTGTTCTCTATGTCTGTGTGTCTGTTTGAAATAATGCCATTTGCAGCAACATGGATGGATCTAGAGATTATCATACTAAGTGGAGTAAGTCAGAAAGTGAAAGACAAATACCTTATGATATCACTTGCATGTGGAATCTAAAGTATGACACACACTGAGATTTTTGGTTATTCCACGGGAGAAACGGGTAGAATATCTGTCTGTTTCAAACAGAGAGATAACATCTTCTTATTTGCATTTGACAATGATTTTTCTGGTTTTTGTGTGGAGAATTAAATTGGAAGGGAAGCAATAATAGTAAGTTATTAACTGCTCTAAAAGACAAGGAAAGAATAATTTAAACCGGGTTTGTGCGATTATAGGATACAAAACCCATGCAGATGGAGAAAATGTTTCGGACGTTGAGAATAAAATGAGAAGTGTGGCATAGGAAAAAAGACAGGGAAAAAACAGTAAATTTAGTATAAAATTTAAATCTTTAAAAATCTGGGTTAAAACACCTCCACTTCTGGGAACCAGACTATTTTAAGAAAAGATGGTGACAGTGATATCTGATGGAGACTGTAAACATTTCACCTTAAGTTCGAAGCCACAGAAATAAAATCTTGGTGAGTCTAAATCAGTGTTAAATTGTAAGAATGTTAACTTTGCTTTTCTATCTCATTTTCCCTTCCAGTGTTGTGCTGGGTGGGGCACAGGACCCTCAAGCATCTACTCAGGGAAGAGTCCTTCAAGAAGTGATTCTCTATCAGCTCCAATTTGATAAACTGCCTCTATGGGCTTATCTTCCTTTGCAGAAATCCACCCCTTTTCACCACCACTATTAACTACCTCCACTCCCACTGGTATGGATCAAGGTTAATTAAATTGGTGGGGAACTTCTGGCAGTTGTAACTGCCTAAGAACAGCCTGTGTCATGCTCCGTGCCATTGCAAGGACGTGAACAACTCTCTCTAGATGTGGACAAGGTTTAATTTCACAACCTATTGACATTCTGGGGAAAATCATTCTTGTTTGTGAAAGCCTGTCCTGCGTATTGTTGATGTTTAACAGCTTCCTTATCCTCTACTCCCTAAATGCAGTAGCGCTCCTTCAGTTCTGACCATCAGAAATGTCTCCAATCATTGCCAAATGGCCTCTGGGAATCAGAATTGCCCCTGGTGATGATCCACTGGTTTAGATTTTTAAATTAGCTTTTTATTGTTTTTTCTTAGCCTTTGTTATTGTTGTTGTTGATAATTTTGACAAAGGAGACTGTTAGTTTTATGTTTCATTATTAAAAAATATACTATTAACTTTCTCTAATCAACAATTTTAGTTTGGGTACTTAAATAGAGAAATGTTTGATGCCATCACAGTCAAAGTGTAATGTTCCAAAATAAGAAATTGGTTAAACAAATGTGCTATGTGAATATGATGAATTTCAAAACAGTCATGACAAATTTAAGAAGAAGACTTGCTGTCATGGGAAAATACTCCTGATAAATTGCAAAGTGAGGAAAGAGCAGCTATAAAGTGATAAGTAGACATGACATCGAAAATATATATGTATCTATGTTTATATACTCTGCAAAGATATATACTATAATATCAAGAGATGGTGGCATTACATATGATTTTTGTCATTTATATTTCCTTTGTGCCTCTCTATTTTCCAACTTTCTTACATTAGCAATGCATTACATTGACAATGAGGAAAAAGCAAACCACAAATGTTGTTCTTTAAAATTGTCACATTTATAGAACTTCTTGTATTTTGTATTCAATAACTACTTACTTTTGAAATCGTATGACTGAAATCACCATTATAGTCCTACAAATCACATCCAACCTGCACACAATTCAAAGGATTTTCATTGTGCTAAAGACATGCAGCAACCTAATCACACCAATAATTCAAAAAGAATGATTTGAAGTAAAGAGAACTTTTGAACTCTTAGCTTTCATATCATAGGACTGTCATTTTTGTATGTGATTAGGGGAAAGAACACAGTTACTAAATCAAGTAGGAAAAAAACCTACTATTTTTCCCTGCCTATAAAAGCAACAGATAATTACAGGAAAAAACACATTAAAATATAAGGAGAAATGGACAAGTTTTAGCAGTGCTATTTCCTGAAAGTGAGACTTTGCAATATATGTTATTTTTCTACTTTGATAGTGCTGCTTAAATGTTCTGTTTACAAAAGAGGTTTGTCTAAGGAAGTTCAGTAACAATGACATAATGGACTATTTGCTTAGTAATGGAAAATACAGAAGCAATATCTCCAAAAACAATATAACCAGAGCTTATTTGAAATATTTTCAGGCAATTCTCATTTTATAGCATCTGAGCTGCATTAAAAATATATGCTATTCTTTAATGACTCTATGCTATTACAGTACATTACTAACATGCCAACCTGAGTGACCATGAAATTTATAATTAACAAAATTTTGTTTCCTTCTCAGGGTTTGAAGTTCATTTTAGAATGATTTGAAGAGTGCCAAACTTAATAGTATGTTCAAAGAAGTTTATTCTTGGTTTCCTTCAATACATTCTAGACTAGATAGAGAGGCACTTGGTATCACTCTGCTGACCTTAGAAAGTTTCTCCAAGCAACGATAAAAATCTCTAAAGGTTGGCATTTGAAAGGGATTATCCAGTCTGGTCTGCTCAGCTGCGATATTAGGGAAGTTAATAAGATAAGAGCCTACTTAAGTTTTATAGGAAAAGGATTTGCACTTTGGGTTAGGGAGTAGAATATTGTTGCTGACCATTTCGCCCACCATGACTAAATGAAAACATATATATTACAAATATCATATAAATATATCTTAAAGACATTGATGTAATTGGAATCCCAGAAAAAGAGAATAGGCAGAATGGAGCAGAAGCAATATTTAAAGAGAGAAGGATGGGAATTATGCAAAACCGTTGAAAGACATTAATCCACGTATTCAGAGACCTCAGAAAAACCCAGAGAAGATGAATACAAAGTAAACCCCACCAAGGCACATCCTAGACACATAGATACAAAACAAAACTAAAGGGAAAACCTTAAAAGGAGCCAAAGAAAAAGCCATATCTTTCTCAGAGAAAAAAGAATCAGAATGGTAGATGTATTCCCAACAGAAAGCATCTTTAAAGTTTAAGAAAAAGGCATCTACACTTCTGTACTTTGATAAAATATCCTTAGACACGAGGGTGAAAGAAAGGCATTATCAGATAAATCAAAGCTGAGAGCCATTGTCCCAGCAGGGTGAAACTCTAAGAAATAATAAAGGAGCTCCTACCTACCAGCTGAAGGAGGTACAGGATCTTAGAAAGGAATGAAGACCACTGGAAAATGTACAGATGTGTCTCCACAAAAGAAAAAGAGATTTATTACAGGTACACCAATAACAATATATATATGAGGTTTAAAATATACATAGAAATAAAATATATGACACCATTTGCAAATAAGTGCAGGAGAGGTGAATTGACTTACACTGCTGTAAGGTTTTTACATTGTCATTAAGAGTTAAAGTACTAATTTAAGAAAGATAAGATGAGTTAAGGGTGAATACCGTCACCTCTAAATTATCCACGAAAATAGCAATACAAAAATTATAACTAAAAAGCAAAAGAAGAGATAACATAAATTTGTGCAAGAACAAAGAAGAGATGAGACAATAAGAAAACAAATATTGAGCAGAGTTCTCTGTGCTATACAGTAGGTTCTCGTTGGTTACCCGTTTTAAATATAGCAGTGCGTACATGTCAATCCCAAACTCCCTAACTATCCCTATTGTTAGTCAACTATACTCCAATATAAAATAAAAAGCTAAAAAAAATAAGACAACAAATAACGAGATAGCAGACTGAAACTTAACCGTATTAGGAATCAAGTTTAATGTAACTGTACTGAACAGTCCAATTATAAGACACTTTTTAGACTGGATAAAAAAATGTAGATAAAACTATGTTGTGCTCATGGGAGATACGCTCTATGTGTAAGAATAGAGTCAGGCTGAAAGTTAAAGAAATGAAAAGTACGCACTGTTGGATAGCTACTGAGTCCATATTAATATCAGGTAGACTTTAGGACAAAGAGTATAAAACAAGAACATTCCATAGTGAGAAAACAGTCAGTTCACCTGGAAGACCTAGTAATCCTAAATATGCATGTACTTAATGCATAGCTTCAAAGCATATAAGCCAATGGTAGAAGAATGAAAGGACAGGAAAGTTGCAGTCATAGTTGAAGAGTTTAACACACTATCAATACTTTCAGATATATTTATATGTGGGTGTGTATAACACAGCTAAACAAAAATCAGTAAAGATAGAGGATTTTGAAAAACAACTTTATTGAGGCATAATTGACATACAAACAAACTGTGAGTATTTGAAATGTATCTTTTTAATAAAACCCATGAAACCATCACTGCAATCAGTATAAGGAACACATGCATTGCTCCAGGCTTCCTCATGCCCCTTTGTAATTTTCCTCCCCCATGTCTTCCTCTCTAGCCCCCATCTGCAGGCAACCACAGACCTGCTTTTGTCAGGATACACTGGAGTCTCAGTCTATTTGGGCTGCAATAACAAAATACCAGAGGCTGGGAAGCTTATACAACAGAAATTTATGCCTCACAGTTCTGGAAGCTGGAGGTCTGAGATCAGGGTACGGGCATCTCTGGGTACGGCTGTCTCCCTGCGGGCTCTTTCAACAGGACACTAATCTCACTCATGACCCAATCGTCTATGAAAGGCCCACCTCCTAGTTCCAACACCTTGGGCATTAAGTTTACCACATATGAATTTGGGGAGCACACAACATTCAGACCATAGCAACTGGTTTGCGTTTTCTAGAATTTTATACGAGTTGAATGATATACGTACCATGTAATGTTTTTGCCAACTTTTTTTCACTCAACATAATTATTGTGAGATTCATCCATGTTGTTACATGTATCAGCAGTCAATTTTTAAAATTTGATGGGTAGTATTCCATTATATGGATATAGCACAATCTGTGTATCCACTCCCATGTTGGTAAACATTTTGGTTGTTTGCAATTCGGGGCTATTATCAACAACACTGCTATAAGCATTCATGTATAAGTCATTTATGGGTATGGGTCTTCCTTGGACAAACACCTAGGAGTGGATTTTCTGAATCATACTATAGGCATATGTTTGACTTTTTAAGGAACTGACAGACTGTTTACCAAAGTGGTTATACTATCTTACAGCCCAAATAACAACTTATGGGAGTTCAAGTTCCTCCACCTCCTAAGTTATACTCAGAATGGTCAGTATGTAGTCATTCTAATAAATTTTAATGGTAAGTCCTGATTTTACTTGGCATTTCTCTAATGACTAATGATGTTGAGCACCTCTTCATGTGCTTATTTTCTATCTGTATGTAATCTTTGGTGAAGTGTTTATTCAATACTTTGGTCCATTTGTATTATTTGTTTTATTATTGAATTTTGAGAGTTCTTTATACATTCTGGTTATAAATCTTTTTCAGATATTTGATTTTCAAATATTTTCTTCCAGTCTGATTCTTGTATTTTATTTCTTTTAAGAACATTTTTCAAAGGCAGAAATTGTCAATTTATCAATGTTTTCCTTTTCAGGATCATGCTTTTGAGTCCAAGAAATCTTTGCTTCACCCAAAGTCACAGAAATTTTCTCCAACCTCTTCTTCTAGAAGTTTTTGAGTTTAAGGTTTTACATTTTAGGGTGGTCTATGATTTATGTTGAGTTAATTTGTGCGTGTGTGGTGAGGGATGGATTGAGGTTAATTGTTTGCATGTAGATATCCATTTATTCCACCACCATTTGTTAAAAAGGCTTTTTCTGGGGGCTTCCCTGGTGGCGCAGTGGTTGAGGATCTGCCTGCTAATGCAGGGGACACGGGTTCGAGCCCTGGTCTGGGAAGATCCCACATGCCGCGGAGCAACTGGGCCCGTGAGCCACAACTGCTGAGCCTGCGCGTCTGGAGCCTGTGCTCCGCAACAAGAGAGGCCGCGATAGTGAGAGGCCCGTGCACCGCAATGAAGAGCGGCCCCCGCTTGCCACAACTAGAGAAAGCCCTCGCACAGAAACGAAGACCCAACACATCCAAAAATAAATAAATTAATTAATTTTTTTTTAAAAAAAGGCTTTTTCTTTCTCTACTCAGTTACTCTTGCACAATTTTCAAAGATGAAATGTATATATATCATAAAATGTATTTTATGTATATAATTTTATGTATTTATTAAGCATATATAGGGATCTATTTCTGTACTATTCTGTTATATTGAATAAAAAACAGAATTTATTTGTTCCTGTTCTTTAATATCTACACAAATACCATGTTATACTGATTACCTTAGCTTTATCATAAGACTTGAAGTTCAAGTCCTCTAACTTTGTTTTCTCTTGCTCACATTTGTTATGACTATTGCATTTCCATGTGAAAGGTTGACAATTTCTACAATAAGCCTGTTGGAATTTTTATAGGGATTGTGATGAATCTATAGCATAATTTGGGAGAATAGACATCATCGTATTGAGTCGTTCTATAAATGAGCCCAAAGTGACCTCCTTTGTTTTGGCTGCTAGCTTGTTTATTTCTTCACTGCAGGCTGAGACCTGTTAGCTCAAAAACCCTCCAGCACCAACCTCAAATTTTTACATGGCCTATTATTCTTAAAATAGCCCAAACAAGCCCCTAGTTTGTTTATTTCTTCACTGCAGGCTGAGACCTGTTAACTCATAAACCCTCCAGCACCAAACTCAAATTTTTACACAACCTATTATTATTAATTTTTTAACATCTTTATTGGAGTATAATTGCAAGCTATTATTTTAAAATAGCCCCAAAGAGCAAACAAGCCATTTAGAGCCTGGCTGCTCTGCGTATCCAATGAAACCTCACCTCACATCTGTTGGCCATTAGTAAGATAGAGCCTTGCAGTTATAAAACTCCAAACCACAGGTACCCTTGTGAGCTCTCTGACACAGAGAATCCCTGCTGTGCTGCTGGGTGACCTCACCTAGGAAAGAAAGCCTGATCCCTCCCTTCTCCCGGAGTTCCCTTGCCCTTCCCCTTTCTGGATGGTCATCACCAATCTCAACCTTATGAATGGTTTCATGCTGGGAGGGACTTCCCTTCGTGCAACCCTCTCCAAGCTTGCATTGTGAAGCTTGTTGTGTGTCACTGCCTTTCCTGGTCATATCTTTTCTCTTGATCAGCATCTACATAATCGTCCACACATGCATTTGGAGTATCTCTCCTCTTATTTAGGATTTCTTTAACTTCTCTCAACAACATTTTCCAGTTTTCACTGAACAAGTCTTAAACAACTTTAGTTAGATTTATGCCTACGTATTTCATATTTTTGACACCATAGGAAATGGTATTTTAAAATTTAATTTATATTTTTTATTACTAGCCTATAGAAATACTATTGCTTTTGGGTATTTTTTCATCCTGCTACTTTGCTGAATTCACATAATAGTTCTAGTAACTTTATCTGTAGATCCCATAAGGTTTTCCACATTTTCTAAATGTTAGGTAGATTTCACCAGTAAAGCCATCTGGGTTTGAATTTTCTTTTTGGAAATGTTTTTAAGGACAAATTCCATTTCTTCAAAAGATATAGGGTTAGTCAGGTGATTTATTTCTTTTCAAGTAAACTTCTACACTTCGTCTTCCAGGGAACTTTTTTATTTTAACTAAGCTGATGAATTTATAAGCATAAAGTGGTCATTCTATCATTTTAACATCTGTAGATGTTCCTGATAGTGTCGTTCCTGAAAGTTATTCCTGATTTGTCTGTCTATTGTCTCTATCTCTGCATCCCCCCACCCCTATCTGTCTGGCTAGAAGCTTAACATCTTTGTTGATCTTATTAAAGAAGTGTCTTTTGGGCATCATTGATTTGAGACCTTTTTCTTTTCTAATATAGGCATTTATTGCTATACATTTCCCTCTTAGTTCTGCTTTAGCAGCATCTCACAAATTTTGGTGTGCTGTGTTTTTCTTCTCATTCAGACTAAAATACTTTCTAATTTCCCTTCTGACTTTTTTGAACTATCTTGAATTATGTTATTTAGATTTCAAATATTTTGGAAATTTTTCCTTCTATTTTTCTGTTATTAATTACTAATTTATTTCTATTGTGGTCAGAGAACTTATTCTGTATGACCTGGATCTTTTAAAATTTATTGAGACTTGGTTTATAGTCAAAAATTTGGTCTATCTTTGTAAATTCTCATGTTCAATTGAGAAGAATGTGTATTCTGCTGATGTTATTGTTTTATAGAAATTAATTAGGTCTAGTTCATTCATAGTGTTGTTCAAAACTATTATAAGAAGAAAATAAAAATGTATATATTCCTATACCTATTGCTTCCATAATTGAAAAATACTTAGAAAGAAAACTTTAGTCACAGGTGACTTCACTATATATTCTAAAAATATTTAAGGAACAAATTACACTAATTTTAAATAAAATTTTCAGGTAATAGAAAAATATGAGCCATTTCTTAACTTCTTTCATAATGCATAATACCAAAATCTGACAAGGACATTAACAAGTAAAGAAAATTACAGATCAATATCCTATGAACAGTTGTAAAAATCCTTAATAACATGATGACAAATCAAATCTAGGGATAAATTAAAAGGATAATACTTCATGGTCAAGTGAGGTTTATTCCATGAACAGAAGTTGGTTTCACATCTGAAATTCAATCAAAGTAATTCACCCATGTACAGATAAGGGAGAAGATCCATTTATTCATCTCAATAGATAGAGAAATGGAAGCTGATAGAATTTAATATCCAACCACATTAAAATCTCTCAGAAAAAATAGGAATAAGAAAGGAAATTACTCGATCTGATAAAGAATATGTTCAATAAAACTAGAGCTAACAACACAGTTAATGATGAAATATTCAATAATTACTCATTAAGTTGTGGAAAAGACAAAGGTATTCACTATAAATGAGTTTCTTCACCATTGTATGGGAAGTCCTAGCCAGTATAATGAAACATGAAAAAAATATTAATAAAATTTATAACCATTAGAAAGAAAGAGCCTTGTTTTATTTTCAGATGGCATAACTTTGCACATTAAAATCCAAAATAATCTAAAGACAAAATTAGAATGAACAAATAAATTTAGCAAGGCCATGAGATACAAGGTCAATATACAAAAATAATGTATATTATGAGGTTCAGCAACAGACATTTGAAAAAATAATAAAAATTTTTTAATTTCAAATAACATTTTCAATAGTATCCAAAAAATTTATATCTTCAGGAACTAATTTAACAAGAATGTGCCAGATCTCTTTACTGAAAACTACAGAATATCACTGGGGAAAACTAAAGGAGACCTAAATAAATGATGGAATAAATCAATAAAGAAGAAGAAAAGTTGTTTTACTTCAATACTCATTAGGGAAATGCAGACTAAGGGCACAAGGAGTCACACCCAGCACCCACCAGAAGGTCATGATTACAAAGACAAGCGTTGGCAAGGATATGGAGCAATGCTCTTCCCAGTGCTATTGGAAGTGAGAAATGCATGAGCTCTTTGGAAGACCATGAATGGCAGTTTCCATCAAAAATAATATTAAAATTAATTGACCCAGGAATTCTATCCTTAAATACATATAAGTGAATGTAAATAGATTCTAAACTATATTTGCTGGAATGTTCATCTTTATTCATAACAGTCAAAAAGGAAGAAAACTCTGATACTCACCAACAGGTAAGTGGATAAAAATCAATACACAATGGAATATTATGCAACAAGAAAAAATAAACTATTGGTAAATGCAAAAATATGAAAAGCTCTTAAACATACTTGTTGAGTGAAAAAGACCAGATGTATAGAATTGCACACTCTATGATTCCATGTATATGAAGTAAAAAAAAAATCCAGGCTAAACAAACAAAAAATCAGAATGAACTGACATTTATAGAGTCAGAATAAGTTACTTTTAAGGGTCTAAAATAGAAAGATGCACAAGAAGATCTTACTCAGTGTTGGAAATCGATTTCTTTACACTTAAAATTACAGGATTATATATAAGCCATATATATCTCATGAAAACTTTAAAAATACTTATGAACGGATTTTTTTTAACCTGGAATTGTGTAAAAACAACAAAAAATTGTTGAGGAAAAACAGATCTTTAAATTAAAATACAGTTTATAACAGTAGCCAATCTGACATTTTTAAAACAATGGAGAGGCCACTGGGGAGTGGTTAGAAGCCAATCTCTCTTCCCTAAAAGTCTCAGGAACTCTTCAACCAGTGCAGCCATTAGAAAGAAAACATGGGCACATACATAATTCAACATTTTCTAGGAACCACATTAGAAACTGTAAAAGAAACAGGTAAAACTGGTATTAATAATGTATTTTATTTAACCTAATATATCTAAAATATCATTTTAACATGTAATCAAAAACATTAAAGATACTGTCTTTTATTCACACCAAGAATTTGAAATTTGGTATGAATTTTACATACCATACGTCTCATTTTGGACCACCCACATTTCAATGCTCAGTAGACTCAAGTGGCTGGTGGTGACTGTAGTCTTGGACAGGAGGAGGAAGGGAGTTTCCATCTTAGTTTTGCGCTTTTTCTTTTTTTTGAGGGCTATGGGAGTGTGGGAGGTGAGAGGGTGTGGGAAGCATGGAAGCCAAATGCCTGTCTTTATATTTGTATATATTAGCCAACAGTTTCCTCTTATCGATTTCGGCTAGCCTTCCATGAGCTTCGAACCTGCATATATTTTTCAATTTTATCCATACTATGAGAGGCTTATAAACAATCCAGATAAGTGATGCCTCTTATATTTCTTTTATATGTCAGTTGGATAACTCTTGTATGAAAAGATGAAATTTCTTTGCCATGAGCAATTTTTCAGTGCCATACTGACTTTTGGTAATCACTTATGTATTTAATAAAACCTTCTAGAATCTATTGTGGGGAGAATTTTAAGTTTCTGGTTTCTAGTTGGCAGGAATCTGCTTTTTCTTCCATTAAAAGAACGAGAGCATATTTACTCATCTTAAACACTCCAGGACCCTTTACATTTCCTGTGATTTCTGAAGGATTGGAGTTTCTGAGTCTACACCTGCATCTTGCACTCACATAGCGAAGTGAGGGACCTTCACCCCACATCCTCCCTCATCAGGACATGTCACCTCTTACTTGCATTTCCTCTGTTCTGTTGTGCTCCTTGATGGAAAAGATGGGACAGTAGAATCAGCTGCTCAGGAGTTATACTTCCTTTTCTGTCATCTGTTCAAATTAAATCATCTACCACAAACTATGCTTTCATCTTCATTTTCCTCTTATTTTACCTCAAATATATAGAGAAAAGAGGCTTATTATTTCAATATGTTTCATAAAGCCTTTTATCATGTTGAGAATTAACCCTCCTGGAAGATGGATTATGATCATTTATCCATGTTCTTGGATCTATACAACTTCTTTAATCTTTGCTATTTAGTCTATGAAAATTGGAGCTGAGTAGACATCTAGTGAAGTCATGCGTGCTTCACAGAGGTAGTGAAACAACAATTAAGTACCGACCAGTCTGTGCTCAATAACATGGCAGATTCAAAATGAACTTTTTTTTGATCAAATAGCTGGTTTTTTAGAGGCAGAATATCACTGGCTTCATAGTCCTGTCTTTAATTTTACTATTATTGTTTAAAATTCTATGTTCACTAGGTCATACACTGTGATATAGTTCTAACATATGCTAGAAGTCTGTCCTCTGTCTTGGAAAAAAATTAATAGTGCCTGTTTGGTGAGAGGAACCCCAGACAGGCAAGGGGAGGTCTGTTGGTGCAGGTGCAGAACGAGATCAAATTCTAAGCAGCAAAGCCATCTCAGGAGACTTTATTTTAAAATCTGAAGTCAGAAAAAAATTACAAGAACACAATCCGTTTCTGTATTTAATAACCACAGAAATCCTATTCTGCATATAATTACTTCATGAGGTTATTTGTCAAAGTCCATTTTGGATATCTGGATTTGAGAAAGTTTTAATGTAGCTCTCATAGAATTACAGAATTTATTCTCTTAAAGCTTTTTATTGGAATTGGTCACCATGGATAACAATATTCAAACTGATATCTTTAACTCTGAAAGTGGATCAAGCATCCACTTTTTTTCTGTTAGACCTCAGGGTCTTAGACCACCATGTTTTCTTCTCTCTTATCCTTTGACATAACTAATCCAATGACTCTGGTCGATTCCATAGTTTAAAACCATGTTCACACAAAGTTCATTCTGTCCATTGGGGCCTCACTCAGAGGGCTGGGGCCAAGGGACAGAGAGGAGAGAGGGAGGGCGGGAGCTGTAACCCCACAAAACTGCCCAGAACTCAACTCAGCACAGCCAGAGGGCAGCTTTGCGGGCTCCATCAGGAGTCTGCTATCTGTGTGGTGAGTCTCTAGTCAGGGACAAACTGTGGTGCAGAAATAATTTTGGGTCTGCTGAGCTGTAGAAAGGGAAGTAAGAAAAATATAAGCACCCATATAAATATTTTCTCTCAGTGGTGACTTCATCAGATTAAAAGCGATCTTGGTGGATTTTTTTTCGTTTCTTTCTGGTACAAATAATTTTTCATGGATTTGAAAATTCGCTGAGACATAAGTCCCTCTTTTCTTGTGCAAACTGAAGAATAAACTGCCCAGCTTTGGGGAGAGATGGCTTCTGGGTCGCTAAGAAGCCAAATAGGAGACTAAGGTCTTTAAGAGAAAAAACAGCACAATCTCAGTTTCAATCATTCTCCTGACAACAATTCCATCTTTTTCCGTCTCCAGTGTCCCACTGATAGGAACACTTGAGTTCACTGGGAGATTCAATCCATTGATTGCCAGGCTGGTTGTCTTTTACTGCTGACTAGTTAGTGGTGGAAAGAAAGAAAAATCACCTAGATGTGCACAGAAGGTAAGGGCCCCACAATTCCCCTCCTTTGATTGATTTTTGGTTTCCTTAATTCTGTCAAATAAAAATGTCAAATATCATAGGACTAAAGTATCAGATCAAACACAATACCAGGCTAATTAGCCAGATTTGTCTCTTAGCCTGTGGCCTCTTGTCATTTCCTTTTATTCCTTCATGTGAACCATTCTTTCTTTGCCATTTGAGGAATTTCACAAGACAACATTACTTTGGGAGATGCCATTTTTCTTTTCTTTTTTACATGGCATGCTCACATTTATTTTCAAATAATAACATACCCTTAATAGCCAATAAGTTCATGTGTCTTGTTTTTGAAGTATAGTTGATTTACAATGTTATATTAGCTTCAGGTGTATAACATAGTGATTCAATATTTTTCTAGATTATGCTCCATTTAAATTTATTACAAAATATTGACTATATTCCCTGTGTTGTACAATATATCCTTGTATCTTATTTATTTTATATCTGGTAGTTTGTACCTGTTAATCCCCTACCCCTATCTTGCCCCTCCCCCCTTCTCTCTCCCCACTGGTAACCACTAGTTTGTTCTCTGTATCTATGAGTCTGTTTCTGTTTCATTATATTCATACATTTGTTGTATATTTAGATTCCACACATAAGTGAAAACACATATTACTTGTCCATCTCTGTCTGACATACTTCACTAAGCACAATACCTTCCAGGTTCATCCACGTTGCTGTAAATGACAAAATTGGGGAAACCACTGAAGCACTGAACAAGCAATAACACTGGTCTCTGATCACTTTTTTTAAAATTAAAAATACAAAATCTTATAACATATGGGGAGCCATCATTTATAACACCATACACTCATTTTTATACTTGATAAATAAAAATTTAGAAAAATTCCCAAGATTTATATTAAGAAAAATACAGAATATAAAAACTCCTTTAATTTTGGATCTTAAAAATGAAATTGGTGGCTGATTCTCCTCATTCTTGTCTCCTCTGACTATTCTGTGAGTGAATCCCCAACAGTGTAAGATGGTTTCATTTCATTTAATTAACAGAGCTGGGTCTTCAGGGAATCTTCCCATTAAATCTGAGCAGTTCTGTAAATGGAGAAGTAGTTTCTAGAGAGGAGGCCAACACAACCACCCAGTGACATGTTCATAGAAATAATTCCATGTTGAAAAGAGAGCCCCAGGGTAATGTCAGTGCAGTTTTAATCAGAGCTTCTAATTATGAACAATAAGTCACTTCAACAATTTTTTGTGTCTTAGATATAATAAAGGGAATAATTAACAGTCAGCAATAATTTTCAAGCTGGTAGAGTTACCAAGCCAAGGAGTCTGAATTGTGTACCTCAATAAAGTAAAATACTTTGTAGAATGTCCCTCTACCCCCTCTACCTGGCTTATTATTAAAGATCATTTACCAAAGAGCATGTCCTTCTAAAAGCACTCAGGCTATGACCCACCAACTACTGGGAGGTTATCAAGACTCATGGACCATGTGCTAAGAAAGTTCACTCTTAGGAGCAGACGGTAACTGTTTAGGATTGTAACCTGGGTTGCTACAAACCACCCTGGGAACCCGACCCCACCCTCCATGCTTATGTATGTTTGATGCAAACACTACCAAATACTTGTACTGGCTGTACTCCTATCAATGATTTTAATTTTCTTCTTACCTTTATTGTTTTCCAGACTCTGTGCAATGGGTTAGTATTACTTTTATAACCAGAAAACGATGTTCCCTAGGAAGGATACTGAGAGGCACTCAACCTTTCCTGTATCCTTCAAGCTGCAATTCCTGACAATTTTCCCTCCTCTGGGATTTTCAGACCTGCCCATTCTCCAGTCCCCATGCTCTAGGTGGTCAGCCTCACGCCTGTCTCCCTGCCTCTGGACTTGACCTCCTTCACCCTCGCCTTCGTCACTGGCAGAGAAGCTTACTGAAAATGCAGTATCTTGGCCTCTCACCGTCTGAGATGGCCCACACTCTGTCTGTGGAGTGTGTTTCTCTCTAAATAAATCCTCTTCTTACCTAAAAAAAGAAAAAAAATCCAGTATCTTACTGTTGCTGTAAATCCTATAAAACCCTTCCTCCGGTGACTCCATTTTGCTTACAAAATAAAGAGAACCGAGCTTCTAACCCATCAGCTTATTGATCAGGCCCCTGTTTCCTTCCCAGCTGCACTTCTTCTCCCCTAGAAGAATGTTAAAATCCAGCAGCATCAAACAGCTTATGGTTCCCCACACATTCCAGGTTTGTGTCAGCTCAGTGCATCTACTTATATCCCATTTTCCTCAACCCCTTCATTTGCCTGGTTAACTTACTCATCCTTGAAGAGTCTCAGCTCAGAAGATACATCCTCCAGCAATCTTTCTTCTACTCTCTCAGCATCCGCCTCTCCTGGCTACAATGCTCCTTCTCGGCATTCCCCTGGATTATTTATACTTGTCACTGCTATTTTATTTCACTATAATGATAATTCGATGTGGCTGTATTGCCTACCAGATACATGGGTTCCTTTAGGGCAGGAAATGTGCCTATTGTTTGCTTACTTTCACCTGGAGTCTTGATACACGTATGATTAAAAGTCAATAAATATTTGGTGAATGAACGAAATCGTATTATCAATGAACCTGCCAGCAACATTACAGAATTCTTTCTTGCAACAGTTTCTGGTGGTAAAAGTTAGTTAAAGGAACTTCAAGTATTTTTACAATCGTCTACCAAGAAGCAAAGCAGAGTTATTGAAGATTGCTCCACAATATCTACTGTAATAGTTTATAAAAACACAGTGTAATCAATAATTTGCATGTGGTACATGCCATAAAATAACATTGCAATATGATAACTCCATGTGAGACTAAGAACTAATAGCGCAGTGAAACATAACAGTGTAATACCCCAGAACCTTGAATAGTGCAGTGTAATAGCAGAGGGTAAAATCTGCCAGATCAAAGTATGGTTGCATTGGCTATGATAGGACAGCCAACGCTGCAGTAATGAAGTCAGAGCTCTCCTGAAAGTAGCACAGTTTTGCTCTTGCTGTGGTTTGGCACAGGTCGGGCAGCCTCATCTAATAGCAACTCAGCCATCCAGCTAGTTCTGCAACTTTGTCATCGCGGATTTCTTGACTTCCAGTCACGCAAACAGTAAAAGAGAAAGACGATTGCTGAGGCATAGGTCTATGGTCACACCTAAAATATGGTCTATGGCTTCTAAATTAGTCCCACCCAGATTCTGTTTCCAGAAAACAATCACAGGTAGCTCCAGTGGAGCAGGCAGGGAAGCTGGGATGTGCTTCATTTGTCAGCCCGGGAGGAGGGAACGGGAGTGGAGACAGGACTTCACCAGACTCTGCTGTGTCGGACCAGAGCACCTATGCATGCGGGTGGGTGCTACAGAGCAAGACCCTAGAGGAATTCCACAAGGCACGCCCCAGGGCCCGTGCTGATGCAGGATCCATTCCCAGCATCTCACATTGGGGAGGCCATTATTCCTCCTGGAAACTCAGTATCAGGGGTACCGAATAAGCAGCCCAATTCCATTCTTACCCCAGGACACAACGGCCTCTACGCAAAGCCCCTGCAGTAACTCTACAAACTAATAACCCTAAGTTGCATTAGATAGTTTTTATTCCCAATATTTCAAATAACATCCTTCTCCTCCACTCTGCCGTAATTAAGTTTATTAGGAATTGATTTTTTTCTACTTCTGCGGGGGTAAAGACATGACAAAAGTCAGTATTTGTGTCTTGACCCAGTAGAAATATCTGTCATGAATAATTGTAGCTTTAAAAAACAATTGAAATGGAACCTCAGATTGAATTTGAATGCTCTTAAGTTTGATGATATAAAACGTTACATGTTTGTGTAAATGTATCAGCCACATGGGCTCACGATGCATTAAAAACTTGAATAGTCTGCAAGGTCACCTCACAGTTGCCAGGAAACAGCACAGTGGTCCGGACCGCTGAGAAGCCGGCAGCTGAGAGAGGAACACGGTGGAGAGCAGAGCATCTCCTGCTCACCCTGAGTTTCCACTCGGACGCATCTCCAAGGGACGTGCCCCTACCGTGGCACTTAACTGTTGGATGGTTGCTCACATCTGTTGCTCTGGCAGACGGGACACCTGTGTAGGGCAGAGAGCAGCCCAGAGGCTGGGAGACGATCAATAAATGCTTGTTGAGGGGGAACACTGGCTGCAGTAACCGTGACTCGGGCTAGCTCTAGAGTCAGACAGCAGCTGCTGCTGTTTGTGCCTGTCAGGCATCCAGCTTTGAGCTCACTCCATGAGGCCAGGATGGAGCCAAGCTTACTCCCAGATCTGGAAGGAGGAGGACACGGGACTTGGGTCAGCCGATCCAAGCAGCAGATTCCCTCAGCTAGTTGTACCAAACGGGGAAGCTCTGAGTAGAGGAAAAGAGACCCCTTCTAGACTCATGTGGAACTTTCAGGAAAACAGACTGTCTTTTTCCACTGGGATTGCAGATAGAATGCAATAGAATGCCATAGAGGTATAAACTTGTAGCTTCTAGGCACCCACCTGGGGGGCCTGATGACCTAGACTTAAGGCATCAAGAAGTGAGACAAGGCGCCGATGCTGGTGTGTAAGGTCCCACCCCATGCAGACTGGCTCCCCACTTTCTAGCTACTCAACTTCTTGTTTTGTTTTGTTTTGGGTTGGTGTGGTTTTTGCTGTGATCAAAGTCAGTTAGGTTGCTACCACTTGTAACCAAAAGAACAAATACACACTGATTGGCTTAATTTATATAATCTTGCTTGATGAGGATAAGAAACAAACAAGAATCATATACGTTTAATCTTAAATATGTTAGAAAACATTTTCTACTTGAAATAAAGAATTTATAACAAAATTCCATTCTAAGATGACTGAACCACACTGATTTTTATACAAAACAATAGACTTCCTTTTGTCTCATAATATTGTATGTGTTTAATTATTTTATCAGATGTATTTAAAATGATAGCTAAAAACCTTGTTTCATTAAAATACATTGAATTCCAACACTGGCCAAGTTTTCATGTTTCTTCAGCAATTTGGGAGGTGAATCACTCTGTTCTTTTAAAACTGAGCCTCTGTAACCTATATTCCTCCCTTGAGTATATTTCTAAATGTATTATAAATGATACTCATGTAACCAAATACAAATGCCAAGTAGGAATTGTCTAAATAACATTTTAATGAATAATGAATATTTTGTAACCCTGCCTAACATCTCCATCTATGTGTTGATGGGGGACCAGATCCAGGCTCCTCCTCTGAGTACACGGGCCCCTAGGAAATCCATGAGTGGATTCCCAATGGGTTTGTGAGCCCAGGTGTGTGTGTGTGTGTGTGTGTGTGTGTGTGTGTACATGCACATGCACCTCTCAATGGAGGCCATTCGTGGAGTTTCATCAGACTCCTGAAGGGGATCTAAATAAAGAAGAAAAACCCCTGAAATGGACCAGACAGTCTCCAGTCTCTCACTTTATTCTTTGTTTTTACCTGACCTGTGGGCAGACATTTCTAAGCAATCTGCCAAAGAATCTTGGCATAATATACTCTTATGAAATCAGTATTTCGATAAAGTGAAATAACCCGATAAATTGAGATTGGGACTTCGTAGCCCGAGGTCCCGCTTCAGTCGGTGATGACAGCGTGTGTGATGGAAACGGGAGAGGAAGGCTGCACATGAGCCTTGCTTAGAAAATAGAAACAGCTGTGATGGAACATGCAGGACGCCTGCCCTCATGTCTCTCACTTACAGGGAGACGTTCCTCATTTGTATTTGCTACTGGTCTTGCCTGTGCTTCTGTTTGCAGAATGGCCACTGTCTTTGAGATGCCCCGTAGAGCATCTGTGGTAGGACACTTCCGTATCCTCTAAATGCACTGAAGGCTGCTCAGCAGGGCCAGGCTTCCCTCCTGACGCCTTAGGGAGCCTCGCTGGCCCTTATTGTCTGCAGCCCTTGGAACCCAAGCATCTTCAATTCTCTTGCCTGGTTCTCAGGGGAGTCGTTGCTTCTAATCTGCCCTGTTCTTAAATACCTTCCGTTAAACCCTGGAGATGTATCTCATCTCTCATTTCCTTTTCTTACTGAGGGACTCAACAACACCTGCCTCTATGTACACAACTTTCACTCATTCCTTAGCAAATACCTTAGACATCTCAGAGATGTCCAATCACCGGTCTCTGATGAAGATCAGTTTCTGAGCTCCTGACTCATATGAGTGTCGAGTTAACCTCTCCACTTCCGTGTCCCACGTTCATCTCCAAGTCATCATTTCCTAAGAAAAACTCAGGTGTCTGTTGCTCCTTGGCTGTGATCTTAGGCAAACTGCTTGTCTTCCTCATAATGCCTCAGTTTCTCTTTTGTAAAGTGGAGGTGGCAGTGAGGCTGGAGAAAGATGGCACGTGTCCAGTGCTTAGAACAGCTCTGACAGCAGGTCTTAACTGATACGCTGGGCATTTCCTGTGTTGTCCTGTCTCAAACGGCACCTTTTCCAGACTTCTCCGCCTCAGCAAATGGCACCCCCAGCTGCTAATACCCACACCCCAAAACCACCCCTAACCTCCCATGTGGATTACTGAGATCTGCAATTGTCTCCAAAACATGTCTTCAATACACCATGACGCCTCCGCTCCACTGCTCTCTCCCATCTTCCCGGGGTTGCTACGAGCGTCCTGGGTGCCCCCTTCCATTCCTGTCCACCGCCAGCCCATTGCACAGAACCCAGACATAGACTCATACAAATATGCCTGCTTGACTTCTAACAAATGTGCGAAGCAATCCAATGGAGGAAAGGTAGCCTTTTCAGTAAACGGTGCTGGACGAGGGCACATCCACGCGTGCCGAGGACAAACCCAGGTGCCAATGACAGCAGGGCTCCGCCCCCTGGCTGGACCCTCATCCTGGAGTTTGCCGTTTCGCTCCTGCTCATCCCCACACGCCACACAGCGGGGAGTAAGACAGACTGGCAAACTCTCTCCCTCTTCCTCATGGAAACCTGTCCGCATTTTCTTCTCCTGAGGGTCCTCAGTCTCTGCTGACTCTGAGCTAGGTGTGGCCTTATCCATGGCCCAGTGTTCTAGCCTTTGTCTCAGACACCTTCTTCGCCTTTCACCCGGGGCTCACTTACAGTTGTCGGCAGTCTTCCTCCTGCCCCCAGGTGCCCCCTGCATCTGACACGGGTTCGAACCTCACATGAAAACAGAGACCCCATCCCTCCGCCCTGGGTTCTTTCCTGTCCCTGGTGTTCGCTTCACCACCTCACTTCCTCACAGCAGTTCTTCTCATTTCTCACTGTCACCTGCACCCGCCCCGCCCCCCTCCGCCTCAACCCTCAGCATCCCACCTTTGCCCTCGCAGCCCCACTAGAGAGCCTCGGCAGCGCCACCTCTTCCTCAGGAATTCTGTCCGCATTCACTGAATCCCACCAGGTATTTGATCTTGCTTCTGTTTCTTTTCTCCATTCAGACACCCGGTTATCTTAGCACCATGTGTTCAAAAGATATTGCTTTTCTTAATCTGTTGCTTTGACACCTTTATGAGAAATCAATTAATCATATGACTGAAAGTCAAGCCCTGAACTTTTTATTCATTTCGTTGATCCTTCTTTTTTTTTTTTTTTTTATGCTGACACCACACTCTCTTGGTTACTACAGCATTTTAGTAACTTTTAAAGTCAGCGATTATAAATCTTCCACCTTTGTTCTTCTGCGAGACTATTTTAGCTGTTCTCAGTTGTGTTTCCATAACATTAGAGTCAGCTTGTCACTTTCCAAAGGAAATCCTCTGGCGATTATGATTATGATTGCCTTGAATCTACAATTAATTAGGGGAGAATTGGCATTTCTGCAATACTGAGTTTTCTGATCTGCTAACAAGGCGTATCTATTTATTTGCATCTTTGTTCTTCAAAATTAGGGATGGCAGCTGTCACCCATCATTACCAGACTCTGGGCTTTCTCGCCATCCTGTTTGGTGACTTTCTTCTTCCATAATTGTTTGTGTAACCAAATATCTATATTATGACATATTTGAAAGAACTATTTCCTAGCTGGATTCTGAATGACTCACCCTGGAACTTTCTCTTTCCAACTCTTCCTACAAATATGTAACCAGATACTTCCAAATATGAGAGTCCAAGGTATCTCTCTGCTTAAACACCTGGCAGGCAATGGTGAATCAATACTTAGCGGCTGACTTTGCCCTTGCTCAAACCTCCTTTTAGAATGAAAATGTTAGGAGAAAATGGAGAAATCATGTAAACATACAGGATGTTAAAAACAAGCACAAACAAGAAAGCCTGTGAGCAACCCTAACAGGAAACCATGAAATGGTCTTGTAGAAAGAATGTTAGAAGTGGGATTGACATGTACACACTGCTATATTTAAAATGGATAACCAACAAGGACCTACTGTATAGCACAGGGAACTCTGCTTAATACTCTGTAACAACCTAATTGGGAAAAGAATTTGAAAAAGAATAGATACATGTATATGTGTAACTGAATCACTTTGCTGTACACCTGAAACTAACACAACATTGTTAGTCAACTATACTCCAATGTAAAATTAAAAGTTAAAAAAAAAAAAAAGAAAGAAAAAGTGGGCTGTAGCTGCTACTTTATCAGCACAATTGCAAAGCTTCCTGCTGTCTGGCAAGTTAGTGAAATCTCATTACAGAAACTCTGCCTTCCCAGTACCCACACTCCAGTTTGATTTCCATGCTCACAAGTAGTTTTTTAAAGGAAATTTCCATTTTCATGTTTTTCTTTGGGGAAACTATCTTGATATTGAAAATATAGGGCAGTTAAAAGAGTTTGACAAGATGATAGTTCTACCAGAGTCATTCTGCCTCTGGAAGAAGCAAAGTCCTCTGTGTCCAGCACCAATCAAAAATGATTAAGGAGAGTACGGCTGTCATCGTGCGTGTTTGACAGCCAGTGAATAAAGCATGTGCCGCTGTGAGTTTTAAGAATGTAAGGGAGTTGTAAAACCCTAATTAAAATAAAAGCCGCTATTATGGAACACTCAGACATCTAATTTTTAAGTTTCCTTTTTTCCTGTTTATAAAAGGGAATCCTACTTCATTTGAAGAGGTTAGAATGATACAGAAAATTTAAGGGTAAAATTAAAAGTCCACGTCATCTCATTACCCAGAAGAAATTATTACTAACATTTTGGTATTTTTCTAACCAATAATTTCTAAAAACTCTTTTAAAAAGTGGATGCATCTCACATTTTGAAGTTTCTTTTTACCATTTAACACTATAGCAGTTCCACTGCCTAGATTCTAAGTGTTTACAAGTGTTATTTGAATTTCTACATGCTTTATTTTATGCTACGTTCTATGCTGGACCCTGAATAGGTTATTTGTAATATTGAACTTTATATGCTATATTGCTAAGACCACCTGTACCAAGATATTGAGATATCTTCTCAACTGCAATTTTACATATTATGTCTTCAGAAGTTATAATTGCTGGTTCAAAGGAAAAACATTTTAGAGTTTCTTGTCACACATTTCCAAGTAATTTTACAAAAAATAAGTACCAATTCCCACTGCCAAAATGTGCGCATCTCACTATAACCCCACTGATACTGAGCATTATCAGTATATTAATCTGTGTTAGATGCTATCTAATTTTTTATTTTATTATCTTGTTAAAAACATTGCAGCTTTATTGAGGTAGAGTTGACAAATAAAATTGTAAGATATTTAAGTGTCCATCGTGATAGTACATAATATATATATATGAAGAATCCCTCTCATCTAGTTAATTAGTACATTCATCACCTCACACATTTATCTTTTGTATGTGTGTGTAAGAGGACATTGAAGTTCTACTCTCTTAGCAAATTTCAATTATACAACACAGTTACACACTGTTATCAACTGTAATCAAGTTTTACATTAGAGCCTTAGACTTTATTCATCTGAGATGAATTTACCAACCTCTCCCTATTTCCCTCAGCCCCTGGCAACCTATTTTCTACTCTCTGTTTCTATGAGCTTGATTTTTAAAAAAATTTTAGATTCCACATATAAGTGATAACATGCAGTGTTTTTCTTTCCATGTCTAGCTTATTACACTTAGCCTAAGGCCCTCAAGGTCCATCCAAGTTGTCACAAATGGCAGAATTTCCTTCTTTCCCATGATTGATAGTATTCCATTACATCGTAGATAGATTACATCTTTATCCATCCATCCTTTGACAGACACTTAGGGTATTTCCATGTACCCATGTAGGGTATTATCCTTTGGATAAATACCCAGAAGTGGGATTGCTGGGTCATGTGGTAGACCATACAATTACCTTGAATTGTTTGTCTCTGTTGAGGAGAGTGGAGACACATTTTAAACTCTCCTGAGTAATTACAGTTTCATTGTTCTGCTCCTTTTATACTCCTTCCTTCCACCACCCTTCAAAAGGGTCCTGAATGAATTTTAAAATATTTAGCATGTTGATTCTTTATCATATCTTTCCAGATATTTTCACAATGTTTTGATATAGTTTAGGTTATTTTTTATTTTTATTTTTTAATTAATTAATTTATTTATTTTTGGCTGTGTTGGGTCTTCGTTGCTTCACGTGGGCTTTCTCTAGTTGCGGCGAGTGGGGCCTTCTCTTCGTTGTGGTGTGCGGGCTTCTCATTGAGGTGGCTTCTCTTGTTGTGGAGCACAGGTTGTAGGTGCGCGGGCTTCAGTAGTTGTGTCTCTTGGGCTCTAGCGCGCAGGCTTAGTAGTTGTGGCACACGGGCTTAGTTGCTCCGTGGCATGTGGGATCTTCCCGGACCAGGGCTCGAACCTGTGTCCCCTGCATTGGCAGGCAGATTCTCAACCACTGCGCCACCAGGGAAGCCCTAGGTGATTTTTTTTAAAATTGATGTTCTAAATTTTCATGAAGGCAAAATAATTTTCCTTTGTAACTCAGACATTTTAAAAACAAAACTGATAAAATGTTCTAAAGTACATATTTCTCATGAAAAATCCCTATATCAATGTTATTATTTCTCACAATATGACCGTATAGGATTCTAGGTATTCTCTCAAAAATATCTCTTCTCTTAACCATAGAGTTTTGACATAGAAATGAAACAATATTCTTATAAAATATCTAAATAATTTTGTTTTATTTTGTTTTCCTTATTTTCCAGCAGACCTCCGTGGCCCTAAATTCCCTGTGGTCTGGCACATGAACTATTATGTAATGTTACCCAGACTGAGGTTTAAAACTGTAAAACTGCATGAATATTAAGACTATAGGTTTACTTTTAAGGTAAAATTTGTAAAATATACATGTGTTCTTACAAATGCTTTTCTAAAATACAAAAAATAAATTCTTTTATTTAAGAAGCAGGACATGTCATCTGACTTGACTCTATTCTAGTCAACTATATTCCAAAGGAATCAAAGTTCCCAACAGTTTTGTTTTGTTTTTTTTAAATTAGGGCCTTCTTTTAAGATACTGAGAGAAGCTACAGACCCCATTCCAGAATGATTCAGTTACACCGAATTTTCTACATAATTTTACAGATTTTACAGAGACCTACCTAAGAATCTCTATTATTCTTTCATTTCTTCACAGAATTAAATTATACTTTAAAATATTTGATAAAATTTTTTTCCAGTCATACGTGATCTGCTGAATGAGGACATTTATTTCTGTTTCCTCCTCATACTCTCCTCTTGTCAATAAAAAATATATATTATGCATAATATATAATAAAAGAATATATTAAATATAATAAAAAGATAAAATTGTCTATAAGGTTATATAGTAAAATAATATATACACACATACGTACACAGTCATATCAACACACAAGGTCAAGTACAACAGGGGAGGTGATAACAAAGGGTGAACGGCCAACCTGATGTTGAAAGATGGAAATCCTTGACTTAGCAGGGCAGAGCAAGCTCACCTTCAGTGCCTGGAGGAAGAAGACGGGGGGAGCAAACAGACTAAACAACAGAGCCCAGAAGGACCATTTGTTCCAGGCAAAAGTCAGTAGAGCCACAGTATAAGATGGTGGGGTTAAAAAAATAAGAGGAAGATGGTTTAAGATCAGTATAAAGGGTTTAAGAGCCTTATGATCACCTCTTTTTTTTTTAAATTTTATTTTTATTTATGGCTGTGTTGGTCTTCGTTTCTGTGCAAGGGCTTTCTCTAGTTGCGGCAAGCGGGGGCCACTCTTCATCGCGGTGCGCGGGCCTCTCACTATCGCAGCCTCTCTTGTTGCGGAGCACAGGCTCCAGACGCGTAGGCTCAGTAATTGTGGCTCACGGGCCCAGTTGCTCCGCGGCATGTGGGATCCTCCCAGACCAGGGCTCGAACCCGTGTCCCCTGCATTGGCAGGCAGATTCTCAACCACTGCGCCACCAGTGAAGCCCCAATCACCTCTTTTTTTTTTTTTTTTACAGATGGGGTAAACTGAGGCACAGAGGTGTTAAGAAAACTGCCCATATCATATGACTAGTGAGTGGTTCGAGAGACCGTGCTTATAAACACTTCATCTCTCAAACAGGGAATGTTGAGAGTTTCAGGTGGGAGAGGTGCCTGAATGGAGAATCAGACTTCAACAGCAACAATGGAAACTAGATTTCAGTGAAGAAACGGCTTCAGAACTTCCAGGCATGCTTGGTTGTTATTTCATGGTTGTCAATGGGGTTGTTTTAGCTCAGCTGCTGAACCAAACATCCCAAACTCACAGTCTGCTTTTCTCACGTCGAAGTCTAGTAGTCCTGGACAGGTATGGAAGCCTAGGCGACCATCAGAAAACCCAAATTCCTTCTCTTCTACTGTCTGTCTTCCTCAGCATGTGGCTCCCACCAGAGGGTCCAAGACAGCTGCTCTAACACACACAGTCACGTCTTCACTCCAGCCGGGGGATGGCGACAGCAGGCAGCAGGGCACGTTCCTGCCTCTCACATCCTGCAGGGAGCTCTTGCGGCCACATTAACGTGCCGGGGAAACCAGGAAAGCAGTCTTTATTCTGAGCCTGCTGGATGCCCACCACAGTTATTAAAGAGAGAAACATAAATGGATATTGCCGGAAAAGTAGCTTTTGGCCATTTGTGGTCTCTAAGTCATTAGCATGCTTGAACACTCTCTTAGTGAATTAGCGAATGATGTGCTCTGCCGAAGAGAGAGTGAAAAAGAAACAGTAAGATGTGGCATCTAGGAAATAGGTGACCCAACATAGGAAAGAGGTAGAGAGAATTCCCAGGAGGCTGGAGAAGGGCAGGCAGGTGCAGAAGTTGTGCAGCAATTGTAGGCTTCAACAGTGCCGGTGAGAGCAATAAAGACACCTGAGTCTCCAAGAAGAAAAACGGCTCTGAACCTTTTCCTGATGTGCTTGACTGAATGGAGAGCCAATGCTGTCAGAGAATTTGAAAATACATATTTAATTATGCAGGAAAATAAGTAAATGAATCAAGACAAGTAATTATAAACTCTAGGGGGGAAAAGAGACAGATTTGGTGTCCCTTTTATGGTGTGTGATTACACTGTGAATTATAAGATTATATAATAAGCAGCTGATAGTGGTACTGTGAGTTGAATTTTGTGCCCCCCCTCTCCAGATTGGTATGTCGAAGGCCTAACCCTTAGTATGTAACTGTTTTGTGGAGACAGGGTCTTTGCAGAGGTAATCAAGAGAAGATGAGGTCATTAAGATGGGGTCTAATACAATATAACAGGCGTCCTTATAAAAAAGGGATTTGGACACACACACACACACTCAGGGAGAATGCCACAGGAAGATGGAGAGGCAGAGATGGGGTGATGCTTCCAAAGCAAAGTTTCGACAAGGATGGCCAGCAAATACCAGACACTAGGGGGGAGGCGTGCAACAGACTGTCCCTCACATCCTCAGAAGGAACCCGCTCTGCCGACAGCTTGATCTCAGACTTCCAGCCTCCAAAACTGGGAGACAATACATTTCTGTGTTTAAACCTTCCAGTTTGTGGCACTTGGTTACACAGCCCTGGAGGACTGACAAGATTGGTTGAAGCAGAACTGTGATACCAATTTGATGGGAGGAAGGGTAGTAGGGGAGAGTGTGAAGGGTAAACTCATTTTCCATAGAAAACTTAAAACAGAAAAATCAAGGTTCTTCAATAAGTATGTGATCTAGAAACAGTGACGTCAATGGCAGGAGAAACAGCTGAAATGTGAGCTGTTGGCCTTTGAGGAGTGTAGAGAAACAGGAGGAGGGAGGACTCCAGGGGCCGTCCCTGACCTCCTAAAATACGCATAGGAAAAGCGCACACATATGGCAGTACGTCAATAATAACACGGAACAAGGAGCATCTCTAAGATGTTTCAGGTACATGGGGTGATACTAGGGCCACTCCCCCAGCAACATGCTGTTCAGAGGGCTTTCTCCCTCTGCATTCCAACCCCTCCTCTGCCTCTGTCATCATCCCAGCCACTCCTCCGTGGGCACTTCTGACACCTGAGAATTTCCTGGACCCATGAGACACAAACCACAGCTTCAGAAACTTGGCCCCCTCCTGCTTCCGTCTGGATGTGTGTAAAATTTGACAGCGCTAATCTGAAGTGTTATGTTTAATTGGCATCAAGTGGAGTCTTCAGAACTCAGGAACCAGCAACTCTGTGCTGCCTCGAACCCCTTCAAATGTTCAAAGTCCCCTTCACGTAAGACAGGTAAAAGCCTCGTCCTCAGTCACGATTCTGAAATGTTCAGTTCCTACATCACGTCAACTCAAGAACAGCTCTACGGTTCAGACACAAACCATTGACTTTTGTGATGTAAAAATGGTACAGGTAAATCCGTTAACAGCCGTTCCCGCCGGG
Organism: Balaenoptera physalus; assembly: GCF_965194825.1. Classification (NCBI taxonomy): domain Eukaryota; kingdom Metazoa; phylum Chordata; class Mammalia; order Artiodactyla; family Balaenopteridae; genus Balaenoptera; species Balaenoptera physalus. The sequence goes on from NC_138890.1 coordinate 171,822,723, forward strand.
CCCCCTAAAGATGCCCACCTTGTAGAGGAGAGAGACGTATTTTGTGGTCATTCTCTTTGAGCTCTCCACTCGGCTTCTTGGAATCTAAGAATCTTCCCTAGAAACTTTCTGACACAGGAAGATTTTGGATGTGCTGTTTGCTCTGTTGTCCCCTCCTGGATCACAGCCAACCCCACCGAGGCTCCACCCACCGAGACCCCGCCTTCCTGAGCGTCTCATCTCCGGTGCCGCCCCTCCTCCTCCTCCTCCTCCTCCTCCTCGATGCAGGCTGCTCCGGCTTCTCCTGATGCCCAAGGCCTGCTAGGGCGTGTCTCCTGTCTGGGGAGGCCCACAACTCACCCCAGAGATGGCCTTCACCCACTATGAAATCCAGCTGTTAGTCTCAGGCTCCCTGGACCTGGCTTTCCGGAGGGCTGCGGAGTGCCTGACAGGCAGCACGTGGGTCCCAGTGGGTCCCAGTGGGTCAGCACCTGCTGAGACCTGCCCGACGCCCTGTCTCCTCAGCTGACACCACCCAGATACAACATCTGATTCTCCCTCCGATGTACAAGGATGGCTCATGAACGAAGGGCAACGGTGTGGGTTTGTGAGTGAGGGATTTTGACAGGTTTGAGACATCTGGGGACAGCTTGAGCCTCTGTAAGCTTTCGTATTCTTTCTGGGCACAGGGATGACACCCTAGGGATGAAGTCGTGGTGTGGCTACTGCAGCTCCCCTCTGCAGTGACAGCAGCCATCTCCCGTGGGTGCCAGCGCCACTGAGAAGTGTGACAGTGTCCTGGTGACTTTGTGGAGCATCCCTTCTCAATTTGGTCCTATTCAGATGCGGGGAGATTGCTACTACCATGGTAGCAATGCTTTATCCCCATCCACTTCATCTCTAAGTGGGAAAAATAGAAAAATCTAGCTGTGGAAGAAAGTAAACAATTTTCTCCTGTGAGCCATGGTTTAAGAAACACAGGCTGAAAATGGCGATGCCTTAAAAATAAGCTGACACTTGTGAAAAAAGGTAAGTAAAGAAGATTTAAGTTTGCAAGCTAATTAATACAACTCTGTATCATGTAGTCCTTCCTCGGGCTACATAAGGTTTTACTGTGAGTTACGGAGAAAGTAAGATTGGAACCCCTGTCTCCTAACTGTCTAGTCTGCGTTTTCAAGGGCTTTTTGCAGTAATTCCTGCACACACACCAAGTCCAGCCAACCTCAGACAGATGGGGTGCAACCACGCCAGGACATTGTTGGGGTGAGGAGAGAGGAGGAAAGTTACATCTTGTATACACTCTATGCAATCCTTGCTTCCTAATCTCTTCCCCCAACCAAAGTAGGACTTGGAAGTCCCCACATGTATATAAAGATATGTATCCAAGGCAACTCTGCCAGAGGCAGGAGTTTCCTGGGGGCTACTCTCTTTCCTCCTTAAGAGGATGGGAAGACAACAGAGGCAGAGGAGGTAGCTGAGGACACAGCAGGAGAAAACCCGCTGAACAGCATCTTGAATGGGGTGGTTCAAGCATCACCCCATATGGGCTGATGTATGTTAAAGATGTTCTTTTCCTTTTAGTTTTATCAGAGTAATGCACGTGTTTCTATTTTTTAACAAAGCTGAGTTTTCAAGAAAGAACTGCGGATACTCAGGCACAGAGGGCAGTGCCCGAGAGGCGGAGGAGCAGTCCCAAGCTGGGCTCAGCCGTGTTTCCTGGGTTTGTGCCTGGGTAAGAAAGGAGCAACCGTCCATGCACAAAACAGCGACTGTCAGAGGGCTGCAAACGCAGATGAAGCGGAACTGAGACATTCTGTCCAGCAGGATAGGGGAGCTCAGGAAAATATCTTCCAGGAGAAATGAAAACTCCAGACCTGAATTTTGCCTGAGTCAGGAGTCCAAATTATTCTACACATGAGGTGTAGGAAAATCTAATTAGAGGGATTAATATAAAAATTGGTCCTAGGCCAGTGATATTGCTGAGCCATCTGGAAGAATTAAGTAGAAAGCCAAAATTAAATGGAGGGATACTTCACCCTTTGAGGCTTTGTGGATTGAAATACAAAATAAGAACCATTTCAAAGTTTAAAAACACACGGAGAAGACCTCTCTGAAAATCCTAAGGAAAACACAGCAACTGGTGTACAGGCTAGCATCAGAGGAACCTGAAATTTTAAAATACCAAACTGAAAAATTTTACAGTGAATAGACTTCAAATCATTAAAAAGATGAAGGTAAGTTGTTTTACAGTGAATAGACTTCAAATCTTTAAAAAGATGAAGGTAAGTTGTATAAACCTTTTTTAAAAACCCAATTAAAAAAAGAAGAAAGGTATTGTGCTAAAAAAGTTTAGTCATAGGGAGAAAAAAATAAAATCAGATCTCTGCCCACAAAATAACAACAGAAATATTCTAGAGGCATAAAAGATCTAATAGTGCATACGAAACTTAAAAAATTGAGAGTTCTGGGTCTACGTGGGGATATAAACAGGTGGAAAAAGTGTGGCTTACACTAGTACGACAATGAAGTTGTACCCATCAGAGAGCTGCAGTCACAGAGTAGACAAATAACTCCAAATCTGGGGAGAGGCCAGTGCCTAGAGGAAGATGAGACCACAGTACTTGTTGACCTGGGTCACATGCAGCTGGACCCCCTGGTAAGAATTCTGCTGCAACAGTCAATGAACTGGTGAAGGCCAAGTGCAGGCTGGAAGGAGGGAGTGCAGCCCCTGGGAGAAGCAGATAACAGGGGTGGGAAGGGGTTGCACATTCTTGAAGGCCTTTTATCATGCATCCCATCAGATGCTAAAGGGGAGACAGGAATCCCAAGAAACCTACTGTGGGAGGGGAACAAAAGTCCACCTGGATCCTGCTTCTCCATCTTCCCCATGTAACAGAAGTCTAATCTGTCGGGGTAATGTAAGCAAAAAAAACCTGTCTTGCAGCTGCAGGAAGGGAACAGAAGAAAGGTCTTTAATCCTAAGGTCGGGGAGTAGGGGCAGGAATACCAAAGGGGTCCAGAACTACAGCTGGAAGAGGGGCAGGGGCACTCATGAAGTCCCTTCCCCTGAGGCCCAGGACACAAGCCTGTCCAAGACTGAGGGTTAATCTGAACATCAGAGAAGTCCATCCACCCCAAAGCAGGTAACAAGCATCGATTAACAGTAATTGCAGAATACTTCTGGGAAATAAACCAGAGACAGACTCTCTCCGAAGATCAGGGGAAGGGAAGTCTTAAAGCTGAGGTGGGGCAGTTTTAAGGTTTCTCCTTTTTTAGAGGAGAAACATCTAGAAACCCAGCCTCCATAAAACAACAAGGTGATGGTAGAAGAATTTGAAGGCTGTAGTGATTGAAGATAATCATAACAACAGCCTCAAAACCAGCCCCACTCCTAAGTAGATGGAGGGTCAGCAAACCATGGCCCACAACCAGATCTGGCCCACTTCCTGCTTAGTGAACACAGTTTTATTGGGCACATCCACACCCACCTGTGTACATATTGTCAGAGGTTATTTTGTAGAGATCTTATGACTCACAAGTCCTAAAGTAGATCTTGACCCTTTCTAAAAGCTCCTGCTGATCTTTTGACTAAATTAAGACAAAACTCCCCAGGAAAGGATGAGTATAAGAAAAGATGTGCCTATTTCCAAACATAAAACTATTTATTCAGTTTCTACAGCACTATGGGCATCTTTCAACAACAAAACTTCAAAGCATAAAAAAAGCAACAAGCTCCCAAGAAACAGAACAATACATAAAACCAAACTCAGATATGAAGCAGATGTTGTAACTATCTGACTAGGAATTTAAAATAACTATTACTAATACATTTATGTTGAAGAGTCTAGTAGAAAAGGCATATAACATGAAAGATCAGATGAAAAATTAGCAGAGAGATGGAAACTGTAAGAAAAAAATCAAGTAAAAATGTTAGAAATGAAAAACACAGTAACAGAGATGCAGAATGGTTTCCATGAGCTCATGATACAGCTCAAGAAAGAGTCAGTGTACTTGACAACATGTCACTGAAAGTTACCCAACTGAAAGACATAGAGGGAAAGACTGAAAAATCAAAAGAGCATCCAACGCTATGAAAAAATATCAAATGTTTGGATATGTGCATAATAGGAATCCTAAAAGGAGAAGAGAAAAGAGTGCATAAGAAATATGACAATTTTCCAAAATGATTTATGGACACCAAACTACAGATCCATAAAGCTCAGAAATGTTAAGCAATATATACTAAAAACAAACAAAAAATCCCACCAAACACCAAGATATATATTTTTCTAACTGTTGAAAACAAAAGACAAAGAGAAAAACATGAGGTTAGCCAGAAAAAAAAATACATTAAATAAAGAGGGACAAAGATAAGAATTTCAGCAGAATTCTTATTGGAAACCATGCAAGTAAGAACATAATGCATTGACAACTTTAAAGTCCTGAAAGAAAATAAAATCTGTCAATCCAGCATTTAATAGTCTGTGAAAATATCCTTTAAAAATACAAGATGATGAAGTCTTCCTCAGGTGAACAAAAACTGAGGAAATTCATTGCCGGCAGATCTACTCTACAAGAAATGTTAAAGTATGCTCTTCAAGGAGAAGGAATATAATATCAGACAGAAACATGAATCTACAAAAAAAAAAAAGTGTGGAAAATGTAAAAAATGAAGGTAATATAAACTTCATTTTCCTTTTCTTTTTTTTTTTTAATTATTTATTTACTTTTAGCTGTGTTGGGTCTTCGTTTCTGTGCGAGGGCTTTCTCGTTGTGGTGAGTGGGGGCCACTCTTCATTGTGGTGCGTGGGCCTCTCACTATCACGGCCTCTCTTGTTGCAGAGCACAGGCTCCAGATACGCAGGCTCAGTAGTTGTGGCTCACGGGCCTAGTTGCTCTGCGGCATGTGGGATCTTCCCAGACCAGGGCTCGAACCCGTGTCCCCTGCATTGACAGGCAGATTCTCAACCACTGTGCCACCAGGGAAGCCCTCCTTTTCTTTTTAATTGCTCTAAAGGATAACTGTGTAAAGCAAAAATTGTAACACTGTATGGTGTGTTTATAGTATATGTAAAAGTAAACTGGCAACAATATCACAAATAAGAGGGAAGACTTTATATATAAATATATTTATGTATATTATACTTATAAGAATATATAGTTGTAAGGTTCTTACACCACATATGAAGAAGTATAATTTTAAGTATAATATTAACTGAATACAGATTCTGATTAAGATCTACATTTTTAAACCCTAGGGCAACCATCAGAAAAATTTTTTTAAAGAAGTATAAATTATAACTCAACAATAGAAATAAAAATGGAATTACAAAAATTGCTCAAATAACCCAGGAAAAGACAAGAAAAGATGAAAAAATGAATCAAGAAAAGATTAAATGAGTAGAAAACTGCTAATAATGTGGTATGTTTTAATCTATATCAATAATTACATTTAATGTAAATGGTCTGAACACACAAAGTGAAAATACAATTAGATGGGGTAAAAACAAGGCCCACCTCTATGCTGTATATAAGAAATTCACTGTGAATATAAAGACACATATAAGTGAAAACTAATAGGATGGGAAATGATGTACCATGCAAACACTAAACAAAAGAAAGTTATAGTACTTATATTTATTTCATATAGTATGTTCGAAGTAAACGTCAAAACAAGGAAAATTATCAGAGTTAAAGAAGGACGTTACATAATGATAAAAAGATCAATTCTCTAAGAAGACATAATAATAAACATGTGTGCACCTAACAAAGGACTTCAAAATATATGAAGTAAAACCGATAGAACTAAAAGAAGAAGTAGACAAATCTATAATTAGAGTTGGAGTTTTCAATCCTCCTCTCTCTCTGTACTTAAAAGAACAAATAGGCAGAAAGTCAGTAAAGATATAGGAAACTCGAATGAACAACTTCATTAAGTTGATACTTTTTTGGACAACAGCAGAATAAACCTTTTTTTAAGTATACATGGAACATTCATTGAATAGCTCACACTCTGGGCCATAAACAAGCTTTAACAAATTTAAAAGAATAAAAAGCATAGTTAAGTGTTTTCTCAAGTCTTTACTTAAAATTAACAACCAATAACAGAAAGATATCTGGAAAATCTGCAAGTATTTGGAAATTAAACAATACACTTTGTAATAACCCATAGGTCAAAGAGGAAGTGCACAGTAAAATTAAAAATAGTTTAAGCTGAATGAAAATTATGAAAATACTACATTTCAAAATTTGTAGGATAGGAATTCCCTGGTGGCACAGTGGTTAAGAATCCGCCTGCCAATTCAGGGGACACAGGCTCAATCCCTGGTCCTGGAAGATCCCACGTGCTGCGGAGCAACTAAGCCCGTGTGCCACAACTACTGAGCCCGAGTGCCACAACTACTGAAGCCCATGCACCTAGAGCCTGTGTTCTGCAACAAGAGAAGCCCCCACTCGCTGCAACTACAGAAAGCTGGTGTGCAGCAACGAAGACCCAACGTGGCCAAAAATAAATAAATAAATAAATAAATAAATTAATTAATTAATTAAAATTAAAATTTAAAAAAATTGTAAGATGCAGTTAAAAGCAGTGTTTAGAGTGAAATTTATAGCAAAAACTACTCATATTAGAAACAAAGGAAGCTCTCAAACCTGTAATCTAAGCTTCCACCTTAAGAATCTAGGGGGATAAAAGAAAATGTGATACTTCACTCCAGTTGGTGATTTGGTTTCTCACAGGGCTTACTGGTTAGCAATTCTGAAACAAACAAAAATCAAATTAAGGGAAATCTCTAAAAACAAAACTGACAAGTGCTCTTCAAGCTCATCAAAGACAAGGAAAGCCTGAGAACCTGTCAAAAATTGAAGGAGACTAAGGAGATATGACAATTAACTGTAATGTGTTCCTTTGCACTGCATTCTGAAATAGCAAAGAGATATAAAATTTAAAACAAAATTAAAAAATTTGAAATGCAAATGAAGTCCTTAGTGTTATCCCTGTTGATAAATGTTGCTGTAGTTTATTCATTTTTCTCTTCTATTTTGTATTCTATTACATGCATAAGTTATCAGGTGACACAGAGAAAAAAGTTTAAAAAATATTGAATAGCTTAATGATATTATATATATATGTATACATACATATAAAAATAAATGTGTATATGTAACACACATACATATCATAGATAAAATCACATTTATATACATTAAATTATAAAATCTTGCATGGAAATGAAATATCTCAACCTCAGGAGATTAATTATGCGTGTGAGGGAATGAGAAGAATTTTAATGAACCTTTAACATTTTATTCCTTTTAAGAAAACTCACAGGGATCCTACACTAATTTTTCGAATTGGTGGAAAAAGACCTTGTTTTCATCTTTTCTTTACATCATTAGAACTTGAAAGGTTTACCACCGTACTATCATCACGTTCTGTTGCAGAGATTTTATTTGAAGACAGAATATTTAAGTCCCTTAAATACAGAGGGATTCCCTTCCAAAGAGCTTTAGATAAGCTTTTGTTTCTGAACAAAAACAAACAAATTAAAAACAGTAAACTAATAGATTTTACAGACATACCCAAGAGCTGGTTAGCTAAAAAGAAGACTATCACAATGCCCTAGCTTATCTAATCAGAATATGGAACATGTCCACAGATAAGCTTAGGAATGAAACTGGACTCATCATCTTTGAGGCAGAGGAGATATTAAATGTTTAAACAAATCACGTGGTCACTGCCAGAATCTCTTCCATCTCTTGCCATTGCCTGTGGCCACCCACCCCTCCAGAGCTGGCTGCTGATTGAGCTAAACCAATGGGTATAGCCCCAGCTCATGCAACCAAAATAAGTAGAAGGAAGTTCAGAATATTTTTGGGTGAATTAGAAGAGGAGGAAAACATGAGGCTTGAAACTAGTACCGTAACACGGGTTTGTAAATTGGGATGGGTCCCCTTCCTGGTACCCTGTGATGACTTGCCGTTATCAAGATTACTGTAAAGACAACTCATATATCTACCCTGAGTCTCTAAGTGCCGTTAGGGACTGAACTGTGTGCTCTCCCACCCAGATTCATATGCTGACATCCTAACCTCCAAGGTGACTCTATTTGGAGATAGGGTTTTTAGAGATAATTAAGGTTAAATTAGGTTATAAAGGTGGAGTCCTAATCCAGTAGGACTTGTGTCCTTATAAGAAGAGAGAAAGACACCAGGGATTCCCACGCACAGAGGAAATTCCATGTGAGGACATTCCATTGAGAAAGTGGCCATCTGCAAGCCGAGGAGAGAGACCTCTGGAGAAACCAACCCTGTTGGCACCTTGATCTTAGACTTCAGCCTTGACTATAAGATATAAATTTGTACTGTTGAAACCACCCAGTCTGTGGTATTTTGTTATGGCAGCCTGAGCAGACTCTTTGTGTTATATTTCAAACATCTTAAACTTAGAGTAAATCGGTGCTACTTGGGACACTTCTTTCTCCTTCTTTCCCAGGCTGGGACTAAGAAGTGGGAGGGGAGAAGAGGGAATGCAGACAGGGAAGCTGTGTTCTCCTCCATGGGTTCCCTGTTTACACCAGATTGACATTGAAGCCACCTTTATGCCAGCATCTGATGTTTGCTCTTGTGTGGCACAGTGTGATTTGTTTCCAGACACTTTACAAGAGGCCCTGCTGTATATTCCCTGACATGAGAGATCCTACTTGCCTTCTTCCAGTGACCCTTTTCTGGTTCCTCTGGTCTCCTGCGAATGGCCCTCTTGGTGGAACCCTGGAAAGACAGCCTTAATCAATCCATTTCCCACTGGGGCTGCTTGATCCAAGGGAAATTCAATCATTCCCGTGTCCTGAAAGAGCGGAAGTGTAGCTTACTCCACTGCTATCGCCTCCCTGCCCTGCCATCTCCGTCCAGTCCTGTGCCTGCCCCTGGGAAGAAGTGGCAAGTCTAACTGCAGATGTGGAGGGAATGAGTCATCAGCTTCGCCTTCCTCGACTCACCCCAAATATTTCCGATAAGTCTGCTGATAAGCTCTTCACTAAGCTTGAACAGGTCTTGCCGTGGGATACGAACAAAAGCCCAAGCCCTCTCCACTGATCCAATGAGTCTTGACTCAGTAGTTCTCACTGTCTGCTTGCCATCACATCACCTCCTCACGTGGGCTGAGGCGGTGGTCCTGGGTGGCAGGGATTGCTCTACATCTTACTAATAAGGTTTCACAGAACTGGTTGGTTCCTTTCCACTGGGGCCACATATATTATGCCTTACATTTCTCATCAAAAAGAGATCAATGAACCTAGGTCGAAAAATTTAGTTTGGAAAAAAAAATACTGAAATCAATTTTGAAATATGTTTTTCTACATGCAGGATATCCAAAGTGACTATCCTGTTGGCAAGTGAAAAAGGGAACAGGCTCATGGAATTCTTAAGATCAATGCAATTGTTTAGGGAAAGAGTGAAAAGAAAGAGAATAAAGGTCCAAAAAGAGTTTGTTAAATGATCGCCACGTAGGGGTGATGCTAGAGGGGCTGGTGGAGGGGCTTAAAGTAAGCTGTCAGAAAGGTGTTGTGTTGTAGAGAAGAAGGAAAAAAGGTGAGGTGCCTTGGACAAAATAACACCTTCTGAATTAGAAAGAAAGCCTGACAAAGGCTAGATGATGAAATGATGATAATGATGGTGATGATGGTGATGGTGGTGATGGTGATGGTGATGATGATGGTGATGGTGATGGTGATGATGATGGTGATGATGATGGTGATGATGATGGTGATGGTGATGATGGTGATGGTGGTGATGAGGATGGTGATGATGGTGATGGTGATGATGATGGTGATGGTGATGATGGTGATGGTGGTGATGAGGATGGTGATGATGATGGTGATGGTGATGATGATGGTGATGGTGATGATGATGGTGATGATGATGGTGATGGTGATGATGATGGTGATGGTGATGGCGATGGTGATGGTGAGAATGTTGATAATATTTAGAGAGCAGGTACTCTGAGTTAGGATATGAACTTCACATTTATGACTCTTTGATCCTCACAACCAGTTACTCTATGAGTTAAGTACTTTTTTCCTACATTATACAGATGAGAAAAGTGAGATGATCTTCACATAGAGATTTTATAAGAACTGCTTTGTGGAGAACTTTTGTCTTTACTGATCTCAATACTCTTCAGCAGTAACTCATGAGATGCTCTGAGCGTGTCTATAAATAACCTCCTGAGGCATTCAAGTCTTTCAAGCCATGATCTAAAGTGAAAGGGAAAGTAATCTGTTTTCCTCAAAAGTGCTAAAGAACACAGGTCTGGTAATTTGAGGCTTCTAGATGTGATTCATTTTTGAAGCTGAGAATACCTCCAACACAATTTAGAAGTAGCTTTTGCTTCTAGAAAGGTAATTACATTTATCTTGCAAACTCACACCTTCCTTACCTCTCCAGCTATCAAAGAAATAGTAGAAACAGCCAGTGTTTGTTGTGTTCACCTGGGAATGTGGGTAATTTCAATTCACACAGCTGGTCTATGGTGGAGCAGGATTTGAACACGGAGACTCTGGTGGCAGAACTTATAAATTTAACTTTATACCATGGCTACCTCTCATGAAAGCCCATTTCTGTATCCCATCAGAAATCATCAAAGTGCCTGAGAGGCTTAAGAAAGGCCAGTGGATCCCAGGTACTCTCTTAAATAGTCTCTTATTATTCAAATTTACACAGATTGTTCTCCCAGCAGAAGTACTCACATTCAAAAACTTGTGGAAATGAATGAGGTTTCTAACATTTGGGGCTGGGGGAAGGTTTGGCAAGTGTATTGAGGTGTCACCACAGAAAAACAAATGAAATCCTAAATCAGAAAAGATTATGTGAAGAAAAGACCTAAATACAAGATATTTGATAGCAGAAGTTAAAACTATCTTAGAAGTATGAGAGTGGCAATTCTTTTTTAAAAACAGCTTTACCAAGTTATAATGTATATATAAAAAAACTGCTCACATTTAATATATACAATTTGATGAGTTTGGATATACGCTTATGCCTGTGATATCATTGCCACAATCAAGGTAATAAACAGGCATCACCTCCAAGAGTTTCCTTGTGTGCCTTTGTGGGTTTGTGTGCGCTGTTTGTGTGTGTGTGTGTACGTGTGTTTGTGTGTGTGTAATAACACACAGTTAACATGAGATCTACACTCAACAAATTTTTAAGTGCATCACAAATGTATTGTTAACTCTAGATCTCTAGAACTTAATGAACGTGAAATATGATGACAGGAGAGAGGTCCTGTTTATATTCAATCTCACTAGCCTGATGTTAGCACTGTATGATGCTCACACAAGTTTGGAGGTCATCTGTCCCTGAGAACAAGTCATTAGGTAACTTTTCCAATTGTCCTACCAAAGGAAAAACATTAATAAGTTTGTGCTGTTGTTAGCTACTACGTGTGTGGTGATTTTTAAAGCAGCAATAGAAAGCTAATACATGGTAAACTGAAAAATGGTTTCTTCACTGCATCTCATTTTGGTTTCTACTCTTAAATAACTCTTTGGGGTTTGGGTCTTGGTACATCTGGAGGGTTTAGCCCTGGAGGGAACTTCTGAAACATCGGTGTTACCAAACATCAGCCTGCAAACATGGCGAGGGTCCTGCCCTCCTCAGTCACATGCCCAGAGGTCCCACCCACATTCCTACTCTCCCTTCTGCACACATTTGCTTCCAATGGGTCCCTCAGCCTGCAGATCTTCCCCAAATAGGGACTCAGGGGGCCGTCTCCCCATTCTGGTTGGCTAATGGGTGGAGTTGGACAATAAGGTCTTTGAAGCCAATCAAAGTCTAAATCTCAGGAGTGAACCATCACTCCATTTGAGGGCAGACACGGTGTCCTATTGCCTTATGCCTTGTGACTAATGGTGCCTAGACCAGACCCAATAAATGCCTTTGAGTGAATGAATTAAATGACCTACAGATGGGCTAAGCTTCTGGGGAGACTCAGCTTGCCCGCTGCTTTCATAATCTAACATTTATTTCTATCCTTCCAAGAACAATATGTTCTCCTCTACGCCTTTCTCCTCCTGAGGTCCTAGATCAAATGATATGTGAAGGTTTTCTTGACACTTTCTCTCTCTGCTGACTTTATAAAAGTTCTTGCTTATCTTACTAAATTCAGTATATCGTGTTTTAATGACTAGTTTATAAACAGTGGTTATGAATCTTGGAGGAATTATTCTAGATCTTTATCATCTTTGTTTTTCCAATAAATATCAGAATTCCCATCTTACAGTAGTAATTAAGAAATATGGTACCAAATCTCTCTTTTTACAGTACTGTGTTGATTTCTGGCTACACAAGAATGATCATTAAATAATACAAATCATTTTTAGAAATCTTTTCTATCCAAGTGTATCTTTAAAATTGGAGCTGCTAACTGACATTTAAGAAAGCAAAAAACTTGATCAAAATGCCTAGGGGGGAAAAAGCCTTCTGAGATAAGGACACAAATTAGAAGGAGTCTCTAAAAACCCAACCTACAGATCTGGTATTGGTATGGAGGGAGGAGGTCAGATACTAATGTGGTTTCTGCGACTAATTAGCTGTGTAACGTTGTGAAAGTCACCACTTAACCCTCCAGGACATCAGTTTTCTCAACAGTAAACTGAGAGGATTGAAGTCAATACCTCTAAGATTCTTTTATTCTTAAGATTATCATACTAAGTGAAGTAAGTCAAACAGAGGAAGACAAATATCATATGAGATTGTTTATATGTAGAACCAAAAAAAATGATGCAAATGAACTTATTTACAAAACAGAAAGAGACTCACAGACAGAAAATGAATTTATGGTTATTGGGGGGAAGTGGGGAGGGGATAGATTGGGAGTTTGGGATTAACATGTACACACTGCCACATTTAAAATAAACTGCCTTTCCATGAAAAAAATTCTATGATTCTGATATTAAATATATTTTATTAAGAATTTTAAAAATCTTTTTATAAAGATACAGCTGAATGCAAATCTTTCTTAGTTATTGAAACAGTGGCTTAGTGGCTGAATTTTTTTCAAAGTCTAATTTTTGAGGAGTACCATCTTATATAATAGAACAAGAATAACAAATGTTGATTCTTTGTTCCTAGCACACAGTTTGAACACAAGGTATCTTTTGAAAGTGATGGTAGCTTATCACAGATCACAGGATTTGAATTGTCTCAAAACCTCCCTGCTAATTTGTAATCTGATAATGACATCCACACTCAGTAGAAACCAGTCCATCAAGCCAGATGGACTCCACAGAGGTGAGAAAAAACATTCTGTACCATTAGAAACACCACAGTAGGTCATTATACCTTAATAATGATGAAAATGTCAAATTGTGTATTTCTTAAGTTAATCAGAAAAAAATCAATATGCATTTTAGTAGGCATTCATAAAATATACATACTTTGGGAATGTTTGGGAGATTTTAAGGAAGATTAAAGTCATATCTTTCCAGAAAATGACCATAGAAATGTATAGTGTTATAGTGGTTTGAATAGTGTCGCCCCAAAATTCATGTCCATCTGAAATCTCAGAATGTGACCTTATTTGGAAATGGGGTCTTTGCAGATGTAATTAATGAAGTTCAGATAAGGTTGTACTGCATTAGGTTGGGCCCCAAATCTAATGACTCCTGTTCCTTTAAGAAGAGGAGACAGATACGCACAAGGAAGGGGGCCGAGCGAAGACAGAGGCAGAGATTGATGTGATGCAGCTACAAGCCAAGGAATGCCGGCAACACCAGAAGCTGGAAGAGGCAAGGAGGGATTCTTCTGTGGAGTCTTCAGAGAGAGTATGACTCTGCCAACACCTTGATTTTGCACGTTTAGCCTCCAGAGCTGTGAGAGAATAAATTTCTGTTATTTCAATCCACCAGGTTTGTGGCAATTTGTTCTGGCAGCCATAGGGACTAATACAGGTGTTAAGGTGGATTACGTAATAAAAAATAAGGAAGGGAGAGTGTATATACTGAAGTCTTGTCGTGACTGTGCACCTTATCCAACTCATTCTATCCAATTTAATTCTTACAATCACCATATGAGGTAACTATTATTATCTCCATTTTACAAAATGAAAAACAGTTTTGGAGAAGTTGAGAGGCATGTTCATAATCATACAGATGGTTAAGTGGTGGATAAGGTTGGACGTCAGGCCAAAAAAAACCAAAAAACACCTCATGCTTTTCCTATGGCTGCCATTAAGGGCTGCAGAGGCCTCCACCAATTATCTAAAGATATGGCCAGTGGAGGAGGCAACTCAGCTTCAGTTGTCAAGAGGGAAAAAGAGGAAGGCATGGGCAGTCACCAAAGGGAGAGGTGGTAGACAGGAGTGGTATTCCAGGCAGGAGATGGGGCCTCACCTGAGCAGCCCCGGCAGCCTCACCGGGGTCTGACACTTGTTGTCTCAGATAAGCCGGAGCTGCAGGGACGATCTGAAGGCAGCAAGAGTTCTATTGTTCTCTATGAGGAAGTTTCCAAGCATTATCTCTGTGGGGAATGGTCCATCTGTGTGAAGTGGGAATATGTAGAAAATGAAACTGTATGGTGCCATGTTAACAGAGGTTGAGGAGTTCTGTGTGTTCTAGAATGTGCCTTTTCTTTTGAAACTTATTTATTTTAATTTATTTATTTTTAGCTGCATTGGGTCTTTGTTACTGCACACTGGCTTTCTCTAGTTGCGGCGAGCAGGGGTTTCTCTTGTTGCAAGCATGGGCTCTAGGTTCACAGGGCTTCAGTAGTTGTGGCTTGCGGGCTCAGTAGTTGTGGTGCATGGGCTTAGTTGCTCCATGACCTGTGGGATCTTCTCAGACCAGGGCTCGAACCCGTGTCCCCTGCATTGGCAGGTGGATTCTTAACCACTGTGCCACCAGGGAAGTCCTAGAATTTGCCTATTTTGATCTGCAATATGCTTTCTTTTTTTTTTTTTAACTTTTTATTTTATATTGGAGTATAGTTGATTAAGAATATTGTGTTACTTTCAGATGTACAGCAAAGTGATTCAGTTATACAGATATATGTATCTATTCTTTTTCAAATTCTTTTCCAATTTAGGTTGTTACATAATATTGAGCAGAGTTCCCTGCAATATACTTTCACTATATCCCTCCTCTGGTGGCCTGGAACTGCAGGAACCACAAAGATGAACACCATTTTCCTTTCAACTTTGTAGTGTAATGTGGAGAAGTCACACATAGTTTCAGACAACTTATTTATTATCACCCTCCTCATCAGGCAGAAGAATTGTAGATGTGTCGACTCACCCTCTGATTTCAAATGGACCAGCTCTGTGACTCGATTTTGAGTTTTCTAGGTTTACTGGAAATTGATGTCCGTGAATAAAAATTCATTATGTGCGTGGTCCCCGAGTTGCTCTCATTGATGCCTGGCTCACTTTATAAAGTAGCCCCTCAAAAGTTTGCCAGTGAGATGCATATCTATGTACTGAACAATTTTCCCACTTGATGATTTAATGAAATCAGAATCCTAAAATACTATGGTTAAGTAAGATTACCTTTCAAAATTGTGAATCTTGGACCTATTGAAAAAGAAGGAGGCATTTTATGATCTTGATCATGTTTACTACATGGTAGCAAATATTCTAAGGTAAGCAGTTCCTCCAACTCCTCAGGTATCTGGCAGCACTTAGGTTGTCTTTGTTCCTAGGTCGTTTGTGTCTGTGTTTCATTTCTTGTGACTTCTGAACATCCT
The DNA here is from genome assembly GCF_965194825.1 of Balaenoptera physalus. Lineage (NCBI taxonomy): Eukaryota > Metazoa > Chordata > Mammalia > Artiodactyla > Balaenopteridae > Balaenoptera > Balaenoptera physalus. Next base: position 171,838,440 of record NC_138890.1, read on the forward strand.
GGATCAAGTCTCTGAATCTCTTAATCTCCTAGCACTGAACAGTATTAATTAACCCTTTCCACTCAACCTTATTGAAACATGACCCGACTCTGGACAAGGACAGTGGAAAAGCAAAGGAAACACAGATGGACATATACCCTGGTGACCAAAGGCTACCTTATCTTAACCATCACTTCTATTAAAAATGTGAGCTTTATTCTGTTCTAGATTATGTCCCTGTAAAATTAAGTAGACCATGAGGGCTGATTCAATGAAAACCACGTATGGGTCCTTGAAAGAAAAAAAACTTGCCTTGTATATTTAAGAGGAAAGTGCTAGAAAACATCCTAGAAAATGGCGATTATCGCCCCAGCTTTGTCTGCTGGTGGAGCAATTCTCAGATTTCCGCCACTTCACTCACCACATGTTAAATGTGCTCTCCCCCAACCCAATTGGCCAATAATAGCCTTAATTATATTATCCTTGGGCTCCCAAAGTAGGGGAAAGAGAGGAAACACCGCTTGGTTCCAGCTTACTGGTCAAAGCCAATTTTAAGAGATTTATTTTGTCTAAGAAATGGCAGTTCCATGTGGCGAGTGAAGATCAAATAACTCTGTGTTTGTCAGGAAAAGGACACTTAGTCCCAGAAATCCCATCTGGACCAGGAAGCCAACCAGGCGTCTCGGAGATGTGCCAGACACCATCAGACCTGGGCGCAGTCCACAAAGCAGGGAGTGAGTGCCAACAAGGGGCACCTGGGCACGGGCTCCTTAATCAGTAACTAAACCGTAAAAATAGGGCTGGGCCAGGAACCTCGCTGTGGCTGGTTTGTTTTTCATTCTCCTTTTCCTCCCTCCTGTCATTCAGGCATTTACTCCTATAAATCTCTCTGTTTTCCTCTAACAAGCATGCTTCCTCTGTTCTCTCATGAGCAGAACTAGGCAGGGTGGGGTTCTGAGTGTGTGTCCTGAGGGACCCCCTCCTCTCAGGGTTGAAGATCTGTGGTGTGGTCAGATTACACATGGACTGGGGAGGGGGATGCACATAAGGGCCCTCACCCCAGAGGTGCTGCAGGAGGACCAGTAAGCCTGACTGCCGGTCCTGGGCTGGCCCCCCTCCCTGCATGTGTGGGATGAGCGAACACAGGGACACAGCATGAGTGAGCCAGCCAGGCCTGGATACCTGGAGGTGAGCTGGGTCTGCACACAGTCTGGAGAGCGTGGCCAGGGAAGGCATGTGAGTTGCTGCGGGTGTTTAAGCAAATTTTCATGTTTATTTGTTGCCAGAGAGACCTGAGCTGAAATACCTGCCATTTCGTAGCGACTGCGGGAACTTAATCCTTGAAGCTTCAGTTTCCTCATCTGTATCACGAAAGTGAATGACTCAGCTCAAGGCTGCCGTGAGGATCAGATGTGAAAACACGCTTGCCTGGTGCAGAGTCTGCCGAACAAAGAAATACATTTTTCCCTGAGTTGTGTGTTAGGCTTCCCTGTAGAATTGTTTCTGAAGGTAAAGGCGAACTACTGAAGAGAAAAAAAGAGATTGAAATTCTCACCTTTCATCCATAAAATGTATCTCAAGGGTGAGGATTTCCTGTTCCACGGTAGACTGGTGAGAAAAGAACACTGAAAGACAGAGACTCTCTCCCACTCCCCAGGACTCTTTAAATGACATGACATCTTTATATATTTCTGTAAATGGGGACTTAATGAAATAATCATCAAAAAATCAAATAAATATAACCACACCCTGCCAAGAGTCACAGACATCTTTCTCATCGTCTTGTATGTGTGTCCAAAACTCAAGCTTTGAGCTCCATCAGGACAAGGATGTGGAGGAACTGGGCCTCCAGGGAACTGGGTAGCTATTATAGTTATTGAATCCTAAGTGCTTTGGTTTAATTACAGCCAAGGAACCAGAAGTGGGTATTTAGACATGACTTTCTCCTGAGCATAACTGCCTAATAAAATTCTGCAAAAAAAGAAGGTGTCATCTGCATAGAACACAAACTTCGATGACTGGTGACAACATGCAATCTAAGGTTAGCAAAAAACCAAAAACTATCTATGGCAAAAATATACTACAAAAATCTGACTATTTATAACCCTGGCTTTTATAGAATAAATAATAAGCAGCGAAATCTTTTTTGACTCACCTATCTATCTCACTATCTTCTTCTCCATTAAATTCTAAATTGGAGTTTAATAGGCACTAAGAGGAGGGTTTAAGTGTGGCGTCCAGGATTCACAGAATTTAAAGTGCCCCTTATTCCCGGCTTTGATCCAGCACACAGTAGGGGGGGGGGTACCCAGAGCACCCCAAGTTCTTGGTAACCTTCTTCACCTACAGCATGCCATGCCCCAATTATTGAAAAGATGTCATTGCTCCCAGGGTGTCACCCCCTGCCCACCAGTGCAAACCATCTAAGAGATGACTCCATCAGAGGACTGATTACCTGTCTTTGACTAACACCATTCATTGGGAGCAGCCCACTCAGCTGTACGTCTATCCTCGTGTCACTCAGTTGAGGCTTTGGTCATCCATCAGCACCCTCCTGGCTGTTATCTTCCTGTGACTTTGGACATCCCTCAATCTCCCACTCTTCCTACTTCACTACCCCACCCCCAGTTCTACCATGTGCCTTCATGGATGTCAACTGCAGAGTCTTCTACATTTTTAAAGGCTTCTCACAAGTTCAATTTCATGATTAACTGAAACCCACCTTTGCCTCAAGGACCTTACTTCCCCTGCAAGTCTCTCAAACAGTACCCTCATTTCTGGTCCTCCAACCCCAGGTACATCTGAATGGCGGGTAGGTATGCTCTTTGTTCCTCATTGCGTCTGGCCAACCATGTCTTCCTCTTTCAAAAGCCTTGTTTCCATAGAAATACATACCATCAGACTATTTCATTGGCTACCCCTCCTTGGAGGCTATTCCTCCTTGTTGCAGTTGTACAAAAGCTGCCCAGTCTTTCCCTGTCATTTGCAGGAGATTTCAGCACCTGACTCGCTGGTTCACTCTCTCTATCACCATTCCTGTCTTCATTCTTCACAGATTTAGCGTCCATCAAGATAATCCATTCCCAGCCTTGGCCTTTCAGTTCCTTGGCCTCTCCTAACAGCCCTCCTGAGCCTCTTCCCCCATGGCTATGGTCATTTCCTATACTTTTCCAATTGCCAGTGATTAGATCACCGTAAAGCCTTCAGTTCTCAGACAATGACCTCCAACCTCACAGCCCACTTTCTCTTGGGCTAGGGTCTCCAGATTAAATATAGGCTGCCCAGTTAAATTTGAATTTCAGATAAACAATTTCATATATTTTAAACATGACTGTGTACATACAACATTTCCAGAGACACTTTTGCTCAAATACTATTTTTTTTATTCTGAAATTCAAATTAACTGGGCATCCTAGATTAGTATTTGCCAAATCTGGAAACATTACCTTGAACCCAAATTCTAACAGTCTCTGACTGCACTGGGATCTTTAAGCCTTTGGTCTGACCTTTTTATGGGGCCAGCATTTCTATGTCTTCTTCCCAGGACTTTGATTCCTCGGTCTCTCCCTGCCATCACTTCCATATTTTCCTGGAAGAAACCGAACACCAGTTAAATCCAATTCACTGTCTACTTTGTGCCTGCATCTGAAGAGCTTAATGTGCATTGAGAAAAATGAGTCATTATGCTGATTGGCCTTTCTTTGTAATTTATGGCCATAAATCTTAAGTAGATCGTTAGTGCTGTCCAACAATCCTACTATATTTCTTTTGCAAACTGTTTTCACACTCACAGAGAAAATGGTTCAGACCTTCTGATTTTTTCTTAAACCTCTTAACAGCAACTTACCTGCTTACTCTCAGCTGATAGTCATGTTTCTTATTTTACTGAGAAAACAGATAAAAAGAGAGCAACGGCATTTCCCGTTACTAAATGAGCCAAACTCCCTGCACTGAGGCCCTGTGCTCCCTCCTACTTCTATTTAAGGCCAACCCTCCACTTGTACACTGGATCCCATTTTTTTTTTTGCCTACTTCAGTTCACTGCTTTTGCAATTACCTACTTCTTCATCCTTAAATGTTTCTATTTTTAACAGATCACTGCAATCAACGAAAAAATGTTATGTTAGGCCATATCTTAAAAAAAAAAAAAAAAACCATTATCCTATATCCTTTCTCCTTTGCTATAATGGAGTGTAGCTCTGTTTCTCTACTCACCCTATGTAGCCAAACAACTCAACAGAGTTGCTGAACCGATGCCTCTCAAATTTGCATAGGGATGCGCTTGTCAAAATACAGTTCTGATTCAGTCCGTCTGGAGTAGAGCCTGAGATTCTGAATATTTAACAAGCTCACAGGTGATGCCAATGCTTCAAGACCAGAGACCATGCTTTGAGGAGCAAGGATCTGTAGACACCTACTATTCTCTTTTTGGACCCCTCCAACCAGGCTTCTGTGTCCACCATTGCACTCTCAGGGTAGCTGTGGCTTGTGATTGGCCAAGTTTAATGTCACTCCTCAGTCCTTCTTGATGGATCCCCTGCAGCATTTGACTCTCTTGAAAGGCTCCCTTCCCTCCTGCTCTAGAATAACTCCTCATTCCCCACCCAGCCTGGTTTTCTCCTTCTCAATGATTGTTCCTTTCTCCTTCTTTATTGGCTCCACCCAGCCTTTCCAAAGTCTACACAATGGAAGCTCCTGGTGGGAGACACTCTCTCTTCTCCCTCTACACTCCCCACCTCTCTGTGTGATCATATCCAGCTCTATGGCTTCAAATCTTTCTAAAGGCTGATAACTCACACATGTGTGTCTCCATCTCTAAGATCTCCCCTGAGACGCAAATGCAGATGTGCATGTTTCCTTGATTTTTCTACCTGGATATCTAAGGAGTCTCAAACATATTATGTGCAAAACAGAATTTTTAAATTCTACCCCACCACACACTTCCCCCATCTGAAGAAATGATACCATAATTTACCCAATTTCCCAGACCAGGAATCCAGGATTTATCTTTGTCTCCCCTTTTTCCCTCACCCTCAACATCCAGTCTATCAACAAATTCTATCAGTTCAACTCTCAACATACATCCCACTGTCTGAGATGCTACAACCCTTATCCAAGCCCTCATCTTCCCCACCCTGGAACTACTGCACTAACTTCCTACCAAGGTTTTTCTGCTTCCACTCTGGTAAGAAGTGTATCCACCATATAAAATGACCTTCAAAGAGATATTAGACATATAAGGGCTGAAATGACTTAAATTTTCCTTAATGAATTTTTTGAATGATATTGGTAAATATTCAGTATGCCCACCACCAAGCTATCTATGTGTTCACTGTATCTACTTGTTTCAGATGTTTGAATCATTATACATGATAATCCAAAATGAGCTATCGGGGACACCATTATAAGAAGAAAAATTATGATTTTTTTTCTTTTTTTCCCAATTCAAAGTATTGTACCTTCATTTCTAAAATGTTTTCAAAAACAAGGCAATTATTTTTATTTCTTAGTGTTTTCTGAGAATAGGGTCTCATAAACTGTCACACAGAGGAGCTTATGAAGGCAGGATATGACTTGGGAACCTAACATTCTCAGTATCTCTCAGTCCACATTACAAATACTACTATGAAACCATAAAGTCAGGAAAAACCAAATTTTGTCCTGTGACCCTTGAGGCTGACTGGCCCATTATATATCCCTGCCTTTATATGCTCTTAAGTTGTGAAGAATAAGAGTCAGATTCAAGGTACCTTATTAATTTTAAGGTTATATTTTTGTAAACTTAAATTCACTCATAGCTAAGTTTTTCTTGTTCTTTTTGTTTCTTTCTCTTAAGAGAAGATACATTTCCCGTAACACACTGAAGCCTTTAATGCAGGGGTCAGCAAACTGTAGCCCAAGGGCCAAGACTGGCCTGCTGCTTGTTTTTGCACAGGGTACAAACCAAGACTGGCTTTTACATTTTTAAAAGGTTCCATTTTATGTGGTATTGTGAGTATCTACATAACGTCCTTGATTTTTCCTCTTGGTCCACAAAGCCTAAAATTTTACTCGCTGGTCCTTTAAGAAAAAGTTTGCTGAATCATGTATTTAAAGCTCCCCTGAGATTATTTCTGGAGTTCCAATTTCAATAATCCAAAGAGGAGCAGAAAATCTAGTAAGCTTTATGCAAATTTCAGACCTCCCTTCCCCAAAAGGATTGTTTTTGTTTATTGGTTTAGTTTTTGGTTTTCTTCTCTGATTAATTTCTATGGAGAAATTAAAATTGGTTGCTTATCTCTCCAATGCTTTGTCTACAGATGCCAGTCTGGCTCCAGCCACAGCTGCCCATCTCCTCCTCAGCATTCCAAGTGTCCACTCCTTGTGATGTCCCAAGAAAGGAAGGCATTGACAGGTGTGTGTCAAGTGAAGGGACAGTTACTGGATTATGGAACCCAGAGATGGATTATGTCATGACAGTTGAAGAAGTTCAAGAAGGAATAGTCCTGGTCCCCCGTAGTAGAGGTAATTAGGAAAGTGTTTTTGTTCTCCATTTATGTATCTTTCTTGGGAACATCAAAAGATATGTACAGTGCTAAGATGAGGAAAGGAACTTCAGAGATGGGGTCATGGGTTCTCAGCCAAATGCTATCAAAGACACGACTCACAAAACTCACTGACTGCATGTGAGTCAGTCGAACTGGTCTAAATCTAAGCTGTTCTGCCTAGTCCTTCTTCCCTCTGGGGTTGGTGGTTAGCACTTCTTGCCTTCTAGGGCTGGCTGATGCTATCACCCCATTACACTGATTTTTTCATTACCAAAGATGCTGGGTGATAATTTGCACCCCTTGTTCTCAAATGCTCTGTTGATGCCTACAGTCTATGTATTTTGTAGGTACCAAAGATACACCCTTGGGGTGAAGGTCATTTGCTGTTCACTTCAGGTTTCTAAACATTAGATGATACCAAGAGCTCTGAAGGCAAACATGTTTGGTGAAGTTTCAAAAGGCAGCTGACACACCCCATTAGAAAACCTAGTTGTTATGGTGATGGACAATGGCTGAAATTCAGAGCAAATCACAAAATATTATAATGAGAGAAACGTTATTTTATTCCTTGTAAGTTATATGTTTTTTCTCAATGTACACCATTTTGAAATAAGTATGCTATTTTCCTAGTCCTACGGGTCAAGAGCCATGACATCAACAAGGACTTCTAATGTAGACAAATCAATCAAAAAAGAGATTCTCATATGGATAACAGTAATAGTCTCACACCTGTTTAGCCTAACTTATTAATGACACAACACTGAGTAAAGACCCACTGTCAGCAACTCAAAACTTTTGAAAAAAAAAAGAACTTTCATTTAAGAATATAAATGGTGATTCTTTATTCTTTAAAATGCCCAAACTTCCAAGAAAAAAAACCATGCTTTTAAATTTTGTTTGTATTTAAATGAAAAGCCAGTCTTCCAAAGTCAAAAAGTTTATCAAAATCTACCAAAGTCATGAAGTCAGTGGCATAAGTGGATTTCTTATGAAAAGTGGTGAAGATACTATTGTTGGATCTAGATTGATATGAGACAAAACAGTGGACAAAAACTAGGAGTAGAAGGAATCTTGAGAATCTGGATGCACTGGCTTAAACAGATATAGTGGAGAGGAGTATGGACTACCCAGACAATGGAAGTGAGGATAATCAACCAAGTTTCATGAGTTTTTCAACTCCATTCCCCATAGGCCATCTAATTATACTTAAAAGTACATTAAAAGAGCAATATGTGTAATTAAATCCAGCGTGCTTTCGGATTTTAAATCATTTAATGCAGGTCGACTCAAGTTCATGTGTTCGTGTGTGTGTGTGTGTAGCAACAGAAGGTGTAAAGAGCACATCTCATGTGTGACTGTTACATCATCCCACTTCCATGATGGGGGCTGCTCTGGGGGATAGAGTGTTGTGGAGGTGGAGGAGGTTAAAAGAAGAAAACCAAAATAGCAAATCTATGTTCTAGAGAAAGGAAGCCCAGGTTCAGTCTTGAACCCAGAATTATAAAACTAAGCACAACCTTTTCACTTCCTCTTAATAATGGTAATAGTTGACAAAAATCTGAACATATAGGGAGCTTTACAGAACACCATGGGCGATTGTAGTGCCTCAAAGGAAACAATATTGAACTCCAACTATCATCCAGAAAATATAAATGGGCGTGATATTTTAAGTAATATCATAGGAAGATCAGGATGAAGCTTTATACGAAGGTTTTATAGCTTGATACGTTTGGCAGTGGATAAAGAGAAGCCATTTTGAAATTTCTGAAATGATTATGTGACACCAAATCTCTCTTCTGAATCTCAAGAGAGCAAATTTTCTTCTTGTGTTGATGCCAGAGGTTTTAATGCACCCGAGTATTAAACAAAGAGCATCTTGTTTTGCAAAGCTTATTACAAACAATTGTCCGGCTATTAAAATTTGCTTGATGTTTCCAAGTATGCTTAGTCCCATCATGGAAACGTGGGTATATAGAAACTAGATATATCACATCTCATGCTTCAAAGTGTGCAAAGCAGCTGTCAGAGTTGAATGGGTGGGAGATGCCTTTACTCAATCAGCCCAGATTCAAAGCCCATCAATTCAGTGTTTTGATGGTAGTAAGAATACAAGCACTTGTATTCTATATAAGGCTACGCAGCCAACTTAATAATATTTGTCAAACCTAGTGGAATTTAGAAACCTGCCAACATTTTATCCTAAGCACGCAGGAAATGGCAAATGATTTTCTGTGTAACAAGCAAATGTGGGTTGGACTGCAGTCTCAGACATAAAGGATTTTGATTCTTCAAAGCCTTGGGCCGACATGCCAGGCGTCTGATCATCTTACATCAGACTTTAAAAAGGGTCAGAGAACACACACTCAGCTAATCATGGAACACTAAAATAAGTTTGTTTTTCTTTCATGAAAACTGAAAACAGCAAAGTGTCAAAACTTTGTATACAGAGAGTTTTCCAGGGTTTGGGATGGGACACATGTATTCTGTATGAGGTGAATCAATTCATCTGTGAAGATGGGATGGGACCTGAGAAAATCTCTGGGGCCACTTTCATTGAACTGTCTGTCCTTTAACTCAGAGCTGGGATGAAGTATTTATCTCTGAGCTGTGAGATTTCCCAAGGAGCCTCCCCTTACCCTTAGCTTGTTCCCTTTGACCAGGGAAGTAAGGAATGTTGCTCTGGGGAGGAAAGCAACTCTCAGACAGCTTCACCCGTTCCTGGTTGGGTGACCTTGGACAAGGCATTTCTCTCAGCCTCCACTTCTTCATCTTAAAATGGGAATAATGACAGTGCTTGACACATAGGATTTTCATGAGGATTAAATAAAACCATGCTTGGAAAGAACCCAGACCAAGTACATATTCTATAAGTGGTTGCCTTATCTTCATTATTTATTATTATTGTTATCAATATTGTCATTGCAGTTGTCTCTTCTCCCTTTTAGCTCAATTCAATTCAGCAAACATTTATTGAAAGCCAGTTTTCTATCATTTAGCAGGGTAGCTAAGTTTCATTAGCATATGTGACACCTGTCCACTTAATTCCTTCCTTGAGTTCTAGTCAGTAGTCAATAAGGTCCTAAAAACCCTTAGGATAAGGAGGATTCAAGTTTATCACCACATTCTCTTAACATTTATTTCAGCTCTGTCTTTACCAACACTCCCCTCTGGAGATTTTGAGTCCAAAGTGCAATTGCCAGTGCTTAAAAATTATGAATTGCTTGAGAGTGGGAACAGTTGAACATTAAAAGAGTTCTCTCTCTCAGTAATTACCCATTAAAATTCAATAACATTAAAGGCATGCTATAAAAAAGGAGGTGGGGAAGAAAGGTCTTAAAAGCCCAGGTGTAGTTTTGAATTGATAACAGCTATGAGATATTAACTTATGTTTATTTCTGTGCATGTGTCATTGCCCTAATATATTTGAAAGGAAATGGTTCAGGACTGCTCATATCACCTTGCTCAGGCTCTGTCTGAAATACGTCTCTACTGATCCAAACTGCAAGAGTCCCTAGTATGGTATTTGTCTCTCTTTCATGTTTCATGTGGATCCCTCAAAGAGTTCATGTAACCTCCAAAGGCGATCATAGCACAAGTGTTGGGGAAAATCAGAGTTGTTTATCTCACTGTTCAGTTCAATTCTTTTGTTTTGCTGATGAAAAAGCCGTGTGGAAAACATCAGACAAATACAAAATACCTGACCAGTACTGTTAAGGTCATCAAATCATGGAAAATCTGAGAAATCACCATGACCAAGAGGAGCCTGAGGAGCCATGATAACTAAGTGCAATGTACTTTACTGGATGAGATCCCAGGAAAGAAAAAGAACATCAGATAAAAACTAAGGAAATCTGAATAATGTGTTGACTTGTTAACAGTAATGTATCAATATTGGTTCTTTCATTGTGACACGTGTATCTCACTAATGTAAGAAGTTATTACTAGAAGAAATGAAGCATAATGTATATGAGAATTCTCTGTACTAGCTTTATAATTTTCCTAGAAATATTTATAAAATTCTTCTGAAATAAAAAGTTTATTTTTTTCAAAAAGCTACATGATTAAATTCAAACAAGTCATTAGCTACTGGAATTAAAGAAAAACAGATTTGTGAACACTTTCAACCTGAAGCATACACTCATGTTTTCATGCCAGGGGTCCCCACGGATGATAATGACACACTTGTGGTCTGGGGTGCTGGAAACAGTGTGGGTCTGTTTTCATAGCTGAGACTATCCTTTGTCTCTATCTCATTGTGTTTGGTTTGGTTGTCCCACTGTGATAATCGTAACTACTTCATAGGTTGTCTGTGAGGATTTAATTTAACGCTGTGAACCTCCACACAGCATTTGACACACAGTAGATACTCAGTATAAATTTCCTTCTTATTCTCCTTAACCTTCATCCCAGAACAGGATTAGTCATGGTCTACTTCTCCTTTAGATGGTAATTATGTGACCAACCATTACAATTTTGGCCATGCCAAGCATGATTGCCTCATAAGAGATAAATTCTCTAATGTTCAGTTATCATAGACTTTTAATCATCTGTGAATTGTCTGCACACAAAGCCAGAAGCTCTAAAAACAAAATAAAATAAAGATGTAAATGAACCTGGTTGAATTGTTGCTTTGATTCCATATTTTGAAGAAAACTAAGTCAGGTAGAACTTGAAGATATGTTTTAAAAAATAAACTACTCTATAGAAATAAGTTAATCCACCTGAATTTACCATTTTTTCCTACAGCTGGAAAAATGCAGTTTGAAAAATAGGTAGAGAATGGAGAGAAACAAGACTATTCTGAAAATCCATGGCTCTTTGTTAAGGGGCCTGGGTGATTCAAATGGAGGTTTACACACTCATTCAAGCAACTGACTTTTAAGAACCCACTAGATGTGAATTTCCATACTTGGTACTGGACATAGAGGCAGAGGATAGTCTCCGCTATTAGACTGCTCATAATCTAGTCGAATAGATTCCACAGGGTAAGACTTGACCCTTAGCCAAGGTCAGGGGTCAAGAGAGTGTTCCAGAGCATGCAGTTCTGCTAAGTTTTAAAGGCTGCCTGGAGGAAAATGAGACTATGGAGGTGAATGCAAGGCTAAGCTCAAAGCCCATGCCCCAATCTGCCATAAACTGCAGACTCTGCAAAGACAGAAGTGTAGGATTCAAAGACTGGTAGATGAGGCCAAAGAGCCAGGCAGTGCTCAGATCCTCTGCTCAGACTTGCTCAGCTCAGGAGTTAAGAGGTTAGCTGTCTAGGCTTCCACTGCAGTCAGAGCTCTGTGATTGCAGGTGGAGGGTAAGCTGAAGTGGGATGAGATTGGAAGCAGAGTTTGAAGACTCTGGATAACATTCATGCAAGAAGTGATGAAAAATTAAACAAGGTGGTGGCCAAAAGAATGAAAGGCAAGCCATGTGAGTTGGCATTGATGAGCTGGTGACCAAATGAATATAGAACATAAAGTTCTGGATAACACCCAAGTTTCTGGCTCAGGCCACTAAGACTATTATAGTGTCTTCATCAACATGAGAAATAGAGGAGGGGGAACAAGTGTGGAGGGGGTCTGACTATGTTATCTATGTTATAGGAAAATGCTAAGCTTGAAAAACCTATGGGATATCCAAGATACAGTTGAACATAAGACCAAGAAGAAGTCATTAATTTGTTCCTGTTCTTTCTGTAAATTTTATTTTATTGAAGTATAATTGATTTACAAATGTATTAATTTTTGCTATACAACAAAGTGATTCAGTTATTTATATATATGAATAAATATATTTAATAATATATAAATATATATTTAATAATGAATATATTTATTATTTATATATATAAATATATACATACACACATTCTTTTTTATATTCTTTTCCATTATGGTTTATCACAGGATATCGACTATAGTTCCCTGTGCTATACAGTTGGACCTTGTTGTTTATCTATTCTATATATAATAGCTTGCTTCAGCTAATCCCAAACTCCCAATTCATCCCTCCCCCACCTCTCCTCTCACTTAGCAACCACAAGTCTGTTCTCTATGTCTGTGAGTGTCTCTGTTTCATAGATAAGTTCCTTTGTGTCATATTTTAGATTCCACATATAAGTGATATATGGTATTTGTCAGAAAGCAGTAATTCTTAATAAGAAAGAGATAGTGATGGCAAGAAACCCTTTTGGGATTGGGGGAAAAATTATCGTGAAAGCTGCTGATAGTAAAAAGCTTATTTATTATGTAAATTTTTCTTTAATAAAAAACAAATAAAATGAATTTTGATAAAATATTGGCTTTACGAATTAACACAAAGTACATCAAGAAAGCATTGTTTAAGAAAAGGTTGAGAAACAAAAGAATATGGGATCACTAGGGTAGAGGTGTATTTCAAGTCATATGTAGGAATTAGTTTGCTCACAGAAAGTACATTATGTTAGTGGGAAAGCAATTACTCTGTGTTTGGCCTGATGCTTTGCCACACCTCTGACAATGTATAGGTCATTTTTTATTTGTTTGTTTTTTGAGAATTTGCTTCAAACCAAGGAGTAAAGCTGTGATGCAGAAACCAGACTGAGAAAGTGCTGAGATATCAAGATTCTTCTTCTTCTTCAATAATCCCCTCCCTACAAGCTCCATGTACTAAGCATTGATGACAGCAAGAAACATGGTGTGCAGATGTTTCTTCTGAAACTCTACCATGCAACACAGTTGAGCAATTGGGTTTCTTAAAATACATCAATGTTGGATATATAACCAAGATGGCAGAGTAGACGAATGCTCTCACTCTCTCTTGCAAGAACACCAGAATCACAACTAGCTGCTGGACAATTATCGACAGGAGGACACTGGAACTCACCAAAAAAGATACCCCACATCCAAAGACAAAGGAGAAGCCACAATGAGACGTAAGGAGGGGCATAATCACAGTAAAATCAAATCCAATAATTGCTGGGTGGGTGACGCACAGACTGGAGAATACTTATACCACAGAAGTCCATCCACTGGAGTGAAGGTTCTGAGCCCTAAGTTAGGCTTCCCAACCTGGGGATCTGGCAATGGGAGGAGGAATTCCTAGAGAATCAGACTTTGAAGGCTAGTGGGATTTGATTGCAGGACTTCAACAGGACTGCGGGAAACAGAGACTCTGCTCTTGGAGGGCGCACACAACGTAGTGTGGGCATTGGGACCCAGGGGAAGAAGCAGTGACCCCAGGGGAGACTGAACCAGACCTACCTGCTAGTGTTGGAGGGTCTCCTACAGAGGTGGGGTGTGGCTGTGGCTCACCATGGGGACAAGTACACTGACAGCAGAAGTTCTGGGAAGTACTCCTTGGCGTGAGCCCTCCCAGAGTCTCTCATTAGCCCCACCAAAGAGCCCAGGTAGGCTCCAGTGTTGGGTTGCCTTGGGCCAAACAACCAACAGGGAGGGAACCCAGCCCCACCCATCAGCAGTAAAGCGGATTAAAGTTTTACTGAGCTCTGCTCACCAGAGCAACAGTCAGCTCTACCCACCACCAGTCTCTCCCATCAGGAAACTTGAACAAGCCTCTTAGATAGCCTCATCCACCAGAGGGCAGACAGCAGAGGCAAGAAGAACTACAATCCTGCAGCTTGTGGAACAAAAACCACATTTACAGAAAGACAGACAAGATGAAAAGACAGAAGGCTATGTACCAGATGAAAAAACAAGATAAAACCCCAGAAAAACAACTAAATGAAGTGGAGATAGGCAACCTTCCAGAAAAAGAATTCAGAATAGTGATAGTGAAGATGATCCAGGACCTCGGAAAAAGAATGGAGGCAAAGATCGAGAAGATGCAAGAAATGTTTAACAAAGACCTAGAAGAATTAAAGAACAAACAAACAGAGATGAACAATACAATAACTGAAATGAAAACTACACTAGAAAGAATCAATAGCAGAATAACTGAGGCAGAAAAACAGATAAATGACCTGGAAGACAGAATGGTGGAATTCACTGCTGTGGAACAAAATAAAGAAAAAAGAATGAAAAGAAATGAAGACAGCCTAAGAGACCTCTGGGATAACATTAAACGCAACAACATTCACATTATAGGGGTCCCAGAAGTAGAAGAGAGAGAGAAAGGCCCCGAGAAAATATTTGAAGAGATTATAGTCGAAAACTTCCCTAACATGGGAAAGGAAATAGCCACCCAAGTCCAGGAAGCACAGAGAGTCCCATACAGCAGAAACCCAAGGAGAAACACGCTGAGACACATAGTAATCAACTTGGCAAAAATTAAAAACAAAGAAAAAGTATTGAAAGCAGCAAGGGAAAAACGACAAATAACATACAAGGGAACTCCCATAAGGTTAACAGCTGATTTCTCAGCAGAAACTCTACAAGCCAGAAGGGAGTGGCATGATATACTTAAAGTGATGAAAGGGAAGACCCTACAACCAAGATTACTCTACCTGGCAAGGATCTCATTCAGATTCGATGGAGAAATAAAAAGCTTTACAGACAAGCAAAAGCTAAGAGAATTCAGCACCACCAAACCAGCTCTACAACAAATGCTAAAGGAACTTCTCCAAGTGGGAAACATAAGAGAAGAAAAGGACCTACAAAAACAAACCCATAACAATTAAGAAAATTGTCATAGGAACATACATAAGGATAATTACCTTAGACGTGAATGGATTAAATGCTTCAACCAAAAGACACAGGCTTGCTGAATGGATACAAAAACAAGACCCATATAGATGCTGTCTACAAGAGACCCACTTCAGACCTAGAGACACATACAGACTGAAAGTGAGGCAATGGAAAAAGATATTCCATGCAAATGGAAATCAAAATAAAGCTGGAGTAGCAATACTCATCTCAGATAAAATAGACTTTAAAATAAAGAATGTTACAAGAGACAAGGAAGGACACTACATAATGATCAAGGGATCAATCCAAGAAGAAGATATAACAATTATAAATATATATGCACCCAACACAGGAGCACCTCAATACATAAGGCAACTGCTAACACCTATAAAAGAGGAAATCGACAGTAACACAATAATAGTGGGGGAATTTAACACCTCACTTGCACCAATGGACAGATCATCCAAAATGAAAATAAATAAGGAAACACAGGCTTTAAATGACACAGTAGACCAGATAGATTTAATTGATATTTATGGGACATTCCATCCCAGAACAGCAGATTACACTTTCTTCTCAAGTGCACATGGAACATTCTCCAGGATAGATCACATCTTGGGTCACAAATCAAGCCTCAGTAAATTTAAGAAAATTGAAATCATATCAAGCATCTTTTCTGACCACAACGCTATGAGATTAGAAATGAATTACAGGGAAAAAACATAAAAATCACAAACACATGGAGGTTAAACATTATGTTACTAAATAACCAAGAGATCACTGAAGAAATCAAAGAGGAAATCAAAAAATACCTAGAGACAAATGACAATGAAAACACGATGATCCAAAACCTATGGGATGCAGCAAAAGCAGTTCTAAGAGGGAAGTTTTAAGCTATACAAGCCTACCTAAAGAAACAAGAAAAATCTCAAATAAACAATCTAACCTTACACCTAAAGGAACTAGAGAAAGAAGAACAAACAAAACCCAAAATTAGCAGAAGGAAAGAAATCATAAAAATCAGAGCAGAAATAAATGAAATAGAAACAAAAAACAATAGCAAAGATCAATAAAACTAAAAGCTGGTTCTTTGAGAAGATAAACAAAATTGATAAACCATTAGCCAGACTCATCAAGAAAAAGAGGGAGAGGACTCAAATCAATAAAATTAGAAATGAAAAAGGAGAAGTTACAACAGACACCGCAGAAATACAAAGCATCCTAAGACTAGTACAAGCAACTCTATGCCAATAAAATGGACAACCTGGAAGAAATGGACAAATTCTTAGAAAGGTATAACCTTCCAAGACTGAACCAGGAAGAAATAGAAAATATGAACAGACCAATCACAAATAATGAAATTGAAACTGTGATTAAAAATCTTCCAACAAACAAAAGTCCAGGACCAGATGGCTTCACAGGTGAATTCTATCAAACATTTAGAGAAGAGCTAATAACCATCCTTCTCAAACTCTTCCAAAAAATTGCAGAGGCAGGAACACTCCCAAACTCATTCTATGAGGCCACCATCACCCTGATACCAAAACCAGACAATGATACTACAAAAAAAGAAAATTACAGACCAATATCACTGATGAATATAGATGCAAAAATCCTTAACAAAATACTAGCAAACAGAATCCAACAACACATTAAAAGGATCATACACCATGATCAAGTGGGATTTATCCCAGGGATGCAAGGATTCTTCAATATATGCAAATCAATCAATGTGATACACCATATTAACAAAATGAAGAATAAAAACCATATGATCATCTCAATAGATGCAGAAAAAGCCTTTGACAAAATTCAACACCCATTTATGATAAAAACTCTCCAGAAAGTAAGCATAGAGGGAACCTACCTCAACATAATAAAGGCCATATATGACAAATCCACAGCCAACATCATTCTCAATGTTGAAAAACTGAAAGCATTTCCTCTAAGATCAGGAATGAGACAAGGATGTCCACTCTCAACACTATTATTCAACATAGTTTTGGAAGTTTTAGCCACAGCAATCAGAGAAGAAAAAGAAATAAAAGGAATCCAAATTGGAAAAGAAGAAGTAAAACTGTCACTGTTTGCAGATGACATGATACTATACATAGAGAATCCTAAAGATGCCACCAGAAAACTACTATAGCTAATCAATGAATTTGGTAAAAAGGGGGGAAAGTGGCGGGGGGATGGTGGTGGTGGTGTGATGAATTGGGTGATTGGGATTGACATGTATACACTGATGTGTATAAAATTGATGACTAATAAGAACCTGCTGTATAAAAAATAAAAAAATAAAAAAAATCAACGTTGATTACAAGCCAGAGCAACACATCATACCATTCATTTTCAGGAAACACAAAACTAAGACTATATAAATAAACGCGATGTGTTAAGCCAATGATTAGCTAACTTTATAAATATATTCCGGAATGATATTTATTTCTCTATCACTAATACTATGTATGACAGTGCATTTGTATCCATTAGGATTAGTTCTGACTGTGAGTGACAGAAAACCGAAAATAGCAGTGGCTTATTCAAGACTGAGTTTTATTTACTTCTTGTGTAAAAGACGTCTGGTACCAGTGCTGTGGTTGTCAGGGTTCCCGACTGTATCCATGGAATTGCTCCTCCATCCTCAACAGAAGACTCCTACACCATGACCTCTGGCATCCCAGCCATCGCACAGACAACCCAGTCAGCAGGAAGGGGGCAAGGGTACCCGCCTTAACTTGGACAAGAGATTCCCCTTAC
The DNA here is from genome assembly GCF_965194825.1 of Balaenoptera physalus. Taxonomy (NCBI): domain Eukaryota; kingdom Metazoa; phylum Chordata; class Mammalia; order Artiodactyla; family Balaenopteridae; genus Balaenoptera; species Balaenoptera physalus. The sequence continues at coordinate 171,856,318 of NC_138890.1, forward strand.
GCGTTAGAGCCCAGCCACAGGGCCATGCCTAGCTGACAGGGAGAGGGAGAAATTCAATCTTTCTTCTAAATAGCCATTCACCCAGATAAAAATTAAGGGTCTTGTTACAGGGAGGAATGGGGGAAATGAGTACTAGAGCCTATAATAAGTCTCTACCACACCATGCCCCTTAAGGTTAGGACAGTCATATCTGAGAAAGTGTTGATTTTTAAATATATATAGATTCTCCATCCAAATATTACCTATTCAATCCTTATGATGTATCAGGCACTTTTATAGGCAATAAGGAGATAGCAGTGAACAAAGCAGAAAAAAATCCCTGTCCTCATAGAGCTTAAATTCTAATGAGAGATTGCTATGCCTTTACCCTGTATCAGAAAACTGTGTCTTTACAAAGGGTGCACCAGCTATGTTCTTCTGTAATTGAACTAAGGAGTGGATGCACAGTGCCTTGACTTAACAATCCCAGGACCAATCAGGATATCTTGCCCTCTGACACATGCAGCTTCAAGGGCAGAGGAATAATATCATTCAAAAAAAAAATTAAAGATGATACTCTCTAATCCCACCATCGAATGCCCTCAACTTCTAGAGCTGTTAAACTTTTAGCAACAAAACAAAGCGATGGCGAGGTCAAGAATCTCCCTTGTGTCCTCCCCTACCATAATCTGAGATTTTGTATGTACCGTTGTGATATTCCTTGGTCTTTCATGCCATGAAACTATTCAGAGGGGGGATAGCAACTTTGGGTTCTCCACGTAACTTGGGGTCATCATTTGGTGCCACTAATCAGCTCAGGATGACTAGGGTAGGATATGATGCTGTTACCCACCAGGGTTCTTAGCCCACTTAATCAATAGAAATTGATTAGAGGGCAGACAAGAAATTCATGCAAGGGTTTATTGGGGGCCCTGCTGCAGCAGCCGGGAGGGAGAACAAGTAACAGTTTCCCTTGCTTACTTGCTCCCTGGGGGGGGGGGAGGGGAGGGGGGAGCCGAGCTGGTTCCTCACATGGGGTGAGGGTAGAGGTGTGTCCAGGGGTCAGACTGAAGGGGTGGCTTGCCCACCCTTTTGGTGGTGCTGAGCGCTGGGGGCATGCGCAGTACCCTGCTTTTGCTCCCTGCTCTTCGGAAGTGGCAGTTGGTCTTTTTGGTCTTTTTTGTATCTTTTGTCCATAATTTGCCCCAGCTGTGCATGCATGCAGTTATTTTTAGTCCCTTATAGTTTCTTTGTATTTTGTTGCTTGAGGAGAGGTGTATCCAGGAGCAAGCACTGCAGCAAAGGGTCCCAGGTCCCAGGCTGTCTTGATGCTGTACTGCTCTGGAAAGAAAAGGGAGGGATCAAGCTTCAGATACAATATCAGGAGCCCATCTCTTCCTCTTGTGTTTAATAACTAATTACAAGTTCACGAACTATCCATACTTCAGTCTAAGAATTCATGGGAGGTAACGTGGTATAATGGAAACTTTGGTTACTACTTTGGCTATACATTTGTGAGCCCGATTATGTACATTGTTTGAACAACAATTTCCTCATCCATAATAAAATAAGAAAAATAATATTACCTATTTCCAAATGCTGTTTTAAAAGTGAATAAAGTTACATATGTACACACACTTTCTAATCTATAAAACGTTAATAAACAGATCATAGTATATTAATATTATTATTGAAATGGTGAATTCCTTGGGCAAGATCATTAAGCAGACCAAGCTATTTTATAGTAAGTATGTACTTTGATTTATGTTACCTTTGAGTAAAGATAGGCATTCAAGATTTTCTGATTCGTAGTAGGTGTTTAGATAAGCTTAGTTGACCTTTTCCCAAATCTTGACAGTTAGTGGGTGAAGCAGGATATGCCCTGTGAGAAGAGCACACGGTGTACTTTGCTGCCTTGATTAGACAAACAGGAAACCCAACACCAAATAGAATGCTACGGAGGCAATTAAACTTGGTAGAGGGTGTCAGTGGAACATTGGACCAATCAGACATAACAATCTCTGTAACAAGTGGTACTTTGATTTGCCTGAATCCTTTTTATTTTTACCAGTGAAAGAGCTTAATTTGTTTTCAGTGGATACATTTCATGTTTCTCCAGAACAAAGTTTCTTTTTGAATTGGGTTTTCCAAATCATCAGGGTGGGAAGCCCTTTCACATTTGGATTGTTCTAGTAGCTGTCACGGCTAAGCTAGAAAAGATTTTGTTTGAGAAACACTTGTGTCATGTTTTTATGGATGTGGTTGACCTTTGCCACCAAATGCAGGGTGGGATGAGGAAAGGGGATGAAAGATTGGTGTGCGGGCAACAGAGAGAAAATCCAGAGGAGAATTACCAAGAGAAAGAAGTCTCTAACAATACAAAATTGTTCCTGCCTAGAGAGACAATGGTTCTCACCCGCTTGTATTGTATAAGGCAATGCTGGCCTTTGTTGGTTGCTTCTTTGATGTTTCCTTTCAAAAGGGTGACATCATTTCCTCATAAGACAAGGATGAAAGTTCTGCTTATCTAATCACATTACACCAATTTCTTCCCTAAAAAATGAAACACTGAGTTGAGTGAGATGACTTTACAAAATGTTTCATTGGTTATGGTGTCACCAAGAGATTGGAGACCTTAGGCATAACCCTTGGAAGATGGAAGAGTTGTACACCAAGAGAGGAAGGATTTAGAAACATCAGCTCTAAAAAGCTACTGGGCAGGCCTGTATGATTTACTGAATGTCCTTGATTTAAGAATCTAGAACGCCAGGAAAAGTGTCCCAGGAAGAAAATTAGACCATGAGAGAGAGGAGATGGACACTGGGACATCCTGTAGATGCTGGCAATCATTTGAGAACTTTGGAAGTGTGGTCCCTCCAAACCCAGGGTTGGGCTTCCTCTAAGGTTCTTGGTCTGTCCCTACTGGCACTCTGGCCACTCTGGAGAACCCCCTAGTGGCTTTGGGATCGACGTGCCACGTGGTGCTAGGTGGCCCTCCCAGGGAAGGTCTGCTGGACCAGCCCCTCAGCCTTCCCCTAACTGGAGTCCCATCTCTCAGGGTTCCGGAGCTGCCCTGGCTGGACATGCAAGGAGAGTCCACACTGGTGAGTTTGGCCCTAGAGCACACTCAAGGGCGCTAAGTCTTCCCCCACTGCATTATCAGATTTCTGCATTTGGTGGAGACAATTCTGCCTTTTGTAGATTACAATGTTCTGAAGTCTATAGTGCTCACTGAGCAGGATACATTGTTATCAAGGAGGGAACCGCTGCCCAGAAATCATTTAAAAGGAATTATCCTTATTATTGGATGTGCCAAAAAAAGGCAGTGGGAGGTGGGCGGATAGGAGAGTAGAGAGACTTGGAACGTTCATTTAAACCCACTAGGCTTAATACTTTTCAAAGGTCTTTAGTGCTGATTACCAAGGGAAGCACAAAACTGGCCTGGGCTTTCCTTTTCAGATGTGGTCCTTAGTATTCCAAGTCTCCGATACAGCTCGTAAGACTCCTGCAACCTGTCACAGAGGCACTTCTATTGTCACCATCCAGTGCATTTGCCATGCTTTGTTTTTCACACCAAATATTGTCAGTGATACTGTGACCCCAGATTCATCATCTCCTGGGCTCGGGAAGAGATACTGACAAGAGTTCTCCCCTGCCAAGGGTTTCCTAGTTTGTCATCTCACACCATGAACTAAGTCATTTTCTCTGAATTTGTGATGAGGTTAAATGAATTAATAAGACAAACAGAACACGTATTCAAGTAGCTTTTAAGACACACTCAATGCAATTTTTATTAAATTAAAATGTAATAGCCCTTAAAATTCAAGACTATGGGTAGACTTAAATCAGTGTAGTCCCAGTAAATACTACTATGAATATTTTGAAACAAGTTTCTGTACTTTGGTGATTACTAGTTCAAGAAAAGGGGCATGTTTAAATATGGAGAGTAAGGTGGAGGGTGGGCTGGTATAAAATAGCACGGGAGTTCTGGCCCATGCGTACCCTGAGTTTTTAAGATTTTTCCTATGACTGTTTATTGTTTCACCAAGTGAAATGTGCCCAGAAGGACATTTAGTGATACTGACTCTAGGTATTAGGGTGTCAAAGACTGTGGAGACCCAGTGACTTAAGAGAGAAGGCAGAAGCCTGGGGAACCTTGATTCAGATGCTTCAGAGGAAAGGCATATTTTTCCTTGGCTTGTCCCAAGCTTGCTGTCTTAGTGAATTGTGACCAGTATTGGCCCAAAGTATTGATTTTCCCATCTCCTGTTTTTATCAGCCGTCCTTTGGAAAATAGCTGTTTCAGGCACCTGCTACAGAAACAGCCCATGTGACTCAATCAGTGGGGTTTTTTTCTCTCCCATTCATCTTAACAAGAGGACTTGTAGTTTACTTCTGTCTTTTCAGAGCCTAACATTTTACTCACGTCTGAGTGAACTTTAGGTTAGTATTACATGCAAACAACATAGAATACATTTTTTGCTGTTAATTTCAGAATCTTAAGACTGATTCTTAGAACTTTCTCTCTTTGTTCCTCCCCTATAGCATTACTAATAGCCAGCAGGAGAAACTCAGACAAACAAAAATAGATTACCAAATATCTTGCTTCTTGAGGGAGAAAGTAACCTTCCTAGGAGAACAGGCTTCCCCTTCATGCGTAGATAGTGACAGTGACCAATTGTGCGGTGGCACATAATCACCCTGTATTCTGTTTCCTATTGATCTGACTCTCTGTATCTATGGGACAGAAGAAGGAAATAAAAGAAAACAATAGTCACTTCACTTCCCGTTTGCTTTAGAACCACATAGTCATGCTGCAATAACAAGAAAATGGGTAACAAGATAAATATCTTTCATCTGCTAATAGGATAATATAATTAACTAAATTATATAATGCCATAAGAAAGATAAAAATTTAGACTGAATGTCAGGAAATGCTTCCTGATAATTAGAAATATTTGACTAATAGAAAGGCTCTCAGGAGAATGGATAGAAGTTCTACCACTTGGAATATTTCAAATTAGATAAAAGCCAGAAAAATGAAGCTGGGCTTTTGTTTATATCTGTGTATCTCTAGGTTTTCCTTATCCAGACCACCCATTATATAAATGATAATATTCTTTTTTTTTTATATCAGGGAACTAATTTATTGCAGCCAGAGAACAAATGCACACGTTTCCACTTTAAACAAATTATAAACTCTATTAAAACTTTTTTCCCAAGAAAGTCAAACTGAATTCCAGGAAAGCTTTATATTATCCATAGTTGAGAGAGAAATATTCCTGTTATTTTGCCTCTTTTCTACATGACACGATTTTGGCTTTAAATACAGACTGAGTTTTGATAAAGACATTGAAAATACTATTTCTTCATGTTGAGTAAATATATATTATTCATATATACAATAGTGTACTTTTATTCTTTTTTTTTTAAACATCTTTATTGGACTATAATTGCTTTACAATGTTGTGTTAGTTTTTGCTGTATAACAAAGTGAATCAGCTATACATATATCCCCATATCCCCTCCCTCTTGCATCTCCTTCCCACCCTCCCTATCCCACCCCTCTAGGTGGTCACAAAGCACCGAGCCGATCTCCCTGTGCTATGCAGCTGCTTCCCACTAGCTATCTATTTTACGTTTGGTAGTGTATATATGTCCATGCCACTGTCTTCCTTCGTCCCAGCTTACCCTCCCCGCCCCCCGTGTCCTCAAGTCCCTTCTCTACGTCTGCGTCTTTATTCCTGTCTTGCCCCTAGGTTCTTCAGAACCTTTTTTTTTTTAGATTCCATATATATGTGTTAGCATATGGTATTTGTTTTTCTCTTTCTGACTTACTTCACTCTGCATGACTGACTCTAGGTCCATCCACCTCACTACAAATAACTCAATTTTGTTTCTTTTTATAGATGAATAATATTCCATTGTATATATGTGCCACATCTTCTTTATCCATTCATAAATGATAATATTCTAACTAACTTTGGACAACACAGTGTAGTAAACAAGTTGTTGACCTCAATGTTCTTCCAATATTAACTGCACTTTCCAATTTCTGAACCAAAGTCATATTTGCAGCACAATTCAAGGGGAATGGTTTTACTCAACTTCGGAAAAAATGAAAATGACTAGTATACTCTGTAGCATAAGGTTTCTTCACATATATTTTACATCTCTTCCACATGACTTTAAAGTTGACCCACGAAGCAGTATTTCTTCTATTCAGCTCTGGGAAGTGAGTGCATCGGATGTGAGTTTCTTCTGCTGCTGGCAGTGTTCTGCTCTTTATACACAAAGGCTCATGGGATCACGGCAGCCCACTCCACAAAGTGGATACGATGGCTTATTTTTTTCACTTTCCATTTTAATCACATGCAAGTCACTGACTATATACTTGTGTTTAAATATTTAAGCAATACAGAAATGCAAAATAAAAAGTTCACATCCTCTCTCCCTCTTACTTATCACTCACACTCCAGATTGAGATGTATCAGCTCAGAACCTCTTGTTTTATGAAGTTATGCACTCATGTAGACACTCAAAGTGTTTTTAACTTAAATTGAATCATTATATTTTTATTGTGCTGTAACTTGCTGTTTTCAGTTAGCAGTGTATCGTGGAGGTTTTTCTAGGCTAAAGCATGTGGATTGATGCCGTTCTTTTAAAAGGCTATACAGTCTTCATGGTATTGGCATTATTCATATAATCATTTTAAAATTAATGACTGTTAGGTTATTTTTCATTTTTTACTTCTACCAAGAATGTTCTGATAAATGTTCTTGTTTCTATATCTTGTGACTCAGTATTAAGGTTTAATAACATTGTAAGCATTTCCTATGTCTCAGATAACGTTCTTCACACTTTACAAATAAGACTTCATTTAATCCTCACACCATATTTATGAGACAGATACCACCATCCCATTTATAAGTAAGGAAACTAAGCCAGGGAGTATTTGCTGTTCTTGAAATTGAGATCTTTTTTTCCCATTAAATGTTCTAATTTGTTATTACTGGTTTATTTTTTTTTAAACCTATTGATTTTTTATATATCAATATTTTAACTAATCTTTGTACTGAATTTACTTATCAGATTTAATAGTTTGAATTGATTGCATTGACTTTTTTTAAATAAATTTTTATATTTATTTTTGGCTGCATTGGGTCTTCATTTCTGTGCACGGGCTTTCTCTAGTTGAGGCGAGCGGGGGCTACTCTTCGCTGTGGTGCACGGGCTTCTCATTGCAGTGACTTCTCTTGTTGCGGAGCACGGGATCTAGGCACGTGGGCTTCAGCAGTTGCAGTACGTGGGCTCAGTAGTTGTGGCTCACGGGCTCTAGAGCGCAGGCTCAGTAGTTGCAGCTCAGGGGCCCAGTAGCTCCACAGCATGTGGGATCTTCCCAGACCAGGGCTTGAACCCGTGTCCCCTGCCTCGGCAGGTGGATTCCTAACAACTGTGCTACGAGGGAAGCCCAATTGCATTGATTTCTTAAGAGCTTTATTGAAGTATAATTTACATACCATAAAATTCACCTGTTCTAAATGTACAATTCATGACTTTTAGTAGATTTACTGAGGTGCATAACTAGTACCATAAACCAGTTTTAGAAAATTCTTGTCCCTCTAATAAGACCCTCATGTCTGCTTGTAGTTAATCCCCATTTTCATCCCCAGCTCCAAGCAACCACCAAAGTACTTTCTATCTCTATAAATGTGCCTTTCCTGAACATTTCATTGAAATGTAATCATATAATATGTGGCCTTTTGTGTCTGGCTTCTTTTGCTTGGTGTAATATTTTTGAGGTTCATCCATGTCGTAGCATGTGTGAGGTTTTTGTTCCCTTTTATTACTATTATTTCATTGTGTGGATAAACCGTACTTTATCCACCTACCAGTTGAACTTTTGGGATTTTCCACGTTTTGTTTATTGTGAATGATGTTACTACAAAAACATTACATGCAGGTCTTTGTGTGTATATGTTTTTATTACTCTTGGGTAGATAACTAGGAGTGAAAGTACTTGGTTAAATGATAAATTTATGTTTAACTTCTTAAGATATAACCAGACAATTTTCCAAAGGGCCCTACAGTTTTAAATTTCCACTAACAATATATAAGGGTTTGATTGCATTGATTTTCTAGATAAATAATTCATTTTCATTTTATAGATGAAAAAAAATCAAGGTTTAAAGAACCTGAGTGAGGGAGACGTTGGCAAAAGGGTACAAACTTTCAGCGGTAAGATCAATAAAGTTTGAGGATCTTAGTATAACCTGGTGACTATAATTGATAACACTGTATCTTATAATTGAGATTTGCTAAGAGATAGAACTTAAATGTTCTCAACAAAAGGAGGAGAAGGAGAAGGAACAGAGAGAGAAGGAGGGGGGAGGAAAGTTGAGTAACTTTTCTATGATCCTAGCCTGTAAATGACAGAGTTAAGCACCACCCTGAGCTCTTTCCGACTCCAAACCCTAAACGCTTAACTATGTTAGAATCAGTGTCTTCAAGATAACTATCAGCTCTTCTCCTGGTGGCAAAATCAATGTTTCCAATCATCTGTTTTTGCAAAGAAATTCTTAAATTATCTATGTATAAAGTTGTCAGCATTCCTTTTTGTTTGTTTGCTTGTTGTTTATTAGTAGGAGGAAGACAGGACATTAGAACCAAGGAGAAAACGAGGAAAGACATGGGTGTGGAAAGAGCCCATGCAATGAAGGCAGGTCAGACACCTCCTCTCTTGGCTTCCTGCTGATGCCACTGACTGAGTCATCACACCCTCACTTCCCTCCTTTCATTTCCGTAAGTCGTGCTTTTCTCTCCAGACTTAGCTCACAAACAAGAGACGGCAGAATAACCAATCACCCATCTATCGCTGATGTGAGCAGGATTTGAAGTTTCTGGGTGGTGTCATATAATATAAAATCCAGTGACAAAGTCTTCTGCTCCTTACCTCGGAACAGCCCTCCTGTCACAGCTGTCATCCACTGGCCACTGGCTCTCCCACGTAACACAACACAGTAACGTGTCCTGGCCACAGGACACCAGAGAATGCTCTGGACTCCTCTGGATGCTGTTATCACTGTAGCTGTACATACCCCAGGGGTCTACACACAGGACTGATCTCTTTGGTGACCACAGCATAGATGTTCCTTTACTATAGATAGTGATGTGCAAAGGTTAACAGAATGAATAAGGGAGATGGTGACACTGTCCCTGCCAGGGGCCTTCCTCTGTGGCTAAGGCTTCTCTAGGTTAACCGTACTCTCGGAGAGAACACAGAGGACCCTCTCCTCATCTTATTAAATAGACCCAACTTTATCCCAACATTCCCAATATGCTCCTACTTTCTCCTTCTGTAGAAGCTAGATCAATTCAGAAATGAATTGACATGAATGCAAATTGAAACATTACCTTATATATTGAGTCATATTAAATCATTGCCATGTATATAGGGCAAAAACAGGCAAATAGCAGGAATTTCATATAGTTTAACATAATAATTGAACTCATCACCCTAACCCGAATGTAATTCTAGGCCTATGATGTATTCTGTTTGGATCCAGTATGGATATAGAATTATCTTTTTTTTTTTTTTTTTTAAAGATAGATTGATTGATTGATTGATTGATTGATTGATTGCTATGTTGGGTCTTCGTTTCTGTGCGAGGGCTTTCTCCAGTCGCGGCAAGTGGGGGCCACTCTTCATCGCGGTGCACGGGCCTCTCACTATCGCGGCCTCTCTTGTTGCGGAGCACAGGCTCCAGACACGCAGGCTCAGTAGTTGTGGCTCACGGGCCTAGTTGCTCTGCGGCATGTGGGATCTTCCCAGACCAGGGCTCGAACCCGTGTCCCCTGCATTAGCAGGCAGATTCTCAACCACTGCGCCACCAGAGAAGCCCTAGAATTATCTTTGTCAATCCCAGCAGTACCTAACATAATTAACATTCTTAAATTAATTTTCCAAATCTGCAAAATAATTTAAATACTGCCAAATCTTATCAAACACGAGTTCAAATTTTGAAGACTATTCATAGCATAATGCTATCTCAAGTCTGTACCATGCAATGCTGACATAGCATGACAGATTAGCTAAACAGGGAATCACAGTAAGTCTTTTTCTAAAGAGACAAAGCACTTGAATATTCTAGGTGTTGATTTGTTAACATCTCTGAGTTGAACACCAGCTTCACAAAAGGGTTTCACAACACTTGCTTTACTGTAAACAGATTGAGAAGAATCCATATGTGCAAATACACAGAGTGAGACAAGAAACTGAATTTTCTTTTTTATAAATAAATTTATTTATTTTATTATTTTATTTTTTTAATTTATTGTTTTTCGCTGCGTTGGGTCTTCATTGCTGCATGCAGGCTTTCTCTAGTTGCGGAGAGCGGGGGCTACTCTTTGTTGCGGTGCGCAGGCTTCTCATTGCGGTGGCTTCTCTTGTTGTGGAGTGTGGGCTCTAGGCGCATGGGCTTCAGTAGTTGTGGCTCGTGGGCTCTAGAGCGCAGGCTCAGTAGTTGTGGCGCATGGGCTTAGTTGCTCCGTGGAATGTGGGATCCTCCCTGACCAGGGATCGAACCCGTGTCCCCTGCATTGGCAGGCAGATTCTTAACCACTGCGCCACCAGGGAAACCCTAAACTGAATTTTCTAACAGTAACAGATCATTTACTTAAACTCCGACTCTTAGCTGAGCAAATAATTTTATTATATCTTTCTTCTGAATCCCTTGGAATTTTAGCAAATATGCTAAAGATACCCTCAAGGAAAATACATGTCTGATGCAGAGGAGCTGAAAGGAGACAGGATGGCTTTTAAAACAGAATGACTGTACATCTCTGTCCCTTAGAAGTTTAAAAAAGAAAGTAAATAATGTTAAATAAACCAAATGAACAGCCAGGAAGAAACCAGAGAAGGCAGCTGGAGATGTACTTTGCATTTTTCTGCCAGTTTCCAAGTTCCACTGTTGAGACAATATGCAGCTGTTGGAAGGCAGCTACAGTGATTCCTGCTGTTTTGGGTATCGTTACAGCAATGCTCTCTTTGGCTCTTACCTGAAATTCCTTGGTTGAAATTTTAGGGACTATCTTCTTTTCAGTCACCTATATTTTATCCATATTTTGGATACCAAATATGTTTGGGTTAAAAACTCTCATTTTGATCTCAAAAAAGTAGCTTATTTTTCCTTACCAAGAAGTTGGCAATGAAAAGACACTTTCATTAAAAAACATTCCTTAAACCAAAGATTCAGATGTAAGTCTATAACTATGACATAGTTCATTCTTTTAATGACTTTGAAGTTGATGAAAATAATTATGTTAATGGAAATATTGATTTGGGGGAACCCCTTCAAACATGTACCCATCATAATTAATACTAGTTTTCAAAATTCATTTGAATTCTGTTAACTTTTGTATAAAATATTGAACTAACTTATGTTAGTAAATAGAATAAGAGGTATTAAAATATTTAAGAGATTTAATTTAATATGATTTTACAGAAAATCATATTGACGCAGTATTTGTCATTCTATATCCCATGGTCAAATTTTTGTGAATAATTTTTCAATTTTAAAAAAAGCACTATGAGCATCTTTTGAACCCAAGTATCTTTCTTTCCAAAGGCCCCCTTCATAAAAGATAATTCACTGACATAGAAATAGAGCCAAATGCACTATTTGGGAGAGATTGATACCTAAGGGGGTTAGAAGTACAAGCTTAAAAACGTTACAGAGGAAAATCAGGAGTTGAATGTGGCAGAATTTGAAAGATGACAATGAGAAACTCACTTCTGCTTAGACTTGTATTGGCTTCCCTTCTAAGGTTATACTGTTACTCTTGAAAGCTTTGACGATGCTGAAAAATATCAGTGCATTTATCTCCACTACTACTGTCTGCAGCAAACAACCACCTTCAATAGGAGCACACAATTATAGTGCATAATTTTCTCATTAAGTAAAGAAATATGTATCCGTATTGCACATACATACACATATAAGCATATACACATAAACATATTGTGTGTATATATATATATATATATATATATATAAATAAACATATTTGCATTTTTATACTGATGATTTTTTCCCTTGAGTGTGTTAGAAGCAGCCACCAATTTCATGGTTCTATAAAGTCCTAGTTTTGGTGTAAGATACATACAAAATTGTGGAAAGCATACCAAATTAACCTTTCCACCTAGTAGAGAGCAACTTCTCTCCATTTAAAGAAGATCATATTTAACTATGCATATTCTGAGAACAAATATCCTATAATCTGTACATGGTCCTTAAGACACGGTAAGTTTAAGAAACAGCCATTCTCTGAAACAATAATTTTAGAAAGCAGCATTTAAAGTGTGGGCCTAACAAACAAAGAAATATAGATCAGTGGAAGAGGATAGAAAGCCCAGAGATAAACCCACGCACATATGGTCAACTTATCTTTGATAAAGGAGGCAAGATAATACAATGGAGAAAAGACAGCCTCTTCAATAAGTGGAGCTGGGAAAATTGGGCAGGTACATGTAAAAGAATGAAATTAGAACACTCCTTAACACCATACACAAAACTAAACTCAAAATGGATTAAAGACCTAAATGTAAGGCCAGACACTATAAAACTCTTAGAGGAAAACATAGGCAGAACACTCTATGACATAAATCACAGCAAGATCCTTTTTAACCCACCTCCTAGAGAAATGGAAATAAAAACAAAAATAAACAAATGGGACCTAATGAAACTTCAAAGCTTTTGCACAGCAAAGGAAACCATAAACAAGATGAAAAGACAACCCTCAGAATGGGAGAAAATATTTGCAAACGAAGCAACTGACAAAGGATTAATCGCCAAAATTTACGAGCAGCTCATGCAGCTCAATATCAAAAAAACAAACAACCCAATCCACAAATGGGCAGAAGGCCTAAATAGACATTTCTCCAAAGAAGATATACAGATTGCCAACAAACACATGAAAGGAGGCTCAACATCACTAATCATTAGAGAAATGCAAATCAAAACTACAATGAGGTATCACCTCACACCAGTCAGAATGGCCATCATCAAAAAATCTACAAACAATAAATGCTGGAGAGGGTGTAGAGAAAAGGGAACCCTCTTGCACTGTTGGTGGGAATGTAAACTGATACAGCCACTAAGGAGAACAGTATGGAGGTTCCTTAAAAAACTACAAGTAGAACTACCATATGACCCAGCAATCCCACTACTGGACATATACCCTGAGAAAACCATAATTCAGAAAGAGTCATGTACCACAATGTTCACTGCAGCACTATTTACAATAGCCAGGACATGGAAGCAACCTAAGTGTCCATCGACAGATGAATGGATAAAGAAGATGTGGCACATATATACAATGGAATATTACTCAGTCATAAAAAGAAACGAAATTGAGTTATTTATAGTGAGGTGGATGGACCTAGAGACTGTCATACAGAGTGGATTAAGTCAGAAAGAGAAAAACAAATACCACATGCTAACACATATATATGGAATCTAAAAAAAATAAGGTTCTGAAGAACCTAGGGGCAGGACAGGAATAAAGATGCAGATGTACAGAAGGGACTTGAGGACATGGGGAGGGGAAAGGGTAAGCTGGGATGAAGTGAGAGAGTGGCATGGACATATATACACTACCAAATGTAAAATAGATAGCTAGTGGGAAGCGGCCACATAGCACAGGGAGATCAGCTCGGTGCTTTTTGTCTACCTAGAGGGGTGGGATAGGGAGGGTGGGAAGGAGATGCAAGAGAGAGGGGATATGGGAATATATGTAAACATATAGCTGATTCACTTTGTTATACAGCAGAAACTAACTCACCATTGTAAAGCAACTATACTCCAATACAGATATTATAAATAAATAAATAAATAAATAAATAAATAAATAAATAAATAAATTCTGTGTAAATAGTTGCCAAGACAGCAAACTCAAGTGTTGCAAAAAAAAATAAATAAATAACGTGTGGGCCTCGTTATCTGCAGATCGCACTGCTCTAAAGGATTATTTCTATGTGCAACTGATTGTACTTAAATGTTTATCAAATCTCCATCGGGAGTCCAAGAGAGTGTTCCCAGGAAACAGCTGGAACGTAATGGTGAGATCCATCTTGTCGCAACCAAACACACATTCTCAATTGATGATGTGTTTCCAGCAATATCTAAAAGGGTGTCTGGAGAAAGACAAATACTCTATGATGTCACCTCTATGTGGAATCTAAAAACCCGGAACTCCTAGAAACAAAGAAGAGGATGGTAGTTACCAGCGGCTGGGGGAGGGGTGTGGGGAGGTGGTGCAGGAAAGGGGAGGTGCTGGTCAAAGGGCACAAGCTTCCAGTTAGAAGATGACTACATTCTGGGGATCTAAGGTACGGCGTGGTGACTATAGTTAACAATTCTGTGTTATATACTGGAAAGCTGCTAAGAGAGTAGACCTTAAATATTCTCACCATAAAAAAGAAGTGGTAATTATGTGATGTGACGCAGGTGTTAGCTAATGCTATCATGGTAATCATTTTGCAATATATAAACGTATCAAATCAACAGGGTGTACACCTTAAACTTATACAATGTTATATGTCAATTACATCTCAATAAAACTGGGGAAAATAGTGTCTGAACATGTGGCCTCCATAATTCCTTATGAGCTCATGTTTAGGTGGCCCCCTGCCCTGAACACACACACCTTACTCAAAAGGCATGTGCAAAAAGTGAGGTGTTCTCAAAAGCAGACATACAGATCAATGGGACAGGATAGAGAGCCCAGAGATAAACCCACACACCTACGGTCAACTAATCTACAACAAAGGAGGCAAGAATGTACAATGGAGAAAAGACAGTCTCTGTAACAAGTGGTGCTGGGAAAGCTGGGCAGCTACATGTAAATCAGTGAAATTAGAACATTCCTTCACATGATATAAAACAATAAACTCAAGATGGTCTAAAGACCTAAATATAAGACATGACACCATAAAACTCCTAGAGGAGAACATAGACAAAACATTCTTGAACATAAATCATAGCAATATTTTCTTCAATCAGTCTCCCAACTCAAAAGAAATAAAAGCAAAAATAAACAAACAGGGCTTAATCAAACTTAAAAGCTTTTGTACAGCAAAGGAAATGACTGGCAAAACGAAAAGACAACTCAGGGAATGGAAGTGTCTGGAGACAGACAAATACTATATGATATTACTTATATGTGGAGTCTAAAAAATAATACAGATGAATCTATATACAAAACAGAAATAGACTCACAGAAAACTAACTTATAGCTACCAAAGGTGGGGACGGACAAATTAGGAGTATGGGATTAACAGATACAAACTGCTCTACATAAAATAGATAAGCAATAAGGATTTACTGTATGGCACAGGGTCCTATATTCAACATCTTGTAATAGCGTATAATCAAATATAATATAAAAAAAAATGAATCACTATGCTGCACACCTGAAACTAACACAATGTTGTAAATCAACTATACTTCAATTAAAAAAGATTAAATTTCCTTAAGATATCACTGTCTGTATTTTGAAAACATTTTTCTTTACTTCTCATCTTCATTAAAATTTGCCATGATCATTATTTTACTATTTAACATAAATAAGAAAGAATGTAAAAAAAGTGAGGTGCTCTCACTGAAGTATGCATGTATGTTACTGATGCTGGTGGTTGGGAACAGAGGTGCAGTGACCCACCCACCTATTTTGAGCCATCTTCATAGATTTGGGGGCTGTTAAAAAAAAAAATCTTAACATTCAGTTCCTGAGCAAATGGCCCAAGGAGGAACATACCCTTGGTGGGCATCTTAGAAGGAGATGGTGCATCTTAATATGACAGCTTGCCTTTAAGATGATCTAACCACTTATTTGCATCAATTACTGGGTCACCAAACATTGTCTGCTTGATTCTTTTATAGACATGGATGCCTGAGAGAGAACACACTGATCCCTTGAGGAGAATAATTTTGTCAATACTTCTTATGGTAGGTTAGCAGATAGGCATTTTATTTATCAGGTAGGCTCTTTGTATACTGAAATACAGATGTTTTGTGCTTGAATTAACCTTGTGTGAATTTGATTCAAGTTGTTGAATTTGTGGAGTTGAAGTCCAACCCCTACCCAAAGGGTCACAAACTTACATTCTTACAGGGCAGTTAAGTGAATGAACAAGGGGCAGGGTGGGAACCACAGCAAAAAAAAAAAAAAAATTGTTTGGCTTGAACCAGTGGTGACCATATGGGAATGTGAGACCACCTGTGGTCAGATCCAGATTTTCAAGAGTAGATAAATATCCAGATTTTTGTGGGAATACTACCGACATTTAAATATTTAAATATGCACAAATGTTCTAAAACAACAGCTGGAATAAACAAAACATGCTTGGAAGCAGGATCTGGCTTGTGTTGACTAGGAGATAACTTCTGCCCCAGCCCTTGTTCTAGAAAGAGGCAGTCCTGTTCAGCATTCTGGAAGTTTTCTTTGCTTACCACCAATGTGTGTCTAATCTGAGAATGAGCAATGAATCTCATGATTTCAAGGGAAATTGTACAGTTAGTTTCACATCTTTTATCTTAGACAAGTTAACAGAAGGTATTGAAATAAATAATTATGGTAACAATGACAAATAATACTTTCTGTGTACACATACAGTGTTACAATTATATATTCACACACATATACCTGTACAGTCTATTTAGCCCAAGGAATAAAAGTCATCCATCTTGCTTTGCCATTTCTTATTAGAAATCCTAATATAAAACGATCTGCAGTGGACAGAGACAAAGGCTCTCCCCAGTACATACCATTAGACCTAAGATTTCTTGACCTCCCTCAAGGTCATCTTTATCACAACATGTAGAAAGGTAGATGAATCCGTCCTTCAATAAATTGAATGGATGTTTTCAAAAGAAAAGTCTATGTCAATGCCTTTATTTGCCCTCAATAACTCATTGTTTCTTGTAACCTTCAGAGTTGTCCATTGATCTTATCGATTAACTTCTCGGTGGGTGTGTATTCTGGATGATCTGTTTGATCTGGAAAAAGTTATGCCTTTATCCATTGCCTACATCAATGATTGCTGCATCTGTGTTTTCTGCCTCATCTGATGTCCAAACGTTGTTTCTTTTTACTTTATATACAATAAAAAATATAAAGAAAAATCAATAAAATTAGTATTTTACTTAGTAAAAATTAAAAAATGGAGCAGGTAGGGAGGATTCCACTTAACTCTTAATTCAATGATGAATCTTAAAAGTGTTGCCCCATTGCATCTTGCCAATGACGAAAGTCAGTTCATTTGGTGGCGTTTATTAGGTTGTGCCCATAAGCTGGGAAAAACAGGTCAAACTCAAGTGCTTTACCTTCACTCCTCTGGTCCTACAGTGTGGAGTGGAGGAGGGAGACGATGCAAAGGTGCGCTCATGACCTCTCTCATCTTGATTTCTTTCTCTGCTGCATTGAGATGCAAATGAACCCTGACATTTTGCCTACATTTCTTTCTCTTTTTCCTCCCTATCCGTGTCGCTTTTTGTTCTTAAGCAGCTAATATGTTCAGGCTCTGCTGACACTTGCTGCCATAAATTGAACGATGTAGAACAGAACTCACACTGAAGTGCTGGTAATCTAGCAGGCTAATCAACCCAGAATTCGTATTTTAAAAGCATGGAATGGGGAATGATATAATTTAGTGGAATTAGTGCCTGATGGTCATGTCTCTGATTCTTAGATGAGCAAATAAGAGAGACAGAGAGAGAGAGAAAAAAATGCATTTGGGAGTAGCTTTTATTACCATGTGGAAATCACGTGCTGTATAGATCTCCAGAAGTTACTTATACTACATAATTGAAACTCTATACTCTTTGACTATCTACTATATAGCATAGTGCCTATAGATCTCAGTACTGTATTGGATACTTAAAATTTGCTGAGAAGATAGATCTTATGTTTCTTACCACACATATACACGATATTATAATAAAAGGGGTGTAAAGAAACTTTGGGACGTGATGGATGTCTTTTTGGCCTTCATAGCGGTGATGGTTTCATGGGTTTATATCTATCACCAAACTCATCGAGTTGTATATATTAAATATGTACAGCTTTTTACATGTCATTTGTACCTCAACAAAGTGTTTTTAAAAAAATCACACCACTGCTTTCTGCATAATGCACTGCAAAAGCACAAACAATAAGAAAACTCTTGACCAAACTTAATCAAGCCAGTGAAGTAACATCTTTCCAAAATGGAAATTGTTTGTGCCAGCAAACAAGCAGGAAGACATTAAAGACCCCACGTTAACAATTGTTATCGAAGCAATCTTAGACCCTGTGGAAGCCTCCTGGGACCAGAACTTCTAAAACGACAAATATGTCTGGAAGGCTGTGGTCCAAGGGTGTTTCTGCTGGCTATAAGCGGGGTATGGAACCAGAGGGAGCACACAGCTCTCCTGAAAACTGAAGGTGTATATACTTGAGATGAAACTGAATTCTATCTAGGCAAGAGATGTTCTTATGTGTACAAAGCAAAGGACAACACAGTGACTCCTGGTGGAAAATCTAACAAAACCAGAGTAATTTGGGGAAAGAACTCACGCTCGTGGAAACAGTGGCATGGTTCATGCCAAAGTCTGAAGCAACCTTCCTGCTAAGGCCATTGGACACAGAATCCATGTGATGCAGTACCCTTCAAGGATTTAAACTTATTGAAAAGTAAATAAATAAGAGTGTGGATTTGTTCAAAAAAAAAAAAAAAGCAATTGTTATCCAGTATTGACATCAATCTGAGGTTGCTCATCCCAAGGAGACCTTGGACTTGAGTTGTGTTGTTCACTGCTGCACTGCAAGACCCAGCACAGTGCACTCAAGATATATTCACCGAATGAATGAATTCAAGAATGACTATAGCCCATGGAAGGTGAGAATTGCAACAGGGTCCCACAGAAAGCCACAAGACTAACCATTCAGATGAGGAGTGAAAATGCAGGGGAACATTTGGCTCAGTCACATAGTAGCTGTGTGGCTTTGGGCAGGAGAATCAGTCTCTCTGAACCTGTGTTCTTATCTCTACAGTACGAATGGCACTTATGTCAAGGGAGGCTGTGAGTATTAACTGAGAGAAAGTGAGAGATGACACATGACCAAACTCGGGACTCAACTGTTATTCCCTTTCCTCTCATTTCCTTTCATTTTCCTTGAAACATTTCCTTCTCTTTCTCCCAATACATGGGTCATGAAACATTTTCATTGTTACTGAAAATATCAAACCCTGTGCTCTGTGGTCTGCAGGACCACTCGTTCTTCATGTGACCTTGGAAAAGTTACTTAGTTTCTCTAGGCTGTTTCTTCATCTTTCAGATGGGAGAGATGATTCCTCCTGTATTAGAGGGTTGTTTTGGGGATGAAACAAGTTAATGTAAGTGCTTAGAAGAGTTTCAGGCAAACCTCAGCTGTTGTTGTTAAGGTCAAACATACTTGTAAAGAAGGGGAATAATTTTGGTAAAAGTAATTTTGGGAAGCACTGGATTGCTGATAAACAAGGACTAGGAAGCACTATATTTTATACAAATGCTTTGCTATTTCTCAGGTCTAGGAGAAACCCAAAAACGATCTTTCCAAGCATTCACCATCATAGACTCCTCTTGGAAAAAACCAGTATCTGTCTAGTTATCTAAATTTAACTAATACCTTCAATTTCTAATCAACAACAAGCATCCTTATTTTGATGTAATTTACAGTGTTATTTATTATCTGTGTGAGCTTGGAAACATTATTTTACCTCTCTGAACCTTTTCATAAAAGAGAGCTATGGATGTGTAACATCACAGGTTGCTAGTGTTATGCAAGTGGCATAGTCCATAGAAACCACTTATCAACTTCTTTTATTTTTTTTTAACATCTTTATTGGAGTATAATTGCTTTACAATGGTGTGTTAGTTTCTGCTGTGTAACAAAGTGAATCAGCTATTCATACACATATATCCCCATATCTCCTCCCTCTTGTGTCTCCCTCCCACCTTCCCTATCCCACCCCTCTAGGTGGTCACAAAGCACGAAGCTGATCTCCCTGTGCTATGCAGCTGCTTCCCACTAGCTATCTATTTTACATTTGGTAGTGTATATATGTCAATGCTACTCTCTCACTTCGTCCCAGCTTACCCTTCCCCCTCCCTGTGTCCTCAATTCCATTCTCTACATCTGTGTCTTTACTCCTGTCCTGACCCTAGGTCCATCAGAACAATTAAAAAAATTTTTTTTTTAGATTCCGTAACTATGTGTTAGCATACGGTATTTGTTTTTCTCTTTCTGACTTACTTCACTCTGTATGACAGACTCTAGGTCCATCCACCTCACTACAAATAGTTCAATTTCATTTCTTTTTATGGCTGAGTAATATTCCATTGTATATATGTGCCACATCTTCTTCATCCATTCATCTGTCGATGGACACTTAGGTTGCTTCCATGTCCTGGCCATTGTAAATAGAGCTGCAGTGAGCACTGTGGTACATGTCTCTTTTTGAATTATGGTTTTCCCAGGGTATGTGCCCAGTAGTTAGATCGTTGGGTCATATGGTAGTTCTATTTTTAGTTTTTTAAGGAACCTGCATACTGTTCTCCTTAGTCGCTGTATCAGCTTACATTCCCACCAACAGTGCAAGAGGGTTCCCTTTTCTCCACACCCTCTCCGGCATTTATTGTTTGTAGATTTTTTGATGATGGCCATTCTGACTGGTGTGAGGTGATACCTCATTGTAGTTTCGATTTGCATTTCTCTAATGATTAGTGATGTTGAGCATCCTTTCATGTGTTTGTGGGCAATCTGTATATCTTCTTTGGAGAAATGTCTATTTAGGCCTTCTGCCCATTTGTGGATTTGGTTGTTTGTTTTTTTGATATTGAGCTGCATGAACTGCTTGTAAATTTTGGAGATTAATCCTTTGTCAGTTGCATCATTTGCAAATATTTTCTCCCATTATGAGGGTTGTCTTTTCGTCTTGTTAATGTTTTCCTTTGCTGTGCAAAAGCTTTGAAGTTTCATTAGGTTCCATTTGTTTATTTTTGTTTTTATTTCCATTTCTCTAGGAGGTGGGTCAAAAAGGATCTTGCTGTGATTTATGTCATAGAGTGTTCTGTTATGTTTTCCTCTAAGAGTTTATAGTGTCCGGTCTTACTTTTAGGTCTTTAATCTATTTTGAGTTTATTTTTGTGTATGGTGTTAAGGAGTGTTCTAATTCCATTCTTTTACATGTAGCTTTTTTTTTTTTTTAACATCTTTATTGGAGTGTAATTGCTTTACAATGGTGTGTTAGTTTCTGCTTTATAACAAAGTGAATCAACTATACATATACATATACACCCAAATCTCTTCCCTCTTGCATCTCCCTCCCTCCCACCCTCCCTATCCCACTCCTCTAGATGGTCACAAAGCACCGAGCTGATCTCCTTGTGCTATGTGGCTGCTTCCCACTAGCTATCTATTTTACATTTGGTAGTGTATTTATGTTCATGCCACTCTCTCACTTTGTCCCAGCTTACCCTTCCCCTCTCCATGTCCTCAAGTCCATTCTCTAGTAGGTCTGTATCTT
Organism: Balaenoptera physalus; assembly: GCF_965194825.1. NCBI lineage: Eukaryota > Metazoa > Chordata > Mammalia > Artiodactyla > Balaenopteridae > Balaenoptera > Balaenoptera physalus. The sequence continues at coordinate 171,877,904 of NC_138890.1, forward strand.
CAGTCCCATTCTGCCCCTAGGTTCTTCATAACCATTTTTTTTTTTTTAGATTCCATATATATGTGTTAGCATATGGTATTTGTTTTTCTCTTTCTGACTTACTTCATTCTGTGTGACAGACTCTAGGTCCATCCACCTCACTACAAATAACTCAATTTCATTTCTTTTTATGACTGAGTAATATTCCATTGTATATATGTGCCACATCTTCTTTATCCATTCATCTGTCAATGGACACTTAGGTTGCTTCCATGTCCTGGCCATTGTAAATAGAGCTGCAATGAACACTGTGGTACGTGACTCTTTTTGAATTATGGTTTTCTCAGGGTATATGCCCAGTAGTGGGATTGCTGGGTCATACGGTAGTTCTATTTTTAGTTTTTTAAGGAACCTGCATACTGTTCTCCTTAGTCGCTGTATCAGCTTACATTCCCACCAACAGTGCAAGAGGGTTCCCTTTTCTCCACACCCTCTCCAGCATTTATTGTTTGTAGATTTTTTGATGATGGCCATTCTGACTGGTGTGAGGTGATACCTCATTGTAGTTTTGATTTGCATTTCTCTAATGATTAATGATGTTGAGCATTGTTTCATGTGTTTGTTGGCAATCTGTATATCTTCTTTGGAGAAATGTCTATTCAGGTCTTTTGCCCATTTGTGGATTGGGTTGTTTGTTTTTTTGATATTGAGCTGCATGAGCTGCTTGTAAATTTTGGAGTTTAATCCTTTGTCAGTTGTGTCATTTGCAAATATTTTCTCCCATTCTGAGGGTTGTCTTTTCATCTTGTTTATGGTTTCCTTTGCTGTGCAAAAGCTTTGAAGTTTCCTTAGGTCCCATTTGTTTATTTTTGTTTCTATTTCCATTTCTCTAGGAGGTGGGTCAAAAAGGATCTTGCTGTGATTTATGTCATAGAGTGTTCTGCCTATGTTTTCCTCTAAGAGTTTTATAGTGTCTGACATTACATTTAGGTCTTTAATCCATTTTGAGTTTATTTTTGTGTATGGTGTTAGGGGGTGTTCTTATTTCATTCTTGTACATGTAGCTGTCCAGTTTTCCGAGCACTGCTTATTGAAGAGGCTGTCTTTTCTCCATTGTATATTCTTGCCTCTGTCATACATTAGTTGACCATAGGTGCATGGGTTTATCTCAGGGCCTTCTATCCTGTTCCATTGATCTATATTTCTGTTTTTGTGCCAGTACCATACTGTCTTGATTACTATAACTTTGTAGTATAGTCTGAAGTCCAGGAACCTGATTCTTCCAGCTCCGTTTTTCTTTCTCAAGATTGCTTTGGCTATTCAGTGTCTTTCATGTTTCCATTCAAATATTGCAATTTTTTGTTCTAGTTCTGTGAAAAATGCCATTGGTAGTTTGATAGGGATTGCACTGAATCTGTAGATCGCTTTGGGTAGTATAGTCATTTTCACAATGTTGATTCTTCCAATCCAAGAACATGGTATATCTCTCCATCTGTGAAACCACCTATCAACTTCTGGTGGCATGAATGTTGACTTCCTTACTGTGCCATCCTGATATGGACTCTCAGTTTTGAGAAGTCAGTTGTAAAACTGTCCCACCACATTAGTGAGATAGTTAGGTATCATAGGAGCCCCTCACTTAAAAGCACATTTATTAGGACCTGTTGCCAACCTCTTTTTTTTTATTTCCCTTTGAGAATTATGGTTGCCGCATTTGTCAGGGTCCAACCAAGAAAAGGGGAACCACTCTAAATATGTACAACAGAAGGAATTTATTCAGGGGATTGGTAACTAGAAGTTGAGAAACCAGCAGGAGACTGTGGGGAAACTTGGCAACAGTAGGTAGCGGGCAGACCAGAGGCAGAGGTGACCTGATATGAGGCCAGGGACGTCTGGTAGGAGCTGGCTGAGACAGTGAGGGAAAAATACCCCAGCTGTTTTCTTCCCACCCTCTCATCTCCTGACATTGACTGAACGAGGTCAGGAACCAGCTGAGCTAGGACAGGCAGCCCAGGGGTAGAAACCTGGAATACAGAGAGAGCAGGGAAGAGCATGAATGGAGCTGCCGAGGGAAAAATGGTGCAGGGGAGGGAGGATTGCCTGCTTACAACATTCAAATCCAGCTCACAATGCTGTCCATCACAAAAGCCACAACTGGAAACAAAAAATTCAGCAGACAGAGTTGCACAGGATAGATTTAATGTTGGGTAAAATAATGTTATTACATATGGCAGCAAAAGAATATTGGGATTTTGTTTCTCATCTCTCAGCTCAAATGTGTATTTTCCCAAACTTGTACATTAAGAGTAATTTTAAAGAACTACAAAAACATTCTTTTCTGGCTTCTAAAATAGCATCAACCAAACAGTCTTTATTTCATAAGGGCAGTTAGCTTGAAGAGAAAAGTATATAAAAATGAGTTCTAGTGGTTTATGTGTTTCTCCAGTAGTTTCCAGAGTACTTTCAAGTAGTTTCAGTTATTCCATAAAATGCAGAGGTAAGTCTAGATTTGTGCAAAGTCAACTCTTTCCAAAAGCTAGTTCCCCTCTGGCTTGTAAATTCTTGTAATCCATTGTCCCTTTGCAGCTAACCATGCCTTTATCAATTCAGTATTTACTGTCCTTAGCTTTGTGTGATGTACAAATACGAAGATAGTTTCTTCCTTATAGAGCTTATGTTTTATTTGGGAAGGAACATAGGCAAAGAGAACATAAATTACAACATAAAATATAGCAAGAGAGAAAGTATGTGTTACAGGAGAGGGCTGCACTCTGCAATCTGGAACTTGAGTTGGGTTTTGTTTCTTGCTTTTGTTTTAACCTTTTTGAGCTGACAGTACTGGCATGCAGCTGTCTTCAGTGGAGGTGATAATTCTTCATACCACAGTTATCATTCAAGAGTTTGGTTTGATACATTCAGCACTGGATTAAAATCACTCAACAGATTTGTCACTGCCTTTCTAAAATTCCAAATTAAAGACTTCTTCCCAGCAATCACCACCCAACCCCCAGAGCACCTGCCCAGTAGCTCTCCACACTGATGCCAGAGTAACTGACCCCAGTGGTAACAGCATCCTTGCAGAACCTACCTTGACAAGTGCTGGGCTTTCCCTCGGGATGGAAGAAGGCAGGGTCTTAAAGTCAAGGGCTGTTAAAACGCTGGTGTCTACAAGCTCTTCATCTGCCAACTTCTTGCTCCCTTGTTTTTCATTCCTAAAGAGTTACACCAAGTAAGGACTGTACACTTTCATTTGCATTCAGTCCCCAGCTTCTTTCCATGAGATTCTTACCTCACAGTTGCACCAAGGAGGTGAGAATACCTGAGAACTAGAGCTGGTGTCCTAATCTCATTTTCCTCTTCCATCTTCCCTAGCACTGAACATGATGGCACATGAGGATGAAGGAATAAGTGAATGAGAGAATGAATAAGAGAGGACAGTAAAACAACTGGAAAGAACTTGTGTTTTGGAATAATGGAAATCTGGGTTCCAATCCACCAGCTTCTCATTGTGTGATTTAGGACAAGTCACACAACCTCTGAGCCTTTCTAGATGATTTGTTGTGATAATTAGTGATAAAGAATATAAAGCATCTCCTGGAGGCAATGACTCCACTATGACTTCCTAAAAGATGGAAGGTTTTATTCCATAAAAATGGGAATTTTATGTGCTTATTTTGTATGGGAGAAAAGAAAACCAAGAAAATTTGGAGTTTTCCAAGTGTATTATGAAATAATAACTGGCTCTTGATACATGATCAACTGAAAATATGCAAGTGTGGTCACAGGAATTTCCTGGCAATTTCTTTCCTAGGCCTGGATGGAACACAAAGCTATGAAGCAGGATTGCTACCACTCCTCTTGGCATGAAATGGGAACATTTCTCTTGGAGTCAGGATGGGAAAGCTCCGTTCTGAGAAACTGGGTCGTTAGCACCAGGTGGACCTGACAAATCTAAGCCACTGCTTTATGGAACTCCTTAGACTGCAATCCTGGAAAGAAATACATTTTTCCTGACTGTGTCTCCGAATTGGCTGGTCAGCCCTCTTGCGCTCTCATGAACATAACTCGGGTTCCTTCCAAAGATTTCTGATGCACCTCAGGTGTTAGAGCAGTCTTGTTAGACATTACAAAGTTGATAAAATCTAAGCAAAATCTGAGTTTCTCATTCACCAGTTTAGCATGAAGGTGGGGTGAAGTGGGGCATTCTCTAGACCAGGAGAAGGGAAGGTGTTCATTCTTTCTAGAATTTTCCTTGCTCCATCTCCTTCCCCACTGGTTCCCACCTTTGGGGTCTGGAATAAGGGGAGAAAGGACTGGAGAAAATAATTATTTTCATTCAGCTGGGGCTATTTTTAAAAAAAATGTTCTCTTGGCTCCAAAAGGGACTCTTTCTCTCTGGGAGCTTGTGTGGTTCTGTGGAGACATCCCCGGGGAATCGCAGCCCTGTATAGGCATTTGACTCAGGCGATGTCTCCTCCACAGCACCTGCCTGCTGAGGGTACCACGACCCAGGACCTAGGGTGGGGTCCTTTTACTGTCCCCCATCTGCCTACCTTCCCGGGGCATAGACAAAGGTGGATCCTGCTGTAGCCCTCCCCACTGGTCCCTCCATCATGGCTGTGTCAGCCAGCTTCCCATCTTCAGACTCATCCAGGTGAGGGTCAGGCACTGCTCTTTGCCCCCAAACATGGGGAGTGGACACAAGTTCGGGTCTTCACTTGTTTCCTCACTCTACATTTGAATAGGGTGGCTTCTGAGAATCCGTGGATCAGTCAGCCTCCAGCCAGCTTGAGATACCCTCCTCCCTTTTTGTAAGCACCCCTCCCATTTCTCTCTTGGCTGGAGGGGCTGCATTGGCAGATGAGGAAAAGGATGCTGCTTCTCTACAACTTCAGAAGAATTCCTTCCTCTTAGGCTTGGTCTTCTCTTAGATGGCTATTGAGGATGGAGGTCATGAGAACAGGCTGGCCATCTCTCTGGACCATTCTTTTGAGGAAGTGCCCATGCCTGTCTTTAGAATATGGGGTAACATCACTCACTATTTTCAGCTACAAAACTTCGACCACAATTCAGGACAGCAAGAAAACTCCCATTCTACATTCAGTTACAAGTGTACAATTTTTCCATCATGGATGCTAGACAGCACAGAAGTTCTGCAGCTCTGTGTTGGGCCCTGGAGGCATCTACTGCTGAAGGTGGAACCTTATTCCCTTTGCCTTGTTTCTCCTGAAACCCAGTTTCTTCATTTGATTGTTCTAATCTGTTGTATCATGATCTTATGCTGAAACAAGGTAGGATTTAAATAAATTCATACATAAGACCACTAAATGTCAGTTGCTGACTTTAGAAAGTATAAATAAAGAATGCAGATATTACCATCTCCACTTCATAGGTAGAGAACTAGAGATAAAATTAGTTTAGGTGAGCTGCTCAAGGTCACCGAGCTAGTGACTGGCCTTCTGAAACACAGGCACTTTCTGGCTGTAGAGTATGTTCCCTGAACACCGTATTACAAATCCAATGTAAAGGAATAACAAACGTGACACATCCTTGATACTGTACCTGACTCCACTTGGGCAGGCATTGCTGTGGAATTTGTCATTAAGACTTATTTGAGTAGCTTAGATACCCTTAAAAGCATGGATTTAGCTTTCCTGTTGGAAACTCTTTCAAAGATGTGCCTGAATCAATGAACAATCTCTCTGGAAACCCATGGCCCCTTTTGTCCCTCCTAAGAGAAGAGAGGAGCTTTGGGCAGAGCTTATCAAATGAAATAAGGTGCCGTCAGGTGCTGTCAGGGTGCCGTGAGGCAAACGTGAGCAAAGTTATTTTTATTGTCGCGGGCTCTGAGATGAAGAGATAACTTTCAGCAGTATTCTCTTCACGCAAAACCTGCCTGCTTTTACATATATTTGGCAGAAGTTGAAAACTGGGGTAAAATAGAATGTGCTTGCTATCTCCTAATTATTTCAGCAAGAAGGTAAGAATAGGTTTTACCTGATTCTCTGAAAAAGAACAAAGTTCTACTTGATAAAAAAAAAAAAGAGAGAGAGAGTTAAAAATCAGCACCAGCCATCAACAATGTGACCTCGGTTGCATAAAATAAATGTAAAAAATAAATATAGATGAGTTTTCAGACTGTCTGGGAAAGTGGGAAGAACAGTTTTGCGGGAGTCAGGAAATTCAGGTTTTAATACAGCTTCTCCCACTAACAGATGATACTTTTAACTAAATTGTTTTGAGACTGAAATTCTCATCTGTAAAGTGGGGGAGAAGAAGCAGGTCAAAGGTGCTTAACTTTCTTTAAAATGCTTTTATTTGAAAAAATTCCAGAAAAGTTGCAACAGTAGTAAGTACTATGAGCTATAGAGTCCCATTCACCTAGATTCACTGACTGTGTCTTCTTGTTTCTCTTTTATGTAATAACAAAGAAGATGATTATTATAATGATACATAATTATTAACATTTGACAAACCCTTTGAGAGTCAGTTGGAGACATTGAGCCCTTTTAGGCCTAAGTAAATACTTCTGTTGACAACCTCTTCCAAAACCAAAATGTAGTTATCAAAGTCAGAAAATTTACACTGATACCATGGTGCTGTATAATTCGCAATCCATATTTAAATGTCGCAACCATGTAGATTGCAGCAATGTTTCTTTTGGTTTAACTCATCATGCCTCCTTGGTCTCCTTTGGTCTGGGACATTTTCTCCTACTTCTTTGTCTTTTGTGACCCTGACATTTTGGACTCGTAGCGCTGTTTGGGGTTAGTGTGATGTTTCCTCACCTTCAGATCTAAGTTGTGCATTTTGGGCCAGGAGACCTTGACCGTGCAGTTGTGTCTCTCTTGGTGCCTCTCTCTGGAGGCTGAGGCCAATGTGTCTTGTTGGTGGTGACATCCACTTCGATGACTTGGTTGAAGAGTGTCCCCTGGGTTCCTCTGCTGCAACGACCACTTTTTCTTTTGTGTGAGTAACATGTAATCTCTGTGGAGATACTTCAAGGCTGAGCATACATCCTCTTTCCTCACCAAACTGTCATCAATGACTTCAGCTCTCTTTGAAACTCTTGCCTGAAGCAATCAGCACCATGATGGCTGCAAAATGCTGATTTTCTATCCCTCCTTCTACATTTACATGTTGACTTTTGGCTATAGGTAGAGGTTCATCCTGCCCCGCTTAACTGTTTACTGTCTGTTTATTTTGTGTCACTTTGGACTTGTGGTTGAAACACTTTTGACACAGATTCTGAAATAATGACACCCATGGTCCATTTCCCTAGAAAAAAATGCATATAAAAACCCCACCAAAGTACATATATTTTCCAGATGTTGATGGATCCTTGAAGTCTGTTCATGGCCCAAACCTAAGGTACTTATGGAACTTTGTATAATAACACTTCTGGCTCTAAAATGCAGTGATACTTCTGCACCTGTTGATATTATTTGAGAGAAAGCAGATGGTAAGTCTATAAAAATGAGTGTGGCAGGTGCTTCATATCTCCTCAATTAGCAAATAACTTCTTGGAAAGTAGGTTATTTTGGTTTCTTTTAGAAAAATCACTCTACAAGTGCTTTCAAGCACACCCTTAAAAACCATATAGTTTCCCTTTGACACTCAGAAAATGAGATAAATCCTCCCCTGGCTCCTCTTCCTTCAATCTTTGGGTCCTTGGTGCTTGGAGGTTGGTGTCGGCTCTGTTGATTCCGTGAGGTTCGTCGTGTAGTTCAGTGTAACTTCAAGTCACATCTCATCTCAGCCTGTTTACTGGAGAGAAAGGCAGGAAGGAATCCCCCATGAGTGGCCCCCAGAAACCATCAGAACTTTATCCTAAAGGAAGGGAAATGTTGTCAATGCTGGAACTGATTGGTTTGTGTTTCAGGCTCTGAGACAGATAGACCACAGTTCCAGACTCAGATCTGCCACACAGGCCTGAACCTGCTATTAATCAATCTTAAACCTCACACGCACAGTAGAGCCCGTAATTGGATCACTGCCCTGGGCGGTGGCACGTAGCGAGCTCTTGATGGATGACATCCCTGGAACCTCAGTTGCACCGTATCTGGAGCCTCTTGCTTTGGCTGTAACTGTACATACTGTCTCAGCCACTCAGTCAGACCTTGTTCGTTCAGGAAGGTGGGCTTGGGTTTTGTTCCTGCTCTGTACCCTCTGTCACTGCCCAGGTCATCCTGGGCTCCCATTGAATAAGCCAAGGTCAGGGCCTTAGCCCTTGGAATTCAGTGCCTCTCAGCTTTGCAAAGTGATAAATAGTGACCTGAAGAAAGAATCTAAATCCGTGCTAAACGGGCTGGGGGCGCGCGTTAGAGTCCTCTACCCTGCTTTGCTTGTCCAATCCGGAGGAGCAGAGCTGGCTGTTCTGGACCAAGGGTCAGAGAGAGCAGCCTCGGGGCCACGGAAGGGGGGAGATGGGTGTGGAGGGGGTGCTGGCGGTGACTCGGAGCCTCATGCAACCTGCTATGAGCTCACTTCATTCATTCTTTTACTTATTCCTTCCTTCCTTTCTTCCATCAATAAACATTCACTCAGTGACACAATTAATATGTGAAGTACCAGCCTAGCTTCTTATACCAAGAAAAAAAAGCAACTGCTTTATTGCTATGACCCTAAATATCTTACCGATTTCTTTGAGGAAAGCTACTTGAAGCTTTACCAATGTCAATATGTAATGGGGATGTTGTTTCTAGAAATGCTTATCTACTGTTCAGATCTTTTATTTCTACTCTACTCGTCCTCATATTTTCCAGCAAAGATGATTTTGGATGATCATTTTATTATCTTTATTATCATATGCTTATTATTTTAAGATAAGGAGGAGATATTTCTGCTACCCATATTTCCTCTCATTGGCAGAAATTCTCTGCTTCAATGTAGAGAATGGACCTGAGGACACAGGGAAGGGGAAGGGTAAGCCTGGACGAAGTGAGAGAGTAACACTGACATATATACACTACCAAACGTAAAACATATAGCTAGTGGGAAGCAGCCGCATAGCACAGGGAGGTCAGCTCGGTGCTTTGTGTCCACCTAGAGGGGTGGGATAGGGAGGGAGGGAGGGTGGGAGGGAGACGCAAGAAGGAGGGGATATGGGGAATATATGTATATGTATAGCTGACTCACTTTGTTATACAGCAGAAACTAACACAACATTGTAAAGCAATTATACTCCAATAAAAAAAAAAAAAAAAGAAATTCCCCGTTTCCCTGATCAAGTAAAATGGGGGAAAAAAATGGAAAGACTCCAGAGAGAGGTAACCAGATGAGGATTGGATTGATAGGAGAGTGAGGGCCAATGTGCCTTTAGAAATAAATGATCTATTCAAGAATCTATCCTTAGGCAACAAATAGTGCATGGGGAGTCTAATTTACCTGGTCTAAGTGTGAATTAGAGACTGCTGCTGCAGGCCTTATCAGTTTGGAAAGTGGGAAGAACAACTTAAAATTTGCTTTCCCCTCAGCAACAGTTAATTTTAATTTGTTTCCAGGTCCTTCAATCCTTGAAATGTTAAGAAATAAATGTCATTATGTCAGAAGAAATTCAGAATTAGAGTTCATGAGATTCTCCAAGAATTGATGTGTTTGCAGCAGGTGGAAAGAAAGGAGCTTTTGTTTGAAGAAGTGGAGGGGGGAAGGAGTGAGGGCTGGAGGTAGGCAGTGGGGAATGGGGTAGGAGTGGGGTGATGAAAGAACTCTGGACCTGGGGTCAGCATCTGGCTTTGTAACTTGCTGAGAGTCTGTCCTTCAACAGGGATAAAAGGTCTTTTACTACTTAGGTGAGTTGTAAAAATCAAATGAAGTGATGCAGAAGGGTTATATAAACTGTAATGTGATGGACAAATACAGCTTATTTTAGGAAGGGTTTCTAAACTGTGGAGGAGCCCCGTATGATCACCATATGGCATGAAGGCCCTCTGCTTTATGTAAGCCTAAGGTAAAGGCTCACAAAAAGCATTCTCTGCAGATATTTACGTGTGAATCTGTTTCTTCTTCTGGAAAACTTGACATATTAAAATGTTTTCTTGAGACTGTTGAATAAAACTAGCATTTAACCACTAGTTTACCAATCAGTAAACATCGATTGGATTCCTACTATGTGTCCAAGTACCAGGCCAGGTCTCAGGGATTCAGAAACAAAAGGCACAGTCTTGAACTGCAGACTTTCAGCATCTGGTGGAAAGGGCAGACCAGAGGGAACAGTTATAATGTGGCTTGAACAGTTAGAGTGCAGCCTGGGGGTGGCAGCAGGATTCAGGAAGATTTCCTGCAGAAGAGAAGCTGGAACTAAGACAGTGTTTGCCGGAAGAGGGAGAGTGTATGTGTGTGTGTGGTAGGGAACACTAGGAAGGGGGAGAGGGGGGAGGACAAGGGGTTAGGGTGGGGATCTGGGATCTGGGGTTGGGCTCTAGTTCCAGGTGGAAAAGCACGTGTACACTGACTGAAATGGCCTAAATATTCCCTCAGCTTGACTGAATTTTGACCCTGCACAGGTTTCTTCCTGACTCCAGACCCCTGGCTTCCCTTTACTTAGAGCATTTCTTTTAGAAGACTCACCATCGTAAATTCTTTTTCTGCCCCTTTGACACATAGACCTTCTCTCAGCCTCTTGCCAGTTTTACAACCGAGAAACTGTCTTCCTCAAGGACCTGGGAGCCACCTTTGAAATGTGACCATGGCGGAGCGGGGATACTGTCCCTGTCTCCCAATCTGCGGGAGAACGAGATCCTAACTTAGATGTGCAGAACTTAGTGAACTCAGATCTGAAGCACGTTGACTGTCCTCCCCATAATGTCCTGCAGTACTTTTCCACCAGCTCACCCAGGGCTTAAAAACTCTCCCATTTTTTGTTTCAGTGGAATTAAGATCAATCTCTCTCCCCTATATCGATAGACTCTCTCCCCTGCTGCAATAGTCTTGAATAAAGTCTTCCCTCGCAATCCAGTGCAATCCAGTGCAAGTTTTCTTTTACAAGACAGACATAGAGGAATGAGAACAGAGGGTTAGAACAAAGGTGGATGAGACTCGGCTCTGTGACCACTGGAGCTGCTTGGATTCTGAACTGCATTCTAGCTTTGTGTCCTAGGGTCCATGCTTCCTGAGCTGTTGGGGACGCCAGACTGTTCAGCTGTATCTGCCTTGCTGAGAGGCAGCCTCATGTGAATGAATAATTCAAAATCCACAATAAACAACTATCTTGAAATAAACAACCACAACCTACCGGTGCATAATTCAGAGAGCTAGGGAAAAAAGCTTTTCCAATGAAGCCAGTTGGCATTGGCTTTGAGGAAAAATGCCTTCCTTTTTTTTTTTTTTTTTACATACGTGTGTGGTATTTTTATTATACATTTTACTGATATGCAGGTTGTATAGCACATACTTACAAATCATAATAAAATATACAAAACCCTTCATTGTCAACTTCATATAGCTAATTGATTCTCTCAGAATGCTTTTTAAACATTGATGGACTGGAAATTTAGTGCTCTACAACCTGGCTGAGGTGCCTCAGTGGAGTGGAGAGAGCAGCAATAAGACCTGGGGGGTAGAAGAGAGAGCTTGTGTGTCACAAGGAAAGACTGATGTGTTGGCCCCATCAATCAGGTCTGCATTCCTTATGGTGTCCCTCAGTGAAGTAGCTAAAATTTCATTCCCATGTGTCTTCTTCTCAGGAACAGTTAACTTAGTTGACCTGCTGATGGCAGTCAGAACAACCTGGACTTTCCAATCACGTTAGAGTCCAAGTCACCAGTGCTGTGTAACGGAATTTTACCTGATTAGACATAAGAGGGATGCCAACTAGCACTGATGTTCCTGGGTGACACTGGTGGTTGGCTGTGGGGTTAGAATTGAGTTGTTTTGACAGGCTTCCTTTGGCAACTGTCTATCCTTATGACCTTGACAGCCATTGGCCTTCTTTGATTATATCTGCTCATTGGTATGCACCAGTGGTTTTAAATCCAAGTAATCTTCATCAGTGTGTTGGTATTTGAAAGTTCAATCCATATATTCAGAATCTTATCATAAAATAAGACCCAGTTGGGACTGCAGGCAGCTTTTTCTTTCTTGCTGCTGGTTGCATTTTTGCTCTTCCTGATGAGAAATTGAAGAAATAATATCTCCCAATAATTTCTACTCAAAATTTATTTACTCAGCTGTAGCTTCTAATGCTGTGTATCATTTGAATATTTTTCTTTTTCTTTCCTATCTGGTTACTTCCAAAATGATATTCTATGGTCACAAGCTATAAATCAAGTGTTCTCCCCAGTCATTACTTGAAAGTGTATGGGCACTTGGGAGGGAGGAAATGTTTCCTACTGCTGGAAGGACATCTTTCAGCCCTCAGCAGAGCGGTAATGTGCCCACAGAGTCCTTAATAGTTTCACTGGACCCCAAATCTGCCAAAGAAACCAATGAGCCTATGTCAAAAATATCTCTATTTAAATATGCATCAATCCATCCCCAAATTGTCCCTTTTGAATATCAATTTTCCTCCATGAAGAAAAGCTTGGTGCCTGTGAACCAGCCTTACAGGTTTTATGAGTTTAATACCAACCTCCGTTGAACTGTTGTATAATCAAAGATTAACGATATAGTTTGTAAGTATGTATGTACATTTTGACATGAGGTCTAACTTGATTTCTCAACACTCAAGCAATATGGGTAGAAATCAGCTGTTTTTAAAAATGCCCATCTCTTTTCCAAAATTCATCCTTAATTTGTTTCATTTAATGGATTTGAACACATTGAAGGCGAGTCCACTTTGGTGAAGTACATTATTATGTCCATAAGAGTTTTTCTTAAAAATTAAATCTTGGAGAAGAAAGTAATCATAAACCAGTCGGTCAAGGGCTTCACATAGACACATTAAATAAAAATATCAAATTCAACATCATCTAATTTTCAAGGAGTGAGTAGAAAATATGCTTGAGGAATCAAATAGACACGTCCCTTGCCTGCAAACAGGTGCATGTTTCAAATTTCCAGGAGTGAAAGGATTTGGCTGGTTTGTCCTCCACCTCCACCCCCCGCCCCACGCATGATGATCTTCAGGAAAGATCTTGGTCAGTCTCATCGTCAGAAAGTTCTTTCTTATGTCTCATCCTTACTCATTCTATTTTAAGTTAAATGTTGTTTGGATTTATTTTAGCTGGTAAATAAATAAAACACCTGTCTTAGTCTCTCAGGGTGCCATAACAAATGCCATGGACCGAGGGGCTTAAATAACAGATATTAATCTTCTCACAGCTCTGGAGGCTGGGTGTCAGCATGGTCAGCTTCTGGTGAGATCTCGCTTCCTGGCTTGCAGATGGCAGCCTTCTCACTGTGTGCATGAGGATGGATGGAGAGAGGGAAATCAGACTCTCTGGTATCTCTTCTTATAGTGTCCTCTTATAAGGGCACTAATCCCAGTAGGCCAGAGGCCTGTTCTCATGGCCTCATCTAACCCTAATTACCTCTCAGAGGCCCCATGTCTACTTTGGGGGCTGGGCTGCAACGTATGCATTTGGAAGGACACAGACATTCAGTCCTTAACAATGTCCTATCACATACTTCTCTTTCTTTGGATTTTTATAATTCTGGAATTCTAAATATTTCAGAAGATTTATTTTATATTATTTTAAGAAATCATAAATACCTCCGTCTTAGCCCTGTGTAGTTCCTCCTCATTTTTTTAAACATGTGATGCAACAAAACTGTCTATAATACACATATATATTGAGTTGGTCAAAAGTTTCATTCGTATTTTTTTTTTCTGTAAGATGGCTCTAGTAGCACTTAGTTGTCCTTAACTTCATTCAAAACAATTTTGTTAGATAGTATATGACAGCTGTCATATCAGCGTGCATTAAAAAAAAACATCAAAATTGGTGAACTTTTGTGTAGCCATTTAAATATTGAAGATGGAAGAAAAAAAGCAACATTTTCGGCATATTGTGCTTTATTATTTCAAGAAGGGTAAAATGCAACTGAAATGCCAAAGAAGATTTGTGCAGTGTATGAAGAAGATGCTGTGACTGATTGAATGTGTCAAAAGTGCTTTGCGAAATTTCGTACTGGAGATTTCTCAGTGGACAATGCTGCATGGTTGGGTAGATCAGTTGAAGTTGATAGCGATCAAATTGAGACATTAATTGAGAACAATCAACGTTATACCACATGAGAGAGAGCCAACATACTCAAAATATCCAAATCAAGCATTGAAAATCATTTGTACCAGTTTGGTTATGTTCATCTCTTTGATGTTTGGATTCCACATAAGTTAAGCAAAAAAAACCTTCTTGACCATATTTCCACATGTGATTCTCTTCTTAAACGTAATGAAAATGTTCCATTTTTAAAACAAATTGTGACAGGTGATGAAAAGTGGATACTGTACAATAATGTGGAATGGAAGAGATCATGGGGCAAGCAAAATGAACCACCACCACGAACCACACCAAAGGCAGGTCTTCATCCAAAGAAGGTGATATTGTGTATATGCTGACATTGGAAGGGAGCCCTCTATTATGAACTTCTTCCAGTAAACCAAACGATTAATTCCAACAAGTACTGATCCCAATTAGACGAACTAAAAGCAGCACTCAATGAAAAGTGTCCAGAATGAGTCAACAGAAAATGCATAATCTTCCATTAGGATAACACAAGACTGCATGTTTCTTTTAGGCAAAAACTGTTACAGCTTGGCTGGGAAGTTCTGATTCATCCGCTGTATTCACCAGACATTGCACCTTCAGATTTCCACTTATTTAGGTCTTTACAAAAATCTTTTAATGGAAAAAATTTCAATTCCCTGGAAGACTGTAAAAGGCACATGAAATAGTTCTTTGCTCAAAAAGATAAAATGTTTTGGGAAGATGGAATTATGAAGTTGCCTGAAAAATGGCAGAAGGTAGAAGGTAGTGGAACAAAAGGGTGAATATGTTGTTCAACAAAATTCTTGGTGACAATGAAATATGTGTCTTTTATTTTTACTTAAAAACCGAAGGCACTTTTTGCCCAACCCAATACAGATATACATGTGTGTATGTATGTGAGGTGTCTAATTAGTATCTGAGAAAAATTATAAACTAGGATTCCTACTTCAACACTTACATCAAATAAACTCCAGGGACTTCCCTGGTGGTCCAGTGGTTAAGACTCTGCACTTCCACTGCAGGGGGCTCGGGTTCCATCCCTGGTCAGGGAATTAAGATCCTGCATGCTGCAGGGTGCAGACAAAAAACAAACAAAACAAAACAAAAAACAAACTCCAGGCGAAAGTAAGAATTAAGTTTTTAAAATTAAGTTGTAAAATACTGAAAGAGAATACAGAAATTTTACTAATTATCTCAGAATAGGAGAGACATTTTAAGCACAATCCAAAACACAAATCACACAAATAAATGTTAGATTTGACTACATAAAAAATTAAAATTTACTGCATGGCAAAATAAATACCAGAAATAAAGTGAAAACAACACAATAAACTAGGAAAATATTTATAATGCATATCACAGATAAAGAGCAAATATTTAAAAAATATAAACAGCTCTCACAAATCAGCAAAAACCAAAGGGGAAAAAAACAATGTAAAAGTGGGCAATAAATGTGAAGAAATAATTTAAAATATATAAAAAGAAACTCTATTTTCCTTATTTAAAAAGTGCAATAAAAACTAGATGGCATCATTTTCAATATTAAATCATGAAAAAAATTTTGTTTGTTAAGTGTCTGCAAAAGTGTGGAGAAATTGATTCTTCTATGTTGCTGGTTGAAACATTCTTTAGCATCACTTCTTTGAAGAGTAACATGCAGTATTACCAAAATTTAAAAAGCTTGTGCCCTTTGGTTTGGGGATTCTCTGACAGGAGGTTTCCTTCAGACACCCACATATGGGGAAGGATGAATGCCCAAGGCGTTGTGTGCACTGGGGCATTGTTCAGAGTGGTGAAACCCTGGAATCAATACTACCTAGATCAGCAGATTATGTTTATTCAATGAAATACCGGGTAACTTTATAATAATGAGGGAGGCTCACTTTTTTATTATGTTTCACTGTATGTTGATAGGTTTTGCTTTAATTACTCACCATGTGCATGCATTACATTTAAAATAATCACCACAATAACAGCCCTGATGATATTTGGGGAGGAAAACTCCATGTAACAAGGTGACCAGTAGAAAGTATCTTACCCATTGTTTCCAGTTAAGCACTTCTCAGAACTGTGAATGTCACTAAACTTAATTAGCACTTGCCTGTTTTCCACCATCCACCCAATGATACCGTATTGTTGAATGGATTATAAATGTGTTCGTTATTTGTTAAGGGTCTATTATGTACCCTTTATTCCATGTTTTCCACAAAAACTTACATTTGCTGAATACCCACTATGTATGTATGTGCCAGAACTTTGCTAACATTAAAACAACAAAAAACAGTGGGGACCTCATAAAAGTCCAGTTGGCAGCACTTCCTCAATCTGAACACAAAATTCTCTGATAACTGAGCAGTAAATAGAGCTTCCTTGGAAAAATACTTTCGCACACCTCCATTTCCAAAGTTTGAAATAATAATTTTAATAACTAAAATAATTATAATTCTAATAATTTAATAATAATATTTTAAGAATTAAAAGAATAATTTTATAATGCAATAATTTTATATAATAATAATAATAATGGTCATAATTCAAAAGATTGACAGTTGTGAAACAACAAAATAGGGTACTGAATTTTGCTTTGGGAGGTCATTATTTGCTCAAATTCTTTTTCTAAGGTTTATATGGCCTTTTTTGTTTTACTTCTTTTCTACTTTTTTTCTGGGAAGTGCAGCTGAGCACAACTAGGTCAAGATGGTTAAAAAGAAAATCATTTTTAGCCACTTATCTCAGCTAGGAAGTCTGTTCAAAGTGACTTCACTGCTGTCAAAAATGTCGTGTAATACCAGTGTTTAAAAGTACATGGTATTTTGAATTTGATTTCTTGGAACAAAATCCAGGTTGGGGAGAAGTCCCCACTGCCTTCTGTTGTAAATTGTTCGTTTTGACTCATCTGCTTTCAAATACTGTCACTTTATTAATGTAGCATGTCTATGTGCAAGTTATATTAATGTGAATCCTTGTTCATTTAGAGTAACTTTGGCTCAGAATCATTCATCAAAAAGTAATTCATTCAAATGATTAATCAACATCTCTTATAAACTGCTTTATCATACCATTATTTTCATAAAAAGAGTTAAATTTGAGAGAAATGTATTTGGAAAAAAAATGACAAAATTCTCAACCTGGAAGATTCCAGACCATGTAGTTCTTTGTGTTTCTGCTCTTGGAGTTGTGAACATCTAGATACATTTTTCAATAAAAAATATAATTAGGAAACATCACAAAATCATTATGTATTTGAGCTGACTGGAAACAATTCTTTGTTCATTTTCTCTCTTGCACTCTGGTATATTAACCTTCAGAATATTTCCCAGCAGACCAAAGTCATTACTTTTATAGAAAAGGCCAATTCAGCTAAGCCATGCAGCACTGTTCTATATTTATCACCCCGTAGACGCAGGCTCTGGGTGGAGCTGGGTGGTTTAGAGGTGAATCTAACACTGTCAAGTCTGGTTAAGGGGAGATGGGTCTCCAGCACCCTGAAACTGCCAAGGAGTTGCCCCCCCCCCCAGGCCTGTGGCCTGCCCCACGCTGAGTGGTCTAAAACACTGACCAGGTACGGCAAGGACAGCATCAGCAGAGGGGAAAAGCATGCAAAGCTTCCCAGAAGACAAAAAGACCCTGATGCTTTCAGGAAATGCCAGGCTGCCTGAAAAGTAGTGCAAGTGGACCAGGAGCTCCAAGTGGAGGTGTGGACGAGAGATCAAGATAAAGGTGCATGGAGACCTTTGGACTCTGGGATAGGCTGGTGTTGTCAACCACAGATTTAAAAAATACGCTTGAAGGCACTAAAAGCCTCCAAACAATAGTGAGCACGTCGACGGCAATTACAACAAATCCCTCCTAAGGTACAAAATAGCCTCCTCCTCATCGATCATATTTATACTTATCCTGATTCATACTGAGATCTTTCCTCAGTATTGTGATCAGTAAATAGACCCAGTGATGCCCCTGGGGATGTTTTTTTATGTCCCTAGGATAGCTCCCGCGTTCTGGGAAGTCCATGACCTTCCCTCTCTGCAGCCTATGACGGATCAAGTTCAAGACTGCCCTTGAAACATCTATTTTCAGATGTGCTCATCAGCCCAAACACCAGCCCTCCCCTACCTTTGAGGTTTGTCTTGCTCTAGTGGGTGTGCTTGGGTGTGTTTCCAAGGCTGTACCTGCCTGCTGATTCCCATTGGGTGCACACTTCTACCCTAGGGTTCCAACTCCAGGCCAAAACTGTTTCACACCTGGCGACCACACCTGGCACAGATCCCTGGACAGAATCTAGAGAAGTAACGTGTTGGGGAGGCCACACCTGACTTTACCTCTTTGCCTCTATAGCACCACTGTAAGTTTATGCAAGACCCTTTGACTTTAATGAAGAATAAGGGTTATTGAAGGGGAATTATAACATGGGAGAAAAATTTATAAACTATAGATTCCAAATGAGTTTTCCCTTAATTCAGTGAAAAAGCCAAAATAGAAGTTAGATTGTATCCCGGGGACCCTTGTCCTTTGCTACTGTGTCTGTCTCCAAGAAAGGACATTTCCCACCAGACCTGCAGAGAGATGCATAACCTTGCCCATCAGGTGTTCCAAGGACAAAGAAAGCTCTGGCAGAAACTTTTCCCTTGCAGTGGGTTGAATTGTGTCTCCCCAGAATGTATGTCCAAGACCTAAAACAGAGGCAGGGATTGCAGTGATGCTACCATATGCCAGAAATGCCAAGAGTCACTAAATGTTGCAAGAAGCAAGGAAGAATGTTTCCCTTAGAGACTTCAGAGGGAACACAGTCCTGATGACATGTTGATTTCAGACTTCTGGACTCCAAAACTCTAAGAGAATAAATTTCTGTTGTTTTAAGCCATCGATTTTGTGGTAATTTGTTGTGGCAGACTCAGGAAACTAAAATAACCCAAATCTGGGTTATTCAGTCTAGGTCAGGCTAACACTGAGGGGAGGAGACAGATGGGCTTGACGTTAAGGGCGACAGCAGGGAGTGGACCACAGAACAACAAGTCTAGTCTTGGGCCAAGTGCTACAGCATCAAGCGTGGACCGCCACTCTTTGTAGACATTAAACTGGATCAAAGAGATAGAATCACATTTCAGTCAAAGACCTCCCACACATCCCAAAGGCAAACATAAATTCTGAAGATGGTACATCTAGTCCCATATTAGGGAATAAAGACGTTTCCCTATGCAACGTGATCTTCACATACTCCTGCCCAGAATGGAAACTGCGTAACATAATAAGGTGAAAAGTGGAGTCTGCCCCTAATATCCCTGTACCCATACCATCATCTGGGTTTGCTCTAGTGCCTGCCTGCACCGTAAAGATAAAGATGATGTTAGTAATAAAGGTATGAATAAAAATAACAGCAAGCACTGATGTAGCACTTACTTTGTTCTAAGAACTGTTCTAAGTAGCTTAGATCCTTATAAGTATTACATCTTCCAAAAAACCATCTGACACCGGCATCTGAGTTGGTATCCCCATTTTATAGCTAAACAGGATGAACACTGAAAGTGATTTGCTCAAAGACACACCTTGTTAGCAAATGGCAGGGACTCGGTCTCATTATAGAATCTACACCTATATATAGAGACTGTCATGGGTTGAATTGTGTCCTTCACAAAGACAGGTTGAAGTCCTAACCCCCAGTACCTGTGAATGTGAACTTATTTGGTCTTTGCAGATGGAATCAAGCTGATATGAGGTATCAGGGTGGGCCCTACTCTAATATGACTAGTGTCCTTATAAGAAAAGGAAATTAGGACACAGACATGCACAAAGAGGAGACACGGACCCTCAGGGGAAATGGCCATGTCAAGACAGACAGATAAGAGTGATGCTGCCACAAAGCAAGGAACCCCTGGCACTGCCAGAGCTGGAAGAGGCAAGGAAGAATCTGAGTTCTGGAGACTTCAGAGGGAGCACGGCCCTGACCACACCCTGATTTTGGACTTCTGGCCTCCAGAACTGGGATAGAATACATTTCTATTGTTTTAAGCCACCTAGCTTGTGGTACTTTGTTACAGCAGCTCAAGGAAACTAATACAGAATCCTAGTAAATCCATAAATTACTAATTTCCTTTTTCTATTCTACTGGTGTTCAGATTTTTTTACACCCAGGTCCATGAATACAAAAATTTTCAGGACCACCAAAGCCTCAAGTATAGATAAAACTCTTTGGAATTTTGTTGTGATCATCTTTATTGTTTTTTATCTTTAAATATGTATATATTCATTTATCATCTCAGTAGGCACCTTAATACTGTGGTCAGGTTTTGCCATCTTTAACCCTGTGAAAGGAGCCGTACAACGTGGAAGGGTCACCATCACCATCAACGTAGTGGTGAGCAAAGACCCACCGGCCTCTGTGAGGTTGCACAGACAGTCCAGTAGACCAGTTGTCTCAGTTAGCACTTCTTCAAGAGTGCCTTGGCTGTTACTGGTTTTCCTTATTTCCATAAACATTTTAGGATCAAAGTGTAAAGTTCCATTTAAAAACAGTTGTTTGGATTTTTATTCCACTTCTTTGAATCTGTAGTTGATAATGGGGAAAACTGATATCTTTTCAATATTGACTATTCTACTACATGAACATGTCATATCTCTCCATGTAGTTACTTTGTTAGTCCTTCTCAAACATATTCTACAGGCCCCTGGATAGAATTATTGTGCATATGTTATTAGAATTATTCTTAATTACTTGCTATTTTATGCTGTTTTGCACATATGTTTAGTTTCATGTTATATTTGTTTCACATATACAGAAAGATTATTTTGCTTATTTATTTTTGTTTATTGACATAATAGTAAACATGTTAAACACATATGTTAACTCTAATAATTTTACTATAGTTCTTATTATATTTTCTATAGGTATACATTTATATCATCTGCCAAAATTTACTTTCTTTCCCAATATCCTACATCTTTTCTTTTCTTTTCTTACTACAGAGGCTAGAACCTCTAGTGCAATGTTTACTAGAAGTGGTAAGAGTGAGCATCTTTGCTTATTTCCAATCTCAGAAAGAAACGTCTCAACATTTTGTCATTTAAATAATATTTGTCATTTAAGCAAACTGCTGTTTACTACAGTTTAAAAAAAATACCTTTATAAGATTAAGGGAATTCCTTTCTAGTACTAGTATGTGAAACTTCTTTCAAATGAAAAAAATCTTTTGAGAATGACTATGTAGGAGGTGACAGTTGTGGCTGAAGGTATTATAGGGCTGTATGGTTGAGGCCACTATAAATTCTGTAGATTAAATAGAATTTTAATAAGTCCAATAGTCATTGAGAGGTAGACTGTCATTCATCAAATGCGTTGAATGGTGGAATATATCCATTTTCAAATTATTTTTGTTCTAACCTGTCTTTAGCTATTTAAGTCAAAAGTGTGGGTAAATGGATTATTGTGCACATTAGAATTAGACTGAGACTATTGATTCAAGGTTTCTAGTGAATGAATTATCAATATGACCAACTGCAAATTTCTTTTAGAATTGCTGCAAATTGGCACATCAGTGCCTTTGAATAGATCATGCATGATGTAGTTATGTTACAGTTATTGTTACAGTGAATCCCTGCAGGATGTGTAACGTTATGGCTATTATATAACTTCAATAAAGCACATGGCCCTGAGTCACTGAAAACACTTTAAAAAAAACAAAAACAAAAAAAACCCCGCATTTTTTTAAATGAAAAAAATCATTAAAATATGCTGACCTTTCTATAACACATTTCCTGTGTCTATTGAGATGATCATACTATTTTCTTCCTTGATTCTACTCATGGTAAATTACAAAATTGATTCTGAATGATAAAGAACTTTGCAGTTCTATAATAAATCCAATTTGATCTTGATGTATTGTCACATATATCAAAATATATATTTATACAAATGTATAAATATATATGTGACAATACATCATAACCAGTATTCATACATATGAATACGTAATATACATTATTATATGTCATATATTCATATATATTCAGTATTCATATACATATTTAGGATTTCTAAAATCATGTTTTAAAAACATGATTGTTTTTAAATGTATGTATACATACAAAACAAAAGACTTCGAAAACTGTATATAAATGTTATAGATAAATACTTCCTCTTTCAATTTTTGGAAAGAAATTGCATAAAATTGATATTCTTTCTTTCTTCAATATTGGATAGAATTTACTGGTAATACCATTTATTTTTTTCTCTTGTTTTGCTATGATTTATCAGTTTCATTAGTCTTTTTAAAGAAACAACTTTTGTTCTTGTTGACCATATCTACTGTATGTATGTTTTCTATCTTACAGATCTCTGCTCCTCTCTCTACTATTTCTTTACTTCTAGTATCTTTTGGTTAATTTTGCAGTTCTTTTTTGCAACACTTTAGGATGAGTGTTTAGATCATTGAGGTTCAGTCTTTCTTCTCCTTTAAGTACAGTGAGAATCCACTCAATGACATTTTGGAAAGCACTGTTCTGGCTATAATCAAAACTATAATATATAATTAACATATAGACATTCTAAGGTCACTTCCAAAACATTAAGTAAACATTCAAAAACACATTTAGTTACAAATTGCCGTTGCAGTTACAGAGTTGTTGCAATAATTAATACAAAAATAAAATAATTGAAAAAGAAGGGATTTTATGGAAAGTCAGATGTGCATAGTGAAGTACAAAAAGAAACTTGTATAGCGTTAGTCCCCTATGTGTTACAGCAGATAGGAAAATGAGACTTCAACAAATCAAACAACCAAGCCATGGGATCTAAAGACAAAGGAAATCTACACTTCTCAGGACATGTGGTGCTGGTTTCAACTTTCAAGTACACTTTCATAAGACCTCCTAATGAAAATCAAGTCATCTTGCTGACGGATTTACAAGTCTTTATCTCCTAAATGAGCAGTACCTGGCTGGTTACTTCATTTTCTAGCACCTTGTATAAAGCAAAGAAGAGAATATGGTGATGTCTTTCGCAATTAAGGATGAACCAGTTTGCACTGACTTGATTTTATCTGAAAACAAACGAACAGAAAAAAGAGCCTATCAAGTTGACTTTGTTCACAGAAAAGATCAAGTTCATTTTTTGAACGTGTATTAAATGGAAACTTCAAAAACACTTCAAACTTCACAAATCGAGTACCAGTATCTGGAAAAGGCAAGAAATCTATACCAAATTATCAAAGCTTTTTGCCAGACAAAATGTAACTGTTGCAAATATGTGGCAAGGGTTTCAGTCCATTATTGAGTGGGTTCTTTGCAGCAGGAGATATTTCCAGCTGCTAAGCACCAAACGTGGAAACTGCTGTAACAACGTTGAGAAGATTTGTGATGAATTTTTAAGCAAAATCCTGATACAATGGCCAGAGGAAATTAGGGATTCAAAAGGTTAACCTTGAGAAATATAAAAACAACAAAAGAAGAAAATAGCATTCCTTAGACTGACTGCAATCCAGTTCTTCTAGCACAGGGTTTAGAAAGCAATGGTCTTAAAATGTGATGTAAATTTCTTTAAGCTGGGGATATACACAGATTAAGGAGGACTATGGAAGGATGCTCCTGTGTGCTACTGTTCTATTGTTACAGGAGCTTACAAAGCACTTTGTCATTATGCACCCTATTGGTTCAGAGCATAGAACGTGTTAAATGTCTTTACATCTTCTGTATCTGCTTTGCCCAATCACGTGTCCTAGATGTACCAGCTAATGGAGGAACCATAAATTTTGGAAATGCTCCTATCTTTAAGGAACGCACATCATTCTCATCATACGGGTTATGATATCAAAAAATAAACAAAAAACAAAACCTGAAGAGGAAAATGATGACAGAGGAGTGATGACAGTTTTGATGACAACAGGGATGAGGTTGAGAAAAAAGACAACAGGAGAAAAATGAGCTCATCATTCTCATGATGAAGAGAATGAAGAGAGAAATATGAGAATAATGATGATGACAGAGATGGAGACTACTAGAGGACGGTGATGCGGCGAGTGAAAGAGAATTCAACAGGTACTACTTCAGATCCCTAAGATAAAAGTGGGGAACGAAGGCTGAAAAACAGTCCAATTGAACCCTGGCTCTCCTAACTCAGAATTCCTTAGTTCTCCTGAAGAATATTGTCCCTGTAGAGGTTTGTCAACGGTCGATACTCATTTCCAAAGTCATAGAGTGGTACCCATATCACATCTGAGACATAACTGTGTAAATAAAGGTTTCATTCAACTATTAATAAGCTTGACACAGTAAACAGAAAACATATGTATGAATATGTGAAAGTGATTAATCCTCCAAATACTAAGATTTCGAATTTAAACAAAGAAGTATATGCATGTCTTATCAATTAGTTTTACTTTTAATAAAAGATCCCAAGTTGGTAAACATATGATAAAATGGGCAATATCATACCATGATTGTGGGACTGTAAATTAATACAACGGTTTTGGAAAACAATTTAGCATCATTTACCAAGATTCTTCATATTTTTATTTCTCTTCCTTCATTAGCACTAGCTTTCTATATTTATATTGAGGACATTATCTGTTGGATCTGTGCATAAATACATGTGTTCAAAGATGTTCACTAAATTATTTAAGATATTAACAAAAGGTTAGAAACAACCTAAATATCCATAATAGTTGACTTGTTAAATCAATTATATAGGTAATTAATCAGTTTTTGTTGAACAACAAACCATTCCAAAACTTAGTGGCTTAGAATAAAAATCATTTATTTTGCAGGTTTACAATTTGGGCTGGACTTAGCTTGGCAGTTCTTCTGGTTTCCTCTGCAAATGGCTCTCTTAGCTGTTTTTGATGTCGTATACGGTGCCTCCGCTGGGAAGACTGGGGTGGCTGGGCTTTCTCTTCACATGGTCTTCATCCTCCAGCAGGTTAGCTTAGGCATCAAAAAGCATGAGTGGAAATGTGCAAAAGCTCTTGAGGTCCAACCTCAAAACTCAAAAAACGCTCCTTCAATCACATTTATTGGCAAAAGCAAGTCACAAGGCAGTCCAGATTCAAAGGTGGAGTAATAGATTCTACCTCTTGCTGAGAGGTGCCCATTTTTGCCTTCTACCACAGACAGATTCTCCTGCCTGTCTTCTGGGTCCCAATTGCTAAAATGCTCTGCAGCCATGAAAATAGTGTAACTGCAGTTACTATAGTGTAACTAGCGTTACTGCAGTAATGCTATGAAAAAACTATGGCAATGCTAGATGAAGAAAGCAAATGCAAATTTGAATATACAACATGTTGGAAAGTGTATTAAAAATAAGCTTGTTATCAATACAGGAAAATAATACAGCTGAAAGTCAAAAATGATTGTATTTTGATGGCAGAACTATGGAAGATTTTTCTATTCTTTTTCACATTTTAATGTTTTGAAAGTCCTAATATAATGTGAACATTTGTGCATGTACACACCCACAAATAAAAAAAAAAACCTGAGAAAAAGAAAACATATTTCAGTTTGCACTATCTCTAAATGAATATATACATATATAGTGGCAGAGTTGGGGGTGGGTGAGAACATTTTTAAACCGCATTATGGCTACCTCACTATTTACAAAGTAGTCACTTATTCCTAACTGGGTAGGAAAAGATACTAAATCTACATGACTGGTTTCATATAATGTGTCACAAAACATTTAAAAAAGTTACAAGCATCATTAAAAGAGCACATATAATTAAAACATAAAAAGGAAAACAGAGAACAGGGCATTTAATGCACACTGGATTGATGCTTTTCCAATGGATTTGATGTTCTAAATGCTGAGTGCTTGAATTCTTCCTCAGGGAACACAGAGCAACAGATAAGGGCCCAGGCTATGCAGTAACACTGCAATGGGCCAATATAAGAGCAGAGAGCATGGTTTAATGTCTGGGGAGGTTAAAGACCACAAAGGATACTGTGGAGGGTGTTCAAGTTATGAAAACCCAAATCGCAGGCAGAGTCAACTGGTTAAAAAAATGCATTGCTTGCAGAAGAAGAGGGTTGCAGTCAGTCTTGAAGCTTAGGATGAAATATTCAGAACAAAATGTATTACAGACAGAAAAAAAAGCCAGAAGCCCACAAAGAATTAGTTACTAATTAATTGATAATTGTGGAAGGCAAATAAGTGTGAAAACTTAGGTTGGATGAAGTGTGACACAGGAGCAGCTAAAGCTGGGTTCCATGGGCACTTGAGTCACAAAGCACTCACTTCCCAGTGCAGTGAGAATTTCTTCTCATTATTTCTTTCTTAATTCTTGGATACATTTTTATTTTAATTCAATTCCATTTTATTTTTAATTTTAATTAAAACATCATTAGCTACTAGCATTTACATGACTAACACTATCAGACTTTGTAGGAGAACATTTATCACTTCATCCCATGACTATGGTTCCATGCTCCATGCTTCATATGCTATTCTAGGTCATCTCAGGAAGAGCTGGTATGCGTCTGGGGTGATGGGAGAGCAAGGTGAAGGTCAGTGTGGTTCAGTCAGTGAGGAAAAGAACCCCAAGGGAGGAGGCTACGATCATGAAGCAAGTGGACATGTCTTGAGGGATTCGTTGTCCAAGGAAGAGACTTTAGATTTTATTTCCAATGTGATGGAAACTCATGGGAAGGTTGATTTTTCTATGGAGTAACATTATCTGACTTAAAAGAATCATTCTGAATTTTGCAGGGGCAAGAGTAGAAGCAAAGAGGTGGGTTCAGGTGGCAGAAATAAAGGTTGAAAGACATGGTCCTATTTTGAATATGTCATGAAGATACAGCCAACAAACTTGGCCGATGGACCAAATGTGGGGTGTGAAGATAATGAACCAAACGTTAGATGAAGCTGACATTTATTGAGTTGAACAATAACAGCTTCTCAAGAGGAAATCAAAAGATTTTTATAAAGTCTAAGTTTGAAATACCTATTAGACACCCAAGATCACAAGTGGCCTGTTAGATTTATAAGCCCAAAATTCAGACAACAAGGTGGAGGCTGGAGATAAAATTTTAGGAACCATCTACATATAAATGGGTTTGAGTGAGATCACCCAAACAATAAGTACCTAGAACATAAATCATGAAAACATGGAGCTAAACCTTATTCATAGATAGAAAACGTTCACATATTGATAGAAACTATTAGAAACTATCATTGTAAACATGTAACTTCTCTCCAAATTTATCTATAAATTTGATGTCACCTTAATCAAAATCCCAAAGGAAATTTCCACAGAATCTGAGCCTCTAATTTTGAAAGGTGTATGTAATTATGTTAAGATGTTTTTGCATTTGAGTAACAGACAACCCAAAGTTGTTTAGCGAGAAGGACTATTCCTTCGATCACCTGTGAAGTCCAATGATAAAACTGTTTTAAATCAGTTTATTTCAGTAGATCAGGGTTTTTGGTGCTTTAGGTTTCTGGGCTGTACTTCCCTCTACTGGTCGTCTTATCTTCATCCTGGTTCCCTTGGGTGCAAAACTCATGTTGCTGTACCAGCTGCATAGCAGAATGCAAACGTGGTCCAACGGAGGAAGGACACATCTCATGGGAGTGGCTTTCTTTCTCCTAAAGACAAATGAGCCAATGAAAAAGAACAGAGTCCAAACAGACATGCATATGTATATATAATATATGTATAAATATATATTATATATATATGTATACTATATATGTATATATAATATGTATATGTGTCTATATAATATATGTATGTAATACATATATTACATACATATATATGCATATATATGTATATATATGAACGATTTACTATGTGATGAAGGCTGTACTTGAAGCCAATAGACAACAAATAATTCAATAAATAGTACCATATGATCAGCTTCACATATGGGAAAAAATAAAGTTAGGGCCCAACTTCATAAAACACAGAAATAAACTCCAACTACAAATAAAGAGTTTAAGATAAAATATGTGTGTTAATTTAAAAAGAAAGGAGAGAGTATTTTTACAATCTTTTGGTGAGGGAAAACATTTCTAAGCAGGTCACAAAGCCCAGTAACCATAAAAGAAAAGGCTGACAGATTGTGCAAGATGAAAATGAAAACCATTTCTGTGACAAAAGGTGACATTCCAAACCTAAAAGGTAGCCTGGGAGAAAATATTTGCATACTAATAGCAGATAAGTAATTAGGCATTTAATATCCAAAATATAAACAGAGTGACTGCATGCTTCTAAGTCCAAGGCATTCAAGCTGAGAGAATTTTCTGCTTCTAGCCCTCAGCGGATGGAAGTCCCCATGCCCAGGAGGCCCACAGACAATGACTGACAGAAAGAGGACAGAAAGAACCACCCCTTTGCCTCCAAGAGGCTCACTCTGTGCTATCCTGCAGAACCCCACCCCACCCTGACCAGATCAGCCCAAGGCCAAACCTCAGGATGATTTATCTTGATCAGCTCATCCTCTCCTTATTTTGCTTCCCTCCCTCACTCCCTGGATAAGTCCATGCCCCCATCCTGTGGACAGGCAGAATCCACTGCTGGGAATCTCCCTGCCCCTTTGCCCCATCCTCTCTCCCTCAGATAAAAGTCACTCCAAAAGGAAGTTCCCCTGACCCTCTAGACAAGCACAGTCCCCTCTGTTATATGCTCATAGCATCCCAAACCTCTGTTACAACTATCACATATGGCCAACTCACAGATTTGTCTTGCCTGCTGGACAGTTGAGACTTTACCTCTGTTATCTTAATTCACATCTGAAGGGGGAAAAAAGAAAGCTACCAATGAAAGATCCCTTAGTTATGTTTTTTCTCCATAAAACCTCACTTGAAATGATACAAGAATAAGAAAAATGCTCAGAAAGTTGAGAGAAAATGACACAAAAAGAAGACTGAAAAGGATTGCCACCCAAATAAGTAAAGAAAAACCATTGTTCATTTCTGAGAATGGACCAATTTGAAATCCAAGCTTAGAATGAAGAAACTGTTAGACTGATAAATTTAAAAAAAAAAAGGCAAATGGAGAAATGAAAGAAACTATGACAGTGTGAAGAGGGGGAATAAACCATTTTCAAAACACTGAAGTCACTTGGCAAGTTGGAGAAAAGATGCAGGAGCAAAGAAGAAATATAGGCAGACCAGGTCCAGCAGCAAAGAGTCAAACGTCCCCCACCATGGGAAGTCGCTCTCTCACTCTTGTGGAATTTCCTTGGGCACTTGACGGGTCCTATAGATCTTAGTGACAGAAGGATGCAATTGGTAGGATCCAGGAAGAACCCAAGCTTAGGAACGGTTATGGCTAACACAACAGTCTCTTGGACCCAATTATCTCTTGTATGACAATGTCTTGACATATGAAGGCTGAGTTGTCATGTGTTTATTAACTTTTTTACTGCAGTTTGGGAATTCATTCTCTCCACATTGTCAATTAACCTTACTTGTGTTACACAGTTAGAAGCATGCTGCCATTGATTTGAATCATTTATTAAATTATCACAAACATAAAGTGATTTTTTAAACATATTGTTGGACTCAAAGGACATTCTCTTGAACTTAATGTCTCTCAAAATACTTGAGAGATTCCTCACAAAGTGAATCCTCAACCCTCCAAAACACAAGGAAACTAGCAGATGAAAAATCATAGACAGGAGGGAAATTAGCTATTATAAAAAAATTATTTTTAAACCATAATGCTGTGGAATTGTAAAATACATTTCAGATTACCAGAGACAAAAAGAGACACCTTATATGTATGTGTGTATATATATATATATATATATATATATATATATATATATATACACACACACATACAGATATTATATTGCTAACTATTGTGAATTGCATGGAGAGTCCAAACAAAACCAGAATAATGGTTAAGATGCATTTTGAAGACAAATGCTTCTATTTAGTTCCCAATTTAAATTCCTAAGACTATTTTTTTAGATTGACAGCAAAATTGAGCAGAATGTACGGGGTTTCCCACACACCCCCTTGTCCCCAAACATGCACAGACTCCACCATTATCTAGAACCCCACTGGAGTGGTCTATTGGTTACAACTGATGAACTTACATTGATACAATCACCCAATGTCCGCAGTTTACATTAGGGTTCAGTCTTGGTGTTGTACACTCTACGGGTTTGGACAAAGTTTTAATGACGTGAATCTACCATAATAGTATCATACAGAGTATTTTCACTGCCCTAAAAATCATCCGTGTTCCCTATTCGTCCCCCCCATTCCCCTAACCTCTGACAACCACTGATATTTTTCCTGTCTCCATAGTTGCTCTGTTTCCAGAATATCATAAATTGGATCATACTGTATGCGGCCTATTCAGATTGGCTTCTTTCACTTAGTAATACGCATTTAAGGTTCCTCCATGTCTTTTCATGGTTTGCTAGTTCATTTCTTTTTAGCACTGAAAAACATTCCATTGTCTAGATATACAAAGCTTATTTATTTATCCATTTACGTACTGAAAGACACCTTGGTTGTTTCTAAGTCTCAGCAATTATGCATAAAACTGCTATAAACATCCATGTGCAGGTTTTTAGGTGGACGTAAGTTTTCTACTATTTTGGTTAAGACCATTTTTTTTAATAATGAGAATAATAAGAACTAACCTTCTTTACTGGGTTGTTGAGAGCATTGCATGGATTTACACACGTCTGCGTGCTCAACTCAGAGCCTGGCCTATAACAGGTGGTGAGGAAATGTTAGTTTAATGTGAATATTCTTTATTCCTTCCCTGGCTAAGAGATGTCCCAGAGGTGTCTACTTCTCTTAGGGTCAGTATTTCCTTGGATCGGGCTTCCTTTGGTCTAGGTTATCAACAATGGACCTCAGAGATGCATAGTGCTGGAAGCCCATTGTGTGGTGGGGTGTTGTGGTGGGGTTATGCTCTTCGGTCCTGCCCTTGGGAAGGGGAATCCATCTCCCAGAAGGGCTTAGCATGGCCTTTGATAAAAGAGTGATCCAAAGGGACAGGAGTGTTAGAAAGTTAACACTTCCCCTGTGGTTGTAGAAAGTGGAATTTCACATTCCAGGAGTGTTCTTCTAGAACTGCAGACCAGGAGTAAGGAGGAAAGGATTATGTTAGTTACTTTAAGCATGAAGACACATCTTCTCTATGCTTCTCCTCTGTAATGAACAGTATAAGGCCCTAAAATTAAACAGGCCATCCTGTTTGGGGAGAGAGGGACTGCACTGCAATGCCTGGGGTCTGGAGAAAGCAGATCCACCCTCCAGGTGTCTCAAGTCAGAGTTCCAGGGAGCAACTTCCTACAGTCAGAAACTTATGCTCCCCGTGGGCCTGCTGCCAGCAAGACAAGAAGCACAAGGGTTCTTGGTCTGCGTGGAGCCAGGCATGAATTTTTGAGTCTGATTTTCAAGAACATCTGTAATTCATCTCCTCAACTTCATTTGACATTTCATTATAATGTTCCGTCTATTGATCTTGGGTTGTTCTTTTGATTTCCTGCTGTATGGTCAGGCCACCCAAGATGGCTGTTCTCTTGCTCTCTGTACATCCCCTGCTCGACGAGTCCCTGCCTCATCTGCACCTACTCACCTGACTGAACATCCCTCTTCATCATAGAGCTTAATCAGTAAATGCCCATGTACTTGCCCTTGACCCCAGCTAGTGTTTGGTCTGCTCTTTAGATCAGAACTATCTCCACTATGATAGTTTATCAAAGAGGCAGTGAGGGGTGTGCCCCTCTGCTGGTTTCCTTGGCAACTGATGAGCCAACCTGACTTCAGTTTCCCCTATAACTGTAATCTCTCTCTTCCCCGGGAGTGAAGACTGCTGCCATGTCCTGCCTGCCGTCTGTCCCATATGGTGGGGTGTCGCTCCAGACCTTGCCTCAGACATGGGAGGTCCCCATCCTTTAAAGCATTGATGTCTCTGTCACTGACTCTGGGCTCTTTCTTCAGTCTTGAGACTGGGCAAGTACTGGGCTTGAAGGCTTGTGGGGTGCAGCCCAACACCTGCAGACTCTGTAATCTCACTGACTTTGGAGTCTTCCTTGGTAACGCTTCTCTCTCCTGGAATATCATTTCCTCTGATTATTCACACCCTTCCCATTGTTCAGGGCCAACTTCTTCGGACACTTCCAGGGTCTCCAGCATCCCTCGGTTGCTGAGTGACCACCACACTTCTAACGTGCTGATAATGTAGTTGACAGTCAACAAATCATTGTTAGATGATCTAAAAGCACAAAGATAGAAAGACATGTGTGATCTGTATTTAGAGAACAAGAGTAATTCAGGTTTATGAAGGAGAAAAGGAAATCAGCAATGACCCGATAAAGAGATGACAACAATGAAATGAATAGTATCATAGAAATAGTCAACGTGCAAGGACAGTTTACGGCAGACAGGTTTGGAATCTGTGAACTTGTATATACATTTTAAAACAAGCCGAGATAATCTTTAAATAGCACCCATTCTTGGGTTTGGCTTGTTTGCCTGCACCTCTCATTAGGGAAGATGTTTTCTCCTGTTGATCAGGGTTTATCAACCTCAGCCCTGTTGACAGTTGGGACCAGATAGTTCCTCCTGGTGGGGGCTGTCCTGGGTGTTGTAGGATATTCAGCAGAATCCACGATTTCAGTGTACTACATGCCAACAGCAGCCCACCCAGAAGTCAGTCATGACAAACAAAAATGTTCCCTGGGGGAGCAGAATTGCCCCTGGTTGAGAATCATTGTTGTAAAATAATGCTAATTCTGTATGCTACATGCCAGGTAGTCCAAAGGAGTGATTACCATCACAAGTTTTGGGTCAGATATACCTGGGTTCAAATAACACCCCACAGTTATATGATACATAGGTTATCATTTACTTAACAAGTTAAGTTATTTAACATCATTTAGCCTGTTTGCTCAAGTGGAAAACAGACAAGGAATACCTGTCTCATAAGGCCACTTTGAGGAATAATTTGGACCATCCACATGAAGTACTTAGCACAATTCTTGGATTATAATAAGCAAGCAATAGACAATATCTATCCTTATTCATAACAGTAAGAAGCAGACGGTTGCATCCAGAGAAATTGTTTAGTGCCATTTTGAATATGCTGATGTCTACAGCTCTGTGTGATGAGGAATCCTATTTTGTGTAGGTTTAGGTGAAGATTTAGTCTTCCTGCCTAAAGTAATGAGATACAAGAAAAACCACTACAATGTGATTGGGTGAGGTGGGGGGCTGGGGAATCCTCAGGGTGGAGGAACAGAATAGAGAGACAGCAAAGAATGCCATTTATTTATCCATTGACTCGTTTATTCAACAAGCTCACATGGTCTGCATATACATCCCAGAGTGTGCAGTGGGAGGGGGGGATAAGATGTAGTCTCTGGCCCTGAAGTGCTCAAAGTCTACAAAAATCTCAGAGAATAAGAAAATGTCAAGACTGCAGAGAGAAGCCCCCAGGTGGCAGGAATTTGGGTGAGCACTTCGGAAGAGGGCAAAGCCTCCCTGGGGCGTTATTGACTGGATACAATTAAAGGTTCCTGAATTTGAACGCTGAGTGAACACAGATGCAACCAGCCCTGCAGGTCCTGAGAAGTAGCCATTAGGACTGGGACCCAAACCCAGTCTTTTCCGGGGTTCCTGAAGTTTCTTTGATTCTTTCTCTCATGCACTTTGGTGTTGGATAAAATGCATCTTGGATCATGGTATCTGTCTTGGAGTGTCCACAGAGAACCAGAATGACTCAATCCAGAAATGCTAGGGATTATCTCCCCATGAGGTAAACATTAACTGATGGAGACAGAAGACATAAGAGAGTTGGGCACACAAACCGCCTCCTTTCTCTCTTCCTCGAACCTGGAGAAATTCTACCTACGGAGCGAGCACTCCTGCTGGGCTGCCTATTATGTCCTTCTGTGGCTCCCTGTGAAGCAGCATACAATCAGCAATGCAGCTGTCACACTGCGTCACATCTTCCCTGCTCTTGCGCCTCCCAAATAAAATAGCAGCACTTTAATCTTTGTCTCAGGTTCGGTCTTCCTAAAGGAACTTGGCTAAAACACCATGTGTTCTGAACTAGAAAAGTTCAGTAGAATCTGGATGTTAAAGGACAAATTCAGTAGGATTTGCTTTAGCTTTTCTTCATCCTTTTCTTGTTTGTTTGTTTGTTTGTTTTGTTTTGTTTTGAACCAACTCATGGACAATAGGAATTGGGTGTTAACATCAAGGCAGTATTGTATTATTCATGGGTTGTTGTACAAAACCACACTTGTATACATATTGATATAAATAGATAAGTGGATGCAATCATTAAAGATCTGCTGGCCAGGTTGGACACCTAAGTAGAATAATCTAGAAAAAACTGCCCAGTTAGGGATTTTCCTTGCCTAGGTGAGTTACAAGTCACAGTAGAAGCCTCCAGGAAGCATAAAATCCAGCAAGACAAATCATTCCCACTCCTAAATTTAGTTTACTGAGCCTATCAGCATTAGACTGGCATAATAAATCTACTGGATTCATGATACGAGACTGGTGGACATTTAGTAGTTAGTTGGGAAATGGCTATAAGGAGTTTTCATCTCCCCTAGCAAAAGAGAAATATGAGTCTATTATCTTGAGTATAGTAGTCTGATTTTACGGTTCTACAGTGAAAACTTTTTTAGAGAAGAGAAAATCTGTCAGGTAGCTCAAAGCTTATTTTCAAGAGATTATGAACAAGCAGTGAGATACAGTCTTGGAGGGAACTCATTTGGACCTTCCAGAAGAAACAAAGATTGCATTAGACTTGTAGTGTCTGCTTTTATAATGGGCCATTTTTAAAAATTAGAAAATTTATCCCTGATATTATTAATCTAATTCCTCAAATACTTGGAAGAGGAAAAAGTATTGGAAGAGGAAGATTTTAATGAGAAACTATAAATTACTAATATATCTTAAAGACTATAAGAGATTCCCTTGTCATATTTATGAAACATATGTTATCAGTTACAATAACTTTAAATTTTAGTTGATATGAAAAATATTTTGTAGAGCATGCATTCATAATACAGATATTACCCCAAGGGGTTGAAAATTATTTTGGGGGGAGGAAGCAAAAAAATCTTACTCATAGATAAAGCACAGATATACACCGAATAAATAACATCTATAAAGTACATCTGTGGTATTAAGATTTTATAACAGGGGCAATTAGAGAAAGTGTGTCTAAAAAGTTCCTTAGGGAGATTATAATGAAAATAAAAGTTTGAGAAATGCTGCTTTAGGGGGTGAAATTGTTCTATAAGAGAAACAAATTCAATTCAAAATACATTTATTAAAAATATGGTTAAAATATATTACCTAACATATTGAATATATATTATATACTAAATTAAATATTAATTATATAAATATACAATTAAAATATATGTTATATATTAAGTTATATATTATTTTAAATTATTATATATTAAATAATTATAATATACTAACATAACATAATAGCATATATTATATATATGTTAAATATATATTAAAATATATTTCTGTGCTTGATATTGTGCTAGGCAAAAGCACAATAGGAAAAAAGATAAAAGGAGATTTTTTGGAAATTAAGAGCTAAATAGGGAAATATGATATACTGTATGTATGATCAGAGGTTATAAAATACTGAGACTGATATTTTTAAGTAACAAAAGAAAATAAGACATTTTGCTTTTAAGTGTGAATGTAGACAGGCATGTGTGTAGGTGATGGCACAAATATGAAAGAAGCTCAGGTTAAAATCTGACTCACGTGAGATGAAAAGGATGGTTTGTAGATGAGAGAGAGAGGGAATAGAAAGAGGTTAGGAAGAGGAAAGGAGAGATGACAGATAGATAGAAGATAGATCAATCGATAGATCAATAGATAGACAAGCAGACAGATAAATACAATAAATATTAATTGAATAAGTACTTGTGTTAGAAAACTTTCTGGAAAAGGTTAAGTGATACTAAGCCCTGAAAGAATATAGAGGCTAGAATTATATGCAGGAAGAGAGTATTCTATCTGGAGATGAGGGACACATGTGTGAACTGGAGCGTGAAAGTTGGAGCAAACGGTGCACTGGTGGCAAGAGAGGGCAACGTGTGTTAGGCTGGTTCTGAGGACGAATCTGGATGGGAAGAGTGAGGAACTCCAGACCAAAGAGCAGCCTCAGCCCTGATGTGAAGACCAGCCTGGGGAGGGTAGATTTGATTGGGCAAGTGGAAGAAGCCGCTGAGTTAGCCGGGAGGAGAGGATCTGGTGGAAACGGTGAAGGAGGGGGATCGGGAAACCAGGGCATTCAGGATCAAGACAGAAGAGACTGCTTCCCAGGAAACCACTTCAGAAATGGCTGAGCAAATGGCTGGAAGCCTGCTGCCTGACATTTTGGCTTTGAATTGGGTGAACTGCTAATTCCAAAAGAAAATCAAGAACACATGTGGCATGTTTGTGTTTGGTGTGTGGAAATGAGACAAGGAAATCAAAGGTGCTCAGGAGGCTGATGAAATCAAGTTTTCCACCAAACCAAGAAACCAACCAGAAAGAAGAAGATTTTAACCACTTCGTCACCAAAACTTCAATTTCTCTTGTCTGCCCATTGCCCCCATTATATTCTGAGAGAAACAGAAACAAAACTAGACATCACCTCTTCCTGACTTAAAAAAAAAAAAAAAATCAATTGCCAGGCAGTTTAAGCATATTTTCAGCACCTGATTCATTGAATACATGTGTGACCTGCTAATATTCTTTACCACAAAAAAGTCACAAATAACTGCAATCATACTTTGGGCTAAAATGCAGATTAATCATAGTGGATCTATTATATATATTCCTCTTTTCTAAATCAAGGGCATCTTCTATAGGCATTTCATTGGGAAGAGAATGTTTGTCATTTAGATGTACTCAGAAAGGAGGAATGTCTGGAAATTTATGCTAAATTAACTAAAAGTGAAATAAAGAAGAATCCGGAAACTGAAAGGCTTTGAACTGTATCCACAGTCGCCTCTGAGCTAAGTTCACACTCTCCAATATACAGCATAGTATTTCCCAAGTTCTGTCACATTTGCTGTGTCACCAAAGTGGAGGAAAGTGGAGGTAAGTGACAAGAGTTTGTTGTCACTAGATAAAAAAGGTGGTCTTAGAAACAAGACTCTTTCCTCACTTTATAGAGTTATGAAGCCACAAAACAAAGCTAATAGAATGGCGAGTGGGAATTAGAGTCTTAGATAAACCACAGAGATTTACAAAATAGACATAGATTTAGACCAGATTGGGAGCTAGAGAATGTTTATATATTGAGACTTTAAAATCAAGTTAAATAAAACTAGGAAATAATATTGATTATCTTCCTCTCCCTTCACATGTTGAAGCCAGGGAATGAGAAAAACTAGAGGGAACACAGAGACAGAAGGAGGCAAGGTGTAGGCAAGTCTAAAGAGGCCAAGCTTCTTCCTCTGTTGAAAGGAAGTGACACCATTCAGGCTGATGTGAGGAAAGATGGGACCTTTGGAGACAGTCTCCAGCCTAAGAGCTGGAAATTTTCTGTTGCATTATTTTCATGTCAGTTAAGAGCTCTTCCAAGTAGGAAATGTCCAGCTTATAGCTTAATATTCTAATTCTTTTTTTGCATCCTAATTCTGCTTTCTCTCTAGTATAAAAACATGAATCCTCATCTTGCAGGCATAAAACAGAAAGTATATTAAAATTCTCCCCAAAAGAAACTCAAATATCTGTGGCAATAAGAATGATTCATTGACATCATAATCTTCTTAAAAACTAACCCGGAAAGGTCAGAGAAGAGGGGAGATGGAAAAAGCTTTTACTCCTGGAAAAAAAGTCTAAAATAGTTGAAAAAAATTAAATGACAAATTTTGAACAAATTGTTTTTATATTTGCCTTAAAGTAGAAAATTTTGAAGACATAGCAATGTTGAAGGAGAAATTGTGTTTAAAAGAATCTTTCCTAAGAGCAATCGAGAGGAAAAATACCAGATTCTTTGGAATGGAAAAAAATACGATGTGCCTCTAATGAGAGTGTCCAGAATGCCAGAGGGGGAGGGAAAATCCAAGTCTGAAGCAAAAAGTTCTGATGCTACCATGTGTCTGGAGTCAAATAGAGCACGTGTTCTGAGCTTCTGTTGCCTAACCTGTTTATTGAAAATAATACATGGGAGTTGTTTTAAAGTATGTCTACAAAGACTTCAATATTTCTCCCTTCCAAAAGTCAAGCCTATTTCCCCTTCACTGGAGGGCAGCTTGGACTTAGTGACTTGCTTCTAACAAATCGAATGTGGTATACATGACGCCGTGTGACTACTGAGACAAGGTCATAAAAGGCAGTTTCCTCTTTGGTCTCTCTCTGTCAAATGACGCACTCTGGGGAAGCAGCTGCCACGTTGTGGGGAAGCTCAAGTAGCCTTCTGGAGCAGTCCGGGGAGGAGGAACTGAGATCTCTCATCAACTGCTCTGGGAGTGAACCATCTTAGAAATGGCCCTTCCCAGCCTAAGTCAAATCTTCAGATGACTGCAGCCTCCACCAACACTTTGACTGTAATTTCATTAGAGACTCTGAAACATCCAGCTCAGCCACTCCCAAATTCCTGATCCACAGAAACTGTGAGGTAATAAATGTGTATTGTTTTAAGCCACTAAGTATTGGGATATTTGTTATACAGTCATAGATAACTAGACAACAAGTCATGCCACCTCACAGAATAAATATGAAGATTCAATGAGAGGATGTATGTGAAATCCCCGGGACAACTGAAGGGCTTGTGCAAATCCATAGTAATCAGAGTCTTCTCCAGATGGTAGAGCTATAGTGGCAGCAGAGTAGTTTCAAGTAGAAATCAGCTTCCATCAAGACTGTAACCCATGAAGGCAAGGGCTGTCCAGTTCCCGTCCCTCCTCCACTCCGCCTCTAGCAGCTGATGCCATTTCTGAGACAGAGTAGCTGATTACTAAGTATTTGCTAAGTGAATGAATCAACACATTTTGAGCAAATCATTCACATTCTCTGAACTCTAATTACTTTCATTGTAAATTAAAGAAGTTGAACTCAATGATCTCAAATATTTGTCCTGGCCCTGAAATAATTCTAAAATGCAGTATGCAGAGATTCACATAATACTATTTGTTTTTATTTCAAACATTTTTTGAGTTCTTGCTCTGTGCCAGGCATTATATTAAGTGTTACACAGGTATCATCTTATTTAATTCTATCAACAATCATATGAGGTAGGTAATATTATTGCCCTGATTTTAAAAGTAAGAAATCTACGGCACAGAGAAGTGATGTAACTTTCTTAAGGTCACACAGACAGTAAAAAGAAAACCTGAATTTGAACTAGCGGGACTGACCATTATAATCCAAAGATAAGCCCATCCGAAGTCTTCAACTTTGTGGTGTGGTCAACGTATCTGCCTTCATGCTAGATTCTAAGCCTCTTAGGACAAGGGTGATTCTTCATAAGTAAATATCCCCAATGCCTAACATATAGTAAATTCTCAATAAATGCTCATTAAATGAATGAATGAATGAATGAATGAATAAATAAACAAACACAGTGTGGTGTGAAAACACTTTTAACTCACACTAAATGTGATTGAAAAAATTATGAAGTTAAACATTTGGGATTTTATGAGATGTTTACTTATTATTCTTCACTTACTAGGACTCCTACTAAGGGTTACAGAGAAATATCACCTCCTAGCCCTCTCCTGAAGCCTATACTAACCATCAGATTGCTTCTCTACACTCTTAAAATAAACGAGTTATAATTCAGAGAAATGTCATAATTAAATGTCAGCATAGGGGATGGGGTAGGTGCCATTCATAAAGTTGTAGAAAGTTCCAAAGTAACCAGTCTCTGATGTCAAGAGATCCAGTGAACTTTTACCTGAACCAAGCTTGTTGTTGGTTTGAGCATGGACTTGGGACAACTAAGAACTGATGAGAACCTATGCATAAGATTTTGGAAGTTTTAAACTAGCTTTGATCTGAATATTGTAATTCTCTTTGAATTACTAAATCCCCTTTTCAGGGGGTAGACCACTAAATCCCTGGAAAGGATGGCTTCCAAATGGTATTACAAGAGCAGATTTACCACTAAGATTTTTTTCTCTCTTTCATAAATATGAAGGAAGATACATGGAAATCTTAGACAATTATTTTGGGGTGGGAGAACCATGAGAGACAAGGAAAGGTTGACAAGCTGAAACCAGTGGTCAGCTAAGGGTACAATGGCCATATGTAGGAGCCAGGCCATTGGAAGAGAGCACAGTGCTGTAGACAGAAGGAACAATAACCTTGTAGCAGAGAAAGAATGTGGTTAATTAACATGAAGTCCCAGTCTCCACAGGGCCAACTGTGCTTCCAATACTGTGTTCTGTTAAAATTTTTCATATTATGCGTTTTTTAAAAATTTTGGAAATGAAAACATAACTCACCCTAGTCCTGACCCTTAAGTCATTTTTGCTCAGAGTTATATGGATTCCATGCTTTTCCTATGGCCTCTCTGTACCTGAGTTATTTACTTTGATTCTTCCTTAATTGGAGAGATTTCATCATTTAGTTCTTTTTTTTCCTTTAGTTTTTTGTTTTGTTTTGTTTTTTTGCTCAAGAAGGGGAGGTAGGGATTGTATTTCCTAAGCTCTTTCATGCTTAAATGCCTTTATTCGCCAGTGATAATTCAGCAGACACTAATATTCCTTCATTATTTTGTTTCTTGGGCACTTTGCAGATGTCAAATCTCGCCCTGCACTCAGTAATCAGAGCCTTGACTACACTGACTTCCGCCTGGAGGTTAACTTATTCTCCTGTCCCTTGTCCTTGAACTTATCCTCAGAATTGTCTTGGTGTTGAAGATTGAATATCAGTTTTTGTGAACCCGGTGTGATTTTCCAACCATAGATCTGTTTTTTTACAAACTCAGGGATTTTTCAGGTACCTTTGAAGTGTATTGTGATTTCATCCTCAAGGCCAGCAAGGATATCAGATCATTTTAGTCTGTTTTCCATATCTACTAGCTTCTCTGATTATAATAAAATATTTGTTTTAATTATCTGCACTTTGATCATCTCTGATCATCTCCAATCTTCTTAGTGAATGATTTGACTATAGTGTGGGTTCCATTCTCTTTCTCACTGTTTCATTTATTAATTCAGTTAAAATATTTCATTCTTCAGATGTGTTTCCATCTCCCTTTTCATACCATTTGCTTGTTTATTCAGATTGTCTTTGAGCTATTATTTCTTTGAATGCATGTCTCATTAACTTGTCACACAGCTTGACACAATTGTGGCACATTCCCACGTTTCCTGAATTTTGTGTTCTTTCGCCTTCTTAGTCTGTCATTTACTAGGTGTGCTCCTTTCTGGTGTGTTGTGTGATGAAGTGTGATTGTAGACTTCCCATAGAATTCTCTTTATCCTGCTCAGGATGGAACAGCTGAGCTGACACATCCTCCTTGCTCTTATGTGATATTGGTGATTTGACCCACTTCCTTTCAGATTCAGGGCAGATTTGCTTTTCCATCTGAGCTTCAGTTTGAGGTCTGGGTCTTAGGGGTGCTATTCAATCCATTGTGGTC
Organism: Balaenoptera physalus; assembly: GCF_965194825.1. Classification (NCBI taxonomy): domain Eukaryota; kingdom Metazoa; phylum Chordata; class Mammalia; order Artiodactyla; family Balaenopteridae; genus Balaenoptera; species Balaenoptera physalus. The sequence goes on from NC_138890.1 coordinate 171,919,563, forward strand.
TTAGGGCATGGCAGGGAGGAGGCATATGTAGCCGAGGTGGTGGTCTCTCTTCTCTCATGTTGCTCCGTGTGTTAAGTGCCCTATACCCAGTTGGGGTTGGGGAGACATTATTAACTATTGTCCCAAAAAGGAAGCACTTGATTAAAAGAATAAAAGCTAGCCCTGCAAAAAGATGCCAGAGATAGAGTAAAAAAAAAAGAAATGCTTATTGCATGTGTTTTTTTTAAAAATAAAGATTCTGGAGGTTTGCTATAAAGGTGAACTTGCAACTTAAGATAGAGAATTGAAATTGCATTATAGAATCTCTCTCCCTTGGCACCTAGAGAGCAAGAAAGTATTGGAAACCAGAAGCCCAACCCCAAAGTCCCTACAGCACTGAACACAGAGACGGATATAACCATAAATACCCCAAACTTGAAAACAAAAGAAATCAGTTGATTTGGGTCCTAAGGCTTATGTCCAGTGTCATCAGTGTCACAGCTGACCTTTGACATCCAGGCACACAGGCATCCTCACTGCCCCTCAAAAGTGCCTCTCCCGCGTCCCAGCTTTGCCTCAGGCTCCTCTCGCTCCCAACAAGTTCTGCCCCAGCCCTCCAGCAGCAGTAGCTCCTTGGCCCCTCCTCAGAGAGCCCCCTAACCACCCTGGCTGAAGTAATCCCCCTGGGGCACCCTGCCTCACCCATGCGTTATTCTCTTCACCACCCCATCAGCATCTGCAACGGCTCCCTTGTGGATGTATTTGTCCTACACACTAGAATGTAAGCTCCGTGATGTGGGACACTTGGTCTGGCTTGGCCAGCACTACGTTTTTACCATGAAGCAGAACTTCTTCATCAGATGAATATAATGCATCTCTGAACCGTCAGTCAAGTCTGCAGGGACCCATCCTCAGCCCCAGCTTCCTGCTCGGCATTCAAGTTCTCTCCCATCACCTGCCTTCTTCCCCTCAACTCACCTCTGGTTGGACCCTTCCAGTTTTCTTGGCTGGTGTTCTCTCCCCGGGGGTCCGGCTCAGCCTGCACACCTGCCCCAGCTGGCAGTTGTCCCCATTAAAGCAATCACCTTGAGGACTCCAGAGTCACACGTATCTCAGTGACTGTGCCTTCCCCACAGTGACACCTCTGGATCCACCCTGACTTTGTCCTGTCTTATCGGACTCAGTGAACCTACCAAGATAATAACAACAGGATGACAAACAAAGGGCAAGTCAGAGTGGCCCATTGCTCTGATTTTAGCTGACTTTTGAAACTCTTTATTTCTGTCCATTCTGGAGTAGTGTGGATGGTCCAAGTCTCAGTCCTTGAAGATTCTGTGTCCAGAGAGGAAAATGGTCCCACCTGCAGCTCAGCACCATCCATCGCCCCGTTTCTCCACCTCACTCTGAACTCCCTAGTGCTGAGGGCAGGCCAGCTACCGCTCTCACAGAACATATTCCCATAGATATTTGATGTAAGAAATCTTCAGGAACGAAAGTCCAAATTCTGCTTCTGTTCTGATCTGCAACATTTCTTTGCAGGACTATCTTGCTACTATCTGGGGAAAAAAGACATGAGTGGTTGCTTTGTGGTTGTTTGGGGTATTTTTAATTGTTCCTTTTGGGGTCAAGCCTAGGACAAGACCTCTCCCACTCAGATCCAAGCCAGAGGTAGTGGCAGAGCTTTGGTTTCTGAGAGTCGCCCTTGTTCCAAGGAGGAATCAGCCTGTGGGTCTTATTAGAGAGAACAACCTACAGCAGAAATGAGATCTGAGAATCTGGTCTAGTGGCACAGCTGGAAGGGGATCCCTGCAGGAAGATTCCTCCTGTTTCCCTTTCCTCCAGTTGACACGATTGGTCGTAGCTCCGTAAATCACTTCCAGACAAGCTTGCCTTGACTTCACAGGACTCACATAGGGAGGAAAAAGGGATTGCTTGTTTCTCTACGGTCATCAAGCAGTCAGATGAAATAATTTTAAGTTCACATGTTTAAATTTAAGTCGGACAGTGTTCCCTTGCCTGCAAGGAATAAGCTTCAGAAGTAAGAATCGGGTGGAAAATATAGGATCAGATGCAGAAATAACGGTCAGGCAGAGTGCCATGGAGTCCTTGCTTTCTGTGCCTGGAGAGCCAGGTCACCTTTGCTGTTCTATTTATGAAACTTACTCCCGGCAGAAGTCAGTTTTAGTGCCTGCTAGAAGTTGGAAATGGATAATTTCTAACACCATTGCCTCTTTGAGCAATCAAGAAAGTCTATTTTCTGTACCCTTTTTTACAAGCAAGGATAGGTTTCCAGGTGCACGAGAAGAACACCTTTGTTAGGCCTGGGAGTATCAGGAGGGTTTATGTGGGCAAGTCAGCAAGTGCACCACATACAGGATCCTGTGCCTGGTCCTATGCCAGGGGCTGGAAATCAACAGAAAAATACTGCTTGAGTGTCCTTACCCCCTTACCCTGAGGGATACACCATTCAGCCGGTGAAGGTTATTCAAGGTACTTGTGAATGATGATGCACCAGGAACTTCAACCTGAGAAGCTCTAGTTGCATTAAAGAACTGAATGTCGAAATTCCAATTATTCTTAAAATATTTTATACTGTTGTTATAAAATCTCTCTATCGGGGCTTCCCTGGTGGCGCAGTGGTTAAGAATCCACCTTCCAATGCAGGCGATGCGGGTTCGAGCCCTGGTCCGGGAAGATCCCACATGCTGCGGAGCAACTAAGCCCGTGCACCACAACTACTGAGCCTGTGCTCTAGGGCCGGCGAGCCACAACTACTGAGCCCGTGCACCTAGAGCCTGTGCTCTGCAACAGGAGAAGCCACCGCAATGGGAAGACTGCACACCGCATCAAAGAGTAGCCCCCACTCTCCACAACTAGAGAAAGCCCACGTGCAGCAACAAAGACCCAATGCAGCCAAAAATAAATAAATAAATACATACATACATAAAATTAAAAAAAAAGAATGCATTAAAAAAAAGTACTATTAAACTAAGGTATTTACTTAAAAAAAGAAACTCTCTGTCTCTTACTACTTTAAATATTATTTGTAAATATCTGTAACCCATGAAGATCCTATTGAAGTTGTCAACTCTCTGTTTTCAAATAACATATTTAGTTACTGAGTCATAAGTCAATAACATTTAAGCTATGGATAACATGAGCAATGAAAACTAAAAGAAATAAATAAGACCGAAACAACTAAAGAAGAAAATAAATGAGGTTACTAAGCATTTAAGCTACACCTATTCATGATTATTTTCCCCAGACAGCAATTTCTATGGTCAGATTTTGTTTTAATTGGATGGAAGACTGGCATTTTTTCATTAAAAGCAATTTTTGATAGGGTTCAATGCCATTACCTTCTTTGAATATTAGCTTTTCAATGTTTCTTTTGAAATAAGCATAGACTCACAAGCAGTTACATAGAGTCTCATGAACCAATAGTGACATCTTATATGAATGTAAGACAACCTCAAAACCAGGAAACTGGTTTTGGTATAATCCTGTTAACTAGACAACAGACTGTATTCAGTTTCCACCAGTGTTTGCAGGCACTCATTTGTGTGCGTGTGCATGTGTGTGAGTGCGTGTGTGTGTGTGCGTGTCTATGCGCAGTTCTGTGCAATCTGATTCCATGGGTGACCCCACCACAGTCAAGATGCAGGACTGTTCTGTCATTGTACCCACCCCACCCGTCTCTGTCCCCTGGCAACCACTAAATGTTCTCCTACTCAGATTTAATTTTAACCATCCTATTTGGCCCAGTACACTGACTTGGATCTTGTTGATGAAGAGTTTCAGCCAGATTTTGCTTGGCATCCAGACGAATTAAACATTAAGGGAATATCAAAGTGGGACACAGTGACCTTCCAGCAAACTAAAGAAGGTAATTCATTTACTTTGTTGTTCTTTTCCTTTTTCCTAATAGAATAAATTTTGGTTGTTCCTTTCTGTTAAGTTCAGAAGACAGGGGCTCCCTCAAAGAAAATCGAAGGGAAAACGTCTTTTGTATTATATAAATATTATATACATACACACACACACACACACATAGATACAAAAAATAACAGTACAACTTCAATTAATTAAAAACAAATCTATTCCCCAATAATTTAGTGAAACATTTATCTTAGGGATGACAAAGAAAAAATTGGTTTCAGTAACTTAACAATAATTTCATAACCTCTTAATTCTCCAGACTGTTAGCAATAACTCTAAATTCTGGTCTGATCTTCAAATCTTCTTCATTCAAATAACTTCGTGTTATTTTTCAAATAATTACGTGAGAAGTTCCCAAATGAATTTTAAGCATCATAGACCAAAGAACCAAAATGACATGAAACACTGGAGATTTGCAATTAAGCGAATTTTTTTTTAACATCTTTATTGGAGTATAATTGCTTTACAATGGTGTGTTAGTTTCTGCTTTATAACAAAGTGAATCAGCTATACATATACATATAACCCCATAACTCCTCCCTCTGGCGTCTCCCTCACACCCTCCCTAACCCACCCCTCTGGGTGGTCACAAAGCACCCAGCTGATCTCCCTGTGCTATGTGGCTGCTTCCCACTAGCTATCTATTTTATATTTGGTAACATATATAAGTCCATGCCACTCTCTCACTTCGTCCCAGCTTACCCTTCCCCCTCCCCGTGTCCTCAAGTCGGTTCTCTACATCTGCAGTCTTTATTCCTCTCCTGCCCCTAGGTTCTTCATAACCTTTTGTTTTGTTTTTTTTTTTAGATTCCATATATATGTGTTAGCATACGGTATTTGTTTTTCTCTTTCTGACTTACTTCACTCTGTATGACAGTCTCTAGGTCCATCCACCTCACTACAAATAACTCAATTTCGTTTCGTTTTATGGCTGAGTAATATTCCATTGTATATATGTGCCACATCTTCTTTACCCATTCATCTGTCAATGGACACTTAGGTTGCTTCCATGTCCTGGCTATTGTAAATAGTTCTGTAATGAACACTGTGGTACATGACTCTTTTTGAACTATGGTTTTCTCAGGGTATATGCCCAGTAGTGGGATTGCTGGGTCATAGAGTAGTTCTATTTTTAGTTTTTTAAGGAACCTCCATACTGTTCTACATAGTGGCTGTATCATTGTACATTCCCACCAACAGTGCAAGAGGGTTCTCTTTTCTCCACACCCTCTACAGCATTTGTTGTTTGTATATTTTTTTTAATGATGGCCATTCTGGCTGGTGTGAGGTGATACCTCATTGTAGTTTTGATTTTCATTTCTCTAATGATTAGTGATGTTGAGCATCCTTTCATGTGTTTGTTGGCAATCTGTATATCTTCTTTGGAGAAATGTCTATTTAGGTCTTCTGCCCATCTGTGGATTGGGTTGTTTGTTTTTTTGTTATTGAGCTGCATGAGCTGCTTGTAAATTTTGGAGATTAATCCTTTGTCAGTTGCGTCATTTGCAAATATTTTCTCCTATTCTGAGGGTTGACTTTTCATCTTGTTTAAGTTTTCCTTTGCTGTGCAAAAGCTTGTAAGTGTCATTAGGTCCCATTTGTTTATTTTTGTTTTAATTTCCATTTCTCTAGGAGGTGGGTCAAAAAGGATCTTGCCTGATTTATGTCATAGAGTGTTCTGCCTATGTTTTCCTCTAAGAGTTTTATAGTGTCTGGCCTTACATTTAGGTCTTTAATCCATTTTGAGTTTATTTTTCTGTATGGTGTTAGGGAGTGTTCTAATTTCATTCTTTTACATGTAGCTGTCCAGTTTTCCCAGCACCACTTCTTGAAGAGGCTGTTTTCTCTCCATTGTATATTCATGCCTCCTTTATCAAAGATAAGTTGACCATATGTGTGTGGGTTTATCTCTGGGCTTTCTATCCTTTTCCATTGATCTATATTTCTGTTTTTGTGCCAGGACCATACTGTCTTGATTACTGTAGCTTTGTAGTATAGTCTGAAGTCCAGTAGCCTGATTCCTCCAGCTCCATTTTTCATTCTCAAGATTGCTTTGGCTATTTGGGGTCTTTTGTGTTTCCATACAAATTGTGAAATTTTTTGTTCTAGTTCTGTGAAAGTGCCATTGGTAGTTTGATAGGGATTGCATTGAATCTGTAGATTGCTTTGGATAGTATAGTCATTTTCACAATGTTGATTCTTCCAGTCCTAGAACATGGTATATCTCTCCACCTGTTCATGTCATCTTCAGTTTCCTTCATCAGTGTCTTATAGTTTTCTGCATAAAGGTCTTTTTGTCTCCTTAGGTAAGTTTAGTCTTGGGTATTTTATTCTTTTTGTTGCAATGGTAAATGGGAGTGTTTCCTTGATTTCTCTTTCAGATTTTGCATCATTAGTGTATAGGAATGCAAGAGATTTCTGTGCATTAATTTTGTATCCTGCTACTTTACCAAATTCATTGATTAGCTCTAGTAGTTTTCTGGTAGCATCTTTAGGATTCTCTATGTATAGTATCATGTCATCTGCAAACAGTGACAGTTTTAGTTCTTCTTTTCTGATTTGGATTACTTTTATTTCTTTTTCTTCTCTGATTACTGTGGCTAAAACTTCCAAAACTATGTCGAATAATAGTGGTGAGAGTGGACAACCTTGTCTTATTCCTCATCTTAGAGGAAATGGTTTCAGTTTTTCACCATTGAGAACAATGTTGGCTGTGGGTTTGTCACATATGGCTGTTATTATGTTGAGGTAAGTTCCCTCTATGCCTACTTTCTGGAGGGTTTTTATCATAAATTGGTGTTGAATTTTGTCAAAAGCTTTTTCTGCATCTATTGAGATGATCATATGGTTTTTCTCCTTCAGTTTGTTAATATGGTTTATCACATTGTTTGATTTGTGTATATTGAAGAATCCTTGCATTCCTGGGATAAGCCCCACTTGATCATGGTGTATGATCCTTTTAATGTGCTGTTGGATTCTGTTTGCTAGTATTTTGTTGAGGATTTTTGCATCTATGTTCATCAGTGATATTAGCCTGTAGTTTTCTTTCTTTGTGACATCTTTGTCTGGTTTTGATATCAGGGTGATGGTGGCCTCGTAGAATGAGTTTGGGAGTGTTCCTCTCTCTGCTATATTTTGGAAGAGTTTGAGAAGGATAGGTGTTAGCTCTTCTCTAAATGTTTGATAGAAATTGCTTGTGAAGCCATCTGATACTGGGCTTTTGTTTGTTGGAAGATTTGTAATCACAGTCTCCATTTCAGTGCTTGTGATTGGTCTGTTCATATTTTCTATTTCTTCCTGGTTCAGTCTTGGAGGTTGTGCATTTCTAAGAATTTGTCCATTTCTTCCAGGTTGTCCATTTTATTGGCATAGAGTTGCTTGTAGTAATCTCTCATGATCCTTTGTATTTTTGCAGTGTCGGTTGTTACTTCTCCTTTTTTATTTCTAATTCTATTGATTTGAATCTTCTCCCTTTTTTTCTTGATGAGTCTCACTCATGGTTTATCAATTTTGTTTATCTTCTGAAAGAACCAGCATTTAGTTTTACTGATCTTTGCTATTGTTTCCTTCATTTTTTTTTTTCATTTATTTCTGATCTGATCTTTATGATTTCTTTCCTTCTGCTAACTTTGTGGGTTTTTTTGTTCTTCTTTCTCTAATTGCTTTAGGTGTAAGGGTAGGTTGATTATTAGAGATGTTTCTTGTTTCCTGAGGTAGGATTGTATTGTTATAAACTTCCCTCTTAGAACTGCTTTTTCTGCATCCCATACCTTTTGGGCTGTCGTGTTTTCATTGTCATTTGTTTCCAGGTATTTTTTGATATCCTCTTTTATTTCTTCAGTGATCTCTTGGTTATTAAGTAGTGTACTGTTTAGCCTCCATGTGTTTGTATTTTTTACAAGTTTTTTCCTGTAGTTGATATCTAGTCTCATAATGTTGTGGTCAGAAAAGCTACTTGATATGATTTCAATTTTCTTAAATTTACCAAGGCTTGATTTGTGACCCAAGATATGATGTATCCTGGAGAATTTTCCATGAGCACTTGAGAAGAAAGTGTATTCTGTTGTTTTTGGATGGAATGTCCTATCAATATCAATTAAGTCCATCTTGTTTAATGTATCATTTAAAACTTGTGTTTCCTTATTTATTTTCATTTTGGATGATCTGTCCATTGGTGAAAGTGGGGAGTTAAAGTCCCCTACTATGATTGTGTTACTGTCAATTTCCCCTTTTATGGCTGTTAGCATTTGCCTTATGTATTGAGGTGCTCCTATGTTGGGTGCATAAATATTTACAATTGTTATATCTTCTTCTTGGACAGTTCCCTTGATCATTATTTAGTGTCCCTCTTTGTCTCTTGTAATAGTCTTTATTTAAAGTCTGTTTTGTCTGATATGAGAATTGCTACTCCAGCTTTCTTTTGATTTCCATTTGCATGGAATATCTTTTTCCATCCCTCACTTTCAGTCTGTATGTGTCCCTAGGTCTTAAGTGGGTCTCTTGTAGACAGCATATATGCAGTTCTTTTTTTGTATCCATTCTGCCAGTCTATGTCTTTTGGTTGTAGCATTTAATCCATTTACATTTAAGGTAATTATTGATATGTATGTTCCTATTGCCATTTTCTTAATTATTATGCGTTTGTTATTGTAGGTCTTTTCCTTCTCTTGTGTTTCCTGACTAGAGAAGTTCCTTTAGTATTTGTTGTAGAGCTGGTTTGGTGGTGCTGAATTCTCTTAGCTTTTGCTTGTCTGTAAAGTGTTTAATTTCTCCTTCAAATGTGAATGAGATCCTTGCTAGGTAGAGTAATCTTGGTTGTAGGTTTTTCCCTTTCATCCCTTTAAATATGTCCTGCCACTCCCTTCTGGCTTGCAGAGTTTCTGCTGAAAGATCAGCTGTTAACCTTATGGGGATTCCCTTGTATGTTATTTGTTGTTTTTCCCTTGCTGCTTTTAATATTTTTTCATTGTATTTAATTTTTGATAGTTTGATTAGTATGTGTCTTGGCGTGTTTCTCCTTGGATTTATCCTGTATGGGACTCTCTGCGCTTCCTGGACTTGATTGACAATTTCCTTTCCCATATTAGGGAAGTTTTCAACTATAATCTCTTCAAATATTTTCTCAGTCCCCTTCTTTTTCTCTTCTTCTTCTGGGACCCCTATAATTTGAATGTTGGTGAGTTTAATATTGTCCCAGAGGTCTGAAACTCTCCTCAATTCTTTTCATTCTTTTCTCTTTATTCTGCTCTGCAGTATTTATTTCCACTATTTTATCTTCCATGTCACTTATCCGTTTTTCTGCCTCAGTTATTCTGCTGTTGATTCCTTCTAGAGAATTTTTAATTTCATTTATTTTGTTTATCATCATTTTTTTTTTTTGCTCTATAGTGCTTCTAGGTCTTTGTTAAATGTTTCTTGTATTTTCTCCATTCTATTTCCAAGATTTTGGGTCATCTTTACTATCATTACTCTGAATTCTTTTTCAGGTAGACTGCCTATTTGTTCTTCATTTGTTTGGTCTGGTGGGTTTTAACCTTGCTCCTTCATCTGCTGTGTTTCTGTGACTTCTCATTTTGCTTAAGTTACTGTGTTTGGCATCTCCTTTCCACAGGCTGCAGGTTCATGGTTTCTGTTGTTTATGGTGTTTGCCCCCAGTGGCTAAGGTTGGTTCAGTGGGTTGTATAGGCTTCCTGGTAGAGGGGACTGGTGCCTGTGTTCCGTTGTGTGAGGCTGGATCTTGTCTCTCTTGTGGGCAGGACCACGTCTGGTGGTGTGTTTTGGGGTGTCTGTGACCTTATTTTGATTTTAAGCGGCCTCTCTGCTATTGGGTGGGTTTGTGTTCCTGCCTTTCTAGTTGTTTGGCATGGCATGTCCAGCACTGTAGCTTGCTTGTTGTTGAATGGAGCTGGGTCTTAGCATTGAGATGGAAATCTCTGGGAGAGCTTTCCCCATTTGAAATTACACGGAGCTGGGAGGTCTCTGGTGGATCAATGTCCTGAACTCGGCTCTCACATCTCAGAGGCAGAGGTCTGACACCCAGCCAGAGCACCAAGACCCTGTCAGCCACATGGCTCAGAAGAAAAGGGAGAAAAAGAGAAAGAAAGAAAAATAAAATAAAATAAACTTATTAAAATAAAAAAATAATTATTAAAAATAAAAAAATTAAAAAGTAAGAAAAAAAAGAAAGAAAGAAGAGAGAAACCAAACCACAAAAAAATCCACCAATGATAACAAGTGCTTAAAAGTATACTAAAAAACAAACAAACAAACAAACAAAAAAATGGACAGACAGAACCCTAGGACAAATGGTAAAAGCAAAGCTATTCAGACAAAATCACACAAAGGAGCATACACATACACACTCACAAAAAGAGAAAAAGGAAATATATATATATATGTATATTTTTTTAAAAAAAGGAGGAATAGAGCAACCAAATCAATAAACAAATCTACCAGTGATAACAAACTCTAAATACTAAAGTAAGATAAACATAAAACCAGGAAGAAATTAGGTGCAAAAAGCAAACCCCAAGTCTACAGTATCTGCCAAAGTCCACCACCTCAATTTTGGGATGATTTGTTGTCTATTCAGGTATTCCACAGATGCAGGGTCCATCAAGTTGATTGTGGAGATTTAATCCACTGCTCCTGAGGCTGCTGGGAGAGATTTCCCTTTCTCTTCTTTGTTCACACAGCTCCCAGGGTTCAGCTTTGGATTTGGACCCGCCTCTGCATGTAGGTGGCCTGAGGGCATCTATTCTCCGCCCAGACAGGACAGGGTTAATGGAGCAGCTGATTAGGGGGCTCTGGCTCACTCAGGCCGGGGGGAGGGAGGGGTACGGAGGAGGCGGGGCGAGCCTGCGGCGTCAGAGGCGTCATGACGTTGCAGCAGCCTGAGTCGCGCCGTGCGTTCTCCCGGGGAAGTTGTCCCTGGATCACAGGACCCTGGCAGTGGTGGGCTGCACAGGCTCCCGGGAGGGGCGGTGTGGAGAGTGACCTGTGCTCACACACAGGCTTCTTGGTGGCGGCAGCAGCAGCCTTAGCGTCCCATGCCCGTCTCTGGGGTCTGCGCTGAGCCGCGGCTCGCGCCCGTCTCTGGAGCTCATTTAGGCGGCACTCTGAATCCCCTCTCCTCGTGCACCAGGAAACAATGGTCTCTTGCCTCTTTGGCAGCTGCAGACCTTTTCCCGGACTCCCTCCTGGCTAGCTGTGGCGCACTAGCCCCTTCAGGCTGTGTTCACGCCGCCAACCCCAGTCCTCTCCCTGCGATCCGACCGAAGCCCGAGCCTCAGCTCCCAGCCCCGCCCACCCTGGCGGGTGAGCAGACAAGCCTCTCGGGCTGGTGAGCGCTGCTCAGCGCCGAGCCTCTGTGCGGAAATCTCTCCGCTTTGCCCTCCGCACCCCTGTGGCTGTGCTCTCCTCCGTGGCTCCGAAGCTTCCCCCCTCCGCCACCCACAGTCTCCACCCGCGAAGGAGCTCCTAGTGTGTGGACACCTTTCCTCCTTCACGGCTCCCTCCCACTGGTGCAGGTCCTGTCCCTATTCTTTTGTCTCTGTTATTTCTTTTTTCTTTTGCCCTACCCAGGTACGTGGGGAGTTTCTTGCCTTTTGGGAGGTCTGACGTCTTCTGCCAGCGTTCTCAGTAGGTGTTCTGTAGGAGTTATTCCACATGTAGTTGTATTTCTGATGTATTTGTGGGGAGGAATGTGATCTCCACATCTTACTCCTCCGCCATCTTGAAGGTCCCCACATAAATGGTTTTTTAAACGTTTACACTCAACTATCTGGCAAGTCTAAAATATAGTTATTTTTATCTTTATTATACATATGCAACAATAATATCATAATAATATATTACATATTATTATCTATTTATATTGACATTACATAACCATATAACATAATTATGTTAATATAGGATATAATTATTATGGTATATTATTGAATATTATTGTGTGTATTTTATATATAATACAAGTTTGCAATACAATTATTATATATGTGGTACAGAATATATTATTATTTTCAGTAAAATATATATTATTACTACTGATATTATTATATAGTATGTCATTCAGCAGCACATGGATATGAGAACCTCACCCTATACATTTTGCTTTTAACATGTGGAGGGATGTTTAGGCAATTATCTTTGCAAAGTGACACCAAGGTTGTACTTCACAGTGAGACCAGACCTCATGTTTCCATCAGGTTCTTGGGCACCTGAGGGTTTGAGTAATACATATTAATTCTTCTTTTTCATTGTAAGCTTCTTTAGGGCCAAGTCCTACTGTTCTTCAGATCCAAATGATGTGCAATCACAGTTTCTATTAGGTACATAACAAATGGGCAAGTTGGGCAAATAGCTGTTAGAATACTTCCTCTGGAGTTGAAAACAAAATCTAAAGATTGGGTGTTTTCTTCTTAAAGACGGCAGGTTTCCAGCCCTTCCCTGGTGGCCAAAGACAAATTTATCTTTGAAGTTAGTCACTGTCCTTGGTGCTGAGCACAGCTCACTCTATTGGTCCAGAGTCTAATGTCTAGCAAAAATATTTTACACATTTTCTAATAGAAAAGATTGTTCTTTGCAAGTTTCCTAAATGTGAAACCATGAGCTACTTACCTCACTGGGGTTAAACATTTGACTCAGTCTAACTATAATATAAAGTGTGCTTTGACTATTTTCTTCAATATTTTATTTAGAAAACATTCAAATATAAAGACAAAATTGAAAGAATTGTATAGGAAACATCCATATAACCACCTCCTACATTCTGGGCTTACTTTAACCTATGTTCACTTCATCCCATGACTATCCATCTATCAATCTACACTAATTTTTGTGTGATACAAAGTTGCTGGTGTTCGTTCACGTCATGCCTAAACACTTTAGTATGCATTTTATCAACTAGTGTCCCGTATTTCTTTTTCATTCTTTTTATTGGAGGACCTTGTTTCCTTTTTTTAAACAAATTATTTCCCCCATAATTTGACATTCTGCTATATATGTATGAAATAAAACCTCATCCAGTACCACTGTGGTTGACATGTGTTGCTTGGTAAGATTCTGTGGTTATGATTCCAGAAGAAGCAGGCTGTAGACATCCTGGATGCAGAGCATTGGGTGTGTTCTTCACCTTTTCGAGAGGGAGGTCTGTGACATTCCTTCTGGAGACTCTCCTCATCAAGTCTGTCCAGAGTGGTATCCTGGGCCTGCCAGGGGCCACAGCTCCCCTCTCTACCTGAATGGGGGGTAACATACCCCAGGGACCTTCTAGGAGAAGCATCCTGCCTTCTCCCTGCCCCTAACATGCCTGTCCCCACTGAGAAAGGGACGCGGAACAACAGTGTCCTCTGTTCTATGTTGAGTTCACACTTTTCTTTAGGTGTAACGGGTGCATTTCCTTGTGCATTCCCTCAGGCATGTGGCATTTGAAGTTTCTAATCACTGGTCTGATTTCTATATGGCCTCCCCAGAGTGTTTGCCTTTAAAGGGCTGTTTTGCTACTTTGAGATTACACAGTACAGTACAAATGAAAACCGTGTGCTTCCTTGTTGTCTACAATAGAAATCGGCCATCTGGTGACCCTCACTTTGGATGCTAGGAGGAGGCCCTTCTCCCAAGGACACTCTCTCTCTTCCAGATAGGACTTCCAGGTCCTTTCCAGATTTTATACAGAGGTCCATTGAGTTCAAAGCTTTCTCCAAGTTTTTCTAAAAGGGAATAAAATAGTTTAATAAAATTTATTTAAGTTTATTAAAATAGTTTAATAAAATTTATTAAGTTTATTCAAATAGTTTAATAAAATTCTAGGCAAATTCTTTTATGTATTTGCTTTGAACTACTTGTCTTTGTGGGATATCTTGAAAGAGTCTAAAGATGACCATTGACTTTGTATTTAAAAGATTACTTTGATAACAGCAATACTGTATAATACACATGAAGTGCTGAAATGGCCCAAACACTAAGTGCCTTATGTATACCACCCTACTCAATCCTTTCAGCCATATGAAGCGGGTACACTTATCATCAACATTTTACCACTGGGGAAACTGAGGCTAAGACAAGTGGAATAATTATTTTACCCAGGGTCACAGAGCCAGTGAAAGACCAATGTTGAACTGGGTTGTCTTGTTCCATTTGCTCGTAACACATTATGCTTCCCCTAAAACTAAGTCCTACAGAGGAGACTTTTCCTAAGATAAGAGCATCAAGGATATTATTATGTAGTGTATCATTTTATAATTTTTCAGCATACTGCACCAAACTTTTTTCTACCTAGCTTTAATGCAATAAAAATTTTGTCTCCATCATTGATGTGTGACCGATGACTTCTTTCTAGGCTTCACGATACCTTTCCTCTTTTGTCCACGTCTGGACAGACTGATAAGAAAGCCCACATTTACACCTCATCCTTTAGGCACTGGTGGGAAATGTAAACCTCCTGCACATGGGAACTCTTCCCCAGTCCCACCCTCCCAAACCACTTAAAGTGAAAGCTTCCTTTCTCTGTGCCTAACCCAGCCTGCACTGGTGGTGCCTGCCCAAATCTTTCTCCCAAATTCTCTTCATATACAGGGTATCCTAAGCCTCAACACCCAACCCAAGATTTGGGCAAAGGCTCCAACTGTTCTCTGTGGAATGACCACAAAACATTTAAAGGGTTTTGGTTTGGCCTAACTTTTATGTCATTATTAGTCCCATCATAATTTATAATTATACAAAAAGAATGAACTAAGGTAGATTAAGATAAGAGACATGGAATGCCACTATCCCAAGGTTGCTCTTTATTACAATTTTCTCCAAGCTGCTTTTTATGACTCTATTATTTCAAATTCTGGGTCTCTGTACATCCCTTGATCTCTTTATTATGTTTTCATCTGCTGATTGCTGCAGGGTCCCTGGCGTGGAGGCAGGAGTTACAGAGTAATCGCAGCCCACCTTGCCTCGCGTGGCTGCCCTCTGTCTCCAGAAGGCCAAAGCTCAGAAGCTGGTCCGTTTATCAGTGGAGAACACCTGCACATACCTTTATTCTAAAGGACTCTGTAATGGTCAGAAAGGAACATTAGTTTCTAAAACAAATAACAAGAAATATGTAGTGGATAATCTCTAATCTCATTAAATGCCTTTATCCCCAATATCCTTAGGTAGCACCTGCTTCTCTCCAAACTGAACCTCTCCCAGATCTGCAGCTTTGTATATCCAACTGCCTACTCTACATTTATGTTTGGATCTTGAAATGAAAGTTGTTGATTGTCCCCAGAACATCCAATTAGAGAAACCCCCACTTTGTAGCTGGGCACATGGACTCCCATCCGAGAACACATATCCCAGCCTCGCTTGCAGGTAGCTCTGGTCATGTGACTGCTACACATGACTCTACTCACGTGGGTAATGGGATTCAGGCAGACATGATGGTGCTTGTCCTCCACTTCTTTCCTTCCTACAACTCAGATAAAGGCTACAACACAGTGACAGAAGAAAATGACCTAAACTCTTGAAGGATGGCAGAGCATCAAAGAAGGAGGAACCTGGTCCCTGGACTACCTCATAGAGCACAGCTGCCCACCTTAGACGCCCAACCTACCCTCAGGACCACCTAGGCCACCTCTGGGCTGTTATTTGTGTCCAATAGGCAGAAGTAATCTAAACTTGTACCTCCTTTGAGATTCCATCTTGTTAATAATATTTACAACCACCTTGTGGCTCGAGCCAAACATTGGGAAGTTGTCTTTGCTTCATGACTCACATTTGGTCAAATTACGAATTGAATCCATGTCACCAACATCTCGTGCCTTCAGGCTTCAGTGACCTCCTACCTCTTATCCTCAAATCCATTCTCCACTTAGCAGTGGAGGAATCTTTCCAAAAAACCTAAATCCAATTGGCCTTCCCCTGATAAAACCCTCTGATAACTTTAAATGAATCCAAATGCCTTACCTTAGTTTATATTGGTGTGACTTTTTGATATGCTAGAATTGGGCAGAGAGGATTAATTATAGCTAGTTGGGTTATAAATCAGTGTCCAAATGACTAAGGATGATACATTTTAAAAATTAGTTTTTTTCTTTATCTTTTAAGTTTCAATTGTAGATTATACTATTAAAACTAACAAAATAAATCACAATCACTTTCTGATTATGATTGATTATTATGATTATGATTAATGTTAAACCAGCTGCTCAAGTCTTGACCTGATTAAACTTCCTTAAATGATTTATCATTTGCAAACTTATTTAATTGAATTTCCTTTAAAAAGTTAACGTGTTAGTAAAATTAATGGTCTATATTCACTTTAAATATTTCCAATAACTGGGCACATTTAAGACCACAGCTGTCCAAGAATTAACTGTCATGTACCTAATACTGGGTACAGCAAATTCTGGCCCATGGGCCATACCCATCCTGCTGCCTGTGTTTGTAAACAAAATTGTGTTGGAATACTAGCACACCCATTTATTTACGTATTATCTTTGGAGGCTTTTGAGGTCCAGTGGCAGAGATGAGTAGTTGCAACAGAAACCATACAACCCACAAAGTGTCAAATATTTACTATCTGGTCCTTTACAGAAAAAAATTTGCCAACCCTTGACCTAAGATACTAAAACCATATACACAGCAAATCTCAAATGGTCCTAAATATTCTTATACTTTTCACAAACTATATCAAATTCTTTTAACACCATTCAACTTAAAATGACAAGTTGAACGTTTTGACACATATTAATCTTTTCTTAACATTTTATTCTAAAAATTTTAAATATACAGGAAATTTAAAGAATTGTACAGTGTTCATCACCCTGGTTCTACATTTAGTATCTTGCTATATTTGTTTTATCCTATTACCAGCCATCTATCTATCCTTTCACATGTCTATCACTTCATCTCTCTCTTTTTTCTTTTTTGATGCATTTCAAAGTTACAGATTAGTAAATTTTAGCACTAAACACTTCAGTATGTATATCTTTAATTAGAGTTCAAAACTTTTTAATGGTTCTTCTTCTTTTTTTATTTTAATTTGCCCACTAGAATGCACAAATATTAAATATACCATTTAAAGAGATATGACAAATGTGCCCATGTTAATTTGGAGGGGGTGATTTTTTAATTTTTATTTTTTTATAGATTTGAAATTAGTCATATTCACTCTTTCGGTGCAGAGTCTCACAATATGTGTCAAATACATAAAACTGTGTAAATACCGTCAGAGTAAAGATCAGAGAAGTTCCATCACCCCAAGTTTCCCTCCTGTTGCTCCTTTGCATCCACTCTCCCCCAGCCTTTGGTAGTCACTGAGCTTCCTTCAGTGATTCTCTTTACTGTCGGATCTCCATGTGCATAGCTTTGTCTCTTTCAGAATGTCAGAGATAAAATACGTATTCCATGGTGATCACCATCTAGAGAGGTAGTTCTGAGCACTGGTGAGGTGCACAGTCTAGCATTTGAATTCCTCACCTCAGATCCCAGCTCTGCTCTTATTCATTATATTATTATATAATTATCTATTATATACAAATATATATTATATTATATATATAGGAGAGAGAGAGAGCTGAAAACAAACAGAAAAAATAGGAAAACATAAAACCAAAAAAGAAGTAGCTGTGAATCAATAACATGAATATTGGGGATTGGTTTGGGAGGCACGTGACTGTGTTTTTAAAAAACTTCAAAGTCACGGCTCCCCTAAGGGAATTTTAAATTTGGGGACTAATGGAATTTCAAACCCTTGCTGTATTCCTCATTCTTCATTTCCATTTGGTTATAAGACATCTTCAGGGAAGTAATGACCAGCTGTATCCAGCACTCACTGGTGAGACAACGCTGCTGTGATTTCAGACGCTGTTAACTGAGCATTATTTGGAGGTAGATTGTCCCTGGCTGCCTACTGAGGCTAACGCACGGTGCAGCTGAACACATGAGCAGATGTGGCGCCATTGTTTCAAGGGTGCCATGTTGGGGAGGGAAGGATAGAATCCACTCACTATTTGAATTGTGAGAGTAATTACAAGCCCCCATTCTAGAAAAAGACTGATCCAAAGACTCAACAGGGCCTTCCATTTTTAAGCACAACAGCAGTTCAGGAAAGAATTCAGACACCCCAGGAGGGGCGGCGGGCATCAAAGGAAGGCAGAACCCTGGCTATGGAATCGCCAGATCTCAAAACTAAATCAGGCTATAAAAGTTTTGCTTTACAAACTAAAAGGAAAAGCCATAATAAAATTATCATAGGCATTATGCCTATTACCAATAGGCCTATTACCAAACTATTCTTATTGGGAAAATCTTCACAGTGAAATGGAAAATTGTAGGCTTGTGTTAATCTCAATATGTCACACAAGCATTTATGATAATGAAAAACTTTATGAGTCTATTTTAACGTATTTTACCTATGTATCAATTATCTCTAAATTTAAACATGAACCCCAAACATATACCGTTGGGCAGCAGAAAGCTGACAATTTTCAGATTAAAATAAACACTTAGAATAAGAGCTAGGTATTGACCTGGGTAAGCTTGGATCATCCTAAGTGTGAAGGTATTTGTGGCCTCCCCCAGATTTCCCATTTTTCTCTGTCCTTGAGCATGCAACAGAATGAAAGAAGAGCAAAGTTTTTTGTATCAAATCGCAAGAGTTAGAGCAGTGGGCAGGGTTTGTATGTTAATAACATTAACAGCATTAAAGTGTTAGCCGGAATTGTTCATTTTCTTCTTTAAATTCATGACCGTCTGGTCCAGTGGTAATCATGAGATACAAATAAGAGAAGACCACATTTTTCTTTGAGAATTTAGGGGTCAGAATTCACCAGGCTTCCCTCCTCCCCTGTGTCACCTGGTTATTTTGCCCCCTTGCTTGCCAAAGCAGTTACCATGCTGGGGTTTATTTAGGCGGGGTCTGTGCTGCCCTCCTTCTCTGCTCTCTGAGCTGCATCGAGGCAGATGGGGCCCCATCTCCACCTCATCCCCAGCACAGTGTTCAGTACCCAAGAGATTCTTCGTTGAACTGATGAGTAGGAACAAACCACTTACTCTGCAGTACAATGCTTGTGGCCAGCACAGACAAAGAATTTTAAAAGTTTAATCACAGCAACAGAAGGAGTGAAAATTGAGAAGATATTGGATCACCATGAACGTCTGAGTACATTTGGAGTTCCCCCGGGTCCGGGAAGAGGTAGCCTATGCTTTGTGGATGTGAAGAAATCACTAGGTCAGCACCTAATGGAGAGTCATTATTTCTTCAGGGCTTTGGAATCAGGTTCTCGCTGCCCTTGGCAATCCCCTCACCTGCCCAGACACATCCCGAGGCCAGCTGGGACATGGGACAGGCTGGGGAGGCACAAAAGTGGGCTGTCCCCAGGTGCTGCTCTCAAGTGCAATTCTAGTGCCAAGGAAACAGTGGGCTGCTTGGTCCTAAGATAAGTCATTATAATGAGGAACTGGGTTTTCCATGGAGATCAGGGAGCAGTGTGGCAAAGGCTGCCTGCTCTGAACCACTTGCCCAAGGGCTTGCCAATGACATGACAGCAGAGGGCAAAGGGCAGAGTCACCAATCCCACCTGGCTGGAGCAGGAGGGGCAGGGGTTGGAGATTTTGGAGAGGGGAGGGTTGGGGGAGCAGCAACTGGTGTTTTCTGCCCGAGCCCACCAATTGTAAGCTACAAAATCCGGCTGCTGCCCCATTCTACCGGCTCAGAAGACCCAAGACGTGCAGTATGCTGTTCACATAACTAGGAAACAGCCATCACTCCTCACTGTCAGTCCATCTAGGAGAGCGGTCACATCGCTCACATGACGCTCACTCTGGTCCACTCACTCCCCGCGCAGGGAGACTTTTAGGTCACACGTCCGGTCTCATGGAAAACAGTGCTAGGTGCTGAGATGAGGTTGCATGCGTTGGTAAATGGGTCATGTGCGATTCGAACGACGAAACCCTCCTAACAGCTCAGCAGAGAGAAGCAGTGGTCAGAGACCCTACCTTCAAGGGGGTGACGTTTACGAAAACGATCTGAAATGTTGCATATCATCTTTGCTGGATCTCACCGAAAATGCACATCTGACCGGTTGTCCCTGAATCAGCAGGTCCGTGTTTGCTGTTTCAGTCCGGAAGTTTGTGGACTCTTAGATACATTTCCCTTCACCTTTTGTGTAACGAGCAGGATTTCTGAGGATATGATATTATGTCCTCTCACAGTGACCACAGCAAAGCCCTGTCCTTTCCTGTTTCTGCAGCTGCAGGGGCTTTGTGCTTGTTCTGCCCTCTTGCTCAGGTGAATCCCCCAGACCTTAACACAGTTGCTTCTTCTCAGAACTCAGGGCCCATTGCTTATGTCACCTACTTCGACAGACCTTCCTTGTCTCTCTAAATAAAATAGCCCTCAACCACTCTCGCCATCCAGTTACTCTGTTAGATTTTCTTCGGAGCACTTGCTCCTTGCTAAGAATATTTACTTCTTTTTTCCCTATATTCCCTTACAGAAAAGCTGCCCATGGGAAGGCAGCAATGCCCTGCTTACTGCTGAGTCCTTCATGGGGACACAGGAAGGGATATTTAGCGTATTTAGGAAGATGGGGAAGGAGAAGTTTGCCTTCCACCTCCTCGTGCCCCTGGAGAAACTTCCAGGATGAAGGGATGTGAACACTTCCCTGAGACCCGCCCCCTCCTAAAGCATCCTCCCTGCTCTCGCGTGTAGGGCTGCCTATTCCCCCTCATTTCTGGAAAAAAGTCTAGTTTCAGGGACACGGATGACATAAGGAAGGTTGATTTCATTACAAGCAACACAAACACAGCTGGTTTTGAGGTTCTCAGGAAAGTTTCTGATAGATTTTGGACCCCTCCACTCCCACCCAGACCCTTTGCAGAGTGCTTTACCCTTACTAGGTGACCTATTAACTGAAATAAAATGAAAAGGAAATCTATGGAGCTTGTCAGGGTGGCCTCTCATTTTGTTTTACTCCTAATCTAAAACCTTTTTAAAAAAATGGAAAAAATTCAAATGATGTCAATCACAAAATATCTCTTCCTGGAGTGAGGAATCCATGGGAAAACACAGAAAAGTGGTTCTTTGCTGAGATTGCCCTTAATTCTGAGGATGGACCATCAGGAAAGGGAGCCAGCAAACCCTGCGAAGACTGACTCCCGTTTTCTACTAGTTCTCCAAGAGGTAACTATTAGCAACATTAGTAAAATTAAACAGATGTGCTGTCGCCGAGGGATTGTTTGTTTTCATTCCCTCGAAAGATAATGGAATTGATCTAAGATTCTTGGGAGTAGCAGGCAACTTCAACAAAACCCATAGGTGCTCCACGGCCGTATCAGTGAACCCTCCTTATTGGTACTTCCATTCATGTCTTATTCTTTGCAGCCTCATAAAGAAACATTTGCTGTCCGTGTTGGCAAACCTAAAACAGCAAGAGGAAATGATTTTACTTCTCTGCACTGAGTTGACCAGTTCCTCAGCTGGGCAAAGACCACTCTTGCTTGATGGTTGAGGTAGCAACTCACCCTCTGAGTGGAATAACCCACAGGCCAGGACTTACCTTCTGCCACTGACTTTTTGTGTTTGGCTTATAAATTATGTATTGCTTAAACTTCATATTCACCCATGGAGAACCATAAATTATTCCTACTCCTTTTCCCATACTCTATTCTCCTTGCTAGTGTTTTCTCTTACTGTAATTACCCTTAGCTATAAAAAATGGATATATTGTTTTCCAAAATGAAAATTAAAGAAGAAAGCAACATTGGAATAAAAAGCAGTGTCTTTTTTTTTTAAAGAAAGGAATGCCAAGGAGAAGAGAAAAATTAAACCAAACTTGTTAGCAGAGTTTATACAATAGATTACGTCATATTTTAAAGAAGATCCTTTTCTAAAAATGAAATCACTTGGCCAGGACCATTTTGCCAAATATGCAGAAAATGTACCCAATGGGATTGCCAACATAATATTGTAATGGGTATTTCTGGAATGCAGTCTAGTGTTGTTATAAAAATAGGACATTGTGTTTAAAACAAGACTGTCTAATTGTGGGCACAAACAAAAAACACCTCCCAAAACAATAGGAAGAGGATCAAAGACTGTGGTTTTCCCCACTATTGGGAAGGGCAGGGACCAGTCAAATTTTTCCCTATAAAATTCCCATGGATTTGCATTCTCTCCAACTTAACAACTAGAGGCCACCTCAGGAACATGTCAGGAAAGTGTATGCATATTGTAGGAGTCTGTTCTCCAATGAGCAGACTGTGCAGAGGGGAAATGAGTGTGCTATTTATTTCAGAATAATTTGTAACCAGAATTACAGCAGATGAGAAATTTAATATTTTTGGCTAAGCACATTATCTGCATCTCAGATGGTGGGACCTGCTTGATCTCTAAGGCTGGTCCAGCTGTTCCACACAAGATGCTATGGCTGCAGGATTTGGGGGAATCTCCTTTAGGGAAGATGGCAGACTTTAGAGCATACCCATGCCTTTCAGAGTCCTTTGAGCCTCCAAGCAAAATTTAATCAATGGATGCGTTGACATGTCAGCATAATTCTAACATTTTAACACAGCTACGAGCAATTTGGAAGAACATATGGTGAGCAGAAAAAGAACCCAAGAATGCCTCTGCAGAATGACATCAAGAGTGAAAATGAATATAAACGCAGAAAAAAAAAACTGAAAGAAAACTCATCAGGAATGTGAAAACATTAATCATTGTTATGTCTAGATCATCAAATTACAGTCAATTTCTGTGCTATTTTAATCCTGTCAACAATGAGCTTACATTAATTTATCACAAAAAGAAAATGAAAACCAAGCTACAGTGTTCGTTTTCAAATATTATAAGGTTTTTTCCAGTCTTTTCTGCATCCATCACAGGAATCCATTTTAATTTTAAAGAGTTAGTAGCTGGCCAGGTGAGCTGGGCTCTCAAGGGTGGTTAAGAGGAAAGGTGTGAAATGGCCAAGAGGAGAGATTTATGTGGCACGGTGGTGCCCTCTGGTGATTCTGGTGTTTAGTTCATCTGTACACTTTTCGTTCATTCACTCACTCGTTCAGTCAGTCACTCATTCAACAAAAAGCTATTGACTGCTTACCTGTGCTGCCAACACTGTATAGTACTGACACAAACAGACAGACTTGCCCTCTCTCTCCACGGATCCAGTGGAAGGAGAGAGTCAACACCATTGAACATGCGTCCTAAGAACACCTGACAGGGCTAGCAAAATTGTTAGGGAAAAATCAGAACATACACAATGTAATTTCTGACACAATGCAGCTTTCAGTCTGAGAGGAGGGCTATGCTTAGTCTGAAAGAAACCACTAATAAATATACATAAAGTAGAGCACAAGGAATTTATACAGAAGAATGAGAAAAAAGTAAAAAGAAAGAAGTGATCAGTGTAGGATGAAGTCAGTTGAGCAAAACTTCTTGGAGGAAGGACGCTGCTCCCTCAAAGGAAATAAACATGACATGAGATGATGCTTTAGGAGAGTATGTTCATGGGAGAGTAGAGGTCTTAGAGACAGGGCTGAACAGTGCTGCTCTCTGGAAGGGGGCCACTGGATTATGCCAGCTGCATTTTGCTCACACCAGCATGTCTGTGGAAACCCAAGTCACTCTTGTCAGTGCCCTGTCTAGATCCCCCTGCCACTCCTGCTGGATGACGACGTCACCATCATGTTCAACTTCCATCTGCAGGACCAGTGGCTGTAAAGGTCAGGAATGTCTCAGGGAATTCCCAGTTCCCTGGCTCCTCCTGTTTTGTCTCCTGTTTGAATCTCCTTGGCTCTTACTAGATTGGTTGTACAAAAAAAAGAAAAAAAAGGTTTCATGTATTTCTACAACAGTGCAGGATCCCTGGGAGCAACGGCTGTCACCTCCAGGATGACCCACACTCTCAAAGTGAAGCGTCACAAAACAGATAAGGGCACAACATATTTTGACAGCAAGTCCACACGCAGAAATTCTGGAAAAACTAACCACGGACACTTGTTAGACTTGCTGGGTGACTGTAAGCTCATCTAAAAGGAAATGAAACAAGAAGAAAAAAAAAAACCTCTAGGACATTGAAGAAGAGAAACAAGCCTGGGTCTAAGATCGGGGGGTGGAGGAACTTGGCTTGCAGAGTGGGGCCCTGTCGAAGGGGGAACCCGCAGGTGCCTCATCTCCGAAGCAGGTGGGACCCAGACCCACCTCCATCCCCCCCACACGATAGTGGAGGTTACCAGAAGGACACAAGCTTTGCCTTCTTAGAAACATTTATGTCTCAGTAAATGATCTCCTATGAAAAACATACATTACTTCACTATCATGGCATCTATACTAATTCTGCTGCTACATTTGACAGCTGATCTGTCCTCATACTATGACTCAGATGGAAGAGGGTTTTCCCAAAACATGTCAAAATCTGATATTTAAATTTGTATAGCTATCTGCATCCGGGTTATCTCAAAAAGAATCTTCACCAAAGCCCAGAGGCTCTACTAGAGGCTAGTAATGAACACATACTTAAGAATCTCTGGGCAACCAGGAGTTATGTGCCGCTGGGCATAGGAATTGGCCCATAAAGTGCTATAAATGGGACCAGCAGTCCTAACCGCTAGGGTGCCTGGAAGCTGTCTGAGAAGAACAAGCAGGAAGCCAATAAATTTTGAGAGAGCAAGGGATTATCATATTGGATTTTATGCCTAAAATCTCCTCCAAGTGCGGCCATGTCAGTTATCCAGAAACTGACTTGCAATCAGCAATCTTGGAGGGAAGTTGGAGAGAAAGATGTATTAAAAAGAGGGCAGGTGTGGCGTCTACCAAGCTTCTTCCTTCCTTAGCAGGTCTTGAGTGAATACTGCTTTCTAGAAGTCAATTTCCTCATGCTTAATATATGAAAGAGCTGAGCTAGATAACCCAGCTGTAGCATCCTCCGATTGTGAGAATTTTATGTAAAAGGATATTTGTGTATGCATCTCTTTACAGCATTTCTTTTCCAGCAGAATTCATTATAATAACATCATCAGTGTACTGGTAACAGACAACGGAGAACATGAAGGGGGAAAAGAACTTAATTCTATCTATTTACTTGTCTTGTTCTGTGCATGCATCCCTTTAACTGTCTTTTTTTCCTTCTGAATAAAGCAACTAACAAATATCAGTGATGTAGTTTGTTTCTACCTAACAAATTTCTCTGTGAATCTTGTAAAGTTTATCTAGAAATTGATTTGGGGCAGAGTGTGAGCAGCACAAGCAAATGCTGACATTTCCTTCAAATTGAATTTCTCAACCAAAACAAAACTCAGATCACCTCGGAGGAGCTTGAGAATGGACCACTTGCAGGTTCCTGAATTCAATGGATTTTTTACCAACCTACCCATCAAAGCCATATTGGCACCTAATCAAAACAAATGGTTTCTAATTAGAGTAGAAAGTATGTGGTGTATACATTGTAATATTTTACATTTTCCAGCAGGCTCCCTCTAGGAAACAAAGGAAGAATAATGTAACGTATTTTATAGCTTTCTTAGGCAGTAGACCATTGCTTTTGGCTGGTAGATATAGAATTCCTTATTGATGACCCAAGACCACACTCTGAATCCCTGAATAATAGCTTTAAAATAAACTCCAAGCGCAAATCTATGCTTTCTGTTCTTAATTCACAGATTAAATATTGCTCATGGGCATGGTTACTTCATTGTCACTGCTGTCTTCTTTTCAAATAACGTGGCCAGTGTCCAGTTTTTTCAAGTCATTATGGGTGAATCTCATTTACCCAACAAACCATTTACTGAGAACCTACTATGTGTAGGGCAGTGTACTGTGTGCAAAATACAAAATAAAGAAACACTCCTGACTATAACTAGCTCACAGCGCTGGGGAAGAAGCATTTCAGCGAACAACGTGATTTCAACCTCAGGAAGCCTAAAGAACAGCATGGCTATTTCTCATGTGGGGGAACTTCAGGGGAGCAGAAGCTTGGAAATGACGGGCAGAGTTCAGATTTACAAACGTCTGGTTTGATGGGCTTGTAAATCACATAGATGGAAGATGAATTAAAAATGTGGGTTTGGATCTTGGGAAGGAGGGAAGGGCTGGAGAGAGGAAGTCTAGTATGTGGCCAATGTCAAAATGGGCCCTGATGCCCAGGAGGAGGGAGCTGGGGAAAGAAGACCTGTCCCCTGATGCCTGTCTGGTGGTTTTACACTGTCCTGCACCTGCCAGGGCAGCCTAAGCCGGCTCCACAGCACAACTACACAAAAGTCTTAACGTCCACTGGAAAGTAAATGTGTGTGTCTGTGCGTGCACGTGTGTTGAGGTGAAACAAGGAGACAGGCAGGAGAAAGATGGAGTCATTTCTCCTAGTTTTAGTTTAAAAGCCCAGAATGGACCATTTAACTACAGCCGCCATTTTTTCATCTGATGAACAAGTACAGATTTTAGAGTAATTCACCCTCTTTTTCTCCACAACAACACAGACACTAGGAATAGACAATCACTGATTGATGTCTTATTAACTTTAGATATTTGTGCTCAAAGTCAGTTCAGTTATTTGTGAAAATACTTTGTTTTATGTCTTTCCCAGTATTAACTGTCATGTTTTTATAAAATTAAAATTAACTTTGTAAAAACTCAGTTAAAATGTATCCCAAATTGAAATTTAAAAGACAATGTAGAGAAGAGGTGGTTATCAAACTAGTACTTGGAAAAAATATGTATTTTATATTCTAATCAATTCAAAAGAATAAAAAAACATTGAATGAAAAAGTAGTGAATAAAATACAGCAGGGAGGTAAAATAGATTATTTAATACATTTTTTATCTTGACATTCAGAATCATTCAGTTCAATAAAGTTTTAAGATTGAAGATTTGGTACACATACTGTAATAAAAAATCCACCCAGTCTCCACCCAAATTTTTGTGTTTTACATATTTCGTTCCTTTAATTACTTGCTTACTTGAGAAATGACTCGGGAACCCTACCAAGACACCCAACCTAGAATGTGTGTCCAGTGTGGTGTTTAGAGTTTCATTTTGAATCTGCTCCATTGCACAAGAGGGAGGATGAATGAACCTCACACTGCAAGTCCCTCCACCACAGCCAAAATGGCTTTGGCTGGAAAAGGCGAGAGCAGGTTCCATCAGACGCCCACCCAGTGAAAAGACCACGTCAGAGAAGCATCCCAGGACTAGCTTTGAGCATTGCTGTTTCCTGTGAAACCTCTAAGGTTAGCTTCCTTGGGGACTCACCAAAGATAAGCAGATGAAGTGCTTTGCCCATTATTATCTGTATAGGAGTCCAAAGATAGAAGAGCAGAAACTAAATAGTATATGTTTACCTTGAAAGAGTCACTTGTTGTCCTTCCTGGCAATAGTAAGACATCAGCCATCATGCTCTCTGGTAACAATTTACTGAACATCCCAGAAGGACCTTGCTAAACTTTTCTATTTTACCTTTGTCTATTCTCGGATGCAGGATCATCTAAGGAGGGTTTCTAGTGAAATACAGTGATCCAAGAGGAAAAATACTGGGTTGGAGAAATTTAGGTCTTGTTTCAGATTTACCATTTATTAATTGTGCTCTCGGCTGAGTTACTTGACTCTCTACTCTTTACATTCCTCGTGGACAGAGAAGGAATGAAAATGTCCCCCTCACTCCATCCACATGGGTGCTGTAGAGATAACATGAGGTTTACATTGAAAAATAAAACTGTGCTATAAATGAAACTGCCCATACTTCATTTGTCTCAATGCAGAGCTCATCACATTCTTGTAAGTTAGGTAGTGACATGCTTGAGATTTAAAACATGGGATCCGTTTAGAATCCTTAGGAGAAATCTGCGTTGAGAGACCTCTTGTGAAAATGGTGGCACTTCATCCAACTTTTATTACTTTAGGCCACCTATGTGTCTCTGAAATTACTTTCGGTGATTCTAGTGATTTGTTGGTGAGGAAGGTAAATGGTGGGCAATTTTCAGTGACCGCAGTCTATCATCAAATGCAATTTCTGTTAATTCAGGCTGACCATGGGAGGTAACACAAATTTGTGCTGATTTTTTCAAGGGCATATTTTGAGGGACTGGAAACTTCAGCCTGAGTTGTGCTACACTAACTGAAGAGTGTATGTGTTTGTAAGTTCATATTTAACAGCAGTCTACAAAATAAATTTTCAAAGAACTGAGTATGGAGGACTATTTCAGTATCACATAATTTAGGAGACCTGTTCCTCCAGGTGGGAAGCAGAGGTATCTCTAGGGTCTCTATTTGCCCTCTTTCTCCTCCAAGGAGCAGGAAGAGGGTTTAATTATTTAGTGGTGAGCTAATTCTTGGTAGCAACCACTTTGAGTAAAGTGAGGGCTTTTGTAGTTGCTTCCATTGCTTTGCAGGTCAGAGCACAATCAACTGATGCCTGAGGAAGGAAACTGATTTTTAAGCAAATCACATGACCGTTTTTTCATTTGAAATGGTTGAACAATAATGCCAAGAAGAGAACTCTGGCCAAGAAAGGGCAAAAATAGGGAACAAACTGCAACAGCAGAAGGAAAACTTCAACTTCATCGCCAAAACTGTGCTCTTCTTATCCAAATGAATATAAAATACAAATACGTAAAGGTGACATTTCTAGCCATAAGTGCATGACTGTTTGCTTTGCTATCCTCTTTACTTTTAGTATTTCTTAACTTAAAAGGAGAGATAGTGAGAAGGCAAAGATGAAGAAAACCAAGACGAAGAAGATAAAGGAGAAGAGAGATCGTGACAACCATTGGCACAAAGGTCAGGTGCAAATCACAGCAGTAATATGCAATGAAGACCAGACATGTCCTGCTCACCCAAGGTCAACTACAGAAGGCTTTCAGAAATACAGATTCCTGGATCACAACATAGATACCTTGGACCAAAATTTCCAAGGAGGAAAAGTGAAGGAATCTGTGTTTTTGAAAAGGAGGTTCTTAATCTTAGCAGAATTTTAAAATGACCTCATTGACCCCACCAAGATGTCCCCAGCCTATACCTTGGGGAGCTACTGCACACCTTGCACTAGCCCTGTCCCCACCAGCCTGGTCATGCTAGTCTCTCAAGAGCCACCTTCCAACAAAGAGGGTGTCCCAGACAGAGACCAACTCCACCACCAACTGGAGGCATTGCCCTGCATGGTCCTCGAACTCTCCACATCTCAGTGGTTTTATCTCTAAAAAGTGGGGATGATGCCTGTATGACAGGGATTGGGAGAGGGGCTGATGAACTGAATGTGAGTTGTTCTACCCAAAACCAGAAGAAAGCACCAACATAAACCATAACATGTGTGGACTGGCTATGTATCTGAGCTGTGTTAGTTTCTATGAGCTCTCTCTAAATAAACATTTGTTTTCCTTTGTTCTTGGGTTAAGACAATTCCCCACTTTTCTTGCTTTGCCTTTTTCAGCCAATGTGCCAAAGCCTCTTTGTTTCACAAAACGTCTTCCTGTATTACCCAGTCCTTTTCCTTCTGAACATCGAAGACCACCAAACAAAACAAAATGCGTTTTGATCTTAGTTCATCGAGTTTCTTTACCTCGGTAGCCCTGCTGTCATGTTGCTTATTCCATTCTAGAAGATATGCCAGGCCAAGTTTCTAAGAGTCTGTGATCAGATGCTTTAAAATGAGGACATTTTAAGATGCTGGGTCAGGAAAAACTCAGTGAGGTTTGCAGTCCTTCTACTTTCCTTCAGCTGACATTCCTGTGTCGATGCCAATATGGAAATTCACTTGTTTTCCAGGCTTTCTTTCTTCATATCTCATTAGGATTCTACAATGTTGCAAAATAAAACCACTGCAAGGACAGTCAGATCTGTGACCAATGCAAAACTCTAAAATCCCACATTATTCTGACTTATTTGCTTTCTTTCCATTAAATCACCAAACCAAGACTATCAAATTTATTGTACATGGCAAAAGACATGACAGGTAGATGCCCAAGACACTTTTACAATCCTTTTGGGAGAAAATCTGAAAATCTGTCAATCTTAGATTTCTGTACACTTTGGATTTCTAAAGTATAATTGCAAATTATACTTTTGTTTTTGCCAAACTTTCAAGCTTGACGTAATTGGAGCGTCTAGATTTCTCCAGTTTTCTCCTCTAAAAACAACTCAGCCATCTAGGTTTGCTTCACTGGAGTTAAACTTATAAACCGCAATTTATAGTTTCCTGTGATGGCCTGGACAAGCAAAGTTCTAATTTATAGCTAACAAAAAAGGTCCCAAAGTATCTGTCTTCCTGAGGATTTTAACTTAATTTTGTCCTTTTATAAAACTATCTGACCTTAGATAATATTACAGATGAGTCACAGTCATATGACAGGCAAAAGAAAAAGTTTTGGATATAGGGTCCTGCTTAGAATTTGATCTCAAAAAATCCCCTGTTGGTGTGTTCAACATCATAAAGACAGCAGGGTACCATCAGAAATGTTTGTATCAAAAAGTGAACACCAGCATCAACATCTAAGTTGGGTGACAGTTACTCTCAGAGGCTTCCAAAACTCAGCTGAAATCTCCCTAATTCAAAATAAATAAACAAGCAGCCTTTTATCTTTATCCTCTGTTTTTGTGAGTTTAATTCTCTCTCTTCCCCTCCCTATAAAAAAAAATCTCAGCAGAGCAGCTTCCCTTCCCTGATTCCCATCAATTTCTCAGCACTTAAAAATCTGATCAGCGCCCACAGCAGACCACAACGACCGACCACAAACTGTGACACTTACAGAATGCCTGCTGTGCATGGGGCACTCCTTGGGGCATTTGGGTATCACTGATCTCAGCCACCCACAGTAGCAAGTGCCAACACCCTCTTTAAAAGTTTGGATCCAAAATATTAAGAAATTTTACTAAAGGCAGCTCAGGGGTCATTCCTTGTCTCATGTTCAAATGTTACAAAACAATGAAATTGTTGGGGAAGATGAACGTGGTTTTACTGACTAAATCTCAGAAGACCAGCATTTGGAAACCCCTGGTCAAAACTGGGAGACAAAGAAAATATGCCTTGACCTTGCAGAGATCATAAGGTGGAAAATGTGATTTTTTTTCTTTGACATTTCTTTTTTGAAAAGACTTTACTTTTTTAGAGCAGTTTTAGGTTCACAGCAAAATTGAGTAGAAGACACAGAATTTTCCCACATACCTACTGCCTCCACACACGCAGAGCCTCCCCAACTATCAACAAATACCCACAAGAGGCATTTGTTACAATTGGTGTACCTACATCAACACCTCAAAATCACTCAAAGTCCATAGTTTACATCGTCGTTCCTCTTGGTGCTGTGCATTCTATGGGTTTGGACAAATGTATAATGGCATGTATCTACCATTATGGTATCATACAGAGTATTTTCATGCTCTGAAAATCCTCCATGTTCCACCTATTCATCGGTCCCCACCCCTCTTAACACATGGCAACCACGGATCTTTTTTTTGCCTCCATAGTTTTGCCTTCTCCAGAATGTCATGGGTTTGAAATCATATGTAGCTTTTCATATTGTCTTCTTTCACCTAAGAAGATGCATTTAAGGTTCTTCCTTGTCTTTTTATGGTTTGAGAGCTCATTTCTTTTTAGCACCAGATAATATTCCATTGTCTGGATGTACCACAGTTTATTTACCCATTCACCTACTGAAGAACATCTTGGTTGTTTTGCAATTATATATAAAACGTTCTATAAGCATCTGTTTACAGGTTTTGTGTGGATATAAGTTTTCAATTTATCTGAGTAAATACCAAGGAGCACGATTGCTGGATCATAAGGGAAGAGTATGATTAGCTTTGTAAGACACCACTAAACTGTCTTCCAACGTGGCTGTACCATTCAGCATTCCCACTAGCAATGAATGAGAGTTCTTGTTGCTTCACATCTTCTCCAGTATTTGGTGTTGTCAGTGTTCCTGATTTTGGTCATCCTAATAGGTGTATAGTGATATCTCATTGCTTTAATTTGTATTTCCCTTATAAATCATCATTTTATATGCTTATTTGCCATCTGTATAATCTTCTTCAATGAGGTATCTGTTAAGGTCTTTGGCCCAAGTTTTAATTGGGTTGTTTGTTTTCTTACTGTTGAGGTTTAAGGGTTCTTTGTATATTTTGGATTAGAATATTTTATCAGATGTATCTTTTGCAAATACTTTCTCCCAATCTTTGGTTTGTCTTCTTCTCTTTCTCTTGATATTGTCTTTTGTAGAGTGGAAGTTTTTAATTTTAATGAAGTCCAGCTTATCAATTCTTTCTTTCATGGATTGTGCCTTTGGTGTTGCATCTAAAAAGTCATCACTATACCCAAGGTCATCTAGGTTTTCTCCTATGTTATCTTCTAAGAGTTTTATAGTTTTACCTTTTACGTTTAGGTCTGTGATCCATGTTGCATCTAAAAAGTCATCACTATACCAAAGGTCATCTTGGTTTTCTCCTATGTTATCTTCTAAGAGTTTTATAGTTTTGCCTTTTACATTTAGGTCTGTGATCCATGTTGAATTAATAATTGTGAAGGGTGTAAAGTCTGTGTCTAAAACCATTTGTTTGCTTGTGGATGTGCAGTTGTTCCAGCACCATTTGTTGAAAAGACTATCTTTGCTTCATTGTACTGCTTTTGCTCCTTTGTCAAAGATCAGTTGACTATATTTACGTGCATCTATATCTGGATTCTGTTCTGTTCATATATTTATCTGTCTATTCTTACACCACTCTCTTGATTATTGTAGCTTTGTAGTAAGTCTTGAAGTCAAGTAGTGTCAGTTCTCGATTTTGTTCTTCTCCTTCAATTTTGTGTTGGCTATTCTGGATCTTTTGCCTCCCCATATAAATTTTAGGATCAGTTTTTCAATATCCATAAAGTAACTTGCTAGGCTTTTGATTGGGATTGCATTAAATCTATAGATCAAGTTGGAAAGAACTGACATCTTGATAATATTGAGTCTTCCTATCCATGAACATAGAGTATCCCTCCATTTACTTGTTCCTCCCCTCTCATCAGAGTTTTGTAGTTTTCCTCATATATGTCTTGTAGATGTTTTGTCAGATTTATACCTAAGTATTTCATCTTGGGGGGTGCTGATGAAAAGTGTATTGTGTTTTAATTTTCAAATCCTACTTGTTTGTTACTAGTGTGTAGGAAAGTGATTGAGAAAGTAATCTTATCTCACTGCACTGCCTGTTACCATCCACTGGCTTCCCACTGCAGCAACAACAGAATATAGGTGCATTTCCCAGGTTTGTAATGCTCTACATCAGTGGTTCTCAAACAGGGGATTTTCCCCCAGGAAACATTTGACAATATCTGGTTGTCACACCTGGGATCTAGCGGGTAGAGACCACGGATGTTACTATTGATAAATGTCCTACAGTGCACAAGACAGTTTTTCTATAATAGCTTATTAGTTCTAGGAGGTTTTCTTATTTTGTTTTTTGTTTGTTTTTGTTGATGATATTTCTTTTTCACTAAAACAAACTCTTCTCACTATGGAGTAGCATTAAATAAATTGTGGCATAGCCTAAGTGGAAAATAGTACAGCCATTAAAAATCCATGTTGGTAATGTGTATTCATTGACTTGGGCAGTATGTATACGAGTCAGGTTAAGACATTTGTCTGCTGTGGGGACAGACAGCCCTTGTGTCTCAGTGACTCAGCACACGCAAAGCTTATTTTATGCTCATACCAAAGCTGGTGCAGGTTAGAAGGCATCTCATCCTGGCTCTCCCACAAGTAATTAGGAAGCTTCTGATGTAGAAATGAGCTCAGCACGTTCTACACATGGGAGAATTGAGGAAAATGGCTACAATGGTGAATAATGCAAGGTTGGTAGAAGACCCAGCTTGTGTAGAGCAGACTTTTCACTATCAGCACTACTGACATTTAGGCACAGAAAATTTGTTGTTGCAGGGGCTGTCCTGTGTACTGTTTAGTAGTATCCCTGGACTCTTCTAGCATACACGGCTGAAAGCGTGTGTTTGAGGACTGCTGGTGTAGAGCACTGAAAGCCTGGGAAAAGCATTTATATTTTGTTGTCACTGCAGTGGGAACCAGTAGATGGTAATAGGCAATATCATCCATCTATACTTTAACAATATTATTCTAGGCAGGAGCAAAACCAGTAAAGCCATTGAGGAAGCTGCTTCTATTTTCCAGTCAAAAGATGATGGTTGCTTTGCCCAGGATGGTAGCAAGGCAGGTAAGTGGTGTTATTGGTCAGCTTTGAGAGCTGTGAGTTGGTAGAAGCTACAAAGTTTGTTGTTGGGTTGAACACTTCATGTGAGGGAGAGAGGGACACCAATGAACAGGAACCAATAATCACGATATTTGCCAGTGGCTTCCAAACATTTATTTTTGGAATTGGATTGAGTTGGTTTATAAGAAATGTCTAAGGAGTTTGTTAAAATTATAAATTCTTGAGGCTCACACCTGGAAATTCTGATGTATTAAAACTGGCAAGTGGCCCAGGAAGCTATTTTAAACATAATTCTTCAGTGATTCTGAAAGGAAGTTAGTTTTGCAACTGCCAGCATGCTCATGTGGGTTGATGTGGAACTGCAGCCACTGGTGGATCAATATTGTGTGTTACTCTATTTACAGTAAGAGCCCAGAATGGTAACTGGTTATTTCTGAGATATGGGCCTATAGAGTGCTTTTTTACTTCGTTTTTCAAATTTGTCTTTATTTCAGGTTAGTAATGAACACCTGCCATTTCATAATCAGGAAAAAATGTGTCACATCATAACATGGCTAGAGCCTACAAAGGAACTTATAGAGCCTACAATGTCATAAATAAAATGTGGTTTGGCATTCTTCCACATCTAGGCTCAGTGTAGACTACACAAAATGGCAGTTTGATACAGGGGGTTATATTAAAGAAATTCAGCATGTTTCCTGGAATTTATATGCTGAGAAGTTTTTATATTACTCTAAAATATATGAAAGAAGACCCTTAATTGATGTTTATTTATTCCTGAGGGAAAATATTTGCCACTGAAAAAGTATCATCAAATCTCACTTTTCTGGGTCTCATGGAGAAGTTGGTAGAGAGTTTTCACTCTAGGGTTGTGGTGTAGCATGACAGTTCTATTTGTTCTCTCACAGAATCATTAGGATATAAAATTCTGAGTCCTTCAGTATTTTGCTGTATGAAAGGAGAAAAGGAGATGTGAAATACATAGCTTGCCTACCTGACCTGATCAACACCTCTGGTGTTACTTCCACCCAAGATGAAGCCCATTTGGTACATAAATCATGCTCCACCACCTTCTCTGCATGACTTCCGCCATTTTTCTTCCACAGAGTGGAGTGCAGTGCAACCCCATTAGCAGTTAGAAAATTCATTCCATAGTGCTGAATTCTCCAGCTTTGGGATTTACCCAAAGTGCCATGGAATCATATCTGAATTTATGCTACTAAATTATTAAAATGTATGGAAAAATTCCAGTCTCTTATTCTTTATACTTCATCTTCCTTTACTAGAAACACCAGCTAGTACCAAAACTTATTTTTCAGAGCAATGTTAATTATAACACAAGTTGAAATGTTTCAAGTTTCTATTATTTCATAGGACAAGAAGCTCATTCATTACCTCTAGGATGTTTTTTACAACTTTTACCATCTATTAGTTTGTTGGGACCCTTTTTGAGGGTGACTATTGTGATAATATTTTTCCATCAAGTCACAAATATAATTGGAGATTAAGGAAAAGAGGAGAAGAAAATCACCTGTAACTCACCTTTCAGAGATGACCACTGTTAAAGATTTGGGAAGATGCATTTCTAAATTTATTTTGTGAATATTTATACATTTATATAGTTTGCATGGGGAAATACTATATATAATGTGTTGTTATCTGCTTTTTTCACTTTTATTATATACTCATTTTTCATATAATGCATGATAGATATTATTTACATCTATATCTATATAGATATAAATATCAGTTAATTTTTAGCACACAAAAAATATTAAATACCAATTAATAAAATGTAAGATTAATAGAAGCAAAGAGTAGAAAGATGATTGCCAGAGGCTGAAGAGGGTTAGAAATGGGGAGATTCTGGTTGAGGGATAAAGTTTCAATTATACAAGATAAATAATTTCTAGAGACCTACTCTACAGCATAGTGTCTATAGCTAACAATGCTTTATAGTATATCTAAAATTTGCTGAGAAGGTAGATCATATGTTAAGTGTTCTTAGCACACAAACAATAATAATAATGCAGGTGGTGGGAAGGAACTTTGGGGGGTGACAGATTGTTTAAGGCCTTGATAGTGACGGTGGTTTCACGGGTGTAGACTTATCCCCAAACTCATCTAGTTGCGTACATTAAATATGTACACCATTTTACACATCAATCACACCTCAATAAAGTGGTTAAATTTTTTATGGAAAAAAATAAATACAGTTTCAACAACAAACTAGTATGCAAGCATCAGCAACTCAAGGTTAAAGGTTACATAAAAACCACTGTAAGAAGGAGAGCTTCCTACAAACAAATTACTCTCTTTTATGATGACAAAGACACTGGATAATTACAAATCTGATGGGAAGTCCTTTACCCTTTAACTTCACTATTGTTCTTAAGCTGGTAAATGTTTTCCAGCCTTACTCTTTGTGACAGGCAGAACGACGGCCTTCAAAGTTGTCAATGCCCTAATCCCCAAACCTATTAGTATATTATCTTACCTGGCAAAGGGAGTTTGCAGATGTGAATTAGATTGGGAACCTTGAGATGAGCGGTTATCCTTGATTATGTGGGTGGATCCAATGTAATCACATGGGTCCTTAGAAGTAGAGACTCTTCCTCAGCTGTGGTTAGAGAGAGATGTGCTGATCTAAAAAGGGTCAGGAAGAGATGCGACATAGATGACAGAAGGACTTGACCTGCCATTGCTGGCTTTGAGGATGGAGGAAGGGACCTAAGAGCCAAGGAATGCAGGTGGTCTCTATAAGCTAGAAAAGGCGAGCAAGTAAATTCTCCCTTACAGAAAGTGTTCGGAAAGGAGCACAGCCTAGCCCATACCATGATTTTTGTCCAGTGAGATCTTTGTCAGACTTCTAACTTAAAGAATTGAAGGATAATAAATTTGTATTGTTTAGGCCAACTAAGTTTGTGGTACTTTGTTACAGCACAGGAGAAAATGAATCATACTGATCAATGAAACAATAGCAATAACCAGCTAAGAGCATTTTACTATCAAGGCTTTGAGTCAAGAGTTTATCAATATTTCTCAATATTTTAAGGACTAGTATACTAACATGTGTATTCCTTCTGTTAAAAAAAACAGCTAAGTTTTAAAATGTGAATTTATCATTTTTAATTCTATAGCATGAAGTGCTTTTGGCCCCCTGTGCTCTGAGGTTTAGAAATAAAAGATCTTTACCTATCAGAAAAATATTTAGTTGTCTCTCTTCATCTTGGCTGGCAGTTCTAGAAGCAGCTGAGCTTCTGATTTCTACCATCATCAACACCCGCCTGGAGGTGACAACACTCCAGAAACAGCCTGGCAGACAGTGGAGCAAAAAAGACAGGAGGTAGCACATTGCATCTTAGGAACTTGGTCCCCACAGTGTAGGTGGGAACAAGAGCAGAAAGAATCCTGGTGGCAAGGGATGCTGAAGATTATAATGGACTTCATCTGCTCCGACTCTGGAGTGTCAAAAAGTTGGACAGTAGTCGGGGGAAAAACAGAAGTTATGAAGAAATACTGAAAAAAATAGGACTTTTGAAAAAGAAAGACTGCAAAAAAATAGAACATTTAAAAATAAACACTGCAAGGAAGTAATGAAATGGGAACATCATTCTAAAAATTCAGAGAAAGAGCATATCTCTGAAAAAAATTAGTACCATAAACCATTGATCGGTGAGGAGTATACTCACCAATATCCAAATTGACCTGTCCTTTGTCAAAAGGAGCAGAAAGGTTTTAGGAACAAACAGGCTGAGATGAAAAGGCAGCCAGAGAAGTGACAAAGAAAGAGCTGCGGGTAGGCTGAAACTCAATAGCACTGAGGATGGGCAAGAGAAGCAGCATGAAGCAAAGCTTGCCACAGAACGTTACATTAGTGAGAGTGGGTCAGACTTGGTAAACTATCCTATATGAATAGGAACAGGAAAAGGAAATTTATGTAACGATGGAGAAAGGGACAGAGATGGAAGACACAGAAAGCTTATCCAAGCCGAGAATTGTAGACTGTTTTCATAGAAGAAAGCAGAACAAGTACAACAGAAACCAGGAGCATAGACACAATTGAAAAATACTTTACTGGGTTGAATAAATATGTTTTTACAGAGATGGAAAGGACTTATCATCTGACACAAGCCTCCCCTTCATGGCTTTTCTCATCAACAATCTGTGCTTCATTCTGTGTTAATCTTCCTCATAGTGAGTGTATTGAGTACAACTTCTAAAAGTGTTAAATGCATAGGAAAAACTAAAACTCTACACCACTCAAAACTGGGTTTTCTATTGTTATGAGCTTCCAAGTAATTTTTGATATATTTTTCTACATTTTTCCAATTTTCTAAGGTGCCATGTATTATTCATAATCAGAAAAGCTGATATGATGTTTAACTTAAAATATACTAGTCTGGAAATACCATTCAATTATGTTTAAAAATGGGTACAGAAAAAGGCTGGAATTCTTTAATATTTCTCCCTTCAAATTTTCTACATTTATTAAATTTCCATAAATTTTCTATAAGAATCATGTATAATTTTTACAAAGTAAAAAAAGGAAACCTCATTCTAAAGCATATCTGGCTTCTTGGAATGGAAGAGAATATAGCAGAGGAGTCCACATGCCAAGATCTAGTATCACGTAACACGTGATATCTAGTATCTAGTAGCATGTCAAAGGCATCTACGTGTTCACCGCAAGTGACCCATGATGTGCGCATAAGCAAAGATCTTCTGATTGTGGTGTAAAATTTCCAGGTAACAACTTTTTAAATCATGGCCAAATTCTTTTCAAAATGGTATTGTGGCTTTTGGGCCCATCTCAAAACCTTCATGTCCGTCATAACACAACTGCACGGGTATTTCAATACATAGCATTTCCAGAACCTAATATTTCTCACAGCAGATTAAAAAAACACATGAACCAGCACCTTAAAACAACTCTTATGCAAATTATCAGTCTTAGAGGGTATTGGAGTCTGCTAAGAATTCCTGAAGTGGTTTGCTTGAGGAGATCAGTCTTATTTCACAGAATATTTAATGTTGTGTGTTACTCTTACAGAATTTTAACAAGCAACAGCATTTATCAATATTATTATAGATAGTTAACAGATATTGAAATGTTTACCATGGGCCCACAAGTTTTCTAAGCATTTTAAATGTGTGAGCTTATTTAATCCCCACAAAAAATCATAAGGTAGATGTTAATATTACCTCCATTGTACAAATGAAGAAGCTGATGGAGAAAGAGGTTAAGTGACTTTCTTATGTTTTCTGCAACTCCATAGTGATGGGGGAATCAGATATAGCCAATCTGATTTGAGTGTTCACCTCTATGATAGACTGCTTTTATCAGTCAAGGTTCTCCAGAGGAACAGAACCAACAGATTATCTATATCCATATCTATATCTTTACTTATAGATCTATCATTTATCTCAATACCTATTCATCCATCCATTATCTACCTACCTATCTATCTATCTATCTATTTATACCTCAGTCACCTACACTCTGCACTCTTCATTCAACTACAGTAAATACTTAGAATTTCAGAAAATGCCATGCTACTTATTCACCTCATGCATGTGTTATTTTAATAGAATTTTTGCAAGGAAAAAACTCCGTCACCCAGGCCCTTCTGGGGTCCTGCAGTATCTCAAAGTTGGCCAGTCCACTGCCGTCACTGGCCTCCATGGTAACTGTAGAGTCTTAAAACAGAGGCACTACACTTCTCCTCCGGCCATCGCAAATGACCTGCCATTTCTATACCCACCCGCATCACACAGAAGGCTTAGCAAAGATTTGTTAAGGATGTCAGCTAGAGGGAAACTGCATGTATCTTATGAAGGACTGCTGATCAACTTTCCCACATGTGGCAAGCATTCTAGAAGTTCTATGATTGCCCCCCGACGTAACTGCCATCTGCAGTAGTGAAGAGTTGCCCTGCCAAGACCAGTTCATCCCTGCTCTGTGTCTTTCATTTTCAGTGCTGCCAACACAACACTAACATCACTCATTTTCCTACTTCTTGAGTTTTGAATAGGGCATGAAACTTTTTCTTATCAGTTCCAGAACCTGGAAATTTTTTGTGATGCAACTCAAGAACTCCTTCATGTTTCAAAGGAAGGGAAGTGGTTCCTTTGGCTTCTGCTTCAAACCTTCCAGTGAAGCTCTCAGAAGCCCTTTGAGGGAGACTCCAATCAACCTGAGCTTTTCTCCAGGGTGCCCGTCTGCTTCCTCAGTCACTGAAATGTGAACTATGAACAACCAGGGAGACGGACCCCTGCAACTTGCATACTCAGGACAAAGGCAGCTTTAAACCTTCCTTCCTTTACTGTTAGGACTTTAGGACTTTTTTCTGCCTAAGGCAGTTGGGATTCAGCCCTGCATCTGGAATAGCTAGATGGGGAAAGTTACTGTCAGTGCTTAAGGGAGATTTGTGCTTCTCTTTAAAACCTCATTTTCCTCTTTGGTTTAAAAATAGAGTGGAACCTCATAAAGCTAGCCTTATTTCAGGATTCCATGGAGGCTACTAAATTGTCAATTGTCAAGCCTAGTTTGCATGCTGCAAAGATGGTACAGTTATGTTGGTTTTTATTTATTTCAGAGTTGCACATTCTGGTTTTTCAAGTTCCACTTTGATTATAGGATATTCCAATTAGATATGAATATTTTTTGAGGATTAAAACGCACATGGGGTTATTTCTTGAAGCACTGTAAGTTAAATCTACACCATAATTCCTAAAGAAATAGCCCAAGGGCACTCCAGTTAAAGTTCTGATAACCCCACTATTAACCTTAAAATTCAGATCTGTGCAGATAATAATCTGAGTTGTCAGTCATAGAGAATATAATACATAGTTGAATGATTGTCAAATTGACCCCAGATATCTGCATGAACAGTGTGCACCTGAGTGGGAGATATGCAAACCGAAAGGAATTATCAAGACTTTTTCAGGCAGAAAAATTGTTAGAAATAAATCAGTTCCTACTGGATAGTTGCAGAAGCTCAGTGATTTTTTTTTTTTTTTGACAATGACCATATAGAAAGTCCAAAGGGAAAAGGTCAGAAGGCTTTAGAAATGTGCACATTAATTTTTTGAGGCATATTAATATCATAGTCTTGAGGAAAGTGAGCAAATTGGGATGTTCACTCCGCTGTGTCACTTCTGCCATGTTTCAGAGGGGAATTTCATGCATTGGAGGAACAGCCTGGAGAAGAGAAGAGCCTGGCTTTGGAAGGGCACACCCACTGGCCTCAAGGAGCTTAGGGTGACTAGAGCCACAGGCTCCATTGTGGGCTGTAGGTTAAAACAGCCCCTCCTTATCATCCAGAGATGAGAGCAACACGAGGACTTATTTCTAAACCTTAGTATCTCTAAAAGGAGCTGCTCAGCAACTTGAATTTGCCAAACTTGGTAAAACCAAAACACTGAAGCAGCTAAGGCTGTTTGTCCTTTCCTTTAATAGAGAGAAGAAAGTGGATTCTGCTTGCTGCCATAGTTTAGTTACTCAGTTAACTTAGTTATTTTAGGGAATGATTCTACAGGTCAACATTCCAAAAATTAAGTTGTTAAAAACAATCCCAATGTGAGTGCCAAATGTTTGGTTCAACTGGTACAATGAACCAAAAGTTTCCCATGTTTTGTGTGTATCTATATATTTATATTTAGTCAATTGTTAACTGATTCAAATACTGATAAATACCTATGTTTCTATGCTTAACATATAATTTATATGTTTTACAACTGCTTGGCACAGTATTCCTTATCTGATAAAGTTGAGATATGTGTACCTGTGTGTTGGGTGTATGCATATTGTTATGGTTGTCTGCTTGAACAGAGAAATATTACAGGTGGGCAAACGGATTTTCACTGTTAATTACAACATCCAGCCCATGTCCCTCCATAGGGCCATCTTTGGTTGATCATGTAGCTCTTGACTGGCATCCTTTAAGTATGGATTTTGAAGACCTAATACTTCCTATGGTCCTTTGCTCTTCCCATACCTACCAGGCACTATTCATCCATCCATCCATTCATTCATTCATTCATTTCACCATTGCAAACAGTAAATCTTTACTGAGTACTCACTGGGCCTCTGCAGTACTCTGGATAGAAAATATTTTGTAAACAAAACACTTTCCATTCTCATGGCACTCAAACCTTTTATGTTTTTCTTCCATTCCAAGTCCTTTGGTCATCTCAAAGTAATAATAATGACAATACAACCTCTTATTTTTTTCCCTTCTACTTACCTTTGGCTTTACAGAACAATGGAATCCAACTTCACGCTTGGCATTATTATCACAACTTTTAACACCAGTTTTATTGTTCAGTGAGTTTGTGTCTTAAAGCCGAAGCACTAAAATTTACTCCCAACAATAATTCAACTGTTCAGTCCTTAAAATTATACCACACAAATAACCATTATAGTGCGGTGCTTGTTAACATGTAAATATTCTTTTAGAAAAAGGTGATATTTTTTCTATTATTGTATCACTTAATTTTTCTTATAGACTTGGGAAGAATAATCGAATACAAGCTGACAATTGTGTAACATTTACAATGCAGCACATTTCCTGCAAAAATGCTCTTTTTACAAAGATTCAGTTTTGGTGCAGATTCTGTAATGTCCCCTTGAAGACACAACAGCCCAGGCAAATGGGTGACAGAATAGGGAGAAAGTGGCATTCAATTTTCCTGAATTATGTTCTTATTTTTCATTTAAATTTATTTAAATGAAGGGCCTGGCTCCCCTTCAAAGCATGTATTTCTCCTGATGACTTTTATTAGCAGTAAAATGGATCCCAGAGGCCAAGGAGTTGGAGATTTACAACCTTCTGGAAGTCTCATTTGCTTTTCCACCTACCACTCTGACATTGTTGAATACTGGTCTTGGCAGGAAGGCAGAGGTGGTCAGTAGCAGCTCGACAGCTTGATGGCTGTCCCATCACACATTGCCCAGGGATGGCAGAGTTGGAGGAAGGGCCCTCATCAGCAAGGAAGAACACATCGATCAAGCTCACTTCTACGATTGCACGAGACTTGAGCGATGCACCATATTCTGGTCAATATATGCTTGATGACAATGGCCGTGGCAGCTAAGAGAAGGCAGTGCGGGAAAGCTCTGCAGAGCTCTCGTTACCAACAGCATCAAATGGAAGAACGTTGTCCTTGGGGCTTTTTCCCTCGCTAATTTATAATACAAAGTTGTATTGGATTTTATTTTTCTACAGTAACTCTACCAACCTTCACATCTTGGTTTTGCTTAATAGAGGCCAACCCTCAAAATGACCTGGGCCAAATCTAATCAGGAAGGTAAAGCTACAAAGAGAAGCTACTAACCCAGGGTCTTTCAAATTTACACAGAACTTAGTATGTCAACTAAAACGTGTTTCTCTGCCTCTCTCTATCAGCCCTGAGAATATTTTCAGAAATATGCAGCATTATTTCGCTAGAAATAAGTACAGGTGTTTAAAAGATTTTTTAAAGCATGATGTAATGCC
The DNA here is from genome assembly GCF_965194825.1 of Balaenoptera physalus. Classification (NCBI taxonomy): domain Eukaryota; kingdom Metazoa; phylum Chordata; class Mammalia; order Artiodactyla; family Balaenopteridae; genus Balaenoptera; species Balaenoptera physalus. Next base: position 171,963,142 of record NC_138890.1, read on the forward strand.
CTGGGTGCTCACAAACTTATTGCTGATGGAAATGTAAGTTGATGTAATGATTCTAGAAGATAATTTGGCCTCTGGAGGCAAAATCCTTTAAACAGATTTCGTAGAACTTGATCCTGAAATTTTATTCTCAAGAAGGCATTAGAGCTGTAATTATTTTTCTTTTCCTTTGCATATTGTAAGTTTTCAGTGTCTTGGGACATTATTTCCCCCCTTTCTGTAGGGGATAAAGGAATGCCTTTATTTATGCCCTTGAAAACCAAAGGTCACCATACCTGCTGTTGAAAGAAATCTCAGAAAAAGGAGAGGGCAAAAATGTTCCTTTTTCCTACAGCTAGAGAACAGCCAACACTGCTCTGTGAACATGCCAACACAAATGCTGGTTTCTATAAAGCAGGGAAATGAGACCTCCTAGTGCATCCTCAGTTCTCATACTCTCGTCCAGTGTGAAGCCTTTGCTAAAATATGTCACCTCATCCTGTTTCTGTTATGAAAACTGCCCTTGAAAGTGTTTTGTGAACCTAGGGGTAGGACAGGAATAAAGACTCAGACGTAGAGAATGGACTTGAGGACACGGGGAGGGGGAAGGGTAAGCTGGGACGAAGTGACAGAGGGGCAATGACATATATACACAACCGAATGTAAAATAGATAGCTAGGGGGAAGCAGCCGCATAGCACAGGGAGATCAGCTCGGTGCTTTGTGACCACCGAGAGGGGTGGGATAGGGAGGGTGGGAGGGAGACGCAAGAGGGAGGAGAAATGGGGATATATGTATAAATATAGCTGATTCACTTTGTTATACAGCAGAAACTAACACAACAATGTAAAGAAATACTCCAATAAAGATGTTAAAAAAAAAAAAGGCAGTGTTTTGTGAGACAGGGTCACAAAAGCTTTGACGTTATTGTTACATCCTGTGAAATATGACCTACAACCCGGAAGCCTGCAGCTCTTGTCTTACTTAAATATATCCTGATAATAAAACATAGGTTGGCATATCTTTTTTTTTGAAAGGCTCAGATACTTGTGAGTTGTCACCGTTAGGCCACAAAAGAGGCCCATTCTCACATCTCCCCTTTCCCACACTGCTGGCAGTGAAATCAACCCACAACTCTGTTGGATTCTACAATTAAATGGAAAGTTTCAGAGTCTTTTTAAAACTGATATTAACAGGGCTTCCCTGGTGGCGCAGTGGTTGAGAATCTGCCTGCCAATGCAGGGGACACGGGTTCGAGCCCTGGTCTGGGAAGATCCCACATGCCGCGGAGCAACTGGGCCCGTGTGCCGCAACTACTGAGCCTGCGCGTCTGGAGCCTGTGCTCCACAACAAGAGAGGCCGCGATAGTGAGAGGCCCGCGCACCGCGATGAAGAGTGGCCCCCGCTTGCCACAACTGGAGAAAGCCCTCACACAGAAACAAAGACCCAACACAGCCAAAAATAAATAAATAAATTTATTAAAAAAAAAACTGATATTAACATTATTCTAGGAGAATAATTAGAAAGGTGGATGAAAAGAAAAGATATGTGTCTAAGAATGCTCATTGAGCGTTACAGATACTGGCTAAGAAAATCGGCACCTCTCTGACGGCCACGGGAGAGGGATTTGACCACCTGAGCATATCAGTCATCTCATTACGCAGATAAGGCAATTGTGTCACGTCTCCCAGATCATTGGAAACGTGTTATGTGCCAAAGAAAAAAATAAAGCAGGACACTGAACTCGAATCATAGGGTCAAATAATTTAAAAATCTACTTAAGCATTGTGGTTGGCACTGAGTGGCAGAATTATGGGTGATTTCGGTCGTTTTTTCTTTCTATTCCTCTGAATTTTCCACTTTTTTATTGAGGTAACATGGGTTTATAACGTTATATAAGTTTCATGTGTACAGCGTTGTATTTCTAATTCTGTACACATTGTAGCACCCTCACCACCAAACAATTTAGTTCCTATCCATCACCATACAGTCGGTCTCCTTTACTCATTTCACTCTCCCCTGCTCCTTCCCCTTCTGGTAACCACTACTCTGTTCTCTGTATCTACGTGTTTGCTTTTGTTTGGTTTGGTTTTTTTCATTTATTTTGGTTTGTTTGTTGTTTATATTCCACATAGGAGTGAAATCATACAGTATTTGTCTTTCTCCCTTTGATTTATTTCACAAAGCATACTACCCTCGGGGTTCATCCATGTGGTCCCAAATGGCAAGAGTTCATCTTTTTATAGTTGAGTAGTATTCCATTATGTATATATATATGCCATATCTTCTTTACCCATTTATTTACCATTAGGCACTTAGGTTGTTTCCATATCTTGGTTCTTTTACATAATGCCATGATGATCATAGGGGTGCATGTGAATTTTTCACTTTTTCTACAGTGAACATGGTATATTTATCATTAGAAAAAAAATTACTGGTATATCATGAGAAAACCCCCAAAATATTCATAAGCATCCCAATACTTCTGTGTAATGTACCAAATCTCTACTTGGTTTTAACTCTATCCCTGTATTTCAAAAAATATCAGTCTAAATAAAAAGTTGATTTATTTGTATTGACACTGTGATTTCTATAATACTCCATAATACTCTATCTTCCTCCAAAGTGAACCATTCATGAGAAACTGGACTTTTATCTGTCAGTTTTTTTTTCTTGTCAATATTTAAGAAATCTATACTGCTTAAAATAAATGTTATTTTTCAAAATGCTCTTTCTTTCATTGTTGAAATAATCAGATTATAAACATATCTAGTGAAGACTGAAAAACTATATAGAATTTACGGACCAAATTGTGAGCCCTATGAAATCTAAAATCAGTGCATAAGTCCTAATTTTTGAGAGAACTGAGCAAAACACAGAAACCACACTGAATTTCTGCAGCAGTGTATGAGCACTACCCAGCACTCTGTGTAGTATGCTATCCCAAACATAGCTTCCTTAGGAAGAGATGAAGTTGTCCACATGTGGGGTCATAGCATAGCACCAGGAATTGATTTACTGCTTCTATTAACGTTTATCCATTCCCTTACCTTCCATTCTGGTGCAGGTGGCATTCTCCCAGAGATTAGGTTCACTTCCCAAAGCTATAACCTCATGATCCTCTCTCAGTGTTCTGCCCATAGACCTCAGAGCAGGTGAGGCCAGGGTTCTCTGGAAGTAGTCTCCACGTTCATTGGCAGCATTTTGATGTTCGGGTTTTCCTTGCTGACTGTCCTGGATGAATATTTCATAGAGACCTCCTTCATGCAAATTAAGGCAGCTCTTTCATCAGAGATGCCTGGTTTTAATGTCACCAACCCTGAAGGGTGTACACTCTGAAGTTCCTTCCCCAGACTTGTCCTTGACAGGAGGGTGAGGATGGGGGGTTCCAGAAGCAGCAGGAATAGAGCAAGAAAAGTGATAGAAAAGGCACATGTGGGCAGCAAATCACAAAAAAACTGAGGTAGGAAATGCAGAGTGGGGCTTGTCATCCTAGACTTAGGACCAGGGCCACTGGACCTCAGCATGGAGACTTTCCCTTAAATATCAAAAAACATTTACAAAACTAAGGCTGTCATTATGAGTAAAACTCATATTCTCATTTGCAAATGGTTGTAAAAATATACAAAACAGAGGCAGATTTTTAACAATTTAACTCTCCTTGCAGGTGGTAAAGGAACATCGAAGCAGAAATATTGTATCAGTAGTTTCACAAATGTATAAACATTAAATATGAAGGAGTTTACAGGCAACGGTGTTGACACTGCTAGAAGACCAATTCTTTTAAAAAATAAGGTTTGTGGGGAAGTTAATCTTGGCTAAGGGCTATGAAAAAATCTATAATTTTAGCTCAGAAACCAAGATACAATAAAAGTGCCTATTGATTTTTTTTCCCTATGGTTTTCACAATTTACAGATCCATTGCCTTTCATATCACCGATTAGCTGAAAATTAATGGTGAGAACAAGAGAATGACTAAGCAAGCTTGTTCCTGGTGTAGTCACATCAGTCTGGGTGCTGTGAGTCAGCCAAAGTTCATGAGGACTTGGCTGTGCCCAGGTGGGCCACCAGGATCAGGCATGGACCCAGGAGGACATTAGATATCCACAAAGGAAGAAGCAATTTGAGCAATTACAAGGGAAAAAAACAAGCAGAGCAAGAGAAACTGCCATTGAAAGCGTCACTGAAAGCCTGAATGTCTGTGATTGCATTGTAACCAGTTCTCTGTAAGTTATATCAAGCTCTGGCCCACAGAATGGAGTGGAACATACAGAAGAGGATCGTCCAGAAACACACTGGGTCCTTGAGAGAAGGGATCTGAGCAGACAGCAGGTGACGGGTTCAGGGGCGCTCATAAGAGGGGCAACTAGAGGTCATTGTGATGGGCTAGAAAAACATTAAAGCTGTAAACATCATGATCTCTGGACTGTGAATGTTACTCTACGTGGCAATAAGGGACTTTATGGATGTGATTGAGAATCTCAGGATAGAGAGATATATCTGGACAAAACTATAATTCAAAAAGATACATGCACCCCTATGTTCATAGCAGCACTAGTTACAATAGCCAAGACATGGAAACAACCTAAATGTCCATAAACAGATGATGGACGAAGAAGATGTGGGGTACACATACAATGATATATTACTCATCCATAAAAAATAATGAAATAATGCCATTTACAGCAACAGGGATGGACCTAGAGATTATCACACTAAGTGAAGCAAGTCAGAAAGAGAAAGACAAATACCATACGACATCACTTATATGTGGAATCTAAAATGTGACACAAATGAACTTATCTATGAAACAGAAAGAGACTCACAGTCATAGAGAACAAACTGGTGGTTGCCAAGGGGGAGAGGGGTTGGGGGAGGGATGGATTGGGAGTTTGGGATTAGCAGATGCAAACTAGTATATATAGGATGCATAAACAAGGTCTTACTGTATAGCACAGGGAACTATATTCGATATCCTATGATAAGCCATAGTGGAAAAGAATATAAAGAATGTATATATATGTATAACTGAATCACTTTGCTGTACAGCAGAAATTAATGCAACATTTGTAAAAATGTTAATAAGAAACAAAAACTAAAACAAAACATAGAGATCGTCTAGGATTCTCCATGTAGACCCAATGCAATTGCCTGTACCCTAACAAAAAAGAGGCAGAGGGAAGTTTCACACACAGACAGAAAAGGAAGAGGCAATTTGACCACAGAAGCTGAGACTGGAGTGATGTGGTCACAAGCCAAGGAATGCTGGCAGCCACCAGAAGCTGGAAGAAGCAAGGAACAAATTCTCCCCTTGAGCCTCTGGAGGGAGAGCAGCTCTGCTGAGACCTTGATTTTGACCTGGTGATACCAATTTCAGACTTCTTCTCCAGAAGTGTGAGACAATAAATTTCTGTTATTTTAAGCTACCATGTTTGTGGCAATTTGTTACAGCAGCTCCAGGAAACTCATACTGTCATCTTTGCAGCTACATTTCTTAATATTTGGAGTTGGTTACAACTGCCTGATTTCTTATGGGTCTAATAATCTTCTAGATTCCTTTTGTTGTTATTATAAGCACACAAGTTTTAACAACTCCTTTTTTAAGATCACAGAGGAATATCTGGACCAGATCAATGGCAGCAACAGTCACCAAGAACTCAGGCCCTGAGCTAAGACTCCCTAATAGCAGGGTTCCTGCCCTTGCTGAGAATAAACACACAAGAAAGTGTGATTCACCGTGTATTTGGTAAACCCATATGGAGTCTTAGAGTCACATGCAGAGGGAAGCCACTGAGGGTTGTAGGGGTGGAGTGAGAGGATTCTGGCATTGAATATAGAAAGGATGGCAAGGGGAAAGATAATGTAGGTTGTGTTCACTCATTGCTGCAGAAAATCAATAATAAAAATGCAGGCACAGGTAAGTGCCAACTCTGTATCAGGGCCTCCACAGACAATTTTTCGTACACGATCTTACACAGCATTACTATTATCCCCATATACAAAGTGAGTCTCAAAGAAGTCAGATAAGGAAACCAAGATCACGTCTCCATTCAGTGCTAGAAGAGAAATATAAGCCAAGGCTTGTCCAACTCCAAAACCAGGGCTCTCTTTGGTTTAATCACTCAGCCGTCCCTACTCAAGCCTCCTCCCAGGGCTGCTGCAAGACACAGATGAGGTGTTGCTTGTCCAGGGCTGCACGTGTTAGAGCAATCGGATCATTACAATAAAATATAAAAACAGCAGCACCTTACATAATAGACTCGTTTTCCGAAATTATAATTAGTTGAAAGTAAAGGGAAGGGAGCAGGAAACTCCTCTGGCCCAGGAGTGTGTGCAGCCCAATTCACCACCCTGAGGGAGTCCTGCTTGGGTGAACTTGACCTTGGAGCTCCCTGCCTCAGATCAGCAATGGCAGGTTCTCTCTGTCCAGATGGTTCTCAGCTCATACATGATGGCACTAAGGGTATCAACACATCTCCATTGTTTTGAATGCTACATTATTTAAAAACCCAATTTTAAAATCCTTACATAGAAACACGACTTCAGAATTCTTTAGAAGCAAGCTCCCCCTCTGCTTGCTAGACTCAAACTCCATCCCATGCCAATATCCATCCGTCTTCTCCTCACAGAATACCCGCACACACAAGGCTCCCCCTACTCCGGGCTTTTGCTTACCACCTGGACATTTCCCTAAACATCCATCCCTCTTGAACCTTTCTGGTCATCCCAAATCTCTAACCAAACAGAATCTGCCCTTCTCCTCCCCTTCCTTCTATAAAGAATTCTCCGGGCACAAATCAGGTTTCCTTGACACCAGTCAATACCTGGGAGCCCCTGAGAGACCACTCTCCCTCGCATCACCACTAACCAATTCTCCCTCAAATGCTAACCACTCCGCCTCCATGCCATCATCTTCTCTCCCGCCCTGATGACACCACCACAGTCAGTATTGCTCTGAGATCTTGACTGGTCCCCTGACATCCCATGTAGTCTCATTCCTATCTTCCATTTCAGCTCACCTTCTGTCATTTTACCAAAACAAAATCTATACAAAGTCCTTCAATGAGATTCCATTTTTTCCATACAAATATTTCAGTCAGGGTCTTTCCTGATCTTTCCTTGTCCCTGACAGGTGCTCTGCTCCCACTGCCAAGCCATGTATAGTTCCCTGAATGAAGCATGACCTTTCCTGCCTTCCTGCATTTGCCAAGACATTCCTATTCTCTCTCTCTTTTTTTTTTTAAACATCTTTATTGGAGTATAATTGCTTAACAATGGTGTGTTAGTTTCTGCTTTATAACAAAGTGAATCAGCTATACATATACACATATCCCCATATCTCCTCCCTCTTGCGTCTCTCTCCCTCCCACCCTCCCTATCCCACCCCTCTAGGTGGTCACAAAGCACTGAGCTGATCTCCCTGTGCTATGTGGCTGCTTCCCACTAGCTATCTATTTTACATTTGGTAGTGTATATATGTCCATGCCACTCTCTCACTTCATCCCAGCTCACCCTTGCCCCGCCCCATGTCCTCAAGTCCATTCTCTAGGAGGTCTGCATCTTTATTCCCGTCCTGCCCCATTCCTATTCTCTTGGCCTGAAATATTCTTCCCCAGCTACTCAGACCAACAGATCCCAAGTTCCTCTGATTCTCCACTAAAGCAGCCTCTCAGGGAAGCTGCCATTCTCTGGACCTTCAGTGCACTGACCCTGACCTTCCTAGCAGTACCCACCACCCTGAATGGAGATGACTCACTTTATTTGTTTCCACCACTAAGACCTTGCCTGGGGACTTATCTGTCCATCTTCATTACCATTTCTGATATTACCATAAAGACATTCCAAAAAGTTCTGTGAAATAAACAAGTAAATACATGGTTCAAATAAGCATAACTTCACAGGTAAACCTAATCAGATTATGTCCCACTTGTGTTTAAGGATAATGAGAGAATAAACCAAGTTAAAAATGATAACATGGTAAAGGGCATAATGTGAGAGAAATGAAAACAAAAGTAGAGAAGCATATTGACAACAAAGAAAAAAATCGGATTCATTAAGAAGGGATTCTTAAGAAGTAAAGTTAACTTTGTTCTGAGGGTAGTTTCTCTCTCTAGTCAATGACTAAAACAGCATCCTCAATTGCTTCATGTTAAATTAAGTAGACTGATACTCAAAACTCAGCAGGCGGTCGGGGAGAGAAGCAATTACAGCTCCTGAGTAGCTAAGATGACATATGCTTGACTGCAGTGTTCTCACATGAAAGTCTTTCTGCTTTTCCCCTAATTAAAAAGGGCCCGATTTCCCTGTTTAGTATGCCAGGTATACAGCAACCTGATTGAAATGAATAAAAATGTGTGCTTTTCCCTCACTCCATGGCAGAGCTGATGGAGAGATGCCGGCCTGTACACAGCACGCTCTAGAGACACGGGGTTGACAATGGTTCAGGAAGCATGAGCCTGTATTCAAACTTCTTTGTACTCAGCTTGCTAGACTCAAAGCTTTCTCCAGGTTTAATGAGGAAAGGTTTCAAGGGGCAAAGCGTTCAGTTGGCTTGTTTTAACCCTGGCTCCTCGTCTTTAGTGCAGGTCTGTTTGCGGTGTCTCACCCATGCCGTTGATTGGGAAGCGAGATGGTTGCCACAAACTGTTTCTATTCCCTTCTAAGAACTTGCAGTTTATCCTCAAGATCCTTGAAGAATCTGAAAAAGAATGAATATATGTATAGGTATAACTGAATCACTTTGCTGTACACCTGAAACTAACACAACATTGTAAATCAACTCTACTCGAATAAAAATTTTAAAAATAAATAAATAAACAAATGAAATAAAATAGATTAAAAACAAAAGGTCCTTAAAGAAATGGGGCCCTGGGACATGCACAGGAAACGAGTTTACACTGAAAGTCTTACCTTAGCACCTAGTCAAACTCTTCTGTTCCCCCCACCCTACCCAGGGGTAGGTCCTGGGTGATTTTACATCATCTCCTGTGCAGGCAGCCGAGATTGCCCTTCGTGCTCATGGAGGATTAGAAAGGAGGACATTGGGCAGAAAGCGAGACCTGACAACCTGCAGTGACCCCACTTAGATGAACATCTCCACAGTATAAGATCGATATTCTCCTCTTGGTTTATATTTCCAGTTGGCCCTGTTTTGCCTGGAGGTGTAACGGCTGCCCTCATCTTTCTGCTGTTACTACACAACCTCTAACTCAATTTTTGAAATGCCTCCTCATTGAAGAGCAGAATCCTTTCTTTAAAAGATTGATATTGGCAAGTCGATGAACAGTTAACCCAATTTCTGAAATGGCCTGTGTAGAAGAAAACGTTTACATTTCTGTCTGTCAATTATTTCAATAGAATGTAAACGATAATTAGAGCAATGTGGGCCATCTCTTCGACAGCAGCTGACTCACAAAATGTGTGAGGAATGACATAAACCCACACGTTGAAGACTCCTTTGCCTGCTTTCCAGAAAGTAGAGAAATCAATCCCGCTAAGATGAGAGCCCTGTGTGTATTCTTTGGAGCAATTTTGACCAACAAATTGTGAAGTTATTAAGGTCCGTGTCCTTGTGTTAAGTGGTGATGGTTCTTTAGGGTTATTTAAATGAGTTATTGCACATAAAATGCTCACAGCCATGCCTGGCACAGTGTAAGTGCTCTTGAGAGCTGGTGGATTAAGGAAGGTGGAGTCTTTTCTGCTGGAAGGATATAGAGAGACTTATTAGCAACCTGACATACCCCAAAACAGAGAGGTCCAAGAAGGCCAAGTATGAGCCAAGTTCAAAGAGAGTGAGTGTCTCAAACACTTAGAAGTCCCAATATTATAACACCTCTGATCTCCCCCCAACTCTGTACCCACTCAATATCCACAACAGTAAATGCAGTGACAGGAGGTCCTGATGCTTCTCCTTGCATGGGGATATTTCAGATGCATGCCACCATCTGCAGGCTTGAACATATCAGTAGAGTTTGTTCCCATCCAAGCCACTGTAGAGGGATTACTGATATTCTAAATTAACTAACTTTATAACACTAGAGAGCAGAAAGGGCTGGTAAAAAAGTTATTTTGTACAAGCCTTTCCTGCAAAGCTGTTATGCCATGAGGAGCCTGTCAGGAAAAAGAGATAGCTAGAAATTTTTTAAATGTTTTACCTGAGGTTTAGGGTCTTCTTACATTTTAATATCAGTTTTTCTTTATATGAAAGAAATGTTTTTCTACAAATGCATTTTCTTCACTTTGTTACATTAGGTAATTTTTTTAAAGTATTGTGAATTAATGTTTTAAATTTCTTCTGATAAATACCCAAGAGTGGAATTGCTAGCACCCCAATGTTCATAGGAGCATTATTTACAATAGCCAAGATATAGAAGAAACCTAAGTGCCCCTCTATAAATGAATGGTTAAAGAAGACGCACACACACACACACACACACACACACACACACACACAATGGAATACTACTCATCCATTAAAAAGAATGAGATCTTGCCATTTGCAACAACAGAGATGGACCTGGAGGGTATTATGCTTAGTGAAATAAGTCAGAGAAAGACAAATACTGTATGATTTCACTTACATGTGAAATTTATAAAACAAAACAAATGAACAAATATAAAAAAACAGAAACAGACTCACAGATACAGAAAACAAACTAGTGGTTACCAGAGGAGGAGGGTTGGGGGACGGGTAAAGTAGGTGAAGGGGATTAAGAGGTACAAACTTCCAGCTATAAAATAAATGCTGGAGGAGCTTCAAGACGGCGGAGGAGTAAGACATGGAGATCACCTTTCTCCCCACAAATACATCAGAAATACATCTACATGTGGAACAACTCCTACAGAACACCTACTGAATGCTGGCAGAAGACCTCAGACTTCCCAAAAGGCAAGAAACTCCCCATGTACCTGGGTAGGGCAAAAGAAAAAAGAAACAACAGAGACAAAAGAATAGGGACGGGACCTGCACCAGTGGGAGGGAGCTGTGAAGGAGGAAAGGTGTCCACGCACTAGGAGCCCCTTCATGGGTGGAGACTGCGGGTGGCGGAGGGGGGGAGCTTCGGAGCCACAGAGGAGAGCACAGCCACAGGGGTGCGGAGGGCAAAGCGGAGAGATTCCCGCACGGAGGCTCGGCGCCAAGCAGCGCTCACCAGCCCGAGAGGCTTGTCTGCTCAGCCGCCGGGGCAGGCGGGGCTGGGAGCTGAGGCTCGGGCTGCAGTTGGATCGCAGGGAGAGGACTGGGGTTGGCGGCGTGAACACAGCCTGAAGGGGCTAGTGCGCCACGGCAAGCCGGGAGGGAGTCCGGGAAAAAGTCTGCAGCTGCCGGAGAGGCAAGAGACTTTTTCTTGCCTCTTTGTTTCACGGTGTGCGAGGAGAGGGGATTCAGAGAGCCACCTAAATGAGCTCCAGAGACGGGCGCGAGCCGCGGCCATCAGCGCGGACCCCAGAGACGGGTGTGAGACGCTATGGCTGCTGCTGCCGCCACCAAGAAGCCTGTGTGCGAGCACAGGTCACTCTCCACACCGCCCCTCCCGGGAGACTGTGCAGCCCGCCACGGCCAGGCTCCCGTGATCCGGGGACAACTTCCCCGGGAGAACGCACAGCGCGCCTCACGCTGCTGCAACGTCACGACGCCTCTGCCGCCGCAGGCTCGCCCCGCCTCCTCCGTACTGCTCCCTCTCCCCGGCCTGAGTGAGCCAGAGCCCCCGAAGCAGCTGCTCCTTTAACCCCGTCCTGTCTGAGCTGAGAACAGATGCCCTCAGGCGACCTACACACAGAGGCGGGTCCAAATCCAAAGCTGAGCCCTGGGAGCTGCGCGAACAAAGAAGAGAAAGGGAAATCTCCCAGCAGCTTCAGAAGCAGCGGATTAAATCTCCACAATCAACTTGATGTACCTGCATCTGTGGAATACCTGAATAGACAACGAATCATCCCAAATTCAGGAGGTGGACTTTGGGAGCAAAGATATATATATATTTTTTTTTTGCTTTTTTCTCTTTTTGTGAGTGTATGTGTATGCTTCTGTGTGTGATTTTGTCTGTATAGCTTTGCTTTTACCATTTGTCCTAGGGTTCTGTCTGTCCGTTTTGGTTTTTATTTTAGTATAGTTTTTAGCATTTGTTAGCATTGGTGGATTTGTTTTTTGGTTTGGTTATTCCCTTCTTTCTTTCTTTCTTTTTTTTAATTACTTAAAAAAATTTTTTTAATAATTATTTTTCATTTTTTATTTTAATAACTTTATTTTATTTTATTTTACTTTATTTTATTTTGTTTTCTTCTTTCTTTCTTTCTTTTTCTTTCTCCCTTTTATTCTGAGCCATGTGGATGACAGGCTCTTGGTGCTCCAGCCAGGAGTCAGGGCTATGTCTCTGTGGTGGGAAAGCCAAGTTGAGGACACTGGTCCACAGGACACCTCCCAGCTGCACATACTATGAAATGGCGAAAATCTCCCAGAGATCTCCCTCTCAACGCCAAGACCCAGCTTCACTCAACAGCCTGCAAGCTACAGTGCGGGACACCCTATGCCAAACAAGTAGCAAGACAGGAACACAACCCCATCCATTAGCAGAGAGGCTGCCTAAAATCATAATAAGGCCACAGACACCCCCAAACACACCAGCAGACGTGGACCTGCCCACCAGAAAGACAAGATCCAGCCTCATCCACCAGAACACAGGCACTCGTCCCCTCCACCAGGAAGCCTACACAACCCACTGAACCAACCTTAGCCACTGGGGGCAGACACCAAAAACAACGGGAACTATGAACCTGCAGCCTGAGAAAAGGAGACCCCAAACACAGTAAGATAAGCAAAATGAGAAGACAGAAAAACACACAGCAGATGAAGGAGCAAGGTAAAAACCCACCAGACCAGAAAAATGGCAAGGAAATAGGCAGTCTACCTGAAAAAGAATTCAGAGTAATGATAGTAAAGATGATCCAAATCTTGGAAATAGATTGGAGAAAATACAAGAAACGTCTAACAAGGACCTAGAAGAACTAAAAACAGAACAAACAGTGATGAACAACACAATAAATGAAATTTAAAATTCTCTAGAAGGGATCAATAGCAGAATAACTGAGGCAGAAGAACGGATAAGTGACCTGGAAGATAAAATAGTGGAAATAACTACTGCAGAGCACAATAAAGAAAAAAGAATGAAAAGAATTGAGGACAGTCTCAGAGACCTCTGGGACAACATTAAACACACCAACATTTGAATTATAGGGGTCCCAGAAGAAAAAGAGAGAAAGAAAGGGACTGAGAAAATATTTGAAGAGATTATAGTTGAAAACTTCCCTAATATGGGAAAGGAAAGAGTTAATCAAGTCCAGGAAACACAGAGAGTCCCATACAGGATAAATCCAAGGAGAAACACACCAAGACACATATTAATCAAACTATCAAAAATTAAATACAAAGAAAAAATATGAAAAGCAACAACAGAAAAACAACAAATACCACACAAAGGAATCCCCATAAGGTTAACTGCTGATCTTTCAGCAGACACTCTGCAAGCCATAAGGAAGTGGCAGGACATATTTAAAGTGATGAAGGAGAAAAACCTACAACCAAGATTACTCTACCCAGCAAGGATCTCATTCAGATTTGACGGAGAAATTAAAACCTTTACAGACAAGCAAAAGCTAAGAGAATTCAGCACCACCACACCAGCTTTACAACAAATGCTAAAGGAACTTCTCTAGGCAGGATACACAAGAGAGGGAAAAGACCTACAAAAACAAACCCAAAACAATTAAGAAAATGATAATAGGAACATACATATCGATAATTACCTAAAAAGTAAATGGATAAAATGCTCCAACCAAAAGACATAGACTGGCTGAATGGACACCAAAACAACACCCATATATATGCTGTCTACAAGAGACCCACTTCAGACCTAGGGACACATACAGACTGAAAGTGTGAGGACGGAAAAAGTTATTCCATGCAAATGGAAATCAAAAGAAAGCTGGAGTAGCAATTCTCATATCAGACAAAATAGACTTTAAAACAAAGACTCTTACAAGAGAGAAAGAAGGACACTACATAATGATCAAGGGATCAATCCAAGAAGAAGTTATAATGATTGTAAATATTTATGTACCCAACATAGGTGCACCTCAATACATAAGGCAAATCTTAACAGCCATAAAAGGGGAAATTGACAGTAACACAATCATAGTAGGGGACTTTAACACCCCACTTTCACCAATGGGCAAATCATCCAAAATGAAAATAAATAAGGAAATGCAAGCTTTAAATGATACATTAAACAAGATGGACTTAATTGATATTCATATGACATTCCATCCAAAAACAACAAAATACACATTCTTCTCAAGTGCTCATGTAACATTCTCCAGGATAAATCATATCTTGGGTCACAAATCAAGCCTTGGTAAATTTAAGAAAATTGAAATCATATCAAGTATGTTTTCTGACCAAAACACTATGAAACTAGATATCAATTACAGGAAAAAATCTGTAAAAAATACAAACACATGGAGGCTAAACAATACCCTACTTAATAACCAAGAGATCACTGAAGAAATCAAAGAGGACATCAAAAAATACCTAGAAACAAATGACAATGAAAACATGATGACCAAAAACCTATGGGATGCAGCAAAAGCAGTTCTAAGAGGGAAGTTTATAGCAATACAATCCTTCCTTAAGAAACAAGAAACATCTCAAGTAAACAACCTAACCTTACACCTAAAGCAATTAGAGAAAGAAGAACAAAAAAACCGCAAAGGTAGCAGAAGGAAAGAGATCATAAAGATCAGATCAGAAATAAATGAAAAAGAAATGAAGGAAAGGATAGCAAAGATCAATAAAACTAAAAGCTGGTTCTTTGAGAAGATAAAATTGATAAACCATTAGCCAGACTCATCAAGAAAAAAAGGGAGAAGACTCAAATCAATGGAATTAGAAATGAAGAAGGAGAAGTAACAACTGACACTGCAGAAATACAAAGGATCATGAGAGATTACTACAAGCAACTATATGCCAGTAAAATGGACAACCTGGAAGAAATGGACACATTCTTAGAAATGCACAACCTTCCGAGACTGAACCAGGAAGAAATAGAAAATATAAAGAGACTGATCACAAGCACTGAAATTGAAACTGTGATTAAGAATCTTCCAACAAACAAAAGCCCAGAACCAGATGGCTTCACAGGGGAATTCTATCAAACATCTAGAGAAGAACTAACACCTATCCTTCTCAAACTCTTCCAAAATATAGCAGAGGGAGGAAGACTCCCAAACTCATTCTATGATGCCACCATCACCCTGATACCAAAACCAGACAAAGGTGTCACAAAGAAAGAAAACTATAGGCCAATATCACTGATGAACATAGATGCAAAAATCCTCAACCAAATACTAGCAAACAGAATCCAACAGCACATTAAAAGGATCATACACCATGATCAAGTGGGGCTTATCCCAGGAATGTAAGGATTCTTCAATATAGGTAAATCAATCAATGTGATACACCATATTAACAAACTGAAGGAGAAAAACCATACGATCATCTCAATAGATGCAGAGAAAGCTTTCAACAAAATTCAACACCCATTTAGGATAAAAACCCTCCAGAAAGTAGGCATAGAGGGAATTTTCCTCAACATAATAAAGGTCATATATGACAAACCCACAGCCAACATCGTCCTCAATGGTGAAAAAATGAAACCATTTCCACTAAGATCAGGAACAAGACAAGGTTGCTCACCACTATTATTCAACATAGTTTTGGAAGTTTTAGCCACAGCAATCAGAGAAGATAAAGAAATAAAAGGAATCCAAATCGGAAAAGAAGAAGTAAAGCTGTCACTGTTTGCAGATGACATGATACTATACATAGAGAATCCTAAAGATGTTACCAGAAAACTACCAGAGCTAATCAATGAATTTGGTAAAGTAGCAGCATACAAAATTAATGCACAGAAATCTCTTGCATTCCCATACACTAATGATGAAAGTGAAATTAAGAAAACACTCCCATTTACCATTGCAACAAAAAGAATAAAATATGTAGGAATAAACCTACCTAAGGAGACAAAAGACCTGTATGCAGAAAATTATAAGACACTGATGAAAGAAATTAAAGATGGAGAGATATACCATGTTCTTGGATTGGAAGAATCAACATTGTGAAAATGACTCTACTACCCAAATCAATCTACAGATTCAATGCAATCCCTGCCAAACTACCACTGGCATTTTTCACAGAACTAGAAAAAAAATTTCACAATTTGTATGGAAACACAAAAGACCTGGAATAGCCAAAGCAATCTTGAGAAAGAAAAACGGAGCTGGAGGAATCAGGCTCCTGGACTTCAGACTATACTACAAAGCTACAGTAATCAGGACAGTATGGTATTGGCACAAAAACAGAAATATAGATCAATGGAACAGGATAGAAAGCCCAGAGGTAAACCCACACACATATGGTCACCTTATCTTTGATAAAGGAGGCAAGAATATGCAGTGGAGAAAAGACAGCCTCTTCAATAAGTGGTGCTGGGAAAACTTGGCCGCTACATGTAAAAGAATGAAATTAGAACACTCCTTAACACCATACACAAAAATAAACTCAAAATGGATTAAAGACCTAAATGTAAGGCCAGACACTATCAAACTCTTAGAGGAAAACATAGGCAGAACACTCTATGGCATAAACCACAGCAAGATGATTTTTGATCCACCTCCTAGAGAAATGGAAATAAAAACAAAAATAAACAAATGTGACCTAATGAAACTTAAAATCTTTTGCACAGCAAAGGAAACCGTAAACAGGATGAAAAGACAACCCTCAGAATGGGAGAAAGTATTTGCAAACAAAGCAACTGACAAAGGATTAATCTCCAAAATATACAAGTAGCTCATGCAGTTCAATATCATAAAAAACAAACAACCCAATCCAAAAATCGGCAGAAGACCTAAATAGACATTTCTCCAAAGACGATATACAGATTGCCAACAAACACATGAAATAATGCTCAACATCATTAATTATTAGAGAAATGCAAATCAAAACTACAATGAGATATCATCTCACACTGGTCAGAATGGCCATCATCAAAAAATCTACAAACAATAAATACTGGAGAGGGTGTGGAGAAAAGTGAACCCTCCTGCACTGTTGGTGGGAATGTAAATTGATACAGCCACTAAGAAGAACATTATGGAGGTTCCTTAAAAAACTAAAAATAGAACTACCATACGACCCAGCAATCCCATTACTGGGCATATACCCTGAGAAAACCATAATTCAAAAAGAGTCATTTATCAAAATGTTCATTGCAGCTCTATTTACAATAGTCAGGACATGGAAGCAACCTAAGTGTCCATCAACAGATGAATGGATAAAGAAGATGTGGCACATATATTCAATGGAATATTACTCAGCCATAAAAAGAAACGAAATTGAGATATTTGTAGTGAGGTGGATGGACCTAGAGTCTGTCATACAGAGTGAAGTAAGTCAGAAAGAGAAAAATAAATACTGTATGCTAACACATATGGAATCTAAAAACAACAAAAAATGGTCATGAAGAACCTAGGAGCAAGATGAGAATAAAGACACAGACCTACTAGAGAATGGACTTTTGGACACGGGGAGGGGGAAGGGTAAGCTGTGACAAAGTGAGAGAGTGGCATGGACATATATACACTACCAAACGTAAAATAGATAGCTAGTGGGAAGCAGCCACATAGTACAGGGAGATCAGCTCGGTGCTTTGTGACCACCTAGAGGGGTGGGATAAGGAGGGTGGGAGGGAGGGAGATGCAAGAGGGAAGAGATATGGGGATATATGTATATGTATAACTGATTCACTTTGTTATCAAGCAGAAACTAACACACCATTGTAAAACAATTATATTGCAATACAGATGTTAAAAAATATATAAAATAAAATAAATGTCACAGGGATGTTATATACAGCACAGGGAATATAGTCGATATTTTATAATAATTATATGTGAAGTGTAATCTCTAAAAATATCAAATTACTATATTGTATACCTGAAAGTAACACAATATTGTAAGTCAACTCTACATCAATTTTAAAACTGTATATTTCAATACTCCTGAAATACTCTCAGAAATCTGGGCTATTAGCCTTTCTTTTGTTAAACCTCTTCCCCAGAGTAGCCACTCTACTTATGCAGACATGAAAATGAGACCACATTACATACTGGATTTTACATTTATAAACTTTAGAAACAATATTCCTAGTCCAGGCCCACTGAGTCATGAAAACATCCTCAGAAGTTCTAGGGCATGCTTTTATTAACAACACTTTTCACAGAAATTGACATATCTGCTCTCTCATGGAGATGGCATAATTTGTTTACTAACATAGCCCTTAAGAGCTTGGAAAGGAAGTTATGAGGGAAACCAGTCCCATTTCAAAGAAATTCTTTGCTCCCGGCCGTGATGAACTGTCCAGTTCTCTCGGAAGCATCCTGCCCTACAGCCTTCGTAGGGAATATAGCCCTGCTGACACCTAGATCCGGGGCTTCTGGCCTCCAGAACTGTGAGACAGTGAACGTCTGTTATTTTAAGCCATCCAGCTTGAGATAATGTGTTACACCAGCTCCAGGAAATAAGTACAGTCATTACCTGGGTCCTCCAACTACCTGCCCTAGTGTTGAAGCTGGAAGGCAACCAGGGCCATGGTGGGTGGGATTTCCTGGCTGTCAGGTGATTGATTGTGTTGTTGCCAAAGAAAGGAGAAGTCTCAGTTCACGATGGGTCCCATGAGATTGACGTGGAAAGAATGAAGTCAGAGGGAAGAAGCTAGAACAGAGAAAGCAAGTAGAAAAGAAGAGGTGAAGAGCAGAGGAAATGCTGGTGGGGCAGATGGGCTGGAGCAGCCTCGCGCGACAGTGCTCACGGTCCCAGGAAGACACAGCAGGCAAAGGGGCCAGTGAGCAGTGGGGGAGGGAGCCCAGGATAAAGACGGAGCTCCTGAAAAGGCAGATGGAGACTCTTAAAATACTGTGGTAACCCTAAGAGAGAATCTGTGACTGGCTTGTAGAAGGAAAATGCAGTTGTCTGGCATGAACTCATTCATGGCTCTGGAGAGACCAAGTTTCCAAATATTCCTTAGACTCTGGGTAAAATAAGCCACTACAACTGCCTTGTCCCCAAAATGGTCACATAAGAACATCCCAGTGTGCTTTCAGTAGAAACGTCACCTGTTACTGAGTTCACTTCTTTTACTTCATAATTTAAAAGCAGTTTGTGAAATTTTTAACAAATTTATTCAACTGAGTTGTATTATTTTTTAAAAGATGACATAAGCGATTCAAACTGAGCTATGATTTTAGATGGTGATGATCTCTTTTTTAAAAACCTTAAATAAAGACATTTGTGTGTTTTGAATGTCCTTGTGTCTGTACATGGACTATTTTTGAAGGACGTTAAGCATATCAGTTAAACTCGAAAAAAACCTTCCTGCAAACCCCTGGGAACTATGAGTATAAGCAGACTGAGAATATACTGGGTGTGTTATCTTCTGCTAATAACCCATCCATCAAACTCTGGGGAAGGGAACATGTGTCATGGACGGATGGTGCCTCACATTTACCTGCTGTTTTCAGAAACACTGATTTCACCACACTTACCTGTGGTGAAAGAGCCTTTCAGAACCAAAGACTTAACCGAGACGAATGAGGCTATTGTTACAACAAAACAGAATATGTCCCAAGAAACAGGGCTGATGTCCTCCAATACTTCTATCTTCTTCCTGCTTCTCACTGATCTCACTGATGCCAAGTGGGCGTGTGCTGGAGCTGACCAGCACTGAATGGAGACAACATCGACCAATAGGCTGAAAGAGGTTTCTCATTAATTATGCACAGTCCCTTAGTGGAAATTCTGACCTGCTGTCACCTTAAAAAGGCATATTTTTAATGCCACTTGGGCTTCAAATTCTGTTGAAAGCAAGCCACGTGAGATCTTAGAAAACACTGTGGTTTCATATGTCTGTAGAACTGTCTTTACTTAACAATGATGACTTTAAAGTATAAGAAAAAGATACAAACCATAGAAATTATCACACTGTTGAAGAATGCCCTTACTTTATTACACTCTACCAGCCAACAGCACAATATGACGTGAAAAAGAAATAAAGCCTGCAGGACTGAAGAGAAACAGCGGTACTGCAAAAATAAGAATGTTAAATGCTTCTGGCTGTCAATCATTGACAAGAGCTCTCTGGTCCATTAAAAAAAGAACTAGGGAGAAAGTTACTGGGGTTTTTTAATTTAGTACCTTAGTTGTGGAAGAGAACCAGGATAGAAGGTCCAGTGTATCATGCAATTACAAATGTCTTCATGCAAACATTCTGAAAAACTGCAAATGATGAGAAAACAAGTAACTCAATAAATCACATTTGGCGGCATGTCCCCAGCTCAAAAAAGATTCAGCCAAATATCCTAGCTGTTCACATCGATAGAACAACCCAGCAATTGATGTTCATAGTCATATCACAGAAGACTAAAGGAAATAATTGCATTAAGTACAGGATAATCACTTTACAAAGTCAGGAAAATATTTAATATGGTTCACAAACATTTCCATACAAAGGGCAAAAAAAAAAAGGAGGGGATGGCACATAAAAGTACTGTTCAGAAACCTTATCGTCTGGTGTGCTTTTTCATCCAGTTTTGCCAGATAACCAAAGAGTCTTTATTTTCATAGACAAGAAAATGCTGTTCATGGACATTGAAAGAATAAATGGACAGCATAGGAAACATAATTTGGTGCCCATTCAAAGGTTATTCTTAAGCACTGGCTTAAAAACACTCCCGTTCACTTAAAGAATATCTGGTCCCTGGAATAAATGAGTGTGCTCTGTGGATGGTGATAGCAGGAATCTGAAAAGATGACGTTTATAAAATGCCATGGCTGGTCCACTAGTGTTTACTTGTTGCATCTTTGGAAACTGTTTTACTCCAGAGAAACCTAGGGCTGCACAGGGAGCGTGGTGGGTACCTGCAGGGCAACAGCACGAATCGCTGGGATTGCTAACATTTGAAGCACCAGCCGCTAAACGGAGGAATACGTGTGCTACCTTAGACTAACCTGGCACCACTGCTGATAGGAAATTTCTAAGTTCATCTGAATTTTTCAAACGTCTGAGATTACAAAACTGGGGCATTTTATTCTGGTTAAGGAAGGAACAGCTACACAATCCCCAGTCAGCGCTGCTTGCACTTGCTTGGTAAGTTCCTTTCACTTTGTGGGTGTCTGACTGTGTTCAAAAGAGCTCTGATCCAACTGATGATTTCAGAGCTTTTAATTAAGCAAAGATTCAGGTCCTTGCCTCTGAATAACTGAATGTAGCTATACCTTGAGGGCAATGGTTATTTAAATAAACAAGGCAATTCGAACTCAAAAGCCCATTTCCAAATATAATGCAGCAGAGTAGTTCATAATTTAAAGAATATCTGCTTCACATCACCTAAAGGAACGTTTGGATGTCTATCATGGATGCTAATGGAGCACAAATAATGAAATGTGACTGACCCTCACGAAACTGAAAAGCATGTACTAGGAAGAAGATAAGAGGCTGTCATAGCAAAGAGCACACAGTGTTAACGTGAGGATTAATGCCTATATAGGGTCAGCAGGTAATAAATGGTGATTTGTTGATTAGGCTGTAAATTCTGTCTTTATTATGGGGGTTTTCCCAGCCTTATACCCTAAAATGAACACCCTTCTGTTACTTATAAAACCAAGTTAAATCCCACATCTTCCACTTCCCGTGTGACCTTGGGCAAGTTACTTTACTTCCCTGAATCTCAATTTCCTCATCTGTCCAGTGGAATGACCGACTTCCCTCAAAGAGTGCAAATCTAGACAGAGTGCTTGCCCATAGTATATAATATTAGTATTAGTTTAAAAGTCAATTAAATCAGTGCTTAAAATTAGGAGTGTGCATCACTAAAAATCTTCATGACTGTGTATCTGTATAACTATATCCATCAGGAAGATGTAGGAAAGTTATAGTTTCATAGAACAATTAAGCGTATGATAGGCCAGAAGCTCCCTTGAAAGGAAAAGAAGTCCCTTGGAAGGAATATGATTCAAACTGGCACTGCACTCCATCTCTTACAAAGCTGTCATGCATTCAAACACACATTTACTGAGCTCTCGCTTCATTTCTTCCATCCTCCACTTCATATGACACATCGATTTTCTACAATATGCCGAGATCCATGCACTTGATTTCACATTCATTATTTTGTCACTGCTCAGAAAAATGTTTAAAGTATTATCAGTTCAATAGTTTTTAAAATGAGAAAACAGCAACTCAGACCATTGGAGGGGCATCTCCAAAGTTGCATCAGTGAGGAAAAGAAAAGCCAGTGTTGGACCTTGTGTTACAACCTCTGGGCCTGTTGAAATATCCCACGTGGCTAAAACCGCCAGGCATGAACTGGGTGCTGAGGGTTCCATTAACTACCTCAGGTACGTATGTGTGTGTCCTACCCTCTCTTTCCCACAGAGCAGCCAGTCACCTCTGAAAACCACAGGTCTGGCCATTTCTTACCTGCTCACCACCCATAGAGTTCTGGCCATTGCACTCGGACTGAAATCCCAAAGCTTAGCCCTTCACCATGGCCACGCCCACTCTCTAGCCTCACCTCTGGCTTACTCCCTCCATCCCCACCCCATCCAGCCATCACATTGTCATACTCAGCTCTTCCCTGCTTCTGCCTGGGTCTTCCTTTGCTGCACTCTCAGCCATACATATTTCAAACCAAATTAAAGTCCGTGTCTTCTTCTTGGACTCATACTGACTCACTTTGTTCTAATTCTATTATGGTTTATTCTTTACCAGAGAAGCAGAGTCACTAAGCCACTGCTGTAACCTAAAGCAGAGCTGCCCTTGAGCCTGCCTACATCAGCCAAACTGACACAGCAAAAGTAAACAATCTGTCTAAGCCATTGGGTTATAGGGTTGTTTGTTATGCAGCAACAGCTAACTGATACACTGATTTTAGGGTTTGCCTTAGAGATTACAACATGCACCTTCAATTTATTAAACTCTGATATTAATTGATACTTACCAGATGATGCAAAGGACTTTGAACATGTAAACTCCATTTACCCATTCAAATGTACATTATTTTTGTATATATTAAATATTTATTTATTCAAACTCTACAAGACACTATTATTAGTAGGGTAGTTTTTTACCATCACTCTTTAAATTTATCCTATTTATTAAACCTAATTTCTTCCTGTCTCTCTAACCTTCTAGGTTGGAATTAATTTCACTCTGCCTAAAGATAGCCCTTTAGAATTTCTGTTAGAGCAGTTCTACTGGTTACAAATGCTCTTGATTTTTTTTGTCCCAAAATGTTTTTATTTCACCTTTATTTTTGCTACAAATTGAATTCTAAATTGGGAGTTATTTTACGTCAGCACAAGAAAAAGAGACACTATTTTCTGGTTTTAATTTTTGCTGTTGTTCTCAGGATTTGATCTGGATGTTGTTTTTCTGAAAGTTAATATTTATTATTTCTCTACTTTCTTTTAAGATATTTATCTTTCTCTTTGGTATTATCAGCATCACAATTTTATTTTCAATCTTTTCTCTCTGATATCTGCTGGGACTCTGATTTAATAAGTTTCATTTCTTCTCATTTCATTCTGTCTATCTTTTCTACTTCTTGTATTTTAAAATCCTTTTACATTTCTGTGTCTAAATTTGGATTTTTCTTGCCCATCTTCCAGTTCACTAACTCCCTTTTCAGCTGTGGCTCCTGTGCTGCTAAATCCACTTATTGAGTTCTTAATTAACTTATAACATTTTGCAGCTCTAGAATTTCTATTTGGTTCTTTTTCAAAATTGCAATGTCACTTGTTTGTTTCTAGAACTGTTCATCTTTTTAGTCCTTTTTCATTATCTTCTGATTATAGCAAATATCATTATTTAAAAGTTTGTACTTGTTGATTCCAATATCTCATAGCTTTTCATGTTTTCTTTTTCTTTTCATTCATGTGGTTTCTCTATGTATGCCAGGCTATCTTTGATTTTTGTGCCAAGAATTTTATTTTTCTAGACCCCTAGGGCACTAGCAATCTAGTATCAAAGTTATCCAATTTCAGAAAGTGATGTTTTTCTGAGCACCCAGGTGACTCAATGTTGGGCTGCAGCCTATGTAAAAGCTGGTTTCCTAGGGTGCAAACTTTCACATTCCAAGAAAAGGCAAAAGAGATTTATCAAGGTCCTACTTTGGTGGACCTCCAACTCCCACATTTGTCCCTCTAAGAGCCTGACAAATGAACCACTTCACCTCTTAACCTGTGTTGTATAATAGCAAATGCTCCAAGGCCAACGCTGTCCAAATGCTAACTTCACCCTTATGGATTTCTCCTAGTCTTGGCCAAATAACTCAGTACCTTGTTAAGCCTCTTTTGTGTTCAAGAACATTTTTCTTTAACATCTTTATTGGAGTATAATTGCTTTACAATGGTGTGTTAGTTTCTGCTGTATAACAAAGTGAATCAGCTATACATATACATATATACCCATATCTCCTCCCGCTTGCGTCTCCCTCCCACCCTCCCTATCCCAACCCTCTAGGTGGCCACAAAGCACCTAGCTGAACTCCCTGTGCTTCAAGAACATTTTTATAACCTATAATTTACTCTATATGTTGTTCCAGTAGTTTTTAGTGGGAGGGTTGAACTGAATTCCTAGTCCACTAACATGCTAGTAGAAACCTCCCTCTTTTGCTCTTAAATACACAAATCTGGCCTTCTGCATGCACAATGCCACTGAAATTTGAAACAGTTATTGTCAAATCCAATCTTCCCAACACACCAAGCTAATCCTAACCCTCAGTAAATAACCTTTATTCACTACTAAGCAGTATGTTAATGCTCTCCTCCAGTATTTTCTATCTATACATAGAAACATACATGTGTATACACACACACACACCCTTGCACACACATAGACCAAGAAAAGTGCAAAATACACATATTGATATGTAACTCACTCTTTTCACTTAACAGTTTAAGTGTTTAATTTTTTACACACTAAATCTTTTGCATGTCAATGTCTATAATCACATGCCATTCTTATTAAAATTTATGTATCACTCCAGGTATGTATTTACTAAAATGTATTATCTTATTCTTTTTTTGCTGGACATTTAGTAATTTTCTTTCTGCTTTTTAAAATTTTAAATAATTCTGTAATTAATTCCCTTGAATATGAATATATAGATTCTTGTGCAATTTTATTTTGGCATAGATTCCCTGAAATGTTAATACTGAGTCACAGTGTACAGGGATTTAACATTTTTAACTTAAAAATCTATTAAGATACTGCCAAATATCTTCACTACATTTGGAAATCTTAATTTCTTACTTTGGGATAAATTGGTATGAAATTCCAGTTCTAACTTCAGTTTATGTTGATTTACGTTTAATGGACAGCTAATTGAAAAAAGAAACCTCATGGGACTATATGATCGTCAATAAGATAATCCTGAATTTACTAAATTATGATACTTATTTGTCTATTTCATCGACCAATTGTGCAAAAGTTTTATTAAAATTTGGCTATTAAACATCTATGGTCTATAATGTCAATCAATTAATCTTTCAAAGTAATCAGAATGTGCATCCTTCTTTTGTGACCATTTTTTTAACCCATCTCTCTGTAACTCTGAAGTTTCTTCTCATATCTTAAAAATTTATATGATTTTTTTAACTGTTTATTTTATATTCTAGTATAGTTGATTAACAACGTTGTGTTCTTTTCAGATGTACAGCAAAGTGATTCAGTTATACGTATACATGTATCTATTCTTTTTCAAATTCTTTCCCATTTATGTTGTTACATAATATTGAGCAGAGTTCCCTGTACTATCCAGTAGGTCCTTGTTGGTTATCTATTTTAAATATAGCAGTGTGTACATATCAATCCCAAACTCCCAATCTATCCCTTCCCCCCACCCTTCCCTGCCCCGTAACCATAAGTTTCTTTTCTAAGTCTGTGAGTCTGTTTCTGTTTGTAAATAAGTTCATTTGTATCATTTCTTTTTAGAATCTGCATATAAATGATATCATACAATATTTCTCTTTCTCTGTCTGACTTACTTCACTCAGTATGACAATCTCTAGGTCCATCCATGTTGCTGAAAATGGTATTATTTCATTCTTTTTAATGGCTAATATTCCATTATATATATATATATATATATATATATATATATATATATATATACACACCACATCTTCTTTATCCATTCATCCATCGATGGACATTTAGGTTGCTTCCATGTCTTGGCTATTGTAAACAGTGCTGCAATGAACATTGGGGTGCATGTATCCTTTCAGACCATGTTTTTCTCTGGATATATGCCCAGGAGTGGGGTTGCAGGATCATACAGTAGCTCTATTTTTAGTTTTTTAAGGAACCTCCGTACCGCTCTCCGCAGTGACTATTACGGACTATGTATTGACTAACAATTTACATTCCCACCACCTGTGTAGGAAGGTTTCCTTAGAATGTGCACACTTTTATGTGTTAAACAAATAGGTTTTAAAACTCACTGAAAGTCGTCATTTGGAAGATTATTAGATAACAGAAAATTGTTTTCAGTTTTTTAAGTATGTGGACATAAATAATTTTAAAGAGGACAATAACTTCAGCAACACTATCATATGGCTCCAATTACAATGAAGAAAATATAACCATATGTCTGTTTCCCAATGCTTTTGTCAGGGTGAACGTTTCTTTCAAAATGTTATTGCTTTCTCATGCTTCGTTAAAATGCCATCTTTACCTGGAAGAAATATATTAGCTGTTTTTTTTTAATTGAAGTGTAGTTGATTTACAATATTATATTAGTTGCAGGTGTATAGCACAGTGATTCAGTATTTTTGCAGAGTATACTCCATTATAAGTTATTGCAAGATAATGGCCATAATTCCTTGTGCTATACACTGTATCTTTGTTGCTTATTTATTTTATACGTAGTAGTTTGTGAAGGGGGGAGGGACAAGTTAGGGGTAGGTACACGATTAACAGATATCTTAGCTGTTTTTTTAAATTAAAGTGTAGTTGATTTACAATATTATATTAGTTGCAGGTGTATAGCACAGTGATTCAGTATTTTTGCAGAGTATACTCCATTATAAGTTATTACAAGATAATGCCCATAATTCCCTGCGCTATACACTGTATCTTTGTTGCTTATTTATTTTATACGTAGTAGTTTGTGAAGGGGGGAGGGACAAGTTAGGGGTGGTAGGTATAGGATTAACAGATACAGTAGATGTTTTTACACTTAGAAGGCTCCTCTCCCCACCCCCTCCCCATCATTTCCCCCATAGCTGAAAAGAGCATGTGCTCTTCTGAGACAGGCAGCATTTCCCAGGTGTTAGGGACACCACGAGAGAGCCCTTTGGCACAACACAGATCTTTCTTATGCTGTTGGGAATCAGGGTTTGGAGAGCAGTAAAATGTGGGTGCAGATATACAGAGAAAGAGTTCCCGTTTATTATACCCTGAAGAGATTAATAAGCCCAAGCCCAAGGCAATATAACATGGAATGTTTTAGAAAGCGTTTTCAGAAACTGTCTTCTCCCCCAAAGGTAAATCATAACTTCAATGGAGTAGGTGTCCAAGACCCAGCAATCCGTCTAATGATCACCCAAAATTCACTCCTTTGGGGCAGATTGCTGTGTAGAGCTCAGCTGGCAGAGATGTGACAAGGACGCAATCCCATTAGGACAAACTTCCTGACAGGTAACAGACACATGGCCTGAGGTTAAATCCAAATGTCTTCTTCAAACAGTTAACGTAGCACAGAGAATGCAGACATGTGACTGGTTCTTATTTTACCTTGATACTCAGACAACAACATATATCTGAAATTGAAATGCTGTTGGTTGTGTGTTTAATTGTCCTAATTATCATTAGTATTCATATTATTTACAAGTCAGATAAATTACAGGCTAACCTTCTGTTTTTGATAACTATATTATGAAACAATTATGATATCTACCTAGATTTGAAAATTTCTGACGTGAGGAAGATGAACAAATTCAGTGATCTTATAACAGTTAAAAATAATGTGTATTTATTATGTGCAAATGATAGAAACATTTTCTCTGGAGGTCAGATTGTATTAAAGTACAACACAGGTCGCTGCAGTTTTGTGAATTCAGCTTGTTCTTTGCAAAATTATTCATGCATGGTCTAAATATTCTTACATCCTGCTGCAGTGCAGCAGATGCTCATTTTGTACCAGACAGGGTTCAGGTACTGGACAAAGATGAAAAACAGCCCATGCTCCCCATTCTACTTTAGTCATGTGTTTGTCTGTCTTCCTTTACTACTAGGAAATGAGTGCCTTGAGGACAGAGCCTGTGGGATTCATGTCTGCATAGCACATGAAATAATATCCTGTAGCATCTCAAATATGCTTGTTGAATTAACTAACGAATCGATCCAATTACTGTTCTTTCTTAAATTCAAAGTCTTGGCTCCAAGGGATCAGTGGTTTCATTTTCGGTGGGAATCAGTGATTCTTGACAAACCCAACAGTTTCTTCTCTATAAGGTGAGCCGATCAGTAGCAACACTTTTCCTGAAGTGCTTACACTGTGATTTCTGCGTTCCCAAGAGGTGGGAAGCTATGGTATCATAACGCTTACCTGCCTTCACCACGAGTGTCTGTATAGAAGAGAATGGCCAGCATTACAAAAATGGCTTCACTGTAAAAGATAAAACCCCAGTCTTTGATGATGCCACGTGTCGAGTCTGACATCTGTCCCACTCGCCCCACCTCCAAGGAGTTTCTAGCGGAGAAAAGGGAACCAGGACAGGTAAAAAAACATCCTGAGTAAGGCTGATGACCTGTATGGCCAGTGCCCAGAGAGAAGCAGATGCTCTGGGAATGCAGAGGAAGAGCAATCCCTTCTGGGTCTGGGCATCCACTGCAGCTCCTTAAAAATATAGCCTCTGTTTCCGCTGTCTCAGGCACCGGCGGAGAAGTCAGCCAGGTTTGGATGTGGGTCCCTGCTTTGTTGTGCACAGCAGCATGGTATTGTCTGTTGCTTAGCCTTCTGCACTTCCATACCCTCACATATCAAATGGGAATACAAATACTTACCTTGAAGGTTTTAATAAAAAAACAGATGTGTAACTAGCACAACGATGAGTCCACATCACTTCCGGTTTCCTGGAATCTGAACCATGACCAAGACAGGCAAGGCATTTCCCTCAAAGAGCTGACTTTCCCCTCAGTGGGTGGATGAGCAAGAAGCAAGAACGAATGAAGAAGGCCTGGAATTGACAAGTGAGATCAAAAAATAAAGCTGGCAACAGGGAGAGACTGGCTTCAGAGTAAGGTGCTCCGATGGCAGGAACCTGTGAGTAAGACAAAAACGCAAGGTCATCAGCACGTCAAAGCCTACTTTCCTAACCACAAACACCATAGCTTCTTTCACAGTGATGCGTGTTTCCCACCTGTGCCAGGCATCGCTGTGCTTCCTGTTCTGTCTCGTGGCCCAGAAGCTTCTCTAACAAGCCTGGGTAGTTTTTACACCTGTGGCCTTGGTGGCTGAGAATCATGCTGTTGTAACATTTGTACCCTTGTAAGTCTAGTCATGGACCTACAAAGGAAGCATAATTGTGGCTTTGGTACAAAAAGCACATTGAACACTAGGTTCACTTTTCTAAAATATGGAATGAGATTTCATTAAATTTTCCAAAATTAAAGAACTACAACTTAAGGGTTTTTATTTAAAATTATGAGTTGTTCATTATAATTTGTATTTTCATCTCTTAATTTTAATAAATAATTTTGGATCTTTAGAATATAAATGACATTTTGGAAAAAACATCTTAAAATGATTTCAAATTTTCAAAAATTTTACATTTTCTTTAATATACTTTTTAAAGTGCACTTTTAATACAATGATATTTTACTGTTTAATCATTTAGATCATTATTGTCTAACAGAATATCAGTTTTGTTCAAATTATATTAAAATAATAATAAATTGTATGGAATAAATATACAGTAACTTACAAATTACACATGTATGTAATGTTATTACCACTGCAACCTGCATAGTTCATGAACAGGACATCCAGATATGAGCAAGGATGATCAATTTCTTTTTTTTTAATTAATTAATTTATTTGGCTGTATTGGGTCTTTGTTGCTACGCCCATGCTTTCTCTAGCTGTGGCGAGTGGGGGCCACTCTTCGTTGCGGTGCGTGGACTTCGCGGGCTTCTCATTGCAGTGGCTTCTCTTGTTGCGGAACACAGGCTCTAGGCGCACGGGCTTCAGTAGTTGTGGCTCGTGAGCTCTAGAGTGCAGGCTCAGTAGTTGTGGCACACGGGCTTAGTTGCTCCGTGGCATGTGGGATCTTCCCAGACAAGGGCTCGAACCCACGTCCCCTGCATCGGCAGGCGGACTCTCAACCACTGCGCCACCAGGGAAGCCCAAGGATGATCAATTTCAGTTGCCTTTTATTCTAGATGACTTTCAGTGATTTGAAACAATAATTTTTAATTTGTTCATTAAAGTGGTACACTTGTCAGAAAGGATGAAGAAATATATTTAACTTTTTGTTAGCTTGACTTATAACTTTAAGATATTTATATATATGGGGTGCAGGCCTCCATGTGTAACCTTGTCGTGACTTCCCTGAATAGGAATAGCTGAACTGAATACATAGTATGTCAATGATAGGGCTGTAGAAAAAGTGACTCAGTGTAAGGGACACATGGGTGCCAAGTGACACATGAGTAGACCACTGAAGGAAGAGAAGGAGCAGGCAGTGTGGATACCTGGACAGGGGCATAACGAAGGAGAAATGATCAATGCAAAGGTGCAAGGCTGGAGCACCCTGATGTGTTCAGAGAAGATGGAGAGAGAGAGATGAGATTTGAGGAGATACTTCGACTTTCATCTGTTTTATAGATTGGGGTTTTTTGGAATAAATCACTGGAAAACAAAAAGAGAAATTGCTGCCAAAATGCTTGAAAAAAATTCTTGTGAATGATCATGGTTTGCTCATTGCTCTGGTGTCAAGGAAACTCAGGGCTATTTCTGTGAGCCTGTGCTGGTGATTAAACAGTATGAAAAGATGCTCAATATCATTAATTATTAGAGAAATTTAAATCAAAACTATGATGAGGTATCACCTCACACTGGTCAGAATGGCAATCATCAAAAAATCTACAAACAATAAATGCTGGAGAGGGTGTGGAGAAAAGGGAACCCTCATGCACTGTTGGCAGGAATGTAAATTGATACAGCCACTATGGAAAACAGTATGGAGGTTCCTTAAAAAACTAAAAATAGAACTATGATATGACCCAGCAATTCCACTCCTGGGCATATACCTGGAGAAAACCATAATTCAAAAAGATACATGCACCCCAATGTTCATTGCAGCACTATTTACAATAGCCAGGACATGGAAGCAACTTAAATGTCCATCAAGAGAAGAATGGATAAAGATGATGTGGTACATATATACAGTGGAATATTACTCGGCCATTAAAAGGAATGAAACTGTGCCATTTGCAGAGACGTGGATAGACCTAGAGATTGTCATACAGATTGAAGTAAGTCAGAAAGAGAAAAACAAATATCGTATATTAATGCATATATGTGTAATCTAGAAAAATGGTACAGATGAACTTATTGGCAAAGCAGAAATAGAGCCACAGATGTAGAAAACAAACTGATGGTTACCAAGGGTGGAAAGGGGGGGTGGGATGAATTGGGATATTAGGATTGACATATATACACTACTATGTATAAAATAGGTAACTAATGAGAACCTACTATATAGCACAGGGAACTTTACTCAATGCTCTAAGTGGGAAGGAAATCCAAAAAAGAGGGGATATATGTATACATATAGTTGATCCACTTCACTGTACAGCAGGAACTAACACAACATTGTAAGGCAACTATACCTCCAATTAAAAAAAAAAAAGAATATGATTTGTGGACTAGCCTTACCTACCTCTTGCTTTACTTTTCTATCCATAATTTGCATTTAATCCTTCCTGGATTTCTATTGCTTTATCCTATTTTGTTGCATAAGTGCTGGTATAATCATTGTACCAGATAGTGTAAGCTAGTCAGACATTTCTTTAAAGAAGGAGGAGGAACAATGTACAGACTCAGACACAAGGATACTAGCACTGGAAGGGGAAACGAGTTGCGTGGGAAGATGCATTGTTTTACACATATTGAGGTTGCCATGGGGGTGAAAATAAAAAATGGAAGCTGCTTGAGGGAAAAGAGGACCTGGAAGATGGGAAGGAGGTCAGAGGAGAAAGTCAAGGTGAGCATCTCAGCAAAGAAAAGTTGCTTGATGGTGGTGTGATGGTGGGTGAGCCAGGTGTGATGAGCAGAATAACAGCCCCCAAAGATGTCCATGTCCAAATCCCTGGAACCAGTAAATAAGTCACATTACATCTGCAAAGTTCCTTGCAGATGGGATTTAGGGTTGGGAACTTGAGATGGGGAGATCATCCTGCATCATCCAGATGGGCCAATGCAAGCACATGATCCTTAAAAATCTTTCTCAGCCCTGATCAGAGAGAGATTTGCTGACATTAACGGCTTTCAAGGTGGAGGAAGGCAACCACACACCAGGGAAAGCAAGCAGCCTTAGAAGCTGTAAAACACAAGGATTTACCCCTAGAGCCTCCAGAAGGAATGCAGCCCTACTGACACCTTGATCTTAGTCCCATGAGACATGTGTTGGACTTCTGACCTCAAGAACTGTAAAATAACAAATATATGTAATTTTGTCACTAAATTTTGATGATTTGTTTAAGCAGCAATAGGAAACTAAGATTTAGTCAAGAGAAAGAGATAAGCCCAGCGAGGATGAACCCAAAGAGCAATTGCAACCCTGGCTGCTTCCCCACATGAACCTCGGGACAGGACAGGAATAAACACGCAGATGTAGAGAATGGACTTGAGGACACGGGGAGGGGGAAGGGTAAGCTGGGACAAATAGAGAGAGTAGCAATGACATATGCACACTACCAAATGTAAAATAGATAGCTAGTGGGAAGCAGCTGCATAGCACAGGGAGATCAGCTCGGTGCTTTGTGACCACCTAGAGGGGTGGGATAGGGAGGGTGGGAGGGAGATGCAAGAGGGAGGGGATATGGGGATATACGTATGCATATAGCTGATTCACTTTGTTATACAGCAGAAACTAATACAACATTGTAAAGCAATTATACTCCAATAAAGATGTTAAAAAAAAAAAAGAAAGAAATATGGCAGCCCAGGAAACACTTTTCAGTCTAGTCAATGGGACACCTTCAAATCCACCACAGTCCACCCCTTGCCAACTTGGTACTCATATGCATCTCTCTAAACCATAATTCATTTTCAAATAAAGATAATATCAAAGTCACGCTTTTCACTAAGGTGATGCAACCATCTCGTGTACAACCAAAAACAAACTAACACTTTCTGCAGAAGAGAATATACTCAGCTCATGCCTATGGGTTTATGGACTATCCTGTACAACCAGCAAGAGGAGGAAAATCCCAAGCTGGGTACTATGGGTGGATTGGCTCAGATTGTAGGTGCCAGCTGAGAATAGGTGGCAGCTGACCACAGCCTTGCTCAAGTGTGGTCTTAAAAGACAGTGGAGAGGGAAATCCCCCTGGTGGGCAGAGCCTTGGGCAAAGTACTTGGCTGTCCACTGTGTATGGAGACAGAAGGGACCACAGGGTAGAACAGACACGGGACTGGCGGGACGGTGATGAATGTGCCGATCAGCTCGTCAGCAGCCTGGAAAGCAGAAGACTGGTCAATGGACACAAAGAATGTTGCACAGAGGCATGCGGAAGGACATGCAGGAGTGGGTGGGTGTTAAGCAGAATCATCTCTGTATCACGTAAGAGCATCTAACACAGAAGATACACTGAGCAGACAAAGTGACTCAGCCAGTCGACATCAGCCAGTCTCTGTCACTGGCTTAAATCACAATAGATTCCTTTAGACTCTGAGCTCCTACAGGGCAGGGACCCTATTACATCGATTGATCTTTGTATCCCAGGTATTATGCACTGTATCATGGAAAAAATGAGTGCCTTCATTCACTCGGCATCCTTCTTTGGGTTGTTGTTTTGTTCTTCCATTTTCTACTTGGAAATAAAAGGAAAAAACCAACTCATAAAAATCACTGTGCAGTGCACAAATCACTTTCACATCCAAGATCAAAGGGGTTTGTCTTAAAAAAACAAAGTGTGACAAAACTGACCTTGGTGGTATTTTTTTGTGATCTCCATGCCTAGTCCTTGAGTCCAGAGAAATGGCAAATGCCTAGCATGCTTGCTGACAATAAGAGAGTTAAATATCTATTTTTCCACACACCATAAACAATGTTCAGGGACTCCAAGACACTGAAACTGTGCAATAACAAATTCATATTTATGTTTTAGCAGGAAGAAAACCTCAGTCTTTTTTTAGGTAATAATTATATCAACGAGGTTTGGCAGCCTGAGGCTGTTTTTCTTCTCCCCAGACAAGGTCTTTCCTACAGTAAGATATAAATAATGATTTAACTTTTTTATCCCCAATAAGCCCACACACACTGTAAATTTATAGCTGTCCTCCATCCATGAGACCAATAAGTACATCTTGATAAAGAAAAAACTCGAATTTCTTCAACTCTAAACCTAGTCTTTAATTAAAAATAAAAAGGTATATCTTTTCAGTCTAAATATAGTTAGTTTTACCCTGAAAACCTGTATGAAAATACATTTGAAATTGAGTTTGCATTTTAATTGAATAGACCAAAAAATCACTTTAGTCATAATATAAAGCAGTAGTATGAGCAATAAAATTGGCTGTTCCTATATATTTCTATGGTTTGGAAAACAGGAAGCTTCAGGTATCAGGGGTTGGGATGGAGTATAGATTATGAAAGTCCCTTGACTGACATCTCTGATGATGTGCCTTGTTTTGTACCCTTTCATGCCCATGTTGAACCATCTCATCTAGACCTGGTCAGATCCAGACAGATTCTACTGTGAATACCCCACAGAACCCAGCTCAGTGCCTTAAGCAGTCAACAGTATTTGTTAATTGTGCAAAGGAACGATAAAAGCCATTTGCAACATTTCTATGTAAGTCCAAAAATAATTGTTTTAATTAATTTTTATCGGAATATAGTTGCTTTACAATGTTGTGTTGGTTTCCACTGTACAGCAAAATGAATCAGTTATACATATACATATATCCCCTCTTTTTTGGATTTCCTTTCTAGTTAGTTCACCATAGAGCATTAAGTAGAGTTCCCTGTGCTATACAGTATGTTCTCATTAGTTGTCTATTTTCTGGAAACAAATTTAAATGAAGCAAAAAATCAGAGCTACTAAGAAGAGTAGATGACCAGTTCATCGGCCATGTTTTCATTCATGTAAAGTACTGCAGTGATGGTCCATGTCACCCAGACACAGGGCTTGCCATGTGTTGCCATTCATGCTGGAGAATCATTGCCCTACAATTCCTTCCAAGATGGAGAGACTGAGGCTAAGAGATGTGAAAGGACCATATAAGTCACAAGGCTGGTAAGAGGGAAAGCAGCAATGCGAGCCCTCACTTGCCTGGCTCCTGGGACTACATCCTCAGCGGCTCCAGGGCCACGATTCCGGCTAAGCTGGCTGGTTTCTAAGAACCAGAAGAGGAGCCAACTCCACCATTTTCCCCGGAGGTGCCAATGGTGTAACAGCCACAGCCTTCATTATTGGGCAGTTTTTTCGATGGCCAAACTCAGGCCTTCTTGTTTCCCTAAATATATACTTATAAATCTTCATTTTCTTAATAGTAAAATTGGGCATCTAAGGATACGTTGCTTCACCATTTGTCTGTTATCACTTTTCCTGTTCATGGCCTTTATCCATTTTTCAGTTAGTTCTTTGGTCTCCTCCTCCTGTGGGCCTTTCACATTGCACAGGTGAATTCCTTGTGTGTTACACATCATGAAAACTCTCCTGGTCTGTCACTGGCCTTTTACTCTGCCTATGCCATGTTTTACTCAAAACTCTCTTTTTTCATGTAGTGAAGCAGTCAATTTGCATTATATTATTGTTTGGGGGTTTCATCTGTCAGAGCAAAATTTAAGGTCTTAAATTATTTCATTAAACGAAGCTGGAATTTTTAAAAAAAATGTTTCGGCTGCATTCCATCAAATGCAAATACAAGTAATCATCTGAACTTAAACTGTCCTAAAGGTACTTATTTTCTCATTTTTTAAATGTAATTTATCAATCTAACACTTAATGCTTTGGGTTTTTAATTTTAACTGGAGAAGGAATGGAACATAGAGGTTAAAGCTGCACTGATATGATAGCTGCCAGCCACATGTGTCTAAACTTAAATTCAGTAAGAAAGACTGCCTCAGTTGCAGTAGTGACATTTCCAATGCTCAATAGCCACATTGCTAGTGGCTACCATGCAGGGCAGTGAAGATATGAAATAGCCCCATTATCTCAGAAAGTACTATTGACAACATTGGGGCAGATCCTGAATTTCAGAGGCTGCCTGCTTTGAAAAATATCTCAGCCACCATGCTTTGCTAGTGTTTGATCTTGGGGAGGTTACTGAAACTCTCTGTTCCTCAGTTCTCTCATCTGAAAATGGTTGCATAGCAGAACTACATCTTCAGATAGTTGTGTGGATTAAATGAGTTAATACATGTAAACTATTTAGAACTGTGACTGGAACACAGTAGGTACTCAATAAGTATTAGCTATTATAATAATAATTATTATATAATAAAATTAATATTATATTATTTATATTGTATATTAACTCCTTTGATTTTTATTCTTCCTGAGTAGTTTGGAGCTATGGTATAATAACAACTGCCAAAGACCTTTTTCTCAAACCATCTTAAAACTGAAGTGATATAAGTTCATGTCTATTATTATTAGTAGTGTTCTGAACAAGTTAACATTTGGACCCATATTAGTGAATTATACCCAACCAATTTATCTCCTTAGGTGTGCACTGTATAATAAATATAAAAGCAATTATAATTTGTACAAATCCTACTATGTGTATGTTCCATGCTAAGCATTTTCATACAATGTTATTTAACCTTCACACACACAAAAAATTTACAAGGCAGCTGTTTTCATTTCTAATTAAAATAAATAGAAACTAACACTTGGAGAGTAACCTAAAGAACCAAGACCCAAATTAGCCAAGACAGCTAGTAAGTGACAGGGTGACATAGCTTGGATTTGAACACAGCCTATCCTGTCTCTATGAATGTTTATAGTGACAAGAAGTAGAACTTCTATGTGAAGGTCTATAATCTCAGAGTATAAACAAAATCCCATTGTTGCTACACGGAGAAAAAATGACACAAGTGCCGTTCCAGCTAATAATTTACAGTGGCAGCTGAACTTCAGAAAAATGAAGGATTATCAAGTAAAAACCACTGTTCACTTAACAGAAGTTAAAAATGGGGAGAGAAATAGCACTAAGCTCATGGGAATAAAACTAGATAAATAATTGCAGTTACCACAGTACCTCACACAGAGTAAACCACCTTAAATGTTAGCTCTAAACATCATGAAGAGGAGGAAGGGGGAAGAAAGAAACAGAAATAGAGAAGAATAAACGAAGAGAAAGGGGGAAATTGATAATGAATGAACTCCCTGAAAATGCCTGTTTTTAAACTGCTGTTCTTAAAAATGAACTCGTATAATATGGTATGTTGGACTTTATCTCACAGCAACCCTATGAACTAACTAACACAGGTAGTATTTCCATTTTATAGGTGAATATAGATTTTCAAAGAAGTGAACCAACCAGTGTATAATCACAGTGGTATTAAAATGTAGATATTTGTTACATTGGCATTGGTGGCCATCTTTTTCTAGTCAGAAAGGAGCTATTCCTATCTCCCAATGGTAAACTAACTGCGAGCTGCTGATCATTTGCTGATTAAGTTACATACCATGCTTCCTTTGGCAAACTGCAGCCATTCATTCATCTACTCAACCACTATTTAATGAAACCTTCTAAGGACCAGGTCCTGGGCTTGACACAAGGGACACAGAGGCAAATGAGGCAGACACAGACTTTGTCCTCATGAATCTTACAATATGGCAAGAGCAAGAGGCATAAACCAAGTCATGGTTAGTGTGATGAATGAGGATTTAATAGAAGTAACTAGCTCAATCTATAAAAGAAGGAAATGCTTTCCTGAGAAAACAATATTTGAGCTGATTATGTCCATGTTGTGGGGAAGGGAGGATGGGGAGAAAAGAAGACAAAGAAAATATGATAGACTCACCTAATCTTGGGGTGATCATATACACCTACCTGTTGGGTTAGGTTTGGTCATAGGATTTGATCTAACCAATGGAATGGGAATGGGAATAACATGAGTCAATCTGGGGCAGAAACTTCAGGAGCCAGTGTGAGGTTTTCCATGCTCTCCTTTCCTTGTTCCTGGGACTATACAAGCACATGTCAAGATGAAACCTGTCAGTCTGGGTGCCTGCATCACTGTGATATACAGAGCCCCATTTTTGACCAATTTGGACACAGATAGAGAATATTTTTGAAGCAGTAAGAATAAATGTTGGGTTAAGAAGGCTAGAGATGCTTGTGATTTGGCCAAAAGCGGAGGGAGTGGGGATAAGAAAAAATAGATGTGTTTGAGAGGTATTTAGAAGAAATAATCAGCTAGGTTTGGAAACTGAGTGATGATGTAGAAC
Source organism: Balaenoptera physalus (assembly GCF_965194825.1). Lineage (NCBI taxonomy): Eukaryota > Metazoa > Chordata > Mammalia > Artiodactyla > Balaenopteridae > Balaenoptera > Balaenoptera physalus. The sequence continues at coordinate 172,001,918 of NC_138890.1, forward strand.
AAAGAACTGAAATGAATTAAGGATGTTTGTGAAGTTTAGGGAAAGATAATGCTATTTGATAACATTTAGATTGAGAAGCCCAAGAGGCATCTAAGTAGAGTTGTTTTAGGTGTGGCTATGCAGCATAGAGGAGTTCACAATGAAAGGTCTTCTCTGGAGACATCCCTTCGAGAGTCATCAATATATAGATGCTAATGAAGCTGCTGGAATGGGTGAGCTCACTCAGGGAGAGGGTGTGAACGTTAGGAGGATGAGGAGACAATGACAAAGCAGAATGACCAGATGGCAAGGAAGGAAATCAACAGGATGTTTTTTAAGCAGGGTAAGGACAACAGAATCAAATGATTTAGAGTGTTCAAGAAAGCCAAGGGCTGAAAATGTCCATCAGAGTTTCTGATGTGGAAGCTGTTGGTGACTTTATCGAGAGTTTTGGTGGAGGGACAGTGGGAAAATTCAGAATGTTGTGGATTTAAGAATGAATAAAGGATGGACTAGAAAATTTGGACCAATACTTCTACTGAGAACAAGCAGAAAACTTGGACATGATCTAAAAAGTCTGCTGGAAGATATTAGAGAGAGCTAATAAGGTTGTGATATAGTCAGAAATTAGACCCAAGTGAGGAAAATTTGGGGCACAATTTTATTAATGGCATCTTTCAAATTCCGGAAAGGACAGAAAAAAAGGCTAAAAATATGAGCAGTACTTCTGACAGCTTAATAGGACTATGGGGAAAAAATGGACCCCAGGTCCCTACAAAGAGTGGAAAGAGGTCCTGCTAAGCTACCCAATATTTAACTTGTGATGCTTGTGAGACATACCACCAGGTAAAAGTGAGCTTAAAAAAGAAAGAAGAAAGAAAGAAAGAAAGAAAGAAAGAAAGAAAGAAAGAAAGAAAGAAAGAAAGAAAGAAAGAAAGAAAGAAAGAGAGAGAGAAAGAAAGAAACTAACCTTAGCAATTACTTAGCAAAGTGAATCATTTCAGACCCTGAAACTGAATTAAGATGATGCCAAAATCTAGTGCCAATGTCTGCCAAAAGCAAAATTCAATTTAAAAATTAAATACTCTCTGTGCTATGCAATAGGTTCTCATAGTTATGTATTTTATACTAATGAGAATGTACTCTGCTCAGTGCTCTGTGGTGACCTAAATGGGAAGGAAAACCAAAAAAGAGGGGATATATGTATATGTATAACTGAATCACTTTGCTGTACAGCAGAAACTAACACATCATTGTAAAGCAACTATACTCCAATAAAAAGTAATTTTAAAAAGTAGGTAAATAAATAAATAATAAAAATTAAATACACTCTGGAGGACAGACTATTATTTTAGGCTTCAAGAGTATTTATACAATTCTGTATACAAAACCTTGCATTCAATCAAAAATGACCAGCATGCAATCAGACAAATAACATGAATTAAAATGAAGAAAAAACCAAATAAGTAATCGAAACAGACCTGCATTTTTAAGGATCTAAAACAGAAGAATGAGGACTAAAAGCAAACTGGAAACCATAAAATGAAAAAATAAAAATTAAAGACATGAAAATTTAAATGACTAAAATTAATAATTCATTAGATGGATTATCAGCAGATTAGACACAGCTAAATAGAAAATGAGTGAACTGAGAGATGAGACAGAAAAAAATCCAGAATTAAGCACAGAATGAAAAAAGAAATAGAAAAAAAAGGAGAGGGTAAGTGAAAATATCTAACATGTATAATTGTCCCAGAAAGAGAGGAGATTTAATGTAAAGTAGAAAAAATACTTGAGGAGAGAATGGATGAGAATTTTCAAAAATTAATGAAAGCTGTGAAGACACAATTCGAAAAGGCCCCTGAATTCCCAAGCCAGACAAAAGGAAAGCCACAAATTTCAGAGTAAAGTTGAAGAAAATCACACACAAGAAGAAATTATTAAAATATGCCAGAAAAAAATTGATTACCTTCCAAGAAGAAGCAATAAGACTTGGAACTCTCTGCATAACGGGCACAAAGAAAAACAGAAGAAAATGCAGTGATATATTTATATTATTGAGAATAAAAATAAGACAACAAACTAGAAATGTTATCCAAAAATTAGATTTCTTCCACTTTGAAGTATATAGCTCAGACAGCAACAAAAATTTAAAAATAAATCATTACTAACAGACCTATAAGACAGGAAATATTTTAAAATGCCTTCTGGTAGAAGAAAAATTATTTCAGTTTAAAGGTAAAGACGATAGAAAGAATAGAAATAAAAATTAATAAAAAGGTAAACACCTGAGTAAAAATAAAGAAATATTGAATAATAAAAATAATAGTAATAAGATCTAGGAGTTTAAACATGTTCAAAATTAAAACACAAGAGGCAATGGAATTAACGTTATAAGAAGGTGAAATCGAGATAAAGTGTTCTAAGGTCTTTGCATCATCAAGCAAGAGGGTGAAGCACCAAAGAATATCAGACATTAATGAGTCAAGGTTGAAGGTTGCAACCTCTGAGGAAACAACTGCAAAAATACTAAAACAATATATATTCCTAAACTTGCAGAGGGACATATAAAATCTAAGCATCACCCACTTAGTGGCAATAATGTCTCTGATAATTAGAAGTTCTGTACAAAAAATGCCAATGATGAGTCTACTTCCAATTATTTTTAATGGGAAAATTATAATACATTACACCTTAACCAAATCCCTTAATCAATGCCCTAAAGTGTAGCTAAGACATAGTAAAACAGACATATATAAAATGCACCCACCCTATCACTGAACAATTATTAGCATGCTTGAATTCAGTAACATATTCTCTCTATGGACAGCTACACAGCAGATGTACATCTTTGTTTACAAATGGTTTGCTTTTCAAAAGGTTTACACACACACACATAGACTCACTATACTTATGTTACACAGATTTTATAAAACAATTTTATATAACAACTTTATTGAGACACAATTTATATTTTCTTTTGAGTTTTCTAATTTTAGCTCTTACATTTGGGTCTATGACTCATTTCAAGTCAATGTTTATGTATAGTGAGGAGTATCTACCCAACATGTGAAGATGCTGTTGTTCTAGCACCATTTGTTGAAAAGACTATTCTTTCCCCATTGAATGGTTTAGATACACTCGTGAAAAATCAATTGATGATGAATGTGAAGGTTTGTTTATGGACTCTTGGTTCTGTCCGATTGTTCTATATGTCAGCAGGCCAATCTTATTCCAGTACCACACTGTCTTGATTACTGTAGCTTTGCTGTAAGTTTTGAAATCAAGAAGTGTCATTCTTTCATGTTTTTCATATATAGTTAGCTCGATTAAAAAAAATTTTTTTTAAAGAAGTGTGAGACATTTTGCAAAAGAGGAAATCAAAATGGTTAATACACATTTAAAATGTGTTCAAGCTAAATTACAATCAGGAAGATGCAAATGACACCCACAATGAACTGCCACTCTCCCTAGCAGAAGAGCTAAAAATCAAAATACCAGGATGTCATGTTTCTGTGAAGGTTTAGAGCAACTGAAACTCTCATAAAGTACTAGTGGATGTGTAAATTGATCTTAGCAGTTGGAATTCTCTACTACAGTTGAAAACTTGCATATTCTACAACCCAGCAATTCTACTCCTATGAACTGTTAAGTCCTTGCAACAAAGAGACATGAAAAAATCAGTTACAGCAATAGCAGCAGTAGCCCCAAAGTGAAAACAGCCCAAATATCCTTTGATGATGCATTGAATAAATTAGATTATGATATATCCTTACAATGTTTAGTAATGAGAACCAGACACAGATTACATACTGTGTGATTTCATTTATATAAAGTCTAAAAACAGATAAAACTAGAAGTCAGGATAGTAATTAACTTTGAAGAGAGGGAGTATGAGGAAGGGGTCCAAGTGGTTATCTGGGATGCTGACAAAATTACGTGTCAATCTGAGTGGTAATGATACAGCTATTTGTTTTTAGGTAATTTATTAAGTTGACCATTACTATTTGATGCGATTTTATTAATATTAATAAATATATTTTATTATTATATGCACAGAATGCAGTATGAGAGAGTAGAGAGAGTAGCTCCTTTGTTCATTCATTCAGCAAATGCTCACTGAGAACACATTGTGCAACAGGCACTGGGCTATCCACTGAATATGGAGTGAAATGAAACAGACTGCTGTGCTCTTGTGGAAATCACAGAAGTCCACCTGAGAAGGGATGGAGAAAGAGGAAGAGCAGGATCGGAATGTATTTTTTTAATGTAAGAAAACTGGGAACTGTTTATACACCTTTAGGAAGGAGCCAGTAGCCAGGGATAAGTATGTACTGCCTCGAATGCAAAGTTTTGAAATTAACACTAAACACTCCATATATACACCCAAATTATTATTTTTCAATGGCTGAAATCTTCCCAGGACAAAATATTTTAATTTGTCATTTTGAAGAAGAAGGAGAAAACGGAGGAGGAAGAGGACAGAGAGAGGAAATACCAGACTTACCACTCTGGGATCTGGCACTTTGCCATGCAGTACAACCTGTCTTGCAAAAGGTCAGAAACTAAAAGTGATTTTATTAGAGTCAGAAAAAATTTCCCCACTTACTGTCATGAGACAATATTGGTTTAAATCAATCACAATGTGAAATCCAACAGCTCCACATTCTTCCTCTTGCATTTTAACTGCAAGATGGAAGGAAATATGTATATTTCAACCCCCCACGTGTCACATCTTCAGTTTCTCTCAGTCTCTTATTGGCAGGGCTAGACTGAGACTCAACCTTCTAGACAAATGGATGGTTTGGTCCCCTTCACATTAATATTCCTTAAAGACAAACAAGAAAAAGAGAACACCAGGGGCAGGGCTCAACTGGCCTTCTGATACCCTCATCCCCATGCCAACTGAGTGATGCTGAGGACGAGACCATCAAGTCACGTCACCCCAGCACGTTCCACAGTGGCCCCAGGGCCCACCTCCAGCATTAAAATATGCCTTTCATTCATTTCTAATACTCTCTGAGAAGAGTTCCGGTAAAGCAGGTTCTCTGCGCTCTTACAGTTATGGGATATCCACCACCCTAGTGGCAGCTCAGCTCCCTTATATTATCTCCATAGACCTTACTGGGCTATCCCCTCAACCGATATATGAAACAGATAACTATGACACACACTGCTCCTGCCCTCGTTTGATGTTCCACGTGTGCCTTTAGGATATCGAGTATTAAAGGTCTGTATTAAAACACATGTGTATTATTTGGTATGAATCACACGTGGAAGTGTAACCAGTCATAAAGATGGTATCCCAATTAACATTTTGATTAGTTAGTCCATCAACAAACGTTAGAACACTTACCACTGGCCCTAAGAGAATTGAACATAAGACAGATGTGTTTCAAAAGGGACAGGAGGAGTAGTGTGAGGGACACCTTGTCAACAGGGAGCCAGAAGCCTGCATGACAACAGTAGAAGTAGTGTGAAGAGATCAGGGGGAAGCATGGGTGGAGGGGGGACAATGGTAGGGAAATTGAAAACTGGACGAGTGTTGATGACGAATTTGAAGAACTGAGTCCACGGAGGGCTAAATTGTTATTACTCATAGTTTTGTAGATCCAAAATAGATAATCAAGTTTGATGCATTTAGTTTTTCAGAAAAAAACTAAGTATTTGTTTAGTACTCATCCCCCTTTCTACATGGTCTTCACCCTGCTGTGATAAAATAACAGGTTTTTATGTGAAAAACAATTAACTTGATTTTACTACAATGGATTTTAGATAGGATTTATGAGGACAGAGTTTAAGGGTTTTTTTTAAACAAGGGTTAGAGGGATATGAAAAAATAATAATTCTAGGATGCAATGTTTCACAATTAGGTCACAGCTTCTACTTTTCAGGGGAAAATTTCAACTCTCCACGTTGGTACTTTTCCACTTAAATACAGCCACTTTTCTGGTTTGTATTTAAAACAGAGCCCGCAGGATAGTTTCCTTTTCTCACAATATCATACACTGGGAACTGGAAATATAAACAGGGTTTTTTACCTGCAATGTCTTCAGACAACTGTACAGGCACTTTGCTATTTTTCATAAAGGTGTCCCCAGAAAAACAAATCTAAGATGTCTTGTGGCAAATTAGGATTCACTCAGCCGTGAATGTTTAAGTCCAATCGGAGAAAAATAGTTCATGTTCATCTGCTTTTTTCCAGTGAGAGGTATTTAATGTTCATCTTTCCGATCATGCCCTTAGAGAGGTGTCTGGGGGCGGGGAGAGTAATTCCCAGTGCCTTCCCGTACCCCACCACCACCAGGGGAGTTTTTCTTATGGCTCCTGAGTTGTATGAAGAACCAGCCTATGAAGACCAGAAAGTAAGTCAACCCCTCATGATTCCGGTAGCCAGACCTTAGGAAGGCTTTGGCCATCTGGCCATCTCACTTTAGAAACCCTGCAGTGGCCCAGACCAGCCAAAATGGTGCAGCCGGAGGGCTGGCAGCTTTCGCACAGGACCTTCTGTCCTGAACAAGCTGCTTCTCCTCCTGAATTTCTGTTGCTGCAGGTGCTGCCCTTTCCAGCCTAGTGGGGGCACGGATATCCAACGTGGCTCGCCGTCAAGGGCAAATAGGCTGGCTCCACCTGCTGACATAAGGCCTCTAACACTCCTGGGGAAAACCGTGGCATCTCGAGATTACAGACTTTGTGTGATAAGTGGGCCACTGAGCTATCAGACCCAATGTGTGGTTTCCCTTTTGTAGGCAGGACTATCCTCTGAGGACATTGCAGTCAACCCCCAGTCTTCTCCAGAGAGTACCAGGCTTCCCCTTCCTCCCTCTTTACTCAGTCCACCACGGCAGACCCTCCCAATCCAAACACACTCCCATTCCGTCTATTTTCCCATCTCTCAAAAATAGGAGAAAGTGTTGTTAAAGGTAAGAAAAGAGCATGCACGCAGGTGCATGCACACATATGCACACACGCACACATGCACACCCATGCACATACATGCACACGCCCCTTGTTAAAGAGAAGAAGAAGGAGAAGGAATCAAAGGAGAAGAAAGGAGAGACAAGGAGTCTGCACTGGATGGGGCGGGATAGGAATGCTGTCAGCTGCAAGAAACAGGAAGCCTGGTATCCGTGGCTTAAGTGGGTCAGAGTATATTTTTCTCCTCTAACAAGGAATCCAGATGTATTTAACAGCTGGTGGTAGTTGAGGGGTTCCTTAGCATCAGGGGCACCCCATGTGGCAGGAAAGGCTGCCACAGCTCCAGGGTCAGTTGCAGAGCTGCCACATTCAAGGCACAAAAGCATGGGGTAGGGACAGCCCCAGCTGTGGTTTCTCTTTTTAGAAGCCTCCCTTCTATTTTCCTCTCATATCTCATCAGCAAGATGTGGGGTATGAGGTCTCCTCCAGGCACCAAGGATATGGAAAGTAAGTGTCTCACCTGGGCTGGTTACTGACCCCAGCAAATTCAGATCATGCTGACAAGGAAGTGTAGCAGAGCAGGACCCTATGGGGTCTTCCCAGAACAGACTGCCTTCATGCCCCAACTTCCTCCACCTGCCTTTTGTCTGTATAAAAACTTCAGTCAAATAATAAATTTAATCATAGAAGTGAGAAAATGCAGAAAGAAAGGAAAACAGTCAAGCAAGACAAAATAATAATAGTTCAGCCATTAAACAAAGTCAAGACCTTTAGTTCCTCCTCAAGGGCTATAGATAATATTCTGAGCCGTGTCCTTTGAGCTGTTTTGCAGATACTGAAGTCCCCACCAGGTGGAAGAAGTTAACTGTATGTGGCCCCCAGGCATGTAGACCCCATACCAGCTGGAATCAGAAGGTTGGATGTGGATTCCCAAATACCACATCACCAACCAATCAGAAGAATGCCCACCAGCTGATCACACACCCCACAACCCCCCTCCCACACCCTGTGTTTAAAAACCTTTCCCTAAAAGCCATCAGGAAGTTGGGGCCTTTTGAGCACCAGCTGCCTGGACTCCTTGTTCAGTGCCTGCAATAAACGTTGCACTTTCCTTCACCACAACCTGGTGTCAGGAGATTGGCTTTCCTGCACTAGGGCAAGCAGACCCAAGTTTGGTTCAGTAACAGAAGGACAGAAGGGTAACTGTCAGGCAACTAGCATCCCTGATGAGCACTCCTGCTCCCTACCTGCGAAGCTCCTCCTCAACCACCCCATTCACCCAAGGGCTGTGGAGTTCAAGATCTCTGGTAAACTATATGGTACATGGGCTTGTCTCAGTTGACCTCACAAGAAAATCATTATGCATAAGAGAAACACGAATTTGAAGTTTTGGAGTACAATACATTTGCACATTTTGGAATGTCTGCCTTTCAGTTATGGAACAGGAGTCCAGAGTCTATTTGCAAAGAAGCAAATGTGTTCCTCTGTTATAGACTCTTGTCCATAATTAAGAATCTGTATCTTTGGTGAATACACTAGTATTTATTTTCCCATGATTGTGAAAAGTTTACCAATTGTCATTGTAAAAACTAATTTAGTAACAAGGAAAAAAATAAAACTATGAACATGTAAAATTGAATCACTAGGATAAAAGACAAGAACAAGTAAAATTGAATCAAATAGGCTTACTGATTTGAATAATATAACATATTTTTAACCTTTGGACTGTCTTGAATTTTTAATGCACAATGTTTATGAATTCTCTTCTTAATTAAGAAAGTATCAATCTTAAAACTGACTTCTTAAAATAGCAGAACTATATTTAATGGCTCTGAATTATAAACCTGTAGATAAGATTGTCTTCATCAGCAAGGGAAAAATCACTGAACCAGAAAAAGGAGTCCTGGTCATTTTTAGTTCTATCCATTTCTTCATGAAATTGGGAAAGCTTAAAAATAAATAACATCTCCCTATACAGCTCTTTCCTCCAAAGATACGTTTCTCAAAAAAGAACAACTCAAATGACGAGAAATGGCTCCTTTTTTTTCGTACCTTTTATGTTTTGCAAGCCTTCATTTTATGTGATGGTTGGGTCAGTGGTCTCCATATCTCTGTGTAGTTAATAGCTAAGTCAAGAGATCATTATACAGTATTTGGTAATTATCCCAACTCATAAAGATATATTAGGTGTACCAAACAGTTTAAAATGTCCATTTCCTAAAGATTGACTCATTTGCCTCACAGCCTTCTACCACATAATAATGCTTGGTATATGTGGCAAATGTGTTCACTGGAGTGTTCTCAAAACCCAGATTACACTCTTCATAATGAATAAATTTATAATAACACATATTCTTCAATTTCACTCCTGATGAAAATCTGGTTAGTCAAAACCAGGAGAATATAAAAAGTCATTAAAGGAAAACCTCTATGGAGATATTGAGCATATATGGGTAACCATTTGCTTCTGGCAACCTAATATTTCTTACTAGTAAGTCATTACAGTTAAAGGTAGAATCATTTTAACATAAGTCATATTTAGTATATAGCCTAACCATAATTATTTTCTCTAATCATGTTGTCCAGAAAACATTATTCACAGTGAGAACATTAGCAATAATAATGATAATAATGAGAAAAACAACAAGAGAAATATGAAGGACTATAATGGGTTCTTTACTGTGAAACTTTATGTGATTAATACTTGATAGGATAATTTTGTAAGCTAGAAGCTGTCATATCCTTGACATATTAAAATTTTAAATATGTAATTATTTTCATGAATTAATACATCTTTCCTATTTTTTCTTAAAAATGAAGGGACTCATTTTTTGTGAAAACTGTCATTTTTACATGAAAAAAGTATATATAACTATGGAGATGGGAAGTGAAAAAATAAAGGCTAATCAAAATAACCTTTATCTTAACACTCTGTGATTAATATAGGACAATTGAGTCCATGAGGCTCATTTTCCCAACCATAACATGGGAATACTAGTACTTTCTTTACATAGTGGTTGGATGATAAAATGAGATAATGCAGAAAAAGTATTATGTGAACTTCTTCACAGTTCATAGTAGACACCTCTTAGCAGAAGCAGACACTATTGGTTGAATTCAGGATAGCGTTACTAGAAATTTTAATTTTCTTCTTTACGAGTTTCTTATACATATTACTTTTATAATCATAAAAAATTAACATACTTTCATTTTGAAATACACATTCACACACAAACACACAAAAAGAATTACAATTGTTATTATTTATATTAAAAGTTCCAATTTAAAAACAGACATATAGACCAATGGCACAGAATAAAGAGACAAGAAATAAACTCATGCATTTACAGTCAACTGACTTTTGACAACTGTGCCAAGACTATGCAATGTGGAAAAGATAGTCTCTTCAACCAATGGTGTAGGGAAAAGTGGATATAACATCCAAAAGAATGAAATTGGACACTTATCTTACACCATATACAAAAATCAACCCAAAATGCATTAAAGATTTAAATATAAGATGTGAAAACTATGAAATTCCTAGAAGAAAATATAGGGTAAAATCTTCGTGACATTGGTCTTATCAATGATTTCTTGGATTTGACAGAAAAAGTACCAGCAACAAAAGCAAAATTACAAGCAAAACTACATCAAACTAAAAAGCTTCTGCACAGCATTATTTACAATTCCTAGGACATGGAAGCACCCTAAGTGTCTATCAATAGATGAATGTATAAAGAAGATGTGGTACATATATACAGTGGAATACTACTCGACCAAAAAAAAGAATAAAATTTTGCCATTTGCAGCAACATGAATGGACTTGGAGGATATTATGCTAAGTGAAATAAGTCACACAGAGAAAGACAAATACTGTATGATATCACTTATATGTGAAATCTAAAAAATACAACAAACTAGTGAATAAAAACAAAACCTTTTGCACAAAAAAGGAAACAATCAACAGAGTGAAAAGGCAACCTACAGAATGTAAGAAAATATTTGCAAACTATATATCTGATGAGCGACTAATCTTCAAAATATATAAGAACTCCTACAACTTAATAGCAAAAAAAAAATCCCAAATAACCCAGTTTTAAAAATAGGCAAAGAGGGGGGCTTCCCTGGTGGCGCAGTGGTTGAGAATCTGCCTGCCAATGCAGGGGACACGGGTTCGAGCCCTGGTCTGGGAAGATCCCACATGCCGCGGAGCAACTAAGCCCGTGAGGCACAATTACTGAGCCTGCGCGTCTGGAGCCTGTGCTCCGCAACAAGAGAGGCCGCGATAGTGAGAGGCCCGCGCACCGCGATGAAGAGTGGCCCCCACTTGCTGCAACTAGAGAAAGCCCTCGCACAGAAACGAAGACCCAACACAGCCATAAATAAATAATTAAATAATTAAAAAAAAAAAATAGGCAAAGAGGGCTTCCCTGGTGGCGCAGTGGTTGAGAATCTGCCTGCCAACGCAGAGGACATGGGTTCAAACCCTGGTCTGGGAAGATCCCACATGCCGCGGAGCAACTAGGCCCATGAGCCACAATTGCTGAGCCTGTGCGTCTGGAGCCTGTGCTCCACAACAAGAGAGGCCGCGATAGTGAGAGGCCTGCGCACCGCGATGAAGAGTGGCCCCCACTTGCCGCAGCTAGAAAAAGCCCTCGCACAGAAACGAAGACCCAGCACAGCCATAAATAAATAAATAAATAAATAAATAAATAAATAGGCAAAGGACTTGAATAGACATTTCTCCAAAAATGACATACAAATGGCCAACAGGCATATGAAAAGATGCTCATCATTACCTATTATCAGGGAAATACAAATCAAAGCCAAGTTATGTAAGATGAATAAGTTCTAGAGATCTGCTATATAACATAGAGCCTAGCGCTAACAACTGTGTTTGTTATGCACTTTAAAATTTGCTGAGAGGGTAGATCTCATGTTAAGTGTTCTTGCAATTAATTAATTAATTAATTAATTAACAAATCCCTGTTCCTCTGATTCTTCAGTCCATTGTTCTGAACAAAAAGCCTTTGTTTATGAGAACCATGACCTACTCTAAAAGGTATGTGTTTGTCGATCCAAGCCAAGTATTTTGATTATAAAATACCTAATTTATACTTCGGTTCTTACGTTTATGAATTTCATATTAAGAGGACTTGTTTGGTCCTCTCTGCATTTCTAAAGTTATCAACATCTGTGATTTTACTGCTCAGGATTTATGTTTCCCTGAGCCCAAGAAAGGGAGAGAACAGTGGTTAGCAACGTGAGTTCAGGAGTCAAAGGGCCCAGGTAAGACCCTGAGTAAGTTTTTTAACATCCTCATGTATAATTTGCATAGTAATAGTTTTACATCATGGATAGTTATGATCATTAAATAAAATCATGCATGTCACGTGTTCTTTGCCTTTTCTGACACGTAGTAAGGCTTTAATAAATATTAAATTCTCAACTGCCTCCTATGAAATTAATTTTGTTAGCCCCACTCCTGTCCTTCCCTGCATCCCTGAGTAGTATGCACCAAAGATGAAATAGAATGGAACCACACAAGGGCTGGCACTGTCAGGGCAAGCAGTGGAGACCAAGTTGCCCTTTTTGGATAACTTTCAGCCATCCAGACTCCAGAGTAGTAAGGTGTCAATGGTGCTCTTTCTACTTCAAACAAATAGATGCCTCCCCCATGGAAGATGAGCCTTAGATGAAGGGGCACCAGGAAATCTGATTAATCAAGTGAACATCTAATCCTGAATTTGGAAGGATAAAACGGGAGTCTCTCAGGATCATACACAATCTCTCCAGTTGAGAGCAGAGCCCAAGCCAGTGATGGAGGATGAATTTAGCTTAATGGCCTTGTGTGTCCTACATCTTGGAAATTCTAAGTGCTATGCCAATGGGAGCCAACAGGTTGTGAAAAGATAAAGAAAGCTCAGCGTCTAGGACCCTGAATTATCCAAGTAAACTATTGCATTTTTCCCAGGTTCGTCTCGAGGCGGAGCCTCTCCCATGTCCTAGAAGCTTAAGTCTGATCATGGATGAGTCTTATGACTCATCCTCTTCTTCACATGTGCAAGCCAGCCTTCAGACCAAGGTTCACCTCTTGACCCCTCTGTCTTCTCATGGCGATAATTAATATTGAACTGCACTTGTCTTTTTCTCCATCTCAGTTAGGAGAATTGGATTGTACTCGCCACACTTCTCAAATCTGAAACATTCTCTGGGGTGACTTTAATAATCTTTTGCCACTTACTTGAAAGCAATAATACTTAATTTTCAAAGGAGAGAGAAAATGGATGTAACAGTTCTGCAAAACAGGTAAAAGTGAAGTCCTGTTATAGTCTAATTATTGATAAAATTTAATTAGAAAAATTACCAAGGGTTTTTTCCCATGGCTTTTAAAGAGTTTCAACAAAATTGACTTAGGAAGTCATATTCAGGAGTATAAAGATAATGACAAGAATCCATGGGGACTGATGACATTTTCAAAGTCATCAATACAATAATGAGAAAAAAATCTAAGAACAAATTCCTTGTCACTCTGTAGGACCTAGATCTCTGCCAGCCCCTCCAGCCTCCTCTTTTACTTCTTCCCTTTGGACGTCTCCCTGCCTCCTTTCTATTATTCAAAGAAGCCCAGCCCTTTCCTGTCTCAGAACCTTGTTATATGTTGTACCCTCTGCTTGGAATTCTCTTTCCACACTCTTCTCATCTTCTTATCCTGTGGTCCTCACCTTTCACCCCACTTCTGCAGAGGCCTTCTCTATCTGCTCTATTCAAACAGCCCTCAGCCAGCTCAATTACTCTCTCTCATCTCTCTTTGGATATTTTCTTCACATCTTTGGCCACAAAGGGTTAATATGTTATATATTTATTTCCAGTTCTGTAATTATGATGTGTACCACTTCTCTCCTTGTCCTAGAGTCAAAGTTCCATTAGGTTTCCTTATTCCCCTCCAATGTTTCAGCACCTAGAACAATGCCTGAACCACTGAATGAACCACATTCCCCTCCAATGTTTCAGCACCTAGAACAGCACCTAGAACAGTGCCTGAATAGTACTAACAAATATTTGTGGAATGAAGAAATAAATGAATAACTCAATGAACACCATGTTCACTGCTTACATTCACAGGATATAATATTTTAAACAAAATAATTTGAAGGTTGACCCCATCATTGGATGACTTATTTCTTCACGCATGTACTTCCTGTTTGTTTCTGAACTACATGTAGTGGCTGGATAGTTATTGATTATTCAAGCTTCACTTGAGGGGAATAATATGGTCAGTGTCATGGGGAGATTAATAGGATATATAATCTGAAGTCCACCTTCCTGATCAGAAAATATGTTGGGCTGTCATAGGTTATCAGCAACATCTTTTCTGGCTTTATATCTAGAGAAATTTGGGGGCTAGAATATCTGAGCTTCTCAAGATATTAGTCCAACAAAAGAAGGACTGTAAAGACCTCATTCCATCTGCTGACGTCTTCTCCAGGCAGATCAGAGTGGGAGCATGCCTGGTCTCCCATCAAGGGTGTGACCTCTGGGTCACTTCCAACAGGCATCTACCCAACGGGGTTATCACCAATGCTGGTGAGCCTTGGGGGTTAGCATTCCAGTCCTTGTCTTTTCACATAGATGCACTGTGCATCTCTTTTTCACTTTTAGAGTTAGTTTACCTGGTGCACTTCCTGCATTGGTAGCCAATTTCTTGCCCCAAAACATTCCAGTCAGATGGTGTTTACATTCAAGAGAGAAAACCATAATTCAAAAAGACACATGCACCCCAATGTTCATTGCAGCACTATTTACAATAACTAGGTCATGGAAGCAACCTAAATGTCCATTGACAGATGAATGGATAAAGAAGATGTGGTCTATATATACAATGGAATATTACTCAGCCATAAAAAAGAATGAAATGGGTCATTTGTAGAGATGTGGGTGGACCTAGAGACTGTCATACAGAGTGAAGTAAGTCAGAAAGAGAAAAACAAATATCGTATATTAACGCATATATATGGAATCTAGAAAAATGGTACAGATGAACCTGTTTGCAAGGCAGAAATAGAGACACAGATGTAGAGAGCAAACATACGGACACCAAGAGGGGAGAGGGATGGGGGTGGGATGAATTGGGAGATTGGGATTGACATATATACACTAATATGTATAAAACAGATAACTAATGAGAACCTGCTGTATAGCACAGGAAACTTTACTTAATGCTCTGTGGTAACCTAAATGAGAAGGAAATCCAAAAAATAGGAGATATATGTATACATACAGCTGACTCACTTCACTGTACAGCAGAAACTAACACAACATTGTAAAGCAAATATACTCCAATAAAAAAAGATTATTATAGCATATTTGGAATGAAAATCATAATTACAGATAAAGTCAACTCATTTAAAACTGCAGTTCATGTGTGTATACACACACACCACATATGTACACACGCATGCAAATATGTACAAACATTTATTAGGGAAAATATTCTTTGTGTACCAGTGACACATTTTGACTCGTTAAATATGCTCTAGTCTAGCTTTCTAGCTCATTTTAATTTCCAAAATAAAGTTAAAAGTTCTCTATAGGGCTTCCCTGGTGGCGCAGTGGTGGAGAATCTGCCTGCCAATGCAGGGGACACGGGTTCGAGTCCTGGTCTGGGAAGATCCCACATGTCGCGGAGCAACTAGGCCCGTGAGCCACAATTGCTAAGCCTGCACGTCTGGAGCCTGTGCTCCACATAAGAGAGGCTGCGACAGTGAGAGGCCCGCGCACCGCAGTGAAGAGTGGCCCCCGCTTGCCGCAACTAGAGAAAGCTTTCGCACAGAAACGAAGACCCAACACAGCCATAAATAAAATAAATAAATAAATAAACAAAGTAAACAATGCGTTAAAAAAAAAAAAAAGTTCTCCATAATTTCAATAGAGGCTTTCTAGTTAGTGGTCAGAGCATTGTCCCTGGAGCTCTGTTGCCCAGGTTTGAATCCTAGACCTCTCCCCATTAGAAGTATGATCTCGGGCAAGCACTCTATCGTCTTTGAGCCTCAGTTTCCTTTTCTTTAAAATGAGGATAACAACAGTGCCTACCACATATTTTGTTTTGAGATTTAAATGAGGTAACATTTGTAAAGTCAGTAGTTTGCAGCACATAATAAATTTACAGATGAATTTGATAAGTAAATAAAATGTTGCTCAAATTGAGGGCTGTTACCCGTGCGTACATGGCAATGTGCCATGGGGTACTCAACACCACAGAATGCACTCCAGAGTCTTCCTGATGTACCTATTGTAGTCAATGATAAACAATAGAAAATAGTTTTTAAATTTTAAAATAAGGACAGATGCATTATGGAGTAGACATTTTAAGATAAAATATGAGCTTTCAGGAGGTTTTTTTCCTATAGCTGACTTCTCAAGCTGTACTGCAAGACACTCCATTCTTGTCCACTGTATCTTCCATACCTTCCCTACAATAATCCGAATTCTAACTTGACTCCCAGTGTTCTGTCACTACTTCATACTTTCCTGTATCTGTGATTTTTGTCATCTCTGCCCATGATGACCACCTCCTCCTAGTGTAGCCACACGCGGAAGTCCAGCCCCACTTGCAGAACCACAAAACATTTTACTTTTTGTAAGAACTCTCTTGAATCTGCTGCTATATGTAATTTCTCCTGCCATGAATGGTCAGAATTCTGTGTGAGTTAGATCTCATGACAGTTGCCACATCCTGTATAATAAATGATGTTTGTCTGCACATTAACACTCCCTGCTTCCTTGTCAGGCTGTGAACAACTTGAGCTCAAATAGTATTCCCACCATTTTACACCTTCCCTTTCTCCCCACAAAGTGCCTAGCACAGTGCCTTTCCCTTCACTAAATATTTGTGGAGGTGGCTCTACCCCATGCCTCCATCCAAAATAGGGCAGTTAGAATGCATTCATCTACTGTCACTATGAAATCCAGGGAAAGATAAGTACATCAAATGGGTTATTGATTACAATTCCATGAAAGGACCAAGAACAAGTGCTCTAATTCATCAGCCGACCACAAACTCCTAACTTTCAGATAAGCCCAAGCTGCTTTCCCCTAGGGAGCCTGTTAGCGTAGCTCAGCATTTGCAAAGAGGGTGATTCAATAAAGTAAGTAACACCTTTAATAAGCAACCTACTTGCAACAAGCTCTAATCCATACCTCAGCATTAAAAGGAAAACTCAACAGTCTTCCTGGGGTGTAAATTGACAGGTAATTTTATATCTAGCCCTGCCCTTGGAGATTCAGCCTGCTTTATTTTTGTCTTGCTGACTTTCTTTGGAGATAGTTGTTGTCAGGGTTTATTTAAAAAAAAAAAAACATAATAGCATTAACTAATTCTTTTAAAACTATTTCCTGAGTGTCCATTATATACTGGGCACTGAGGTGGAACATGGGACAGAACTGATCAAGATAGTGCTTATTCATAATCAACAATGAAATTCAGACAACTAAACAGGAAATTAAATAGAAGGTGATGTACATGATGATAGTTGAAAATACATTCTGCCAGAGGTATACATAGGAACTCGAGCAATAAGATTTGGCTATTGCTTGTGGGGTATAAGAGAAATCAAGAAAAATGCCCAGCCTTTTGTCTTGATTACTCAAGGGCCACTAGAAGAAAAGCAGGTTCATCTGGGGTAAGGTTGAGGATGACGATGGCGATGATGTTGGAAAGGTTGAGAAGAAGTCATTAGGACATCTAAGCAGAACTGCAAGATAAACAGCTGAATATCAGCTCAGGAATTCAGGAGAGAGATCCCAATACAGGTAGAGATTTCTTAGATACAAAGCAACTCATGGTAATTGAAACAACAGGAATGCTTGAGATCAACAAGAGAAGATGGCTTTAGAGCAATGAGAGTAAAAGATAAGCCCAAGACATGGGAGGAAACCCAGTAGTGGCATCATGGATGCCAGGGGAGGAACTTCAAGGAGAAGGGACAGGTTATGCACATCTAGCACTACTGAGAGAGCAAGAAAGATGGGGATGCTAAAGGGATGTTGGATTTAGCCAAAGGAAGGTTATGGTGACTCAAGCAAAGTAATGTCAATGCAGTGGTAGGGACAAAATCCAGTCAGGAGTTGATGGAGAGTGATAGAACATAATCAAAACAGAGATGACAAGTGTAGACTGTTCTTCTCAGGAACTTGACTGGGGAGAAAGAGGCCATGTCATCCCAGAAGTAGACTTTTGCACAAGGAAGGAATTTTAAATGATATCTGGACCTTAAATATATGAATATATTTAGGGAAAATATCCAGTAGTAAGAAAAGTTTGCAAATATAAGAGAAAGAGGGAGCGGTGCATGGACAAAAGGGGAAGGAATTGGTTTCAAGGCATGGAGAAGATAATATTTTGGACATTGAATCAATAGAAATTAGTAACTGAATACAGTGGCTCACAGAGAAATGAAACACCAAATCATAAAAGTGAACAAGATCATAGAACTCAGATTTCTTGTCCTACTAATACACGAGAGTCCTGGGGCATTCAGAATTCTGGAGGTCTCTTATAAAGACCCGGATCCATCTCTGGTCCTCAGAGGTTTTGGAGAAATTACTTCACCTCTTTTCCCACAGTTTCCTCATCTGAAATATCAGAGGTTGGACCAGCTGCCTTACAAAGTTTCTCCTGATTCAGCTCTTTTGCACATAAAGTGTAAACTCAGAATGCTCTGGTCAAGCCCCCTGGGTTCCTTTCCTTCCTTCTACCATTTTTTAGCAGATGTGGGATGTTGGCTGCAGAGCTGTAGAAACCCGAAAGCCTAGAGGGGTGGACGCTTTTATTCTGCATTTGCTTCCTAGATATAAGTAGACAATTCTGCCCTTTTTCAGGTCTCAGAATATTGGACCCTTTTTCCCTACAGCTGATGCACTGGGTGAAGAAATTATTCCCCTTTCATCTCCAAAATTTCTTTCCTAATTTAAATCATTTCACTCCAGCTAAGCAAGAAGGTCTCTGTTCCTCCTTATCTATTTTCCCCTGAAGGCCCTGGTCACAGTTATTTTGAAGGCCTAAATCATGATAGCCTGAGACTCCCAATGTACTGATTACTAAAAATTGTCCCCTTTAATGTTCCTTTACCTGCTATTTCAAATATTCTACTCTGTAGAGTGCTCCACACATGTCCCCGGGGCAAGTAGTCAGGCTGTTCTTTAGTTTCCTCATTATGCCATTAGGGCATGCCTGCTGCTGCTGCTGTTGCCCTTCATGAAATCTTTGCTCAGCTGTGAATAATGTTCATAAGATTGTTTTGGTCCTTGGGGAGAGTGGCGATGAAAGTTAAGAACGAACCTGAGAGTAACTTACTTCTGCCACTAGAGGCAGCGGCTCTGGGACACCTGGACAAACCTGACCTCAGATTCGATTCTGGGCTGTTTTGGGGACTGATTCTCATGAAAAGGGGGAGGTCACCACATGCTCTTATCACCACCACTTGGAATCCTCCAAGGTTCTCTGCGCCTTAGAATCCAGGAACAAGACCTCTGATCCTGGAGAATAACTTTTCTCTCTCCTGGTGCAAGTGCTGCCTTAAATTCCCATTCCTCTCCCAGAATGAACCTTTATTCAACTGATTGACAATAAAAACCCAATACTCTCACAAGATGTGTACTATGGATTCCATGGCCCTGAAAAGACCATCCCAATAGTAGTCAGAGAGTATATTAGTCTAACTGATACCTGTCTGTTTTTAATGGTATGTCTATTCTCAGGTGCAACTATTTTTCTTCACCCATTCCAGATGAATGGTTCTTGACCTGGACCATGAAAGAATATCAGCCATGGATCTCTGAAAGGCAAATGCCCCATTCTGGACATACTCACTGCTATGGATGAAATCGTGTCCTCCAAAATTCACACACTGAAGCCCTAACCCACAAAGAGACAGGGCTTTAGGAAGTAATTAAGGTTAAATGAGGTCATAAGGGTGGGTCCCTAATCCAATAGGATCATTGGCTTTATAGGACAAGATCTTTCTCTCTCTCTCTCTCTCTGTCTCTATCTCTATTTCTAGCTCTCTATCTTTCTGTCATGTTAGGACACAGTGAGAAGGCAGCCACCTCCAAGTCAGGAAGAGGGCCCTCATCAGAACCCAATTATGCTGACCTGGTACTGCCAGCCTCCAGAATTGAGAAAATAAATGTCTGCTGTTCAAGTCATCCTGACTATGGTTTTCTGTTATGGAAGCCAAAGCAGATGAATATACCCACCCCGGATCTCTAGGAGCAGCCTGAGTATAGGTAAAGAATGAGTCCACTCTGCAGCCAGACCTAATGACCACTAGTTTAGCCAGCATCAAGGCCTGTTTCACTAGTAGCCATGTGCTTCTAATAGGAAGGAAAATCACTGTTTCCCTAAACTTCTGCTTCATCTTCAGACTTTCCAGCAGTTAGCTGAAGCCTTATGTACCTTCCTCTCTCAAACTTCAGTCACTAAACATGTTTTCTGTATTATCTGTACATCACTAGTCTCTTCTCATAGTGACACACAAGTGACTGCTGGGCATGACCACTTTTTCCAGGTCGGATGACCAGCTCACCTCTCTCCTGGGTTCCTGCTATGAAAGGAGTTCTTGACCTCTTCAAGTATCAGACCCTCTTAGAGAAGACGAGGAAAGTCAACACTACTTCTCCTGAAAAATACATATACATGCACGCCTACAACCTGCCTATGACTTGGGGGTTAGAAAGATCATAATTCTCCTATAGCGAAGGTAACAGTCTAAGAATTCATGACCTAGAGACTCGCTCTTCAAAAGCCTGGTCTTCAGATCAGCAGCATCGCCTGAGAGCAGAATCTCAGGCCACCCTGGACCTACTGCATTGGAATCTGCATTTTGACAAGAACTCCATATGACTGTATCCCCACTGAAGTCTGAGAGGCACCACTGTATCAAAATTAATTTATATACATAGTATGGTTGCAGTAAGTTATTCCAGTTTTGCCCTACCTGCTGGAGAATTACAATAATTAAGCAATTCCCACTCTGAGAGTCTCTGCAGAAGGAACTGAGAAATGAGCCAATCATCTGCTAGGACGCAGTAAAGGTTGGGACTCTTTATCCATTTACTCTTTCCAACCTGACCTCCCCTGCCCCCTCATTTCCAGCTTTATGTTATGAATATCCCTGCTAAGCATCCTTTCCTGATGAAATATCCCTGATGCTCAAATTGGAGGGGCAACATGAAAGTTACCAAAATAACTCCTTTTACTTACTGTTCCTTGAATTTCAAACACTAAATCAGATAGAAAAAAAAAATGATGTTTTCTCAAAACATTTCCATATGTTCTGACAATGGGATCTCACTGTATCATTTACAAGCTTCACACACCAAATTAAAACCTGTAGTTAATTCATCTTCTGGAGATGAAATGACCCCTAGAGTCTGACCTTGGATGAATGTAGCCCAGCTGACAAATCAATCTCATTACAGCATGAGATGAGGGAGACACTTCTCTGCCCTGAGCAATTGAAACATGTACAACTGTTTCTTGTACATATTTTAATTAAAGATTTTTATTTTTCTGTGACCTGAGGCTTTTTGTGAAGGGTATGTTTTCCAAGTCTCATGATAGAAATAATGATATTTCATGGTGCAAATTTATGCAACAGAACACAGGTGCCAGAGTTTTTCTACTTGTATATCTGTGTCACCATTGAAGGATGTCAAAGGTGGTTGTCAAGCCTGAAAGTTAGGAAGGAGAGTGGACAAGAGGAGATGAAAGGAAAGCAACATGCATGTGTAATTTTAGAAATGCTGTCATGACATATAACACCCAAACATTCTCCTTTCTTTTTCTACTCAAACACGCGAAAAGACAGCATGGAAGAGGAGAATCTCGTCCATTTAGAGTTGGCTACGAACTTTTTGTTCCATAGATTTATGTAGGTAAATTCCAAGATTTTATGATGTGAATTCTCCTGGGCAAGAGGCTATTGCATGTGAATCCATCTTCATTCCATTTTCCCTCCTCCGAAAGGACATTCAGTAAAGGGTCTCTTCCCAAGACAGTGCCATCCATCCATGTACAAAAACTTTATTCCCCTTCCTACAACTGAAAGAGGCTTCCTTGGAGCACAATCCCCCCCACAGCAGCACCTGCACATCCTTCACACACACACACACTTTCACACCCTCAAAAACATAGTCAAATGCTGAGTGGATATGCTTAATGTTTGTACTAAGCTTTAGAGTTGAATGGAAAGAGTGGACATAGCTGAAAGTATTATTTTTTCTACAGTAGCCTCGGAGAAAGTCAGGAGGAGGGAGACAGAAGGGTCAGAATGTGTTTTGATTTAAAATAGTGTTTCTAACCTAGAGAGATGATGAGTCATTCTTTGCCTTTGATTCCAAGTCTTCACTGTGACGGTGCATTGGCCCTAAATCATGGATTTCCCACCCCTGTCTCTAAAATTGTGTGACTCTGGGCAGTTTTTTAGCATCCAATTATTACATCTTATGCATGAAATTTGAGTATATAGCCCTGTCCTGAAATATCTATTTTAAAAGTGTGACTTTTTCAAAGGTACTGTTGGGTTGTATTAGTCGGGGTGATTGATGCGGGATGCTTAAACAAATGCCCCCCTGATCTTGGGAGGTGAACACAATACACGTTTATTTCTCTCTTAGTGCACATTCAAGGACTTTGGGAGGCTCTCTCCCATGATTATAATCACCAGCCCAGGATGCTTCTTCTTGTGACACCCCCATTTTCAACACTAGCCTGTCATGCTCGACGCCCAAGGAAAGGAAACCATGGAGAGCCGTGTGGGCGGCCTCGTGGCCAGGCCAGGAGTGGTCTACATCACTGCCTTCCTCATCCCACTGGTGGGACTCAGGACTGGGCTCCAACCAAAAGAAGGGAAACAGAGAAACAACCTCCTGTGTGACCAAGAAGAGGAAAGGAAACAGGCTTTCCTTTCCAGCACACATGCTCTGTCTGCTAGAGGGTCTCACCTCTTTTACGTCTGTGCATCACAGCTTTTTGTCAAGTGGTGTATGGAGCCTCCTCTTAACTGGACCTTGGTCCTCAACTTGATATTACAGAAAACTGTCTGTAGATCTCATGAAAAGCAAACACACGAATACACCCCCAACACAAGCCATGGTAATACATTTGACATTGTGAAAATTTAAAACTTCAACATTAGAAATATGTAGAAAATTGTTTGCTAATCATTTTTTTCCTATGATGATATATTTTACAATCTAAATAAACTACGTTATAAGTAAAGCAAAAGATAAACTGAATATTTTTGAATACTCACCAAGGAAAGAAGACTCAAAAGGAAACAACACTGCCAACAACTTGATCTAGAACTTCTGGCCTCCAGAATTGTGTGAAAATAGATTTCTGTTGTTAAGCTGTCCAGTGGGTATTTGTTACAGCTCCAGGGAACTGACCCAAGGGCCTTGCGTGTGTTTCTGTCTCAGCCTGTTCCTCATTGTGTGGTTAGTACGTGTGGACTCTTGAATCTCTCAGATAGACAGGGAGATTTTCAGGGGAGAGACTTTACCCCCTCTGTTTTGTTTCTGTGGACACAGCAGACTCACTGGCTTTATAACTGGAGTCTTCACTTGGATGTCAGTACCCACCCCCCCAATTCCGTGCCGACACTCCTGCATTCATCTTGAACGTTCATCTTGCTGTGTTGTTCATTTTAGTTCTCGGTCCTACCTGGTATCAAGTGCCTGTTATTTGAGTGCCTACAACTCCTCTCTCGAGCCCAGGTCAGTGGTCATTGGCTGGTGGGAGCCCATCAATGATTGATGACAGATTGATGGGAGAACAGGAGCCTGAGAAAGCATCTCAGGAACGATTTCCAAAGTAAAAAGGTGACCGAGCAGGGTTCTCTCTTTCCTTCACATCCAGGCTAAGAAATGAATTTTGTACATCATCGATTTCATTTAGATAACTGGGGAATCGTACAGGGCTAGGAAGCACCTCCTCCAGATGTAACAAGCTGGGATGATTCCAATGAACGTGCAAATTAGACCATGACAATCAGGGTAAAATCCCATGATACCCTGGAGCGACCCCGGCCTCCCAGTGTTGACCCTGCCCATCAGTGGTCTGTCTGCTGCTCAAGCACAGGAGGGGACCATGACAACATTCATTGCCACCTGTCAGAGGGATGACCCTCTGTTGGGAAGCAAGAGGAGGGCAGGAACCCCAAGTGGCTGGATGAGACAGCAAGAATGGTTTATGCTCTTTTGGCTCATGAATATGTCCTGGAAAAGGCAAACTCACATATACTGAAAATATGATGCTACAGATGGTCATATATCTGAGTAAAACTTCTCCAAGATTTTGGTGAGGACAGAAACACATAAGACGGGGTGAACATGTAATATTTTTAGTCGGAAGTAGTCCTCAGAGAGAGGATTTAGGAGACCCTTTAACCAGGCAGTCTCAGACCACCTCCCCACAACCTTTTTTCTGAACACACGCCTGCTTTCACCTTGTGCATGCTTATTATGAGTCGGCCTTTGTTTCTTTATTCTTATTTTTAGCATTTCCTTCCCACGTTGACTATTGTTTTTCCTCTATTACTTGCAGTAAATACACCCCAAGTTTCCACATACAGTCATCCCATGCCCTCTGTACCTGTCTTCTCTGGAGAGTCACCTGTCATCTCTAAAGTATTGTTATTGTCTTTGCCTGTTTTCCTGGAACCCAGCATAAGGTGTTTTATATGGTATGTAACACATTGTTATTCAACACTGAAACATCAAGAGAGATGGAAACTAGGCTCAATATAGAACAGGAAAAAAATTGATTATACCCTTGGAAACTATGAATTATCATTTACTGTGTTCTGCTATTCATGAATGTATTACAAATCAGGAGCTGAAGACAAACGTTGGGAAATTAACATAAACTGAGGTTTCTTACATTGTCCATAGTTTGAAAGTAGCACTCTTTGGAGGAGAAAGTCATAAACCACTATTACCAGATGTTGTTTTTGGCAGACTTTAGTTATTCTCCTAACTGCTTCCTGTCTTTTTAACAATCTCCATCAGAGACAGCTACTAATTCATTCTTCCCTGCTCTGTTTTCCAGTGGAGGGACATGCCCCTGGGATTTGGAGCTTTTCTTATGGGTCTGCTATTCCCCACAGGCCTGAATTGTCAAACAATTACAGAATGCCATCAGCAACTCTAGCAAAAGGGCCAAGGGTTTGGATGTGTAAGTGAGCGAAAACATTCCATGCGGATAACAAAAGCTAAAGATTGTGGCAATGTTAATCTGAACAAAAAGACCAAAAATTAACCATAGACAGATAGAAGCAGAATATTTTTAAAGGGGGTTATTAAGAGATAAGTCACTTTTATGAGGACATATCAGGAAGAGGCAATTTGACTATAAGTCAATCATTTGACCGTCCCTCTTCATGACCTTCATAACTACAGTCAGCCTGACAAGAAGGGTTGACATACCTGAACAGATATGTCAAAATCTTGGTTCATTCTAAATAGAGCATAGCACCCCCATAATTTAAAAACAGAGTTTGTAGTTTAAGCCATCGTGAAGTTTAACCAGGACATTACTTTCCATTTGCCTGACCTGAAAACGAGTGTTAAAAAAGTAAATCACAAATTACCTAGAATATTCCAGGCTCGTCCAAATATCTAACTTCTCTTCTCATAGAATAAATATCCTACAATATGCATCATTTACATTTATTAAAATAATGTCATCGGCATTGGTACTATCATGGGGTTATTTTTTTCAATTTTATTGCACAATTACTGTTATAACGCTAATAGAAATAAAGTGATTTAAAATCGTTTATAGTAGTGACACCAAGGAAACCAATTCACTGTCACCATTTGGAATTTTTGAAATCAATTAAATAGTTGGTCATGCTAAACACCTATATGCATAAGTCCATATGCATTTAAAGGAGTGGTTGGGGACTTCCCTGGTTGTTCAGTGGTTAAGACTTCACTTTCCAATGCAGGGGGTGCAGGTTCGATCTCTGGTTGGATTCGGTCCCTGGTCAGGCAGCTAAGATCTCACATGCCTCGTGGTCAAAAAAGCAAAACGTAAAACAGAAGCAATATTGTGACAAATTAAAAAAAGACTTTTAAAAAAATGGTCCGCATCAAAAAAAAAAAAAAAAAGGAGCAGTTGGACCTTCCTCTCACAGAGATGGAGAGGAGGTGATGGAAGATCAACTTTCCAGACAAGAAGGCTTGATAAAACTGAACGTACATTACAACAGAAATGTTTTCCTTCATCAGGCATCTTAAAGGAAAGAGCAATCTCTGCAAGATGATAAGAATCTGATGGAAAAAAAAAGAGAAACTGAAGTCTGAAGCAAGTGATTTCCCTGCAGTAAGATCCTATGAGTCTAAAATTCCATGATGACCTGCAAGGCTTTACTTTGAGAAACCATCTGGATTCGTGGCTAAAGCATGGAAGCAAAATCAGCACACCTGGGCTTCAGACCAACATTTACATTCCTTGAGTGTCAACATTCCCTACAGTCTAAAATGGGGAAAGTAAAATCCACAGCTCTTTTACTTTCTAACACATCATTTACAGAAAGACTCTGCACTCTTAAGATCAACTCCTGTAAGCTAGAAGTTTAAGAAAATATCATTATCATACAAAATGCTACCTTGTAGATTATTCAAAAAATTTCCCCCCAAAAGAATTCAAAATAAATTTTAAAAAATAAGAATTGCCTTTTGAAGTCCTTTATGAACTAAGTTTTCCAGATTCATTCATGTCTGCATCCACACGGATGCAAATAAAGTCAGTGTGCTCTAATAAGCAATTAATATGAGAATGATTTCCCTTCCTACTGCCCAATCCTGACCACGGTGTGCTAAGCAATAAAACCAACATTCAATTCATAGACTTCCAACTGGACCATTTTATAATTAGCAAATTATAAACCCAGAAAATTACTGTCAGAAACATCAAGTATAGGACAAAAAGGCTGGCTGACTGCAAGAGGAGGTTTTTTTCTTTCTCCCTAAGGAAAAAAATTCTACTTATAAATTGGTTTTTTCAAAAATTACTGAAATAAAAAAATAAAATTGCACATTACTTTCCTAAATAGATCTATGACTAAGTTAGCTAAATATAGGACCTTTTGAAAAGAGAAACATTTTATAAATGTTAAAATTAGACTTTGTGCTTTAATAGCAATTGGATCATTGTTTGATCAATGTTGTAATGGCATTGATTCATTTTAAGTGTCTCAGGGAGAACTGAAAATGTAGACGAACGATAGGGCATTTTGTACCTGATGGTAATCCGCACCAGATACCAGGTATAGATAGCCCCTCCTGGCTAACTTCAGGCAATGGGAAAAGAGGGAGTGATTTCTTTCAAGTCACCTTCATTCTCCTTTTGTCTTTTTTTTCCCTAAGTTTTAGCTCGTTCCTCTGGGTATCCAAAGTCCTATTCTGTTACCTGACTCCCATCCTTGCAATCAGCTTGGTGCCTATTTATCCAGACTAGAGGTGTCCAAATAGGATCTGACTCCTTTGGTCTATTAAAAAGAAACAAGAACAACATTAAAGGCTTACATTTTCTGTGATCCAGTTTTTCAGAGTAACATCTAATAACAGAAGCAAATTCTGTTATAATGAATAAATTACTACTTTGTATTAAATTGGTTCTATCCAAGGATGACACCTTATAAACAGTGCTTGAGGACACTCAACCCAAACACCTCATGGGCCAAGACCTCATTATCTTGATTCTTTCCCTTTAACCACACTGAAAAATTCCCAGCCCATCGTCAGGCTCTGTTCCTTACTACTATTCCCTCCCAATTGCCTCTCCATCTTTCTGACTCACTCCAAAATGCAATGAAGACCTCCATGTTCAACTAATGCTCATTTTTCCCTCCCTAAGTCCAATTATCTTATTGAGTAACTTCAAGGCCATTTAGAAAGCCCATGAAATATGCTTTCCTCAAAGGTTTTTTTCACTTTTATGGCTCCAATGATATTCTTTTCTATTTTACCACAGTGATTAGTTCCCATGGTCACAGCCTGGATCTTGTTATCACTTGGAAATTCTTCACATCTGAAAACAGGAACTTCAAGCTATCACAAACTCATCTCTTTCCTCTAGTCCTCTCTTCCTCCTGCTACATTCGTTTTTTAATCTTAGACAGCTAATCATTTAACTCCTCTTGCCTTTATTTTCCTTCTTATCTAACTTACTCATCACAGTGTCAATACCCTCAACTGATTCTTCCAAGTCTTTTTGCTGAATTTGCCTAACAAATGTTGCAGTTGGACCAACCCTAGTCTACTGTTGCAGAGGATGGCTGAGTCCAGTATACTGGTGCCAGTATAAATTCACTTCACCTCCAATGCTGTGTGCCAGATCAGTCCTTCTACTTTCTAAGGACAACTTCCTCCCCAATTTCCTTTGCTGACTCATAACCCTTATCTTAAAGTTTCTCCCAATGAATCAATTCACAAATCTATTCATTTGTCTAATAGCCTATCTGCTTTTGTATCTTTTCTCCCATTTATTCAGTCATTTATTCAAAAGTGTGTATTAAGACTCTACAACGTGCTAAATAATATAACAGGCAATGGGGTAAAAAAATACATAACAAGAAGTACTATTTTCAGGAAGCTCATGGTATAACAAAACACACAAGCATACATAGTCACAACATCATGTTTTATGGGCTTTTTATGATGTTAGCGGAAGAAGGCACAACAGAACGTAAAGGATGGGTATCTCTCTGCATATTAGGCTTTTAGTTGCTTTTTAGTTTATGTTTTGTACTTATTTGTATTTATTATAAAATGTGTTAATTGAATATGTATTACTTTTATTTTATTTTTTTAAATTTCATTGACGTATAGTTGATTTAAAATGTTGTGTTAATTTCTGCTATACAGCAAAGTGATTCAGTTATACATATATATATATATTCTTTTTCATATTTTTTTCCATTATGGCTCATCACAGGATATTGAATATAGTTCCCTGTGCTATACAGTAGGACCTTGTTGTTTATTCAGTCATAGAATTATTAAATGAAGTCATTACACGAGGTACTGTATTACTTTTAAAATAAGGAAAGTGAATATAACCATTATTTTATAATAACTATAAATGGAATAAAACCTTTAAAAATTGTGAATTACTAAATTGTATACCTGTAACTTATATAATATTGTACATCAACTATACTTCAATAAAAAAATAAATAAAAAGAAAGAAAGAAAGGAAGGAAGGAAGGAAGAGAGAAAAGTGAGTCAGGTTCTCCAAAGAAACTGAACCAAAAGGATGGGTATATATTTTTTAAGGAATGTCCCCATGCAATTGTGGAAGCAGGCATGTCCAAAATTTGCAGGGCAGACCAACAGTCTGCAAACTCAGGCAGAATTTCCATGTTACAGTCTTGAGGCAGAATTCCATCTTCTCCAGGAAACCACAGTTTTTGCCCTTATGGCTTTCGACTGACTGGATGAGGCACACGCATGATATCGAGGGTAATCTTCTTAAAGTCAACTGGTTTTAGATGCTAGTCACACCAACAAAATATCAATACCTTCACAGCAACATCTAGACAAGCATTTGACCAAACAACAGCCTAGCCAAGCTGACACACAAAATTTAACTATCACAGAATGTTATGAACTGAACTGTGTCCCTCCAAAATTTACATGTTGAAGTCCTAATCCCCACTATGACTGTATTTAGTGATAGGGCCCACAAGGATGTAATAAAGATTAAATGAGGTTAGAAGGGTGGGACCTTAATCTGGTAGGACTGCTACCCATATAAGAAGAGGAAGACACACCAGAGATTTCTCTCCACATGCACACAGAGAAGAGGTCACATGAGGACACAGGAAAAGGTGGTCATTTGCAAACCAGGAAGCAGGCTCTCACTAAGAACCATCTTTGATGTACCTTGATCTTGGACTTCCAGCCTTCAGAAATCTGATAAAATAAATTTCTGTCATTTAAATCACCAAGTCTGTGGTATTTTTATGTCAGTCTTAGCAGGCTAATACACAGGGTTATTATTTAAAAAGAAAAAGAGAGAGAAGGCAAGCTATTAAAGTCAATGATTGGCACTATCCTAATTTTCAAACCTGGCTGTACATCAGATTACTGAGGGAACTTTTACAAGTACAGTTCCCAAACCCAAACCTGGGAGAGTCTCATTCAGTAGCTGGGGGGTGACGAGCAGCTGCAGGGTCCAGGAAGTAGAAAACCACACACCCGCTGTTTAGAGCAGGAGTCTGAAAAGCAGATACACAGCAAAGGGGGTCTGTGAGGTGGGACAGTGGAGTAAAGAAGAAACCTCATGCTTTCTAGTTATATATTATATATTTCTGTCTACAAAAAGGGAGGATTTTGGCCTGAATGATATTTAATCTGTGGACTGATGCTTGGGCTCCCTTTCAGCCCAGTCTTAGACAAGCACATATGACAGGTTCACGGATGCAGGACATTGTGCAAAACGAATGAGGTCCCCCCTTGATGAGTTAACAGATATCCTCACCCCTTGCTCACCCACAACAAATGCTGTCTTTGATGGCATATGTGTGGCCAACTCACATATGGCAGCAAATAGATTTATGGGTTTAATCAAGTCTCAACTCAGTAGACTCCCACAAAATAGACAGCTGGCTTTAAAAGATTCCAGGAGATTCATCTAAGTCTCTATATCATTCAGGAAAATAAGACTGTTATTTTTCCAAATGTTCCCAACTGAAAGCAAAATAAAGCCTATACAGCACAATTTTCCCAGTAAGCAGAAACAAGAGAAAATAACAGGATTTTGCTAAATACTAGTGAAATTAAAGACGCAGTATTAATCCTCCTCATAAATTAAGTCAAATGAAAACAAGAGAGAAAGCACTCAAAGTTGCATTGTGTTTCTTTAAAGAACTCTTCTCTAGGCAACATATTTAACATTCCAATCCCCTTCAATTCTCCCATGTTAATCCTGAGAAAAAGTACTTCTCCTACCATCACCACTGACAGAGAAAGAACCTTCCTTGAAGGCTCTCAGTCAATCAGTCTTAATTTTAGGCCCAATTTTTACCTGGCTCATTTTTGCCTGGGGTCTTCTGTTCAGTTTCCTGTATGATATAGAGACTTAAATGAATATCTACAGTGGATTTCAACTTGTTTCTGTTAAAACTGTATCCTTAGAAATATAATTTGTTCTTGTCATGTTCTTAAGACTCTGGAAATTCTTGTCTTCATGGAAAAATAACCTACTAAAAATGTGTGGCTTAATTGTCTTACGATAATTTGCCTGGTTAACAACTCAGTAATTGATGTGTCTCTTTTCCTAAATAGCATAAATACTTGTGAGATTGCTATGTCACATTGAAAGTATACCATCGTTATATTTGTCTTTCCTTATATGCATGATGGTAAAATAAAAGCATGTTACTCTGCAAAAAAAAAAAAAAGAAAAGATTACAGGAGAGAAAGTACTTACTAAACATGAAGATTACAGTGCAAGTACAGGTGACCAAGAGGGGAAGGGCAGCCTTCCTGATGAGTCCTCTTTAATCTTCAGAAGAGGCAAAGGATGGTGGTCTAATTGGGTTTGACAAGAGTCAGCTCAAAACACTCAAAATTATTCAAAGATGATTAGCAGTACAGACTTATATCCGCCCATATTAACAATCTTACTGCGCACTGAGATACTAGCAAAAGATAGTTTGAAGCTGTGGTGATATAAAAGAAGTTTTAAAATTATATCCACATTATCTTTAATATAAGATTTTCCATTTCTCTTTTAGGACACATTTCGTGTTACATATAATACATTAGCACATTAGTGCACATGTAATCTACCAGATGCTGCTGGGAATTAGAAGGACCACTGGATTTGAGACCTTGATAATGACGATCTCAGTGGGATTGTTGGGTCAAAGTTTCACTTGAAATACACCCAAATGAGAATGAGAGGTAAAAAAGTGAAGATAGGAAAAGACCACTCTTAGGAAATTTGCTCTAAAGGGTTATAGTGAAATGAACTAGTAGCTGGAGGGGTAATTATGCCGGCAAAGGATGTTTTAAAGGGAAAAATACAGCCTTTCTATATGCTGATGTAAATGACACTGTAAAAACTAAAATTTGATTATGGAAGATGTAAAGGGAGTATTTCATGCTGGAATGAACGAGAAAGGATGGAGTCCAGTACACAGGGTGAGATCTGGACTTTGCCGAGACAAGGAGGAGCCACTCCTGTCATTGGAGGGACAGCAGAGTTTATGGCAGGGAGACGATGAGGAAGTTCTCCTCTGGTTGCTCCCCTACGAACTCAGGGGCAAGGCTGTCAGCAGAGAAAAATCCATGCGTTACAATATCTGCAACTAGTGACCATAAGAGACTTCATTTCAAATAACAACCCACATTGTAAAAGTAGTGAAGTCTATGGTTTACCCTAATTAGGTTGAATATCATCAAGCTCAGCAAAGTGTAATATATGTATATAATTTACATGTAGATAAAACAGTGCGGGGCTTCCCTGGTGGCGCAGTGGTTAAGAATCCGCCTGCCAATGCAGGGGACACGGGTTCGAGCCCTGGTCTGGGAAGATCCCACATGCCACGGAGCAAGTAGGCCCGTGAGCCACAATTACTGAGCCTGCGTGTCTGGAGCCTGTGCTCCGCAACAAGAGAGGCCGCGATAGTGAGAGGCCCGCGCACCGCGATGAAGAGTGGCCCCCGCTTGCCGCAACTAGAGAAAGCCCTCGCACAGAAACGAAGACCCAACACAGCCATAAATAAACAAATAAATAAATAAATACTTTTTTAAAAAAAAAAAAAGGGAAAAAGTCTTTCAGACTCATCAAAAAAAAAAAAAAACAAAAAAAAAACAGTGCGTTGACTCCACTGTCTCTTCATTACAGAGTTACAGTAAAACCTACCCGTCTTTTCCAGGGCCCACTCCACACTGACCCTCATGTCTGGTCCTGGTTCCATTGATCCACTTTCATATCTAACACTGTTCTTGCCCCACAATGATCTGCAGGATACTGTGTCCTCCTTCTGGACTTTCATTGCCATTTTCAGAAAAATCCAGTATTACTCAAAGTTTACTTAGAGTAGATTCAGCCCCCGACTCTACTGCTCCCCAACATGCTGGCAGATGCCCATCTCAGCTGAACACTCTCTTTGCACAAAGCTTCAGTAACCCTCCGTTCTCATTAGTGTGTCCCCCACCAGTTGCCGACTTCCTCCAGTCAAGAAAAGGAAAAGTCCTTTTAGGATGGATATGAATTGAAAAACAAATGTTTCATTAGGCAAAAACTTAAATACTGAGGTGCTTCCTGCTTTCTGTAGTATGAGGAGTTGCCCTCTGACTGCAGGGCCGGGAATCCACCGTTTTCCAACTTGCCTCCCAGTATCTTGCCAACGTGGCCAATAGAAGCAGTTCAAGGTGATAAGGAAGCACAGAGAAAGGAGTTCATGAGACTGACTTAACCACTCCAAGTGAGGACACTGGGGTTCACAGCAAAGTCCTTTGAGAGCTTAAAGCCTGCCCAGCCTGCTTCTTTTCCATTTACTGGACTAAACAGACCCTATTCTCATCCAAGCTCCCCCATGATTATTCTCCATGATTTTTCACTTTCTGCACAAACACATGGAATCCTGATAGTTAAAGCACATAAAGGGCCAGAAGCGCTTCCAGTTAAACCGTCTTTTTAAACAGGGCTCTCTGGCAGTGTTAGAGCTATTAATTGTGGCAGAGCAAAAACAAGTTACATAACCTGCCTGCTCTCACATGTTATTCTTCTTATTATCACCACATGATTAACTCGACCAGAAGACGAGCTAAATTTCAGAAGAGTCCTTTCCAATTCAGGAAAAGGGCACAGCAAATTTAAGGGATGGGAACATGTCAAAACACAGCCGCATAAAAACTCACCAAAAAGGTTTTGCAATCGAAGGCCACATTTGATGGGTCTCACTTTGCTAAAGAGCAGTTCTTGGCTTGAGGGGCAGAGATGGGACACAGGGCAACATGACACCATGGGGTTATCAACAGAAGGAATGACAGACGTGTCCCCCTCTGCCCTGGGTTTGCTAGCATTCAGACCAAGCCCATCATGTTTTTATTGTGCCTCTCTTTACCTACTCATGTCCAGTTTTCTCTTTAGGGAATTCTGTCTGGAAAGACTTAAAATCACTGACCTGCCATGTCTTTTTTATACTGCACTCAAGAACCAGCGGGTTTCTGGTGAGGAGGGAAGCTATTAAAAAGCTAAAAATACACTTAAGTCCTCTTCTAGTTATTCATTTTCTCCTTCACACTTAAATTTTAAAGAAGAAATTTGTATCATGATTGTTAACAGAAGGTACCTCATCCTCCAATCCACATGAATTGCTGGTGAAATGCAGCACTAACTTCAGAAATCTGAAAATTGCACAGGGAAGAGATCAGGTGGGTAAGACGACTCCACAGCATGAAAGGAGCTAGGAATTCTGAAGAACTTGGTATTTCAATCCTCCATGAAGGAAAAGAAGCTTTTACATTAGTCATGCAAACACTCTTAATGATTCCACTTCATATTCAAACCATTGAGGTCTAACTTGGCTGAAAATGGAAGCTATTCTCAAATTCCATAGGCATCGACTTAGTTGGTATCTATAAAGAACAAAGCTCTTCACACAGAATTATAAAAATAGGACATTAGTCACCCTACTACAACACTTGTACATCTTAGGTAAGAAAAATACAGGTAAACCAAATTTTTCAGGCTTTTGTTTCTTGGGGAAAATAATTCTATTTGAATAATTCCATTAAAATGCCATCTTTATTGATAGATTTAAGCCAAACTGCAAGACTCATATTAACTTTATTGATCTTCATCGTCATCTGATCTTGCCATCATTTTGCATTTGGTCACATACCAAAGAAATGTATGTTTTAAGGTATGAGTAAAATTTAGAAACTAGCAGCACTAAACTTTTGCCACTATTCCCATTAACAACCCCAGATAACATAAGTCTTTACTCTGAGTCCAAGGATTTAAAATCTACTCCATGGTCCTTTGGCAAATAGAAATTCAGTCAAACAGTGAACTCTAACTGGAAGCAGAACAGAAATGAAAAGGGACCAAAGTGGTCCAAGGGAATATAAAGGAATGTTCATTTTGAGCAGAGAGATGGAAGTGACCATAGTATGTGAAGAGCTCTAGGAAAAACTCCAAGGTGAAGGACAGTTGATTTGAGCCTTGGAAGTTGAGTTTGCCTTGGAAGTTGAGTTTGCTTTGAAGAGATGGGGAGGAAGACTTGGAGGCAGATTCCTCTTAGGTAGGTGAAGAGGGTTAGCAAAGTTGGAGGCTCAGCAAAACACAGAACAGCTGCAGAGGGTAGTTTCCAACAGGTGAGGCTCATGGAAAGGAACAGAGAACATAAAGAGAGTCTCGTACTAGACTATGGGAAGCCTTGGACACCAAGCCAAGGAATTGACATCGATCCTCTAGAAAGCAGGGAAACACTGAACATTTTAGAGGTGAATAATGATGTAATAAAGCACCATTTCAGGAAGGTTAGACTTCTGTTTGTGTATGTCATGGAGGAGCTAGAAATGGTAGGTTGAAAGCTGTTGCACAAGCACAAGGCAGAAGCCATAATGACCTGAAATGACATGACACGGATGGAATAAGCAGGTGGAAGATGGCTGTGAGACTTGATGGCCAGAGACACAGAGGCCAAGGGAAGAGTAAAAAAAAAAAATGCTTTCACTTGAAGGGATTTAGAAAAAGGAATGGTAAAGGAATTGGGGAAATTGAGATGAGACGCATCTTTGAAAATAATGTGCACTCACACTCAAAGGTGAGAGAAGAGCAGAATAACTGCTAATGCCAGGATGAAGTACAGGATGTGGGACAAGAGCTGGGAAGAGAGATCAGAGCTTGCTGTCTATTTGGGAGTCACCAGTGTCATGTTGAGGACTCAGAGGCAGAGATTATGGAGAGAGAAAAACGGGGATGAAACCTGAATCTTAGAGAAGGGCAATAATGGAGGTGATAGAAGCAGATACTGGGAAGTTAAGAGAAGAAGAAGAAACCAGAATCATGAATATAAAAGAGAAGTCAGAGGTGAAGAAAGAATGGTTAGCAATGCTGAAGACTGTTGAAAGATCCAAAGGAGGTTTATGAAAAGACCGTTGGATTTGTTGACCAGTGGGGTATTGATAATTATTGAAGCATGCAGTTTCAGTAGGATGAGGGAGACCAGAGCAAGACTGCAGCAGAAAGAGGTAGAAATAGAGGCTATAATTGGGCCACAAGTAGATAGTGAAAGCAAGGCAAGACTTGCGATGCAACTGGAGGAGATAGAAAGCTGAAGGAAACAATTAAAGCTAGAGAGGAATGAGCCATTGGTAGTGAACAGACTGGAGAGTTAAATAGTTAAAAGAATTGAGAGTTAGTAGAAGGAGTGGTCTGACCTGTTTACTTCTGATATTTGTCAGAATGTATCCTAGCTATAGACCCAGACCCAGATCTCTTCCATATAGAGCTGGAAATACTTGTAAAATGAGTCCTCTGGAGTCAATATTCAAGTCAAAGAAAGAGGTGCCGTCTCCATAACTACCACCTTGCAGAAGCTTAGCTGTGGAGGAAGAGAGAGAGAGAGAGAACATGCCTTGGAGGAATATTGATCTGGAAGATGAAAGTAGTTATCAGCTGCAGGAGAGAATTACCAGAGAGTAAGATTTTAAAAACACCCAAAAAGTGTTGAAGGAAAAATATTTGTTCAGATTCCAGTGATTTCAAAATTTGGGTTAATCTAAATTTTATGTCTAAGCCCTATGCTAATGGTGTTCATTAACTTTATAAAGGAGTGCAGAGAATTGGTGAAAATATCTGAGAAAATAGACTTTCTGAGAATTTTTATATTATCAGTTATTAAAAATAATTTTTATGCTATTATCAGTGCTTTTGTTATTTTATGGACTGTAAGTCAGGCACCTAAACCTGCTAAATAAATGTTTATTGGATGGATGGATGGATGGATATACTCTGGAATAGCAGGATGGTATTAGTTCTTACGGCATGCTACTAAAACCAGATTTGACTCTCAGTCATTGCTTATATTCGAAAGAAGTTTATCTTTAATGAAAGACAAAATTCTAACATGCCTGAGGTAGTGCACACCATGCAAATCCTCCTTCCACCTAAACATTTGGAATGAGGTTCAACCTCATGACCATGGAAGAGCTGTCATCCAAACTGGGAAGCAGGAAGCTAGTGTCTCAGGCTCATTTCCTTCCTGCTTACCAGCTGTCATACTTATTGAAAGTCTCAGGCCATCAGTGGCTTCAGCTACTATTCGTGATAATTTTGCCTTCTTTTGCCTCTAGCAAAAGACTCCTTAGAGTTCTCTTCCTTGCCTAAGGCCTCTGACATAGATAATCAGAAGCGACAGTTCTTCCAGGTCAAACATTGAGGGTAGAACCCACAGGACAAGCCATGGTTCCTCCTGAGCTCCCACTGCAGGAGGATAATACGATACAAAGCTCATAAAACCACAAAGGCAATGCAAACAGAAGGGGAGACAATAGTGAATAAAGGATGTCAACAAAATTCTGGGATAGAACAGATGGGTGAGTGGAAACTGATTTAGCAGAGCAGAGAGAGTATAAATAAAGTGCCTGCAGTGAGGGAACAAGAGGGAGTTATGTCATGTCGCAGAATGAAGAAGGTCCAGGACCAGGTACCATCCTAGGGAGG
Source organism: Balaenoptera physalus (assembly GCF_965194825.1). Classification (NCBI taxonomy): domain Eukaryota; kingdom Metazoa; phylum Chordata; class Mammalia; order Artiodactyla; family Balaenopteridae; genus Balaenoptera; species Balaenoptera physalus. The sequence goes on from NC_138890.1 coordinate 172,039,575, forward strand.
AACACCTGAAATCAGTCTGTGGGAGAAGCAGAGCCTCCCCTCCACCCCAACCAAATGCTGGAGCTTTCTTTCTGGAGAAGTTGAACCACAGAGATTCTAATCCCAGGGGCACCAGCCCAGCCAAGGGCAGGTTGCCTTCCTGAAGGTGTCGTGGAACTGGAGCAGTGCTCTTCAACTCAACTTTCCAAGATGATGGGAACGCTCTGGAAGCTACAACTGAAAAAGTATTTTTTTAATTTTTATTCATTTTAATGACTTCCCTCGTGGTGCAGTGGTTAAGAATCCTCCTGCCAATGCAGGGAACACGGGTTCGATCCCTGGTCCAGGAAGATCCCACATGCTGCGGAGCAACAAAGTCCGTGCACCACAACTACTGAACCTGTGCTCTAGAGCCCGTGAGCCACAACTACTGAAGCCTGCGTGTCTAGAGCCCGTGCTCTGCAACAAGAGAAGCCACTGCAATAAGAAGCCCGCTCACAGCAATGCAGAGTAGCCCCCGCTCGCCACAACTAGAGAAAGCCTGCATGCAGTAACAAAGACCCAATGCAGCCAAAAATAAATAAAACACATAAGTTTATTAAAAAAAAATTTTCCGTACAGGATAACACAGGTCTAAAAAATGCACGTTAGCGTCCCAGTGCCCTTACCTTCACCCAGAGCCCAGAGCAACGTCAGCCAGTTATGACACAGGCAGGAGAGGACAGAAAATTCCTCTTGGAGAACCAACCAGCCCAAGAAGACCTAGAGACTGACATTTGTGGGTTCTCCAGCAGAACGGTGAGGTCTCTTCATCAAGACTACCATCAGGAAGGCACTCAGGAAGGCGCTCAATTTCGCGGTACGTCCAGTCAGGTTTTTATCAACTCCCTTTCAAAAACAGAAGTGGGCAACCAAGCACCATGAGTCATTTGAAGGAAGCCTCCAACATGTAAGGACAAGACCAACACAAAGACAATTTTTTAAAAAGAGAGTAGGGAGGAAAAGAAGCCAACAATAACAGGAACTCAAAACAAGCTGGCGTGGTGCAGGGAACATAAAACTTTAAAATCGCACACACACTAATAATCTCAAAGAGAAAATGAAAGGTAGTGCCACCGTGAAAGGACAGGATGTTGTGGGCAGAAGCATGATGGTTATCAGAAAACAGAACCACAGAGGCCCCGAGGAAATTAAAAAGCAAGGGAGAGAACATTCAAGAGGAGTTAGAAGGTAAGGAAGGTGGAGGAAATCTCCTGACGAAGGGCTGAGACCAACAGGAACACATGCTGCACAGGAGAAGCCAACTCCCGGAGGAGACTCTGAGCCTGGTAGGTTTCCTTGAAATTCAAGGTGGAGCTTGGGCTCCCATGGGCTGTACACTCACTAAGGTGCAGTGTCAGGGACCAGGAGATTCAGGCAAATTCTCTCACCCCATGTGGCTGAGAAACTGTAACTGACATCTGGATTTTACTTGGAACATAGAGTAATCTAGCCTGGGAGCCCATGTACTGCAGAACCCCTGGGCGTGATCCCCCATGCAGTGATGAAGGGCAGTTCCCGAGGCCTGACAGCCTTCACGTTTCAGGATGGCCCCGAGTGGCTTGGGTTTCCCAAACTGCCTCATGAAGTAGGCATATGACAATGAAAGCTTTCCAATTTAGAGCAGCTTTGAACAAACATTTATTTAGAACAAGGAGATAATGAGCCATTATTTTCATTTCTAGAACATCACAGATGTTGTTCATTAGAGTATGTCAATCAGAAACAATTCTTTCATATATATGAACTCATTTTCAAGAATTCCCAGGGATTCATTTGAGCAGAACAGAAAAACTGCTTTAAAACCCAATCCTAAATCTAAGGAAGCCACCAAAGGGGAAATGTGAAGGCTGGGTTGTGAACCCCTCACTGAGACACTTCAATTAAATTCTGGCTTAATAAACACAGTCTTTTTATTTAAGTACCTTAAAATCGATAGACTGTTTTTCTAATTGATTTTTGCCCTGGGTTTGTTTTTTTGTAAAATGTGAATCATGTCGAGTAAAACAACCTCTACATTTTAAAAACTGAGAAGTATGGCATAATTTGCATTGCAGAATTCAGGCTTCTGCCAGCATCCCTAATCATCAGTATAGCTAAATACTTAGAGAAGTAGCAGAAGAGCGGAGTTCAAATCATGTCTCTCCTATTTGGTAGCTCTATGACCTCGGGTGAATCATCTAACCTGTCTGAGCTTTGGTTTCCTCCGCTGACACACGTGGTATTATGCAGTAAACTGAAAAATGTCATAAAATTGAAGATGCTGGTTATTGAAGAGAAGCCAAAGTCCAGAAATATCATGTGTGCACCCTAGCAGTGTGGATTTAAGAACGTTAATGTTTAGCTGTCCAAATAAAAATATATCAGAGTCACTTGTTTAATTGAACACATTATATTTAACACAATATAGCTGCTACCTTCTTCAGAAGACATTCATCAATATTTGCATTCCAATTCCCTGCATATTGAAGTTTCACAGAAAACCGCCGTTGGCCTTTTGTATAAAATTAGCAAAAAGCATTTTTTCAAAGCTATTTTTTAAAATATTACATATCTCTGTCAACATACACACACATGAACTATACACACCCACATCCAGAGTGTGCTTCATTACAAAACGTTACTTATGGTACTGATTTTGCCTGCTTGTAGCCGATTGGTTGAACTAAGAAAATTATTATTCATTTTCCCCTGTTGATATCTCTTGAAGACTATGATAATGCATTACCACTGGAAGTGATCACTGTTGCAAAGACCTCATTTGTCATTTAAAGCTGCACCTCTAATTTGCGACCACCTAGAGGGGTGGGGTAGGGAGGGTGGGAGGGAGATGCAAGAAGGAAGAGATATGGGGATATATGTATATGTATAGCTGATTCACTTTATTATAAAGCAGAAACTAACACAACATTGTAAAGCAATTATACTCCAATAAAGATGTTAAAAAAAAAAAAAAAGAAAAAAGCTGCATCTCTAGAGATCTCACTTGAAGAACAACCACCCTACAGGAAGCAAATCCTGAAGAATCTGCTTCCCTACTCTGGTCTGTCTTTGTAGACATCATTCAGTATAGCAAAGCAATCTGTTTTATACATTCGTGTCTGCTGGATTCAACTATATTTCAACTGGCAGAGGAATAAAAACATAAACAGGGCAAGTAGCAAGATGTTCAAATGAGTATTGCTGATGGATGGAAAGGCCTGAAGATCCCTACACAGCTATTATCAAAGGATGTTTTGTGATGGCATCAGAAGGAGGTGGCACCCACCACAGGTGTTCCAATGATCACTTCTTGGAACTTGGAGACTCTGGGAAAATTCTTCACTTAAAAAAAAAACATTTGCCAAGGTTGAGGAGACAAGATGGTGGAGTAGAGTCACATGAGCTCACCTCCTCTCACGAGAACACCAAAATCACAGCTGACTGCTGAACAACCACCAATTTTAAAAAAAGACTGGGGACTTCCCTGGTGGCGCAGTGGTTATGAATCTGCCTGCCAATGCAGGGGACACGGGTTCGATTCCTGGTCCGGGAAGATCCTGCATGCGCCACAACTACTGAGCCTGTGCTCTAGAGCCCGCGTACCACAACTACTAAAGCCTGTGCACCTTCTCTTGTGCTCTGCAACAAGAGAAGCCACCGCAATGAGAAGCCCGTGCACCGCAACAGAGAGTAACCCCTGCTCGCCACAACCAGAGAAAGCCCACACGCAGCAGCAAAGACCCAACGCAACCAAAAATAAAAATAAATAAATAAAATTGATTCTAAAAAAAAAAGACTGGAACCTACCAAGAAAGATATCCTACATCCAAAGACAAAAAGTAAGCCACAATGAGACGGTAGTGGGGCGCACTTGCAAAATAATCAAACCTCGTACCCTCTAGGTGGGCAACCCACAAACTGGAGAATAATTATATCACGGAGGTTCTCCCACAGGAGTGAGAGCTCTGAGCCCCACATCAGGCTTCCCAGCCTAGGGGTCCAGTATCAGGAAGATGCACCCAGAGTAGATGTCATTTAATTCAAGGTCCTCTACAATATTCTTAACAAGTGTCACATAAGTTCCCACACAGAGTCAGCGATGGTGTGGAACAAAGATACAAGTTGGGGCAGGGTGAGGAGAAGAGGCGCCCTGAATTCAGAATTGGGGGCTTAATGACAGAGTTGGGGCCCTCTTGATTTTAGACTCTTCAAATAACAATCCTTGGAGGCCACTTTCAGAAAAAAAGTCCTGGAGCCTTTATGGTGAGCTTCCTGTGGGCAAAGATCAAGCCCCACACCTCTCTAGACATCAAAACACTCCACATTATGCCCATAAGTATCCCAAACTTCTCTGATGACAAGTTTCACCTGGGACAGTTTCACGTCTTAAATGCTAATGTAAATTCAAATCCCCAAGAAGAAGAGAGTTTTGTTAAAATGCAGGTTCTTATTCAGTAGGTCTAGGTTGGGGCCCATGAGGTCCCACTTCTAGCAAGCTCTCAGGTGACACCCATGCTTTCGATCCAGGGACCATACTTAGAGTAGCCGTAATTGGGGGACTGTAGAGTCATCAAGTGTCCCAGGTGTTTCTTATTATCAAGGAAAAAAACAGAAAGACTGGATATTGGCTTAACACATAGTAATCGCTAAGTAGATGCTTACTGAGTGATGGATAGTGGATGGATGGATGAATGGATGAATCAAGTGAGTGAATAAACCAATAAATGAAATAATGATACCCTTTCTGACCTTTAGCTCCTCTTCTGTAAGATGGGGCAACACCTGACTTACAGGTTCTGGTGAAACTTGGAAGAGAAGGAAAGGGAGAGTTTCATTCCAGGCCCACACAGTACCCAGCCCGGGTCTAACTCTGCATCCCCAGTCCCCTCTGGTGTAAAATGATAACAATGATAATTGTGGGTACCTGGTAGGCTTGTTGACAGTTCTAACACATTTAAGAGTTTATCCTATGGTAAATGGTCCAGTAATTGCTGGCTACACAGAAACCTATAGATAAGAAAGTTTCATAAAGAATAGTGTTTTGAAAGGTAAAATCTTGTTCTATTAGATTTTACTTGTTCAGAACGGATGGCAAAGAAACTGACTGAAATTGAACTCTGCCCTAAGAAATACAAATTTTGCTAAGACAAAAAGTGTTGCTAGTAAGATTAGTTTTGGTGCTTTTAGGAATGATCAGTATGATGTCCATATTTTTAGCCTTTAACCACTTGGGTCATTTCTATAATGGTTACATTCATAATAATAGGCTAAGATTTGTGCTTATATATCAGCCTGTAAAGCATATTTTGATAGTATCTACACTGTCAATTTTGAAAAATTCATAATCTAATGGCATAGTTACTATTTTTCCAAAACTAATAATTAAGTTATTCTAATTATTCAATACAAATATTAAATTATTAAAATACTGATATAAGAAGCTTTCTCACTTTAAGTTTTGACAAAAGAATTACTTGTTTGACTTACAGGATTTAATATTTAAAACCACGTGGTTTTATAAAAATCCTCTTTTTCTATTTAATTATCAATAGAAAAAACTCAAAGTCTAGTATAGTCAGAAAAAGCTTTCACAGTCCTTCAAGAACAAATGTATTTTTCTCATGGGTGCCTGGCCCACCAAGCTATAAAGCTGGGCATGCACATCAGCACCCCATCATTGTAAGGAAGTGGTGTACACAGGGCTAGGCTGAGCAGGCCCTGAAAACAAAAGTAAGTTACCTAGAGAAGTGGTCCAAATGCCCATGGTCCCAACTCCTGCTACCCTGCCTTCTCTACCATTGCCTTCTTCTCACAGGTGAGAATCCAGAGAGAAGTGAGTTTTCCAAGGCCACGTTGCTGGGTCAGGTCCCCTGATTCCCAGTCCAACAGTTCTCCATTATTCCATTCCAGTGGACTCCAAAGAGGAAAATAATATTTAATAAGCTGGCCTTGAACCCTGATAACAACAATGGGTGCATTCACGAGCAGAAGTTTTTGTGCAGTTCTGCACCAGCAGGATTCTGAATTCTCTCAGATTTTATATTTTAATATTTGGCAGTGTTTTGAGTGATGAGTGGCCTTAAAGTATTCAGTTGCAAATAATATATATTAAAAATAATTTTGGGGTACTTCCCTGGTGGTCCAGTGGTAAAGAATCTGCCTTCCAATACAGGGGACGCAGGTTCGATCCCTGGTCAGGTAACTAAGATCCCACATGCTGCAGGGCAACTAAGCCGCGTGCCACAACTACTGAGCTTGCATGCCTCAACGAGAGAGGCTGTGTGCCACAAACCTCAGAGCCCGCATGCTCTGGAGCCCGCACACCACAACTAGAGAGAAGCCCTCACGCCACAACGAAAAGCCAGACCGTTTCACAACAAAAGATCCCGCATGCCTCAGCGAAGACCCCATGTGCCACAACTAAGACCGGATGCAGCCAAAAAAAAAAAGAAAGATAATAAATAAATATTTTTAAAAGTACTTTATAAAAATAAATAAATTTTTATGTGTCACTCCTGTGTTCTGGGAATAGATACCTGTCAGCAACTTGATTATACAGAGGTTGTTATAGGATGAGAGAAACACATGTTATCTGCCCCAGTACCACTGCTGGCCACCAGACAGTAATGGTGAGATTGAGGTCATTGAGGGCAGCAGAGAGGCAAGTGTCTGTGGTTAAACATTGACATGTTGTCCATAGTCTTTGTCAATTAAATGCTCCTTGATCGCCCACTAGAGATCTGTTCACAACCCGGTCTCCTGAGCGTTGATTATATTTTAGTCATTCCAGTGTTGAAATACTCAATCTCAAGTGAAGAAAGAAAGAAACATCTGGTTGTATTTGCGTTTTGTAACACATCAGAATAGGTCCCTTATAAAAATAAATAGTTGTGAATAAGAGTATTTGCAAAGAAGTAGGTATATATGGACTCTTTAAACAAAAGGATCAAAAGTGGTCATGGTGTTAAGGGTTTAATATCCAAAATATGCAAACATACGACTCAGCATTGAAAAAACAAAAAACCCAATTAAAAAATGGGCAGAGGACCTGAATAGATATTTTTCCAAAGAAGAAGATATGGCCAACAGACACATGAAAAGATGCTCAACTTCGCTAATCATCAGGGAAATACAAATCACAGCCACAAGGTATCACCTCACACCTGTCAGAATGACAAGTATCAAAAAGACAACAAATAACAAGTGTTGGTGAGAATGTGGAGAAAAGGGAACCCTAGTACACTGTAAACTGATACAGACACTGTGGAAAACAGTATTGAGGTTCTTTTTAAAATTAAAAATAGAACTGCCATATGATCGGGCAATTCCACTTCTGAGTATTTTTCCAAAGAAAATAAAAACACTACTTAGAAAAGATATATGCACCCCTATGTTCATTGCAGCATTATTTACAATTGCCAAGATGTGGAAGCAATCTAAGTGTCCACTGATAGATGAATGGATAAAGAAATTATGGTATGTACTTATATACAATGGAATATCATTCCAACATAAAAAGGAATGAAATCTCATCATTTTTGACAACATGAATGGACCTAGAGGGTATTATGCTAAGTTAAGTAAATCAGATAGAGAAAGACAGTGTATGATTTCACTTATATGTAGAATCTAAAACAAAAAAAATGAACAAACAAAACAAAACAGAAACAGACTCACAGATACAGAGAACAAATAGGTGGTTGCCAGAGGGATGGGCAGATGAGTGAAATAAGTGAGGAAAGTTAAGAAGTACAAAATTCCAGTTACGAAATAAATGAGTCATGGGGATGAGATGTACGACATGGGAAATATAGTCAATAATATTGTAATAACTTTATATGGTGACAGATGGTAACTAAACAAAATGGTGATCATTTTGTAATGTATAGAAACATTGACTCACTGTGTTGTGCACCTGGAATTAACATAGTGTTGCAGGTCAATTATCCTCCAATATTGAATAGATAGATGATAGATGATAGATAGATAGATAGATAGATAGATAGATAGATAGATAGATAGATAAATGAATGTTTGAATAGTCATTCAGGCTGCTGTGACAAAAATACCATAAACTGGGTGGTTTATAAACATCAAACACTTACTTCTTACAGTTCTGGAGGCTGGAAAGTCCAAAATGCTGGTAGATTCAATGTCTGGTGAGAACCTTTTCCTTCGTTCATAGAGAGCATCGTTTAGCTGTGTCCTCACAGGGTGGAGGGGGTTAGGAATCTCTCTGTAGCCTCTTTTATAAAGGCACTAATCCCCTTCAAAAGGGCTCCACCCTTATGACCTAATCACCTCCCACAGGGCCCATCTCCAAACACCATCAACTTAGAGGTTAGAATTTCAATATATAAATCTGAGAGTGGGAGGGGGGAACATAAACATTCAGTCCTTTGCAGATACTTTTGGTTAAAAATGAGTAAGCAAAGAACATGTATACCATGTAAAAGAAGCTGACCTCTTTTACATTAAGGCTAAATACACTCTTACTGCAAATAGTATAATATATTGAGTCAATCATCAGCTTGACACTGATTTTATTTTATTTTTAAACCTCTTTGAGATATGATTGACATTAAAAATTTGCACATATTTAAAGTACACAACTTGGTGAGTTTGGAGATTAATATGCACCCATGAAACCATCACCATAATCAATGCCATAAACATATCAATCATTTCCAAAAGTTTCCTCTCACCTCATTTATTTATTTGGTAGTAAGACTGCTTAATGTAAGATATGTAAATGTGTTCAACATAACTAATCATCAAGGAGATACAAATTAAAATCGCAATGAGATATCACCTCATTAGGATGTTAGGATGGCTGTTAGGATGGCTATAAAAAACAAAAGACAAACGAAAAATGACAAGTGTTGGCAAGGATATGGAGAAAAGGGAACCCATGTATAAGGTTGGAGGGAATGTAAATTGGTGCAGCCACTATGAAAAAGAGGCTCCTCAAAAAATTAAAAATAGAACAACTATATAATCCAACAATCCCTCTTCTGGGTATATATCCAAAGGAATTGAAGTCAGAATCTCAAAGAGATGTCTGTTCTCCCAAGTTCATTGTGGTATTATTTACAATAGCCAAGACACAGAGGTAATCTAAATGTTTATTGACAGATGAATCAATAAAGAGAATGTGATGTGTACACACAATGCAATACTATTTGTCCTTAAAATAAGAAGGAGGTTCTTCCATTTGTGACACTCTGGATGAACCTGGAGAACACCGGGCTCAGTAAAATAAGCCAAACTCAGAAGGACAAATACTGTATGATCTCATTTATATGAAGAATCTAGGGCTTCCCTGGTGGTGCAGTGGTTGAGAATCTGCATGACAATGTAGGAGACACGGGTTTGAGCCCTGGTCTGGGAAGATCTCACATACCGCGGAGCAACTAGGCCCGTGAGCCACAAGTACTGAGCCTGCGCGTCTGGAGCCTGTGCTCCGCAACAAGAGAGGACGCGATAATGAGAGGCCCGTGCATGACGATGAAGAGTGGCCCCCACTTGCCGCAACTAGAGAAAACCCTCGCACAGAAACGAAGACCCAACACAGCCATAAATAAATAAATAAATAAATAAATAAATAAATAAATAAATAAACAAACAAACCCAAAGTTAAAAAAAAAAAAAAGAATCTAGAGGAGTCAAACTCGTAGAAACAGAGAAGAACGGTGGTTGCCCGGGGCTTGTGGGAGGAGCAAATGGGGAGGTATTGGTCAAAGAGTACAGAGCTTTGGTGATACAAGATGAGTAAGTCCTAGAGATCTACAGTATAACCTAGTGCGCATGGTTAATAATGCTGTATCAGAAACTTGCTAAGAGGGTAGACACTGATTTGAATAAAAGTTAGAAGAATTATACAAATAAAAGGTTATTTCAATCTTTCTATTGTCTACAGTGTTTTGGATCCATACTCTGAAACGTAAACTCCCTTGAAAATTTCTGAGCTATCAGTGATAAACTACTATGTTATGACAATTAGTAAAATTAAAACATTCCATGACAACAAAAATAACAAAGTACCAGGGGACTAGCTTAACAAGGTCTGTACAGGACTTTGATGAAGAAAACGAGGAAGATGTTTCTTAAAGGAAAATAAAGATGACTTGAAAATATGAAATATGATGTTAGGAAGACTGACTGACTACTGTAAAGTTATTACAAATTTCTTCAAAATTAAATTAAAATCCCAATAGTGTATTTTTATTACATCACAAAAGAGACTTGAAGCTCTTTTGGAAAAATAAATAAAGGTAGATAATTAGGAAGATACTGTAAAATTAATGAAGGCAGATTTTCCTACTAAATATTAATACTGAATATAAAACTGCAATAAACAAAGCAGATTAGAACTAGTAAAATATTAAAACAAGTTATTTAAGAATGATTAATTTCTGAGTAATTTAGATTTACTCTTGTATATTCTTCTGTGATTTTTATGGTGACCATGAAGTTTTTTCACAATTAGACACAATACAACATTTTTGAAAAGTGATAATCATTTCCTCCACTCTCCTCCCGCATTTGTACTTGTTTCATAGTTTTATGTGCATTTTACAATTTAATTCCACAGCACATCAATGTTCTTCTTCTCTACTGGTTAATCCCATCAGTGCATAAACATCTTTCTATCTTAAAAAAAATCCTCCCTTAGGTTAAAAGGTACAAATTTCCAGTTACAAAATAAATGAGGCAAGGGTATAAAATGCACAGTGTGGATAATATAGTTAGTAACTATGTAATATCTTTATGTGGTGACAAGTGGTAACTATACTTATCATGGTGATCATTTTGAAATATATAGAAATACCAAAGCACTGTGTTGTGTGCCAGGAACTAACATAGTGTTGTAGGTCAACTATACTTCAAAAACAGACAGACAAGTTCATAGAAAAAGAGATCAGATTTACAGCTACTAGATGCAGAGAATGGGCAGAGGGGAAATTGGAGGAAGGTGGTCAAAGGTACAAACTTCCAGTTATAGGCAAATAAGTACTGGGTTGTATTGTACAACATGATAAATATAATGAACACTGCCATATGTTATAAATGAAAGTTGTTAAGAGACTAAATCCCAAGAGTTCTCATCACAAGGAAAAAATACTTTTTTCTATTTCTTTAATTTTGTATCTATATGACATGATGGATGTTCACTAAACTTATTTGTGATTATCATTTCATGATGTATGTAAGTCAGATCATTATGCTGTACACCTTAAACTTATAAATGCTGTATGTCATTTATATCTCAATGAAACTGGAAGAAAAAAAATCCTCTCTTGACCCTCATGCCCACCTCCAGTCTCCTCTCTCCTTCACAGCACATTTCCTCTAAAAAGGAAGTTTATCAGTATTGCTTCCACACACTTACATCCCATTTCTCCCCCCACTCATTCCAATAGGTCTTCTTTGCCCATCACTTGGCTACCTGGCAATTACATTGCACTTGGAAAAGTCACTAACAACCCCCATGTTTCCAAATTCAATTGTCACTTCTCTGTCTTCATTTTACTGGACGATATTTGTCAAAGTTGACCAGTTCATCTTTCTTGAAGCATATTCCTTCTTGTCTTCTCTGACTCGCACAAACTTTATCATTCATCGTATTGTATTACATAACTCATCATATAATTTTCTCTTTTCTTATGTGTCTTCCCCATGTTGCATGGTGACACCATGAGTTACTCACCACCTGCTTTACTTTTTAAATATAAAGATATTATAAAGAATTAGTACTTCTGAAATGTCTGTCATAGATTTATGGTTTCCACAATTCACAATGTAGTGGGGAAACAGCAAGAATATTAATGAAATGTCTGGCAAACACCACACCATGGTACACAACCAAGGTCTTGGTTGGGTGGTGTGTTAGTTAGGGTTCTCCAGTGAAGCAGAACCTATAGGATATACAGAGACATGTAAGAGATTTATTATAGGAATAGGCTTACAAAGTAATGGAGGCCTAGAAGTCCCACAGTCTGCTGTCTGCAAGCTGGAGAACCAGGAAAGCCAGTGGTATAATTCAGTTTGAGCCCAAAGACCTAGAGCTGGATGGCCACTGGTGTCCAAAGGTCCAGGAACCAGGAGCTTCGATACCTGAGGGCAGGACGGGATGGATGTCCAACTCAAGCAGAGAGAGAGAATTCCACCCACCTGCCTTTTTGTTCTATTTGGGCCCTGAATGAATTGGATGATGCCTGCCCACATTAGTGAGGGCAGATCTTCCTTACACAGTCTACTGATTCAAATGCTAATTTCTTCCAGAAACACCCTCACAGATATACCCAGAAATTATATTTTACTAGCTAGCAGGGCATCCCTTAGCCTAGCCAAGTGGACACATAAAATTAACAATCATAGGTGGCAAAAATAAAAATTATATAAGCATGAGTTGGAAGGGGCCCTATATATACATATATATATATATATATGATCTCGTGTTAATTTTATCTGCTCACTCTAACAACTATGAGTCCATCAGGTAGAACTCATGCTATGTTTTAGTGACAGCATTCCTTTGATCTTTGGTCTGATAAGACATTTTTAGGCATATGGTAATTTTTCTTACTATTTAGTTCTCTTTCTAGATGCTATAGAAGCTACTGCCTTTAAAATACTGTTAATAATTTCTCAGAAGTTGCAGTTAAATACATTATCTCAGCTGATATTAGTTGTGGTTTAGTGCTCTAGATGAGATTAAAGATAAATCCTAAATCTTTGAAGAGACAGGAAGAGCAGTCTACTGTCAGCAGTACAAAAGCTCTGCGAGAGAGTTTGAGATGGTCTGCACATACAAACATAGACACACACTGAACGCTCTCTTCCTCTGTCTATTCACTTCTAATGAATGATTAGCAAAGAGGGAGGGGGGAACCTAGAGTCTGGCATCTGTATGTAGGCATCCTGAATTTAGAAACAACCCACAAACATTTACTTGGGGAATAAGAATCCACATAATGTCCAAATAGCCAACCCCAAACTAGACATCCCAGTTGTTTTGGATCAGTAAACAGAACTAACAGCTCTCGTTAAGGGGGAATAGCATATCTGCATCGATGAAAGGGAAATAAAACCTCTCAAGTGATATCCATCCTTCTCTCAACTGTGTCATCATCTGGAGAGGGATGAGACCATAGTAATAGAGTTTCAGACCATCATTTAGGACTGTGGATGTATAATTCCCAGATCAGATAACTGGAAAGGGTCGTGTGGCTTGTCATCTTATAGGAATATTTCCCTAAACTCCTAGGAAGACTTATTAATAGGGAAATAACAGCAGAACTCAGAAAAACTACGTATGGCAAGCTCAGTGTTGGCCAGTTCATCTCATAGCACCAGTTGAGCAATGAAGGCTACATTGATGGTTAACAGATACGTGATTATAAAGTTTGTAAAAAGGCCCAAGAACCCAAGCAAGTCAAAGAAATAGCCCCACTGTTTGTAGGTGCGTTAGTTCATTTCACTTGCTTGTGTGGAAATCTTGGTGGATATTTGACAAGGAAGAGCATGGCACCGGCACAGTGACAACTTTGCCTGCCAGGTGACAGCCACTGTGCATTCTCACTCTGCAGGGTGACAGTGCAGCCTGCTCTCAACACGGTCAGGAAGGCCCACCTGAGCCCCGGGTGGATTCATCACCCCGTCCAGGTCTGGCTGTCAGCAGGGAAACGAAACTATTAAGAACGATAATTTGTTGGCAAATGTATTAACCATGAATCAAGGAAAAAATTACCTCCGTAAATCTCATCACTAAGCAGAACTTCAGAGCCTGTGCCCAGTGTTTGATGAAACATGTAAAAGAAAAGCACAACAATAAAACCATTCTTCCTAGAACCCTGTAATATTTCATTTGAAGAACTTCCAGCCTGTAGCCAGAAGAAAAGGTTTTTCATCTTTTTAAAAAGAGGAGGCTCCAGGGGTCCCCTCCTCCCGTGGACACACCAAATGTAGAGCTACACACAGAGTAATTCCTGCTGAAAGAAATCCAGAAGCTAGCTGAGTGGCTCTCACACATCAGGTGAATGAGAAAACACTGACATCAAGCAGGTAGGGAAGGCTGAGACACGCTCTTGTCTGTCCCTGGCACCGTGCCATACAATCAGGAAGGAACTCCCAACCTTCAGCTTCTCTCGGAAGAGCAGAAGAATTGCACCCACATTTAGCACCCCAACTTTAAGACTCGCACTTGAGGGTCAGGCCCCAAACACGTGGCTCTGGAAGCCAGTGAGGCTTGCACCCACGTGACCCATGAGACTACAGCAAACCAAGGAGCAGTTCTTAATGCGCTGGGAGTAGACACTGTGGTGACCAACCCGGGGCTCAGGCAGACACCTCCAGCTCCCAGTCCTTCCCTGAAAGGGGTCCCTGAAAGCTGCTGCCTGGGGGTCAGGTTTCTAATATAGCATGCATCTAGAGGCTGACCACATCTCCCCAGAGACAGGGGAAGCCGGCAGACACCTCTCTTGTCATCCCCTGCAGCCTGACCCGTGCTACCAGTACAGAGCGCTGTACGGGGACAGAGAAGTGAAAGATGAATTCTGCCTGCAAGCAGTAGAAAATTCTTTCCACTTTGAGCTGGGTGCCATGAGTCAAAGTTCCCCATACAGAGGATGAACGAAAGATACAGGTCCATAAAGATATTATGAGCACAGTGAAAAGAAGACTTGTGTGGAAAACAAGGTGTATGCTGTGTGGCTGTGTGCACACATGAGCACGTGGATGGACTCAGGGGACGTGGAGAAGATGGGGAACCACACAGACAAAAAGTATACTAGATAAGCAAATATACACATATATAGAAAAACTTGCTGTGATCCAGGTGTCGACCAAAACTGCCAAAACTTTGAGAATAACATAAAATTGGTCCAAGCTCTCTGTCATATATCCTATAGAAAGTCCATAATCCTCCACAGGGCTTCTGCCCTTTGCCAGATAATTATATTCACGTGGATATATTTGGCTTAAATTCCTACTTCCCCTAATTCTTGACTCCACTCACATCTCTCCCTTCTTGTCTGTCCTTTTTTAAAAAAAAATAATCTCCATAAATCCAAACATGGAAATAAGCTCCATTTCCTTGCTTTAACCCCAGATCTAAAATGAACATACATGTATATATTAGACTTCAGTAAAAGTGTTAGAAAAAGATTTCATGAAAGAAGAATTGCATCAATTAAAAATGGGATGGTATTTTTTCAAAAGATTATTTATAAAGAATCAGATAATTAACAAAGAGCTTTTTAAAAATGATCGTCACATACCAGGGTCCTGAGGTGCAGGACTAAGAGGGAATCAAAGGAGATCAGGAGATCAGCTTAGAGGAAAGGTCAAAAAATTTCTCAGGCCCCAAAAAGTAGAAAGAAAATGACAAAGAATCAGAAAACAGGAAGATAATATCAGAAAATAAGATCAACTTGTTAAGTTTAAAAATCTAAATAATAGAATTTCTAAAAGATGATAGCAAAAAGGAAGGAATTATCATGTGAACTATGTAAATATAATTTCATAGAATTGAAGAACATGATTTCCCTGGTTGAAAGAGCCCACAAAATGTCCAATCCAGGGATTTTTTAAAATGTCCCACACCAAGACACATAACTGTGAAAGTCCAAAACACTAAAGATCTCAAAAATCCAAAGAAGAGGATCAGGGATCATAATGGCATTAGGCTTCTCAAGAGTGAGACTGAAAGCTGCAAGACAATGAACAGAACCTTCAAATGCAAAAGGGAAAGTCATGTCCCAACCAGGATTCTATACCCAGAAAAGAAACTGTCAGATATGCAAAGGCACTAAATATTTCACGGATCCTCACTCAGGAAGCCATTTGGGGATAAACTCCACCAAATGAGTTTACCAAGAAAGAGGGAGACATGGGGCTTGAGAAACAAGGAATCCAATATGAGAAAGAGAGACAATGAGAATCCCAGGGTGGAGCTGAAGTGGGTCCTCAGAAAGCCAGCTCTGCAGGGTCTGGAAATCTCCAGAATGATGGAGGAAGATGGACGACTCAAGGGGAAAAAATGAAGTACGATGGATGGATTCTTAGTGTGTTGGAGAGATTGGTATGGGCTAGCCTCTGGTGTACAGAAAACTAAACAAATTTAAAACATGGTGGTAGGATGAATTGGGAGATTGGGATTGACATATATACACTAAGATGTATAAAATAGATAATTAATAGGAGCCTGTTGTATAAAAATAAATAAAATAAAATTCAAAAATTCAAAAAATAAAAAAATTAAAACATGGCATGATTAACACTAGAGACAAAAAGTTGTCCAGCAGGAGAAATCCAATCCTAGTATATTCTGTAGCTCAATCATGGACAGCACTCATGCAGGCATGATAATGCAATCTCCGAATATTGTTTTAACCAAAACAGACATATAACTATGTCCGGAGGATTGGGAAAGTGAGTTTGTGTTGGGGGTGCATAAGAGAGTATTAAATATTCATCTTTGATAGTATGAAATCAAAAGAAATTCTTATAATTAGAAGTTCAAGCAATAGGAATAAGGACCAAATGTCAGAAGAAACAGCCTAAAGAAAAAAGTTGTTGTTTCTCAGGGAGAAGACTCAAAGATAGGGAACAGTAACATAGAGGACACTATTTTGCTCTGCTCTTTTTCTAATAGTAAACCTTTTAAACATGCATAGGTACCACTTTGATAAAATTAAAATTGTGTACAAAATTGAATGAAGCAGACAAAAATTTTACATTCCTAACTCAAATACTTCTTACTTAGTCTCTAATTAAAGTGTCCACTCCCTCATCCCTCAACCACTGGGCTCAGCTTTGAGCCAAAATCTAGTTGTGTCACAGCCTATAAAATTCAGGTTATAAAGGTACGCTCTTATGAAATTGGCAGTAAAGGCCTAGAGAAATGCAAAAGGGGCCCAGATTGGTGATTACAAATGTAGTGGTTTGCTTGTTTTATTTAGCAAACCCCTGTGAACGAAAAACACCAGTGTGGATGCAAACAATCAAGCTAATTAAACTTTATATTTCTGAATTTCAATAATAGAAACAATTATTCTATGCTTCTTAACCAACTGAGTCAAATTGTACACAGAGGGAAAGTCACACCAAACAACAAAAGAAGGTCAATGCAATTGGAGGGCAAAGACTGACGTGTGCTTTCCAGATCAATCAATAACTTTACTCAGTACCAAGGATGCTCCGTTGTTGCATTAACCATAATTTTTCAAACCCAAAATTACAAGCCACTGTCTGAGTGCATTTATGAGGATAATATAAAAAAATAAATACTTGAAAAATCTGTGTAAATGATCAATTTCTCTACAGACAATAATGGAAGAACCTCCAGAATATCAAATTAATCAAGTAATTTTGGACAGGAAGTTAATTCCAGATTATTTGTACTCAACATATTGATATTGTAAAACTCTCACTCATCAGAAAGCTGGAAGTTATACTGGTGAAAAAAGAACCAAGATAAGGGAATCCAGGATTAAATAGTGTGTCAAATTATCTTTCACACATTGAGATAATGAGGAGTTTTTATTTATTTATTTACTTTATTTATTTATTTTTGGCTACGTTGGGTCTTCGCTGTTGCGCATGGGCTTTCTCTAATTGTGGCAAGCGAGGGCTACTCTTCGTTGTGGTGTGCGAGCTTCTCATTGGAGTGGCTTCTCTTGTTGTGGAGCACGGGATCTAGGCATGTGGGCTTCAGTAGTTGCAGCACATGGGCTCAGTAGCTGTGGCTCACGGGCTCTAGAGCACAGGCTCAGTAGTTGTGGCGCAGGGGCTTTGTTGCTCCATGGCATGTGGGATCTTCATGGATCAGGGATTGAACCCATGTCCCCTGCATTGGCAGGCAGATTCTTAACCACTGTGCCACCAGGGAAGCCCAAGGAATATTTTTTAAGACAACCATAATTTAGAAACAAGAGAGATGTCTTTGTTTTCATTAGAAATCTAATTTCCAGGACTGTATTTTCAATAAGTGAAGAAAGTGTTTGAAATCATAACAAAATTGAACCTGTTTTAAGTTAAAGTATGCAGATATACAATCATCTCACCTTTTATGTCCATTTGAGCCTGAACTTATCAGACAAACACATACACACACACAGCATTTGGTCCACTTTTTTATGATTTTATTTGTGTTTGTGAAGACAAATGACAAGTAATACCACAGACTTCTTTGACTTATTACAAAATATTTTTGACCACTATCTACTCTGGACCAAAAAAAATGGATTGCAGCTTTGTATGATCCTCAGGACTGATTGGTCTTGGGAAGGACAGAAACAGACAGAAATACTGTTGTTGGCTTGGGCAGAAAGAAGGTTCTGTTTTCTGAATTCCTACCAAATTACTGATGCTGTATTTTTCACTTGTAATTGCCTTGGGGCTTTCAAGTAGACACAGCCTCACGGTCACAGAGGAGAAATGTTCTCCTTATTAATTAGAAAAGTCTCTTTCAGCCTACAGACAGAGTTTTTTCCATTAGAACCGGTGGGAATTCATTTCTTTGACCCCTCCCAGTGATATTCCTAATGGACTGAGCCTCATTAAATAGAACAAGACAAAAGTCATCCCAAACAGAAAGCTAAAATTTTATCAATTAAGAGAAAATGGGGACCATGACTCACAGAAGAACTCCCAAGGGTTTGCTTTCTTTCTTTCTTTTTTTTTATTGTGGTAAGAACACATGAGATTTATCCTCTTAACAAATGTTTATGTGCACAATACAGTGTTATTAGCTACACGCAAAATGTTGTATAGCAGATCTCCAGAACTTAACTTGTATAACTGAAGCTTTACACCCACTAAACATCTCCCCATTTCCTCCCCACCACAGCCCCTGGCAATGCCCATTCTATTCTCTGCTTGTTTACATTTGGCTATTTTAGATTCCTCAGAGAAGTGGAAAGAGGTAGCATTTGTCTTTCTGTGACTGGCTTATTTTACTTAACAAAATGTCCATAATTTTCATTCTTTTGTTGCATATGGCAGGATTTCCTTATTTTTATGGATCTATAATATTCCATTACATGTATATTCCACATTATCATTATCCACTTACCCATGGAAGGACACTGAGGCTGTTTCCATAGCTTGGCTATTGTGAATAATGCTGCAGTGAACATGGGAGTGCAGATATTTCTTTAAGATCCCGATTTCAATTCTTTTGGATAAATACCGTGAAGTGAGGTTGCAGGATTGGATAGTAGTTCTATTTTAATTTCTTGAGGAACCTCCATACTGTTTTTCATAATGGCTGCACAATTTTACATTTCTGCCAACAGAGCACAAAGGTTCTGATTTCTCCATGTTCTCACCAACAATCATTATGTTCTGTTTTTTGGATGATAGCCATTCTAACCAGTGTGAGGTGATATCTCATTGTGGGTTTGACTTGCCTTTCCCTGACTATTACTGATTATGAGCACCTTTTCATGTGCCTGTTGGCTATTTGTGTGCCTTCCTTGGAGAATTGTCTATTCAAGTCCTTCACTATTTAGGTCAGTTTTGATGATTGGATTCCAGCTTCCTGCTTAAAATCTTGATTAATTTATTTTTAAGAAGAAAAATGTCACCAGTAAGAAATACACTGTTTATCACAAATGTGTTTTTCAGAAAAAACAGACTTTAAAATAAAGACTGTTAAAAGAGACAAGGAAGGACACTACATAATGATCAAGGGATCAATCCGAGAAGAAGATATATCAATCATAAATATTTATGCACCCAAAATAGGAGCATCTCAATACATAAGGCAAATGCTAACAGCCATAAAAAGGGAAATCGATGTAACACAATAATAATGGGGGACTTTAACACCCCATTTACACCAAAGGACAGATCATCCAGAAAGAAAGTAAATAAGGAAACACAAGCCTTAAATAACACATTAGAGCACATATACTTAATTGATATTTATAGAACATTCCATCTGAAAGCAGCAGAATACACTTTCTTCTCAAGTGCACATGGAACACTCTCCAGGATAGATCACATCTTGGGTCACAAATCAAGCCTCGGAAAATTTAAGAAAATTGAAATCGTATCAAGCATCTTTTCCAACCACAACTCTATAAGATTAGAAATCAATTACAGGAAAAAAAAACTGTGAAAAACACAAACACATGGAGGCTAAACAATTCACTGCTAAATAGCCAAGAGATCACTGAATAAATCAAAGAGGAAATAAAAAAATACATAGAAACAAATGACAACAAAAACATGACAACTCAAACTCTGTGGGACACAGCAAAAGCAATTCTAAGAGCTGAGTTTATAGCAACTCAATCTCACCTCGAGAAAAAAGAAAAATCTCAAATAAATGAGCTAACTTTACACCTAAAGCAACTGGAGAATGAAGAACAAAAAAACCCAAAGTCAGTAGAAGGAAAGAAATCATAAAGATCAGAGCAGAAATAAATGAAATAGAAATGAAAAAACAATAGCAAAGATCAATGAAACAAAAAGTCGGTTCTTTGAGAAGATAAACAAAACTGATAAACCTTTAGCTAGACTCATCAAGAAAAGAAGGGAGAGGATTCAAATCAATAAACCTAGAAATGAAAAAGGAGAAATTACAATCGTCACCACAGAAATACAAAGGATCATAAGAGACTACTACAAGCAATTATATGCCAATAAAATGGACAACCGGGAAGAAATAGACAAATGTGTAGAAAGGCTGAACCTTCCAAGAATGAACCAGGAAGAAATAGAAAATAAAAACAGACAAATCACAAGTAATGAAATTGAAACTGTAATTAAAAATCTTCCAACAAACAAAAGTCAAGGACCAGATGGCTTCACAAGTGAATTCTACCAAACATTTAGAGAAGAGCTAACACCTATCCTGCTGAAACTCTTCCAAAAAATTGCAGAGGGAGGAAAACTCCCAAACTCCTTCTAGGAGGGCAACATCATGCTGATAGCAAAACCAAAGATATCACAAAAAAAGAAAATTACAGACCAATATCACTGATGAAGATAGACGCAAAAATCTTCAACAAAATAGTAGCAAACAGAATCCAACAACACATTAAAAGGATCATACACCATGACCAAGTGGGATTTATCCCAGGAATGCAAGGATTCTTCAATATATGCAAATCAATCAATGTGATACACCATATTAACAAATTAAAGAATAAAAACCTTATGATCATCTCAATAAATGCAGAAAAAGCTTTTGATAAAATTCAACACCCATTTATGAAATGAGTTTTATGAAAACTCTCCAGAAAGTGGGCACAGAAGGAACATACCTCAACCTAATAAAGGCCACATATGACAAAACAACAGCAAACATCATTCTCAATGGTGAAAAACTGAAGGCATTGCCTCAAAATCACAAACAGGACAAGGATGTCCACTCTCGCCACTATTATTCAACATAGTTTTAGAAGTCCTAGCCATGGCAATCAGAGAAGAAAAAGAAATAAAATAATCCAAATTGGAAGAGGAGAAGTAAAACAGTCACTGTTTGCAGATGACATGATACTATACATAGAGAATCCTAAAGGTGCTACCAGAAAACTACTAGAGCTAATCAATGAATTTGGTAAAGTTGTAGGTTACAAAATTAATGCACAGAAATCTCTTGCATTCCTATACACTAACAATGAAAGATCAGAAAGAGAAATTAAGGAAACAATCTCATTTACCATTACAACAAAAAAGAATAAAATACCTAGGAATAAACCTACCTAAGGAGGCAAAAGACCTTTACTCAGAAAACTATAAAACACTGATGAAAGAAATTAAAGATGACACAGACGGAGAGATATAACATGTTCTTGGATTAGAAGAATCAATATTATGAAAACGACTATACTACCCAAAGCAATCTACAGATTCAATGCAATCCCTATCAAATTACCAATGGCATTTTTCACAGAATTAGAACAAAAAATTTCACAATTTGTATGGAAACACAAAAGACCCTGAATAGCTAAAGCAGTCTTGAGAAAGAAAAATGCAGCTAGAGGAATCAGACTCCTCAACTTCAGACTATACTACAAAGCTACAGTAATCAAGATGATATGGTACTGGCACAAAAACAGAAATATAGATCAATGGTACAGGATAGAAAGCCCAGAGATAAACCCACACACCTATGGTCACCTAATTTATGACAAAGGAGGCAAGAATATACAATAGAGAAAAGAAAGCCTCTTCAATAAGTGGTGCTGAGAAAACTGGACAGCTACATGTAAAAGAATGACATTAGAACACTCCCTAACACCATACACAAAAATAAACTCAAAATGGATTAAAGACCTAAATATACGACACGATAAAACTCTTAGAGGAAAACATAGGAAAAACACTCTTTGACATAAATCACAGAAAGGTCTTTTTTGACCCACCTTCTAGAGTAATGGAAATAAAAACAAAAATAAACAAATGGGACCTAATGAAACGTAAAGCTTTTGCACAGCAAAGGAAACCATAAACAAGATGAAAAGACAACCCTCAGAATGGGAGAGAATATTTGCAAATGAAGCAACTGACAGAGGATTAATTGCCAAAATATACAAACAGCTCATGCAGCTCAATATCAAAAAAACAACAACCCAATCCACAAATGGGTAGAAGAACTAAATAGACATTTCTCCAAAGAAGACATACAGATGGTCAAGAGGCACATGAAAAGATGCTCAGCATCACCAATTATTAGAGAAATGCAAATCAAAACTACAATGAGGTATCACCTCACACCAGTCAGAATGGCCATCATCAAAAAATCTACAAACGATAAATGCTGGAGAGGGTGTGGAGAAAAGGGAACCCTCTTGCACTGTTGGTAGGAATGTAAGTTGATACAGCCACTATGGAGAACAGTATGGATGTTCCTTAAAAAACTAAAAATAGAATTACCATATGACCCAGCAGTCCCACTACTGGGCATATACCCTGAGAAAACCATAATTCAAAAAGACACATGCACCCCAATGTTCATTGCAGCACTGTTATAGTAGCCAGGATATCAAAGCATCCAAAATGTCCATCAACAGATGAATGGATAAAGAAGTTGTGGTACATATGTACAATGGAATAGTACTCAGCCATTAAAAGGAACGCAATTGTGTCATTTGTAGAGATGTGGATGGACCTAGGGTCTGTCATACAGAGTGAAGTAAGTCAAAAAGAGGAAAACAAATATCATCTATTAATGCACATATGTGGAATCTAGAAAATTGGTATGGATGAACCTATTTCCAGGGCAGGAATAGAGATGAAGATGTAGAGAACAGACATGTAGACACAGGAGGGGAAGAGGAGGGTGGGGTGAATTGGGAGATTAGGATTAACATATGTACACTACCATGTGAAAAATAGATAGCTAGTGGGAACTGCCATGTAGCACAGGGAGCTCAGCTCGGTGCTCTTTGACAACCTAGATGGGTGGGATGGGGTGGGGGAGGGTGGGAGGGAGGTCCAAGTGGAAGGGAATATTTGTATAAGTATAGGTGATTCACTTCATTGCACAGCAGAAACTAACAATATTGTAAAGCAATTATACTCCAATAAAAAAATATTCATGGAAATGCATATTGTGTTAATTAGGTAATAATAACCAAAATATATCAGAGAGCAAAGTTTTAAACCAAAGAGACAGGAATTGTTGCCTCGTCCAGCTTCATATCTGCCAGGAATTCATGTAGCCTCTGACTTCATGAGCAATCTACAGATGTTATCAACAATTCATACTTTCCATTAAATTGCAAAGTGTAAAAAATTTCAGGCACTACCAAGGGCTCAAAGAGGGTCAACGTCTCCCTGTGTCTCAGTGAGTGAACCTGAGTAATGTTCTCTGCTGATCCTGCTCTGTTCCCAGTGACCAAACCTATTCAATAAACACATTCTCTTGTTACAGTCTATCAACTCCATGAGTGTCTGAGTTTATGTGCCTGCACCACAGATGAAAAGTTGAAAATCTGAGCTTGCCTGAATGGGAGCGTTGTTCAGGATCAGCCTCTTTCCTCAAGGTTGTGCCGTTTGGTCAGAAGAAAAATTATTAGCCTTCAGCCTTTTACTTCTCTGCCCACCAGACATCATAACTCGCAGAGAAATTCAATACCTCCTTTAAACCATCAGCCAAAATCCAAGAGCACACACAGTGTCTCCCCATTTGGAGGACAGAGAAATGAGAGGTGTGTGCACGACTGTGGCAGTTCAGGTCCTTTAAGTAGCAGACACCAAGAAATAATTCTACATGCAAAAATTATTAGAAGAGACTGTGAAGGATGAAGGGGAGAAAGTAGTAAGCATGGAGAGCCTTCAGCTCTTGATGCAGGCCTGATATCAGAGGAAGGAGAGATAGAAGGCAGGACTGGGCAGAAGTCTCAGAAGGTACAGTACTGAGAAAGCCTTGCCTGGGGTGGTGCAGAGTGCCTGAACTGACCTTGGCTGATGGAGAAATCCTGCACTGAGCAGGGACATCCCAGGTCCAGGGCTCACATGGTGTTGAGTCACTGGCCAGGGGCAGCCCAACGGGAGTGAGGCTGGCAGGACCCATGTCCACAAGCACAGCAGCTGGAGGCTGTCAATAGGCCATGTTCCCAAGGCCAGGCTCTCTTGAGGGGAGATCTGAGTGGGACCTCATAACGGCCTTTCTCACTTCTCTCTCCTTAATTCAGAGCCTCAACTGTGAGGGACATCTGTTGTTTTGGTAGCTAGTATTCATTTCCCCACCTTCTGGTCACATCACCTAGATTTGGGGTGGGGGGGCAGTGGAGAGAGGAATCACAGCCACGTTCTAGTCTATTTGGATTGGGTGAAATTGACTCTTTGCTCCCCCATCCTCCCTGCCACTGTGGTCATTTGACCCTAAACAATCAGAACGTAGTCTAGCCCCACCACAAGGGATTGATGAAGAGAGGGACACAACACCCAGAACCACTGAAATCATCCACCACTTTTGCTGGGGATGTTGAAAGCAGAGACTGCATCTATCTGCTGGGGTTGCTAAAGAAATAAGAATGAGCCAGAAGCTGCCAGTCCTGATCTTGACATCATAAGACAGAGCCTGCCTGAGAATGAAGCCAGCAGAGAGAAAAGTAAAGTCAGGGAATGGGGGGAACAAGATTAGGATATTATGATTGGAGAGCCTGGTTCTTTCCAGGGAGATGCCCACATGGTACTGGGAGTGTCTGATGAGGAGGATGTGCCACGTGGCCTTGGCTAAGTAGTGGTCCAGACTGAACGCCAGTTCTTCTTCTCCAGATTGCAGGTTCTTCTATGACAGGTTGAGCAGGGCTAGTGGTGCTCACTGGTCCCGAGTGGGGTCCTCGATGCCAGGCCCAGGGTGGGGCTCTTCCCCCACCCGGCCCTCAACCCTGCAGGAGGCGGGGCCACATGCAGCTCCAAGTTCCAGGGGTCCACAGCCCAGGAGAGCGAGGTGGTCAAGCCCTGGGCAGCTGACGAGACGCTGAGAGAACAATAGTAACAGTACAACATGAAAACTGGAATCTGTTTCCAGAATGCATTGGAAAATCAGGGACTAGTAGAAGGATAGCAGACCACACAAAAACACTCCTCCATTCTTTGTTGCCATGTGGCTGACAGGATCTTCGTGCTCCAGCCAGGTGTCAGGTCTGAGCATCTGAGGAGGGAGAGCTGAGTTCAGGATATTGGACCACCAGAGACCTCGCGGCCCCACTAAATATCAATCAGCAAGAGCTCTCAGAGATCTCCATTTCAATGCTAAGACCAAGCGCCACTCAATGATCAGCAAGCTCCAGTGCTGGACACCCCATGCCATACAACTAGCAAGACAAGAACACAACCACACCCATTAGCAGAGATGTTGCCTAAAATAATAATAAGGTCACAGACACCCCAAAATACACCACTGGTTGCAGTCCTGCCCACCAGAAAGACAAGATCCAGGCTTATCCACCAGAACCCAGACACCAGTCCCCTCCACCAGGCAGCCTACACAACCCACTGAACCAACCTTATGCACTGGGGACAGACACCAAAAACA
This sequence comes from Balaenoptera physalus, assembly GCF_965194825.1. Taxonomy (NCBI): domain Eukaryota; kingdom Metazoa; phylum Chordata; class Mammalia; order Artiodactyla; family Balaenopteridae; genus Balaenoptera; species Balaenoptera physalus. The sequence continues at coordinate 172,065,580 of NC_138890.1, forward strand.
ATGGGAACTATAAATGTGCAGCCTGCAAAAAGGAGACACTAAACACAGTAAGTTAAGTAAAATGAGAAGACAGAGAAATATGCAGCAGATGAAGGAGCAAAGTAAAAACCAACCAGAACAAACAAATGAAGAGGAATAGGCAGTCTACCTGAAAAAGAATTCAGAGTAATGATAGTAAATATGATCAAAAATCTTGGAAACAGAATGGAGAAAATACAAGAAACGTTTAACAAGGACCTAGAAGAACTAAGAGCAAACAAACAATGATGAACTACACAACAAATGAAATTAAAAATTCTCTAGAAGGAATCAATAGCAGAATAACTGAGGCAGAAAACGGATAAGTGACCTGGAAGATAAAATAGTGGAAATAACTACTGCAGAGCAGAATAAAGAAAAAAGAATGAAAAGAATTGAGGACAGTCTGAGAGACATCTGGGACAACATTAAACATACCAACATTCGAATGATCGGGGTCCCAGAAGAAGAAGAGAAAAAGAAAGGGACTGAGAAAATATTTGAAGAGATTATAGTTGAAAACTTCCCTAATATGGGAAAGGAAATAGTCAGTCAAGTCCAGGAAGCACAGAGACTCCCATACAGGATAAATACGAGGAGAAACATGTCAAGACACATATTAATCAAACTATCAAAAATCAAATACAAAGAAAATATATTAAAAGCAGCAAGGGAAAAACAACAAATAACATACAAGGGAATCCCCATAAGGTTAACAGCTGATCTTTCAGCAGAAACTCTGCAAGCCAGAAGGGAGTGGCAGGACATATTTAAAGTGATGAAAGGGAAAAATCTACAACCAAGATTACTCTACCCAGCAAGGATCTCATTCAGATTCAACGGAGAAATTAAAACCTATACACACAAGCAAAAGCTAAGAGAATTCAACACCACCAAACCAGCTTTACAACAAATGCTAAAGGAACTTCTCTAGGCAGGAAAAAAAGAGAAAGAAAAAACCTACAATAACAAACCCAAAACAATTAAGAAAATCGTAATAGAAACATACATATTGATAATTACCTTAAATGTAAATGGATTAAATGCTCCAACCAAAAGATATAGACTGACTGAATGGATACAAAAACAAAACCTGTATATATGCTGTCTACAAGAGACCCACTTCAGACCTACAGACACGGACAGACTGAAAGTGGGGGGATGAAAAAAGGTATTCCATGCAAACGGAAATCAAAAGAAACTGGAGTAGCAATTCTCATATCAGACAAAATAGACTTTAAAGACTATTACAAGAGACAAATAAGGACACTACAAATTGATCACTGCATTAATCCAAGAGGAAGATATAACAATTGTAAATATTTATGCACCCAAAATAGGAGCATTTCAATACAAAAGGTAAATGCTAACAGCCATAAAAGGGGAAATCGTCAGTAAGACAATCATAGTGGGGGACTTTAACACCCCACTTTCACCAATGGACAGATCATCCAAAATGAAAAAAAATAAGGAAACACAACCTTTAAATGACACCTTAAACAAGATGGACTTCATTGATATTTGTAGGACATTCCATCCAAAAACAAGAAAATACACATTCTTCTCAAGTGCTCATGGAACATTCTCCAGGATAGATCATGTCTTGGGTCACAAATCAAGCTTTGGTAAATTTAAGAAAATTGAAATCGTATCAAGAATCTTTTCCAACTACAATGCTAGGTGACTAGATATCATTTACAGGAAAAAACTGTAAAAAATACAAACACATGGAGGATGAAAAATACACTACTAAATAACCAAGAGATCACTGAAGAAATGAAAGAGGAAATCAAAAAAATACCTAGAAACCAATGACAATGAAAACACAACGACCCAAAACTTTTGGGCTGCAGCAAAAGTAGTTCTAAGAAGGAAGTTTATAGCAATTCAATATTACCTCAAGAAACAAGAAACATCTCAAATAAACAACCTAACCTTACACCTAAAGCAAGTAGAGAAAGAAGAACGAAAAAAAAACCCCAAAGTTAGCAGAAGGAAGGAAATCATAAAGATCAGATCAGAAATAAAGGACAAAGAAATGAAGGAAACGGTAGCAAAAATAAATAAAACTAAAAGCTGGTTCTTTGAGAAGATAAACAAAATTGATAAACCATTAGCCAGACTCATCAAGAAAAATGGAGAAGACAGAAATCATCAGAATTAGAAATGAAAAAGGAGAAGTAACACTGACACCGAAGAAATACAAAGAATCATGAGGGATTACTACAAGCAACTATATGCCAAAAAAATGGACAACCTGGAAGAAATGGACAAATCCTTAGAAAATCACACCCTTCTGAGACTGAACCAGGAAGAAATAGAAATATAAACAGACCAAACACAAGCACTGAAACTGAAACTGTGATTAAAAATCTTCCAACACACAAAAGCCCAGGACCAGATGACTTCATATGCAATTTCTATCAAACATTTAGAGAAGAGCTAACACCTATCCTTCTCAAACTCTTCCAAAATATAGCAGAGGGAGGAACACCCCCAAACTGATTCTGCGAGGCTCCCATCACCCTGATACCGAAACCAAACAAAGACATCACAAAAAAAGAAAACTACAGGCCAATATCACTGATGAACATTGATGCAAAAATCCTCAACAAAATACTAGCAAACAGAATCCAACAGCACATTAAAAGGATCATACACCATGATCAAGTGGGGCTTATCCCAGGAATGCAAGGATTCTTCAATATATGCAAATAAAGCAATGTGACACACCATAATAACAAAGTGAAGGATAAAAACCATATGATCATCTCAATAGATGCAGAAAAATCTTTTGACAAAATTCAACACCCATTTATGAAAAAAACCCACCAGAAAGTAGGCATAAAGGGAATTTACCTCAACATAATAAGGTCATATATAACAAACCCACAGCCAACATAGTTCTCAATGGTGAAAAACTGAGAGCATTTTCACTAAGATCAGGAACAAGACAAGGTTGCCCACTCTCACCACTTTTATTCAACATAGTTTTGGAAGTTTTAGCCATGGCAATCAGAGAAGAAAAAGAAATAAAAGGAATCCAAATTGGAAAAGAAGAAGTAAAACTGTCACTATTTGCAGGTGACATGATACTCTACATAGAGAATCCTAAAGATGCTACCAGAAAACTACTAGAGCTACTCAATGAATTTGGTAAGGCAGCAGGATACAAAATTAATCCACAGAAATCTCTTGCATTCCTATACACTAATGATGAAAAATCGGAAAGAGGAATTAAGGAAACACTCCCATTTACAATTGTGACAAAAAGAATAAAATACTTAGGAATAAACCTACCTAAGGAGACAAAGACCTGTATGCAGAAAACTTTAAGACACTGATGAAACAAATTAAAGATGATACCAACAGATGGAGAGTTATACCATGTTCTTGGATTGGAAGAATCAACATTTTGAAAATGACTATACTACCCAAAGCAATCTACAGATTCAATGCAATCCCTATCAAATTACCAATGGCATTTTTCACAGAATTAGAACAAAATATTTCACAATTTGTATGGAAACACAAAAGACCCTGAATAGCCAAAGCAGTCTTGAGAAAGAAAAATGCAGCTGGAGGAATCAGACTCCTCAGCTTCAGACTATACTACAAAGCTACAGTAATCAAGACGATATGGTACTGGCACAAAAACAGAAATATAGATCAATGGAACAGGACAGAAAGCCCAGAGATAAACCCACGTATATATGGTCAGCTTATTTTTGAAAAAGGAGGCAAGAATATACAATAGAGAGAAAACAGCCTCTTCAATAAGTGGTGCTGGGAAAACTGGACAGCTACATGTAAATAATGAAATTAGAACACTCCATAACATCATACACAAAAATAAACTCAAATTGGATTAAAGACCTAAATGTAAGGCCAGACACTGTAAAACTCTTAGAAGAAAACATAGGCAGAACACTCTATGACATAAATCACAGCAAGATCCTTTTTGAACCACCTCCTAGAGAAATGGACATAAAGACAAAAATTTAAAAATGGGACCTAATAAAACTTAGTAGCTTTTGCACAGCAAAGGAAACCATAAACAAGGCGAAAAGACAACCCTGAGAATGGGAGAAAATATTTGCAAACGAAGCAACTGACAAAGGATTAATCTCCAAAATATACAAGTAGCTCATGTAGCTCAATATCAAAAAAAACAAACAACCCAATTCAAAAATGGGCAGAAGACCTAAATAGACACTTATCCAAAGAAGATATACAGATTGCCAACAAACACATGAAAGGATGCTCAACATCACTAATCATTAGAGAAATGTAAATCAAAGCTACAATGAGGTATTACCTCACACCAGTCAGGATGGCCATCATCAAAAATCTACAAACATTAAATGCTGGAGAGGGTTTGGAGAAAAGGGAACCCTCTTGCACTGTTGGTAGGAATGTTAATTGATACATCCACTATGGAGAATAGTATGGAGGTTCCTTAGAAAACTAAAAATAGAACTACCCTACCACCCAGCAATCCCACTACTGGGCATATACCCTGAGAAAACCATAATTCAAAAAGAGTCATGTACCACAATATTCATTGCAGCACTATTTACAATAGCCAGGACATGGAAGCAACCTAAGTTTCCATCAACATATGAATGGATAAAGAAGATGTGGCACATATATACAATGGAATATTACTCAGCCATAAAAGGAAAAGGAATTGAGTTATTTGTAGTGAGGTGGGTGGACCTAGAGTCTGTCATACAGAGTGAAGTAAGTCAGAAAGAGAAAAACAAACACCATATGCTAACACATATATATGGCATCTAAAAAAAAAAAGTGGTTCTGATGAACCTAGGGGCAGGACAGGAATAAAGACACAGATGTAGAGAATGGAGCTGAGGACACAGGGAGGGAGAAGGGTAAGCTGGGATGAAGTGGGAGAGTGGCATGGACATATATACACTACCAAATGTAAAGTAGATAGCTAGTGGGAAGCAACCACACAGCACAGGGAGATTAGCTCTGTGCTTTGTGACCAACTAGAGGGGTGGGATAGGGAGGGTGGGAGGGAGACTTAAGAGGGAGGGGATATGGGGATATATGTATATGTATAGCTGACTCACTTTGTTATACAGCAGAAACTAACACAACGTTGTAAAGCAGTTACACTCCAATAAAGATGTTTTAAAAAAAAAAAAGATACTATGATTGAACCCCTCGGTCCATCCATGCTTGAAGTCAGGATTTACCCCTGAATTCTTCAATCAATGAGCCAGTGTCTTCCCCTTTCTTTTTAGGTTAGATTTTCTGTCACTTGTCACCTTGAGTTTTGGTTGATATATCCACTCTTCACCAATAGCTTTGGTGGACGACAGCCAATATTCAGATCCTTTTGTAGCAGATTGAGAATATGATTTTGGCACCATAAAAACATTTTTACTAGATTAAATTTGTATCACCTATGAAACTGAAGATAAAGGAATTTTACTTAGAGTTATTAATGATATTATCCAAATCAGTTACAACCCAGGTAGCATACCAATTAATGTAACTGAGAATTTAATATAAAAAAATCATTAGCTAGGTATAAAGAACTGTTAACTAAGTAGCTAAAAAGGTTAAAAGAGACCACTAAAGTTTCATGTAGGTACAAACTGAAGGAAGCAGCTAGAACCACGAAGGCCGAGGGAAAAATTGGACTTATTAGAACTTGGAAGCTTGGAGGACTAGCCCTGCAGAGCTGAAACTCAGACCTCAGAGGAGGGTGTCTCTGGGCTCAGAGAAAGAGTCCCATTGGCCTGGGATGCAGACATCTGAGGAGGGGTCTGGCTGGTGCCGTGTCTCTGCAAAGGGTGCAATAAGACACATTATCAAGTGTTGAAAGAAGACCACAAACTGGATCCCACTTTTTCTACAGGAAGTAGCTGTCACTGCCAGGGTAAAGGTATTTGGTGGGTTAAAGGTCACAGGAAGGAAACCAACAGGAAACATCCAGTCTTGACTTCCTCCTCCTGTCTCCAGTCTTTACCCCAATGGGCAAAGCTATCAACGGTCAGCTGGCAGAGGACTCACAGGATTTCCAGGGCTGCAGCCCAGTTTTTGCTGAGACTTCAGTGATCTAGACCACATTACTGAGAGAGTTTTGTCGACTTTCATTTCAATCACAGTAGGTGTCTAAAAATTTCTTTCCATGGTAGACAGTTATTTTCATCTCTAAACACTGCAATTTTGTTACAAAGAACTTACAGGGTTATGAACTTTGTTCTAATCTCCTATGTGCAAAAGGGCTGATAACACACTGCTTGTTTCCTATAATGCTAAAACTGTTTGCTCAATGCTATGGAGATTTTTAAATTGTCTCCTAGCGTTTCAAAGTACTTGGAGTTTTCATTCTGATTTTCTCTAAGTTCAACGTCTCTTTCAAAATTTTAAGATTCCACAGAATTCCCTGGAGATTCAGTCGTGCTGCTCATATACACATTCTGGGACAAAGAAATAATACCTCTGAATAGTTTTCCTAAACATCATCAACAAGCCGCATCCATTAAGCAGTATTCCAGATAGTACCGATCTGAGCTCTGGGGATCCAGTTGCCACCACTGAAGACACAACCACCCAGATGATAATCTGAGAAAAAATAGTTTAGTGTTAAAAAGAGTATAGTCCTGGGTACAGGATTTACCGAACTAACCAAAGGACATCTGTTAGGGAAAGACATTTTGTAATCTAATTTGCTCTCTGTCTTTGATAAATGCAAACCAGCTTATTTCTGGAGTTTAAAATTCTTAACTTCAAACAAGATGCATTTTTTGGAGATGTCGTTTTGTTATCAAAACAAGGACAAGATATGACTAGAGTATAAATTCCTTGAAAGTAGAAATACCAGAGGTGATAGGAGAGCAACAAAGAGTTTGTTGTTATCTGTACCCTCTACAATATACTTGCTGGAGAACATCCAGATATGACTGCCTATTACTTCCTTAAGGATAATCATTTGGCATAAATGACAATAGATTCAGGATCCTTTAAAACCTGGGAGACACCAATTTGTCCATGTAAATGAGTTCCTACCAAGCCCAGACAGTCCCTGTTTTTGTAGAGGGCCTGGGACCAGCATCCTTGCTGGCAACTCAATTCCTTCTAAGACTGTGCCCCTCTCCTCCACAATCCCCACTGGGTTTCATAAGTACTTTCCAGCAGCTTAATAGTTTCCTGTACTCAGTCTTCAAGGGGTGGCTTCTAAGAGGAGCTTCAAAAGGCATCATCCATCCTTCTACCTCCCCCGGGATCCCCACTGTACGTGGTGAAAAGTGTGAGAAATTGGGACCTGCATAAATTATTAGGTATTAAATCAGTTCAGAATTTATCTTGGAAACTTTTGATGCCTACACTTTAAATATTGGACTTTGGGTGAACCCACATGTGGTCCAGATATGAGAAAGGGACCTTTGGAAAGACATCATCAATGACAAAGATGGAGGCATGAATGTTAGTTCTTCTTCGTCCCATCTCAGGAGTGATGGGTGCCCATGATCAGGTGTTGGTACCTATAGGAATGCTTTGACTGGGCAGATTATTCAGATTTAGTCTATTCTACAGTGAGACTACCAATATTGGTTCCTAGAATCCTAGAGTCAATCCTGACTCTACTTCTCCTAAGAAAATTGAGACTGGGCTGATATGCACCTCCCAGGGTTGTTGCAAAGAGTTAACCTAGTACTGAGTGCACATGTTGGGTGAATCTGAACAGGACTTCCAGCCTGTTGTTTGGGCCATTCGCCTGGCCCAGCCCTTAGTAGTGGTGCCCTGAGACCAGCAGATTCCTTTCTCTGGTCCTGGCATACAACCCCCGAGTCCACTTTGATCATGGTCTTTTAGGCACTGCTCTGGGACTTGTCTGCTCTCACAAAGTTGCCCCATTCTCTATGTTCCTCATTCCATCTAGTTACTACTGATCTCAGTCTCATGTCCACAAACTCACACAGTCAAAATGGCTTGACACATGTGAGTTTGAGACTTATCACATATTTAATATGAAAACTGCCAATGCCTAATATCACTCACTGTTGAACATTTCATTTCCTTTCTAAATATTTACATAACATTATAATATAATGAGACATTCCTCTTGTAAGTTCATAGTCAATGTTGACATTATGCTTAGACAGTGGTATCTCTACAAAGTTATCTTAGAAATCAGTTCTATGTTAATGGAAAATGTATCCATCAGGCATTTCTAGGGCTAGTCTGACATTATGGAATGCTCTAGTTTTGCTATTCATATCGACCTCTTAAACACAACCATGTATGAGTTTGAACTTCACAAGAGACATGGTTCTTTAAAATGTATTTATCATCTTCCTAAGCTCTGTCTGAATTTCTCTATATACTGATGGCCTATTTGAGTAAAGGCCTGGGATACATTTGGTCATCTGGCCATCATGGTGCTTCTCAACCTTTTTAATTTTTTAAATTTCATGGCACCCATAGAAAATTATATTTTCCCATCCCATTAGCATAAATATTGGGTCCTCTAAAGCAGGAGCTGGCAGGCCTGGGGTTCTAGCAGCTCCAAGGACCAAGGGAATGTGGGAGTCGTTCCCAGCATGAAAGTTGTGTTGCTCTGTTTTGGCTTAATGGCTCTGGTGGCCATCCATTTACTGAGAAAAATAAGGACATGTTCAGCCCTGTTCCAGGTGCTGTGAAGGACACAGACATCATGAAAATGAGGGCTGTTCTTAAATAACTCACAGCATTACTGGGAACACTGGAAGAATCACAATCAGATGAAATGAATGAATGAGCAAAATACACAGCACTGATCCCAGTAAAATCATGTGTTAAACTGCAGATAACTTGTCAGTGATCCTATAATGATTCAGAGGTCAGCCATAGGACTAGGTAAGGAAGGCTACCGTGAAGGAGGTGGGATTTGAGCAGGACCTGAGGATGAGTAGAATTTGGGTAAATAAAGACAGGAGGATTCTAGGAGAAGATAACAGCCTTCATAAATATGAGAGCGGTGAAATGGCCATGCTTTCCTTGTGGAATGGAGAAGAGATGTCTTGCTAGATATGCAGTGAGGTTATATTTATGAAATTCCCCAGCAGATTTTTTTTTTTGGTTTTTTTCTTTAACATCTTTATTGCAGTATAATTGCTTTACAATGGTGTGTTAGTTTCTGCTTTATAACAAAGTGAATCAGTTATACATATACATATACACCCATATCTCTCCCTTCTTGCATCTCCCTCCCTCCCACCCTCCCTGTCCCACCCCTCTAGGTGGTCACAAAGCACAGAGCTGATCTCCCTGTGCTATGCGGTTGCTTCCCACTAGCTATCTATTTTACGTTTGGTAGTGTATATATGTCCATGCCACTCTCTCACTTTGTCACAGCTTACCCTTCCCCCTCCCCATATCCTCAAGTCCATTCTCTAGTAGGTCTGTATCTTTATTCCCATCTTGCCACTAGGTTCTTCACGACCTATTTTCTTTTTCCTTAGATTCCATATATATGTGTTAGCATACTGTATTTGTTTTTCTCTTTCTGACTTACTTCACTCTGTATGACACACTCTAGGTCCACCCACCTCACTACAAATAACTCAATTTCATTTCTTTTTATGGCTGAGTAATATTCCATTGTATATATGTGTCACATCTTCTTTATCCATTTATCCAATGATGGACACTTAGGTTGCTTCCATGTCCTGGCTATTGTAAATAGAGCTGCAATAAACAAATGGGACCTAATGAAACTTAAAAGCTTTTGCACAGCAAAGGAAACCATAAACAAGACCAAAAGACAACCCTCAGAATGGGAGAAAATATTTGCAAATGAAGCAACTGACAAAGGATTAATCTCCAAAATTTATAAGCAGCTCATGCAGCTCAATAACAAAAAAACAAACAACCCAATCCAAAAATGGGCAGAAGACCTAAATAGACAATTCTCCAAAGAAGATATACAGATTGCCAAAAAACACATGAAAGAATGCTCAACATCATTAATCATTAGAGAAATGCAAATCAAAACTACAATGAGATATCATCTCACACCGATCAGAATGGCCATCATCAAAAAATCTAGAAACAATAAATGCTGGAGAGGGTGTGGAGAAAAGGGAACCCTCTTGCACTGCTGGTGGGAATGTAAATTGATACAGCCACTTTGGAGAACAGTATGGAGGTTCCTTAAAAAACTAAAAATAGAACTACCCTACCACCCAGCAATCCCACTACTGGGCATATACCCTGAGAAAACCATAATTCAAAAAGAGTCATGTACCAAAATGTTCATTGCAGCTCCCCTGCAGATTATAAAGCACCTGTTAACATAAGGTATTATTAGGAGCATTTTTATCATAGCGTCAGAGGCAACAAGACCTAGTGGAAATTGATGCTAATCTGAGGAAGGTCCTCATCCCATCTTTCCCCTCTACCAGGTGTATGTTTATGCACAAGTTATTTAGACTACCACAGACTCAGTTTCCTTGAGTAAATAAAGTTCTTGAGAGGATTAGATACTTATATGTAGCATACTTTCCATGGTGCCTGGAGATGTTCTTTGTTGGTGTCCAGCACTGGTGCCTCAATTTGCATCATTGCTGTGTATTTTGTCTTCTACCCATCAGGCAGGGGTTCCAAGTTTTCAAGGAAGGGTTAGAAGGAAGGAGGCATTTGAAATCCCTGGATTCTGTTTGCTCTCAGCTGTCCTAACTGATTTTATTATCCCCCCCATTTGGGTCAACACAAAGTTAGACTGACTCATCTACAGTTGGATCTAAGCCAGGTGGTCAACTTGCCATGCCTATGTCAGTCTATAAGGAGTATCCTAAAACCATGTTTCTGAAGTTTGGGAGGTGATCAGCATCACTAGGGTTCTCATCATATGTTCAGCTTCCTGTATCCTTCCCTGGAGATTCTGATCCATTGGGTCTGGGATGAGTTCTTCCAGATCACATTTATGCTAGGGAAGCTTGAGAAAACTAACACAAGGCCAGCGATATCCTCACTGCACTGAGGAAATAAAAGGTCTGTATAAATTGGAGCTGGCCTCATATAACAAACCCATGAGATTTGTGGACGAATGGAGATGCTCTCTGTGAAACTTTTCTAATCTGAATTCAGAAAGCAGAAGGCTACCTTGACTTAGCAAAAATTTACAGAATGGAAGGTCTACTTTTTGTCACAAAATGCATTTCCATGACATTTAACATGATACGATATACACAATTATTATTTGTCAACTATGCCTCAAAAAAGATAGGGGTAAATCTTTAAAAATCTCAAATTAGAAATTAAAAAAAAGATTTTTAAAAATCAAAATAAACTTTAAATGTTTTAGTAGAAGCCCATTTAAAATCTTAAGGAAGGGACTTCCCTGGTGTCGCAGTGGTTAAGAATCTGCCTGCCAATGCAAGGGACACAGGTTCGAGCCCTGGTCCAGGAAGGCCCCACATGCCACGGAGCAACTAAGCCCACGTGCCACAACTACTGAGCCTGTGCTCTAGAGCCCATGAGCCACAACTATTGAGCCCACGTGCCACAACTACTGAAGCCCACATGCCTAAAGCCTGTGCTCCGCAACAAGAGAAGCCACCGCAATGAGAAGCCCGCGCACCTCAACGAAGAGTAGCCCCTGCTTGCCATAACTAGAGAAAGCCCGTGTGCAGCAATGAAGACCCAACACAGCCAAAAATAAATAAATAAATAAATTTATTTATTTTTAAAAGTCTTAAGGAAATGCTGATTTTCATATCTTATTAAACCCACTTACTATTATTTTATTTCATATGTTGAGTTTTCTCAAAGCGTGATTCACTCAAATGTTTAAATGAAATGTTTATTATTTCTGAATACAGTGTAAATTCTTCCTCAGATTTAGTACCAAGAAAAAGCCTGTGTTTTCTAATAGATTAATGAAGCTTTCTTTTCTTTTGTTTTTGGTTTTTTGTGTTTTTTTCACCTTTTCTAATGTTGTTTTTTGTTTTTTTTTAATGTTTATTTTATATTGGAGTATAGTTGATTAACAATGTTTTGTCAGTTTCAGGTGTACAGCAAAGTGATTTGTTTATACATATATATGTATCTATTCTTTTTCAAATTCTTTTCCCATTTAGGTTATTACAGAGTATTGAGCAGAGTTCCCTATGCTACATACAGTAGGTCCTTGTTGGTTATCTATTTTAAATATAGCAGTGTTCACATGTCAATCCCAAACTCCCAGTCTATCCCTCCCCCCACCTTCCCCTCTGGCAACCATAAGTTCGTTCTCTAAGTCTGTGAGTCTGTTCCTGTTAATGAAGTTTCTTCATTAACAGATAATGAGAACAACATAACTACCTGAGTTTGATATAATCCTAAAATGATCAACTCCTAAATACAATAATCTCTTAAATATATCCATGTCTAGTAAAAACATTAACTGTAAGTTCATAGAAACTGGCTGACAGATCATTTATATCATATGAAACCAATAGTTGAAATACCTACAAAAGAAAATTGATGAGCTCATTCATATAAAAAGTGACTATTTACTCCTGAATTTTGTCACATGCATATTTTTGACAAAATTTCACTCTGCCTTAACATGTTCTAAACAGTTGTTCAATCATTATACACATTCAAAAGCAACATAGCCCTATTGGATTAAGGGGTGGGGTAGGGGGGATTTTATCTATTTCACAAATAATTCAACACAACATTTACACACTCAGAATCCTGGGACTTTATAGATGTTATAGATGGTTCACCATGGTCCCCCCTCTAATTTTACAGAGGGAAAACCCAGAAGCCAGCGAGGTTATGAGATCTGTCCACAATGTGACTAGAGATGGGGGGGCAGGAAGCTAAGCACAGAGGCAGGGCCCCATGTACCTGCTGCCCAGAGGAGCCCAGACCAGCACCTACTGACCCCGTGCTCCATTCTCAGGGCCCAGCACCCAGCAAGGCCCCAGAAAGTACTTGTTACCTTGGATTGAATTCAATCACTTTTATCAACATAATTAAAAAGTTTGAGAAAAAGATACCACAAAGCATGAAATTCGCTCTCTAGGAAAAAGCAGTCCTATAGATATTTCCAAAAGTAGATCAACAGAGTCAATGGCAAATTGGATTCTATTCTGGAAAAGACAAGGGAGGGGGAGGTAGCATCATGTCAGCTCAAGCTCTGCAAATGTTGGATAATTTGGTAGCTCATTTATTCACAGAGAAAACAAAGCGTGGCCTCATTACCATCAAGAAGGGGGTTATTTGAGGCCAGCAGCTGATGCACACTTAGTAAACACATACACATGGCAAGAGCTTATACATAAATATGGAGCTCTCTGCCAAAAATAAAAACTGAAAACGCTTCCTCCATCTGTCCGTGCCTCAGAGGTGCCCCAAAGCTACTGTCCAGCAGAGAGGACACAGACACACACAACAGTGGTCATTGTACAGAAGCAAGAATGTTCCTTGTAACCAGTCTTAACCCAGTATGATTGGCAAAAATGACTGTACAATGAATATGCCCACAGGGAGCATTAAGTGTGAGGACTAGGGAGGAGGCCTGATGTCATTCACAGTCAAGTCTCTCTGGGTGTGCCCATCAGAGTCCCACGTGCAGACGCAGCTACCTTGGCCAGGATTGCAGCATCCCAGAAGACCCACCAAGCCCCCTGTGCATTGATTTGGGGACCCTCCAAAACCCATATTTTTGCAATTCAACTCTGCGTGGAACACAGATGTGGGGACAAGCTTGGATTTGCATTTTTGCTCAGTTCCTCACTAGCTGCAGGACCTCGAGTAAGTGAGCAAACATTTCAGTCTCCTGATGGGGATAATGATGTACCTACATTTAGCTGCAGGACCTCAAGTAAGTGAGCAAATGTTTAGGTCTACTGATGGCGATAATGATGTACCTACCTTTTAGAGTTACGGTGAGTCATAAAGGAGTAAATGCATGTTCAGTGCTAGGCATACATGACAAATGACATAGAAGGAGTTCACTATTATTATTACACAAACTCATGGCTCTTTGGAAATAAAGTACAACACTGAAGATGGTAGAGGAAAAGAAAATCCTCAGCTACCACGTCCTCCATACCATGTATCCCCATCTGCAACACCTGGCTTACTTACTGGTTTCCTCATTTACCCACCATCCTGCCTTCCTGGAAGGCTGTGTTTTCTCCACCATTATATCCCTAACACAGAGTAGAAGCCAAATTAAATACTTGTTGAATTAATGACTTTTCTCTATCCTTGTCTGACCTTTCTTCCAATGTTCCCTATCTTCTCAAAGAAGTGTGAGAAAGAGCGAGAAAGAGAAAAAAAACAGAGCTGAAAAATTCCAGAGAAAAATCCAAACCTGGCTCACAGTCTCCTAGAGATAAAGCCTGTAAGTGCCACCATATTTCTTCTAAATCACATCAGTACATGGAAGCAAGCTAAATGTTCATCAACAGAGGAATGAATAAAGAAGACATGGTATGTATGTGTATATATATATATATATATATAATATTATATATGTATAATGGAATATTACTCAGCCATTAAAAAGAATGAAATTATGCCATTTGAAGCAACATGGATGGACCGAGAGATTGTCATACTAAGTGAAGTAAGTCAGACAGAGAAAGACAACTATCATATGATATCACTTATATGTGGAATCTTAAAAAAAAAAAATGGTACAAATGAACCTATTTACAAAACAGAAATGGAGTCACAGATGTAAAAAACAAACTTATGGTTACCAAGGGGGAAAGGCAGGGAGGGATAAATTGGGAGATTAGGATTGACCTCTACACACTACTATATATAAAATAGATAACTAATAAGAACCTACTGTATAGCACAGGGAGCTCAACTCAGTACTCTGTAATGACCTACATGGGAATAGAATCTAAAAAAGAATGGATATATGTAAATGTATAACTGATTCATTTTGCTGTACACCTGAAACTAACAGAACATTGTAAATCAACTATACTCCAATAAAAATTAATTTTAAAAAATAAATAAATCACATCAATGAATGTGAGCTCAACAGTGAAAGCAGAAAGAACAACTAAAAGAAAGACCTCAAACTACTCATTTCCTAAAGAAATGAAAAACCCTTCAGAATGACTTTTCCAATTCCAGTGGCCTGGATGTCAACTGTCACTTCTGTGAGGCCAAACCCACGTGGCTGAGTGTCTCTGTTTTCTGCAAAGGTCTTCCACTTAGCTGGAAGGGTTTAATCTACACACAATACTGTAAGTTACACAGCTCTATCCATCATACAGGCAAAGAAACAGACTCCAATCAGTTGTGACTCGCCCCATCAGGCATCTGGTAAGTGAAAGAGGTAAGACTCAAATCTGGTTCTTCCAAATGCAAATTCAGGGCTCCCCCCAACACCCCAGCCCCAGGGACACCCAAGCCCCATGGCCCCAGCCAGTATCTGCAGTCTGTTCCCACGACTTTTAGTGCCTGTCCCCCTCCTAGCCCTTAATGCTCATCAGACCTTGCTGACCACCTCCCTCCATGCATCCTGCTCTCCACCTGCTGGCCACCAAGCCTGCAATTCAAGCTAAGGGTGGGGTGAAGGTGTTAATGGGCATCCTTTGAAGTCAAATATCAGATCTCAAAAAACGGTTTAAGGGAAGAATTTTTAAATTATGTGAGAACAGTGGCAAGTGTAGTTCATTTTCTTTATCTCCTTCCTCCCCTTCGTTCACTTCTTTCTCTCCTTATCTCTAGAACTCGTTGATTACTTCTTCCTGAAGAGCAGCTTGTAGTCATATAACTCAGAGTGCAGGATGGGAAATGCTGAACTATGTCATGATGCTTTCTTTCTGGTTCCTTAGACCTAGGGACCCTGCACTTGGATAGGCAGCCCCTTTCCTAAATGATTTCATCACAGAAGGAACTCTAAATAGGAATATATCTTGTATCTGGAGGGAAGGAAGGAAGGAAGGGAGGGAGGGAGGGATGGAGGGAGGGAGGGAGGGAGGGAGGGAAGGAGGAAATAAAAAGGAAACCCTACACGTGGCCTGGGAAAGATTTTTGTTTAGCTCTTACAAAACTTCCAACGCCTGGTTAAGAAATTGAAAACAGGGACTTCCCTGGCAGTCTAGTGGTTAGGACTCTGCGCTTCCACTGCAGGGGGCATGGGTGCAATCTCTGGTCAGGGAACTAAGATCCCACTTGCCATGCTGTGTGGCAAAAAAAAAAAAAAAAGAAAGAAAGAAAAGAAAAAGAAATTGGAAACAAAAAAGCGACCAACCATGGAGCATGACCAACACCCAACAAGATCAATCTCCCTAGGGCCCTTGGACTCAAGGGCTGTGCCTTTCTCATGTGTTTCCTGCTTGGTGGTCAGCAGTGCCTTGTACATGATAGATGCAGCCAATGTCTGGTAAGTGAATAAACACCTTACACAAAGCTATTGTCTTACACAAATTCTTTTAAGAAAGGAGGGAGAAAAATCTCAGTAGTCCTTTAAAAATTTCTTTTAGCTAGTTCATCTTCATCTGCCCCATCTACAGAAGCCAACAAGCACAGTTGGAACAAATAGGTTAATAAAACCAAGCCAGATGGCCAGCCATTAATTTTGTTTCTTCTCTGCAGCGTTACAGATTTATCTTTTAAAGTCTTACACTAATCAGAGTGTAAATTCCCCTGAAACCATTTGGTGTCTTGGCAAATAAGCCAGACCCATGAATTTCTAAGACTACTGCACCCCTACTAGTCCCTATAGACTTCCCCTCATCCTGTTAGTGATCGTGAAAAAACAGCCGTCTTGAAGACGTCATTCTAAAACCGGGAATTTAGGATTATACTCTGATGCTGTATTTTTTGCTAATTTTGATTTATCTCACTTGAAATGTGTGACCATTAGAATAGTGCCTCAGTTACATTTGAACTGTTTGTGAAGGGGAAAAAAATGAACTTCTGGCCCAGCTGGTGTGGAAAGTTTGTACATCACATCTCCTCTCACTCCATCACCATCATCACCAAACCTGGAAGAATGACAGAGAACACATCACCAAGCAGATTAGGAAGATACAACTGAGCACAGAAGTAGGACAAACATCTTTGTCACCAGAAAAGGAAAAGAAACACAATGGGGAGATTGAAGCTGATCTTCACCAGCTGTTCTCAGGCTCTGGGGGCAGATGGAGGTACCCGGGAGGGTGAGTCCGATAAGTAGTTGGGGATCAAAGCCAAGCTCCCAGTTTGAACTGACTTGGATCAGGTTTCCTCATCCAAGCACAAAATTGTGCTAGGGCTGATGTGAGCTGCTTGTCTAGACAGACAAGAAGTAGCTGACCCAGCCTGTCAAGTAGAACTTGAGTCTTAGCACCGCAAGGCTGTTCATGACTACATCACAAATACCCAAAGCAGCAGGACAACACTTGGTTCTGCACCGTGACCTTTAGGGAGATGGAGGCTACAACAAAATGACAACCAGGGTAGGTGAAGAGAGGGGAGAGGGAGAGGGAACGGTGAATATAAAGATGAGCCTGCAAATCAAGACTGAGAAACAGGAATGCTAAGAATGATACCCAACAAAGTCAACCACCATGAAATGAAATGACCCCAGATGAAATAAAAAGAACTTAAAAATGTGAAAGCTGACATTCAAATAAGGATTTTTTTAATACTCAGAGATTGGAGTAAGAAAGAGCTTTCATGAAAAAAAATAGACATTCTGAAACAAAAATGGAGTAATAGCAATGAAAAAGAGTCCCTGGAAATCAAAGCAAAATAGTTTGTGAATTAGAAAACACCCAATAAAAAGAATAAGCACTTAAGCATCAAATTTTTAAAAACTAAAGAATTAGAAAATATTTTTGAAATTTACCTATTATATGGAAGACAGAGATAAAGAAGTTAAAATATAAAAAGACATGGAGAAGCTCTACACACATCACTGTGAACATGTAAAACATGTTTGATATTAAGAAAATCTTAAAAGCTACCAGACTGAAATTACTGATTACCTACAAAGAAACCAGCAATTAGTTTGAAAGCTAATATTTCATCAACGACAATGGATGACAATGGATGTCAGCAGACAATAATATCTTCCAGAAATTCAGGGGAAAGTAATATCAGGTGAGAAGTTATCATTCTAAAGTGAAAGGAAAGACAAGACATTTTCAGAATATAAAAATAAGAGAATTTACTACAACATGTAGACTATTTCTACGTAATAGTCTAAAACTACTAAGCAGAAAAATAAACCTAGGGTGAATTAATGGTATTCAAGAAACAACGATGAGCAGAGAAATTGATGAAATACATTGTTAATGTGATTAACTATTGAGCATTTATAATATCAGAATGATAAAATATTGACAACAGTAATAAAGGAAATGAAGGGAGAAATAATTAGGGAAGTGGGGGGAGAGAAAGTTAAAGCATACCAAAGTCCTTTTCTTTTTGAGAAGGACAAAACAAATAATAAATTTAGACTTTATTGGAAAGTTTTATGTTGACATATATATATTAAAAAGTTAAAGAAACAATTGAAGGAATAGAAATGTAATCTAAAGTCCCCAAACCAGACGAAAAACAGGAACCAAAGAAAACTAGATCAATTCAACAAAAGACAGAAACAAAGGAAGAATATAAAAAGCAAGGTAAACAGAAGAAATAAGGGGATAATATTCATAATGAGATGATCTTAGTGTGGAGCCTCCCAAAGCAGCCCCTGTGGCAAAGACTTGGGCATGGTGGTTATTTGGGAGATGGTCCCACAAACACATGTGAGAATGGGAAGTAAGAAAACCAATAAAGTTGCATTGGTGTGCTGGCTGGCACTTCAGACGTCTGGGACTCTGTCCTCTGAAACTGCTGTAAAGTAGCACTTACCATGCCAGGGAGGCACTGATGCACCCATCCCATCCACCACTGTTGCCTCCCTGTGGCTCTGGTTCTCATAATTTCGACACTGAGTCTATGGGAGAGTAGTTCCCAAGGTACCTGAAAAGGCCCCCAAGCAAAAAGGAGGGATCACAGTGACATGTGAGGTGAAGGTGGCAGCCTGCAGGGACATCCCTCAGCTCAGCAGAACTCAGGTGGGGATGTGGGGAGAGGCAACCACAGCATCTGCTACAACATGTGATGGGATTGAAATTGCCCACAGGAAGACAGATTTTCAGACTGGCTGAAAAAAATAGCCATATGCTGCTTACAAGACAACCCCAATAAAATGAAGCAGAAAGTTTCAAACGATGGGGCATGAAAAAAATACATACTGAACAGGAACCGTCACACTCGTGCATAAGAATACGCACAAAGATGCTTGCTGGAGCAATGATTGTAATGGCAAAAAAGAAATACCATTATGTTCAAAAATGGAGAAGAGTTAGATGGTATGAAGTACAATGATATAAGGAGCAGTGCACGGCGCCATCGATACCCAAAGTATAAAAATCAAATGGGAAAATCTACAGGAAACACTGTGACCCTGTAGTCCGGTCAAGAGAAGGATTTAGAAATAGTAAAACTGTACACATATACAGATAATGTTTATTTCAGGATGTTTCACTAATTTCAACTTACCTTCTAATATAGTTCAACATTTTTGAACTATTAATATTGCTGCAGATTTATTACTGGTTATATTAATGATAAACTTACCCTTTAATTGATTTGCCATCCAAAGTTTCTCAACAAGGAACAGAATTTTAAACAAAGATATTCTCTCTTTTTTAAAGTCATATGCACTAAGATGTTCACCGGTTTTACTAATAATTAAAAACTTAAATGTTCTGCATAAGTTAAAGGTCGCATGCTTTCAAAGAGTTTAAGCATTAAAATAAAAGATATAAGGGGAAAGTTTGTGAAATGAAATATGTACAACATGATTCTAATTAAGTTTAGAAAGAAAGTGAGAGAGAGAGAAGTAAACAGAAAAGTAAAGCAGAAAGTCAGCCTTGGGTGAAGAAAAAGAATTTGAGAAACAATGGTAATAATAGAAATTGAAAAAAATAAGCTGATTTACCTAAAAGCCTACCATATACCATAGCAGCAAAAAAAAAAAAAAAAAGAAATACTTAGATTTAAATGGAAGATGTGCAAGATTTCTATGCTGAAAACTACAAAATGCTGAGGAAACAAATCATAGAAAACCTGAATAAATGGAAAGATACCCCATACTCATTGATTAGAAAGTTCAATATTGTCAATTCTCCCCAAAATGATCTATAGATGTAACACAATTCCAATCAAAATCCCAGCAGAAATTCTTGTTGAAATTGATGAATTGATTGTAAAATTTGTACGGAAAGGCAAAGGAAGTAGGATACAAAAAAATTTTGGAAAAGAAAAAATCAAGTTTAAAGATCCTCCATGGCCTGATTTCAAGATTTATTGTAAAGCTACAGTAATCAAGATAATGTGGTATTGATTAGGATAAACACAGATCAGTTGAACAAAACAGAGTCCAGAGGAAGACTCTCACATACATGATCAAATGATTTCCAGCAAAGTTACAGAGGTACATTAATGAGGGAAAGAATAGTCTTAACAAATAGTGTTGGAACAATTGGACTTCCATGTGCAAATAAATAAGTAAAGCTGACCCATGCCTTGCACCATTTATAAACACTAACTCACAATTTAAACCTAAAACTATAAAATTTCTACTAGGAAACATAGGAGAAAATATTTAGGAGCTTGATTTAGGCAAAGATTTCTTAAACACGAAAAACATGAACAATAAAAGAAAAAGAATCAATAAACTGGACTTCATCAAAATGTAGAAAACAAACTTTTGATTACCTAGGAGGAAAGGGGAGGCAGGAGGGATAAATTGGGAGATTGGGATTGACATATACACATTACTATATATAAAATAGATAACTAATAAGGACCTACTGTACAGCACAGGGAACTCTACTCAACACTGTATAATGACCTATATGGGAATAGAATCTAAAAAAGAGTAGGTATATGTATATGTATAACTGATTCACTTTGCTGTACAGCAGAAACTAACACAATATTGTAAATCAACTATACTCCAATAAAAACTAATTATTAAAAAAAGATAAAAACTCCTTTTCCTTGAAAAACTCCTAAGAAAATTTAAAAAGCAAACTGCTGACTGGAAGAAAATATTTTCAAAGAACATACTTGATAAAGAACTTGCATATTTGATAAAGAAGTCTCAAAAACAACCCGATTAAAAATGGGAAAAATATTTGAACAGATACTTTACCAAGAAGAGGTTAACGGAAAATAAACACATGAAAAGATATTCAACATAATTAGTCATTAGAGAAATGCACATTAAAACCACAATTAGATACCACTACACACTCATTAGAAGAATTAAAATTGTAACAACAGCAAAGAGTTTTAATTAATAACACCAAGTGCTAGCAGGGATGTGGAGAACTGGAACTCTCGTACATGGCTGGTGGCAACACAGAAAGTTACAACCACTTTGGAAAACAGTTTGGCAGTTTCTTATAAAGTTGTGCTTACCATATGACCCAACAATCCCACATCTAGGCATTTACCCAAAGAAAATGAAAACTGAAGTTCACAACAAAACCTGCATATGAATGCTTATAGTGGCTTAATTCATAATCACCAGAACTGGAAATGACCCAAATGGCCTTCAGCTGGTGAATAGATAAACAAACTGGGGTGGTGGTTCCATGACTGTGTTTGTAAAAGCTAAAGGAACTGAACCATGGAAAAGCTGTGACCCTAAAGAAATAGGTTTGGGAAGAGTGGAGAGAGGTACTTCCTCTTTGGCACAGTCTAGGTAAGGTACTAAAGATGATGAGATCTCCTTAGGGACCCTTTGTTTTCAAACCATTGTTGGAGTATCTGGACTGACATATAGGAAGAAAGATTGCTCAGTGAATTGAGGAAAGGAAGTTAACTTAATAGGATCTCAAAGCATTTATCCTGTTCTTTTCTTTTTTTGATAAGAAGCTTAAATCAATTCAATTCAATAAATATTGTCAGACTCTGGCTCCCCTGGGAGCCAGCTCCACGTTGAACACTGTTCCTTACAGCACAGTGCCCCTTGGTGAGCACTCAAGAGATTCGCATCCTTTGGAGAGCCTCCCCATTTGATATTTGCTCCCAGAAACTCCACAGGAAAGCTGCAACCCTTAGGAGATGAACAAGCTGGAAATCCACAGGGCACTTTGGATAACTGTGTCTTGTGCACACTAGCAGGCGTTCATATTCTTCCCTTGAACTTCCTTAAATTGGCTTGAACTATATACATTTCTTAAAAGCTGGAAGAGTGTATATGGAAAATATTACCTACAAGGGAGATACAAGGATACCTCAAAATGATGTTGGATTCTTGACAACCTTGGCAAATGTGAAAGGAAGCCCAGTATAGGTTATTTGTTAAAACAATCTTTCCTCACCTTGGTGATCAGAATAATGCCAGAAGTTTATTCAGCACATTTTTAAAAATATCATAGACACACTGAAGGCTCAAGAATTCAACCATAGAAACAGAATCATCTATAGGAGTTAGTTAAGTAATCATGGATAAAAAGTAGAGAAAAACACCTAACGTTTAAAATTGAACTTTTAAATAAGGCTAAAATCTCTAAGTCTATGCATAGAAACTGGCAATTCTACACACAATCGATGGCTTTTGCCACCCAAAGTCATGAGAAAGTTAAAGCATGTCTTTGTAAAAATAAGTTTGGAAAAGGACCTCTTACTAAAATATTCACAAAACAGTATGGTTACATAAAAAGAGAGAACATTAAATAATTTTGAAATCTACATTACAAATGAAAATGGGGAAGTCACTTTATAACCCACACAGGTACTGAATTTTAGCAAAGTGAGAAAATGAAGCAGGAGAACAGAAATCTTAACAGTAAATATTCATTATTAACTGGAAACTTGTAAAATTGTAATGATAATCTCATTCACCACTTTCCTTTTTGTCCTTATTTCCATTTAGATGAACATAACGCAACTATAGAAGACAATCTAACTGGATCACTTCTTAAATTATGCATAAAATATCAAATATCAGATAATGAGGACAGGGTACAATGTCAGAGCAGAACTGAAAATCATGGAGGGTTGACCAGAATGGAAAACACAGACCAACAGAATACTTATATCAAAGTCAAGTTCAACAGCTCAGGATGATTTTTTCCATAGAGAAACTTACATCCTTGGTTAGTCATTGTATGAATCCTGAAATAAGTAGCTTGATTCAAGGGCAGACAGCAGAAGCAAGAAGAACTACAATCCTGCAGCCTGTGGAAGAAAAACCACATTCACAGAAAGATAGACAAGACGAACAGGCAGAGGGCTATGTACCAGATGAAGGAACAAGATAAAACCCCAGAAAAACAACTAAATGAGGTGGAGATAGGCAACATTCCAGAAAAAGAATTCAGAATAATGATAGTGAAGATGATCCAGGACCTCGGAGAAAGAATGGAGGCAAAGATCGAGAAGATGCAAGAAATGTTTAACAAAGACCTAGAAGAATTAAAGAACAAACAACTAGAAGAATTAAAGAACAAACAAACAGAGATGAACAATACAATAACTGAAATGAAAACTACACTAGAAGGAATCAATAGCAGAATAACTGAGGCAGAAGAATGGATAAGTAACCTGGAAGACAGAATGGTGCAACTCACTGCCACAGAACAGAATAAAGAAAAAAGAATGAAAGGAAATGAAGACAGCCTAACAGACCTCTGGAACAGCATTAAATGCAACAACATTTGCATTATACAGATCCCAGAAGGAGAAGAGAGAGAGAAAGGAACCAAGAAAATATTTGAAGAGATTATAGTCAAAAACTTCCCTAACATTGGAAAGGAAATAGGCACCCAAGTCCAGGCAGGATAAACCCAAGGAGAAACATACTGAGATATATAGTAATCAAATTGACAAAAATTAAAGACAAAGAAAAATTATTGAAAGCAACAAGGAAAAAAGACAATAACATACAAGGGAACGCCCATAAGATTAACAGCTGATTTCTCAGCAGAAACTCTACAAGCCAGAAGGGAGTGGCATGATATATTTAAAGTAATGAAAGGGAAGAAACTACAACCAAGATTACTCTACCCGGCAAGGATCTCATTCAGATTCGATGGAGAAGTCAAAAGCTTTACAGACAAGCAAAAGCTAAGAGAATTCAACACCACCAAACCAGCTCTACAACAAATGCTAAAGGAACTTCTCAAAGTGGGAAACATAAAAAAAGAAAATGACCTACAAAAACAAACCCATAATAATTACGAAGGATAATAGGAACATACATATTGATAATTACCTTAAACATGGCTGGATTAAATGCGCCAACCAAAAGACACAGGCTCACTGAATGGATACAAAAACAAGACCCATATATATGCTGTCTACAAGAGACCCACTTCAGACCTAGGGAGACATACACACTGAAAGTGAGGGGATGGAAAAAGATATTCCATGCACATGGAAATCAAAAGAAAGCTGGAGTAGCAATACTCATATCAGATAAAATAGACTTTAAAATAAAGAATGTTACAAGAGACAAGGAAGGACACTACATAATGATCAAGGGATCAATCCAAGAAGAAGAGATAACAATTATAAATATATATGCACCCAACATAGGAGCACCTCAATACATAAGGCAACTGCTAACAGCTCTAAAAGAGGAAATTGACAGTAACACAATAATAGTGGGGGACTTTAACACCTCACTTACACGAATGAACAGATCATCCAAACAGAAAATTAATAAGGAAAGAGAAGCTTTAAATGACACAATAGACCAGATAGATTTTATTGATATCTATAGGACATTCCATCCAAAAACAGCAGATTACACTTTCTTCTCAACTGTGCACAGAACATTCTCCAGGATAGATCACATCTTGGGTCACAAATCAAGCCTCAGTAAATTTAAGAAAATTGAAATCATATCAAGAATCTCTCCTGACCACAACACTATGAGATTAAAAATCAATTAAGGGAAAAAAACGGAAAAAACACAAACACATGGAGGCTAAACAATACGTTACGAAATAACCAAGAGATCACTGAAGAAATCAAAGAGGAAATCAAAAAATACCTAGAGACAAATTACAACGAAAACACGGCCATCCAAAACCTAGGGGATGCAGCAAATGCAGTTCTAAGAGGAAAGTTTATAGCAATACAAGCTTACCTCAAGAAATAAGAAAAATCTCAAATAAACAATCTAACCTCACACCTAAAGGAACTAGAGAAAGAACAAACAAAACCCAAAGTTAGTAGAAGGAAAAAAATCATAAAGATAAGAGCAGATATAAATGAAATAGAAACAAAGAAAACAATAGCAAAGATCAATAAAACTAAAAGCTGGTTCTTTGAGAAGATAAAATTAATAAACCATTAGCCAGACTCATCAAGAAACAGATGGAGAGGACTGAAATCAATAAAATTAGAAATGAAAAAGGAGAAGTTACAAGAGACACTGCAGAAATACAAACCATCCTAAGAGACTACTATAAGCAACTCTATGCCAGTAAAATGGGCAACCTGCAAGAAATGGACAAATTCTTAGAAAGGTATAACCTCCCAAGACTGAACCAGGAAGAAATAGAAAATATGAACAGACCAATCACAAGCACTGAAATTGAAACTGTGATTAAAAATCTTCCAATAAACAAAAGCCCAGGACCAAATGGCTTCACAGATGAATTCTATCAAACTTTTAGAGAAGAGCTAACACCTATCCTTCTCAAACTCTTCCAAAATATAGCAGAGGGAGGAACACTCCCAAACTCATTGTATGAGGCCACCATCACCCTGATGCCAAAACCAGACAAAGATGTCACAAAGAAAGAAAACTACAGGCCAATATCACTGATGAACATAGATGCAAAAATCCTCAACAAAATACTAGCAAACAGAATCTAACAACACATTAAAAGGATCATACACCATGATCAAGTGGGGTTTATCCCAGGAATGCAAGGATTCTTCAATATACACAAATCAATCAATGTGATACACCATATTAACAAATTGAAGAATTAAAACCATATGATCATCTCAATAGATGCAGCGAAAGCTTTTGACAAAATTCAACACCCACTTACGATAAAAACTCTCCAGAAAGTGGGCATAGAGGGAACCTACCTCAACTTAATAAAGGCCATAAATGACAAACCCACAGCAAACATTCTCAATGGTGAAAAACTGAAACCATTTCCACTAAGATCAGGAACAAGACAAGGTTGCCCACTCTCACCACTATTATTCAACATAGTTTTGGAAGTCCTAGCCACAGCAATCAGTGAAGAAAAAGAAATAATAGGAATCCAAATTGGAAATGAAGAAGTAAAACTGTCACGTTTGCAGATGACATGACACTATACATAGAGAATCCTAAAGATGTCACCAGAAAACTACTAGAGCTAATAAATGAATTTGGTAAAGTTGCAGGATACAAAATTAATGCACAGAAATCTCTTGCATTCCTATACACTAATGATGAAAAATCTGAAAGAGAAATTAAGGAAACACTCCCATTTACCACTGCAACACAAAGAATAAAATACCTAGGAATAAACCTACCTAGGGAGACAAAAGACCTGTATGCAGAAAACTATAAGACACTGATGAAAGAAATTAAAGATGACACTAACAGATGGAGAGATATACCATGTTCTTGGATTGGAAGAATCAATATTGTGAAAATGACTATACTACCCAAACGGAGCTGGAGGAATCAGACTCCCTGACTTCAGACTATACTATAAAGCTACAGTAATCAAGACAATATGGTACTGGCACAAAAACAGAAACATAGATCAATGGAACAAGATAGAAAGCCCAGAGATACACCCACGCACCTATGGTCAACTAATCTATGACAAAGGAGGCAAGGATATATAATGGAGAAAAGACAGTCTCTTCAATAAGTGGTGCTGGGAAAACTGGACAGCTACATGTAAAAGAATGAAATTAAAACACTCCCTAACACCACACACAAAAATAAACTCAAAATGGTTTAGAGACCTAAAAGTAACACTGGACACTATAAAACTCTTAGAGGAAAACATAGGAAGAACACTCTTTGACATATATCATAGCAAGATCTTTTTTGATCCACCTCCTAGAGTAATGGAAATAAAAACAAAAATAAACAAATGGGACCTAATGAAACTTCAAAGCTTTTGCACAGCAAAGGAAATTACAAACAAGATGAAAAGACCACCCTCAGAATGGGAGAAAATATTTGCAAATGAATCAACGGACAAAGGAATAATCTCCAAAATATATAAACAGCTCATGCAGCTCAATATTAAAAAAACAAACAACCCAGTCCAAAAATGGGCAGAAGGTCTAAATAGACATTTCTCCAGAGAAGACATACAGATGGCCAAGAAGCACATGAAAAGCTGCTCAACATCAATAATTATTAGAGAAATGCAAATCAGAACTACAATGAGGTACCACCTCACACCAGTTAGAATGGGCATCATCAGAAAATCTACAAACAACAAATGCTGGAGAGGGTGTGGAGAAAAGGGAACCCTCTTGCACTGTTGGTGGGAATGTAAATTGATACAGCCACTATGGAGAACAGTATGGAGGTTCCTTAAAAAACTAAAAATAGAATTACCATATGACCCAGCAATCCCACTACTGGGCATATATCCAGAGAAAACCATAATTCAAAAAGACACATGCACCCCAATGTTCATTGCAGCACTATTTACAATAGTCAGGTCATGGAAGCAACCTAAATGGCCATCGACAGACAAATGGATAAAGAAGATGTTGTACATATATACAATGGAATATTACTCAACCATAAAAAGGAAGGAAATTGGGCCATTTGTAGAGACCTGGATGGATCTAGAGACTGTCATACAGAGTGAATTAAGTCAGAAAGAGAAAAACAAATATTGTATATTAATGCATATATGTGGAACTAGAAAAATGGTACAGATGAACCAGTTTGCAGAGCAGAAATAGAGACAAAGATGTAGAGAACAAGCATATGGACACCAAGGGGGAAAAGCGGCGGGGGGGTGGTGGTGGTGGTGTGATGAATTGGGAGATTGGGATTGACATGTATACACTAATATATATAAAATGGATAACTAATAAGAACCTGCTGTACAAAAAAATAAAATAAAATTCAAAAATTCAAAAAAAAATTTAAAAAGTAGCTTGATTCATAACTGACAAAAATGAAAACAACAAATATCTCACAACTGATAAATGGATAAACAAATTGTGGTACATTCATACAATGAAATACTACTCAGCAATAAAAATGAACAAACTGGTACATGCCTCTAAATGGGAATATAGCACTTTTCATATAACCTACTTCATCGTTCTCCCATCCCTGCCAAAACATGGAATAATATCTCCTGGTGAATAATAATAAAAATAATAATGAAAAAGGATCATGGCTCATATTAATTAAGTGCTTACTGTATGCTGAGCCTTGCTGTAAACACTTCACATATACCCAATCATTTAATCCTCACAACGTCTCTATGAAGTAGATCCTGTGATTAGCCCCATTTTCAGATGAGAAAATCCAGTACAGAAAAGTTATCAACTTACTCAGGGTCACACAGCCAATAAGTTGCACAGCCAGGATTCAAGCCCGAGTCTATGTGAGCATCGTCTTAACTCTCCAGAGTCTGAAACTACTTACTTCTCACAAGATCTTGGCTTTTCCTGAACTCACCAAGAAGTTGTCATTGGCTGCACCAGAATTCCTTCTGGAGAAACGCTGCTCTGAGATGGTAAATCATGTTTAATAGACAGATGTGATATCCTCCAGCTCAAACAGAAAAATCTATGCTAATCTGATGTGAGTCGTTTCTGGGTTTGAAAAATTTAAAGTTATTTATTACAGATTGGTTTTTTAAAGTTGTTTATTTCAGGAATGCTAGCTTCCTTTTAAAGCATACCTTACATAACTCCATGTGAATATTCCATTGTGCTGAAAAATCACCTAATAAATAGGCACGTTGATTGGGATGGAGGTGGGAATTGGCCTATAAACTTGCTGCATTCTCATTTTCAAACTGAATTTTCAATGAAACTGAGAATAAGAAATGGCACATGTCCCAAACCAGCAAGTGTGCACCATCCCACAGGGTCAGCAGTGGGGCTCAGGGTGGCGTCGTGTGCCACGAGCCCATGTCCCAGCTCCTTGATGCCAAGAGCAGGGATGGGAGTGCCACCTCCAAGAAAACTCTTACAAAGAGCCTCAGTGCCACTTATATAGCTGTGTGTGTTGGTCCCCAGGAACAGAGGGAGGGGAGGTGTAAGACAATTTGTTTGTGTAAGAAAATTGCAATCCCATTTGAGGATTCTTTTCAAGGTATTGAGTTCTTACTGAAACATGCTGTTTTTACTTTAAGTGATAACAGTACACAAGCAATGGGTGACGGAGAATTCTGAAAAATTTTGCAGAATAAGGAAAGATGCTGATTTTAGTACATCTTTAAGATTACATTTCTAGATGCATAGACTGAGGCATTTTCACAGAGTTCAACCCCTGATCTTGCAGATGAAGCAAGTGAGACTCAGGGAGGCCCACTTACTTGCAAAAAGTCACACAAAGTTTTTTCTTGGACAATTCCCATTTGAATACAACTCACATACCCAAACAATACTCTTTAGAGGTAAGTGTGCAAATAAATATTTGAAGATGTATGGGAAGAATATAATATATAAATAAGAGTTTGTTCAACTGCAGCAAAGAATTGAAGTCTGGAATCTTGGATAAGTTCAAAAGCTTATCAAAAGGCTGCTAGTTACCCACAACATGCTCGGATAATAGGGAGGCAATGTGGAAGAAGAAAGGGGGGCTTCAGATTAAAGTTAGCTGTGTGAGTTTGGATAAATCCCTTAACCCCTGAGAATCAGTGGTCTCTATCAAATGGGCATAACAGTAATTCCAGTTCACCTGCCTTGCAGAGTTATTGCAAAGATCAAATGACATCATCTATTGACTTTTCTTTTTAAAATGAGAAGCACTGTACAAATGTTAGCTCTTAGTATCGGGATTTTATCAATCAATATACAGAGAGAGCAAATCAGAGAGATGGCATTCCTCCTATCTTACACTGTTAGGGTTAAACCTAAGTGTGGCAATAAGGCCTCATGTATTTCCATACGACTATTCCACTGTGCTGAAAATTACCTAATAAACACTTTGATTGGGGTGGAGGTGGGGATTGGCCTATAAAATTGTTTTATTCTCAGTTCCATATTCGGGGGAAAGAGTTCATTTCATTTCTTTTTTTTTTTTTTTTGAAGTGTGGCCCTCGGGAGCAAAGAACTGAGTTGATCACATGCCCTGATCCATGAGCATTAGCATGAATGGGGACAACACTGGCCTACTTTTAGCAAAATGTTTCCCCTTTTTGACCTAATCCCAGATCCCATTCCCCACCTCCCCACCTCTCCACCATGGGGACCACTATCACTTGCTAAATATCTTTCTAACCCACTTCCCATAAATGTATCTTCATGTGCTCCTCTATATATAATATTGTTGTTGGTTGTGTGTGTTTTGATTTATTTGCATGGTTTTTATACAATAAACCTACTCTATGCATTGCTATTTTCACAGCAATATTTGTTCCTGCTGTCACGCAAGGTTACACTTCCTTCTTCTGTCTCTGCATTGCATTCCATCCTACATACACACCACATCCTATTTATCCATTCCCCTACTGTTGAGCACCTAGGCGGCCTCCAATTCTTTGCTACAGTGCCCATGTCTCCTTGGACATTTGGGCAGAATATAAACAAAGGAGTAGAATTGCTGAGGTGTATGATATCTATGTACTTAATTTCTCCAAGCACTGCCAGCTTGTTCTTCAGAGCAATGGCTGTCAGTGTTTACTTCTCACAGATGAGCAGGAGACCTCACATTTTTACCACTGCCCACCAGCACATTTTTAGAAATTATTCCCCCAGTTCATTCTGCATGTTTTTTATTTGTACATCCTTTTTTATTCCTTGATCAGTTTTGCCAGCATTTTGCTTACGTTAAATCCTTTCAAAGAACCAGCTTTTGATTTTGTTGTTTAGCTTAACTGTTTTTCTGTTTGTTGTTGTTTGTTTTGTTTTATTTTTTATTTATTTAGTAATGAGGGATTTCTGATATGGCTTACCTTATCACATTAATTTATCAAGTTAAAACAGGAGTTGTTAACTCTGACTCCAATTGTATTGTTATCTATTCCCCCCTGTGACTCCACCAGTTCTTATATATTTTGAGGCCATATTATTAGGTTTCAATAGGTTCATGATTTTTATCTTCTTGGTTCTTTACATCAAGTAGAAACAAATATTAGTTTAGAGTAGTTTCTTAACTCTATATTCAAAATCCCTATCTTTCCTTCATGATGTATTATTTCATTGAAAAATTTTACTGTTATCTGATATTGTAATTGCTACCCTGGCTTCCTTTTAACTCAAATGTATATTCTTTGTATCCCTTTATTTTTAACCTTTATATATTCTTTTGTTTTCGAGTCTGTCATGTCTCTATGTAAAAATAAACTGAGATTGCGTATAAATATAAATCTTTTTCAAAATTCAATCTACATGGCTTCAGAGTAGAATATTTAATCCACTTACATTTACTGTAATTATGGTTAGAGTAAGACTATTTTAGCCATCTTTGTTTATGTTCTCCACTTACCATGTTTAATTATTTTGTTTCTTATCTTCTCTTTTCATACTTTTATTTTTATATATAAAGTTATCTTCCACTGGTTTAAAAATTATATGTCCTACTTTTATTATTCTGGTGGTTACCCTTAAATAGTTGAAAACTTACTTTTAGTTTTCTCCCCATACAAACATCTAAAGATGAGCAGACTCTATGCCTCCTCCTCCCATACAAGAAAAGAGCCCTAAGATACACTCATCTCCCTCCAGATGTCCTAACTCAGCTACTCCTGGTTAACACATTGGTATTATCTAAAGTTTAGTTGCAGATGATTAAGGCTACAAATATTCTCTCTTATCTCTCTAAGGATAGTTATTTTCCTTATTTTAAATTTATGTTACTCATGTTGAAATAGTTTTGTTTTACTGCTTAACAGTTGTTCCATTAGTTGCTCGCTTGTTTGAAATTTGTCTCAATATTTTTCTGTGAACTCATCTTTATTCCTTGGGGTGGTCCACTGCCTTGACTGATTTCATTGACTTGGGAGAAGGGCCAAGTGCCTTGGTCCTCTTGGCCAGCTTGAGGGGTGGGAGGAACACTCTTCAGGGCAGAGAACCAGTCATACATCTGACCTCATCAAGGTACGCCGGACCCATGACATCTCCCAGGCCCATTGTCCTTGGTTCCAACTTCTTTTTGGTTCAAGAACAGCCACTCTTCCTAGTTATTTCTCAGGACGACTTGTGGATTCGCATTTCCCTGATGATTAGTGATGTGGAGTGTATTGTCTTATATATGTTGGCCATTTATATGTATTCTTTGGAGAAATATCTATTCAAATCCTTTGCCCATTTTTTAATTGGGTTTTTGGTTTTGTTTTGTCATTGAGTTGTAATAGTTCTTTTTACATTTTGGATATTAATTCCTTATCAGATATATGGTTTGCAAACATTTTCTCCTATTTAGTAGGTTGTCTTTAACTCTGTTAATGGTTTCCTTTGCTGGGCAGAAGCTTTTTAGTCTGATGCAGTCCCACAGTTATTTTTGCTTTCATTGCCTGTGCTTTTGGTGCCATATTCATGAAATCATTGCCAAGACCAATGTCATGAAGCTTTTCCTCTGTGTTTTCTTCTAGGACTTTCAGTTATAAGTCTTACATTTAAATCCTTAATCTGTTTTGAGTTAATTTTTGTATGTGGTGTAAGATAAATGTCCAGTTTTATTCTTTTACAGTTGGATATCCAGTTTTCCCAACACCACTTGTTCAAGAGACTGTTTCATTTTCTCAAATGGGATTTCTGTTCTTTCAACATCTTTCTCTTCTTGTGGCTCCTAAGATGCATGTCTGAGAAGAAGCCCATGATCCATGTTTTGCTAGCTGTCTTTTTCCACAATTAATATAAATTAAGAATCTCCAGGAAAATTATGCAAATAATGATTTTCATAACCAAAAAAATAGTCCTGGTGACTGAATAACCATAAATTTAAGCTGTAGAACTACCAGGTTTATTTGTTTAAGCATATACACACCCACCTATTAAATTGCCAATAAGACATGTTTGAGGACAAAGTGCAGTGGGCACCACATGATGGTGTCTCTGTGGATGACTGCCTCTGTGTTTTCTCCTAGGGCGTCTGTACAGGTGGAATTTTGTCACTCAGAATGAGAACATAAACATTACAGTCTGTTAGGTTTGAGAAAATGTGCTTCATCCTATCAAGTTTCTAAATATATAATTGCCATGTTTCTACTAACAACAGTTTTATTTCTCTCTTCAAATGTTTTTTTTAATATCACAGGAAAGAATATAAGGGATCAGGGACTTCTCTGGTGGCACAGTGGTTAAGAATCCACCTGCCAATGCAGGGATCATGGGTTCAATCCCTGGTCCGGGAAGATCCCACATGCCACAGAGCAACTAAGCCCGCAAACCACAACTACTGAGCCCGTGTGCCACAACTACTGAAGCTCACATGCCTAGAGCCTATGCTCCACCACAAGAGAGGCCACCCCAATGAGAAGACTGTGCACCGCAAGGGAGAGTAGCCCCCGCTCACCGCAACTAGAGAAAGCCCATGCACAACAACAAAGACGCAAAGCAGCCAAAATAAATAAATAAATAAATTTATTTTTAAAAAAAGAATATAAGGGGTCAAAGTGCTGATACATCAAAACCTTGCCAAAGGGCATGGCATGCCTACAGGTTTTCTGCCCTGCATACTCTCTGGGAATTGTGTCTGATTCCTGAGTGGGCTTTGGGGTTTCCCTTAATCTTGGGCAAGTATTAATCACTTCTTACTCCATTGTTATAATTATTTGTGGCATAAATATTATAGTAGTGACATAATGAAGTAACTGTCTTGCAATTCTCTATAGCTATGTGTAGAGCAAAGGTAAAATTCTGTATTTTTGCTTATTTACTATTATATCATAAAATATTTTCCCATATAGTACTACTTAGACTTAGCAATTATCTTTTTCACACTTGTCTAATAGTCTATCAGATTAATGTCATATATTTCATTTTCCATTTCCCCACTTTTGTTTACATTTTGTTTGTACAATCTTTATAGTATTTCTAAGATCACTTTTTACTATTATTTTTCTCTCTTTCTTGGATTAACCCCAGAGGATATACAGGCTGGTTTTGGTTAAACCACCCAGTTTCCTTCCATAAAAACTTTACCAGTTTACTGCCAGTGGCAATGTACAGGGAATAGGTTCACCAGCATTTCATCAGAATTAGTCATTACCCATTTATAATTTTTGACAAATTAATAGGAGCAAATGATCTGGTAACCACTTCTCAGATCTGGAAATAATGACTCTGTCAGAAACAGAAAAAAACGTTGAAGCAGAATTTTTTCTACTTGAGTTTCTATAGCTGCTTCTGTGAAAGTTGACCCAATAGGTCACTGCACCTTGTTCCAAAAATATGGATTCAGATCAGATGTCTGATTGCCTGCTTGGCCTAAGTTAGAATTGGAAGCAGAGACATTTCCCAAAAAAGTTTTAAAATCCTGCGTAACCTAGCCTTCATAGATGCCAGCGCTGAATGGATTTCCAGTTCCTTCCAGAAGCCCTTTACCTCCGAGGAGCCCATTTCTCCTGTCATGTTAAAACTGAACTCCTTTAAAACATCTGAACTCTCCTGGGTATTATATCCTTTACAATTTCAGAAGAGGAGATGATTTAAAAACAAAATGTGTTCAACTGGAAGATGACCATGAAGCTGCCATCTGGAAAGAAAAGTGACCTACCTGAGTACTTCAGCCCAGAGATGCATCCAGCATCAAGAAAGCAGATGGGCTACACAGAGGATGATTGCATTCATTATAAAGAGGATGACAATTGGTGTTATTCTAATATCGTGTAACTTTTAAAGAGAAAACACAGTCGCACAAAACTCAACTTATTCCCAAAACTTTAAGGATACATGGATGTAAAAGCTAGCACTGTTGTGTTTTGCTTTGTTGCATTTTTAAAATCATAGAAATCTGGACATGAGAACCACCTTGTTTCCCTCCTTAATAGTGAGATCTTAGTGTTTGTCACCCTCCTAATCACCACTTTACATAGATTAAAAGCCTACTGTTGAATTAATTTCCACATCATCAATCTTGGCCAGCCTTGGGAAAATGTGCTATGTGGGATGAAGCTCTCCAACCATGCCATTTGCCCTTCCTTTGGCCCCTTCCCCCTCCCTTCTTAGACCTGTTACCTTCCACTTTTTTGGTATGTGGATATTCATAGCAACTTTGTTTTTTTAGCTTTATTGAGGTATAATTTATATACCCCCAAATTGTACACATTTAAAATCTACATCTTAATAATTTGGGACATATGCATACTCCTGTGATACCATCACCACAACCAAGGTACTAAACATATTTTTCATCCCTCCAAAAACTTCCTTGTGTTCTTTTGGGCCTTTTTTGATAAGAACACTTGAGATCTATTCTCTTAACATATTTTAAATTTCACAATACTGTTGACTACAGGTGTTATGTGTACAGTAGATTTCTAGAACTTATTCATCTTCCATAACAGAAACTTTACCCCTGATAAAAACACCTTCCCCTTTTGACTCTGCCCTTAGCAGCCAGAGGTCACCTCTCCTTTAAGTACCCATTAAGCTTATTCAGTCAATGAATTCAAGAACTGGAGTACGTACGACTGTGTGTGAATAGAATGGAAACATGAAATCTGATCATTTGAACTTGGCACCAAGTTCAACAGCTGCTTAGATGTATGAACCTTTGGAAGGCATTTAACTTCTCTGGGTATTCACCTAAAGTACAGGAGCAAATAATAAATTATATATAAGTAATTTGTAAATTGAAAAGCTCCATCATTTTCATAATAATCATGGTCAATACACCTTATCACATTCCCAGGAATAGTGTGATTTGATCTGGAGCTAGAAGCATGGCTCCAGAGCGAGACCACTTGGGCTCAAATCCTGTCTCTATTACTCATTAGCTCCACCACTTTGGGCTCACAGTTAACTCCCGTGAGCCTCAGTCTCCCCATTTGTAAGATGGAGATAATTAAATTCTTACATCTTGGGCCGTTGCCAAGGTTAAATCATTTAAATAAATTGGTAAAACAGTATAGTGTCTGGTATAAGTCTCATTATCTGTACACATTGGCTATTATTATTATTATAATTACTATTATCAAATTTCTGGCATTTCTGCAGGAGAGATTTTCAGATCTTGGGCCATCTTTAGAAAGTTCAAACCATATCACATTAGTTCCTACTGTGCCCCATTAACATGAAATGGCAAGAAAATTACATGTCACAGTTAATCAAGAGTTATTAAGAAAATAGTTATTTTTAGGATGGAAAGAAATTGCCATATTAACAATAGCAGCCAAGAAATGCCAACCTATCCATAGAATTCATTGTCTGTCTGAACCAGGCTATTTCTGAGAGAAAGGAAGCACGAGTGGTGATGATTAACAAATGTGTTGGGACAACAGGTGCAGACAAGGGCTGAGTTGGGCCAAGCAGACATGTGGTCTCTTGAGCTGTCCACTGACCCTTCCAGGTTCTCTCCCAGGATCTCCCAGGACTGACCTTCACTGGAAACAAAACCAGACCATTCACCATCTCCTGAACATCCCCCACCGCCTTTCCTGGGAGATGGCTTTAGAACTTTCTCTCTGTATATAACATCTCTCTGCAAAGTCTGTCTATCAAAATTCTACCTGGTGCCCCTTGTCCATCTCTGAAAGTCCCTTTGTGAAGAGAAGACCTCATGCCTTCATTCAGATGAGCTCCCTGCTGTAACTGTCCCCAGCACTACCCGCCTCTCTCGTGGAATTTCCATGTTCTTCCTTCTCTTATGATTGTCTCTGAACCTGTCAACTCATTCACATCTCTGTAAGTTTCCAAAAGCATGGTCTGTGTTTTATTTAACTCTAAGAGCTTAGCATCACATGTGGCAGGTAGCAGATGCTCAATGAATACTTGTCAAATGAATGAAACCAAGTGCCCCTTGTTTGAAACAATAGCAAACATGAGTTTGGCTTTTTCCTAATGTTCTACCCCCAAACTTTAGAATCCCACCTCAGGCACACCACAAAATACACCACCTATTTGATCACACTTATGTTCTTCACTTTCCAACACAAATCTCTAAAAATAAACAACCTTCCTAAGCCCTGGGAAGTGGTTGTTGTCTGAGAGTAACAGACGTTTGGAAGGAAGACGTGGTTTCTGGAAGAGAGATGACCCAGTATGATGCACTCCATTTGAGTCAGGGATGTTACACTATTAAGAAGCTGTTCCATTTCAAAACGCTTTCAAGAAGAAGCAGAGTGTGGAGAGACCACAGCAAATGTATCTATCGCAAAGATGTTACAGATGGTGTGTGCTTGCTACAGAGAGGAAAAGAAGTGATGGTGACCACTCCAACTTCACAGGCAAAATCCGAGTATTTGAGATGCTGCTAGTCCAACATGCTCCAAACTCTCAGAGATTGTTTCGATGGATTGATGGTACTAAGGTGAGCAAAGGTGGAAAATTCACTTTGGATTTTATGCAGTTGGTCTACCAGAGAGTGCCGATCCTATTCCTCATCTCAAACACCATGTCATTCCCAACATCCATCAAGTTAATAGTCTAGTTCTCTAGAGAGAAGACCACTCTGGGTTCACACATCACTTTATAGCTTAAAGATTATAGGAGTTCAGTGAGATACTTTTGAATCTGAGCCACAAAGTCCCTGGGTCAAAGCAGTTGCAAAAATCAAACATGGCAAAAATGGGGGCATCAATACAGCCAACTAAAAGCTTCACATGCCAGGGTCACAGAGGCTCACCTTCCGCCAAGAACACACTCATCTTTCTTTTACTGTAATCCAAAAGGAATGTGAATGCAATTCAGAGTTGAAGGGCTGTACAAAACACAGCATGACGCAGCCTTATGAGTCCACTAAATTGTACTGCACGGAGACAGGTTTGCTGCAGTATTTTAATAATTCCCAAGCGAGCCCATCATGCTTAACGGTGGGGATTTGACAATACAGAGGAGGCCCATCCATCACTTCTGGGGAAGTAAGGACATTTTTATTGTTGTGGAAGGAAGTAGATCTTTGTCTTCTTGCCTCTCAGGCATCTTTAAGTAGCCTCAGTTGTACAAATATCTGGTGAGGGAGGATTTATTCTACTAGGGGAAGGTTAAGGATGATTCAACTCCTTATTATCAGTTTAGCATAAATTACCTTCCTCTGTCGGAGGAAGAGCTATTCATTCAGGAATTGGTGAATTACTTTGCATAAAAAATTCTAGGGCTTATTGGTAAAGAGGGGACTGACACCCAAGTTCTGCTCCCCAAATTTGACATTAACAAGCAGAGTAAACCAGACAAGTTCCAAACAAGAAAAACAGCGAGTCCCTGAGATGAAACTGCCCTTAGCAAGAGCGAGCTTAGCCAGGGGCCCAGACCCGAGACCTGAGCTTGAGTGTTCCAGGTGAGCTGATGCTGAAATCAGCCTCAGACTGACTTTCCTTAGCATCTTGCCATCGCCGTGGTATCTCTGAAAGGGGACCACAGCAGACAAGGGCTCTTCTTTTCAAGCAGGGCTTGTGACCACGGTTTTATGCGAGTGTGTGCATTTCTCCTGGGGAGAAACTACCCAGGTCTCAGGAGATTTCCAAATGTCTTTTGCTCCAAAACAGCTAATCTAGAAAAATGGTACAGATGAACCTATTTGCAGAGCAGGAAGAGAGACGCAGATGTAGAAAACGGACGTGTGGCCATGGTGGACCGGGGGTATGTGATGAATTGGGAGATTGGGTTTGACGTATGTGCACCGCCATGTGTAAAACAGACAGCTAGTGGGAACTGCTATATAGTGCAAGGAGCTCAGCTCGGTGTTCTGTGATCACCTAGATGAGTGGGATGGGGGGTGGGGGGAGGGAGGCTCAAGAGGGAGGGGATATATGTACACATAAAGCTGATTCACTTCATTGTACAGCAGAAACTAACACAACATTATAAAGCAACTATACCCCAATTAAAAGAAAAAATAAAAAAGAATTGTCACTTTAAAGGTAAAGTGGATGAAGATAAATGTTTAAAACATCAAACAGATTAGACACACTCACCAAAGGCAGTGAGCAGGATCCTTCTTGAGGAGGCCACCCTCCAAGAGGTGACCACGGGACACGGTATATGGGGAGGGAGGCCCAGAGCGGTGAGAGGGCCCCTCCACCCGGCAGCGTGGGCACCAAAGGACGCAAATCCAGATTTCCTGATCCCAGCCCACACCAGTGCACGGTGCTTCTCCACACTTTCATCATTCAGAAAAAAATACTGCAGGTGCATTAGCACAACTAGAGAGTCTGGCTGTCTTTCCTCAACCTGGATTCTCAGTTTACAGCCAAGTTTCAATCAATGCTGGTGTCTGGTTCCATGAATGGTGTCTTTTCTTCCTTTTTATATAAACTTTTCTATAAAACCATGTATCAAACATGTTTCTGTTTTGGGACAACTTTGATTGAAAAACATTTTTCGTGGACCTCTTAAATGGTTCCCTTCTGCTTGTCGTTTAAAGAAAAGAAAGAAAAAGAGAAAAGAAAGGGAAAGCCTAAAAAATGAAATTCATTGAAAAAGATGGTGGAAGATTGCATGTGCTAAGTTTCTCCTGGAAACCAAGGCAGAGGCACTAAGACATACACTTGTGTGTGACTAGGTCTGGGCTCCCAGGCCCCCAGGAGTCTCTCGGAGCATCAGGCTTCTCTGTAAGAGAAGAAGAGAGTGGAGACCGATTCCCAACATGGGAGGTGCCCGAAGGGGTCCCCAGTGATGTTGCCTTTCTATGTTTTGTTGGGGCATTTGACAAGTTGGAGAAGAAAAAGTGTCCTGAACCTAACAGAAATAGGGATTTGCTTAACTGAGTCCTAGAAAATCAAAATTGCTTGTCCAAGGAAACCATCCAAAGAATCTATTAGAGAATTTGGGAAGTGTCACCTCCTACCCACACTGTACCTCTGTGGCCCGAGGGTCCCTGGGGACCAGGAGAGAACAGGTAGCAGGCAGGCAGCACTCAGCACTTTTATTGGATGCAGCATCACTTTGCTCCTGGGGAAAACCAGACAAGTGGACCCCCAGCCCCAGGCTCCACAGGCAGAACCCTGACAGAGCACCTCCCACGAGGACGTGTCAGTCAGAGCCGCCCCCCAAGATGTGGTCATGTGGGGAAAGCCAGCTGCCATCCTGTTCATTCTCTCCATCTTTGCAGCCTTTCCCAGGATCTTCAAGGTGACCTGCTCTGAACTGGTGATTTTGAAGTCTTCTCAAGAGAAATCACTTGAAATCAGAGTTCAACCACCCATTACACTGTTAAACACACGTTCTCTGACCCAACCTCACAAGTGGATGGATGGCATATTCCAAAGATGCCCAAGGGTTCCCTGGCTCCCTGACACCCACAGTGCCAGAACCAGGAGAAGGGTCACACACCTTTTGAATCACAGATACTCAATTTGATTCACAGGTATCCAAAATTGCCTTGGTTTTTATATATTTCAGAGCCAAAAAGGTGCAACTATGGTAAAACCTCAATTATATGAAAATCCAAATCATGACAAGAGCTAGTCCAGGACTTCTGCATGAGATAGAACGCACATGCTTCAGACACAGTGGGGAGACTTTCCCATGTGCAAACCAGCAATTCGGTTCAATTCAACACCTATTTAAGAACATGCAGCATGTATCAGGCCCTGTGTTACCCATTGGAGATACAGCTGCAAATTATATGACCCTCCCCAGGTAGGCAGAGACAGACACGGAGAGGAATATCTGTAACACAGCGTGAAGTGATGTCAATTCCTACAAGAAAGAAGATGACATGGAAGCAGAAATGGAAATTTGGAAAAAGGGAACATTCTCGTTTCTGAGAAAGAGATACCTAGTTTTGGAGGAACATCTCCTTTACAGACAAGGGAACCTTGTGGGGGTGGGGAGATTTGGACAATTTGGAAATGGTCTGGAAGAAATGAAGATTCCCCAAACCAGCAAGACTACAACAAAAATCTGACCTGAAGGTCCCTTTACGTATCTACTGTCTGTTCCCTTTTCCAACGTGGTTCCATCAGAGGCAGAAAAATGGTGACCAACTTGAGATGCAGAGGAGAGGCTTCAGGTGGGCCCTCACCTGCCGTTTGCTGGCTGTGTATTTGGAGAGGCTGCCGTTTCCAGACCCCACTTTACTTATCTCAGAACAAAGCACTGATAGGGCCCCCTCGTGGGGTTGCAGTGAGGAAGGATCGAGATCATCCTTTTGATGGCCCAGCACACGGGAATCCTCAAAAGACAATCATTACTACGGTTGTTGTATAAAGTGGGGGGTATTTATTATATGATTTCCTGACACTCCTCTTACTTCATAAGCCAGTCAGACTAGGGGACCCCTGGACCTTGAGGCTGTGTCCCCCGAATCATCCCCAAGCTACGGATAGTGTTAGATTATAAAACAACCCCGGGAACAGGTTCTGACACAGAAGCATGAGGTTCAGGGGGAGCCTGGTCCCGCTGAGTCTCGGCTTATCCATCCCACATCACCAGTGCATGGTCCACTGGTCACCCCAGAGCACAAAGGGCAAAGATGTGGAGGGGCCGTGGCCCCAGGCAGCAAGCTTGAAACTTCCTTCAGCAACAGGGTCCACTCCTCCTTCTGTTACTGCTGAGCTGGACTTTCATTTCGGTTTTGTCTCATTACAAAATGCAGCAGGAGGGACTTCCCTGGTGGTCCAGTGGGTAAGACTCCGTGCTTCTAGTGCAGGGGGCCTGGGTTCGATCCCTGGTCGGGGAACTAGATCTTGCATGCATGCCACAACAAAGAGTTTGCATGCCACAACTGCGAAGCCCACAT
This sequence comes from Balaenoptera physalus, assembly GCF_965194825.1. Classification (NCBI taxonomy): domain Eukaryota; kingdom Metazoa; phylum Chordata; class Mammalia; order Artiodactyla; family Balaenopteridae; genus Balaenoptera; species Balaenoptera physalus. Next base: position 172,107,596 of record NC_138890.1, read on the forward strand.
GCCACAACTAAAAAGATCCCACATGCCACAACAAAGATCCCACATGCTGCAACTAAGACCCAGCACAGCCAAAATAAATAAATATTTTTTTTTTAAGAAATGTTTATTTTAAAAAAGAAACCACTCAATCCATCTTAAAAAAAATAAGAAAGAAAATGCAGCAGGAAGCATCTTCTGGGACAGGCTTTGCTGGAATTGCTCATGGTCTGTTGCCGTGATTCCTCCCCTGAGCTCATCCTGCACAGATGCCTGGACACGTTCCAGAAGCACCACAGTTGCCTCACTGCGCCTGTCAGGATGCTGCTCCTTACGTCACAAGGAGAAGGGTGGTCATATCCGAGATCCAGGGTACCCTCTGTGCAAACTCCAGTGCACACAAAAATGTGCTTCTCAGCCTCCAGGGCTGCCCCTCTGAGCATCCGTGACTTGTCTCCTGGCTCGTTGCAGAAAGGCTCTAATGTGGTACAAGAGTTCTGCGGGCCAGGACACAGGTCCTGCCTGGAGAGTCAGTGCTGGGTCACCTCGAAGTTGGGTGGTGGGACAGAACCACACCCTTCTCCCTCATCGGGCCACTCAGAGGTGCTGCTACATGACCCACCCAGGATGCCCACTGCGGCACCTTCCTGGGCAGAAGGCAAGGCCTGGGCACAGAAGTTCAATGAAAACCAGGGCAATGAAGCTTTGCTTGTGGCAGAAAAGAATCCCTCAGCACTCTCTGGTGACCGGCTCCCAGAAGCCTCTGACCCCATCTTGGCCACACCCAACTGGAGACAGAGAGAGAGAATCAAGGGAAAGGTGATATGAGTCGGCTGCATTTGGGAGCCGTCTCATGATTTTAAACCCAAAAACTTTAAATTCCCATTGAATTCAAGGATCTGTGTTGGAAGAAACTAAACCAATTGGATCCTCTCTCAGTTATGAAATGTTAGCTTTATACTTCTTTAATGTCTTTTTGTTGGTCTATTTTCTTTGACAGCTGGGAAGTGATCAGGAAAAGGTAACTATTGTTGCCTGTTCATTTGTATCCCACCTTCTGCCTTACAGGCTTTGGGCAGCAGTCGGCTTACTAGCTCTACCCAAAGCTACTAAGTGTCCAGGTTTGTGCGAATAATTTGTCCGTTATTAACTCCGCTAGTACATCTTCACCCCCAGAACTGTTCACGCCCCCGACACGCACAGTCACACCACACACAAAGTGTGTTCAAGTTCCAAGCCATCAAGCCAACTTGCTGCCACCCGACTTCTGCAGTGAAGTGTTCTTCTGTAGCAACTGAATGAGCATCTCTCATCAATTCTGAAAGTCTCTTAATAAAGACCTTGTGTCATGACTGCCTGGCTAAAAAATCCCACATCAGGTACGATGTATCCCATAGCTAAGAGAATCTGAGACCCCCAGTGGGATCAATAAAGACATCGAGAGTTTCTTATTTTGGTGTTTTGGAAGATGAAATGCACACCTCTAAATGACTTCATATGAAAAAACACACAATATTGTAAAACATGACCAGATCTAGAGGGCCTGGGCCTTGGGATGCATTCTTGTTCACCACGGAGGTGCCCAGGCCAGGCCAGTGGGATGTGATCAAGGAAAGATGGGGACAATCACAAAACAACCACCCTCTACAGCAACTTTTGAGACTCAGGTTTCCCGTCCTCCAGGGAAGGGAGGCTCCTTGTATCTTGTTGGCCGCCCTGTCAGTCCCATCGATCAACGCTGCGTGACCTCTGCTCCCTTGCACCTTGGGCTGCCAGTGTTGGCACAAGGTTGGCTTACGCAGACCCAAAGCAACGGCATCATCCAGATGGCGCTGTCCTCAGCCATCTCCCCTGCACTGGCCCCTGTTGCTGTGTTTGTTTTCACACCATCAATGCACGTGGCAGGCTCCCACACCCACTGACACCAGTACCCCATGTCATACTCATGGGTTAGTATTATTTTTATTTTGACAGACACATGCAGTGATAAAAATTATACTAAACCATGAGCTAAAGAAAACCAACACAGATTGAGTCCTTCTGTGATTTAAAAAAAAAAAACAAAAACTCATTGATTTTTTTTTTTTTTAATTCCAAGTAGTATATTCTTTGAAGAAAATTTTGGTGTCTCTGCTCTACTGTTGCCCCAAGCATAGGATCACCTGAGTTCTTCCCTTTTCCAAAACCGAGCATCAGCCAGAGAGGGCCCAACAAGGTGGTCTTTGTCACAGGGGTGGTGTGGTTGTCTCTGGGGATCATATGAGGACTGACACCCCCCAGGGGACCATCTCTGGATGATGGTGCCACCTGTGTGCCAACCTCCTCCTTTCCCATCCCAGGCTGACCAGGTCCCCAAGCCCCTTGTCCCTCTCTGCTCCTCTTCTTTCTCTCTGTGTTATCAGTATCTTCTCTAAATTCCTGAGCCCCCGTCCACTTCAGCCCCTCCTAGTGATGTAGGGGAGAGAAAACACAAAGTAACAACAGAAGTCAAAATACAGCAGTAATAATTTCACGTAAATTCTTCTCTTTCGGGTTTATAAATCTAAAGTTTATCTAAATATTTCAAATTTAGTTTCACAGAAATAGCAGTTCATAAATAACCCCTCTGCAGACCCTTTTTTTTTTTTTAAACATCTTTATTGGAGTATAATTGCTTTACAATGGTGTGTTAGTTTCTGCTTTATAACAAAGTGAATCAGTTATACATATACATATGTTCCCATATCTCTTCCCTCTTGCATCTCCCTCCCTCCCACCCTCCCTATCCCACCCCTCTAGGTGGTCACAAAGCACCGAGCTGATCTCCCTGTGCTATGCGGCTGCTTCCCACTAGCTATCTATTTTACATTTGGTAGTGTATATATGTCCATGCCACTCTCTCACCCTGTCACATCTTACCCCTCCCCCTCCCCATATCCTCAAGTCCATTCTCTAGTAGGTCTGTGTCTTTATTCCCATCTTGCCACTAGGTTCTTCATGACCTTTTTATTTTTTTTTTTCCTTAGATTCCATATATATGTGTTAGCATACGGTATTTGTTTTTCTCTTTCTGACTTACTTCACTCTGTATGACAGACTCTAACTCCATCCACCTCACTACAAATACCTCCATTTCATTTCTTTTTATGGCTGAGCAGACTCTTGTATGTACTTGATGAGTTTCTACCTGGGGTTATGCTGTAGATGTTTATCCATGTTGATGTATACAGCCCAGAAAATCTGTTCCCTGGAAGAATCAAATGTCTCTCTCTTAAAAAATCGATCTTAATAACGTTTCTAAGGTTGGGTTAAACAAGTAGCACTAAATAAATTTTGATAAAATTTTTAAATAGTAGATGATTTCTGAAAGGAAGATATTCCTAGCAAGAGGTAGCATAGGGTCTGTTCTTATTAGCATCAAATGAACTTATTGAAGTTGAATATCAATTATTTCCAAATGATCATTGAAGCCTTGTTTTTACTTTTTCATAAATTTAAATAGGCCAAAAAATGTTAAATTACTTTAGAATAATTTAGATTTTAAATTACTCAGTGTTCATTTCCAACTCCGTAGGCCTGAGGGGGAAGTGTACTTTTAATAGGATTGTTTACTGATAAATAAAAGGCGGATGGTCTCCTACAATTTCTGCAGTTTCTGTTGGAAACTTCACGGAGCTCCCTAGGAAGGGGTGGGCTATAACTTAACCACATTTGGATGAAAAGCAAACAACAGGCCTTAAAGTGCCAGGCCTCTTCGTTTAGCCTCCTCTCTGTCTCCAGGAAAGGACATGATGCAGAGATGGGAAGTTCCTCTGTGTCTGCCCAAAAGGACGGAGGAGACTTGATGGGGCACTACTGGGGTGAAGTTCACGGCCCCTCGGCTCTCCTGCTCCCACCGCCAAGTGGGGAGAGCGGGCTCAGGAGGTGGAAGGATGGTTATTGTAGGTTAGAAAGCTGACTTGATTTCTGAAAAGTTAACAGAGGAAACCACTCTTTTCCAGGAGGACTCAGAGCCCTGCTGAAAGGACGCAGAGTTGCAGGTCCTCTGCCTGGGGCCTGGCACGGGCTGGCCCTGTCCCCCTGCTCTGTTCTCTGCCGCCACCTCCTCTGTCTCCACAAGGGCCTCCTCTTCTGCTTTTTGGGTGGTTACCGTCCACTGAAAGCACTCGGAGGAGGCCTGGGGCACCGGATCACGGAGAATCCCTCCCAGTACAAAAACAGGCCACAGCAGGAATGGGAAAAAAGTTCCAGAAGTAGAGAATGGTGATGGTTGCACAACATTGTGAATGGGATGTACGCCGCTGTGGTGTACAGTTAAAAATGGTTACAGTGGCAATCACATGTATGTTACATATACAATGTAATATATATTATATAAGAAATTATATATACATTAAAATAAAATTATATAGAAGATATATGACATGAATTATATACACACATAATATAAAAGTAAATAAACAACAAAATTATATATGTAAATTATGTGTACACTTATAGTATAATTATATATAACATTTATTATATCTTGCATATTGTATATCATATATATATATATATATATATATATATATAAACACAACAAAAACGTTTTTAAAAAATAGGCCACTGCCATACAATGTACTCTTGAGCAAAATGAGAAAGCTTACAAGAATTAAAAAATAAAAACTCCTAGACATGAGTTGTTCCCTTTTGAGAAAGGTGTGAACCATTTTCAAGAATAAGCAAGCATCCTGCTTGCACATCAAAAAGAGAATAAATGATACATTAAATAAACAGCAATTTAAAAAGGATCATTTTCTAACAAGGTTTTGTTCCCCTGAGAACCATAGGAGTTGTCAGCATTCCTTAAGATGACAAATCTTTTTTCCCCTTAATTAGCATCTCTGCAGACAAACTGCCCCAAACAGATGGCTATAAAGCCAGCTGCATATAGTTATTTTTTTGTAAAAACAAATAAAAGGAAGAAAATCAACAGCAGCAAGACTTGAGCCGATTAAATTGCATTGAATTTCATTTCCAGTTCAATTGATAATTTATTCTCTAACCCCAAAATAATCACACAACTCTCAGAGTCAGAAAGAAACGTCATCGGTAAACGGGTTCTCTGGCATCTAAGGCTCGCTGCATTCAATGACGAGTCCTCGGTTCTAAAAGCAGTCATGTCAATACTCAATATTTTATTTCCTGACTTTTTTACCTTGATTCTCCCGAAATGGACCTAAGACATTTCTTCCTAAATATATGCATATACGATTATCCTCTACAATTTGTCATCCAGTGGTGTACCCAGTTCAATTACAGGAAGTCAGACAATGCCCATTTCAAGGCATCTCAAAATCCAAATGCAGTAATGAATTACCAGCTAGAAGGCTGTAAAGCAGAGACGCGTTTATAACGCATGAGCTCTGCATGTACACACTCCCAGACCTGGTTTAAATGAAGCTTCGGTGGCTTCCATTCAGGGGAGCTGCCAATGGACCAGGCCTGTGGCTATGGGCCTGCTGTGAATTACTCACTGGATTTTCACACAGGTCCCCTGGTCGTTGATGTTACAGTCCGCACTTCACCTGCAACAGTAATGTGGCACAGTTACATCATTTGCTCAAGGCCACAGGCCAGTATGTGGAGAAGTGGGATGGGAGGGAGGGATGCTGATCTCCCAGCTCTGTGCTGCCTAGCTCTTACCTTTGCAGACCCTACCTGCCCGCAGCTTCTTGAACCTTCCATGATTTACAGCGTGTCCTTCAAATCCACTAGGGCTTTACCTCCTAAAGGTATTTATTTTTTAATATTACATTATATATTATAATATCATATCATAATGATATTATAATATATGTTATACACAATATATTACACATTATATATTGTATGATGTTGCTATTTGTTTACATTATATTTATATATAATCTATTTATTTTCAATTGTGTTCAACACAATCGAAGAAAGTTCTCATATACTCACTGTTTCAAAAGTGCCTGCTGAGATTTTCTTTCATTTGTTTATTCTGTTTTGTTTCAGTCACAAATGATTGGATTATTAACCTTATACCTCTTTCAGAGTGTGAAGGTATGACTTTGCTTAGCTTTATTCTAGGTCATTCTCTGTATTTGAGGGGAAGGAGCTTCACTGTCCTTGGTGCGCGTAACAGGAAAATAGCTTCATCTGCAGTCTCTGGGTGCCTTCCCTGGAGACACCCCCTTGCCTGTGGGCCCCTCCAAAGCTGCCCACCCCCTTTTCTCATATAACCAAGGTTATCTGATGGGTTGACCCTCCACTGGAGAAATGTATCCAGTCATTACTTACTTTCTGAAATGCAAGCCCTTGGATGCCCTTCAATTAGCAATTCAGAACGTCTCCCGTCTGAGCTACTAAATTAGCCACCGTCCACTCGCGTCTGTCACTTGCTAACATGAGAAGGATGCGGTCCCTCTCCTCCCACTGGCTTTGCACTGAGCTGGAAGGTAGAGGAGCAGCCGGGCCAGACCACATGAGCTCATCCCCTGAGAGATAAGGCTCACAGGCTATGGTTTGGTAATATACTCTCAGCTGCTATTAACTAAAAAACAAACGATGCTTCTCCTGGGCCTGGTCCCTCCCTGTCTCCCCACGCCTGCTTCCCTGAAACTAGAGAGATGTGCCAGTGAGAGGTCCCAGGTCATCAGCGGGAAAAGGCCCCAAGGGCGATGCAGTCCTGCCTCACTCATGGCTCAGGCACACTCTCTCCTGCTCTGACTGTCCCCCAGCCTGGCCTTGTCTCCCCAGCCGGAAGCCAGGAGCCTGAGGTTCAGGCTGGGCTCTTGGCGGGCAGGCGCGGTCACAGACCCGCCTCCCTGTGTGGCTGTGAGCTGTGGTGTTCCCTGGCCTCGGGGGAGGGGACACGGCACTGTGCCAGACCCGCTCTGGGGATTCTGATTAGGAGTTGGGGCTGAAGCATCCAAGAGGAAAAGGGTCCCTTTGCCAAGCCCCTTGCCAGGTGCTCACGCTTCACCTGGGGTCCTTGTAAAGAGGTGTGGACCTTGCATCCATCCGTGGCACCTCTGGGTCTACACCAATCTGAACATGATCTGACAAACAGAAATCTATAAAGCACCTTCCCTGTCTTTGCTTCTGCTACCGAGAAACTCTGAGTCAAATCTAACGTTCAACATAGAAACTGTACCATCTTGTGTTCGTAATATCCTTACCTTCTCCTCCTGCTATATGATCTTGAACTTTTGTGTTTATCTGAATGACTCAGCTTCATTTATCTTTTCTTATCAACAGCTTCAAATCCTCTGGAAAAGAAGACAAAGAAAAAAAATTAAATACTAAGTCACTTACTTTTTCACGGTTTAGAAGTAAATGATATTTTTGCACCGTGTCCTCAGATCCTTCCTGCCGTGGGGCAGGATTTGAGTGAGTTGATGAATTAAATGCCTGCAGCACATCAGAACCATAAGGTTTCCTTCACCTTCACCAGGAGAGGAATGCAGAAACTTCCTTTGATTCTGGAAAAGGACTGCATGCCCATGCAGGTGTACTGCTGTGGGACAGGGTTTCTTGTGGTTTATGGCACTGGATTTGATTCTTCAGAGCTGATTATTCATTTATTTGTTCATTCATCCCCTCAACAACCTTATGTAACGTATAGTCGAAACATGAAAAGCTCAGTGTACTGGAAATTAGAACAGTATCCTCAGGAAGCCTAAAGAACTGGCTTAGAAATGGATTTTGACTCGAGAATAGCTGACCAGGAAGGACAAAGGAGGTAGGAGATGGTGTATGCAGAAGGGGGAGGGGATGAGAAAGCATGGGAAGTTTGTGCGCTGAGATCAGAGCACTAGGGACACGGAGTGGGACCAGGTCTGGCTTCCTGGGCATGTGACTTGCTCTGTCACACAGGGCCTGGGGCTTAGAAGGACCCCCTACTTGGTTTAATGCTCTGCTGTCATCATCTTGGCATTTTTCACTTTTGAATAAGTGGCCCTGCATCTTAATTTTGCATCAGGCCCTGCAAATTATGCAGCTGGTCCTAAAGAGAGGTAAGGCAGGAGAACCTGAAAGATGGTGAGAGATAGTGACAGGCGGACGGAGGATGGTTTTCCACACTGGGGGTTTTGGTAATAGAGTCAGTGGGGGCTTTTGAAAGCCTCCCTTCCACAGCTGCCCCTGCCGGCCTCCTGTTCCTGGGATGAATCATATCCGGGCTCAGTTCCTTCCCCGCCCACCTGGACCAGAGGCTTCATCGCCCGGACTGCTCTCAGCCAACATGCTAACCCTCTGCTCGTGGACGCTGCTGGGTCCTTGTCCAGCCTCACAGCTTCTCCAGCACAGCAGGTCAGGCTTGATGGGAAGACACACAGAGATGGAAACTCTATGATTTCTCAAGCCACACCACCCCTTTTACTTGTCCTAATCTGCTCCCTCCCTGCTACCTGCTATGACCCATCAACCCATCACGCCTCCTGTTCCACATGCAGCTCCACAGCCCCACACTCGGACGATTTCCCTTCCTACTTCATTCAGACGGTCCTTCCACCCACCACATCTTCATCCCCAGTCATCTTCTCCTCTTTGGGAGGACCCCAGGTGTGTGGGGGGCGACCCCGTCTGCGCTCACCGTGGCCTCTTTGCGTGACTTCGGACCTGTTTGTAGACTTTTTCTCCTCTGCTCTCAGATTCTCCCTCTCTTCTGGACTCTTTGCATAAGCCAATAAACAAGCTCAGTTTCCTCTAATCTGAATAAATAAATGCATGTGTAAACGCCCCCTCTTCCCCACCAACTTCGTCAGGCTTCTCTCCTTCCTCGAGCTGTTGCACCTTCACGATCCCAGACGCACAGCTCTGTCCAGTCCCTGCTTCTCCCTTCATGGGGTGTCCTCTTCCCCCGTGACCTGACTTGGCTTTTTGTCCTGGTTCTTTCTCTCTGTCACAGCTCAAGGATCACCTGGTCCAACTCATAGGTCTACAGCCGGGATTCAGACCCAGGTCTGTCTGATTCCGGAGCGGGAGAGGAGATACCCAAACAAGGAAGTGGTCACTGAACACGCTCCCTGCAACTTCCTTTTTCACCTGACTCGGCTCTATCTTTGGTCTGGTGGCAAATATTCATCCTTCCTCCTCTCTCCATGACGCTGGGTCTGAAAACACGAGTCACTTTGGTTGATGGGATGTGAGCAGGCTGATGCAAGTGGCTGCTTCAGATGCCACCTCATCCTTGGCTCAGCTCCTGCCATCCTGTCTCGCATCCCAGGTGGCCACTGGTCCAGGACAAGAAAACACCTGGAGGAGACCTGAGCCTGACAGTCTGGAGCCCAGGGCATTCAAGCCCTGCCAATGCTAGCCAACCCACAGATCCTTAAGCAAGAAGAAGTCTTTGCTATTGGAAACCACTGATGTTCGGGCTTGTTTGATACACAGCATTAGCATAGCAAAAGCTGACTAATACACTCTCCCATATGTTGGGATTACCAGTAAGAAGTGAAATACATCCACAAAGCTTACAGAATAAAGAGAAAGGGAAAATGCTAAGTCCTTAGAAGACCCACAGGCAAGACGAAGTCAGCTTTTAGTGAAAGCTGTGTTTATAGACAGAAGCTTCCAAATCGGTTTTCTGAAAAACACAGCAGTAACTGGCTGGTCCACAAATCCCCTCCCGAAGACTGTCATAAAGACCCTTTTTCCCCTTGACCTTGTGATGACATACAGAGGGCGCTCCACGGGAGCATGGCTGTTGCTCCCACCCCCGCCCCTTACTCATTCCACCCCAGGGGGGCCCGAATGGCTTCTGTCACGGGTAAATTTGAGAGAAGGAACAGAAGCCCCTTTTCTCTCCTTTCTCCACGCGGACCATGCAGTCTGGTCTGTTGTCTACCCTGCTGCAGGGGCTTTCCCCTAGGAAGGACTTACTCAGTGACTGGGTGAGTGGATAGCAGAATTGAGGGATGGGGGCACAAGTCCATTTTTTCACAGACATAACTACATTTTAGGGGAAAAAAATGTTATTGGGAATAAAGTTTTATCCCTAGTGGCTTGACACCTACATTATTTCTCAGCTGGGCCCTAATTCAGGCAGGCAGGAAAGAAAGGGACGTTAATGACTAATCTCCTAAGACTTCAAAATAAAATAATTTACAGTAACATAGAGTAGTATAAAAATCATATATGTCAGGGAAGAAATCACTGGGTTTACATCTGAGATCCATGAAGGGGTAAGCAAGAGGTACCCTTCTGTAACTTATGCACTGCCTACCTTGGAAGAGCATGGCATATCCATGTCAAAGACCTTTCGATGAAGGAGGTTCCCATATTAAGATGTGGAACAGGCTAAACTATGAGAAACTACCTTAAATCAATTAAGTTTGTCCTTTTGTGTTAGAACAGTGATCAACTGTAGCATAAATAATGGTTTGGGCCTTGAAGACACCTGTCGATGCTGCTCAAATGTTAATGAGACAAACACTCCTGCTAAAGATTTTAAAAAATATATCTACCTTTCAGACATACTTGGTACGTTCAAAACACTGCCTCTTGCTGAAAGGACTAACAGCGGTAATGGACCATGGAAGCTTCTGTAAAAGGCACGTGAAGACAGCTGATAATTGAAGTTGGAAGGACCTTAATGAATTGCTAGTTGTTACTACCAATTTTCTAGGCTTGCACCAAAGTTTCCATCTCTAGCAGCTTCAACATAACCAAGTCTTTGGAAGTATGGAGAGTCCATAGAATTAAAATGTTTTCCAGGAACATTTTTCTGGAACATCTCAGGTCGACTCTGTGCAGAAGGGACTTTCCCCATCAGGGTCTCAACCTTCTCACCATCTAGGGAACTTCATATCCTCCCATTTGTAAGAAGGCTTTAAGCAAAACTTTATTAAGTAAGGAAAAATTGTTTTCTCATTTATATTTATCAAAGATAAATACCAAGTCCTCCATCTACTTAGAAAACCCAGTTTAAGCACATCAAATTGCTATCATTCAAGCCAATAATGAAACTTCACATTTACATGATTTCCATGCTGCTATCCAAGCAAATGTGTCTTATTCACTGGAAAGATCTGTTAATAGTTCAGAGACCCCCTTTACTACCTTCTCTGCCCCCAGGAGTCTGTCTGTCAATTGGGATACACTGATTTAAAGGATCTGCCTACTAAAATCCTATGAGTAAACCTCTGCCAATAATCCTACAACAATTAAATATTGCCAGAATAGGGGGAATTTTTTCTATTCATTCACCTAATTGGATAAGAGTTTCTTACTTCACCCAGTGTCCAACATGGAAAATTACAAGTTGATTGAGGAAGGAATGAACAACAGAGAGATAGGGGTTAATGGAAATAAAAGTGGGGAAAGTGCACATAGAGCTGACTTGTATGAGATTCCACAGTGAGCCCTCATGGATGTACAGAGGTTGGTAAAGTGTCCTGGGGAAGAAGGAAAAGATGCTGTAAGCAAAAGCAGTGCCCCAATCCTTCTTTGTTTTTTGTTTCTTTGTTTTTGTTTTTTTTAAATCAGGAATGTATGTTTATTTCATTATAAAAAACAAAACAAAGCAGATTCATCCCCCAAAGAGTACTGTGTCCTTTAAAGCAGTAGCAATCACAAGGCACATATGTACAAAATACCTCAAGCAAAATAGAAACTAAACATTAAAAAAAATACGTTATTTAAAAAGATGTTGAAGACCATTTGTTAATATGAACATATATTATAAAATGACATTTTTAATATAATTTTATTCCTTTCCCTTTAATAAGAGATGGAGTAATAGTGTAATATTTATGTACTATCTTGTGGCACATATCACAAACATTTATACCACCCAACTTGGTTTGCTAAGGGAAAAACAGATAGCTAAAGCACAGCTTAAAAATTTTATTTTTAGCACTTCCACATCTTTTTTAGATATCTGGAATTCATAAGCTGAAAAGAAATAAAGGTCTCATTTTCTTTAGCTTAGAAAAAGCCTGTAGTTATACACCCCTAGGAAACCCACTATACAAAAAAGAATACATTCAAAATATTCTAAAATATCAAGGACATGATTTCTATTTTGGGATCATCACAATAATCCTCCTCCAAAAACAGATTAGAAGCCAACACATAATGAATGTAAAGGTCAACTTACTAAAATAAAATAGTATTTGATTTAAATTGTTGCTCACTTAGGAAGTATAATGACTATTCTCTGGTCAAAGATGCTAAGATTCACTGTTATAAATGGTGCAACATCAGTATTTAGTGTATATAAAAATTCTAGGATTCAAATATATTTTAATGAAAAGTTTATAATAATCACACAAAAAGTATTCCTTTATATATTAACCACGATTGAGCTTCACATGACGAAGACTGAAAAAGATGTGGTTGAATTAGATCTTCAATACCTTTTGTATCATATATGCTGAAGTGCCTCTAAGCTTTAATGTTGCAGACAATTTTCTATGAGATATTAAGGAGTGCTCACAATCTTTACCATTAGAAGGGAAAGAAGATAAACTGAAGCTCCATTTTTAAACAATGACAACAAAAAGAAGAATATAAAAATCTAGTATTAATAAAACATTTAAATAGTACAAAATAGCAGAATTTAAATATCAGTTATATGCTGTCATTACTTGGGCTTTTGGATGTGTTTTCTTTTAAGTAACCAGCATCCTTCTCATCTAGTGACACCCCATCTGGTACCCACAGGCCCCCTCTGGCTCGCTCTGCAGTGACTCTGAGGTCTGTCTGCGTGTTGCGTGGTGAGCGGCCACCAGACCCCAGACTAAAGCAGCACGGTCTGGGCCACCTTGCTGACCGTGGACACAGCTTTCTCCAGTTCCTCTTCTGTTTGTTCCCCTGTGACCACAGCCCTAATGCACGGGGAGGGGAGATACTTCTCTTCTTTCTCCAGGTAGCGCTCCTAAGTTCACGCGATGCCTCTGTCCGTGCACTGAGTTACAATTTCCTGAAGTAGTTTAACCTCTCTTTCTCGACACCCGGTGTTCTCTTCCAGCAGGAGGTGAAATGCCGGAGAAATGAACTCACCCACCACTCTTAATCCAGAAATGCCTTGTAAAGCTTTATGGATTCGTTTGCACTTTTCCTGGATTTTCTTCCATGATGTTGAGGGTCTCAGTTGCAGCAGCAGCTAACAGGGGAGGGGTAACGAAGCTGAAAAGCAGTATCCCTGGCCGGAAAGTCACAGATGGTCAGTTACGGAAGACCTGCCACAGCAGAAACCCCCAACAGAAGCAAGTGAATGCTCCGTGTTGGCACTGATAAGATCAATATGATCAATATTGATTCCAAAATGCTCAGTGACTCCTCGGTCATGCTCCCCCAGGACTCCAAACGAAAGGCTTTCCTCCAGAAAGATCCTTGCTTTATGTTTGTACTTTAACTGAACCAGTTCTGGAAGAGGGCAAATTGTTCCAATATTCATGTACAAGCCTTCGACTACAAAGAAACGTCGAGTTACACAAGCCTTGCGAGGATTCTTTTGATCTTCCGTCTCTTGTTCTTTTAGTGGTTGTTCCAGGTCATCCGTATCATTATGGTTAAATAGCTTACTATCACTACGTGATGCCTGTAATCCCTTCTGAATAGCAAAGCAGGCAGCTTTATCTACAGACACAATGTCCCCTCTCTTAGAGCAAGCAGGAGTAGCACTGGCTATCACGGCAAATCCATATGAGTGTATAATGGCTGCTTCCGTCTTCATACATTTTGCCAGGCTGTCTTCCAAATCCAAGTGCACATCAATGTGCCATAAAATCCTTTAGGTCCACAAGTTCCCACACCATACTTCTTTAGAGATGCCAAAGATGCTGCCTTGAGCCTAGGGTTATTCCAATAGGTTGTCATTGGAAAGTCATTTTAAAAATGTATTTAGAAATGGAAATACAAATAATTTTCAAACATTAGACAGAAAGAAAGCAATGATGATTCACAACAGTTAAAAGAATTCAGAAGGTGGGGACAGGGAAATTGCTGACAATTTCATATATAAACTTTCAGGTCATGGCACAAATAACTTTAAAACTACATACATGTTGCATATGTTTGGGTACACAGCAAGACTCCTCAAATTCTGCATACACGGTGCACAGAAATTAGAAGCAAAACCAGACATCTAAGACTATTTTTAAAATTTGCTGGTCCCTCCTGAATGTAATTCAGTTAAGAATGAGGACTCTACTAAAAAAATCCCTTTGGTTTCATCAGTAATCAGATTAGAGTTGACAAACGTACGTCCAGGTCGCGAGTTAAACATTCCACGCCACAGAGAAATCGTCCTAAGAAAAGTTTAAATGTCTACTGAATTAATAAAAATCACAAATGTGGCTTCTTTTCTTCCCTAGGAAATGTTACATCCAGGAGGACTTCTCACTCATGGTCAATACCAAGGTATGAGACGTTACATAGTAAGAGGGCAGTCTTCAAAAAGGCAGCAACAATATATAGTAGAAATTACTCATTTCTAAAAAAAAAAGAAATCTTAAATTTTAGTGGCTCATCTTAGTCACTGTAATCTACCTAAGGGTGGACATCACCTCAGCCCTACTTGCTCTCTTAACTGGTTTTTTTTTTTTTTCAAAACGTCCTGATGGGTTTTACAATGATACAACTTGCATCATCACCCTTTCCAGTAAGTGCAATATTAAGTTTTAAGAAAATCATCAAAAGAAAACTGAGATTCACTTTAAATGAATGTAAGCTCTGTAAGAACAGGGACTTTTACCTGTTCGCTCACTGCACTATTCCCCGCATCTAGATCTCTGCTGTCCAATACTGTAGCCACTAGCACCATTCAGCTATTTAAATACACATCTAAGTTAAATTAAATGGAAAATTCAGCCCCTCAGTTGCACTAGCCGCGTTTCAAGTGCTTAATAGCCACACGTGGTTAGTGGCTACTGTACTGAACAGCTCAGAGGACACGCAGAAAGTTCGATTGCACAGCACATGGAAACTCACTAAATGTCAAATGAACGAACATGCTCCAAGACTGACATTTAAAAATTTCATATTATGTTTCCTACCTGAAAGAGCTGGCCTTTCAAAAAAGCTCCTAACTAGTCTTTCTTTAAAAATGTACTAAAATAGTTGTATCTTTACAAGACAGAAAATGGGACGTATGCAGAAGAATGACAAACTATTTCACGTACCTAAATCATTCGGCTTCCTTTCTAACCCTACGTCTAAACAAAAACAAAGTCCAACTTATTACAGCTCTTTCCCCTATTCTCTGCTCCACAGTTCCGAGAACCTGTCTTCCCTAGGGCCTCTCCAGACTGAGATTTTCCACTCTCCTTTCATCACTCCGTTTTACCACCGGTCCCAACTCTCGTTTTTGACTAGCCTCTCTCCTATACCCGGGCAGGACCTGGAGAGGGCTCTGAGCTCTCAGAGCGCAAAAACGAGACCCCCGGCTCCGGCTCCCTCCCGGGCCTCCTTACATTCCGCCGCTGGGAAATATGTGTGCCTGTGAGACTTTCCAGCCAGGGACGCTGAGGGTCTGGGCGTCACCCGGCCAGCCCCGCCCAGGCCTCAGACCAAAAATCTACACAAACCGTCCACTTCCCCAGGGCTGGGTGTGCCCCAGTCCTTCTTTGGACCGCTAGTGGGGAATTCAGAAATCCAATCATTTAAATGGCTTCCACCTCTGATGATGTCATTCCAAAAGTCAGTTGATGAGACGTATTCAAGGAAGTTTCCAGTGAATTTCATAACCAAGGGGCTTTGTGTAGATATGAAGATGAAAAGACCAAATATCCATTCAAATTTATATAAATGGGAGAATTCTAAGACTCCGCCCCAAGATTTCCCACCTTAATCCCCAGGACTATGAATGTAATGAGATATCACATCCATGATTATGGTATGTAACAGTGCAAACAGGGATCTTGCTGATGTAATTAAGGTTCATTATCAGTTGACTTCCAGTTCCTCAGAAGAGGGGTTATCCAGGCAGATCTAATCTAATATTTGAGTCCTGAACAGCACAGAGTTTTCTCTGGCTGACGGCAAAAGGAGAAGTCAGAGAGAATCAAAGCATGAGGATTCCACACATAGTTGCTGGCTCTGAACACAGATGGGGCTGTATTAACTATGTTTTTGTTTTTTTCAGGTTTATGCTTGGACATATGGGGCCTTGCTGATCCTGGTGGGATGGCCCCTTCCAGAGCTGTATAATTTCTAACCATAGTGAACAACTCACCTGAAGAGCACCTTTCAAATGCAGACCAACAGATCCAGAGCCCACACCCCACCCACATTTTCTACCAGGTTCTAATACTCTCTATCACTATCTGCCTGCCCTAATCACTCCAGAGCTGGGTACCAGATAACTAGGGACAGCCCCATGCCCCAGAGCCCTGAAATTATTCAATCTAGCCAATCCTAAGCATGCTTACCCTGCCTCTCCTATTTCTTCCCTTAGAAACCACAATAAAGTCCCCTGATCACACTTGCCCTAACACCCTCTGCCTTTTGGACAACCTGGTGCTTCCCCATGTGGCCCACCTGTGGAGTGGCATGCCCCCTCCCCAAAGGAACTGTGAGTAACAAACTTTCTTTTCAATGGCAAGTATCTCTTGATCTGTTGGTCTTACTGACTCTCAAACTTTCTATTAATATTTTAAATTAATTTAAAATTAATATTTTAAAACAGGGGCCATGTGCAAGGACCAGAGAGCAAGTGAGGGGACCCCAGGAGCAAACAGAAACCCCTGGCCAACATCAAGCAAGGAAAGGGGGACTTTAGTCCTATGACTGCAAGGAACTGAATTCAGCCACCACCTGAGGGAGCCTGGAAACGTCTCCCTCCCCCAACCCCCCAGATAAGAGTCTCGCTGGGCCAACTCCTTGATTTGCATCTGTGAGAGGCTGAGCAGAGAACCCAGCCGAGCCTGCCCAGACTTCTCAGCTAAGGAACTGGGAGAAATAATGGGGTTTTGTTTTAAGCCCCTAAGTTTGTGATAATTTATCACACAGCATAGAAAGCTAATACAATATACATAAAGATTCTACATATGCACATTCATTTATTGTATGTAGGCTGCTGCCTTAAAACGCTTATACAATTTAAATTTGGTATACTTCCTCAAATCCAGATAAATCATATCGTCTCGTTTACATTTTCAGGACACAGGAAGCATTTTCATTCCAGTGTTGAATGGAGTTCAAAACTACTAAACCGTCGCCAAAGCTCTGAGCAGAGATCAGCCCCCTATGGTTTGTGCATCTGCACGTGGCTCATAACGGCGTTAAAGCCACAGGGACAGCAGCCCAGGATGCATTTGTCTGGTGTTCTTTGATGAGGTCTGAATTGCTCATCTTTTAATACTAAGATTCCTGTGCCAGCTGGAAGTGTGCCCACAGTGCCCTTCTCCCCTCTGGCCCCGGTGAGCATGGAGATGCAAACATCAAGTACCCAGGAGGCCTGCCATGGTCAGCTGTCAGCAGTGACCAAGACAGACACCTTGGGGACATTGACAAATTGGAACGTATGCTACATGACAGATTCCTTCAGTGGAACAATCCTGTTTCATACAGCATCAAAAACAACGCGTTCCTAGGGGCTTCCCTGGTGGCGCAGTGGTTGAGAGTCTGCCTGCCAATGCAGGGGACACGGGTTCGAGCCCTGGTTTGGGAAGATCCCACGTGCCGCGGAGCGACTGGGCCCGTGAGCCACAATTGCTGAGCCTGCGCGTCTGGAGCCTGTGCTCCGCGACAAGAGAGGCCGCGACAGTGAGAGGCCCGTGCACCGCAATGAAGAGTGGCCCCCGCTTGCTGCAACTAGAGAAAGCCCTCGCACAGAAATGAAGACCCAACACAGCCATAAATAAATAAATAAATAAAATTTAAAAAAACAAAAAAACAAAAAAACAATGCGTTCCTGAAAATATAGTCCATTTTGACAAATAGTTGTTTCCAATCTTAATCAGAAGGTTATGGTAGGGATATAAATTTTTAAAAGCAAATTTTAAAGTTTAATGCATGTGTGTTGCACACCTGTCATATTCATGGTTCTGAGCCAAGTGCTAGGACAGGGCGTGGAATAAGATGGGTGCAGCCCAGTGTCTCCCTTCAAACCAGGTATATCCACAGACCTTTTCCTTCTCTGCAGATGTTCTCTTCAGAAAGATCTGAGGGTCCAAACCCCCAGATCAGGCAACATCCGTGATGCACCTGCTTCGGGAATTCGGGTCTGAGTCTCCACGGCCACCCTCCCATCAGGACGCACAACCGAGGCCATACATCTGCTCCCTGTCATGCTGGAGGTTTCTGTTCCACCGCACATGGTCCTCGGATGTCTGTCAATGAGCTGTCACTCTCCCTGGCACTGGGAGAACAGAGAATTAAAGGGTAGAATTCTTTGAGACACTCAGAAAAAATGCTTTCCTCTTGAGCTTTTTCATTTGCTTCATGATCAGCACCGTGGCTGTTATTCTAATTTGCCTCCACACTAATTGCCGTTTCTCAACCTTAATGGACCCAGGACCACACTTAGCAACTGCTAAATGGCTCTGCATGACTCATCTGGGCCAGAGACTGGCGTTCTCCTCTGTGTGCAAACCCGGCCGCCCCTCCCCACAGGGGCTGCATCCTGGTCCGGGGCAGCCTGTATCTCTCTGCAATGCCAAGCCCCTCGGTCCAGAAAGATTGGAGCCCTAAAACCTCCAGTTTTCAAGACAGATTCTCACTTGCCTGAGAAGGCCTACTGGGCTCGGGAACAGACACAAAGCTGGTCTCAGATCTGCTGGAGCAAAGCCCAGATGGGACTGGGTCGTGTTGAGTGGAAGTGCAGTCTTATATTCTCTATTCCACACTATCAGTCTCGTCTTCTTTTTGATCTTTCTCTTTCGCGGGGAGGTGGGATGATCTGAATAAAGGAGAAAACCCCAAAGCAAAGAGCAGAGACTACGAAAGCATGGCTCCATTACAGTCACTGACCCCTGAAACCACGGTGGCCAGTCTCGGTGTTCTCTGTGTGAATGTGTGTGAACACGTGTGAACACATGGTCTCCCCTTGTGGCTGGTCACTCAGGACCAGCCTTCCAGGCGACACACACGCTCCAGTGATGAGGATGATCTCAGACTCTCAAAGTCTCACTACAGAAAAATAATACCTTTTTACCCAAAAAGTATTCTGTTCTGGAATAACCAAATCAATTCTTCATCCATAATTGAGAAAATGTAAATCAATGTCAAAGTTTCATACAGGCTTTACCAAATATTTTTATGTGTCAGGAACTGTGCTAAACAAAGACATCACAAAGGGATACAATCAGATCATGTTCCACACACCCGCCCCAAAGTCTCCCATCTCACTTGAAGCCCTTGTACCAGCCCCAAGGCCCTGTGTGATTTAACCCCCAGACCTCAGCTCCCACCGCCAGCCTCTTGAACTCTGTTCCAGCCACACTGGCCTCCTTCCTGTTCTCTGAATGTCAATCAAGTGCCGACCTCAGGGCCTTTGCACAGCTGTGCACTCAGCCTGGAATACTCTTCCCAGCCACCCACAAGGCTTATTCCTTCCTGTCCTTCAGGCCCTCACTCTAAACGTCACTTTCTCCAGGCTTTCCAAGGACACGTTATCCAAAATTACACCCGCATCCTATTGCCCTTTATTCCTCTTGCCTGGTTCAGAATGAACAAGAAAAGATGGGGGGGAAGGAATGTGGGGTCCAGAGATCCAGAGGAGCCTGGATCTGACCATATTGCAGATCAATACCAATCACAAGCCCATCTTGTGAGGGTCCATGCCCACCCTGTGGGTTCATGGTGACTCCAACCTCACTTGTCCTCCTGAACCATCCCTGTTGGCACAGTCACAGATGAAAAAGCAATGTCTTCATGTGTTTACAGAACAGAGGTGCCATGGGAGCAAGGACTTTGTTTTCCCCACGCTGTATCCCTGTGCTCAGACAGTTCCTGCCCCATGGGAGATTTGTTTGCTCAGAAGGGGTTCCACAAGTAGGAGCAGCACCCTTTTTTCTCTTCTCCCTATTTCCATTCCTGCTACATAGGATGCAGATGTGATGGCTGGAATGCCAGCAGCCTCTTGGATCATGATTTGCATACAATGATAGGAGCCACATACTGAGAGTGGCCAAGCAGGAGGAGACTGGACCTGAGGACATGCAGACACTCTCACACCAGCCTGGACTGCCCCCCACCAAACTTGTCCTGATAAAACAAACCCTTATGATTTAAAGCACTATTTTGGGGGGGGGGTCTGTTAAGTGCTGTCAGTACATTCCAGCCAATAGTCAGCAGAGACACATCTGTAACTAAACAAGTTGTGTTTATTACTCATTACAGTGAGGGGGAGCTCACAGTGTGGGAATCCACCAGGCATCTCAGTAAAAGCATAGGAGAGAAGACTTATCATAGGATTTAGTCTTTGTGCCTAACAGAAAGCCAATACTACAAAAATGTGGTTGAATGAATAAAGTGTAAGAAAAAAAAATCTGGAATGTAACGTAGCTCTTTTATATCTGACGAATACAAATTTAAATTTCTAGTTTAACGTGAATTAATGAATTGCTAACGTTGCTCAGATTTTTGGTCAAATTCAAAGTCCATGTATTTGTTGTAGCATTTTTTTAAATTTTACATTCCATAAGTCCTTCATTTGGACATAAACAAATTTCAGAGTTTGATCGATCAAAGTTTATGCAACTCAGGACTAGATGGGATTAGATTAAGGAAGTTTACTGACTTCACTTTTCAGAATATTAAAATAACCCACACTCAGATTCTCAAGTATACTAAGTCAGAATTGGGTGGTATTTGAATTAATCTGGGGATTGCAATAAAAAATCTATTTTGAGCTCATTGTTTACAGGTGAAATATTATTGTTTTGTTCCTGAAGCAAAATCCAAGAAAAACAAGGCTGCAATGTAATCACCATCCAATATAGATGTTGCTGAAAGAAAATAAATCAAGTTGATCCAAAAGGCGAGGAAAAAAACAATATTCTAATCTAAATTCACTTAGCTATTAGACCAAGCAAGGATGATCACAAAAGATGGATGGAGAAAAATCATCGTTCTGTAAATGTCTTTGAGTATGCATGATTTTTTAAGCTGTTTTAAAATCTGATAGTAGAATGTTGCAGGATTTCATAACATGAACTAGATAATGAACTGATGCTCAGAGGCAGTCATCCAAACACATATCCATTCATTTATTCAACCGATATTCATTGAGCATATAGAACAGACTTGGTTCCATACAAGGAGCTGAGAATAAACATCCTGAATTCAAGGGGTTTACAACCTGCTAGAAGAGACAAAATAAGAAGACTAAAATATTGCCCCCCACAGAGTGCGCAGAGAGTGGTAAAACTGGGATGATGGAAACACGGGTTATGAGAACCTAATCTAGCCTGGAAAGTAAGGATGATTTCGGAGGTAGAGATGCCAGTGGTGGGTCTAGGGAGTCAAATGGAGCTCTCCAGGTGTAGTAGAGGGAAAATCTTTCCCTGCAGAAGAAAGGGTGTGTGTAAAGCACAGAAGGAAGAGAGCAGATGACTGGTCCAGGATGCAGACAGCAGTTTGGGGAAGATGGATCTAGCATGAAGAATATTGAGACCAGAGAGAGATGGACCTGGGTGAGGATGCAGAGAGCAAACAGATTTGTCCCAGGCCATGTGTGCTATCACTGTTTGCAGCTCTTTGTGTCCTCTCTGTATTTCAGTTCTACATCCTTGACCACTCCCTGGGACTGCAGACCACCCACGGGCATGGGCAGAGGATGTGCCCCTGCCCCACTGATGATGGACTTCACAATGTGCACTTTTTTAAGCCAATAGAAGGTGAACAGAAGTGACAGCATACCAGTTGCAGACCACAGCCTCAAGGCACCTCATATCTCCATGTTCTAGTTGTCTTCTTCATGAAGAACCATCACCAAGTGTCCATTTCTCTTTCAACCCATGTGCACTAGACATGAAGCCAAACTGACCTGCAGCCTGAAGCTGGGGTGCCCAGTAGAACAGCTGAACCACAACTGACCTGCAGATGAACAAACATTAAAACAAATGATTGTCCTTGCAAGCCACTATGGTTCGTGACATTTTGTTATGAAGCATTATTGTGGCAATAGCTAACTAATACGCAAGTGCTAAGAAATGTAGATTTTACTCTGAAGGAGATGGAGAGCCCCGCTGAGAGATTTTTAGTCAGGGGAGGGACTGGACAGAATTCACATTTTAGAAATATCTCTTCTGGTATTTGCAGAATGCTTGGGCTAGAAGACAGAGAAGAACTGGAGTGCGTGGACCAATTAGGAGGCTACTGGGATGAGACCCTGAGCTAAGGCAATGTCACCAGAGGCAAATAGGAGAGGACAGACGGGAGAGATGCTAAGAGGGAGCTATCTAGTCCGTTGTTGGGGGTGAGTGAAAGGGAGAACTTTCGGGTAACTCCTATTTTCTGGATTTACTGCATTCTCTGACCCATGGAATCTGGAGGAGGAAAGTTTTAAAGGGAAACAAAATTAATTCCATTGGACTTCTTTTTTTTTGTTTGTTTTTTTTTTTGGCTGTATTGGGTCTTTGTTTCTGTGCGAGGGCTTTCTCTAGTTGCGGCAAGCGGGGGCCACTCTTCATTGCGTTGTGTGAGCCTCTCACTATCGCGGCCTCTCTTGTTGTGGAGCACAGGCTCCAGACGCGCAGGCTCAGTAGTTGTGGTTCACAGGCCCAGTTGCTCCGCGGCATGTGGGATGTTCCCAGACCAGGGCTCGAACCCATGTCCCCTGAATTGGCAGGCAGATTCTCAACCACTGCGCCACCCGGGAAGCCCCCATTGGACTTCTTGAGTCTGAGATGCTTGTGGTCTGTCCAAAGGGAGCAACCACTCCACAGGTCTGGAGCACAGTAGAGAGGTTTGCATCAGAGCTACAGTTTGGGGGAGCTTTACTGGCACTTGATATTGTACAAAGGAACCAGGATGATGTAGCATGAGAAGGGAGGGGACTGAGAATGGAAACCAGGGGGCTCCTGCATGAAAAAGGAAAACAAAAAGACAAGGAAGGAAAGGGACACAAAGAAGATAAATTGAGCAAAATGCTGCAAAAAAAATGCTAGAAAAGATGAGGACTTCAAAGCTCCCTTCACCACTGGGTTAGTGGTAGAAAGAATGTCTCATAAAAAGTCTGGAACACTGTCCTGTGCTCAGCTTCTTTCTGCAGGAAGAACAGGAAGGAAGAACAGGAGGGGAAAATGGAAGATGATATGACTGCATTTGGGATCATTAGGTTTGGGGCTAAGAGCGGGGATCTCAGGACAGAGCCAGGACTTAAAATACATATTCTTAGTCCTGCATCGAAGCAGTGGTCAAAGCCACAGAAAGCAATACGGGGACCCAGGGAGATATGGAGGGAGAAGAGAGGAGAACCATGGGTGCCATTAAAATTGAAGACATGGAGGAAGGAAATAGTAAAGACCAAAACAAAAGTTAATGAACTGAAAAGAAATCAGTAGAATTGCTAAACAATTCTGAGAGCTGATTTTTAAAACAGCTAGAAATAATATAGAATAAACATTTTTAAAATAATTTTTAAATGTTTTATACAAGTGTATGGTGCTTAAATTTAAAATGTCAGGGGAAAAAAATGATGGCTTTCCAAAAAAATTTAAATCATCAAAATCAACTTGAGAAAAGATACAAAATATTTGTCATAAAAATTTTCTCCAAAAAGGCACAAAACTCAGATTTTTGTTTCTAATATTCTCCAATAAAAGGAATCAGGGTTCCTTAGAAAAATGGCTAATTCTAGAACAAGCTGAGCCTGGAGCATCTAATAAGCCAGAAAGTAAGGGAATGCTCAGAAAAAAAGGAGACGACCCACAAGGTCAAGAGACACAGGAACCAATTGAAATCTCTCCCAATGTCCCCAAACTGGAACAACAAAATAAACAAAGTCCTATTGGATCATAACCCAAGTATACATTATCAATATCTGTGAGTCCATACTGATATAAATAGATAATTGAATAAATAAATAAACGGGTGTGAAGAGACAAATCTCCCATGAGGAAGAATTCTAAATAAATGATGTGGATGCTCTGCCCTCAAGGAGATGAACTATAGCTCCCCTCCCCGTAAGTGTGGGCTGCACGGAGTGACCGCCTTCCAAGGACTGAGGAATGCAAGGAGTGGGGTAGCTTTAGAGAGCAGAACCTGGACCACAGGACCTCAGCCAGGTCAACACCCACAGTGGTAAGTCGTGTTGATGGTGCATACCCTTGATACGATGTGATGAGAAGTGTATATTACCTCTGTGGTCCTCCTCCCCAAAAGCCATAAACTTCGTCTAACCATGAGAAAAACTTCAGGCAAATCCCAATAGAGGGACATTCAACAAAACACATGCCCAGGGCTCCTCAGAATTGCCAAGGTCATCAAAAACAAGGAAAGTCTGAGTAACTGCCAGAGCCAAGAGGAGCCTAAGGAACCATGACTCAATGTAATGTGGCGTCCAGGATGGGATCCTGGGACAGAAAAGGACATTACGTAGAATCTGAGGATGTCGGAATCAAGAATGGAGTTTAGTTAACAGTAAAGTCTAGATATTGGTTTGTTAATTGTAACAACTGTACCAATCCATGTTAAGATGGTAACAATAGGGAAAGCTGAGTGTGGAGTGTATGGGAACACTCTGTGTTATCGTTGACATTTTTTTGTACATATGAAACTGTTCTTAAATTAAAAGTTGGTTTTTTAAAAGGCCAACAAATATACATTAATAAATTTTCAGGTAATTTTTTATAGTTTCAAGGAAATGATCATGACAATGTAATAGAGCACAAAAAAATATTAAAAGTTTTTTTCTTCATTTTAAGTAGCTAAAATACTCTGATACTAAATTTGACAGAGGTTGCATACATATAGATACATATAAAATCCTAAAATATTGGCAAATTGAGTTAAAGTGTATCCAAAGAACATTCTAATGAAATACAGAGTTTGATATCTATTAGTACAATATCAATCTATCACCTCAAAAGGTCAAATAAGAAAACAAATATTTCAATAGATACTTTAAAAGGCTTTAGATATAATTCAATATTACAGATTAAAATTCTTAGCAAAACAGAAATTTAAAAAACAATAGATGGTTAACATGATAAAGAATGGTGGTCTTATATCAATAGGCAAAATCTATCTAAAACTCAAGCAGCATTCCCACTGAAATCAGAAATAAGGCCATTATTTATGCCTGATAAGTTCACTAGTGTTATCTGGACATTGAACATAGAACATAGTTTTCTGGACATTGAAAATAAGATATTATAAGGTGAGAATTAGAAAGAAGGAGAAACCCCACTAGAAAAGAGGCAAAAGTATTATATTTTTAAAAGACATCATTGTACTTCTAGGGAAAAAAATGAAAGAACCCATTTTTAAAAAGGCATCAGATGTCACTTATGTGTGGAATCTAAAATATGACACAAATGAACTTATCTACGAAACAGAAACAGACTCACATAGAGAACAGACTTGTGGATGCCAAGGGGAAGAGGGGGTGGGGGAGGGATGGATTGGGAGTTTGGGATTAGCAGATGCAAACTATTATATATAGGATGGGTAAACAACAAGGTCCTACTTTAGAGCACAGGGAACTATAGTCAATATCCTGTGATAAACCATAATGGAAGAGAATATGAAAAAGAATATATATATATATATTCTTTTTATATATAACTGAATCACTTTGCTGTACAGCAGAAAGTAACACAACATTGTAAATCAACTGTACTCCAATAAAATAAAAATTTTTAAAAAGGCATCAGGGGGACTTCCCTGGTGGTGCAGTAGTTAAGAAACCGCCTGCCAATGCAGGGGACACGGATTTGATCGCTGGTCCGGGAAGATCCCACATGCCGCGGAGCAACTAAGCCCGTGCACCACAAAGACTGCACTCTAGAGCCCGCGAGCCACAACTACTGAGCCCACGTGCTGCAACTACTGAAGCCCGTGCACCGCAACAAAGAGTAGCCCCCACTCACCACAACTAGAGAAAGACTGCGTGCAGCAACAAAGACCTAATGCAGCAAAATTAATTTACTCACTAATTAATTTTTTAAAAAGGTATCAGAATTTATCAGAGAGTGCAGTAAGTTTGTCAGGTTCAATAGACATATAAAATGTTATAACTTTATATAATCAATAACTTGTTAGAAAATATACAAGAAAAAAATCAACAGAAAATACAAAATATCCGTCCAAAATGAGTGAGACTAGATCCTGTGAAGATAGCCAAGGGCCAAAGAGAAAAAGGAGATCAGTCAATAACAGGACTTAGAAATGGATCAGGGGAGAGTCTTATGGAAGGAACCACACCAAAGAATTATGAGACACCTTTTATTGCAGAAATATCATAAAGGGTGGTAAGCAAGGAGTCTATTGGATTTGGGGGGTGACCTTCTACAACTATCCAGTGATCACTGAAACCCCGTGATCGTGTGTATGTGTGTGCATTTGAGAAAAAAGACACAAAACTTTTGAAGATTTCTTCCATCAGAAGCTAGATCTAAGTCTCAGACATTCCCACAGTTTTGACCACTTGAGTGGACCATTCAACTCTTCCAAAGAGTAGAAATCAAGACCAGGAAAGAGTGGTCACTCTGGAAAATTTGCTGCAAGAAAACAACTTTTTCACCCTTTTCCTTTTGTGCTCAACATTCCATCAGCAGCAGTCCCCCTGCTAACATGCACCTCAGCTAATGATTTTAAGAAATCAATTTATTTTTCTAAAATCCAACATACACCAAAAATCATCAACACTCTACCAAAATAAAGCAACAAAAGGGGATGGACTTCAGTATAGGTAGTACTCGTTCAATCCTAAACTCGAAGAATTGAGAAATAGTTACTGACCCATCAATACACTCATGAAAAAGAAAAAGGAATCTAAAATGCAAACATGATTTTAGGTCTAAGGGTAGCCTTCACAGTCACTAACTTTGGGAACTATTTCTTTTATATATTTTAAGAGCTTGGAGGTATAACTGATGTACAAAGAATTGCGCATATTTAATGTGTACAAGTTGATGAGTTTGAACATATGCCTACAGTTTGGATACTATTACCACAATCAAGGGAATAGACATTTCCAACACTTCCCAAGATTATTTCCTTGTGTCCCTTTGTCTTTGTTTTTGTTTTTGTTTTTAATGCATTCACTAACTTTGAACTACTTTTCTAAAATGCAACAGAAAATAATACTAATAATATGTAAACACACAAATACAAACATACACATAAAATCTACTGCCTAAAAGCTGAACACTTAGAGTTTGCTCCAGAGGATTACTAAGTTACCTCCTGGTTTTTCAGGTTTCACTCATTTACATGGTAAAACTATAGCTAATTAAAAACATAATAAATGAAAGGAATAATGAAAAGAACATAAAACTTGACTCAAACTGAAGACACCAGGATTCAAATTCCCTGAATAAATCACTAAACTATCTGATCCTTCATTTTCTCACACCATCAGCATGAGAATGTGTGTAAATACAGTTCATAATGGTAAATTACTACATAATTGGGAAATATAATTTCACCAACCTACCTAACCATTTCACAGCAAACTAGTCAAAATATGAACCTCTAGAAGAAAATGATTTTGAACTGCTTGTAAAAGCAAAGGAAAGACCTACATATAAAATAATTTGAATATGTAGTGCCTAAATATACATATAGGTAGCCAAACTTCCCGTGAAGAAATTGAATTTTGATTGAATTTTATCCTAACTCACATCTGTACTATTTTATGATGTAAATATTTCACCAAAATTTTTACATCATAAAATAGTACAGATAACAGGCCAACTTCCTCCAGACAAGTTTTAAAATGCAGTCCTTTTTTTTTTTCGAAGATGGGAACCAAGAGATAATTACGACAAATTAAAGCAGATGAAAGTTGCATCGTACAAGGAATTGAATCTCCATCAAAAGAAGCCGGGGGCAGGGACTTCCCTGGTGGCACAATGGTTAAGAATCTGCCTGCCAATGCAGGGGACACAGGTTTGAGCCCTGGTCCGGGAAGATCCCACATGCCTCGGAGCAACTAAGCCCGTGCGCCACCACTACTGAGCCTGCACTCTAGAGCCCGCGAGCCACAACTACTGAGCCCGCGTGCCACAACTCCTGAAGCCCACGCGCCTAGAGCCCGTGCTTGGCAACAAGAGAAGCCACTGCAACGAGAAGCCCGTGCACCGCAACAAAGAGTAGCCCCCCGCTCGCCGCAGCTAGAGAAAGCCCGCGCACAGCAACGAAGACCCAACACAGCCAAAACTAAATAAATAAATAAAATAAATTTTTTTAAAAATTAAAAAAAAAAAAAAGCTACAAGGATATATTGTACAATATAGGGGAATAGAGCCAAAATTTTATAACTATAAATGGAGATAACCTTTTAAGATTGTGAATCACTGTATTGTACACCTGTAACTTATATAATATTGTATATTAACTATACTTCCA
Organism: Balaenoptera physalus; assembly: GCF_965194825.1. NCBI lineage: Eukaryota > Metazoa > Chordata > Mammalia > Artiodactyla > Balaenopteridae > Balaenoptera > Balaenoptera physalus. The sequence goes on from NC_138890.1 coordinate 172,136,030, forward strand.
TAAATAAACAAGCAAAAGTAAAATGTAAATATTAAATTTTTAAAATAAAAAAATAAAAAGTAAATTTCATTTGTGCCTTGTTAAGTAAGCATCCAATAATAACTTCTCTCAAAAGCTATGAGTTTTTTCCATATCAACAGAAAGTCTGACCTGTTTGTCTGCCGCCTCCCCACCTACTGGTCATCCTCAGGTCCCTGGTGACAGAGGCAAGCAGTCTGGCTGACAAACGTCACTGGCAGCCATCTCATCTGTGATGGAAACCCCAGGAGCTCATGAGACCTCCTGCAGGGCAGTGGCTGCCAGTATAGCCACGACCTGCGGTCCAGCTCACTCACGTGAGTTGAAAGCTCAAGTACCAAATGCTGCCACTATAGCCACGACCTGCGGTCCAGCTCACTCACGTGAGTTGAAAGCTCAAGTACCAAATGCTTCCTGACAATGACTGTCCAGTCCTCCGTGAGCCCGAGTCAGAATCATCCGTTAGTTATTTTCTTTGCATTTGAGCAACTGAACCAAGGGAAATAAAACAGCCCCTGGGTCAACAGAGACGGTGGTTTCCCTCAGAGATGGTAGATATATCTCATCTGCAGAGAGAGGCTCTGGGGGGAAGGACAGAGGGACCTGCAGAGAGAGGGTGGGAGGAAACACAGACTTGGACAAAAAAACATTTATAAAGAGAGAAAACCAACGGGGTTCCTGTGTTTCCAAGAGAGGGTAAGTGGGCAAAACGTGTGAGGTGAACGATGTAAGTGGTGTGATTAACGGGAGGTTAGAAAGTTTAATCAAAGAGGAGTTTGGGAAGGAGGATAGATTTCTAAAAATCGTAGCAGCCTTATGCCAACAACAGGAACGAAGAAGGGGAGGGTGAACGCCTTTGCACCGAGACCAATCCAGGGAGCTGCAGAGAGGGTCTGGACCCCAGAGGGCTCATTTTTCCAGCACAAGGAACCCTCTTAGAGCACAGTGAGGACTGAGCAGACTGACGTGTCTCTGTGCCGGTCCTTTGTGTGCGGCAGCTTCTACGTGCCAGACGCAGTGGTTGAGGCCCCGGGCCTCGCTCTCCTCAGGGCTCTTCTCACTTCTGGAGCTGGATCTCAGCAAAGACCCCACCCAGACATGCTTCCTGATACTCCAAGGACCCACCAAAAGGGCACTTGAGGGATTGGAGCCACTTCATATGGTTTCGCTTGTGGCCAAGGAATTTCGGTTCCTACCACTTTGGGCCAATCTAGTCACACAAATCGTACCCTAATCCAGCATTTTAACCATCAAAATAGACTGTTCCATACAATCCTGTCTAATCTCCCAGTTGAGGTAGACACACTATCTTTTTTTTTTAACAGAAGAAAAACAAATTTAATTTCATATGTGCAGGGGCAAAGCTATGGGACCCAAAGAAGTGACCAGGGCAGGCAATTTTTATACCTTTTAGACAAAGAAACAATAAATTTGAGAAGAATTGATAAGACAAAGAAGTTTGGGCCTGGGGGAGTTCATTAGTAAATAAGTAACAAGGTTTGTTTATACAGCCTTCTCAGCCCTGAATTTCCTATTTCTGGTGATAAGGATGTCTTCTCTACCTCCTGGTACAGGGAGGGCCCCTTTCACATGGGAGAGTTCTTTCCCCCTCTTAAGGGGATGAAGGAGGGTCAGAATGTCTTTCTTGTGCTGGCTGATTCTTAAGTAAATTTAACTCAAAATAATCAATATGCCAAAGTGGTGTATTTTGGGGTGGCCTTCCCTGAACGCCATCAGTTCCCGCCTCTGAAACTTCCCTGGAAATTTCACAGTTTGGACGCTGAGTTGGTAGATTGTTCCATATCTCATTGAACCAGTCTCTTGGTCCAGAGAGTAGGTCAGTCTAGTCAAACAGTTGTGTCCAATATCAGGAGGTATTCTAGAGTGGGCTCCCCAAATTAGGCCTCTATGGTGCAAAGAAATCAGGTATTTAATAAGAGGTATTTCTATGGAAACAAAAGAAAAACAAAGGTTAAGGGTTGGAGCAGATTATAAACCCAGCCTGACTCTTGAGGGCAGCCGGTCGAAGATTTCTAGATGTTGGACTCGAAGCATCTTCAGATGGAACAAAGGCAGGCAGTGGCAATCGGACAGATTTTTCTGGTTTGCAATTTGAATGTCTCACCTGGTCTTTCTGAGTGGCCCATACAGCACCAGGCATGAAGGTTGTCCATATATGAGCTGTTGTGATAATTTCTCTGAAGTTTATTTCAAGTTGTCCAACTTTAGCTTACATGACTTCAGAAACTAATGTTTCCAAGTTTTCTCCCACCCTTCTGACTTAGACACACTATCCTTACGTGTTTTTAAAATGCTATTTGTGGCCCATCCAAGGAAGATACTGCAAATACTCTATATTAGGCATCAAATCAACAAGGACAAAGAAGCAAAACCTCTCCAACTTAGCCTACATCAATGCCCAAAGCAGTGTAACCAACAGGCAACTTGGAAAGACCAAAATGGGGCTTTCTAACTTCCTTCACTTTTTCCTCAAAAAGTCTTTGTATTTCAAAATATGACATAAATAAGACACAAAATAAACTCACAGGCAGGAACTGAAACACTGATGGGATACGGTCCGTTCCTTCTAGTTCCTGAGTAGAATCCTCTGGTAGCACGCTTTGCTTACCTTCACCTGCTGAGGGACATTCGGGTTGTTTGCGGGGTAGGGCCGTCGCAGTAGAGCTGTGACAACATTCGTGTGAAATCAATCAGTCAGTCACTCATAGGCCACTTCTCACCCAGCCCTGGATAAAAGGAGCAGTTCTTCATCTGATCCATCCCATCAGCCAAGGAGACGTTGGTGACCTTCTCCAAAGCCACTGATCCCCATCCCCCAGCTCCCAGCACAGCCCAGGGCCGGACACCCCTCTGGGCCATGTGTTCAAGCAAAACTAAGGAGCAGCAGGAGAGGAAATATCCAGTGCAGGTCTACCTGGTGGTCCATCATCAGAAGCGGGTCAGCTCCACGCAGGCAAAGACGCGGTGCCGGCCTCCAGCCGGGAGGGAGCAGCGCCTCCCAGAGGGCAGCCCCTCAGCCCTGCAGCCAAGGTCAGGCTCGCTGCTGCCCAGGGCCTAGCCGAGCGCAGGGCGTGGAGAGAGAGGTGCTCTGCGTGCAGCCTCCAGAGCCGGGATGCTCTGCCCACGCCACCAACGCAGGCAGCACATCTGCAACTTGCTAATTTTTCCTTTTGCCATGAGTCAAAATAAAGCCTTAAAAAAACGAGCCCCTTGTGCTAGAACCTGTAGAAGCTCCTCGAGCGTTGAAAGGATGATGAACTTATCAGCACTTCGCAATTCAAGCAGAGCCAGAGAGCAGACACACACACTCGCACACACATACACACGTGTGCCCCACCTCACGCTCACATGTCCAGACAGATGCATGAACACACACTCTAACTCACCTCTACATGTGCAACATATACATATGTACACGTCGGCATACGAGTGCTCACGCACCTACATGTACACCATACACATACGTACACACTCACACACCCTCTCACAGGTGCTCAAACTCACAATTCACACGCAAACACATGCCTACACTTACACATTCACACAGAAGTGCACACACTCGAACACACACACACACACACACACACACACACACACACACAGGGAGGCTGAAACCAGGGAGTTTGAGCTCCTGGCAGTGGAAGAAGGATGGAAGCCCACTCATCCATTTCTGGACCTCCAATCCAGGCCTCTCCGCTAGACCACAGAAGCATGAGGGATCAGGACCTCGTTGACCTCTTATCCATCTGATGCGTGCACTGAGTGCCTGTCACGTGCGGGTCCCTGAGATCGGCACTGAGCACACAAAGTGACAACAGGCGCAGGATGCCTGCCCTCATGCCACTTACCTTCTGGTAGCGGAGGCAGACATCGCTGAGCAGTCGTGTAAAGACAGCATCCAGGGAATTGTTTTCCTAACAGAAGGGCCACACTCAACCGGTAAAGGCCTTTTGCTTTTCGACTTTGCCCTTCTTCCCGCCTGGGATATGGCTGTAACATCATCTGAAGCCAGAAAGAAGAAAGATACATACTAAGGATGCAGGAGCAGAAAGACAGAAGGAGCTGGCCTCACCCGAGGCTTCTCATTACGTGAAGAAAAACACCCTGCATGGTTCAGCTGCTGTACTCAGCTGTCTGCCTCATGCAGCCAAAGCAGCCTCTGAAGGACACGTGGTAAGCTAACATGATCACATAGAAGGCAGTCATTGATGCCACCTGCGGTCCTGTTAACAGAGCCAGAGTGGGCAGAGAATAAAATTCCAAATCCAGCATAAGTGTTCACTAAGGAGAGAATTCACTAAGTGAACATAAGTGTTCACTAAGGAGAGAATTGCCCCCATCAAGATGGAAAGGGTCCAGCGCAATCCACCTGCTACCAAATAAATAATGGCCTCCTGGAGACACAATACCAGCTTAGGGGAGAGAATGTAAAGAATGTAACGATAGCAAAGAAAATCCTAGAGAAACAGACAAGATCCAAGAAGTTGAGAAGATCTCCAGGAGCAGGAATCACGCTATAGGCAAATCAAGGTGTCAACACTGCAAGTGGATTAATTCTACTCTGGCATCGCTGTGCTCAAGAGCAGAGCTCCACACAAAGCTTAGATCCTGTGCATATTCTTGGCTGCACTTGTCCATTACAAACATCTCTAGCATATTCTCATACCCGAGTCCCAAGAAACTGCTTTCTGTAGAACGCATTAGAGCCACTCTGTATTCCAGCCAGAAAAGAGAGATGTGCCCTGCGTCAATATCATGCACTGACTCAGCCCCAGGGCTTCCAATTTCCTGAGCCTCTACATCCAAAATTATGAATTCCCTCTTGAGAAAATCTCATTAGCACTGCTGTCTGGCTCTAATAAATCAGCCACCGTGGCTGTGGGCCAGGATCATATATCACAGACGGAGAGTGGACATTATGACTGGAAAGAGTGATGGACACAGAGCCTGCACTGTTGGGGGTTGGGGAACAAACACACAGAAAGTTAGAAAGTTCAGCCTTAGACACCTCCTTACAACTAACCATTGTTATTTCTTCATGGTATTTCCCATTACTTCCCTAAGGTCCTTGAATCACAGTCTTCACAACTTTTTCTTGTTCTCATGTTTCCTAAAAACCTTGGTGAGCCATCACCCTGATCAGTTTGGAAGGGGATGGAATAAATAAGGGTAGGGAGGAGAGCCCCTTCTTGAAGCCCTTGGCCCTGGGGAGAGACAAGTAAAGAGGCAATGTCACTGTGATGAGGATACTGAAGCTCTCAGCCAGGATGCCAGGGGAGCATGGAGAGACACACCTAAGCAAGCCTCAGACAGGAGGCTTCCCACAGGAGGCCAGGGCTAGCCTGTGGTCCAGGGAGCACAAGGAGAGTCACGCAGCAGAGGGATGCATGAAGTGTGCTTTGGGTGGTGGGAGTGTATCAGTTATCTATTGCCGTGTAACAAATTATCCCAAAACTTAGCAACTTAAGGTCACAAACATTTATTATCTTTCAGTTTTTATGAGTCAGGAATCCAGGTGCAGCTTAGCTGAGTCCCCTCCATCAGGGTCTCTCACAGGCTGTGGTCCTCTCAAGGCTCAACTGGAGAAGGATTTCCCCACCCAAGTGATCGCTGACAGGATTCATTTCCTCCTGGGCTGTCGATCAGAGGCTGCACTCCATGGTAGCTGTTTTCCTCAAAGCAAGAGATAAGAAGAGCCACAGAGAGCAAGACGAAAGTCATTCTTTTGGGAATCCAGTCTTCCTGCAAGTGGCCAGCCCAGGAGGAAAGAGGAATAGATTGTGAGCAGCTGCACCGCTAGCCCTCAGGTTGAAAAAGCAAGAAGAGCACACTCACCCTGGAAAATGACCAAGATAGACTGTGAATCTAGAGATAAGAACTGCAATTATGAAGAATGTGGTATGGACAAATATATATTTATTATTCATCAAACTCTAAGCTACATTACTGAATTAGAACACTTAATAAGATGCAGGAGGCATTTCCCAACCTCCAGGATTCCTTATCATGTGCCTTAAATGTTGTTAATAGATATCCTGAATTTAGCATATTGAGAATAAAAGTTGAGCTCAAATCTTATCAAACTGATAGAAAAAGTGCAGATACATTTTTATGCAATTTGAAACCAGAGAAAAATCAGCAATTAATATGGAAATAATGTTTGGTTCTACAAAGGTAAAAGACTGGCCAACATGTGTTCTTGAAAAGTACGCATTCCCAAATGGATGCTTTGTCTATAAAGCTGAATTCATCAATACTTAGCATTGGATGTTTTATGTAAAGTATAATCCACTATAGTTTAATCAAATTATTATGGAAACAAAAGGCCAGACTATTAAGAATCTTAATATGAAGAAATAAAAGTTATTTCAACCTAATTATTCAAGAACTAACCAAACTTTTCTACATTATTTTCTCTGTCATTCAGCTTACCTTTAGCCAGTTTCAATTATTTACCAAAATCACTGTCAAAAGTGGTAGTAAAGAGTAAAACTAGGAATCAAAATTTAGTGCAGGCCACTTTAATATAGAGTTGTTCTGTTTATGGAGCTTCAAAAGAAATGGTAAACATAGTGGCTTAAATTTTGTTTATGAAATAAATTACAAATCTTTATTACTCCTAAATCCTGGCTTACGCAATTTTCTTTCCAATCCCATTGGAAAAGGAAAATGCTTTTATGCAAAGAAATTGCCCTCATATTTTATTCATTCCCATAAAAAAATGAGAGAACTTCAACCCAGAAGACATAAAAAACAGATAAATACACTTGCAGAAAGCAAAAATAATTCTAAGCAGTAAAAAAAAAAAAAAAACAAAGTTACAAAACAAATGGAGAACTAGAAAAAATATTTGCAACTCATTTCACACATAAGAGCTTACTTTCTTAACACATAATGAGTTCCAATAAATCTTTAAGAAAGAAGTCAGCAGTGCGATAGGAAAAAATGGGCATAGTATATAATAAGAGAGTTTACAGAATAAGAAATGTAAATAGCTCTGAAACATATGAAAAAATTCTCCAATCTATCCTTCCATTTCTCACCGCAAACTTGGAACCATCTTGAAGCTTTTCTTTCTCTCCTCCCACCCCCATATTTAATGTGTTAATGCATCCTATTGGCTCTGTCTTCTGAAAAGATCCAGAGTCTTACACACTTCTCACCACCATCACCTTTGCTTGTACTCCTGTGATTTCTAACTGAGCCCTCTGTTTTCATCCTTGTTCTCTATACCATTCTCCATGGGGCAAGCAAAGCAACCGCTTTTAAATGTAACCCTACATTGGTTTCCATCTCAGAATCAGAGCCAAAGTCCAGTGGTTCCAAGGCCCAAGCATCTGGTCCCCTATAACCTCTCTTTGCTGTCACACTGCCCCCTGCTACTCCCACTCCAGCAATCCTGGCCTCCTTGCTGCCTTCCTAAAGATGGCAACAATATATTGCCTGTGATGGTTGACTTTGTCTGTCAACTTGGCTGGACCACAGTACCCAGATATTTGCCCAGACACCAGTTTAGATGTTGCCATGAACATTGCCATGAATGTTGTCATGAATGCCATGACATTAACATTTAAATCAGTGGACTTTAAGTAAAGCAGATTAACCTCCATAGTGGGGGTGGGCCTCATCCAATCAGTTGAAGACCTCGAGAAAATAAAGACTGAGATCCCCCGAGGAAGAGGGAATTGTGCCTGTAGACTGCTTTCAGACTTGAGCTGAAACATCAACTCTTCCCTGGATTTTCAGGCTGCCAAACTGCCCTGCAAATTTTGGACTTGTTAGACTTCAAAATTGCATGAGCCAATTCCTTAAAATATATCTCTCTCCCCACTTCTTACCCTATATACCCATAGAGCTATAGATATAGAGATAGATATAAGATATAGGTAGGTATATAGATAAATAGGTAGATAGGTAGATCTACATATGTATTGATCTATAGATGAGAGATAGATAGATAGATGCTATTTGTTCTGTTTCTCTGGAGAAGACTTACTAAGGCATTGCCCAGTAATGTGACCTCATTTCTCCCATGAAGAGGTGGTGTTCATGCCCCTCCTCTGGGTGTGTGTCTATTTTGATCAACAGACTATGAATTCTGAGATTAGGTCATAAAAAGCCCTTCAGCTTCCACTTGGTGCTCTTGGAACATTTGCTCTCAGAATGCTCTCCTTCAGAAACTGCTCACTAAGCTGGAAGAAGCCCAAGTGTCATGGAGGGACCACATGTAGGTACTCTGCTTGACAGTCTCAGCTGAGCCCAGCCAACTGATCATAGCAGCCCAGGTGCCAACACGTGAGCAATGAGGCCTCTGGATGATCTCAGCTCCTGAGCTCAAGTTAGCCCCTGCTATTCACGTCTTCCCAGTGGAGGCCCCAGCACCAAGGATCAAGAGGAGCATCCCCAACAGCCGTCCAAATTCCCGACCCACAGAATCCGCAACATAGCAAAGCGATCTGCTCCTAGGTTTGGGTTGGTTATTCAGCAACTGATGAGTAGCATGGCCGCCAAGCACAGCTCCAAACCCCTATGCCTGCCATGCCCTCTTCCTGGCTATCCTCCCTGGAATCCCACGTGGCTCTCTCCCTCACCCCCATCAGGGCTTTGCACTAATGTCAGCTACTCAGTGAGCCTTCCTTTACTCCCATCTAAAACTACAACCCTCCACCCCACAAGCTTTAGCTCCCTTCCTTGGTTTCTTTGACTTATAGAATTTATTACCATCTTATATTTTCCTTTGCCTATCTCCTCTGACTAAAATGTGCACTCCTTGAGAGTAGGGTATTTGGGGTTCACTCTGTTCCAGGCTGCATTACTAGTGCATAGCACGGTGCTTGCGCACAGTAGGTGCTCAACTAATATTAGCAGAGTGAATAAACAAACAAATGAGAGCCATAAACTAAAACTTGGGGGACGTATTCAATACAATTTTGTACCTATTAGATTCACAAAAATCTAACCTTTTGTTAGTACACTGTGCTGGTGAGCATGTGAGGAAACAGGCACTGTCATACTTTGTTGCTGAAGAATAATCTGGTGCAATCTCTTCAGAGAAAGATTTGGCAATAGGATCCAAAATTTGAGGTGCACATCAAATTTGACTCAGCAGACTCATTTTTAGAATATATCCTACAGAAACGCTCATACTCATGTGAGATGGTGTATCTACATGGATATTTATGGCAACACTTGTTTGTATGAACAAAAGATTCAAAAACCAAATGTTCTTCAGTATGTAACTGTTAAATAAATGTTGGTTCACTCCTGCTAAAAGACTTAGACAGATGTAAAAGAGAATGTGGCAGTTCCATAATTAAATAGAACTTAGGTAGAAGAAGCTCCTAGATATATTGTCAGAGATTAAAGCAAAGTTCAAAACAGTATGTGTGTTAAGTCACCAGTTTAGTTATAAGAAGTTGAATATCTCCTGAAGGATGGAAAAGAATTGAAAAACAGACATGTTGTGCCACATGCATCCAGTATCAGCTGAAAGAAAACATGCATCTATTTTTTAAAACAAAGATAAAAAGCTTGAGAATCTGAAAGCTTGAGAATATATGTATGTATGTATATATATATGTATGTATATATATATACATACATATATATATATATATATATATATATATACATAAAACTGAATCACTTTGCTGTATACCTGAAACTAACACAACATTGTAAATCAGCTATATTTCAATTTTTAAAAAACTTGAAATATTTTCTCTCCAATCTTTTCTGCAAAGAGCAATCGTGAGTTCTTGCTTCCCTTCTGCTTGTTTCAGAGACAGACAGGTAACATGTCTTGTGGATAAAGAAGGGAGACTCCTTTGGCCATTTCTCCAGAGAAAGACACCTGAGGAACTGTCCATAAGGGCTCACAGCCATCCCTACCAACTCCAAGGACTTAGTCAAACAGAAAATAAGCAATAAACGCTTCAGTAAAACTTGCAGCAGATGTAGCTGACAAGACTGCAGGAAAGCTTCTCAATATAAGAAATTATGGGATAAACTGCTGCTTATCTTTGCACATCATGATGACATGTGGGTCATCTCACCTACAGATGGGTACTTTGAATAAAGTAAACGTGCAGGAAGAAGGCTGAACTGGAATATATTTTCATTGATATTCCCTTTGGGGGTTTTCTTCATCAAGATTGTTAGATGAAGAAACACTTAAAACACATTACATTCAAGACTTTTTTAATCGACCAAGTTGAATAACAGTACTTAAGAGCAAAGAAACAGGCTATGTTAAAAAAGAAACACGATATGTTACTTAGTAACAAACTATTATATGTCTCTCTCAGAAACCTTTCCAGGGTTAAGACAGTTAATGAGGATTATTCATGAAACTGGTTTTAATCAACATCTAAACTGCATTTTTAGTCAAAAGAAAAAAAAAATATCTACACTGAAGAATTTGCAAAAATGTCATCTTCAAGCACGGAGTCCCATTGCATTCAGCATTTACTGACCACACACCACCTAAAAGATACTGCGCCATGGACACCCCTTGTCTTCAAGCAGGTCTTAGGAGCAAAATCCCAGGTGGGTAACCCCAGCACAAGCTCAATGGATGCAGGACAAAGAAGAAGAGGACACAAGGGGCAAGACTTCATGGAGGTGGCAGTGTTTGACCTGTGCCCTGAAGGGTGAATGATGAGAAAATAAATACTCTTCCAGCGGGGGAGCAAATCCGATGTGGGCAGTGTGGCTGACATGCCTAACTTCTAACCTCCAAGAACAGAGAACAGAAAATACTGTTCGGGCTGTAGAGGGTTGAACTGTATCCCCCAAAATGATATGTCCAAGTCCTAAACCCCAGCACTTGTGAATGGGACCTTATTTGGAAATACGGTCTTTGCAAATGTAATGAAGTGAAGGATAATCTCCGGATGAGATCATCCTAGATTTAGGGTGGGTCCTAAATCCAGGGAACAGTGTCCTTATAAGAGGAAGGAGAGGGAGATTCCACACACAGAGACATGGGGGATCGAGGGGAGGGTGTGAAGACTGAGGCAGAGGTTGGAGGGATGTGGCCACCGGCCAAGGGCCACCGAGGATGGCAGGCAGCCTCCCGAAGCTGGGGAGACCTGGACCAGATCCTCCCTCAGCGCCTCGAGAAGGAACCAACCCTGCCCACACCTTGACGTTGGACTTCTGGCCTCCAGACGGTGAGAGGGAGAACAAATGAATCTTGTTTTAAGCCACCAAGTTCATGGTAATCTGTTACAGCAGTCCCAGGAGACTGATACACCACCCTTTTTTCCTGACCCTGGTATCCAGGGCATCACCCAGGGCCTGCACTTGGAAGGTACTCAGGAAAGACTGGCTGAATAAATGAGTGAAGTGGGAGTCTAAGGCAGCCTGGGAGGGACTGCCTTGAATGTCTCAGAGACATTCTTTGCGTTTGTTCTGCAAGCTTGGAGGGGAATTAAGGGACTTGTGAGGAAGAACACGACATATTCAACAGGTGGAAGATGTTATGGCAACAACAGTGGGGGAGCTGGAAAGTAGAGCGTCAGGGCGAGCGGTGGGGGGGAGGGGCAGGATTTCTGAACGCAGGTGCCAGAGCCCCAAGAACTAAGATTGACACTCTGGACCAGGCTGGACTGGGAAGGGAAGGGGAGGACGTGTCCACTGGGGGTTGCTGGGTTGAGAAGCCTAGCCCAAGTTTGGCAAAACGAGGAAAGGAGCATTTGCGGTTAGAAAGGGATCTTGGACCAGGTTTCCTGGAAACCAGAACCAAGGCCAAGCTGAAGCACCCCTGGATTGGGGAAGTTGCAGACCCAGCCTTAGGGTGACGAGAGTGAGAAAAGGAAGAGAGGCCGGGAGAGGAGGGAAGGCCACCCAAGACGGTGCAGGATGGTGCCGGCCCTGGCGCTCCGCAGAGGGAGAGCCACCTGGGGCCTCGGTGGGCAGACTGGGCGGAGTGGTGGTCTCAGCGCAGTCCCCCGGAGCTGGAGCCGGAAGGAGAGGACGTGTCCGCAGGCCTCTGGTCCCCTACAGCCAGCTGTGCCGACACCAGATCCCTCCTCCAGGGTGCTTCCAGGGTGCAGGGCTGGCTCAGAGTCAGGACGTGAGGGACGGAGCCGAGGCAGGGGCAGGGCCAGCAGAAGAGCCGCAGTCCTTGGTGGCATCCGTGGGGGTGGCAGCAGCCCAGAAGCTCCTGAGCATGGATCTGGGCAGGACACAGGGCGCCAGCAGCTGTGAAGAGGTGACTGATGCAGAATAATGGGAGGCTGGCGAGTGCCACTCATCTGTACAATTTTTAAATCTTTGTGGCTCCGTGGATAACTTGTTTATTAATTTGTTTGACCAATAGATTTCTAAATAAGCAAATTTAATCCCTGGATAAAAAAGCCAAAACTGTCTCAAACCCAGTGATAGAATTGTGCAGTGATTTTTATTTATTTAGCATATATTGCATAGCATCAACTATAGGCCTGACTCCCTCCTATGAACTCATTTAACAACCTGCATAACAACGTTTTGGGGTAGAAACTATTGTTATTCCCATTTTACAGAGGAGAAACCTGAGGTACAGAGAGGCTGAGTGACAGGCCTGCAGGGCTCCACCCTGACCGCAAAGCCCATCGCTTCCCTCTGCTGCCTCTTGGTTTGTTGTGAACTTTGTGCTTATGGGGTATTTTTATCTTACAAGCTTTCCGTGGGAGAAAGAAGATTAAAATGCGCGCTGTACGGCGAGCCTCACGTCCCACCTGAGACAAAGGCTGTCTGTTTCAACGTTTCACCTCTTTCTTTTCACCAGGAGCTCAACCAGGAGAAGAGAGCTTGCTTAGCCTCAGACCTTTAAGATCTCAAGATTAATTAGGCAAACAGCGAGCTTCCTGGCATTGCCTGTGAATTCAGCTTCCCAACCAGTCTGCAGGCTGAACCTGAACAAATGTCACAAACGTGCCTTGGAGAAGTCCAGAGCACTCCTGCGTCAGGAGCATTACGGTCAAGACGTCAGATCACGTGGTCCATGTCAGCTCTGCCACCTACCAGCCTGCGCCCTGGACAAGACACTTAGCCTGCCCTTGGTCACATGCCTCCGTTCCCTTGTCTGCAAAAGGGAGTGAAAAGTGCACCTACCTCTTAAGATCCTTGAGCACCAAATGGCTGAAAACATACAAAATGCTCAGAAGAGTGCTTAGGACATAGTTGGCCCATAGAGAAGCATTTGATGAATTCACAACATTATTATAGGAGCCTCGCTCTAGGTCAGTCAATCTGGGCAGGCTCTGGGGGTCAGCTGTGCACTGTCATCCGAATCCTGACACCTGAAGTTACCTGTGATTCCTTCTCCTGCCCACTGCGTGTTGCCTCTTCGTACCGACACTATTCATCAGGTCATGCAGCCACAGCTCACCCCAACAAGAACTTGGGTTCTGCCGTTCCAGAGTTTCTTTCTTGATGGCCAATGTGAGTTGGAGGACAGGCAGATGAGAAAGTCCAAAGAGGCGAGGGTGCTTGTCGCCCCATCATCATTCAGCCACCACCATCTCTGTGGCCAGGATGCCAACTGGGACTCCCCGTTGCTTTCTTGGGGTTCCAGTGCCAGTAAAGTGATGGGTTCATCTCTCCTAAGTGGTGTCCCTGGCGGCGCAGTGGTTGGGAATCCACCTGCCAAGGCAGGGGACACGGGTTCGAGCCCTGGTCCGGGAGCATACCACGTGCCGCAGAGCAACTAAGCCCGTGTGCAGATGAGTACACCTCCTGAGGCCCTTTGAGTCTTGACCAGGTCGGGGGGTTCTTATCAGCTTCTTAACACAAACAGAACACAAGCCCCCAAAGAGCAAATGCTGGAGCCAGCTCTGCCTGGCCCTCTCTCACTACCGCTGTCGTCCTGCTAACAGTGGCTGCTTGCCCGGGGATGATTCACCCTACTGTCAGCAGCAGTTTCTACCAGCTGGCATACTGACAAACTAATAAAACAGATCACCTAAGTGGAAAGAGCTGGCACTCCCTTCGATGTACTTAGGCTGACATAGTGTGATCGGGCCATGCACAGACTCTGCTCAGAAAAGAGAGAAACCACACAAAATTAAATATCTGTTGTTAAAGATGGAATTTCTGAGAAAAGATGAAGTGTTTAATGGCCTGTACTCCCTCTGGTCTAAGCAAAACATCACAGATTTTCAGACATTTGAGGATCTTGTGGAAATTTCTTTTCTCAAACGTTAGAAAGACGAAGGGCATTCATCGGATGGTTGTTTCAAGAGAACTTCAGGCAAAAAAAAAAAAAATGGGAGCATAGACCAAAAAACAGGAGAGGGGAGTCTGGGAGGGTCTGCCAGAGTTAGAATGATGGGTGGCCCTCTGGGCTGGGGTGGGGAGCAGAAAAGAAAACAAGTTCACTGGGGTCTTATCCCTTTGAGACCTTGAAGAACAATAATGTGAGGAAATAAAGGGAAGAAAGTACTATTCTTAAAAGCTGCCTGAATCTTTTCCTGTCATTTTAAGGAAGCAACAGAATTTATCTTTGGGAGAAACACTGGGCCATTTGCTGGGTATAGGGTTGGGGTGGGGGGAATTGCTGTATTTGTTTACTTAGGTCAGGAAAACTTCTGCTTTTGTAATTGCTATGGGCTGAATGTTTGTGTCCCCTAAAATTCATGCGTTGAAGCCTAATCTCCAGTGTGACGGTGATTGGAGGTGGAGCCTTTTGGAGTTGATTGGGTCATGAGGGTGGAGCCCCATGAATGGGATTAGTGCCCTTAAAGGAACAGACACAAGAGAGATGAGCTCCCTCTCTCTCTCCCTCTCCGCCATGTGAGGGTATAATGAGAAGACGGCCATCTGCAAACCAGGAAGCAGCCCTCCCCAGACACTCGCTCTTCCAGAGCCTTGATCTTGGACTTCGCAGCCTCCAAAATTGTGAGAAACAGGTGTTTGCTGTTTAAGCTCCCCTTGGCCCACCAGTCTGTTCTGTTCCAGCAGCCCTAACTGACGAAGACAGTAACGGTCAACCCCAGATCTCGTTCCGGAAGGGGGAGGCATAGGCAACAAGTTATTTTATATAAAATCGGGCACGGAACATGTCTGAGGACTTGGTTTGATGTTAAAGACTTCAGTTCTCTCTCTATTTTTGTCTGGGGCACGGAAGAGAGGATGCTGTCTCTGAGAGGAAACACCTTGTCATGGGCGCCCCCATCTGTGGTTGGGTGGCTGCAGAATGCCAGCAGCAGAAGTGGGACGAACAGGTCACCAGTGGTGACGCTGTGACGGAGTTTAACATACAGCCCCAGGAACAGTGCTATTGGGAAGCCAAGGCTAGGAATTCAGCGCTACAGCTCTATGCCCTCCCCACGCCTGCAGCTGAGTTTGTTATTGCTGCACCTGTGCTGCTTGCATCTCTGAGAATTCGGGGACAAGTTTCCATTGCAGAGAATGGAATCCTCTCTAGCAAGTTTGTTAACTTCCTGAGGCTTCCATACAAACCACCACTAACTGATGTGGCTTTGTGTGGCTTAAAACAGCAGAAATCTCTGCCTTTGCCTTCACATGGCTCCTCTGCTGTGCCTGTGTCTCCCCCTCTTCTTATAAGGACACTCTCATTGGATTTAGGGTCCACCCAGATAATCCAGGATGATCTTGTCATATCAAAAGCCTTAAGTTAACTACATCTGAACCTATTTCCAAATAGTCACATTCACAAGCTCTCCACGGACACATCTTTCCGGAAGGGGGCGGGAGCACCGTTCAACCCACTATACTTGTTAAGCAAAACGGGAATTTTTATAAATTATTAAATGCACACAGAACCACTGGGGAAAGTAAAGAATCAGATTACAGGATGAGTTTCCAGGAAATACAAAGCCTCAGGGAACCTGGTCACCAGGAAAGCTCCGCCCTCCATAGTGGGGAAGCTGCAGGGCGGGGAGGCTTCCGTGGCAGCTGCCAGCTCCACCGCCTCTGCCAGGGGCCACACCCTGCTGCTCCCCAGCATGAGGGATTCTGAGCTCAAAGGCTGACCAGGCAGAACCTGAGTTACGTGAGATCCCAGGGACGAGGAGTTGAGGGAACACAGCTAGCTTGCCAGCCTCAGCATCCTGGAAGGTGCTGGAAAGCAGGGGAGGTACGCACCCCAGGACCCGCCCACCACATCTGTGTCTGCACCTGACTCACATGGCCCGTGGGAGCACAGCAGAGCAGGGGGTGGCAGTGAGATCGTGACCAGCAGCAGCCAGGAAGGGGTTCTGAAATGTGAAAGCCAGCCGTTCTCAAGCTTTGGGGTGCAGCAGGTCTCCCAGCGGCTGGCTGAACTCGCAGGGCACTGCTGGTGGGAATAGCGATGAAGTGCCGAGTGAAGGGCCGTGATGGGGAGCAAGGTCAGCAAAGAGGCCAAGCTCCGGGGCTCCCACCTGTCACCTCCCTGCACCTCACGCTGCCCCTCCTTCCTCCTCTGCCCCTGCCCCTCGAACGGGCACCCGAGGGTTCACTTCCATGCGGGAAAAGGTGCAACAGGGAAGAGGACACCGGGAGCTCTGCCCAAGAGGACGGGGAAGGGGCAGCTCTGCAGAAGGAAAGGCTCTGCTCCTTTGGGGCAACTCTGAATTCAAGGCAAACCGGCACCAGGAAAAGCTCATCACCGCCTCTGCTGCAGGATTTCAGTGTCTGAGTTAAGATGGAGACAAACCAGAAGTAGCCCCCTCTGTGACTCCCTTTCTTGACTCTAAAATATATTTTATTGGGTTGGCCAAAAAGTCCATTCAGCATAAGATGCTACAGAAAACCCAAAAAAACTTTTTGGCCAACCCAATTACTTCCAAACCAGGCTCCAGCTGCTAAGAGAGTATGTAAGTATGAGAAAAAGTACGCTCCTAAAATTCTCAGTGCGCCATGGGAGTCCCTCAGAATAGAATAGACCGTCCCTTCTCAATGGCTCTGCTGTCTCCGCTGAGGCCCTGGGGTCACAGACCCCAGAGGAGCTTCTAGGGGGACCTCAGCCTCCATCTCACCTTGTCTTCACCAGAGGCAGGGAGAGCGAATAAGGAGAAGGGAAGGAGAGCGTCGGGGTCTGGGAGTTCACATTTAACACTTTGCAGGGTAACCTGAAGGCTGGAACATCAAGGATGATACAAAAAGAATTCATACAATGTATGCACAGCCTAGAGAAAGAAATATTTTTGGACCCCAAATGGACATTATGACACTCAATGGAAATGAAGAATATTCCCTTTCTTAAGTGAACTGATATATTCCAAGATGTGTAAATACAGGTCTCATGGACTATTTTAAACAAGCTATGAGATTTTTAAACAAATATTCAGAGATCTGTTTCATAGCTTCTGGATTTTAATTTCTAAAGCATGAGTGATTATAAAAATGAAAATATCCTTATATTCATGTTCTGCACCAGGAAATCCCAAATAAGTGGGCTTATTATTAAAAGATAATCTTGCCTCCCATGTTCATCATCAGTAAAAATTCAAATCTTCTTTATTCATCACTTGAGTTTCCTAAAACTGTCATTTCCATTAAAGCACTGAGGAAAAAAGAATAGAATGTTTGGTATGTTACTGCTTCAATGGCTTGGCATTTTCCCACCCAGAATGAATCTTCTCTCCAGGCTTTTCCATTCCCATTTGCGTTAGTTCGCTAGGGCTGCTGTAACAAAATACCACAAACCGCATGTTTCATAACAGAATTGTATTCTCTCACAGTTCTGGAAGCCAAAAGTCTGAGATTAAGGCATCAGCAGGGTTGGTTCCTTCTGAGACTTGAGGGAGAACTGTTCCATGCCTCTCGCCTACCTCCTGGTAGTTTGTTGGTGTCTTCATCTGCTCAGGCTGCCATATGAAAAAACCACAGAATGGGTATCTTAAACTACAGACGTTTATTTTCTCACAGATCTGGAGGCTGCTAGAAGTCCATGATCAAGGTGTCGGCGGATTCTGGCTTCCAGACCACTGCCTTTTCTCTGTGTCTTCACGGGGCGGAGAGAGAGAGCACTGGGGTCTCTCCCCGTTCTCATCAGGACCACAGTCTTCTCAGATTAAAGCCACACCCTATGACATCATTTAACCTTTATTACCTCCTTATAGACCTCCATCTCCAAATATAGTCACATTGGGGGGTTAGGGCTTCAATATATGGATTTGAGGGAGACACAACTCATCCAAGACAACTGGTAATCTTTGGCCTTCTTTGCCTTGTGTAAGTTCACCCTGATCTCTGCCTTCATGTTCACATGGCATTCTCCCTCTGTGTCTGTGTCCAAATCTCCCTCCTTTTATAAGGACACCAGCCACGTTGGATGAAAACCCATCCTAATGACCTCATTGTCACGTGATCATCCGCAAAGGCCCTATTTCCAAATAAGGTCACATTTTGATGTACTGGAGATTAGGACTGAATTCTGGGGGAAACAGTTCAACGCATGACACTACAACCTTGAAACTGGCCCACTCTCTGTGCTCCTCTTCTGTCCTCACGCCCTCAGCCCTCCTGCTGCCCAACTGCCTAGAATTCCACTTTGCACATGTGATTCTTACTCAGGAAACTTAGTTGGCTCTTAGAACATTAAGAATGAACCAACTCCCTCAGCTCTGGCATCTAGGTTCCCTCTGGGGAACTTGCTGCCCCTCCAGGAGGCCTGGAGTCTGCAGAGGTGCCACAGGCAGAGCCCTCCCATCTCCCTGGCTTCTTCCCACGGCCCTTCTACCCGGCATCTGCGTGTGGAGCTCAGCCTGGGCATGGCGCTCGCGTCCCCAGCTTCAGGAGGCTCGTTGCTGGGGTCGTGTGGGCTTCACGTTGGGAGAACAGACAGCACATTGGCCCTGGAGTTGGAAGTGGGGTTAGATGTGCACATTCCAGCCCCACTTACTTCCGGCTGTGGTCTCCCTGCAGTGGTGGCATCTCTCTAAGCCTCAGTCTCCAGCTGTGCAAACCATCCCTGCTCTCACCCACGTGCAGTGACGCATGGGAAACTCTTAGAACGGTAAGTGCACCACGAGCAGCTCTCACCTCCCACACACTCCGTGCGCATTCCTCTCCCGACAGCCGTCACCTCGGAGACTCTCCCAGCTGCCTGACCCCTTCTCACCCTCAGGGTCCACGCCTCAGGGAGGCCTTCCTCCACAGCCCAGCTGACTACCCCCTCCCCCATCACTCCTTTTCCCACTATCCTCGCCATTTTCCTTCTTCGCATCTGAGATCACAGTATTTACTCTTTGTTGTTTGTGGTCTGTCTCCCCAGGGAAGCTTCAGGCTTCGAGAGACTTGGCCTCTTATCTGTGTCCCTCACCACCACACACCCAGCACCCAGCAGAGTTCAGGGCAGCATAAGTGAATGAATGATTCCAGGGGCACACTTGTTCCGAGACCGGCCGGCCTGGACTCTTCCGTGACTCAAGATCCAGTTATCCTGCCTTCCCCTGAAGTTCTGACGTTCAGCCTTCACATTTTGCGCGTGGCTGTCTTTCCAACTAGACTGTCAGTTGGTGAGCTGAGTTTTAGACGTGTCTGAATCTCGGTTGCTCAGCTCAGCACGTTGGGCCCCGGGAAGCTCAGGCAAGAGCTGTGGGAACAATGTTGCCGCATGGCTTCCCTGTTCCTGGGACCTCCATGTGGTGCCCTCTCTGGCTCTAGAGGTAAGTGGGCATCAGTGCATGCTGCCCTCACCGCAGGGGCGCCCGCCTAGAAGGCGGGGAGTGGGAACTGCAGTGGGGCTCCCAGGCCCCCCAGTGAGATCACCTGGGGCCCTGAAGAGAGAGGGAGACCCTGACCCCAGCCACAGTCGTCTCTGCCTGCCACCCCCGATGCCCACCGCCTCCCTACGAAATGCATTTCTCCCTGTTAGTCTCCTTATTCACTCTACGCTGTTCATGCCATCACTATCCTTCCCCGTCTGGTGGTCCCCCCACCCAGGCATCCCCAGCCTAACCTTAACCCCACTTCATGGGCCTCTTCCCTCCAGGTCCGACGTAAGACCCGCCTTCTACAAGAATCTCACACACACTGCCTTTCGCCCTCTGGCAGTGTCCTGGCATCCACCACAATCGATGGCCTGCGACCTGTCTGCACGTCTCCTCTCCCGGCAGGACCGCAAACCCCGGCGATCTGTGCCCTCCTCACCAGGCTGTGCAAACATACCAAGAATGCCAACCACAGAGCCGGCTGGCTTCCTGCTCCATGCCCGGGTTTCCTGGATAATTGCATCTGCTCGCCCAGTGATTTCTGTCTGCTGAGTAATTCTCAGCAGCTGTGAGTCACGGCTCAAGGAGGCTCCGAGTTCCGCAGCCTGATGGGTGCAGCTCCGTGATGAATATGGAAAAGGCTCAGCCTCAGGCCTAACGAGCAGTAGGAGAGAGAGACTTCCCTCTGCACATTGGAGAGATGAATTAGCACTTACAGGGCTATGAATCTAGCCTCCACTAATGTATTCCATGGTCCTGTTCTGACCCCACCATTACCTCAGGGGCTCTGTAATTTATGTTCTGCGACAGCTTGCAAACCTTCCTTTGACCTTCGGGTAAATCGGAGAACCGTACAACTCCCTTCAGAGAATAAAGGAAAATGCAGTTGAAACTTTTTTGCAGGAAGGCCTGAAAAACGGAAAGCTCCTGAATTAAACATAATGGAGAAACAATTCAGCCCTCCATCCCCCTTTCCCTCAGGAACCGAATCTTTCCAAAGGAAAAAACAAGACGCCGGTATGATTTGAAGAAAATCATTTCCTAATTGGCTTTGACCGAAAATAAAGAGAAACCGCCCTGCAATCACACTCATGTTTATTTTACTTCAAGACAATGCCACCGAGGAAGAAGGCCATGCCGCACCCGGATGGAAGATTTACCTGGATCTAAGCATCTCCTGACTACAAATATCTTGGAAGCCACATAACAGGAGGTCTTTTCTTTTTTCTTCATGATTCAAAAGCATGTAGTCAAGTGTTCACTCTCTCCTCTCTCTCTTCCGCTTCCTCTCTGCCAAGATCTATAAAACATATTATCTTCTGTCTTAAACTTTCTGTTTCTCTCGCCTCCACTACTGTCTGCCTCTGCTTTCTCTTGCCTTCTGCCTCCCTTCTTACTACTCCTGTAGCCAGGACCAGCGAGCTCCTTATTCAAAATGTACTGAGAATTTCAAGGCGGCGGCAGCAGAGAATAAACTGAGCCTGGGCCCTGTGCATGAGGAGCCCTGTGTGACAGCACAAGTCGCAGGCCCTGGGGTCCCGCCCTGCCTGTAGCATCTGCTTGTAGCATCCGTGGTCTCCACTGCTAGACGTCTGCTCCTTGTCTCGGGCTCCCTGCCGCTGACCAAGTCGTGGCCAGATTTGAAAGAGAAATGGTTCTCATCAGCAGGGCAAGGCTCCCTTCTCCCTTCCAACCAGGTCCTTGAGGGTCCAGAATCCATATAATTGCTCCCCTGAGGAGAACAGGTTTTTCCCCACGACACCTTCTTAAGGACAAAAAAGTTCATGTTCATATTACTGTGTCTGTGGTTCATTGTGCTTTTAGACCTACCTTAGCTTTTCAACATCCAATTCTATCCTATCTCAATAAAAACAAACCATTCGCTAAATGGAAAGTGAGAAGTAGGCCCCATGAGTCTAGATATTTTGCCAAAACCTGAACTTGGAGTTGCGTCCACGCCTCTCTGTTTGCCACACTCAGTCTTAGGACAGGTGGAATCTTGCCTCCTGACAAGCTCCCTTCCCGGCCCATCCTGAGGTCCAAAAGCTGTGTTTTAAAGATGACTTTCTCAACCATAATTCAAAAAGATTCATGTACCACAGTGTTCACTGCAGCACTATTTACAGTAGCCAGGTCATGGAAGCAACCTAAGTGTCCATCGACAGATGAATGGATAAAGAAGATGTGGCACATATATACAATGGAATATTTCTCAGTCCTAAAAAGAAGCGAAATTGAGTTATTTGTAGTGAGGTGTATGGACTTAGAGTCTTTCATACAGAGTGAAGTAAGGCAGAAAGAGAAAAACAAATACCGTATGCTAACACATATATATGGAATCTAAAACAAAGAAAAAAAAAAAGGTTCTGAAGAACCTAGGGGCAGGACAGGAATAAAGACGCAGATGTAGAGAATGGACTTGAGGACATGGGGAAGGGGAAGGGGAAGCTGGGACGAAGTGAGAGAGTGGCATGGACATATATACACTACCAAATGTAAAATAGATAGCTAGTGGGAAGCAGCCGCATAGCACAGGGAGATCAGCTCGGGGCTTTCTGACCACCTAGAGGGGTGGGATAGGGAGGGTGGGAGGGAGCGAGACACAAGAGGGAGAAGATATGGGGATATATATATATATGTATAGCTGATTCACTTTGTTATAAAGAAGAAACTAACACACCGTTGTAAAGCAATTATATTCCAATAAAGATGTTTAAAAATTTTTTTTTTTAAAAAGATGATTTTCTCTGTGCGGGGCCTTTTAAATTTCAGTGCTAACGCTGCCTTGAAGATAAATGTCTTCAGACTCTGTTCTTGGCAAACTGAACTTTAAATTGAACTTTAAAATCCCCTAAAATAGTTTCATGTCACTTTATTGCCAGAGATAGAAAGAACCCAACCCCCAGGTAAGGCCACCCTTACCCACCCTAAGTGTGGTGGCCTCTGGCCTTTCCCCCATCCATGGGGCTCGAGGAAAGCAGGACTTAGGGGAGGATGAGGAAAGGAAGAGAATAGCACGGGACAGCCATGGGACAGGAGCCATTCAAAGCGAGAGTGTGGTGCCCAGCGGTTCCCCATTTGAACATGCAGGCAGGGCTGGCTCAGAACAAGAATAAAGGGATCCCTGAATCTGAAAGGCAGAGGCTCCTCCCTCAGCCCCTACATCAGAGGGGATGAACACAGTCAGTCAGGGACTAAAAGTCCTCAAGGTACCAGCTCCTTTGGGCTCACCGCCATCCAAATGAAACATCTGGACATGTCCTCTGTATCAAAATGACCTGGCACCATATGCCATCTCCTTGGTGGAGCACACTTTAATTGCCTCTTTTATAGAGTCATGTTCAATGTGTGCCCTTCTGGCCCTTCTCCTCACCAGCCATTCTCCTGTAACAAAACGACCCTGCAAATCCAAAGAAAATGCAAGTGAATTGCCACCAGCATCCTGGGCTGTCTATTTGCACGAGGACAGCAAAGAAGTGCTATTCTCCTCGAATAAGCAGTGAATTAGCAAATGTCTTTCTCCATCGTAAACATTTGCTGAAAACAGCCCCTGGGTGATTGCATGAAGGATGCAGAACAGCTATTTTTAAGTAACAAATGAGAAATGCAGCACCTAACTTTGGATGACTGCTCAGTCTAGGTGCCCGGAGCTGAGTCTCTGTGAATGGAAGGAAAACGCAGAGGGGAATTTCTTTCCAGCTTGGCCCCCAACGGCAACTGTAACACGCTCAGAGACAGCCAGTTCTGAGGCATGGGGCCATGGTCACTTGTCTCCTTGTTCCACGAGGTCACCAGTTGAGGTGGCAGTGCCACTGAAGGACCCTCCCCCTCACCTACCTTTGTCCCCAGGTGACCTGGAAAAGGGAATGTATATGTTGGGGGAACACTGCGTGGAGACACCCGGGGTATCAACAGAAGGGACCCTGCAGGGGCAAAGGGGGAGGGCTGGGAGACCAGACTTCCTGGAAGGAAACTGACAACGAGTGCAGTGTGATGAGAAACTAGACCTTTAAAATGCTTTAAAATAATCATCTGACATTACTTTAAAAATATAAATAGACGGCATTGCTCGTGCTGAAAATAATGACAACCATGAGCCCCCAGAGGAAACCTCCACATCAGCAGTTGTCCAAAAAGCACCATTAATATACACTTTATAGCAGCAAGTGCCTGATTTCCTCCTTCTGGCTGAGTGAAGCCTCTCTCCTGTGCAGAGGAAGCTTCCGGTCCTGGCTATTTAACATCTTCACTAAACGAGATCAAGAACAGAAGGAACTAAGATCTAGGGTAAAAGCAATATTTTCCAGCCTGACTCTCCTGCTAAGTTTCTCAAACTATTAAGACAACATGAACGGCATATGCTATGTGAGCTGCCAACTGGAGACCTAAGGAAATGTCATCTGAGCAGGACACTCCTGGAATGTGGCAGGATGACTCTCTCTGGGCCTCTGGCATTTCTACAAGTGCTGACCACCTTTCTGGGTCAGCTGTCTGTTCTGCTCAGTGAACGGCTTCGGAGGATGGAGGCATGTCTCCCACCAGAGAAAAGGACAGGTGTGCTTACTGCCCATTGTTAAAAGATTCAGGTTTCCTAAGCTCGGGGTTGCTCCCCTGTAACACTGCTGGATGTGTGTGCAGGTGTCACATGGCCCTTTTTGCATCCCCTTGTAGGAACTGGGACTTGGGCAGGTGCAAAAGTGCAGATACTCTGACAGTTGAAGAAGAAATTGTCCTTTTTTTCTGATCCAGGAGTTTTATGTCTTCTACCAGCATCCATGATGTTTTAACAAACTAACATTTTAGCTTGCAAGTAGGGCAAAATTTTGGACCATGAATAGTTCTTGCCCCTGAATTTACATGACTGTGGCTGACAGTTTTGGAGAATATGCTCTCAGGTGTGTAAATGATACTTCAGGCAGAGGCTACTGGTGGCCTTTCTTAAAATGTGTTTTCTCCTCTTTTCTACAGAAATAGAACCGGGCGTGTGGCTATCCAGAATAAAAACTGCATTTTCCAGATCCCCTTGTAGATAGGTACAATCATGTGACTACATTTTGTCCAATGAGATGTAAGTGAAGTATTGAGAGACATCGTCCAGTAGCATTCCTTAGGAAAGCTGTCATTCCACTGTGCCCCCTCTTCAACCACTTTCTCCATCCTTCTGCTTTGACTATGGATGTGATAGCTGGTGCCACATCCTGGCCCATGATGATGAGGACCTTGCTTGGCAGCATGAAAAGATAGGAGTCCAGGTCCCTGATGTAATGAAGCATCATACCTGGCCTGGATTTACTTATAAATAGAAATAAATTTTGCTCAGGCTGTTACCGAGTCCAAGCTCATACTGCTAAGGCAAGGAATAGAGACTTTATTCAGAAAGCCAGCAGACTGAGAAGATGATGGACTAGTGTCCCAAAGAACCACCCTACCCGAGTTAGAATTCAGCCTTCTTTTATCCTAAAAGGGGAGGGGGTGGGGTTGGTTGTTGCTTCTTGGTGCTGGAATACTTTGCTCTCCCAGCTGTCCACGTAGGTCAGGTCTCGATGTCCCTATAAACCTCCAACAAGACAAATGTTATTCTCTGGTCTGCAACTTTTTATCTCTATGTAAATGAAAAAGTGTTATACCCTTAAAGGTCAGAGCCTTGAGAATGGGATATCCTGTATATTTCGAGCTGTAGACAACATTCTTAACTTGTAGCAAAAGCAATAGACTACAAAGGTTAAAGTGAAAGAAACAGATCCAATATGGAGTTAGATTTGTTCTTCCCGATTAGGAAGCCACTGTCACTTTGAGTTTCCATTTATTAGTGCTGAATCATCCCTAACTCATGCAGCCAAAAGTGGATGCTCCAAGGAAAACACCCAAAACATGGTGTAAACTGCAGGTGCCCTTCGGACTGGCCCGGGCCAAATGGAGAGACACGTCACGTCTTCAGGAGTCACGGCACCTGCACCATCTTCCTCCCGGTCCTCGTCTGCCTTCACCTCCTTCCACACCATCTGATCTGCCCCAGGGCTCCCACGCCGCCCCCTGCAGGGTTCACCTGGCCAGCCCAGGCTCACTCCAGCTTCAGGTCTTTCTCCACAGAGAAAGCCTCATCCCCACGAGATTTATTTCAGCGTCACTTTCCAGAAGAGCAGGTCCCAGCCTCCTATTGCTGCTTTGAAAGGGCCTAAAACGAAACCAACCTAGAACACGCTTTCATGGGGATTTGGTTTGCGGCATGACCCTTAGTGGTGGGATGCAAGGTATCAGTCGTACTTGGGTGGGAGAGATGGGTTAGGGTGGAAGCCCTCCCAGTGCCTCTCAGAGCACCCCAGGGCCAAGAAATAGGCGGCCCATGGCCAACACGACCTCGCCGTACACAAAGCCCTGATGGGCCAACTCCCCCCAGCACAGCAATCCTCCCCATGGGAAGTAAAATAGAGGGTTAATCACCCAAAGGGAAGCTCTGGAGTCTAGGAGAGAGCTTTATTCAGATGATATCATAGTGGTGACATCATAGTGGTGCCCATCTTCTCACCCACCCACTCACCCGCATTACACACTGAAGACAAGGCCACATTCCATTGAAATCCCGTCATTTATTCACTTGCTGACTTAACACATTCTTACTGAGCACCTACCATATGCCAGGCCCTGCTGCACATGGGGGATGGAAGATTAATTTAGCAGGATCCACACCTGCATGGGTGCAGGATCTAGAGAGCCCTTGCTCCCCGAGGGCAGAGACTCAAACAGGATTATTTGGAAATAATCATTTACATTGACCCAAAGGAGATGGGCGTGAGGGTGAACCCTAATTAATTCATGGGGGAGATTTATAAAGGTTACAGTTTGGAAAGATCCTGTTCTAGGATGTACATATATCCTATGATCTGTGATAACCATCAAAACAAGTCTATTTCTGTGCTCTGATGGTCAGACAGGAGTTCCCTTCAAATTTCTTTAAACAGCATTCCCAAGTGTCTGTCTACTGACCAGCCAATCAGAATATCAAAACTGGTGTATCCATGTGTTTATATACTTACAGTTTCATAATGTATCAGCTATGAATGCTTTAGGCTGCAATTTAGAGACAAATTCAATCAACCGTGCTGTTTAAAAATAGAAATTTATGGTGAAAGCTGAATTAGGTTGTATTGATAGTTGAGCTAATAGCACTGTGGCAGTGTCATTTTCCTGGTTTTGACAATGTTGTATGGTTATGTAAAATCATACAGATTATAGGTGGGAATTTCTGTACTATCTTTGCCACTTCTTTTGAGTAATTTTTTTTTTTTTGGCCATGCTGTGCTGCTTGCTGTATCTTAGTTCCCTTACTAGAGATTGAACCCAGGACCTTGGCAGTGAGAGCTCATAGTCCTAACCACTGAACTGCCAAGGAATTCCATTGAAGTCTTAAACTATTTCAAAATGAAAGGTATTTTTAAAAAAGATTTAGTCAGGATTGGAACCAAGATGGTGGAGTAGAAGGACATGCTCTCACTCCCTCTCGTGAGAACACCAGGATCACAACTAGCTCTTGACAGTCATCGACAGGAAGACACTGGAACTCACCAAAAAAGATACCCAACGTCCAAGGACAAAGGAGATGGTAGGAGGGGCGCAATCACAGTAAAATCAAGTCCCATAACTGCTGGGTGGGTGACGCACAGACTGGAGAATGCTTATACCACAGAAGTCCACCCACTGGAGTGAAGGTTCTGAGCCCCACGTCAGGCTTCCCAACCTGGGGGTCCGGCAACGGGAGGAGGAATTCCTAGAGAATCAGACTTTGAAGGCTACTGGGATTTAATTGCAGGACTTCGACAGAACTGGGGGAAACAGAGACTCCACTTTTGGAGGGCACACACAAATTGCTGTGCACATTGGGACCCAGGGGAAGGAGCAGTGATGCCAGGGGAGACTGAACCAGACCTACTTGCTAGTGCTGGAGGGTCTCCTGCAGAGGCAGGGGGTGGCTGTGGCTCACCGTGGGGACAAGGACACTCGCAGCAGAAGTTCTGGGAAGTACTCCTTGGCGTGAGCCCTCCCAGAGTCTGCCATTAGCCCCATCAAAGAGCCCAGGTAGGCTCCAGTGTTGGGTTGCCTCAAGCCAAACAACCAACAGGGAGGGAACCCAGCCCCACCCATCAGCAGTCAAGTTTTACTGAGCTCCGCCCACCAGACCAACAGTCAGCTCTACCCACCACCAGTCCCTCCCATCAGGAAACTTGCATAAGCCTCTTAAATAGCCTCATCCATCAGAGGGCAGACAGCAGAAGCAAGAAGAACTACAATCCTGAAGCCTGTGGAACAAAAAGCACATTCACAGAAAGAAAGACAACATGAAAAGGCAGAGGGCTATGCACCAGATGAAGGAACAAGATAAAACCCCAGAAAAACAACTAAATGAAGTGGAGATAGGCAACCTTCCAGAAAAAGAATTCAGAATAATGATTGTGAAGATGATCCAGGACCTCGGAAAAACAATGGAGGCAAAGATTGAGAAGATGCAAGAAATGTTTAACAAAGACTTAGAAGAATTAAAGAACAAACAAACAGAGATGAACAATACAATAACTGAAACGAAAAATACACTAGAAGGAATCAATAGCAGAATAACTGAGGCAGAAGAATGGGTAAGTGACCTGGAAGACAGAATGGTGGAATCCAAGGCTGCAGAACAAAATAAAGAAAAAAGAATGAAAAGAAATTAAGACCACCTAAGAGACCTCTGGGACAACATTAAATGCAACAACATTTGCATTATAGGGGTCCCAGAAGGAGAAGAGAGAGAGAAAGGACCAGAGAAAATATTTGAGGAGATTATAGTCGAAAACTTCCCTAACATGGGAAAGGAAATAGCCACCCAAGTCCAGGAAGCACAGAGAGTCCCATACAGCAGAAACCCAAGGAGAAACACGCCGAGACGCATAGTAATCAAATTGGCAAAAATTAAAGACAAAGAAAAATTATTAAAAGCAGCAAGGGAAAAACGACAAATAACATACAAGGGAACTCCCATAAGGTTAACAGCTGATTTCTTAGCAGAAACTCTACAAGCCAGAAGGGAGTGGCATGATATACTTAAAGTGATGAAAGGGAAGAACCTACAACCAAGATTACTCTACCCGGCAAGGATCTCATTCAGATTCGATGGAGAAGTCAAAAGCTTTACAGACAAGCAAAAGCTAAGAGAATTCAGCATCACCAAAGCAGCTCGACAACAAATGCTAAAGGAACTTCTCTAAGTGGGAAACACAAGAGAAGAAAAGGACCTACAAAAAAAACCCCAAAACAATTAAGAAAATGGTCATAGGAACACACATATCAATAATTACCCTAAATGTGAATGGATTAAATGCTCCAACCTGAAGACACAGGCTTGCTGAATGGATACAAAAACAAGACCCATATATACGCTGTCTACAAGAGACCCACTTCAGACCAAGGGACACATTCAGACTGAACGTGAGGGGATGGAAAAAGATATTCCATGCAAATGGAAATCAAAAGAAAGCTGGAGTAGCAATACTCATATCAATAAAATAGACTTTAAAATAAAGAATGTTACAAGAGACAAGGAAGGAAGCTACATAATGATCAAGGGATCAATCCAAGAAGATATAACAATAACAAATATATATGCACCCAACATAGGAGCACCTCAATACATAAGGCAACTGCTAACAGCTATAAAAGGGGAAATCGACAGTAACACAATAATACTGGGGGACTTTAACACCTCACTTACACCAATGGGCAGATCATCCAAAATGAAAATAAATAAGGAAACAGAAGCGTTAAATGACACAACAGACCAGATTGATTTAATTGATATTTATAGGACATTCCATACCAAAAACAGCTGATTACACGTTCTTCTCAACTACGCACGGAACACTCTCCAGGATAGATCACATCTTGGGTCACAAATAAAGCCTCAGTAAATTTAAGAAAACTGAAATCATATCAAGCATCTTTTCTGACCACAATGCTATGAGATTAGAAATGAATTACAGGGAAAAAAACATAAAAAACACAAACACATGGAGGCTAAACAATACCTTACTAAATAACCAAGAGATCACTGAAGAAATCAAAGAGGAAATCAAAAAATACCTAGAGAAAAATGACAATTAAAACATGACGATCCAAAATCTATGGGATGCAGCAAAAGCAGTTCTAAGAGGGAAGTTTATAGCTATACACGCCTACCTCAAGAAAAAAGAAAAATCTCAAATAAACAATTGAACCTAACACCTAAAGGAACTAGAGAAAGAAGAAGAAACAAAACCCAAAGTTAGCAGAAGGAAAGAAATCATAAAGATCAGAGCAGAAATAAATGAAATAGAAACAAAGAAAACAATAGCAAAGGTCAATAAAACTAAAAGCCGTTCTTTGAGAAGATATACAAAATTGATAAACCATTAGCCACACTCATCAAGAAAAAGAGGGAGATGACTCAAATCAATAAAATTAGAAATGAAAAAGCAGAAATTACAACAGACACTGCAGAAATACAAAGCATCCTAAGAGATTACTACAAGCAACTGTATGCCAAAAAAATGGACAACCTGGAAGAAATGGACAAATTCTTAGAAAGGTATAACCTCCCAAGACTGAACCAGGAAGAAATAGATAATATGAACAGACCAATCACAAGTAATGAAATTGAAACTGTGATTTAAAATCTTCCAACAAACAGAAGTCCAGGACCAGATGGCTTCACAGGTGAATTCTATCAAACATTTAGAGAAGAGCTAACACCAATCCCTCTCAAACTCTTCCAAAAAATTGCAGAGGAAGAAACACTCCCAAACTCATTCTATGAGGCCACCATCACCCTGACACCAAAACCAGACAACGATACTACAAGAAAAGAAAATTACAGACCAATATCACTGATGAATATAGGTGCAAAAATCCTCAACAAAATACTAGCACACAGAATCCAACAACACATTAAAAGGATTATAACACCATGATCAAGTAGGGTTTATTCCAGGAATGCAAGGATTCTTCAATATACGCAAATCAATCAATGTGTTACACCATATTAACAAAACTGAAGAATAAATACCATATGATCATCTCAATAGATGCAGAAAAAGCTTTTGACAAAATTCAACACCCATTTATGATAAAATCTCTCCAGAAAGCAGGCATAGAGGGAACCTACCTCAACATAATAAAGGCCATATACGACAAACCCACAGCAAACATCATTCTCAATGGTGAAAAACTGAAAGCATTTCCTCTAAGATCAGGAACAAGACAAGGATGTCCACTCTCGCCACTGTATTCAACATAGTTTTGGAAGTCCTAGCCACAGCAATCAGAGAAGAAAAAGAAATAATAGGAATCCAAATTGGAAAAGAAGAAGTAAAACTGTCACTATTTGCAGATGACATGATACTATACATAGAGAATCCTAAAGATGCCACCAGAAAACTACTAGAGCTAATCAATGAATTGGGTAAAGTTGCATGATACAAGATTAATGCACAGAAATCTCTTGCATTCCTATACACTAATGATAAAAAATCTGAAAGAGAAATTAAAGGAACACTACCATTTATCATTGCAACAAAAAGAATAAAATACCTAGGAATAAACCTACCTAGGGAAACAAAAGACCTGTATGCAGAAAACTATTAGACACTGATGAAAGAAATTAAAGATGATACCAACAGATGGAGAGATATACCATGTTCTTGGATTGTAAGAATCAGTATTGTGAAAATGACTATACTACCCAAAACAATCTACAGATTCAATGCAATCCCTATCAAATTACCAATGGCATTTTTTACAGAACTAGAACAAAAAATCTTAAAATTTGTATGGAGACACAAAAGACCCCGAATAGCCAAAGCAGTCTTGAGGGAAAAAATCAGAGCTGGAGGAATCAGACTCCCTGACTTCAGACTATACTACAAAGCTACAGTAATCAAGACAATATGGTACTGGCACAAAAATAGAAACATAGATCAATGGAACAAGATAGAAAGCCCAGAGATAAACCCATGCACATATGGTCAACTAATCTATGACAAAGGAGGCAAGCATATACAGTGGAGAAAAGACAGTCTCTTCAATAAGTGGTGCTGGGAAAACTGGACAGCTACCTGTAAAAGAATGAAATTAGAACACTCCTTAACACCATACACAAAAATAAACTCAAAATGGATTCGAGACCTAAATGTAAGACCGGACACTATAAAAGTCTTAGAGGAAAACATAGGAAGAACACTCTTTGACATAAATCACAGCAAGATCTTTTTTGATCTACCTCCTAGAGTAATGGAAATAAAAACAAAAATATACAAATGGGACCTAATGAAACTTCAAAGCTTTTGCACAGCAAAGGAAACCATAAACAAGACGAAAAGACAACCCTCAGAATCGGAGAAAATATGTGCAAATGAAGCAACGGACAAATGATTAACCTCCAAAATATATAAACAGCTCATGCAGCTCAATATTAAAAAAACAAACAACCCAATCCAAAAATGGGCAGAAGGCGGATTAACCAAGATGGCGGAGTAGAAGGACATGCTCTCACTCCCTCTTGCGAGAGCACCAGAATCAAAACTGGCTGCTGGACAATCATTGACAGGAAGAACCTGGACTTCACCAAGGAGGATACCCCACATCCAAGGACAGAGGAGAAGCCACAGTGAGACGGTAGGAGGGGCGCAATCAGAGTAAAATCAAATCCCATAACTGCTGGGTGGGTGACTCACAGACTGGCAAACATTTATACCACAGAAGTCCACCCACTGGAGTGAAGGTTCTGAGCCCCACGTCAGGCTTCCCAACCTGGGGGTCCGGCTACGGGAGGAGGAATTCCTAGAGAATCAGACTTTGAAGCCTAGTGGGAATTGATTGCAGGACTTTGACAGGACTGGGGGAAACAGAGACCCCACTCTTGGAGGGCACACACAAAGTAATGTGTGCATCGGGACCCAGGGGAAGGAGCAGTGACCCTGGGGGAGACTGAACCAGACCTACCTGCTGGTGTTGGGGGGTCTCCTGCAGAGGCGAGTGGTGGCTCTGTTTCACCGGGGGGATAAGGACACTGGCAGCCGAGGTTCTGGGAAGTTCTCCTTGCCGTGAGCCCTCCCAGAGTCTGCCATTAACCCCACCAAAGAGCACGGGTAGGCTCCAGTGTTGGGTTGCCTCAGGCAAAACAACCAACAGGGAGGGAACCCAGCCCCACCCATCAACAGTCAAGTGGATTAATGTTTTACTGAGCTCTGACCGCCACAGCAACAGGGAGGGAACCCAGCCCCACCCATCAACAGTCAAGTGGATTAAGGTTTTACTGAGCTCTGACCGCCACAGCAACAGTCAGCTCTACCCACCACCAGAGCCTACCATCAAGCCTCTTAGATAGCCTCAACCACCAGAGGGCAGAGAGCAGAAGCAAGAAAAACTACAATCCTGCAGCCTGCGGACCAAAAACCACAGTTACAGAAAGATAGAGAAGATGAAAAGGCAGAGGGCTATATACCAGATGAAGGAACAAGAAAAAACCCCAGAAAAACAACTAAATGAAGTGGAGATAGGCAACCTTCCAGAGAAAGAATTCAGAATAATGATAGTGAAGATGATCCAGGACCTCGGAATAAGAATGGAGGCAAAGATTGAGAAGATGCAAGAAATGATTAACAAAGACCTAGAAGAATTAAAGAACAAACAAACAGAGATGACCAATACAATAACTGAAATGAAAACTACACTAGAAGGAATCAATAGCAGAATAACTGAGGCAGAAGAACGGATAAGTGACCTGGAAGACAGAATGGTGGAATTCACTGCTGCGGAACAGACTAAAGAAAAAAGAATGAAAAGAAATGAAGACAGCCTAAGAGACCTCTGGGACAACATTAAACGCAACAACATTCGCATTATAGGGGTCCCAGAAGGAGAAGAGAGAGAGAAAGGACCAGAGAAAATATTTGAAGAGATTATAGTCGAAAACTTCCCTAACATGGGAAAGGAGATAGCCACCCAAGTCCAGGAAGCGCAGAGAGTCCCATACAGAATAAACCCAAGGAGAAACACGCCGAGACACATAGTAATCAAAGTGGCAAAAATTAAAGACAAAGAAAAATTATTGAAAGCAGCAAGGGAAAAACGACAAATAACATACAAGGGAACTCCCATAAGGTTAACAGCTGATTTCTCAGCAGAAACTCTGCAAGCCAGAAGGGAGTGGCATGATATACTTAAAGTGATGAAAGGGAAGAACCTACAACCAAGATTACTCTACCCGGCAAGGATCTCATTTAGATTTGATGGAGAAATCAAAAGCTTTACAGACAAGCAAAAGCTAAGAGAATTCAGCACCACCAAACCAGCTCTACAACAAATGCTAAAGGAACTTCTCTAAGTGGGAAACACAAGAGAAGAAAAGGACCTACAAAAACAAACCCAAAACAATTAAGAAAATGGTCATAGGAACATACATATCGATAATTACCTTAAACGTAAATGGATTAAACGCCCCAACCAAAAGACATAGACTGGCTGAATGGATACAAAAACAGGACCCATATATATGCTGTCTACAAGAGACCCACTTTAGACCTAGGGACACATACAGACTGAAAGTTAGGGGATGGAAAAAGATATTCCATGCAAATGGAAATCAAAAGAAAGCTGGAGTAGCTATACTCATATCAGATAAAATAGACTTTAAAATAAAGAATGTTACAAGAGACAAGGAAGGACACTACATAATGATCCAGGGATCAATCCAAGAAGAAGATATAACAATTATAAATATATATGCACCCAACATAGGAGCACCTCAATACATAAGGCAACTGCTAACAGCTATAAAAGAGGAAATCGACAGTAACACAATAATAGTGGGGGACTTTAACACTTCACTTACACCAATGGACAGATCATCCAAAATGAAAATAAATAAGGAAACAGAAGCTTTAAATGACACAATAGACCAGATAGATTTAATTGATATATATAGGACATTCCATCCAAAAACAGCAGATTACACATTCTTCTCAAGTGCGCACGGAACATTCTCCAGGATAGATCACATCTTGGGTCACAAATCAAGCCTCAGTAAATTTAAGAAAATTGAAATCATACCAAGCATCTTTTCTGACCACAACGCTATGAGATTAGAAATGAATTACAGGGAAAAAAACGTAAAAAAGACAAACACATGGAGGCTAAACAATACGTTACTAAATAACCAAAAGATCACTGAAGAAATCAAAGAGGAAATAAAAAAATACCTAGAGACAAATGACAATGAAAACACGACGACCCAAAACCTATGGGATGCAGCAAAAGCGGTTCTAAGAGGGAAGTTTATAGCTATACAAGCCTACCTAAAGAAACAAGAAAAATCTCAAGTAAGCAATCTAACCTTACACCTAAAGAAACTAGAGAAAGAAGAACAAACAAAACCCAAAGTTAGCAGAAGGAAAGAAATCATAAAGATCAGAGCAGAAATAAATGAGATAGAAACAAAGAAAACAATAGCAAAGATCAATAAAACTAAAAGTTGGTTCTTTGAGAAGATAAACAAAATTGATAAGCCATTAGCCAGACTCATCAAGAAAAAGAGGGAGAGGACTCAAATCAATAAAATTAGAAATGAAAAAGGAGAAGTTACAACAGACACTGCAGAAATACAAAACATCCTAAGAGACTACTATAAGCAACTTTATGCCAATAAAATGGACAACCTGGAAGAAATGGACAAATTCTTAGAAAGGTATAACCTTCCAAGACTGAATCAGGAAGAAACAGAAAATATGAACAGACCAATCACAAGTAATGAAATTGAAACTGTGATTAAAAATCTTCCAACAAACAAAAGTCCAGGACCAGATGGCTTCACAGGTGAATTCTATCAAACATTTAGAGAAGAGCTAACACCCATCCTTCTCAAACTCTTCCAAAAAATTGCAGAGGAAGGAACACTCCCAAACTCATTCTATGAGGCCACCATCACCCTGATACCAAAACCAGACAAAGACACTACAAAAAAAGAAAATTACAGACCAATATCACTGATGAATATAGATGCAAAAATCCTCAACAAAATACTAGCAAACAGAATCCAACAACACATTAAAAGGATCATACACCACGATCAAGTGGGATTTATCCCAGGGATGCAAGGATTCTTCAATATACGCAAATCAATCAATGTGATACACCATATTAACAAACTGAAGAATAAAAACCATATGATCATCTCAATAGATGCAGAAAAAGCTTTTGACAAAATTCAACACCCATTTATGATAAAAACTCTCCAGAAAGTGGGCATAGAGGGAACCTACCTCAACATAATAAAGGCCATATATGACAAACCCACAGCAAACATCATTCTCAATGGTGAAAAACTGAAAGCATTTCCTCTAAGATCAGGAACGAGACAAGGATGTCCACTCTCACCACTATTATTCAACATAGTTCTGGAAGTCCTAGCCACAGCAATCAGAGAAGAAAAAGAAATAAAAGGAATACAAATTGGAAAAGAGGAAGTAAAACTGTCACTGTTTGCGGATGACATGATACTATACATAGAGAATCCTAAAACTGCCACCAGAAAACTGCTAGAGCTAATTAATGAATATGGTAAAGTTGCAGGATACAAGATTAATGCACAGAAATCTCTTGCATTCCTATACACTAATGATGAAAAATCTGAAAGAGAAATTATGGAAACACTCCCATTTACCATTGCAACAAAAAGAATAAAATACCTAGGAATAAACCTACCTAGGGAGACAAAAGACCTGTATGCAGAAAACTATAAGACACTGATGAAAGAAATTAAAGATGATACCAACAGATGGAGAGATATACCATGTTCTTGGATTGGAAGCATCAACATTGTGAAAATGAGTATACTACCCAATGCAATCTACAGATTCAATGCAATCCCTATCAAATTACCAATGGCATTTTTTACGGAGCTAGAACAAATCATCTTAAAATTTGTATGGAGATACAAAAGACCCCGAATAGCCAAAGCAGTCTTGAGGCAAAAAAATGGAGCTGGAGGAATCAGACTCCCTGACTTCAGACTATACTACAAAGCTACAGTAATCAAGACAATATGGTACTGGCACAAAAACAGAAACATAGATCAATGGAACAAGATAGAAAGCCCAGAGATTAACCCACACACCTATGGTCAACTAATCTATGACAAAGGAGGCAAAGATATACAATGGAGAAAAGACAGTCTCTTCAATAAGTGGTGCTGGGAAAACTGGACAGCTACATGTAAAAGAATGAAATTAGAATACTCCCTAACACCATACACAAAAATAAACTCAAAATGGATTAGAGACCTAAATATAAGACTGGACACTATAAAACTCTTAGAGGAAAACATAGGAAGAACACTCTTTGACATAAATCACAGCAAGATCTTTTTTGATCCACCTCCTAGAGTAATGGAAATAAAAACAAAAATAAACAAGTGGGACCTAATGAAACTTCAAAGCTTTTGCACAGCAAAGGAAACCATAAACAAGACGAAAAGACAACCCTCAGAATGGGAGAAAATATTTGCAAATGAATCAACGGACAAAGGATTAATCTCCAAAATATATAAACAGCTCATTCAGCTCAATATCAAAGAAACAAACACCCCAATCCAAAAATGGGCAGAGGACCTAAATAGACATTTCTCCAAAGAAGACATACAGACGGCCACGAAGCACATGAAAAGCTGCTCAACATCACTAATTATTAGAGAAATGCAAATCAAAACTACAATGAGGTATCACCTCACTCCTGTTAGAATGGGGATCATCAGAAAATCTACAAACAACAAATGCTGGAGAGGGTGTGGAGAAAAGGGAACCCTCTTGCACTGTTGGTGGGAATGTAAATTGATACAGCCACTATGGAGAACAATATGGAGGTTCCTTAAAAAACTAAAAATAGAATTACCATATGACCCAGCAATCCCACTACTGGGCATATACCCAGAGAAAACCGTAATTCAAAAAGACACATGCACCCGAATGTTTATTGCAGCACTATTTACAATAGCCAGGTCATGGAAGCAACCTAAATGCCCATCAACAGACGAATGGATAAAGAAGATGTGGTACATATATACAATGGAATATTACTCAGCCATAAAAAGGAACGAAATTGAGTCATTTGTTGAGACGTGGATGGATCTAGAGACTGTCATACAGAGTGAAGTAAGTCAGAAAGAGAAAAACAAATATCATATATTAACGCATGTATGTGGAACCTAGAAAAATGGTACAGATGAGCCAGTTTGCAGGGCAGAAGTTGAGACACAGATGTAGAGAATGGACATATGGACACCAAGGGGGGAAAACTGCGGTGAGGTGGGGATGGTGGTGTGCTGAATTGGGCGATTGGGATTGGCATGTATACACTGATATGTATAAAATTGATGCCTAATAAGAACCTGCAGTATAAAAAAACAAACAAAACAACTAATACTAAACTTTCATTGGGTTATTTGTATGGAAATATGTTAATATAAATGTTTCAGACATTACATGAAATTCCTAAAAATCTTATATTTGTATTTGTATGGAAATATGTTAATATAAACGTTTCAGACATTACATGAAATTTCTAAAAATCTTATATTTGTATTTGTATGGAAATATGTATGGAAATATGTTAATATAAATGTTTCAGACATTACATGAAATTTCTAAAAATCTTATATGTTCTGGTGTAATGTTATAAGTAATAATCCTAGTTATTACTTTAAAATGTATATCTCAGAAATAACTAATTTTCTTGTCAACTGCATTATTATGAACTTTCATCAAATCTTTTACCGTGGTCATTTTTAAGTCTTTTGTCATTTACAGACAGTTCTGGGTGTACTCTGATGATTTTGCAAATATGTTCCTATAAAAGGGTTTCATCTTCAAGAAATTCATGGAAAAGACTCTGACAAGTACAGGTTTCTGGTAACTGACTGTACTGCTGAACTGAATGAATAAGCATTTTCAGAACTCTGATGAAAAACTGATGAACTCATAAAAGTGCTAACAAAAGATCAAGATGAAAAAAAACAATTAATTACATGGGACTGAGTGAACTGATGAGGATGAGTATAATTTTTGTGACTTTCTGTCTGAATTAAAAAAAAAAAAATCCCACAAGGACTCAGAGGCAAAGAATATACAAATCAATTTTCACTGCAAAGTAAAGGAGCTGTTACAGTGGAGGATTACTGGACTGAATGTCAATATTATGACATAGTATGAGTGTGTTTCATGTTTGGTAATTGCAATCATTGTTGCTTTTGTTGTGGTCATCCATGTACAATGCTTGGTGTCAGTCTATTTATCTCTTGTAAAAATAAAATACAGTGTGTGTGTGTGAAAACAAAAAAAAACAAACAAAAAAAAACAAAAAAAACAAAAATGGGCAGAAGATCTAAATAGACATTTCCCCAAAGAAGACATACAGATGGCCAAGAAGCACATGAAAAACTGCTCAACATCAATAATTATTAGAGAAATGCAAATCAGAACTACAATGGGGTACACCACCTCAAAACAGTTAGAACGGGCATCATCAGAAAATGTACAAACAACAAATGCTGGAGAGGGTGTGGAGAAAAGGGAACCCTCTTGCACTGTTGGTGGGAATGTAAATTGATACAGCCACTATGGAGAACAATATGGAGGTTCCTTAAAAAACTAAAAATAGAATTACCATATGACCCAGCAATCCCACTACTGGGCATATACCCAGAGAAGACCACAATTCAAAAAGACACCTGCACCCCAATGTTCATTGCAGCACTATTTACAATAGCCAGGTCATGGAACCAACCTAAATGCTCATTGACAGTCGAATGGATAAAGAAGATGTGGTACATATATACAATGGAATATTACTCAGCCATAAAAAGGAACGAAATTGAGTCATTTGTTGAGACGTGGATGGACCTAGAGACTGTCATACAGAGTGAAGTCAGTCAGAAAGAGAAAAACAAATATTGTATACTAACGCATATATGTGGAACCTAGAAAATGGTACAGATGAACCAGTTTGCAAGGCAGAAATAGAGACACAGATGTAGAGAACAAACATATGGACATCAAGGGGGGAAAGCGGCAGGGGGTGGTGGTGGTGGTGTGATGAATTGGGCGATTGGGATTGACATGTGTACACTGATGTGTATAAAATGGATGACTTAAAAAAAAAACAAAAAACACCATATCAAAAAAAAAAAAAAACGATTTAGTCATACTCACAATTAGAAATCCAGAGGTTGCAGTTGCTGATTTGGGTCTAGGTGTTCCACAACACTGTCGATGACCCCGGCCCTTTCTACCTTATTTCCCCTCTGCTTATGGGCCTTTGTCCCCCTCCCTGTGGTCAAAGGGATGCTGCATGTTGGTCACAGATCCAGGCTTATGTCCGCTTGATGGCCAAGGAGAAGGCTGAGGGAGAAGAGCCAAGCACATATGCTGCTCCGTCAAGAAATCAAGGGTTTGAAAATATGCCCATAAATTACCCGACACTCTCCCTTCAAAATGTGGAGCCTCGTTCCCCTCCCTTGGATGTGGGCCAGACTTAGTGGCTCGCTCTACGTGAATAGAGCAGGAGGCGTGGCAGAAGTCCCCGCGCAGACGGATCCCAGGAGGCCCCAGGATCCCGCCTCCTGACTTTCATGCCCTTGTAGAACCCCCTCCCCTGGCTTGCTTCTAACCAGCAGAATACGGCAACGGTGATGGGATATCACCTCTGTGATTGCTTTACTTAAGATTTTGGTTTCTGTCCTGCTAGAGGACTCTCACGGACATTCTCCCTGGCTGACTTTGATAAAATGACCTTGTTAATGCGGTCCACCGGGTAAGGCAGCGGGCAGCCAGCTGCTGGCAAGGAGCTCGGTCTTGTTGACGACCACAGGAGCTTGGCAGAAGATCCTTCCCCATCGAGCCTCAGATGAAATCCAGCCCTGGCTGACACCTTGACTGCAGCCTCACGAGAGACCCTGAATCAGAGGAACCGCTACGATTCCTGACCCAGAGAAGCTGTGAGATGATAAATGTGTGTTTTCTTAAGCTGCTAAATTAGGGGAATTTTTTACATAGCGACATATAATAGCTAGTAGAGTGATGCTATGGGACTACATAAGGTAGTAAGGTCATAAAATGGATAGCTCCTCTCTCTCTCTCTCTCTCTCTCCACCTCTCCCTCTCCTTTCCCCTCTCCCTTTCTCAGCTTGCTTGCTCTGGGGGAAGCCAGCCACCATGTCTTAAAGACACTGTAGAAAGGCCCAATGGGAGGGAACTAAAGCCTCCAGCTGAAGCCAGCACCACTTGCCAGCCATGAGAATGAGCCACCTTGGAAGGAGATCCTACAGCCCCAGTCAAGTCTTCAGAGGACCACAGCCCTGGCCAACATCTTGACTGAAACCTCATAAGAGATCCCAAGCCAGAAGCACCCAACTAAGCCACTTTCAAATTCCTTACCCACAGAAACTGGAATAATAACAAACATTCATCATCACTTAAGCCACCACGGTTTGGGGTGATTTATTGTGCAAGGAAA
The DNA here is from genome assembly GCF_965194825.1 of Balaenoptera physalus. Lineage (NCBI taxonomy): Eukaryota > Metazoa > Chordata > Mammalia > Artiodactyla > Balaenopteridae > Balaenoptera > Balaenoptera physalus. The sequence goes on from NC_138890.1 coordinate 172,177,282, forward strand.
GGTAACTAATACAAGTCCATAGGCCAGGACTAGGTCATATGCCCACAGTCACTGGCAAAGAGGAATGGGGTCACGATGGCTGGCGTAGGCCAATCATGGTCCTTCTCCTGGGACCAGCCTCCCCTGAGATCAAAGATCTTCACACATCTCAGATCGGGGTTTTATTAGCAGAGGAGAAGTAGGGGAGGGGAGGGAGAAATGGCTTTTGATAGGCAAAAATTTTGCATCCAACACACACAAATGCTTACTTGAGGGTTAAAGATCAGGTTTAGCTACAAATTCACCCAATAAACATAAAATGAATAAAAAGAAAAGCAAATAACAAATTCAGGAGGAAGATAAACTTAAAAAAAAAAAAAAAACCCCGGGAGCTTCTGACTTAGGGTTATAAGTAGAATCATACTTTCTTCCCTAGCTACCACCCCACCCATTGCACCATGGAGATACATTCCCTTAAATAAAGTTAATGACATCACTTTGGAATATCATCCAGCTTAGTAAAACTTGATCCTATCCTAACAGGATGTCTTGGTTGTTAGAGATAAATATACCTGTGTTTCACTGTGACTGATTTGAGACCAAAAAAAAAAAACAGAGTGAAAGAAAAGTGAATCTTCAGAGAGGTATCAGGGCACTGGGTGTGATGGGTCTCTCCCACTCTGCTCAAGCCATTTGGTGAAATGTGTAAAACATAAGAACCATTATTTATAAGGATTTCGTGAGAAATTATAGTACCTGATTTCAATGAAAAAACACCAGGGATTGGAAAAATAGACTTTTATAGGGCAATCTTGGTGGCCATGGCTATAAATAGGATGGAAAGAGAATGGGAGAGAGTTTCTCTTTCTGAAGCGTGGGTGACAGGGCACTAGAACGATGGAAAGGGGTAGGAGAGACCCAAACTCTTAGCCCAATCATGCTTGAAGGATGCAGCCTTGGGAACTGTTGAGACAAAAGCATCCCAGCATCAGTGATCAAGAGCCCAAGGTCACAGCCAATGTCAATGAAGAATGTACTTCCAGGCACATTTATTAAAATGCATCGTCACCTCTACTCACTGCTTTCACCCAAGTCCCCATGGATACGAGCATGCTGTGAATTCCTTTGCCAGCGACCAGCTCCACTGATTTTTTTTTAACATCTTTATTGGAATATAATTGCTTTACAATGTTGTGTTAGTTTCTGCTGTATAACAAATTGAGTCAGTTATACATATACATATATCCCCATATCCCTCCCTCTTGCATCTCCCTCCCTCCCACCCTCCCTATCCCACCCCTCTAGGTGGTCACAAAGCACAGAGCTGATCTCCTTGTGCTATGCAGCTGCTTAAACAGAACTACCATATGGCTCCACTGATTTTTCCCAGCTTTAAGAATACACACCGAATGCAAGCCACACAAATGTTTTCTTGAGGGTTAAAGATACGGGTTTAGCTACAAACTCACCCAATAAACATAGTTTGGATTCAAAAGCATGTTTATCAAGCCTTCTTTATGAAAAAAGTCTGACTTCAAAAACCACATCAGGCAAATTATTTGATAATGAAAATTATTTTTCAAAAGTTGATAGTATGGTGTGATACTTTTTAAAAGACAATTATTTTTTTTTGTTTGTTTTTGTTTTTTTTAAATTAATTAATTAATTTATTTTTGGCTGTGTTGGGTCTTCGTTTCTGTGCGAGGGCTTTCTCTAGTTGTGGCAAGCGGGGGCCACTCTTCATCGCGGTGCACGAGCCTCTCACCATCGCGGCCTCTCTTGTTGCGGAGCACGGGCTCCAGACGCGCAGGCTCAGTAGTTGTGGCTCACGGGCCCAGCCGCTCTGCGGCATGTGGGATCTTCCCAGACCAGGGCTCGAACCCGTGTCCCCTGCATTGGCAGGCAGATTCTCAACCACTGCGCCACCAGGGAAGCCCAAGACAATTATTTTAAAGGGAGGAAAATAAAAATTCACCAATTGAGAACAGATTTAATAGAGAAAGTATCTAAGAATTGAGCTCCTGTGTTTACTGTTAAGCCTGACCCCTTATTCCTAAGAGAAATGAACACTTGAGGGTAAATTTTCAGAAAAGTCTTCCTGAACAGTAATTTTGCAGGAGTGTTTGTATTGATTTTAAGCCAGTGACAGTCATAAAATGACCACCCCCTGCAGAAGACCTTCCAGGGTGGAAGTCTAGCTCATCAGGGGACCAGCCAGCAGTGCCTTTAATCATTACCAACTGCAGCCATGCTAAACCTATTAAGACTAGTAGTTTGGGGCACAAATGTCAGGCTGTGAAAATCTCCAGCTCCCAGAACAAGGGGATTAAATATTTCCTTAATGCTTTTATCAGCTCTAATTAATAGAAGTGTTTGGCTTCACTGCTTAAGAGTCTTAACACATGACGAAACTTCACTAGGCAGGAGAGTCAAAATGCTTCTCTCTCAATCCACCCTGAGTGCCAGCCTGACTACCAAGCTGAACTGAGTTGAAGTCAGAGGGAGACTCAACACACTTTGGAGAGGGCCTGCCACACAGGAGCACCTTTCACCCCCTGGGCACCAGCGCTGGTGGCCGCCAGAGCTTCTAGGGCTGAGCTAATGCTGCAAGTCATTCCAATGAGTCCCAGAGGCCCTCACTCAAGGAAGACTTTTCCTTAGCACAGAAGGGACCTGGGTCATGCCCAGACATCCAAAACAAGACAAGTAAAGTCACTTGGGTCTTCTGGGAGGCCAGAGGAGGCAGGTATTTTGAGATCCTACATTTGGGTCGGCGGAGCTTGGAAGACTCCTCTGGCAAGGAATAAAGGACGCCCCAGTGGTCTTAAGACATTAACAAACTTTCTGAGCCATTTTTTAAAAACATGAATTTAAGGGCTGCCAATTTTCAATTATCTCTGCTTATGCTGGTGAAGAGAGGCACAGCTAATTCAAAATAGTAGATGATAAAAGATCGCTTGTATTCGGCCTGGAAAAGTAATTTGCAGTGACAAGTTTTTTTTTTAGGAGTTTTTTTTTTTTATTAAGTTGTATTGGAGTATAGTTGCTTTACAATGTTGTGTTAGTTTCTGCTGTGCAGCAAAGTGAATCAGTTCCACTCTTTTTTAGATTCCCTTCCCATATAGGTCGCCACAGATTATTGAGTGGAGTTTCCTGTGCTATACAGTAGGCTCTCATTAGTTATTTGTTGTATACATAGTCGTGTATATATGTCAATTCCAATCTCCCAGTTCATCCCCCCCCCACCTTCCCCCCTTGGTAACCATAAATTTGTTCTCTACATATGTGACTCTATGTCTGCTTTGCAAATAAGTTCATCTGTACCATTTTCCTAGATTCCACATATAAGCGATATTTTACGATATTTGTCTTTCTCTTTCTGACTTACTTCGCTCTGTCTGACACTCTCTAGGTCCAACCACATCTCTGCAAATGGCTTTTAATGGCTGAGTGATACTCCAGTGTACAGAAGTACCACATCTTCTTCACCCACTCCTCTGTCGACGGACACTTAGGTTGCAGTGACATTTGAATGGCCGTGAGTCCTGCAATCTGAGCAGTTCAGCGGTCCTGATAAGATGGCAAAGGCCTCGTTTGAGGAGGAAAGCCTGTATTTGCCTTCCCGCCTTTACACAAGATGAAAAGTGTTCCCCTTTAAGGTGGAAGCTCCTGACAACCTGCCCTGGGGTGACATCAGGGTCCTAACATCCGCTCATCGCGCAGAGGGCTGAGCCAGGAGGGGCTGAGGACTCAGTGCGACAGGGAAGGAGACGTGTGTGGTTTACAGAGAAGAGAAGAGGCGCGCGGCTTACGAACACACATTCGCCTGGGCCCTCGCCAGCCCACCGCCCAGGAAATGCTCTTATTTCTCTCTTTAATGTTTCCAAAAAGCCTGCTCGGAGTCTTCACTCCTGACAACATGCACCACTTAGAGATGCCACCTCTGGTCCCCGACCCGGGGGCAGGACTCGCATCTGAGCATCAAGGACACACCTGTAACCAGGGATTCACAGGAGTCGGCAGGAGGACAAACACTCCCCTAGACATCACTCCTTGGCCTTCGGCACATTCCTCATGGGTTTGGTGGAAGGACAGGAACGGTCTCCTGGAAGTGCAGAGATCTTGGTTTGCCTGAGTTTATTCTCCACGTTCGGAGGGAGAGAACTCTCTTGTCCAGGGAACAGTACAGCCCCCCAGTGAGAAGGTTTGCTTTGAGATGGTGAGCACTAAATTTAAATGTCAACATCCGGCTGGAGCCCTCCAGATCCCATGGCCAAGTTCAAGAGAGAGCGGCCAGCACGAGCAGAACGTCATCGGGGAGCCCCACTCTCCCTTTAGTGATGCAGAGTCCGCCCACCCCTCAGCAACCGCATGCTTCCACCCTGGTCCACACCCCCAGGGCCCCCTAGAATCCTCTGTACTGGTCCCCTGCTGCCACCCCTGCCCATCACAGCCGGTGCTCCCTGCAGCAACTGGGAATGCCAGGAAATTCCACTGCTCCTCCACTCAAAACCTCCGCTTTACTGGTGCACAAGGCTTATTGTCCCCTCAGAGTCCAAGTTAATTCCCTCTAGTGGTCTTGTGCAAGGCCCTTCAATCCTGTCCACAACACACACACACACACATGTGCATGTGCACATGCACACACATGCACGCACACACTCACACATGCATGCACACACTCACACCTGTGCACACATTCACACGTGCACATTCACACACATGGATGCATGCACACACTCGTATACGCATCTATCACACGTATGCTCTCACACACACATGCACACATGTTCCCTCTGTCTGATGCCTCTCTGACGTCATCTGTCCTGTGTTCACTACACACCAGTCACACTGTCTTGTTTTCCTTCAGAACTCCAGGAGTGCATCCACCTCAGGGCCTTTGCACATGCTTCTCCCCACCTCTGTCCGGAGTTGGTTTCAGTGAGTCTATTCCTGGCCTCACCAGGGATCCACATGGAAGCTCTCCACACATGTACTTCCAACCCCTCCTCAACCTGTATTTTTCTTTAACACTTTTCAGCACCCACATGAGTGTGTTGCACTATTTTGTCATGTTTACACGCTGTCTCCTATGGTGAGAATGCAAGCCCCCCAAGGGCCAGGCTTTTGGTCTATTTTATTCACTGCTGTACCACTGTGGCATTGCTTAATAAACAGCCAAATAGCCCCAAATCCACCCTTCCACACCTGCTTGTGATACAGACCCGGACCCTGTAAACATTCCTCCTGCATCAGCAGGCACCACGTTAAGCTCGTCACAACGACAAGAGGGTGGGAAGAACCCCAGCCCGCCACCTCGCAGTCCTCGGCTGAGCCCCAGCACAGACAGAGCCCGGCTGTGGACCACACTGTCCCAGACGTACGCGGTGCGCACGCCCACCCTCTTCTCCCCGAGACATTTCCCTTTCCCTTTGCATCCTCTGTTCCCAGCAACTCCCCCATGGGAAGCACTGAGAACTTCAACAAGTGGCTTCCCTTCTCCAGGTATTCATTTGTCATCTGTGAATAGGGAACAGTTGTAAAACTATTCCCTAAAGCCATTTCCAACTCTAAGAATGCTACGATTCCATGTGGAGCTCAGGAGTTCGTGTTTCAGGTGTCTAGAAGCTTCCCTTGGTCGGCAGTTGGGGCAAAGAGCCACCCAGTGAACAATATGAGATATCTCTGTGATGTCAAGGTTTTCAGTAATTTAGAGATAAGACATAGGGTCCAGTCAAGACAGACGGGGGCACCAAGACCAATGTCAAGTGGTCAAATCTCTCTTCAAATTACAAACAGATGTAACCATACAAAGCTTTTAGAAACCTAAGGAGCACCTAACCATGGTGTTTTAAAATTCTTCGACAAAAGTGTGTTCAGCAGTACTCTTTCTAGAAGGAAGGGATAACTCAATGCTTTAGCTTTCTCTACATGACGTCTTGCTCAGTCCATTCTTTTCAACCCATCATACAGAGACTTGCTCACGGCCAAAAGCTTCTTAGGTCTCACCTAATGGTACCTGCATCATCATGCTCTTATGTCTGAGTAGCAGTAAATTGAATTTTAGATCTAGTATACTATCACAAGTAAAATGTTAGCTACAGATGCAGATGCTTGGAGAAAACAGTACCTCTGGGGCTTTAGTAATTCGTAAATGAGATCTTGCAACATCCCTTTGAAGAAAATTTTCTAGCACTGGAACAGCCCAGGGACCACTTATGGAGAAAGTGCCAGGTGACAAGTTCAGAGCATTCCAGGAGCTCCAGGGATACCCAAAAGGCCACATCCTGCAACATCTTCATCACACGATGATGTGAAAGCAACTCCATCTACCTCAAGGGACCTTGAAAGAGTCTGGTCAGAAGAAAGACAGCCTCAGAAGGCTATCTTTTGTACAAATTTGGGAAATCAGATTCAAATAGAAATAACATGTTTGAAGTGACTTATGCCAGGTCTTTGCTTAACAAAGACTTAAAGGCAAGCAAATATTACCTGCACTCAGTATCTGACAGGTGCAATCAGTGCAAAAGCCAGGATGTGCTGATTAAACACGCCCCCCCAAAATATAATAAAGGAAATTAAGTGGCATTGACAAACAAACTTAACTCATTGAAATGGAGGAACAGCCAATCAGGAAAAAAGTAAAAGGTCTACTTTTCTCTTCTCAATGCGTGAAGTTTCTTTTGTTTAGAATTGCCTTCATCTTTCCGTGACTCTTGGCACCCCCCTTTGACAGCAGCCAATGGTAGGAAGAGTAACATGCTGATGTCCTTGGAATACTGCCATAAATGTTGGGACTTCTGGCAACTGACAGAAACCCAACATCAACCAGCCAAAGCCACAAAAGGGACATATCCACTCACCTAAGTGAGAAATCTATGGAGAATTTCCAATGAGGCTGAATCTAGAGGATAAAGGAATGTTGTCAGGACACCCTCTCCATCCTTTCTACCTTGCAGCTCTGTTGTCTCTGTTCCACTCTGTGTGTTGGTCTCTTTGACTCTCACTGCAATGAAACAATGTCTATGTGGGTGGCAAGATGGCTCTGACAGCCCAGACTACATGCTTGTGGGTCACATTTCTAGATTAAGAGCTACCCCCGCCCATCCAATTCCAGGGAGAAACCCAGAGAGGTGCTCCAATTAGACTAGCTTTGGTAAAACATCTACCCAGAGTGAACACTGTGGATACTGTGATTTTATTTTTCCAACTTATCATGTAGTCAACACAATACCTGGAGAGAAGGGGCATGACTCCCAGCCCCACAGGACACATGGGTTAGGATGAGACTTCTCCAAAGAAGGGATTCCAGGTGGAATTTATATACAAAAGGTGTGACTGACCTCCAGAGAGCCTGAGGGAGAACAGATCCTCCAGGGGACCCAGATGAGTTTGTAACAATACTCATTGTATTCACTGCATGAAAAAACTGACTGGAAGAGAACAACTCTAGAAACTCATCAGCCTCAGCTAATGAAGATATGGAAAATGGTCTTTTACCCAGCATGAGAGTCATTCTATGAGGTGGTGCTATCTGAGCTCTAGCACACAGGTCTTCTAGTCAACTTTCCACAGTCAAACACACACAGACGCACACACACACACACACACACAGCCTGTGTCAGAACAGGACAACCGTGCTCTGAAATCTCAGTGGCTTAATACACAACGATTTATTTCTCACCCACATAGGCAGAAGTGTCAAGGAGATTCAATCTTGTAACTCTGCCATCTCAACACATAACTCCCTGATCTCCAAGGCAAGGAAGCAATGAGCTGAGGAGGAGCACTGACTCTGAAATGCTGCACATGGAAGAGAGGCTCGCTGAACTGCAAGGGAGCTAGGAAATGTAGGCACCCATAGATCGCGGGTGAGCAGAGTCTGCCGTGGTGCTCCTGAACTTGTTCTGTGCTTCCCAGTAAGGACGTGATGGTTCATTTTATGTGTCAATTTGACTGAGCCAAGGTGCCCAAATATTTGGCCAAACATTATTCTGGATATTTCTCTGAGGGTGTTTTTTTGGATGAAATTAACATTTAAATCAGTGGACATTGAGTAAAGTAGATTTGTCCTCCGTCATGTGGGGGGGGGGGTTCTCATCCAATCAGACCAAGGGCTGAATAGAACGAAGGCTGGCCTCTCCCCAGCAAGAAGGGAATTCTGCCAGCAGATGGCCTGTGGACTTGAACTGCTGAACTGCAGCTCTTCCCTGATTCTCCAGGGAATCTACAATCATGTGACCAAATTTCTTAATATAAATAAATAAATCTGTATGTGTGTCTCTCTCTGTCTACACACACACACACACACACACACACACGTGCGTGTGCCATTGGTTCTGTTTCTCTGGAGGAAACTGACAATACAAAGGGGGATACCCAGAAGAAGGACAAAAAGGCAATTTGGGGAAGCACATTTGCTAGAAGCCTTCTTACAAGAGGAGAGGAAGGGCTTCCCTGGTGGTGCAGTGGTTGAGAATCTGCCTGCTAATGCAGGGGACACGGGTTCGAGCCCTGGTCTGGGAAGATCCCACATGCCGCGGAGCAACTAGGCCCGTGAGCCACAACTACTGAGCCTGCGCATCTGGAGCCTGTGCTCTGCAACAAGAGAGGCCACGATAGTGAGAGGCCCGCGCACCGCGATGAAGAGTGGCCCCCGCTGGCCACAACTAGGGAAAGCCCTCACACAGAAGCGAAGACTCAACACAGCCAAAAATAAACTAATAAATTAATTAATTTAAAAAAACAAAAAGAGGAGAGGAAGTAAGAGGTTTTCCCAGAGCTCTCTCTCAAGCTGCGGTTAGCATATTTCTTGTAATCAAGACCCTAAAAATGAACAGCCTTTCTTTTCCTCTCTTATATCCATCCCACCTTCACGAGTTGAATGAGCCCATGGACCACCTGAGTGAATCCACCACATCACTCCAGTCTATACTTTGGGCACCATCTTTATCTCTGGGTCATTTTTTTTTTTTTTTTTTACCACTCCACACTAAACAACAGTGGCCATTGTCTTATCTTGTGCTTTTCCATAGGGAAAAAAAAAATCTTTGATACAAAATGCTTTTCTTTTAAGCCCTCTTCCCACACTCTATTTCTCTGTTGGCATAAAAAGACCTTGTTGATGCCAAGTGAATTTCCTTAAATGGGGACATTAGTTTATTTAACATACACACCAACACAGCTTTAAGAAAGGAAAAGTTGCTCCTCTTCTTTATTTGCAGGGATCATCATCAACAAATATCAAACCAAAACTAATCCTGTTCTTATCTGGTAAATGAAATAGCCAAGAATCCTCTAAAATCCAGGAGATTCTGGACAATAAGGAGCAAATGGTGCCAAGACCCAGCGTTTCTTACCTGAGTTAGTTGTAGTGACCCTGTAGCATCTCATGGTGGGCAGACATTGCCACCAAGCCTCAAGATAGCTTTGATTCCTATCCTGGTCCATCATGACTCGGTTTCCCCATCTATACATAAAAATAAGAAGACAAAAAAGTCCTCCAATTTCTTTCAAGGATTAGTGTAAGCAGTGACAAAGCATTCAGTACGTGAAGTGTCTTACATCACATAACATGAAATTGATGAACAAAAGTTATCTACCAGGGAATGAGCACCGTAGCTAAAAGTAACCTTTTTACTTTCGGCCACTCTCCGCAAATTAAGGAGCCTGGTGTTTTGCAAAGGCCTCCTGTTGCCCTCTTCTATTATTACAGCTGAATGCCTTTAGAAATCCTTCTGCACCACTAAAAATAAAACCCACGTAGGGCCCAGAAAAACCATTGCCAAATCACTGGAGCCAAATTCGGGATCTTTTTAAAAGAGTGCCTATAAAACCATCTATAATTAGAAAGGCTTTCCTGTTATTTTTAATTACTGCATTTTCATGAAATCTCACTCCACTCACAGGATTGGGAAATTGCCTGCAGAGCATGCAGCCCTAATGCCTCAGATTAGCACAGGGCCCTCCCTTCCGCCGGGAAGCCTGGTTCCAGCCACAGGAATCCTGGGGGGAGGGGGGGAAGTGCCACTGCGCCCAAAGTAGCTTTGCCAGTTTCTCGTTCTGAGTCAGTGATTCCAAAGCCGCCTTTGGAGACTTCCCAGTGTGTTTCAACCCTTTAAAGCATATGAGTATTTCTAGAAATCGAATGAAGACTCATTCACTCATATTTAAGGTGACTCTGGACCACAGAGCACTTCTCTGCGAGCTGGAGGAGGGAACATTCCTGATAGCTGGACGCCCCGGCCCCTAAAAGCCAGGAGCGGGGCCTCCTGCTCTACCCCCCTAGGCAGAGGGCTCACTCTGCCTCGCGCAGGCCCAGGGGGGACAGGCACACACCCTGGGGGCTCTGACGATGCACCCACCTCCGCCCAGATGTGGGTGGGGCGATGAGGTCTGGGCTAGTCCTGCCTGGGGCTGCCCACGTGACTCCACGTGCTGCAGAAAATAAGCCCCTCATCAGGCAGGGGGGAGAGTCAGGCCTGAGGGCATCCTTTCTGCTCCGTGCTGTGAAACCTTAGCCTCCATGCCCCCAGCCCCAGTGGCTCCACCTTCTGATGGGAATGGGTGTCCAGAGCCACCCGACTGGCCAGCAGCTGCATAGAGCTCCATCAGTGCCTCCTGTTTCCTGCTGGGTCACCAAAGCCTAACACCCTGAGGGACCAGGAGGTGCTCATCCAGCAGCGGGAGTGCCCTGCTCTACCAGCTGCAGCTGTGGGGACCAAGGCAGGTTCTTCAACCCCTCTGTGCTTCAGTTACCTCATCTGTAAAATGGGGATGGAATTACACCTACTGAAGGGTTTTTGTGAGGACTAAGTTAACTTATGTAAGGAGCCTGAAATAGATCCTGGCACCTCGTAAGCCCTATTAAGTATTTAGCTGATATAGTCATTAAACATACAAATTAAAATAATGGTGAACATCATGGATCCACAGTATTGCTTGATCTACATAAGCATTATGAATCTGTTCTAATCAATTATGTCCTGTCCAATGTACCCTCATATTCACTGCGGCATTAATCACAATAGCTAAGATATGGAAGCAATCTGAGTGTCCATCGATGGATGAATGGATACAGAAGATACAGTGTATATGTACACCCGAGTATTATTCAGCCATAAAAAAGAAGTGAATCTTACCATTTGCAACATGGATGAAACTTGAGGGCATTATGCTAAGTGAAATAAGTCAGAAAGAGAAAGACAAGTACCATGTGACCTCATTTATATGTGGAGTCTAAACAAACAAACAAAAACTCTCAACTTCATAGATACAGAGAACAGATTGGTGGTTGCCAGAGGTGGGCACTAGGGGGAGGGGAACACGAATGATGGCGATAAAAAGATCCAATTTTCCAGTTATAAGATAAATAAGTCCTGGGGCCGGAATGTGCAGCACAATGACTGTAGTTAATAAGACTGCATTGCATATTTGAACATTGCTGAGAGAATAGATCCTAAAAGTTCTCACCGTAAGAAAAAAAAATTATAACTATGTGTGGTGACAGATGTTAACTAGACTTATTGGGGTGACCATTTCACAATATATAGGTGTCAAATCATTATGTTCTACATCTGAAACTAATATAGTGTTATATGTCAAATTATACTGCAGTTAGAAATAAATAAAATCCTGTCCCAGAAGAAGGGAGAGGATAGAGCCTCCACAAAATGTAAACGTGTAGATATGTGCATTCCTGTTTATGCAGTAAAAGTTAAATAACTTCCAAGTATTATGTTTCACTTTATTTGTTCCCAGGACGGTGATTTTATCACTTCCTGTCTCTATCTCACAAGAAGCAGGTTGCAGAGGGATTCATTGATATGTGTAATAAAACAGACTTATCAAAGCAAGAAGTAGTAACAAACCACAGGTGTTTCCACTCTCATGCTTTGGACCACACGGCTCAATAAGGAGGACTCACCCTGGTTCTCTCCTGGTTTGTCGGGGGTGGGGGGGTGGCTACCCTGGCCACCAGCATCCCAGCTCAGAATGAGGATTTTGACTGGATTAACTCTACAGCCCCACATCGACTTCCAAAGTTTGTACTGCAGAGAGAACACTGGTCAAAAAAAAAGAAAGAAAGAGTAAGAAAAAGAAAAAAGAGTCACCAATGTATGACATTTATGTCCAGGGGACACAAAAATGTAATTCTGAGAAAACTGATGAGTAGAATTTCTTAAACATTGTGGGCCAGTTGCTCCTTCCAGCTTTGTTTGTTGTCTGTTTAGATGAGAAGAAAAACACTGCATGGTCCCATTTGGAATGTGGACCAATAATTTTACAAAATGTAAAATTCTACTCAAAATCAATCACAGGTTACTCTTTGACGGAGCACCTAGGTACAGGTGCCCTCCTCAGATTTTCATCTCCTTGCTCTCCTTTTCCAGGGTGAGCTGTTGCAGGTGGGCACCATCGTCCGTAAACGGGGGGGTCAGCACAGCCTGTTTCCAGCCCATCTGAGCAGGGAGCAGATGCCACCACTCAGACTGTGTGGCCTTGAGAAGGTCAGTGAGTCTCCCAGCTCCACAGTGAGAATGTTAGGGCCTTTCTCATGGGTTTGTTGTGATGATTCATTGAACTGATGCTGGCAATTACTCCAGAGAGTCCCAGAAACACAGTGAGTCCTACTTCTTTATCAGCTGCTCTTATCGTGGTTACTGCCAAACCATGCCATCTGACCCTCAGGTACGTGGTCCTTGCTTGCCTGGGATGCATGGTCAGAGTAAATAGCCCAGGTTGTTCTGATTAAGTCTATGGTATCTTTAAAGCTGAGACAGAGGTCACTAATCAAAAGTAAAAGTATTCAATAAAACAGATGAATTTACTTCCCATTTTTGACTGTCTAACAAACATGTGTTTGTTAGAACTTTCAAGGTACACGAGGTCAAGGGTATGATTTCCTACCACTTCGGTGATTAGGTTATAAAAGACTCTGACTTCTTTCTCAGTAGAATCCTCTATTCCGTCTCAGCCTGCACCCCTTAATAAAGCAAGCTGCCGTATGAAAGATGCCCACATAACAGGGAACTGAGAGCAGACTCCAGGCAACAGCCAGCGAGGAGCTGAGGCCCTCAATCCAACAAGGATCCGAATGCTTCCAACAGGCTCTGAGTGAGTATGGCAGCCAGTCCCTCCCCAGATGAGCCTTCAGATGAGACCACAGACCCTGGGCTGGTGCCATGATTGCAGCCTGTGGGACAGCATGAAACACAGCAGCCACCTGCACTCTGCCTGGATGCCTGACCCACACAAGCTGTGAGACAACAATGTGCTAAGTTTGGGGTGATTTGTTACACAGCAAGAGATGACTAAGACACTAGCTAAGCTATTAAATGTCAAGAATAAATAATGAAATCTTCAGGAAAAAGTGAATCAACATTAAGGATTTTTTGTTTTGATCTGGCTAACTGTATTCTCCACAGCAATATTTGATACCAAAGGACAATGGAGCAAATGTTTGCAAAGTAATGAGGGAAAGAAAATGTGAGCCAAGAATATTATACCCAGTTAGAGGTTGTTCAAGAAAAGAGTTGAAAAATAAATAAATAAATGTGTTTATTCAAACTTTAAAGGTAAACTAGGTCAAGGGTATGATTTTGTACAGAAGTCAGCAAACAACCCAGCCCATCATCTGTTTTAATATGACCCATAAACTGAGAATAGTTCTTACATTTTAAGATGATTTTAAAAGTCAAATGATGATTCATATTTCAGGACATGCGAAAAGTACATGAAACTGAAGCCTAAAAATAAGGTTTTACTGGAGTACAGGCACACCCATTCTTTTACCTCTTCTCTGTGGCAGCTTTTTAAAAAAATTTTTAATTGACAAATAAAATTGCAAGAGGTTTAAAGTACACAAGGTGATGATCTCATGTATGGATACACTGTGAGAGGATTTCCCCCACTGTCTAAGGTGACAACGGCGAAGTCGAGCAGCAAAAAAGACCATCTGCTCACAAAACAGAAAAGACTGACTTTCTGGCCCCTTACTGAAAAGTCTGCTGGCCCCCGATTTGTTCCTTTTTAACTTGATTCTTAATTTTCCTTTATCCATCTTCGCCAACTGATACAATTTCACAGACTAAAGAATTAAAAGGTAAACTCAAGAGACATAGGTTTGAGGTGGGAACACTGCAAAGTACTAGTTTCCAAAAAAGACATTCAGGCAAACTCATGATCCCCGCTCATTTAATTTCTAAGGAAAACTGATTTCCAGGGGAAACCAGAAAGGGAAATGTTAAACTATAAATTTTTCTGAGAAAAAAGAAAAACAAAAACATGGAATAAAAGGGCTTTCTTTCCTACATCCTCATCTGTTCTACAAGTATTTCAGGTTTTTAATCTCTCTCATCTATGTATATATTCATGAAACCTCAGGAAGAAATACGATCAGATGTAAAATTTTTAAAAAACGTAAAAATGTTCCTTGGATTTGTTACATATTTCTCAAGCCCCGTATCTAGAGGGTTGTTTCAATTTTTCTTTTCAATTTTATTTACAGACATCACTCATCTAAAAAAAATGATCTTTTGCTTTTCTTATTTCAAAACATCCTCTGGAGGAACCACATATAATCAAGACAAGCTCTTTATCTTCTTCTCTTTGTCTTTATATAAAATATACAATGTAAATGTGTTTTTACACACTGTTTTCCATAGGGTGTGTTGTTTTTGTCACCGTAAACTTCTAGGGCTCTGAACACAAAAAAAGGTGACAATTCCTACCATAATCTTCCAAGGGTTATATTCACTCAGTTTGTCTTGTGAGTGAGGATGAAGTGGCCAGATGCTCTCATGGGTGACGCATGGATGAGAATTCCCACGTACACAGAAGGGATTACTTAGCACATCCAGCCTCCCGTTTTTGGTTGACACCAAGAAAATCAAATGGAGTCATAATTTCAGTGGTGATAATGTTGTGATATGTCCTCTTGTGATCAAGAATCTGAGGTAGCCCCATAAAGACTCTATTAAATGCAGTTGTGTTTGATTATGTTTAAGGCTTTGACATGACATAGACCCAGTTGTGAGCAATTCTCTCATCGAAAGTTCCTGCAAAAGGGTGTGTTTACAGACAGCAATTCATCATCTTCCTAATGGCCTTTGGAAACGAAACTCAGAGGCAGCCAAGATTTCACCTTGGTGGACTCTGGCATCCCCCCTCCTCGACCAGCTGTTCTCTCTGGGCTCCGTCCCTTCCCCATGGTCTCCCTGCCTCAATGGTTTCTGGTTATTTTCATAGCCTATCCCTGAAATCCCTCCCCATGTGTCACGGGAAGGAGAAACCTCCAGCTATATGCAAAATTCAATTAAGCGAACCCTCTCACTGCATAAAAGAGGCTTTGCTGTGTGCCCAGATTTGATCAGTACCAATTTATGATTTTGCATCATTCATATGGGGAAACTAATTTAAGCTGAAGTGTTCACGGAAAGGAGCGACTTCACCTGTCTCCCTACTCCTCCGTGAATTTTTCCCCCTCTATCGAGAGCTTCAGTGTCCTAAACAATGACCAGTCCGGGGGGACAGAGGGGACAGAAGCCCTCAACTCATTCAAGGCTGGCGGGTGGTTGATGAACGGATGCAGGACAAGCAAGAACGGCAGCTGAGCCCGGGGACCAGCCAACCCCTCTAAGGAGACGCCTTCTCGTGAGGAAAAGAACCACGGCCAGTATGCACTCCACAACCATGCTGAACCCCTTTTCCAAAGGACAGGAGCAGCGCTGGGTCGGCAGCCTGGAGGGCGGGGGGCAAAAGTGGGGCAAAGAGTGTAGCAGTGAGAGGCTGCAGGAGCACAGGACACCCAGGGGGTGGCAGGTGCCAGGGGTCCGGACTGTATCCGTCTGGGAGGCAATGTCATGGCCCAGCCCCCAGTGGGAAAAGCTGGCAGAAGCTAAGTGGGCTGGGGTTAGTCTAGAGCTCTCTCGCACCGCAGAACTGGGTGGGGTAACAAAGGAAATAAGAATAATCTAGTTCTTCCAACTGGGGCAAGGCTGCTGGTGAGGGATTGGGATAGGAGTAGGAAACATATAATTTCAAGTCTTCCTGGGTTTCCCATTCAAGCCAGAAACACCAGATGCTGAGGGTACCAGCATCGAGGTATAGTTATTCCAGTCTCACAGCTGGTAAGGTTGGAACTGCTGATATACTTCCTGCCTGATAAATGATGCCCAAGGACTCAAAAGCTGGTGGAGCCAGAGGCATGGAGTTTTTTTTCTGGGAATCACACTTTTAATGTGATAAAAAAATCAATTCACAAGAAAGCATCAGATCAAGGTGGCAGACTGAACAAGGTACAACTCTCTCCCCTTGCCCTTTCCCCAAATTCCTAGAAATGACAAAGGAAAAACGTGTTTCAAAACAGAATGAATCCATTAGACCTATGACATGAGAAAGAAACACTGCTTCAATGACGAAGCCACTCAGCTTTTTAGACTGTTTGTTACATGGGCTCACTTTGATTACCCTAATACAAAACTAAGCAACTTGAAAGAGGACTCTTGATATTTAAAAAACATAATAAAACCTAAAATTTATAGCATTATTTTAGTAGTTGGATGGCAAGAGGTAAGAAAAGTGATACTCAAGACGGGAAAACTGATCAACGTTATCTTGTGGCAAGATATTTGGTAAAACTTAGCTTTTATTTTTTGGAAGGCAGGTCACGTGCTAGTGGATCTTGTAGGTCTGGAGATGAAGGTGAACAGAGTGTTAGCGGAGGGTTTTGGCTATAATTTCACTTGCAAAGTCATTACAAGTTTGGAAAAGGAGGGGCTAGTGTATGCACAGTAATCGCAGAGAATAGAGTCCAGAAATTCCCAGGCTTGCATGACTGGAATAGAAAGAACTTGGTATGCCAAATCACTGCTTAGATGAAGGAGGCCCAACTTAGATTGTTCATCAGCAAGACATAAAACTTTCTGGTATTAAACCACTGAAATATTGGGGTGTTTGTTACAGCAGCTAGCATGAATTACCCCAAGACAGTTTTCTATGTACTTGTCACAAGCAATTAGAAAGTGTAATAGGGGAAAAAAAGATTCCAGTCACAATAACAATAGGAAAAAAAAAGCCTAGATATGCCACTAGCAAGAAATGTGCAAGAACTATATGAATATACCTGTAAAAGTTATAGAATATATAAAGAAAAAACTTGTAAAATATTTTTGCAGAATATTTTAAAAACTGAATAGACATAACACTCACCTGAATAGATACTAAAATTATGTCAGTTCTCCCAAAATTGGTCTACAAATTCAAAGCAATCCTGACCAAAATTGCAACCACATGTTTTTTTAGAGTCTGACATGCTGATTCTCACTTTCATTCGGCAGAGTTAATGAATGTACCAGAATAACTAATAAAATCTAATTTAAAACATGCAAAGAAGGGGAAGAGTCAGGCCAGATCTCAAAACATACTGTCTTGTTGTAGAAATTATAATAATATGTATTTGTGGAGGAATGGAAAATACATCAATGGAACTGAACAGAAAATCTAAAAATATCACTAATGTGGCATTTCATACCAGTGCAGAAAGAATGGTCTCTTCAATGGTATTAAAGTAACTGGCCATCATTTTGGAAAAAAATAAAATTAGATACTTATACCATGACCAAAAAAAATCTAAATGATTTTAAAAGAATAAAAAGAAAATATCAGAATAATGTTATAATCTTAGAATGGGGAAGGATTTTCCAAGCTAGTCACAGAACTCAGAAGTCATCAAGGAAACACTGACAGCTTGACTACATGAAACTTTAAAACATACATGTGAGCAAAAAAAAAACACCCTATACCCAGGGAAAATTGGAAAAATGAGAGAAAATATTTACAACATATACAACAGGCTAGGATTAATATCCAGAAGATATGTTGAAAAATCATTCAGCACTCAAGATGAAAAAGGAGCAAATGTTATGAACCAGTGAGAAAGGATGAATTTAAAATGTATGTTCTGACATGGAAAGGGGTTTAAGATATATTGTTAGTAAAAATAATAATAATAATCAAGGGCTACAGAATAACAGGAATAGTCCTATCTACTTGTTATAATTATCTGTGTGTGTGTGTCTGTGAAGCCATAGAAACTAGGATCTGGAAGTTTCCAGACAGAATTGTTAATGGTGACTCCTAGGGGAAAAACCCTCAAGCATCATTTAAAGGAGAAAATTGCAATGTCTATGCTTTATTATAAAGCCTCTGTTATTATTATTTTTTAATTATACAGAGAATTTTTATGTGTATATATATTTTAATAGGCTTTATATTTTAGAACAGCAAAACAAGTGGAAAGTACAGTGAGTTTCTAAATCCCCTCATCCCCACACACACAGCCTCCCTCCACCAGACGGTACGTTTGTTACGATGGATGGACCTACACTGACACCTCAAAATCACCCAAAGTCCATAGTTTGAATCAAGATTCACTCTCGGTGTTGTACATTCTGCAGGTTTGGACGAACGCATAATGACACGTATCCACCATTATAGTGTCGTACAGAATAGTGTCACTGCCCTAAAAATCCCCTGAGCTCTGCCTATTCATCCCTCCCTCCCCAACCCCTGGCAACCACTGATATTTTTACTGTCTCTATAGTTTTACTTTTCCAGAATGTCATATAGAGGATGTATTGCATATGTACACTTTAAAATCTTCAAAAGCACAGAAATACACCTGGAATTGTGTCTGAACTCAGAAGCATGCAGTTGAAGGGGTAGGAAGCTGTTGAGGCTGGAGAAGCTCAGGTGAACTCCATAAAATAAAGGATGAAAAAGGAGCTGATGAGATCAGAGAACAAGAAGAGAAGGAATCCATTCACCCTGGGAATAGGTTACGCCCCAAATAAGGCCACACGGAACATAAACACGCATCACACATGTAAGGTATGAAAAATATACACACAAAAAATTATATAAAGTGTAGAATTAACACTGGGGAGGAAACGGAATCAGTACCATCTATGACATGCTTCATGAAATTACCCAGAATGCAGGAAAAATGTCCTGTAAGATGAAAGAAAGACTAGATTAAAAACATAGATACAGTATGGTACTGGCACAAAAACAGAAATATAGATCAATGGAACAGGATAGAAAGCCCAGAGATAAACCCATGCACATATGGTCACCTTAACTTTGATAAAGGAGGCAAGAATATACAGTGGAGAAAAGACAGCCTCTTCAATAAGTGGTGCTGGGAAAACTGGACAGGTACATGTAAAAGAGTGAAATTAGAACACTCCCTAACACCATACACAAAAATAAACTCAAAATGGATTAAAGACCTAAATGTAAGGCCAGACACTATCAAACTCTTAGAGGAAAACATAGGCAGAACACTCTATGACATAAATCACAGCAAGATCCTTTTTGACCCACCTCCTAGAGAAATGGAAATAAAAACAAAAATAAACAAATGGGACCTAATGAAACTTAAAAGCTTTTGCACAGCAAAGGAAACCATAAACAAGATGAAGAGACAACCCTCAGTATGGAAGAAAATATTTGCAAATGAAGCAACTGACAAAGGATTAATCTCCAAGATTTACAAGCAGCTCATGCAGCTCAATAACAAAAAAAAAAAACAACCCAATCCAAAAATGGGCAGAAGACCTAAATCGACATTTCTCCAAAGAAGATATACAGATTGCCAACAAACACATGAAAGAATGCTCAACATCATTAATCATTAGAGAAATGTAAATCAAAACTACAATGAGATATCATCTCACACCAGTCAGAATGGCCATCATCAAAAAATCTAGAAACAATAAATGCTGGAGAGGGTGTGGAGAAAAGGGAACACTCTTGCACTGTTGGTGGGAATGTAAATTGATACAGCCACTATGGAGAACAGTATGGAGGTTCCTTAAAAAACTAAAAATAGAACTACCATATGACCCAGCAATTCCACTACTGGGCATATACCCTGAGAAAACCATAATTCAAAAAGAATCATGTACCAAAATGTTCATTGCAGCTCTATTTACAATAGCCAGGACATGGAAGCAACCTAAGTGTCCATCATCGGATGAATGGATAAAGAAGATGTGGCACATATATACAATGGAATATTACTCAGCCATATAAAGAAACAAAATTGAGATATTTGTAGTGAGGTGGATGGACCTAGAGTCTGTCATACAGAGTGAAGTAAGTCAGAAAGAGAAAAACAAATACCGTATGCTAACACATATATATGGAATCTAAGAAAAAAAAAAAAAAAGGTCATGAAGAACCTAGGGGTAAGATGGGAATAAAGACACAGACCTACTAGAGAATGGACTTGGGGATATGGGGAGGGGGAAGGTTAGGCTGTAACGGAATGAGAGAGTGGCATGGACATATATACACTACCAAAAGTGGAATAGATAGCTAGTGGGAAGCAGCCGCATGGCACAGGGAGATCAACTCGGTGGTTTGTGACCACCTAGAGGGGTGAGATAGAGAGGGTGGGAGGGAGGGAGACATAAGAGGGAAGAGATATGGGAACATATGTATATGTATAACTGATTCACTTTGTTATAAAGCAGAAACTAACACACCATTGTAAAGCAATTGTACTCCAATAAAGATGTTAAAAAAAAAACAACATAGATACAAAAAATAAACAAAGGATGCCCAACAGATGGAAACTTTACCCTTCCTGCAAAAAGAAACCAGAATAAATGCAGATCAAATGTGCTTGACCAACACATATATATATCAACAAGGTATATCCAGGTTCATTTCTTAAATTTTAATGATAAAATTCATCATTTTTCCTGTACTGGAAAGAGGGGTTTCTAACCTGGAATTAACCTCCAGATTGTAAACCCAGCTGTAAAAATGCATTAATTTTAAAAGAACATAATTAACCACTAAGAAATGTCCAGGGAACAGTTTGATTATGTGCAGCAAACCACCAAATCCTTTGCAACGAGATAGAGGAAGGGGATTCTCTAAAACTCAGGCTGCACTGCTCACCCACAGCGACAGGAATGCTCTCCGGACTAGGGTTCTCAGAGGCGTGAAAGTGCAGCGGCAACTGTGTGTGAAGGGTAAGTTAACAGCTGAGCCACTTTACACAGAGTGAAATTCATGCGGGGCATTGGTTACATGGGATGGAGGAGCTGAGACGCCAAACCGGGCTGTGAAACGAGCCAGAGATAAACAACAAAAGAGAATGACAACCATCCCCAGCTGGAGCGACACATGGAAGAGGTCCATGGTTAGCCCTATGCAAAGGAAAACTGGAACCACAGCAGGTCTGTCTGATGGAGGTGAGAGTCACGGAGGCGACACAGGTCCTGCTGGAGACATCGCCAGAGCAGAGGTGTGGAGTGGGGCTTTTCCTTCCATTCTCCCCTCTGTGCGGCCCGATGGTCTAACCCAACAGAAGCCAGATGACCGGGAGCCTTGGGCTGTGGACCAGAGGGCAACAGGGGAAAGGGCTCTGCCCCTGGAGACAGCGGTGCAGCAGAAGTTTGTACTGCTCGAGGGGCTCTCACCAGGGTCTCATGGACCTTTGAGAAACCCCACAAAGGTCCAGAGAGGTTTGGTTTGCTTGGATTTCCTAAGGAAGGCGGCCACGGTTTCGTGGTTGGGGGTGGGGAAGACGGAGCTAATCTGCGGGAGCATCTTCAGTGGTGACTGAGAAAACTGAGCAGAAAAGGTCAAGAATTTGCAGGGATGCTGGGAATGACCCACCCAAGGAGTGGACCTGGTGAGTGAGCTACATTGACCCCAAACCCCAAGGATGCTGATGCCCCAAGTCAAGGACACCTGTGTTATGTATTAAACCTCAAAAACTGGTCTAAAAAGGGGTCCTCCAAAAACATGGATTAAGGCTTCTACTGTGCAATTACAAAGGAAAAAGTGGCTGAAATTCCGTATTTGTGTTTTCATCTTACTTCGTAAGCACTAACAGCTTATTATTTCGCAGACACCAAACGAGGGTAATAAGTCCTGAAATGAGGGTAGGTCGTCCAAACTCAGTTACTTTGCAAACTTATTCTAGTTACAAGACTTTTGAAATATCAGCATCTTTTCGATGCCCCACCTGCAAATATTAAGGTGCTTTGCCCATCACCACATGGCTTACTTGGTCCTCTTTTACTCTGTGTTGCCGGCTGAGGCAACAGTTTAGGGCCTGGACCCCATGTTTTTTACCATCAGGAGGCTAAGTGAGCATGTGTTTCAGGAAGTGCGGGCTCTTTTTCAGACCCCTTACCTCTTAACGTGCCACGCTGACTCCATCATCCAGCCCCTGGCTCAGATCCCACCTAAGAGACATGGTCACGACAATCACATCCGCCTCTGTAGCACCATCTGTGCAACACACAGCAGACCCCAAGACTCTTCCCCAGAGAGCCTCTGAAAGCCGGTCTTGTGGCACCTTCACCCCAAGCAGGGTGTCTACGTTTTACACATCAAAGCAAGCTCAGCTGTGCGGTCAACTTCCCCAGGCGGATGACAGAGTTGAAGTGGAGGCAGAGGGGAAAGCCCTAGCCTAGGTTCCGTCTCCAAACCCCGTTCTGCTTGATATGATTTCAATCTTTCCAGCACATCCTGCTTCATGTTTTCCTCAGGGCACAAAACAGTCTGAAACCTAACAAGATGCCCCAGGGAGAGGAAAACAACAGTTCTAAGCAATAATCCTGCCCCTCAAGAGACCAGGTGAAGAAATACTTCATCTCTGTAGTTCTCAGACTCTTAAAAACTTTCTAAAGGAAGGCTGTTACCCCAGAAACAGTCTTAATGTTTCCCACTGTGTGAAAGAAGCAAACTTGTTTTGAAATAAACACACACACACACACATCATACATATGTGTGTGTATCCTATTTAATCTCAAGATGTTTTTGAAGGAAATTTTGAAAAACAAAAAAATGTTACAGCACATGAACGTTCAGCAACCTTTACCTAGAAAGTGTTCAGCACCTACTATGCTTTCATAATGAGCGAGAAAATTTTCCAAAGTTGCATTAGCAAAAGATGCCTCTGGGAAGTTACCAAAGGATTAGTTCCTGTTATGTTATGACTCTGGGTAGTCTACAGGATTCAGGAAACTTAATATCAAGGTGAATCAGATTTGTGCTATGATTATACACTCCGCCTTATTAAATAAATCTACTTATAAAATGTTGATATAAAGAAATTATTATAAATATATTAAATGAAGTAGGAAGGCTAACATTCAAAGAAATTCTGATGTGAATTATTTTCTAAATCATCCCTGATTTGTGTTTTGTTTGGTATGTACTTTTGCAAATACTTTTGAGTTTTATTAGGAAAGGAAATATCTAAATTTAGAGGGGAATTTAAGCTGCATTCTCTAACTTTAATTTTTAAAACTGCTACGTAGAAAAAGTATTTCCAGAATGTAAAAACGACAGCAACCTAAGACATTTACATTCTTTCTACTCCGACCAGGCCTGTGGTCAACCTCACCTATCCGGAGACGGGCAACAACCAAGCGGTACTGGGATGGTGGCGCCCTCTTGAGGCTGTTAAAGTGAACTGTCTAATTTTAAGTCCCTTCAACATCTCTGGGATCTTTAAAAGAATCATGATTAGAACAATGAACAGACAGAGATTTTCCTTTCTCTTCTATTACTGCTCAAACCCAAGGTATTTCCACCTAAGGCAATCATTTTCTCACACTTTCATATTCTTGTCTAGAGAGAATAAATTTTCCTTTCATCTCTACTTATGAATGAAAATATTAAAATGACTAATTATGCTTGAAACCTGCATGGAGGTAACAAAAATTGAGACATTTGAAATGAAATCAAACAACATCACTAACTGCTAGCCCTTGATTCTCCCCTAAGAAACCCTTTCCCAGAAACTTCACAAATTCTATTTCCTAAGCACCAGGATTTCAACTTTGTAAATGGTTATTAAGTCACTGATTACCTCTTTTGTTTATGCACTAGTTCATTTATTAGTTATTGCAGATGTCTTATTTTCTAGCATTTGAATGCTTCGTGTATTAGCCTTAATAGGGTAGGTTATCCTTCAGTAATAAACTAATCTGGAAATCTTAGGGGCGTTATATGTAAAGGTTCGTTTGTCTCCCTCACAAAGTCTTCTGTGATTTCAGCCACTATCTAGGGACTCTTACTTCTGAACAGTAACTCAGAGATCCAGGCAAATTGCTTCTTACAGCTACACCATCTGGGTCCCATGGTTTCCAGTTCACTGCATCAATGGAAGAGAGAACTGTAGGGTCATACATCCTCTCTCAAGTGCTCTCAAGGTCCAGAAGTGATGCTTATAATTCTGGCCCACTGTCCAGAACTTGTCACATGGACCTACCTAGCCCCAAGGGGCTGGGAAATGTGGGTATCATATGGATAATCACTGAACAGTAAATGTCTCTGCCACATATTTCAAAACTTTTTTTAAGTTTGATATTTTTGAGGGACAAGTGGATCTATCCCAGAATTTCAACCCACTTATAGCACTATCCATGAGAAAATGCAATCTTAATCAGTTGTAAACTGCTGTATTACTTTAATAAATACAAATAGGGAGAGGAAAAAGCAGCTTCCTTCGAAATAAAGTCCTGGAAGAATAATGCTCGCTAGGTACCACTTCTCAGATAAAGAGATCAGTTTGGACGACCTTGGACATCTAAAGCAAGGTTTAACTAAGAAGAAAAGGTAACAGACAGCAATAATACACTGGGCAAGAACTGCAACAATTCTTCATGAACTACAATGTAACACATGTATGAACAGAGAGGAGTAAAAGCCAAGCGTCTGATTGCTTAGCCACTTTCAGGCTCAGTGGAGAAATAGCACCTCCCAGTGATGTTTCCTCATATAACTTGCAGCTCCCTCATAAACACAGGAGTTCCAATCTTGGTTTTATTGCAATGGTTGAACTCTAATACATTTCTGGGCATTTTAGATTGCTTCCAGAAGAACTGGTGAACCATGATCTTACGTAACTGTCCATCACAAATGACTTTCCAAGTAACTTTTGGAGCTAATAAGTGCCACTAAAAAAAGATGCAGTGAAATCACATGATAGTCCGTGCTGTGGAGATATTCCACAAGGGAGCCAGCAAAGTAGGGCAGAAGAGGGAAGGAAGGTCATGAGTGAATAAAGAAAACAAAATTTGTAAGGATGGCTCGGAAGAAAATTGCTCGTGTCCAGAGCTGACTGGCATAAAACAGTGATCAAATATAAGTGTGATGGAGTGAGCTGCGAAGTTTTATCTTCTGGTAATTTACATGAGACATGAAATGAGTTCTAATTTCCTTCCTTCTTGCAGCTTCTGTAGACACACACACACACACACAACTCAGGAGGGTAGGCATGTATTTGGAAATAAAGAACTGATTCCCACTTCTTGTCTGGTGGTTCCTGAGTGCCGGATCTACAAATGTATCCAGCCAGGGCAGGGGAAGGACAGCAAGGGTGTGATGAAAAGGTTCTAAAACTGTTTTGTGGTGATGGTTGTACAACTGTATATTACTAAAAACAAATCATTGAACTGTACACTTACAGTGGGTGAATTGCATGTTATGTAAATGATCATTCAGTAAATCTATAACAGAAAATTAAACCCTGCAAACAATGGCTATGCCGTCAAGAGTGCATTATGTTTTCATTGGAGTATAGTTGATTTACAATGTTGTGTTAGTTTCAGGTGTACAGCAAAGTGATTTAGTTATACCTATATATGTGTGTCTATTCTTTTTCAGATTCTTTTCCCTTATAGGTTATTACAAAATATTGAGTATAGTATGTTCGATGTAAAAAATGTATGATTACCGAAGGGGACAAGGGGGGAGGGATAAATTAGGAGCTTGGGATTAATATATCCACAGTACTGTATATAAAATGGATAACCAACAAGGACCTACTGTAGAGCACAGGGAGCTCTGCTCAAGGGTGCATTATAAAAATGCCTTTAACGCTCATTAGAGGGTTCCTTCTTAAACAAATTAACTTTCATTTGTATTACTAAACTCTGGTGTCACAGGAAAGTAGACGTGCCCATATACCTACAGGTAAATTCATTCTCACGTAGTCGCTGCATCCTCGACGTGAGCCTGTAGAAGAAACGTCCATTCTGTTCCATTTATCAGACAGCTTGTGCAGACGCCAGCAGCTCAACAGCAAAATGAGAGGGAAAGTTACATTTCACAGCTCCTGTGATGTTCAAACAAGCATCCGGGGTTATCAGTGAGTCTTACTTGCAAAACTCTCTTCCCCTCAGGTACTAAAACATTATTGCTTTGACACTGTCATTCAGGCACTAAAAAGGAGCTGTGGAACACAAGATAACATGTACTGGGACTTCCCTAGTGGCGCAGTGGTTGAGAATCCGCCTGCCAATGCAGGGGACACGGGTTCGAGCCCTGGTCCAGGATGATCCCACATGCCACGGAGCAACTAAGCCCGTGCGCCACAACTACTGAGCCTGCGCGCCAGAGCCTGCAAGTCACAACTACTGAGCCCGTGTGCCGCAACTACTGAAACCCGCACGCCTAGAGCCTGTGCTCCGCAACAAGAGAAGCCACCACAATGAGAAGCCCGCACACCACAACGAAGAGTAGCCCCTGCTCGCCGCAACTACAGAAAGCCCGTGCGCAGCAACGAAGACCCAACGCAGCCAAAAATAAATAAATAAAATGAAAACCTTGAGGATATTTTAAAAATAAAAGATAACATGTATTTATGTTCCAATCATCGCAGGGTTGGCATGACAGTGCTAGGGCTGCAGACAAAGAACAGCCTACGACAGTGGCCTCCCTGGCTCTCAGGCAAGGTGTCTCAGGTGTTAGAAGGGTGTCTTCCGCTGCAGGTGTTCCTAATCACCCTTCGTGACCACTTTCCTTGAAGAGGCTTCAGGCTTTTACATATGCAAGTTATAACCTCCATACTGAAATTGGGCTCTTCCAAATACCAGAAGTCGGAAGCAGTGGTGTGCTGGTAAATGCTTAACAACGGGTTCTCCTGGAGGTGAAAGGAGCTGATCGATGTGCAGCGTGTGCTGACTGCCATGTTGTCAATACCGCTACCATGGCCGATTTCAAGCTACCGACTTGACGTTCCTGAACATGGCGTTGGGAAGAGACGTTCACTGTGGCTCCGGTGAACCAGTGGGAGCCTGCTCCAGCACACCTGTGCCCGGGGGCAGGGCACACAAATTACAGTTTTTGATCAAGACTTTAATCGAGACCTAGAACGTCAGAGTAAAACTACGTAATTTTTTCTTTTTTATTGAAACTGTTGAAATAAAGTTAAAAGCATTTCAAATTTAATAAATTGCTAATTCGTATTTATATAGTTTCTCTGTATCTGGGTGTCCTCTCTGCAAATTTTCAACAGGGTCATTAAACACATATGTATTATATATATGCATACAGTGTATACACACCTGTATGCCTGTATGAGCCCAATGTTGATCTCAAATTCCCAAGGCCCAACCAAGGTTCTTGCAGTTCCTAGGTTCTTGGAAGTCCAAGGTTCTTCAGCTGATCTTTCTGCTAGACGGCAACTATCATTAAGGTCCTCACTCAGTTACAATGGATCCACTAACCAAAGAGTCATCATTTTTCCAAGGGTGGTGCTGAGTTCCAGGTCTTCAGGAGCAACCAACTGAAGATGGCTCAGAGGGACCTCATCTCATCTCCTTGAGCTATAAACACATGACCTGCACCCAAGAACAGGAGTAAGCAGGTTGGGATTAAAGGTAGATGTTGCTGATACCTGAGGTCAGTGATTCACGTGCCACACACTGGTTTATTGGTGAGGGAAGGGGTCTGATCTCCAAGACACGGAGAAGATTGGCAAGTCTGAAAGTAGAAACAACGTCTTCCACGGGGGTGGGTTGTGTAAGCTGCCCATCTCCACCCGCCCCCAGGTGGGTGCTGCCTCTCACTCTTCTTGGGGACCCCACCTAGGAATCTTAGGTACGCACACAAGCAGTGGCAGGTCCGGACATCAGACAGCTGGGCATCATAGGTGTACTTTCCATTAGGTCCTGAGGGTTGGCCATGGCGTGCAGTGAGAGAGACCATCTTTGCAGAAATGACAGACAGACAAAAGCTTCAAAGCGTACAGAGAACGGGGACACTTGATAACCTTGTCATTCTGCCTTAGACGTGGGAGGAAAAGAAAACCTGCCGTATTATCCTGTGAAGACACTTTTCAAATACAAAAGACATTTGTAAGCTAGATTTTGATTTTGAGCTTTCCTTAAACCATATGAAGAAAAATTCCCATCTTAAAATTACCATTGCCAGAGAGAGTTCACAATGGGGAGTGAACAGTGGCAATTAATCATTTAGCATTTATGTAACATCTGGCATCTGCAAAGCGCTTTCCAACCAGTTTTCCTTGTTACTGCTTGTAATCACGGCAGGTTGGGGTCAGCCGTGTTCATTCCTATTTTCTCAGAGCAATATGTAAAATAGTAACTTGACCCTTAGAGAAAGATCTCATAATAGCAAATAAAGCTAGAAATAAGTGACAACTTTCATTCTATTCAGAATGCCATTCTTGAAAGTTGTTAATAGTGAGAAGTATTTTCTGTCAGCTCTGTTAACAGGAGGGTGATGGTGTTTTGTTTCTTACTATATAGGAGCCAGATCCAAAATTCATATCTAAAAATACCATCAACAGTAAAGGTCAAAGAGAGCTGTAATTTGGGACATAGCTTTCGTTATTTAAAAACAGAGAAATATAAAGTCACGTGTGTGTATTCTCCATTTGGAAGAGAAAGACTTTAAGACCACAAACCATAATAAATATTAAATATGCTTCAACTATTCCAGGATACAAGGCAAACACATCATCAGTCAACCAATGAATTTTCCAGTCTCTTGCATTATTGTAAATCTGAGAGACTAACCAGTAGGAAGGGAGACTCATTTTCGCTGTATTAATTGATCCCCTGCTTTCAGCACCACACACGTACATGGATGCCGCAAACTAGCCCTGCTTCCTGCCTGCCCGCGGGGGAGGGGAAGGGCATCAGTCCACGGCCCTATTCACATCTTTACAAGACCGGTGATAAGTGACATGGTGGTGGGCGACAGAAGAACAAAACTTAGTCTGATGGGTCAGAAAAGGCATCCCAAGAAAGTGACATTGCGCTCAACCCTGAAGTGTGAATAGGTGTTAATGGGGAACAAAGGGAAGAGGGAACAGCATGTTCAAAGGCCCTGAGGAAGAGGTTGCACAATTCACTGGAGGAGTTCAAATGAGGCCAGAAGTCCAGAGCTCAGAGCGTGAAGGTGCAGGGATGGGGGTGGGGTAGATCTGACTCCCAGAAACAGGCAGGCCTGGGAGCCCAGGAGTTCCACAGAGGTCTGGGCTCAGCAGCTTGGGCTCTGGAGCTGAGCTGACAGCCCCTTAGATGCAGCCCACTGACGAATCCTGAGGGACCTCCGTGCCTCTCTGTCCTCACCTGTGACCCAGTATCTGCCTTGCAAAGTTGTTGTGAAGACTCAGTGCTCTGTTGCATATAAAGCACTTTATATACAACCTGGTAATTTTCATCTGAAGCCTGAAGTATCCCCCTCCTGACATCTTCTTACCTTTAGGACATTCCTAACCTAGATTCTATGGGGCACCACCCTGTAAAGTACTACAAGAAACGGAACTCAGATTAAGTGAGTTTGGGAAACACTGCACGCTGTCGTCTGAAGCATCTGAAAATCCCACAGTTGTTTTTGTTTTGTTTTTTTTAATAACTTTCTTAATCAAACATGCACAAAAATTGACTACCGCACGCAACTCTCTGTTTGCTGGAGGCCATGCTGTCACCTACTAATAATGGATGTCTTTAAATCCCCAGAAGTTCCCTGGAGAGAATGCTGAGGGGCTCCAGCCCAGACTGATTTTAGACTCTGGCTTGTGCATTTGCGAGGCCACAATGGAACAGTTTCAACATCATTATTTAGAAAAATAAATTATTCCAAATCTCCCATTTAGAACACATTCTCAAGGTGTCCTCATGAATCAGAATGTTTTCCCAAACCATGGCTATAATTTTCAATTTATTCAGTAGGTGACTTTCAGGGAACGAAGTTGTGTTACTGGAATAATACAACCTTTTTAGCATCATTTCACCTCCCTGCCTCAGTTTCCCCATCTGGAAACCACAGTGTCAGACTAAGTGATCCCAAAGCCCTTCAAACACTGAGATTATACAATCCCATGTTAAAATCTTCCCAGGTTACCTGATGTATGTTCTTAGGTGATTACCGAACCAATGCAGTCTCAATACGAGCAGACACCCATCCATCCACAAATGGACAGACCCCTAGGTCTTTGCCTCCTTGCTCTGTGTCTGTCTTTGCAGTGCTGAAGAATATTCACCAAACTCATGACCATGGTTACCTTTGTAACATTCTATGTGACCATTTTTTAATGCTTTAAGTACAGAAAATATGTATGTATGTATAATATGTATATTTTATACATAATATAAAAACAATGACATGACGGAAAAGTGCCCAAGTATTAACAATTGCTAAACCATGGATGTGTATGCCTCCATACTTTCTCTAAGTTTTTAAATCTTCAAATGTAAACATTATGATCTTAAGTAAGTTATAGATTTTTTGAATGGTGATCTCACAGAAGTCTTTGAAGTTGTCTTACCCGTGTTCTTCATCATCTCCCTGAGTTAACTGTCTCCAGGCTTAAATTTAGAAACAGAAATACGATCTTGCCTCTTGCCCTGCAAAATTCACGTTTTGTTAATTATCTCACAGATAAAAGAACTATTTGCTTGAGACCCAAATTAAGCTTTAACTAATGGCAACCAGGAACTAAAACCACACCCAAGCTAACTAATTGCATTTCAAAGTCAGTTCCATAAGCTTAACTGTCGGAGTCCTAGGGAGAGACATTTTCCCACCACCTTTATCTGAAGGGAAGACCTGTTTCATACTATTCCATATAAATCACCTTGAGACTGACCATGGCCAATACGCCATTTAGTTTTTGTTAAAAATAAACATTCAAAGAGATAACATATTATAAAACATCTCAAACTCTATCCTAATTGTTCACATTTTGAATTAGGCTCGAGTCTGGGTTGATGCCAGCTATGTTTATCTGTTTGGGAACAGAGTCTTTGTAGCCCTTAATTATATACAAACAAATGAGACTTTAATTGTTAAAATGTTTTCTTTGTATAGAAGGATTCTGGTTCTTATCAAATGCTGAACTAGCATGACCCTGGCTGCCCTGGCCAAGATTAAGCTGGAGAACTCTGGAGATAAAACATCAAGAAATGCGGTGGGGACAGTTTTGTTTTGAACACGGGGTGATGGATTTGACCCGTGTCACGGGCAGCCTGGCACACTGTGGGAGAATAAAAATAGAAGAGGAGCCATAACTGGGCAACTCTGATCTCTGGTCCAGATGGCCACAGGAGGAAATTCAGGGAGGTCCAGGTGCTCTGTACGTACGAGGAGCTGAGACTGACAAACTTCAGGCAGTAGCTTGCCCGTCTCCCCAGGGCTGGTAAATTCTAATCTAAGAGCGCCTCTCCCTATTGCCGCCTCTCGCAGTAGGGTAGGAGGTGAAGGCCTGAGCTGACGTGTGGTCCTGTGGGATGGGGGCATGACTGTGTTTTCTGGTGCCAGGTTCTTGTCCATAAGGTTTATCTACCCCCATGCTTCCAGCTCACTTGGGCTGAGGCAATGGAGTCAGGCCTCCTCCATCTGCTTGGCTGAGAGAGTAGCTGACATCCCAGAGAAAAATGCACTTCAGGATAAAAAGGGAAAAAAAACAAGACCGTTGAGGGGCATATCCTTTGCAAAAAAAAAAAAAACAAAAAACTTACTAGATGACAGATTCCATCTGAAGCAGAAATATTAGACCAAGGATTTACAATTAAACTAATAAACAGAGATAGAGATATTAGCAATATGAAATAAAAAGAAAAAAATATAGAAAACAAACAAACATTTGGTGTGAAAAATATGACAGTTGAAATAGAGAATGGATGGACTAGGATAAATAATAGATATAGGGCTTCCCTGGTGGCGCAGTGGTTGAGAGTCTGCCTGCCAATGCAGGGGACACGGGTTCGAGCCCTGGTCTGGGAGGATCCCACATGCCGCGGAGCGGCTGGGCCCGTGAGCCACAACTACTGAGCCTGAGCGTCTGGAGCTTCTGCTCCGCAACAAGAGAGGCCGCGATAGTGAGAGGCCCGCGCACCGTGATGAAGAGTGGCCCCCGCTCGCCGCAACTGGAGAAAGCCCTCGCACAGAAACGAAGACCCAACACAGCCAAAAATAAACATAATAAATAAATAATAAATAAAAATTAAAAAAAATAATAATAATAGATATAATGAACAGATAATAATAACAGATACAATAAATATGCAGCTGAGGAATAACATAGCAAACTGGAATATCAATTCCAGAAAGAAGAAAGAAATGACAAAGAATTAGAAAGTGCAGGAAAAAATAAAAGTGATATGAAGAAAAGAAATAGATGCACTAAATTCAAATAAAAGGACCCCCGGGGAGGGGAGAGAAAAATTAAAATGAAACTAGTAAAATTTGAAAATATGAAATACAAATTTTCCAGAAATAAAAAAAATTGATATTGAAAGGGCCAAAAGAGAAGAATAAACACATTTAATGAAATTTCAAAATATCAGACAAAAAGAAAATTTTTAAAGCTTCCAGAGATAAAGAACAGATCATATACAAAGGATCAAGAACTCGGTCAACATTAGATTTTTCAATAGTAACATTGGATATAAGGGAAAAATGGATCAGTGTTTTCAAAACATTGAATAGCCTAGATTGTTGCATACAGTTAAACCATCATTCAAATAAGAATATCACCAGGTTTACAAGATCTTAGAGATGTTGCCATTCAGAGGCCCAGTATAGCTGCTGCTACCCTATTGGACATCCTAGATATAGAACATTTCCGTTGCCACAGAAAGTTCCATCAGCCAGCACTGAAATAGAGGACATCATGATGGCAGCGTTTGTAAGAGGATGAGACCAGTGAATGTGCGGAAATACAAGAGTTCTAGTCTCATTATTGATGAAATAAAAATATCAATTAGAAATGTAGAAAGGTAAAACAAGCAGAAATAATATATCAAGAGGTTATAGTATATATACCAAGGTTATAGTAAATGTAAATGGATTAAACTCATAGTTTAAAGGTAAAGGTTGAGAGAAGGGATAAAAACCAAAGTCCACATAGATGCTCTACATATACAGAAGACCCACCTAAAGCATAGAGACCTGTAAAGTTTGACAGCATTGGTTAAACCATATGAAACTGATAGATATTTCCAATTTTTTATGGTTCAATGTAGAAAAGGATGAAAGACATAAATGCCTACCAACAAAAAAGAAGGCTAATATCACTGTAATCATGCTAGATAAGAGACACTGAGACAAAAATAGAGCATTAGGGAGACAGCCCTGATCACATTAATAAAACAGATTCAATTTATTCAAATAATATAACAATTTTGTTAAATGTACATACCTCAAAAACACTCACAAAATGTAGCAAAATGTGTTAAAGCTACAGAAAGAAGTTGATAAATTCACCATCATATTAGATTGATATGGCAATTACTGGTCATCAATCAGGCAAAAAATTTCAGCAAGAATAGCTGAACAGTATGATTAAGAAGTTTGTTCTAATGGACAGATACAAAGTTCTATATCTCCCAATTTTTAAAACACTTTTTTCTCAAGCACACTTTTACAATAATCAATCATAGATAATAACTGACCAAGAAAACCTCCAAGTGTGTCAAAGAACAAGGATCACCACTGAGGACAGACAGCTCTTTGCTTAGGCAGAGACCCAGAAGCTCAATAAAAAAGCTCTTGAGATCAGCAAACCCAGTATCCACCCAGTAGGTGAATTCCACAAAAACTGTCTCTAAAAGTCCTAAGAACAAAGCAACATCCCACTAGGGGACCACCTGCTAGACCTCGAGACTCAGTAGAGCTTGAACCACACCTCACTGAGTTCAGTGACTCTCACTTCTGTTAACTCACACAAATAAACCAATCGCCATACTGAGCAGTGCATTGGCCAGTTAGAGCCTAATGTAGCAGGGTGTTAAATGGGTCATTTCCTAGTCTCTAAGAATTTTGCCTAAAGCCACGGAGCTTGGGACAGGAAGCAGTAAGTACACCTACTTGCTAAAGAGAGGCATGAACACATCTGCGACCAACTTGCAGAAAAATAACAAATGCACCCCTGCAGGTCAGTATCATGCCCCTACCGTCATCCCCAGCATAGGTAAGAGAAGACTAGAAGTGCACAGAGGATTGAAGAAAACCAGGAGAGCAATTGGTGGTCCAATGTGGAGGGATGTGCCTTTCTTCTCCGCATCCCCATCTAAGGAAAAGCAAGGGAGACTCCAAAGAAATCACTCCTAGAGGCTGGGTGCCTGCAAGAAGGCACAAGGCACCTCCCTCCATGGCTTGAGGCTGGATGAGCTACAGAAACTCCTAAATCCATCTTGGTGTGGCCCCCTTTGTAGACCACTGTGAGATCTCTTAGGGGACCTCGATGTCCATCCCAAGGACAGACAGGTCAGGTCCTATGGAAAACTGAGGCTTTATGTTTCTTTAGGCTAAAGCAGCCACATGACACGCATGTTTCTTGGTAGTTTTGATTACATTCCATAACATGGCTTGTATGCGCTATTCTCTCATCCATCTGGCCAAGAGCTCCTCCCAGGAAGAGCACAGTGAGAGATGGGAGACGTTGAAACTCTCATACATTGGAGGGCTGGCCCATGAGTCCCCAGCCAGTGGCCCACTCTTTATGTAAAGAACCCCATTTCTTCAACTGTTCCTTTTGCAAATGGTTTATAATCACCCATTATCCCTTGGTTTCTCTACTCTGTTCTCTCCCTTTTGCCAATGCCTCTGATCAAGTAACTTGCTCAGAAATTGCAGTAATTACACGCAAAGTTGGACAAAGAGAAATAAACACCATTTATTTTTAAACATTCTACAAATCAGGAGGTTTACTCATTGGGTGATATAAATCTGCATTACTGAGGGTTCACTTCGCAAAAGAATTAGAGATCAAGCAATTTTAGCTTAGCCAGATTCCTTCCCAGATTTTTTTTCTTTATTTGCTAGGTTGAATGAGTTCACCCTTGTCATCAATGTGAAACAGAAAAAAAAAAAGCTGGTAAAATATTAGAAGTGCAAATAGCTTTGCATAATTTCCCTGCCTGAAATATAATTGTCACAATAATTAAAGTCTTGGCTGTCTTGTGTTTTTTTAAATCTTCACCAATTTATGTTATTTCTCCAGAACAATGTCATTGATTACAAAAATAGTCCTTCGTGGAATAAAAAATTAGTTAATAAATTCTTGTATATCAAAAGGCCCTGCATCTTATAAATATTTTACAAATGTTTGTCAGTTTGTTTTTCTAAAGGATTTTATTATTATTATTTCTCTGTTAAAAAGTCCTGAACCATGAATATATCACATCCTGGGACTGCAAGATAATTTATTTCCTCTAATCACATTGTTCTCTACAATTTGATTTGCCTCACTATGTAAACTCATTTCCTTGGCATGAGGACAGCTGTCCAGTGGCTGACGCTGCGACAGGGCAGAGCTGCCAGTGTCACGCAAAGAGCCAGGCCCTCCCATCTGCACTGGCATTGCCAGCACCCTCAGGTTTCTGCCTGGGACAACCCTCTGTACAGGGCGAGTGACATGCAAGCCTTTTCCGCAGCTGCAGGAGTCAGGGAAGGGCTGCCTCCTAAGAGCCTGAATAATAGTTTAGCCTCAGGTCATTGAACTCATATTTTCAGCCACTTCATTTTGAGCATCAACGATGGGTCCCATGGAAGGTGAAACGGGGGGCTGTGTTTCCTCCACTTACCAGCCTCAGAGGCCAGTTCTGGCACAGGGTACCATGGCAGTTGCATTATTTCCTGTTCCCATCCTGTTCCTCACTGTGACTGCAAGCTCCTCACCCTTCCCTCAATCCTCCAGGCACCCCTCCATGGGCATCATAGTTCTTGCACTTCTTTCAGGAAACTCTAAACAGGAGAGTCTGTAAGTGAGCACACACACCCCTTTAGACCTGCAGACCTTGGGCTCTCATAGTTCATGAGTAAGATCCATGTGAATCTGGAAGCCTAACCATCATTTACAAAATTCCCTTTGATATTTTCTCTGGGATCCTGGAGGCCCTTTTACGAAGATGCTCTTCATGGCTTTATTAACACTCCAGTGTAAGGGCAGCTACTGTGGTGTCCTTCACTGCTGCTGAGACACCATCTCTGTTACCAAAGAGCTGACAATCAGGTAAGAAAAATAACATTTATTTAAAGGGAAATGTATTCTCAATGCTCTGTGTATATTAATTCAAGGGAAGTAGTAAGAAAAGTAGCAGCTAGCATTATTGAGTACTCAGTGTATTCTAAATGCTTTGTACATATTAATTAATTACATAATGACTTGTTTAATCCTCACAAAATTTATTGAAGTTGTTACCAAGATCTGGCCCAGTTTACAGATGGGAAAATTTACCTTGTCCTAAATACTAGCTATTGAGAGCAGAGGCAGGGATTTGTACCCAGGAAATCTGAATCTAGAGCTCATTCTTACAACAACTAGTAAATACTACCCTACTGACGCTCTACCACCAAGTAGATAGATAGGATTTTCACCCCTGAGTACAGTGACAAGTAGTGTGATACATAAATAATGCCATGTGC
Organism: Balaenoptera physalus; assembly: GCF_965194825.1. Lineage (NCBI taxonomy): Eukaryota > Metazoa > Chordata > Mammalia > Artiodactyla > Balaenopteridae > Balaenoptera > Balaenoptera physalus. The sequence continues at coordinate 172,213,981 of NC_138890.1, forward strand.
TTTAGGAGTGAAAAAGTGAGAGGGATGTCTGCCAACTGGGGAATCAGGAGATATTATGATGCAGGGTCAGTTGCTCCAAGCCACATGTGAAAGATAGAAGTAGAGGAATAATTTCTGTCTAGTTGGATGGCATGTGAGAAGAACAGACACACAGTCTCAGCCCACAGAACTCCCTCGGCTCCCCACTCCTGCCCTCTGGTCACGGGAAATGGCATTCCATGAGCATCAGTCCTGCCCCTTTCCCCTCCCTCTCAGAGGAACTGTGTAGCCCTCGTTTCCAGAACTCAAGCCACTTCTCGATACCTTGCAGTAGTCACCACATACCATCATATAGACTTGGTCCCACTGCAGCTGGCTCCTTCTTTTACACCCTAAGAGAACCTTCCCTGAAGTTTCCACTTCTTCACTGACAACATTATTGAAAAGATGAGTCTACATGCTCTTCTGGATTATAAAATAATCCAATAAGATTTCAGTTGCTTAAGCCTGTAACCCAGGTGGTGAAATCAGTTCTTCCTGAAGTGTAATTGAAAAAAATATCTAATTGATTCCAAAATGAAGAGTGGCAATGAAGGTTGCTCAGTGAATAGCCAGCCTGTAGAGGAAAAGAGGAAAAGTGAACTCTGCTTGAATCGACATGAAAAGTTTGCGCAGACTGGATCTAACTCCATCTCTACATTCCCTAGGCTTACACTTACTCCCCCAATCTTCATAAATTACACAAACCAAAAGCCCAAAACCCTAGTCAAATCTCTCCTCCATCTTCATGCCTTAAAAGGAAAAACTTCAAAAGGTAAAAACCCCAGGAACAGCAGTAATCAAAGGGCACGACCCCGACATGACTTTACAATGAAGTGGAGAATCTTTAAGAAATCAGGCCCCAATTTGAGCTATAAGGTCCAAAAGTTAAGAATGATGTCATAATTCTGATAAAGTTAGTTTCAAAGGTTCCAGTCTTTTAAGGACTACTCAACTTCACAAAGAAAATCCTAGCCTGTGACCACTGAAAATGCCTCCAATGCAAGTAAATTACAAGTAAAAGTATGGAGTCCCATGAATAATGCAGAGTATAGAGTATGCTGATCTGTAATCAAGTCATCAAACTATGGAAAAGAAAGTCAAAACTTGTGCCCTGAACTTCCACTTCTAATGAGGATATGGTAGGTCACAGCCAATGCTCCTGCTCTCAAAACTTTTTTTAAGGGATAAATTACAAAAATCATTTTAAAGCATTGGAGAGCCGTGGAATTAATAAGAACTAAATGAACTAAAATTCCAGAGAGAGAAAAGTGGATGATTGATACCCACTTTTCCCTGGAAGCATCTTCCAGGTCTAGATAGAAGTCTGATGATCAGACATGGGCCAGGTAGAGGATGTTGCTGGGGAAAGAGAAAGAGAAAAGCTGTTGGTGGTAGTGTAGGGCTAAGGTGATAAATCGTACTACAGGTGAGGGGTCTGAAATGCATAGCTGATTTCATCCACAAGACGCTTGCTCACCTTTTTGGCTGAGTGGTCAGGGAATGGAGCCTAAAGAGCTAGGCAGAAAGTTTTTGAAAAGGAGAATAAAATTGCCATGAATGTTGAGGTGATTACGATCAAAGATCTCCTGAGGGAAGGGGTTTGAAAAGAAGACAGACAGAAGATGAAAGCCTATGGTGAATTGACAGCAGGAACTCTAGCTACTTGTCAAATTTCGGTGTTGCCTCTAGGCTGAGAATCAAGGTTCAGCCACTGGCAAAAACCGGCTGCTGGGAAACAGAAAAATCAGCAAGGATTTTGATGTTCAAGCGGGACAAAATTAGAGACTGGAGGGCACCACACACGTAACCATTCTCTCCATCAAGACATTTGCCAAGTTATGATTGATCAGACTCAATCTGCCTCTGTGAGAGGCTGGAAAATCTTTGTTTCCTCATTTCTACAGACTGTGGGTGACTCAGCTTTGCCCTTGAGAGGCTTAAGTTCAGCTCTCTGCACTCCTGACCCCCTCACAGCTCAATCCCTGATTAGAGTTTGGAAACTGACCTCCTCTCTCAATCTACTTTCACAGTATTTTAGATATAATATCCAGCTTACAGAAAAATCATGAGGTGTATGAAAAGATAAGACCATATGCTAAACAGTAAAAAATCAACAGCATTAGATTCACGGTTGACCCAGATACTGGAGATAGTGTAACAGAACGGGACCCTATGGGCCTTCCCAGAACAGACTACCCTTGCTCCTGTGTCCTCCACCCGCCTCTTGTTTGTAGAAAACTGTAGCCTCCTAGGACTTCCCTGAGTTCCAAAGAGTAAATTTAATCAGAGAAGTGAGAAAATGCAGAAAGAAGGGAAAACAGTCAAATAAGACAAAATAATAGTTTAGCCATTAAACAAAATCAAGGACCTCTAGTTCCTCCTCAAGGACTATAGATAATATCCTGAGCCATGTCCTTTGAGCTGTTTTGCAGATACTGAAACCCCCACCAGGTGGAGGAAGTTAACTGTCTGCTGTCCACAGACACATAGACCCCAGACCAGTTGGAACCAGAAGGTTGATGATGTTGACTCCCAGTTAGCTCAGCACCAGCCAATCAGAAGAATGTTCACAAGCTGATCACACACCTAGCAACCCCCCCTCCCTCATCTTATCTTTAAAAACATTTCACTGAAAGCCTTCGGGATCTTTTAAGCACTAGCTGCCCTGGACTCCTTGCCTGGTGCCTGCAATAAACGCTGCACTTTCCTTCACCACAACCCGGTGTCAGGAGATTGGCTTTATTGCGTGTGGGCAAGCAGACCCAAGTTTGGTTCAGTAACAATAGAAGACAATTACTTTAAAAATAAGTATGATTAATATGTACAAGAAAACAGAGGAAATGAGAGGTAACATACATGAAATGATAGCAATTTGCAATTGAGAACTGGAATTTGTTTTTTCAAATAATGGGTATGGCAGAACTGAAAAATACAAAATCCAAAGTTAAGAATACAATGAATAGTTTTTACAACAGATTGCACACAGAAAACACACAGAATTAATGAACTGAAAGGTGTTAAATAAAAAACATACATATTGAAGGATAGAGATCAAAAAGTAAGAAAATTTATTTTAAAACTTGAGAGATAGATAGGTGTAACATATTCAAAAGACCTAAATTAATATAATTGAATTACCAGAAAGAGAGGAGGAAAAATGAGACAGGAGCAATATTCAAAGAGATAATGACTGAGAACTGCCCAAACTGATGAAAGACATCAACCCACATGTTCAAGAAGTTCAGCAAACTTTGAGCTAAACAAATATAAATAAAACTACATGTAGGCACATTATCAATGCCAGACTGCTGAAAATCAAAGACAGAAAGAGAATCTTAAAAGCAACCAAAGAAGTAACACATTACCTTCAAACAAGTCAAGATAAGACTAATAGCAACTTCTCAAAAGAAATGATAAAAGCAAAAAGGAGGGAGGGGACTTATAACCTTAAATGCATGTATTAGAAGAAGGCAAGCTGAAAAGTCAAAGGTTTAAGTTTCCATCACAAGAACCTAGAAAGAAAAATCAAATCTCACTTAAGAAGGAAGGTAATAATAAAGCTAAGGGCAGAGCTTCAATAAAAATTTTTTAATCCAATTAAAATATCAACAAAGCCAACAGTTAGTTCTTTGAAATGATAAGTCCCAGCAAAATAGAACAAGAATGAAACACAAATGGCCAAATAAGAAAAAATGAGCTAAAACTATAGATCCTACTAACATTAAAAAGATATTATGAACAAATTTACTCCAAAAAATTTGACAGTTTGGATGACATCAAATTTCTCAAAAAATACAACCAATTCTAACAGAAGAATAAATAAAAATTATGGATAGTATGATGTATATTAAATATGTATCTTATATAGATACAAAAATAAAGAAATTTTAAAATATATATTTATTTTATATATAACATATGCATATTTACAGCAGTGTTAATTTTATTTATCAAGTTGTATGTTACATCCCTAGTATTTATTTATCTGGAAGTTTGTACCCTTTGACTGCTTTCATCCAATTCCTCCTCCCTCCACGCTCTGCCACTGGTAACCACAAATCTGGTCTCTTTTTCTGTGAGTTTGTTTGTTTGTTTTTGAAGTATAACTGACCTACAACACTATGTTAGTTCCTGTTCTACAACATAGTGATTTGGTATCTCTATGCATTTCAAAATGATCAACATGATAATTCTAGTTACCATCTGTCACCATACAAAGATATTACATAGTTCTTGACTGTATTCCCCACACTGTACATTTTATCCCCATGACTCATTTATTTTGCAACTGGAACTTAGTACCTCTTAATCTCCCTCACCTATTACTTTCCTCTCCCCATTGCCCTCCCCTCTGACAACCACCTGTTTGTTCTCTGTATCTATAACTCTGTTTCTGTTTTGCTGTGTTTGTTCATTTGTTTGTTTTTTAGATTCCACACATAAGTTAAATCATACAGTATTTGTCTTTCTCTGTCTGATTTATTTCACTTAGCATAATACCCTCCAGGTCCACCCAGGTCCTACCCAATATATATATATATATATATATATATATATATATATATATATATTGGGTTGACCAGAAAGTTCGGGTTTTTCTGTGTCTTCCTACTCTGCTATCTTGGCTGCTCTCTGTATTTTAAAGACTCTTGATCATACTGCCAGATTGCCTTTCTGAAAAAACCATACTAAAGTACACTCACACAAAGAGATGGGAGAGGGCCTAGGTCAGGACTGATGGATGAATGGATGGATTGGTTGATTGCTTACTTAAATAATAATAACGTGCATTTGTAGAGCCCTTTGCACTTTATAAGTCACATTCACGGTCTCATTTCTAAGAGAGGTGTTATCAGCTCTAACATATGAATAAGGAAACTGAGACGGGAAGAGGTATGATGTGCTAAAGGCACTAATGCAAGTTGGCAGTGTCCTGTAGTTGCTGAAAATCTCCCTCAATGACAGTAGCAAAACAAGCACAGTACATGCATGAACAGGGCCCGAATAGCTCCTCCACACTCTGGGGTGCAGGGTCCTGCTCGGGCTCCAGAACTGGACCAACGTCATCAGGGCCTTGGTCTCTGTCCAGTTAGAGCAGGTCACAAACTGCAGATATGCCCTTTTTTCTCTTAGTGCCTCTTCTAATACATGAAGCCTGCTTCTCTTCCAAGCTGCCTGAGTGTACTGCCAACGTTTGGGATGGCTCCAGCTGATGTATGGTTTCTGTGCAACTTAGGTCAAATTCCTGATGGAAAGAATCTAATTGGAAGCAAGGGCTGTGCCTGTTGGGTTAGATTTCACCCATTGTTCTATGGGGTACGAAGGATGGGGTCATAAGGTACATCGAGTGAACTGCCTGACATGTCCACCCAGGGTTGCCTGGGATATTATGGACCGAGAGGGTGAACAAAAATTGGTCTCTGCCCTGGTGGAGTTGGGAAAGTTTTCTAAAGAGGTTAGTCTTGAATTGCATAGACTGACAGATTTGGTACTTGGGCTATAGGGTGGGAAAGTAGGATCATCAGGAGATCAAACGAGGAACCAAAATTGAGGAGGGTTTAGATCTTACACATGAAAAGAAAACTCAGGTAAAATCACTTTAAAGAGAAAAGTAGTTTACTTGTAAAGATTTGGAAAGCATCCCAGATATACAAGGACTGGCTTATTAATTTTAAAAAATGCAAGATTAGATATAAAAAAAGAAGTCATCCCCATAAGTAAAGAAGAGATTTAAAGAAACAAGAGAATGCCTCATGCAATGCCACATCAATAAATTTTAACACTGGAGGAAATGGATGCTTTTCTGGTCAAATATAAAAATAAAAATTTACCCAGGAAGAATTACAATTGTTAAATAGTCTATAAAAGTTCTATAATTGAAAAAAAAAAAGTGACTAGAGCCTGATGGTTTTACAGCTGAATTCAATCACTCAAACAAATATTTATTAAACTCCTGCCATATGCCACTTCTATTCTAGACACTAGAGATAGAGCAATAAGCAAAATTAAATCCTTTGTCTTGTATCATTTAGAATACATTCAGAGAAAACAGGGCAGGAAGAAATGGATGCACACCGTAGCAGATGGTTGTAAAGGCTAGAAGGAAGGCAGACATCACGGGGGGCACAGATGCTAGAGGAAGTGCTAGTCTCATCAGCTTTCCAGGACCATTTGCACGTTGACACCCATCTGCTAGCTAAACGAAGTGACAGAGGGAGCGGTGTGGGCCTCTGGGGAAGGGATTTCTATGTTATCCAAACACAACAAAGAATTTGCAGCAACATAGATGGGCCTAGAGATTGTCATGCTGAATGAAGTAAGTCAGAGAAAGAAATATCGTATGATATAACTGATATGCTGAATCTAAAAAAAAAGATACAAATGAACTTATCTACAAAACGGAAACAGACTCTCAGATGTAGAGGACGAACTTATGGTTACCAGGGGAGAAGGGTGTGGTGGAGGGGGAGAATAGCTAGGGAGTTTGGGACTGACATGTACACACTGCTATATTTTAAATAGATAACCAACAAGGACCTACTGTATAGCACAGGAAACTCTGCTCAGTATTATGTAACAACCTAAATGGGAAAAGGATTTGAAAAAGAATAGATACATGTATATGTGTAACCAGAAAAAAAATGTACTACAATCCTAGGGGGGAAAAATCACTAAATTGTATACTTTAAAATGGGGGGATTTTATGGTATGTGAATTATATCTCAATAAAGCTGTTATTTTGAAAAGAAAAAAAAAGAATTCCAATGTTATCTAACTGTTCCAGACCATAGACAAAAGTGGAAATCTCCTCAACTTGTTTTATGAGGCCAACATGACACCAAAAAGTGATAAAGAGGATTCCAAAGAGAAAACAAAACACCTAGGAACCTCATTATGAATATGGCAGCTCAGGCAACAGCAGAGCCAAGCTCTGTGGGAGGCCAAGTGGGACAACTAGGGGCTGCTCCCTGGGTGGGTCTCAATGAACTCGACCCTGAAGGAATCCAATCTAGCACCCTCTGCACTGGAAAAGCCATCAATCAGATCAACACAGAGACAATCTGATGATTTAAATTTCAATGAAAGGGAAGGATTATTGATTGCTGAATCCTTATTGAAGGATCATTGAGACCATTAGAAACAAAGAACACTGCATGCTACAAAAGCTGAGACATGGAAACAACCTAAATGTCCGTCAACAGATGAATGGATAAAGAAGATGTAGTACATATATACAATGGAATACTACTCAGCCATAAAAAAGAATGAAATAATGCCATTTGCAGCAACATGGATGGACCTAGAGATCCGTACTGAGTGAAGTAAGTCAGAAAAAGACAAATATCATATAATATCACTTATATGTGCAATCTAAAAAAATGATACAAATGAACTTATTTATAAAACAGAAATAGACTCATAAACACAGAAAACAAACTTACAGTTACCAAAGGGGAAAGGTAGGGGAGGGATAAATTAGGAGTTTGGAATTAAAATATACACACTCCTAAATATAAAATAGATATATTTATCTATTTTATAAGGACCTACTATATAGCACAGGGAACTATACTCAATATCTTGTAATAACCTCTAATGGAAAAGAATCTGTAAAAGAATATATATATATATGTAACTGAGTCACTTTGCTGTATACCTGAAACATTGTAAATCAACCATACTTCAATTAAAAAAAAAAAAAAAGAACACTTCATGCAGTAGTGCCCCCAGCAGTTGGCGAAGGAGGGCCATGACAAAATGAGCTTCACTCTTGCATCTAACGAGGTTTCCACACACTTCCTTTGTTAAATAAGTGACTGAGGATTATAGAGTAAAGGTCTCTCCACTTTTCCCAATGCAGCCATAAACCTGGAAAACTTCTAGAAAATATAGTCATTAGCTTTAACTATATGGTTTTCAAAATTCATCTTTAAACACTCATTTTATTTTTCAAAAGGCAAAACTTAGCTCGAGCAGGAAGCATGTTCAGAGCTGTGGGGTCGCCCTCATGCACTGTGCGATACACATCCATAATCCGCGCATCTTCCCACGGTGGAATTTATCTTCTGCCTTCGCCCCATCTTGCGGGTCACTTCTGGCTCCAACCCGTTCATCTCCCAGGTCCAGAGGAGTGGGAATAAGCCACAGCAACGCCACAGTTACTCCTTGCTCCGTACCAACTCCATTCGTCCACTTTTTAGTAGTACAACAAAAACCAAGCAGCTCAGTTAAATCTGAATGCAATGATCATGCTTCATTCTGCGTTTTGCATCAAAACCAAACAGGATTCTTGTGGGCTCATTTCCTGTACAATCTTCTTAAATGTCCAGACCAGCTTTTCAAGGTCTAATGAAACAAATCCAAGTTAATAATGTTTGCTAAAAATTAGAGATGAATGTAAGAATGTTACTAGCAGCTTTAAAACAGCCCCAAACTGGAAACAACCCAAATGTACATCAAGACAAAGGATAAATCTGAGACTTCTCTGGTGGCACAGTGGATAAGACCCTGCGCTCCCAATGCAGGGGGCCCAGGTTCGATCCCTGGTCAGGGAACTAGATTCCATATGCATTCCATAACTAGGAGCTTGCATGCCGCAACTAAGGAGCTGATGAGCCGCAACTAAGGAGCTGACGTGTCACAACTAAGGAGCCCGTGAGCCGCAACTAAGGAGCCCACCTGCAGCAACTAAGACCGGGCACAACCAAATAAATAAATAAAAAGGACAAATCTATTCTGGAATATTCAGACAGTGGAGTATGGCATAATATGTTTGTCAGTTCAGGGTAATAACAAAACACAGCAGACTGGGAGGCTTCAACAGCAGACATCTGTTTCTCACAGTTCTGGAGGCTGCAAGTCCACAATCAAGACGCCGGCAGGCCCTGTGGAGGCTGCAAGCCCACAATCAAGACACCGGCAGGCCCTGTGGAGGCTGCAAGCCCACAATCAAGACGCCGGCAGGCCCTGTGGAGGCTGCAAGCCCACAATCAAGACGCCGGCAGGCCCTGTGGAGGCTGCAAGCCCACAATCAAGACGCCGGCAGGCCCTGTGGAGGCTGCAAGCCCACAATCAAGACGCCGGCAGGCCCTGTGGAGGCTGCAAGCCCACAATCAAGACGCCGGCAGGCCCTGTGGAGGCTGCAAGCCCACAATCAAGACGCCGGCAGGCCCTGTGGAGGCTGCAAGCCCACAATCAAGACGCCGGCAGGCCCTGTGGAGGCTGCAAGCCCACAATCAAGACGCCGGCAGGCCCTGTGGAGGCTGCAAGCCCACAATCAAGACGCCGGCAGGCCCTGTGGAGGCTGCAAGCCCACAATCAAGACGCCGGCAGGCCCTGTGACTGGTGAGGTTCCGCTTCCTGGTTGGCAGATGGCTGACGCCTCACCATGTCCTCACATGGTGGAGAGAGAGCAAGAGTTCCGGTCCCTTCACCTCCTTATGGGGGCACTAACCCCATTCAGGAGGGCACCACCCTTATCACCTAATTACCTCCCAGAGGCCCCTCCTCCTCGTACCATCACACTGGGGATTTCGGCTTCGACATAGGAGTTTTGGGGGGATACAAACATGGGCTAAGAATGCTGCCTGCCACATCAGTAAACAGAGGATGTCTCAGCCATCAGCGATTGAAGCCACCCACAACAGTGAGCCCTGAGGGAACTCAGGATGGAAACAGGAAGGCCCACCATCTAGGAGCCATCAGACTGCAGCCACCCCCCAATGCGGTGCAGCTTGAGGAGACTCAGGATGAGAAAGCACAGGTTACTGGCCCCAGACAGCTGAGGTGCATCTCAAAGGAATGATTTCAGTAAGCCCAGACTCCTGCATCCTTCCATATAGAGAAAAGTGCTGAATTCCTCAACTTGAGATGTCTGGTTTTCTTTCTAGGGGTTGGCAAAGCTCATGTCTTGCTCTGGCCAGCAGATAGGGACATGCATGTTGTCGGTATGCAAAAATGCACGGGGCTGCATGCTCGATGACCAGGGAAGTAAGAAACAACACATAAATGAGCTCACCAGGACTTTAGACATTCCCCTGCAGGCCTCTTAATACAGCCAACATTAACATGCCATTTGGGGAAGTTCTGCGGCCTCCAGCACTGTTAGGGTTCCCATAGCGTTTGAACATCAGGATCATAAAGCACTGGGACTAGCCGATTCGGGAGATCGCACGAGCCGAGATCCTCAGTTTGCAGATTCCGAAGCTGAGGCTCTGAGGTGTCTGTGGATCCACAAATGTTACCTGGGAAAGTAACGCCTCAGATCAGCGGGGCTCAGCCCGGGCTGCACAGCAGAAATGCTTTGAAACGTTGACACCCAGGCTCAACCTCAACCTAATCCCATCCTAGTGTCTGGCGACGAGGCCCCGCAGCAGTGGTATCACCAGCTCCCCAGGTGAGTGTGATGAGAAAACCGATGCATCTCATTCCTACAACCTTAACTTCGGCTCCCTTCAAATCCATCTGCCAGCCCCTTTGCAGAGCCCTGGGCCCTGGAGGGGTGAGTTTTGTTGGAGTGAGCGTTATGGGAAGTCGAAGAGCTCCACCCACGTGGGGGCCCCGCCTCCCAGAGGCTCCTGACCGGGGTGGGGGCGGGGCACCACGATCCCAGCCCCACGGGGCCCGCAGCCCGTCACCAGCGGCCCTGGCGCAGGAGGCCAGATCTTCTGCTCCGTGTCCAAGGTTTCCTCTCACTTCCTTCCATCCCACATCCACTGCGATGCCAGTTACATAACCCGAGAAGCTGTTTTCTTAAAGTTCAAAGTCGAAATGGATCTGGCACAGCAGGAAATTCTGGATAAATTTAGTCAAGATTGCAGATCTCTCCACAGAAGCACGGTGTTGACTCGGCTGTGCCGTGCATCCCGACACCCAGAATTCCCAGGCTGCAGAGTCACACCTGAATATCCGACTTCAGCCAGAAACAAGCAGTTACGCAGCCCCTGGGCCATGTCCCCCGCTCCTGGGAGGGAAGAACTAGCGTGGCCACTGCACGCCGTCTCTGGGGTTTAGCCACCTGGAGAGATTCCCAGGCCAGAGGTAGCTCCCCTGGGAGGCGCCTGCTGGCTGGACCTCTCCTGACTGTCTCAGGGTCCTCACGCCGGGCGGGGTTAGGGACTCTGCCGTGAGACCCTTGTGCAGTCTGGTCTCTGGGTTGGGCTGGAGACGCCCTGGGAGCCCCTGCAGAGCCTCCCTGCTCCTGGGGTCCTGAGAGCGACACCACACCTGGCAGGTGGCCCAGCATCCTCACAGGCTCTTGCATGGAGCCAGGAGGGAGCAGGGCCTGGAGGAGTCGCCCTGGTGCCTCCCAGCTCATCCTAGCTCCCTGGGAAACCAGGGCAGGTGAGACAGGGTGTCTTTGCCTCCTGGCCACCTCTCTGCAGCCCTCCCCTCTTGATGACCTCAGGGAGGGAGGGCTCAGGTAATTCTCCCAGTCCAGTCCCAGCACACCCCATCCTGTGGTGGCATCATTAGAAAAATCAAGGCCTGTTGACTGCACGATGAATGTAAAGTGGGCTCTTGGTGGTGAAATTACAGGTATTCACCTCCTCAAGGAGCTTCTCTAAAGCATCCCCCATCCCCCATCCCCCATCGCCCACTAAGCTCTTTCCACAAGTAGAGACATTTGACCCCGCACATACATCCCTCCTCTCTCACAGTCACCCCTGAGACCCCTCTACTTGGCCTGCTGGCCTTGAGGGGTTTTTAAAAATTAAAAACTACTATTCCTTTAACATTTGATCTAAGAAAAATCATGGAACAGTTAAAAATCACACAACTACCTCATTAGGTGACCCTAAATTTAAGACATTCAAAATAATGGCATCCAGTTCTAGTTTTTATTTTTTGTTTTTTGGGGGCTTTTGGGGGTCACTTAATTCCCCAGCCAGGGATCGAACCCACGCCCCCTACGGTGGCAGTGCAGAGTCTTAACCACTGGACCGCCATTTACTTATTTTAAATGGAGGGAAATTTTTCATTAAATTCTAAACTAAGTTCATTTCAATGCCTTTCTAAAATTAAGCATTTACTACCTAAACTTCTTAAGATATGCATCTCTTTAAGTGAAACTCCATGCTAAAATACAGATTCACACAAAATTGGGTTGCAATTACCGACTTTGTAAAATGATTTGTATTAAAATTTCTCTCCCTAGGGTTTGTGATTCTTTATGGCTATTAAAAATATAGATTTTATTTATATGCACATTGAGGCAAAAGAACCTATATGTAAATCAATGAATAATACCATATTAAAATTCCTTACATATATGAAGCAGCATCTTGATTCAAAATAGATCTGTAAACCACTGAGAAGACTACACTCAGATCAATATTAAAGTAATGGGAAAGGAACCTTCCAGTAGCTAATGCCACCAAATCAGGGGCTAGTATCATTACAGAAATGAATTTAACCCCATGGAAGAAATCTTTTACGGGTGGATTTTTATGCTTTGGGCACACAATTGTTCGGCACACTTTTTTATTCCACAAAACACGTACTGTCTTCCAGAACATTCTGGCTCCTCCCTACCACCTCCTCATCTGTGCACCCTGCTCCTCACCGCCATCTGGCAGGCATTTCTGTGTAGCATGTGTGAGCACACAACTCACTAACCACCTGCTGATTTCCAGTCCCGTGGCCCCTGCACACTCAGCTCAGTTGCCTTCTCTGCAGCGTTTGTCGCTGCTGGTGACACTCGCCTCCCGGGGGTAGGGCTCCCTGTCCCCTTCCTCTCGGGCCCACCTCCTGCACAAGAATAGCTCACCACATTGAAACCCCGTAGCCTATCTCTGGTCTTTCCTTTCACTCCGAAGGTCCATCCTCATTCACGCCCCCAGCTTCCACCACTACCGGGACACTCCATGCCCTCCCGGACCACTCTCCTCGCTCCACTCCCCAGGAGTATCTCCCCAGCTCTCTCCGGGGTGCCTACCTCACACCCAGCATGGCCAAAGCTCAGCTCAGATGTCCCCAGAAATCTTGAAACGAGTTCCTGGTTCCTCGTCTCCAACTCAATGTGTCTGTCACATGTGCACTCACACACACCCCCAAGATAAAGACTGCCCTAAGCAGGGGTGGCCAAACTTTTTTCCTATAGAGGGCCACATAGTAAATAACTTAAGCTTTGCTGGGTGTACAGTATCTGTCACCACCACTCAGCTCTGCCACTACAGCTCGAAAAGAGCCCTGGAAAATATGTAAGCAAATATGTGTAGCTGTATCCCAATAAAACTTTATTTATAAAAACAAGCAGCAGGCTAGATGTGGCCAACGGGCCATAGTTTACTGAGCCACGCCCTAAAATAGACCAACGGTTAACAGTGGTTGTCAATGCATGTTGGACTTCTAGGAGGTTTGATAATCTTTATAGTGTTCTATATTTTCCAACTGTGCTATTATGAACATGTACATCACGTTTACAATCAGAAGAAGGATTTAAGCTGATGTCAGTAGCAAATGGCTGATAACTTGATCAGCTGTATTGATTGATGTTTACTCCCCAGTTGCAGGGAACCAGTATTGTGGATCCCAAACACTGGTTTGTTTGTTTTATTTTTTGTTTGTTTTTTTAATAAGATGAAGCTATTTTTCTTTTTTCTTTTCTTTTTTCTTTTCTTTTTTTTTTTTTTTGGCTGAGCCATGCGGCTTGTGGGATCTTAGTTCTCCGATCCAGGATTGAACCCGGGCCCTCAGCAGGGAAAGCCCGGAGTCCTAACCACTGGACCACCAGGGAATTCCCCCAAACACTGTTTTACAAGTAGCCTGGGATTAAACAGGTCATACTTGGCTTGTTTGAAGCTCCAACATAAAGATTTTTATTTCTTTCACTTCTTTAATCTGTGCAGACACTTGCACACACACACACACACACACACACACAGTGATTCTCTTGGGGAAGTGAATGAAATTCTCTTTTCTAGTACATTTCCCTCAAATGACTTTCTTGTCTCATTGACAGTGTATAAGTCCAAGAAAAAGTGTTATTTCTTATACTATAAACTCAATAGGGATGGAAAAATGAGACAGAGTGAGATGTCTTTTCTCCTCTCCATGGTCTGTTCTATTATGCACAGCACTGATCAAAGTCCTGCACGCAGAACTCGGTGGTGACCATGCCCCCAGTGGCACCTGGGGCCAGAGAGGCCTGAAGTTTCTCCCCCAGCGTTCCACCGACACATGTACGAAGCAACTTGCTACTCATCCTGTCACTGATGCTCTCACTTTCAACCATTGCTCCCTGCAAGTCATTGCTTTCACATATAAAGTTTAAGCAAATCCTTTGAAACAGTGGACATTTTCATTAAATTAAATGAATGAATTAAAATTCCAAAACTGCTCAAGAGGCCAGATCCCCGACCCCAGCCACGTGGTACTCCCTCCTCTGTGAGTCCACCTCCCCCCGGGCAGGAGTGCGAACCTCTGGGTACCAGGATGTAGCAGCTGTTCCAGCTTTCCTGATAGGCTGTGAACACATCAAAGGCAACATTGTTCCTCAAAAGAGGTTAAGAATTAGTGAATTAAACTGACTCTCTAGAGCCCGCCAACCATGCTCAATGTCACTGCACTCACTGAGTAGAACACAGACCTATGTGTCACTTCTGCACCTGGCTTTATTACCATGGCAATCCAGGTCATAGCTCTAGATTGGGGCTGCTCGACCTGGGCACCGCTGGAATTTGGGTTCAGATCATTCTCTGTGGTAGAGGTCTGACCTGCACATTGCAGGGTGTTTAGCGGCACCCCTGGCCTCCGCCTGTGAGATGCCAAGAGCAGCCCCCCAGTTGTAACAACCAAAAATACCTCCAGACATTGCCAAATGCCCCTGGGTGGGGGGAATCGTCCCCATTGAAAATAACTGGTGTATGTTGATCAAACCCACCCTGAGAGCATGAAAGCTCTTGTATTTAGTGAGGGATGTCTTATTTTTAGGGAATCACCTTTCTTTATACAATACCTGTTCCACCACCAGCAGGGGGTCCCTGGGAGAGGCCAGGGAAGCCTGACTCATGGGCTTCCTTGGGAGGTCTTCCGATGGTAAACGATTGCACATCATATTGTGACGATGAAGTGTCCTCCACCTATGAGATGATGCACAGACCTGCCATTGGTCCACCGTGGACTGAACTCACTTTGCCAGGAGTGGTGATAGATTATCCTAACCATCTCATTTTCTCACCTGCAACCCACTGAATTGATGGCTCAAATTGTTAAGATTTTCCATGATAACCCAAGAACAAACATGGTAAATTATAAGCCTGGGTCCAACTCTGAGCTGCTATTCTGCTTTGCTTGTCTTGCCAAGGGTCTACAAATGTTCTAATTACAGGCAGACCTCAGAGATGTGGCAGGTTCGGTTCCAGACCACCGCAACAGTGAATATGGCAATAAAGTGAGTCACAGGAAAGTTTTGGTTTCCCAGTGCTTATAAAAGTTATGTTCACACTCTTCTGTAGTCTACTGAGTGTACGATAGCATCATGTCTAAAAAAGAAAATGCACGTACCTTAATTAAAAATAATGCTATTGGGAAAATGGCATTAATAGACTTGCTCAACGCAGGGTTGCCACAAACCTTCAATCTGTAAAAAACACAGTGTCTGTGAACTGCAATAAAGCAAAACACAATAAAACAAAATATGCCTATAGTTTCTAACACATAAAAATTAGAAAATGTCTCACAAAATTCCAGATTTCAGGCTGTCTTTAAAAAGTGGGAAATTGGTCATGCTTGCCTTACATTCAACAATGTAGCAGAGGTCGGCGGCTCCTGCCCCTTTGCACCCAGCATGCCTTTTCTAGATGCCACATATATGCGTTAATAACAATATTTGTTTTTCTCTTTCTGGTTTACTTCAGTCTGTATGACAGACTCTAGGTCCATCCACATCTCTACAAATGGCCCAATTTTGTTCCTTTTTATGGCTGAGTAATACTCCATTGTATATATGTACCACATCTTCTTTATCCATTCATCTGTCGTTGGACATTTAGGTTGCTTCCATGTCCTGGCTATTGTAAACAGTGCTGCAATGAACATTGGGGTACGTGTGTCCTTTTGAATTATGGTTTTCTCAGGGTATATGCCCAGTAGTGGGATTGCTGGGTCATATGGTAGTTCTATTTTTAGTTTTTTAAGGAACCTCCATACTGTTCTCCATAGTGGCTGTATCCATTTACATTCCCACCAACAGCGCAAGAGGGTTCCCTTTTCTCCACACCCTCTCCAGTATTTATTGCTTCTAGATTTTTTTTGATGTTGAGCAGAATAAAGAAAAAAAGAGTGAAAAGAACTGAAGACAGCCTAAGAGACCTCTGGGACAACACTAAATGCACCAACATTCAAATTATAGGGGTCCCAGAAGAAGAAGAGAAAAAGAAAGGGTCTGAGAAAATATTTGAAGAGATTATAGTGGAAAACTTCTCTAACATGGAGAAGGAAGTAGTCACCAAGTCCAAGAAGTGCAGGGAGTCCCATACAGGATAAACTCTAGGAGAAACACACCAAGACACACTTTAATCAAACTAACGAAAATTAAATCCAAAGAAAAAAATAGTAAAAGCAGCAAGGGAAAAGCAAAAAATAACATACAATGGAATCCCCATAAGGTTATCAGCTGATTTTTCAGCAGAAACTCTACAAGCCAGAAGGGAATAGCAGGATATACTTAAAGTGATGAGAGAGAAAAACCTACAACCAAGATTACTCTACCCAGCAAGGATCTCATTCAGATTCAAAGGAGAAATCAAAAGCTTTTCAGACAAGCAAAAGCTAAGAGAATTCAGCACCACCAAACCAGTTTTACAACAAATGCTGAAGGAACTCTCTAGGCGGGAAACACAGAAGAAAAAGACCCACAAAAACAAACCCAAAACAATTAAGAAAATGGTAATAGTTAATCATATTTAAATTTTGGCCTTTGAGAATTTAGTTGAGTAGGACACACGCAGTTCTATTGCAGCAAATAATGGTTACTTGAACGTTCCATGTTTCAATTTAGCCCAATCCCAAACACTCTGAGAAAACAAATTCTAAGGTGTCAACAGCAGACCTCTGGTCCTCAGAGAAGTCTCCACGTGGATTTTCCCCTGTGTGATGCTCTAGGCGGTGCAGGATGGGTGGGGCTGCCCACTCATCTCTGCAGATGTCAAAATCTCTACCCAGAGTGTCTGGTTCCCGGAACCCTCATGACCACCAACGCACGCCCTCAGGAGCAGCACTTTTGAGAAGAAAGCCCTGCATCTTCAGTTAAGTACGTGACGTGTGCAGGTGGGCTGGGGGTTCTCACTGCAGCAGGAGGGGCTCGGGTCAGAAGGCGGGGAGACACCTTCCCAGGCAGGTGTCCTTCTCCACCCCAGGTGAGCACACAGACGCGCACAGGGAGGGTTGGGGGGCGAGGCCGGACTGTTTGACGCCGGGGGACCTCTGACCCCACCATTTCATCCTCCCACGGCTACAGGCAGCTTTCCAACCCGCTCTTACCTGCTTTCTAGATTGTTCCAAGACATCTGTCTCATCAATCAGCCTCTTCTTTGCAGTGCTTTATATTCACTATTTTCCATTCAGAAGCAGAAATTTGAATAATCATCCATAATTTATGCTGTGTATGGAATGTTTATGTAATTCTCTTTGATTTTTTTTAAGACCAGAAGCAACTCGCATGTAGCCAAGATGAAAACGGCCATTGAGTGTCTCTAGACAAGCCCGGACGACACTTGTTAGCATAATCCGTGGGCCCTGGCATACCTCACACACACACAGACACACACACACACCATACATACCCCCCACAAACACACATACCACACACCCAAACCACGTCATACATACACACACACGCACCCTGGCTCTGCCCTCCACAGGAGCCCATACTCTGCCGTGGCCTAGAGTTAGTGGGTGGGTGGGTGGAGCGGTGCAAAGAGACAGAAAACTGATTTTAAGCCCCACTCACTGTGGGCGCCTGGCATCCCTTACTCATTGCCTCTTTCCATGGTATTTTTTAAATTGCCCTATTATAAGTCAACTCACTTCTTGGCAACTACTAAGTAGGCAAATTATATGTCTATTACAGTCTTTGTAAAATCCCCCCTTGCACACACTAGGTGCTTTATTTCATTCCTGTCATTTGTGGCATCACTATTATCACAGCTCAGATGAACCAGTTAGCAATTCTCTGAAACATAAGGAATCTTTTGGTTAATGTGCCATATCTGTCTTATCTTTCAATTTAACCTGCCAAATTAAGAATCCACTTTTAAATTGTCAAAGAGAATGCAAATTAACCCAGTATTTCTTAAAGTGCCATCCTCAAAATCACCTGGGGTGTGTTTTAGAAATGAAGAGCTCTGGCCTTTACCCCCAGACCCACAGAATTAGTGTCTCTAGAATCAAAAAAGCAAGTCTGCATTTTTAGAAAGTGCCCCAGGGATTCTTCATACTGAACAAAAGCTGAGAAGTGCAGCCTTAAAGCTGGACGCTGATGGTGACCAGGTGCAGGGTCTGTGTGCGCAGGGGGCCCAGAGTGCGGACAGTGGCAGGCACGTTGCGCTCAGGTGCTGCGGAGTTCACCCCCAGCTGCCCTGGACAGGCGATGCACCCTCTCTCAGCCTGGCTCTCCCCATCTCTAAGACGCAGACCACAGCACTGGTCAGCCTCCTGCTTTTTAGCTCTTCTGGAGCCCTGGACAGACACAGCCACCAACAGGGGTGTTTCAGAACAGCTGGAGTCCATCACCCAATGGGACTTCACCCAGCTTCCAGCTTCCTCTTTTGGAGGGGACCTTGATCTCCCTGATCCCAGGGTGCCCGGCTCCCTCCACTACCCCCCCCACCCATCTGAGAACCAGGCGTCAGAGGACACATTTATGCCACAGTCTCCCAGTGTGAACCCCCATCTCATCCAGCCCCTCCCTCCAAAAAGGAGTCCCTCTGCTTCCTGCATTCGCCCTACAGCTTTGCACAATGCAACTCCTTCACCACGTGTGCAAGCCTGACTGTTTGGGGTTCCACTACCTTGTAAAATCTGCACAACTTCCCTTAGAAAATAGCATTTAAATAGATCATCGTATTTGAAACAATAACTATAAAGAGAGTCCTAGTCAAGATCAACATTGTTTTAAATATCAACTTTTCTATACATTTTAAAAAACCAATTAGGTGTGTAATAGAAAAGAACAGGTCTCTTGCCTAATAAAAATTAAAACAATGAATCTACAAATACACTTAACAAGAAATGGGTACAATTTCTACAGAGAACACCATAAGACCTTACGGACAGACATTTTTGAAAGACCAGAATATATTATGGGATGGACTGTTCACGAATGAAAAGACCCACCAGTGCAAAGGTTTTAAAGCAACTGAACAAGCTGAGTGTAAGAGTATAATGGGAGGTGGAGTCAAGACGGCGGTGTGGGAAGATGCAGAGTTAGGTCTCCCCACAACTAGGGCGCCTGCCAGCCACTGGTGGGGGACTCTGATGCCCAAGGAGACGGGAGGAACCCCAGAGTGAACCAATAGGATGTAGGGGGACTGAGGGGGGATGATAAGTGGAGGTCAGACAGGATCGGTGCCCGTGAGGCCGGGGAGATCAGGAGAGGCAGGTGGGAGGGACTCCCCGGGAAGAGTGGCAGAGGGGCGGAGGGAATCGCCTGGCCCACGTGGGCCGGGGAGCCTGCTGAGCTCCCAGGTCAGTACCCCCCACCTCCAAAGCCCCCTCCAGGTAGCGTGGGTCCTGGGGGCAGAGGAGGGAGGCCAGGGAGATCAGGAGAGGCAGATGGGAGGGGCCCTCCAGGAGGAGTGGGAGAGGAGCAGAGAGCGATTGCACTGTCCACTCAGGCACGGGAAGCCTGCTGGGTTCCCAGGACAGTCCCCTGCCCTCCAAAGCGCCCCCCAGACCACATGGTTCCTTGGGGGCATAGGAAGGAGGCCGAGGGGAGAACAGGAGAGGCAGGTGGAGGGGCCTTCCAGGAGGAGTGGGAGAGGAGCAGAGAGCGATTGCACTGTCCACTCAGACACGGGAAGCCTGCTGGGCTCCCAGGTGAGGTCCCCTGCCCTCTGAGACCAGTGGTGGGGGGCACGCCAAGGCTCCTTCTGTTCGTTAAGCCTAAGCCCCTCCCTACACAGCCCCCAGGCCTCTTCCAGCCCTGTGGGTCCTGAGCATTGGCCCCGCCCACCACACAAACCACACCCTTGCTTAGGCCACTCCCTCCACAGCCAAGGTCTCCCCCCGCCCTTTTTTTTCTTTTCCTCCTTCCTCTTTTTTTTTTTTTTTAATTAATTAATTAATTTATTTATTTTTGGCTGCATTGGGTCTTAGTTGCTGTGCTTGGGCTTTCTCTAGTTGCAGCGAGCGGGAGCTACTCTTCGTTGCAGTGCACGGGCTTCTCACTGTGGTGGCTTCTCTTGTTGCAGAGCATGGGCTCTAGGCACACGGGCTTCAGTAGTTGTGGCTCGTGGGCTCTAGAGCACAGGCTCAGTAGTTGTGGCTCACGGGCTTAGTTGCTCCATGGCACGTAGGATCTTCCCAGCCCAGGGCTCGAGCCCATGTCCCCTGCATTGGCAGGCAGATTCTTAACCACTGCACCACCAGGGAAGCCCCTACTCCTCTTTTTTACTATTATGGTACTGATGTACCTTCCAGTTGTTGATTCATCTATATTTTTATTTTTATATTCTTTCTAACATACCTGTTGGTTTCTTAGTCTAATTTTATTTTTTACTATGCTATTGTTCTCTCTTTTTTTTTTTGCCACCCCACGCGGCTTGCAAGATCTTGGTTCATGAGCCCAGGGTCAGGAGGAAGCTCCTGCAGTGGGAGCTCCAAGTACAAACCACTGTACTAACAGAGAACCTCAGACCCCAGGGAATATTCATCAGAGTGAGGTCTCACAGAGATCCTCATCTCAGCACCAAGACCCAGCTCTACCCAATAGCCTACAAACTCCAGTGTTGGAAGCCTCATGTCAAACAACCAGTAAAACAGAAACATAATCCGACTCATAAAAAAAAAAAATAGATGGCAAAAAAATATGTCACAGATGAATGAGCAAGTTAAAAACCTACAAGGCGAAATAAATGAAGATGAAATAGGCAATCTACCTGAAAAAGAATTCAAAGTAATGATAGTAAAGATGATCCAGAATCTCAGAAATAGAATGGAAGCACAGATTGAGAAAATACAAGAAATGTTTAACAAGATCTAGAAGAACTAAAGAACAAACAGTGGTGAACAACACAATAACTGAAATGAAAAATACACTAGAAGGAATCAATAACAGAATAACTGAGGCAGAAGAACGAATAAGTGAGCTGGAAGACAAAATGGTAGAAATAACTGCCGAGGAGCAGAATAAAGAAAAAATAATGGAAAGAACTGAAGACAATCGCAGAGACCTCTGGGACAACACTAAACGCACCAGCATTCGAATTATAGGGGTCCCAGAAGAAGAAGAGAGGAAGAAAGTGTCTGAGAAAATATTTGAAGAGATTATAGTGGAAAACTTCCCTACCAAGGTATTGGAAATAGTCACCCAAGTCCAAGAAGCACAGGGAGTCCCATACAGATAAACCCTAGGAGAAACACACCAAGACACATATTAATCAAACTAACAAAAATTAAATTCAAAGAAAAAATAGTAAAATCAGCAAGGGAAAAAAAAAAAACCATACAGAGGAATCCCCATAAGGTTATCAGCTGATTTTTCAGTGGAAACTCTGCAGGCCAGAAGAGAGTGGCAGGACATACTTAAAGTGATGAAAGAGAAAAACCTACAACCAAGATTACTACACCCAGCAAGGATCTCATTCAGATTCGATGGAGAAGTCAAAAGCTTTACAGACAAGCAAAAGCTAAGAGAATTCAGCACCACCAAACCAGCTTTACAACAAATGCTAAAGAAACTTCTCTAAGTGGGAAACAGAAGAGAAGAAAAAGACACAAAAACAAACACAAAACAATTAAGAAAATGGGAATAGTAACATACATATCGATAATAACCTTAATGTAAGTGGATTAAATGCCCCAAACAGAAGACACAGATTGGCTGAATGGATACAAAAACAAGACCCATATATATGCTGTCTACAAGAGACCCACTTCAGACCTAGGGACACATATAGACTGAAAGTGAAGGGATGGAAAAAGATATTCCATGCAAATGGAAATCAAAAGAAAGCTGGAGTAGCAATAGTTGTATCAGATAAAATAGACTTTAAAATAAAGAATGTTACAAGAGATAAGGAGGGACACTACATAATGATCAAAGGATCAATCCAAGAAGAAGATATAACAATTACAGATGTTTATGCACCCAACATAGGAGCACCTCAATACATAAGGCCAATGCTAACAACCATGAAAGGAGAAATCGACAGTAACACAATAATAGTAGGGGACTTTAACACTCCACCTACACCAATGGACAGATCATCCAAACAGAAAATAAATAAAGAAACACAACCTTTAAATGACACAATAGACCAGATGGATCTAATTGATATTTATAGAACATTCTACCCAAAAGTGGCAGAGTACACTTTCTTCTCAAGTGCACACGGAACATTCTCCAGGATAGATCACATCTTGGGTCACAAATCAAGCCTCAGAAAATTTAAGAAAATTGAAATTGTATCAAGCATCTTTTCTGAACACAACACTATAAGATTGGAAATCAATTACAGGAAAAAACTGTAAAAAACACAAATACATGGAGCTTAAACAGTGTGCTACTAAATAACCAAGAGATCACTGAAGAAATAAGGAAGAAATTTAAAAATCATAAAAACAAATGACAATGAAAACCCTATGACCCAAAACCTATGGGACGCAGTGAAAGCAGTTCTAAGAGGGAAGTTTATAGCAATTCAATCTCACCTCAAGAAACAAGAAAAATCTCAAATAAAAATCTAACCCTACACTTAAAACATGAAAAGATGTTCAACATCACTAATTATTAGAGAAATGCAAATCAAAACTACAATGAGGTATCACCTCACACTGGCCAGAATGGCCATTATCAAAAAACCTAGAAACAATAAATGCTGGAAAGGGTGTGGTGAAAAGGGAACCCTCCTATGCTGTTGGTGGTAATGTAAATTGATACAGCCACTATGGAGAACAGTATGGAGGTTCCTTAAAAAACTAAAAATAGAACTACCATATGACCCAGCAATCCCACTACTGGGCATATACCCTGGGAAAACCATAATTCAAAAAGAGACATGCACCGCAATGTTCATTGCAGCACTATATACAATAGCCAGGACATGGAACCAACCTAAATGTCCATCGACAGATGAATGGATAAAGAAGATGTGGCACATATATACAATGGAATATTACTCAGCCATAAACAGAAACGAAACTGAGTTATTTGTAGTGAGGTGGATGGACTTAGAGTCTGTCATACAGAGTGAAGTAAGTCAGAAAGAGAAAAAAAAAATACCGTATGCTAATGTACTGATGAACCTAGTTGCAGGGCAGGAATAAAGAGGTAGACATAGAGAATGGACTTGAGGACGTGGGGTGGGAGGGGGAAGCTGGGGCGAAGTGAGAGTACCATCGACATATATACACTACTGAATGTAAAATGGTTGGCTGGTGGGAAGCACAGGGGGATCAGCTCGGTGCTTTGCAATGACCTAGAGGGGTGGGAGAGGAAGGATGGGGGGGAGGCTCGAGAGGGAGGGGACATGGGGACATGTGTATGCATATGGCTGATTCGCTTGGTTGTGCAACAGAAACTAACACGGTATTGTGAGGCAATTATACTGCAATAAAGATCTATTTAAAAAAAAAAAGTACAATGGAAGGGTAATTGTGTAAAAATAGTCAGGACCTTTAAAAAGAGGAATGGAGAGGGGAGTTTTGCTCTACCATATATGCTCTGCCTAAAAAATTACAAATTTATATAGTGATGCGTGGACTCAGGGGGAGCTGCGTATCTCAGCAGAACAGATAAAGCCCAGAAACTCATCTATTTGTTCATTCAAGAATAAATAACAATAAAAATTGACAGCCACTGTGTTTTTGGCATTGGGAATACAGCAGTGAACAAAATAGACACAATCCCTTCCTTCCTGGGTCTTATATTCTAGTGCACTGTCTGTGTGAAAGCTGTTACCTCAAATTGGGGGAAGGAAAGGAAGAAAGGAATTGTGGACAGGTAATGAATGGTTTGTGCAAAATCAGCAAGCTATTGGGGGAAAAATGGTAAATTCCTACATTACAACATTCACAGCTGAAACTAACACAACATTGTATATCAAGTATATTTCAATAAAATAAGCAAATTAAAAAAAATGTTTCACGTCGATTAAAGTCCTAAATATAAAACACAAAACTATGAAAATAAGAAAAAAAATGTATAGGAGAATGATGTTTAAGGTATTGGAGTAGAAAAGCCTTTCTAAAATATATATATATGTAAAAGGAAAAAGCATTCTAATCTGTCTCCTTTAAAATTTAATTTACACATACATGGTCAATTGATTTATGACAAAAAAGCCAAGAAATTACAATGGGGACAGGATAGTCTCTTCCATAAATGGTGCTGGGAAGACTGGTCAGCTACGTGCAAAAGAATGAAACTGGACTCCTGTCTTATACCACACACACAAATCAACTCAGTATATAAGTTGCAGTGTGTGAGTGTATCGCATCAACACATTGTACAACCTTAACCTTACAGAGCTTCTGAACAATGAGAAAAAGAATTTACAAACAGACAACAAATCTAAATAGGCAACTCAGATATAGAAATTCAACTGACCAGTAAATATAAGAAGATGTTTAAATAGTAATCAATGAAATGAAGATTAAAAAAAAAAAAAGGAGATACTATGTTTCAACCATCAATATGGCCAAGAACAGGGATGGGGAGCAGGTGGGAAAGAGCCCCAAACCAGAAACAGCCCTGCCTCTCAGGCCTTTGGGGGCAGCCTCAGACCTGGTTAGCAAAGTCTGGAAGAGGGCTATAAAGTCCTAGGGCTCCTGTAACAAAATACCACAAACTGCATGGCTTAAAACAACAAGAATTTATTTTTTCACCATTCTAGAGGCTATAGGTCCAAAATCAAGGTGCAGCAGGGCTGGGTCCTTCTGGAAGCTGTAGAGGAGACTCCTCTCCACGCCCCTCCATGGCCTCTGATGGTCGCCGGCAACCCTTAGCTGGTTGACACATCAATCCAGGTCTCTCCAATTGCTGCCTCTGTCTTAACATGGCATTCTCCTCTCTGTGTGCCTCTGTCTACATCTCTCTCTTCTTATAAGGAGACCAGCCATTGGATTAAGACCCACCGTAATCCAGTATGACCTCATCTTAACTTGATGACATCTGCAAAGACCTATTTCCAAATAAAAGCACGTCCACGGATTCCGGGAGTTAGGACTTCAACTTATCTTTTGAGGGAGCACAATTCAGCCCAAAACAGAGACCGTGGTCTCTACACCAGCCAGACTGAACTAGAACCCGCCTAATGGGGTGCATCCTGAGCAACAGGCCCCCGCTCAGACATGAGAACAACTTCCCCCTCCACACCCAGGAGGCTAGTGTCTACACAGCCAGGGTCAATCCTGTGGGGACAGATGGAGATACACCTTCATGGCAGAATCACCCCTTAGCTCCACTTGGGACCCTGAAGGATCTGGAACACACTGAAAGAGGCACAAGCTGAGTTCTACCCCCAGTCTGGAGACCGCAGCCAACAGAACCCCAGTTGCCAACACACAGAGTAAAAGTTCTTCTTCCAAAAAGAGTCCAGGGACCCCCGCAGACACGAGGAGCAGCAGGTGGTTCTAGGCCCCCAGGTTCCCACACATCTGCAGTCCCTCCCTAGACACCAAGGATCGACCTTGGCTACTGCTCTGTTCTCAGAGGTGAGTAGCCACACAGAGGAACGCGGCGGGCTTCTCGAGTTCTTAGTTAGCCCCGACCCCTGACCTCTGTCTGTCAATGTCCAGGCAGGGGAGCCAAGCTGAGGAGAGAGGAACACCTTGCAGGGGGTCAGGCCCGCCCCCTACAGAAGGATGGGAAGGTGATTGTCTTGGGTGAAGAGAATGTCTTGACAACTCCCAAGGGAAAGAGTCCTCATGGGGATTCATAGGTTGCCACGGACATAAGATTGATCCCCAAGTTGGGAATCACACATAATTGTGTGGATTGAGTAGTCACCTAAGAAAGTGGGCGGTCACAGACACAGGTGAGCTCCTGGATCCTTCTGAAGGGAGCCCCCCCCCCACTAGCTGCTGGTACTTGCTGCTCTCTCTCTGGTGCTTCCCATCATCCACCTTCTCAAACCAATATTTTACCTCATAAGACATCAGTTCTTATGAGAATTTGAGCTAATTAATAAATTTAATAAATAAATTTAAATAAATGTTTTCCTCCATGGACTACCCTTACGAAAAAGAATATCTCTCATTGTCTTTTATAAGCATTAGAAAAATAATAAATATTGTTGCAAAATAAAGGCATGCTAAATTTAGAAAACTTGAGAAATGAAGTTGATTTTAAAAGATGAAATCCCCTTTAATCCCACCACGCAGAGAAACACTCATGTATGGAATGCTTAAGACACCAGAGCATATGGGTATTCTGTGGTATTTGACATGAGTTCATCATGGATTTGCCTATTAGGCGAATGCAAATCAAAACCACAGTGAGATACCACTTCACATCCACTAGGATGGCTAGAATCAAGAACTCAGATATTCATACAACTCGGTAACAACAACAACAAAAAAGCAAACAACCCAATCAAAAAATAGGCAGAAGACCTAAATAGACATTTCTCCAAAGAAGACACAGGCACATGGAAAGGTGTTCAACATCGTTAATTATTAGAGAAATGCAGATCAAAACCACAGTGAGGTACCACCTCACACCAGTCAGAATGGCCATCATTAAAAAGTTTACAAATAACAAATGCTGGAGAGGGTGTGGAATAAAGGGAACCCTCCTACACTGTTGGTGGGAATATAAATTGGTGCAGCCACTATGGAGAACAGTATGGAGGTTCCTCAGAAAACTAAAAATAGAGTTTCCATATGATCCAGCAATCCCACTCCTGGGCATAAATCTGGAGAAAACTCTAATTCGAAAAGATACATGCACCCCAGTGTTCATAGCAGCATTATTTACAATTGCCAAGATATGGAACCAACCTAAATGTCCATCGATAGATGAATGGATAAAGAAGATGTGGTACCTACATACAATGGAATATTACTCAGCCATAAAAAAGAATGAAATAATGCCATTTACAGCTACATGGATGGACCTAGAGATTATCATACTAAGCGAAGTAAGTCAGAAAGAGAAAGACAAGTAAAACATGATATCGCACATATGTGGAATCTAAAATATGACACAAATGAACTCATCTACAGAATAGACTCACAGACATAGAGAACAGACTCGTGGTTGCAGGGGCAGGGGGTGGAGGAGGGATGGATTGGGAGTTTGGGGTTAGCAGATGCAAACTATTATGTATACAATAGATAAACAACAAGGTGCTACTGTATAGCACAGGGAACTATATTCATTATCCTGTAATAAACCATAATGGAGAAGAATATGAAAAAGAGAATATACATATATACGTACATATATATGTATAACTAAATCACTTTGCTGTACACCAGAAACTAACACAACATTGTAAATCAACTATACTTCAATTTTAAAAAATTCAGATAATCGTGAGCATTGGTGAGGATGTGGAGAAATCAGAATGCTCACACATGGCTGGTGGGCATGTGAAATGGGGAGGCCACTTTGGAAAACTCCTTGGCCATTCCTCAATAAGTCGTACATCGAATTACCACATAACCCAGAAACACTACTCCTAGGTATATACCCAAGAGAAATGAACAATATGTCAACATAAAAACTTGTATATGAACGTTCATAGCAGCATTATTCAAAGTGACTAAAAAGTAGAAACAAACACCAAATCCATCCACCGTTGACAGGGTAAATGAAACGTGGTACCCACACAAGCCAACGTTATTTGACCATAAAAAGGAATGAAGCACTGATACATTATGCTCAGTGAAATAAGCCAGACACAGAAGGTGACATATTGCATGATTCCATTTATAGGAACAGGACATTAGCAGATGGAGAGTGTGTGAAAATAGTGGGGCAAGTAATAACAACAACAAATAGCTGCATTGAATACTCTCTCTGAACGGGAATTGACTCTTCGTCCTCACCACAACACTGGGAGGTGGATCTTATTTTACCCCCATTTCACAGATGCAAAAGGTAAGACCCCAGGCCAGGACCCCACCTCTAGGAGATGACGGGGTGGTGAGGATGAGAAGGCAGCTCCCGTCCTGACTGCACGTGCCCCGAGGGCGGATGGAAAGGGTCCCATTCACACTGGCCCCAGACGTCTGCACTCACACCCCGATTTCCACAAAGGCCAGTCGAGAGGCTAGATCCTGCACCCACCATGATCTCTCCCTCAGAGGATGGGAACGCCAGAAACCCACGGAAGCAAGGGAGCGGTCCCCAAGCTGATTCACACGCCAAAGACTCAGACCCGTGGTCCAATGCCCGATGAGGTTGACCACACATCACAGCCTTGGCATCACAGATGTCTGGAGAGCTGAACAGGTGACCTGCCTCACCCCCTCGAGACACCCTAGACCTCCGTGTCCTCCTCTCCCTCAGCCCCATCACTGGATAGTCCCTTCTGTACCATCAGGGAGGCAACGTCTACAGAAGCTGGCATCTGGGCCATGCCCACTAGGAGACCCCTGCTTACCTCCTCCGAGGGCCAGTGAGCGAGCACTCTGGGCTGCAGGTTTGGGACCCCGCAATCCACATGTGGAACCCTAACCCCTGGTGTGATGCCATTTGGGGGCGGGGCTTTGGGGCATGGCTAGGGTTAGATTAGGGCGGAGCCCTCATGATGGGATTGTTACCGAGTCTAAGCTCATGCTGTTCACATGAGCAGTTGGGGTGCAGATGAGGTGCTGGAGCAAGGAACAGCAACTTTATTCAGAAGGCCAGCAAACCGAGAAGACGGTGGGCTCCTGCCCCAGAGAGCCATCTCTCTTGAGTTAGGATTCAGCCTCCTTTTATACTACAAAGGGAGGGAGTAAAGTCAAACACTTCCTGCATCAGCTTCCGGAGGGCATGTGTTCATTTCTTCCTTCCTGCAGCCATTCACCGGTGGGCCTGGTCAGGATGTTTCTTGTGAGCTAAACAAAGGTATTTCAGTTTCATGCTCATTACGTGGAAGGCAGGGCTCCCAGAGGTGGGCCATGATGTGTCATTTAAGCTTATAGGCGACATCCCTTTAGTGACAGACTTGTAAGAGAATGCAAAATGCTCTTCCTGTTACAGGATTAGTGCCCTCACAGGAAGAGGAAGACAGAGATCTCCCTCCATGGGCACACACCAAGGAAAGGCCACATGAGGTCACAGTGAGAGGATGGCCGTGCAGAAGCCAGGAACAAAGGCCTCCCGGGAGCCAAATCTGCTGGCACCCTCATCTTGGACATCTGGCCTCCAGGACCGTGAGAAATAAGCGTCTGCTGTTTAAGGCACAGAGTAAGCTGTGGTATTCTCCTGTGGCCGCCAGGCTGACCAGGACGGGGGTGACTGAGTAGTTGGTTGGTGTACTGGGTTGAACAGCGTCCCCCAAAAATCCAGGTCCACCAGCAACATGAGAATAGGACAATAATTGGAATTAGGGTCTTGGCAGATGTAATTAGGTAAATTAAACGCATCCAAAGCTGGTGTACTTATAAGAGGAGGGAAATTTGGACACACACATGGAGGAAAGACGGTCATGTGAAGACGAAGCGATGCTTCCACAAGGCAAGGAACGTGAGAATTGCCAGCCACTGTGAGAAGCTGGAAGAGGCAGGAGGGCTCCTCCCCTGGAACCTTCAGGGACAGCGTGGGCCTGCTGACACCTTGATCTCAGGCTTCTGGCTCCAGAATATGAAAAGATTACTGTCTGCTGTCTCAGCCCTCCCAGCCTGTGGTGCTGTCAGGGCAGCCCTAGGACACCAGCATGGCCTCTAGTGAATTACTGTGCACATGCCCTCATTCGTGTGGACCACTGGCTCACCCAGCCTTCAACCCTGATGGAGCACCACCTTTGGCTGGCGGCATCCCTCGCCCGCCCCGTGGGTGCTGCTGTGCTGGGGGAGGGGGAGGGGTGTTCCAAGGGGGAGGGGTGTTCCAGGGGGAGGGGTGTTCCAGGGGGGAGGGGTGTTCCAGGGGGCCACGGGAGCCACGGGAGCAGCCACGGAGCCGGAGCCCAGCCTGGTGTGCTGCCAGCCGGGAGGGGAGCGGTTCACGCACACTTCCTGCCTCCCTCCCCCACCACACACACTGCTGACAACTCCGGTGCCCACGTCCTAGAATCTGCTGAGCGTTAGATAAACCGGCCCTTCCCTGGTGCTCGGAGCTGCGCCTGGTGCATAAGCGGCCTCC
Organism: Balaenoptera physalus; assembly: GCF_965194825.1. NCBI lineage: Eukaryota > Metazoa > Chordata > Mammalia > Artiodactyla > Balaenopteridae > Balaenoptera > Balaenoptera physalus. The sequence continues at coordinate 172,244,462 of NC_138890.1, forward strand.
GTGGAGACTGCCCGCGTGTCCTATGGGGCCACGAGCAGGGCTGTGCTTTTGGCTGAGTTGTCTCTTCTCAGGGGTCTGAGACCCCAGACGCCGAGCATCCTCTTTCCATGGCCCAGGGGAGCTAAATGCCCTACTCTTTCTCCCAAGCAGCGCCTCTGCCATCTCCTTAAATCGATAAGTCAAGAGCCCTAATTTCTTCATTTATGTCAAGAAGGGAAAGGTTAAGTCAGGATGAAAAGGTTAAATTGGAAAGATTAAACGTGTTCCTCTCATTTTCTGGGTTACATGGGTTTCACTTGGTACCTTGTCAAACAGAAATTTAACTGGAAATTGTTTCGGGAAAAAAAATGTTATTATAAGAGGATAAAATCGAGAGGCCCCTGGGTGATTGCCTGGCAGCATCTGCATTAAGTCTAAGGGTGTGTTTTCCTGCATGTGTGCAGGTAAACACACATATACACGCACACAGGCACACACGAGTGTACACACACACACGTACACGGTTCCCTCAATCCCATCATCCACGTCTTTCCCAGGTTGAGTCATGACTGCACGATGCTGTGCCAGGAAGGTGGGGATGAGTGAGCATTTCTTCTCAAAGTCACTAATTCTGGCTGTGAGAGTCAGGCCGGGGCAAGTCCCTTCACAGCGGAGGTGACATGGGGTGGCTCTTGGAGACTCAGTAGAGCTTTGCAGATGGACAAGGAGAAGAGCTCCCAGCACAGGGAAAGAACTTGGGCCTCGTGGTGAAGCCAGCATGAGCGCCCACCCAGCCCCCTGGACCCGCAGGTACACTGGTCAGCCTCACAACCCGTCCTCACGGCCGTGGTCACCAGCCCAGGCTTGACCTGCCCGTCTCTTGGTGGGTCCCCCCAGTCACCACCCTCAGCAACATCGGGACTGAAGGCATGCCTCCCCGGGGCTGGCAAGTGCTGAGGGAAAGTTCTGAGAACCCCCGGCAGCGCCAAGGCCCCTACCTCTTGCACCCTTAGTGCTGGGGCTGCGCCAGAGCCGGCAGGAGCAGCCCGGGATCCGGGCCACAGACCACCATCCAAATGCCACCCGGCTGTGCCCGGGTCCCCCTGCCCCGCTAGGCCACACACGCCGCTGTGACAACTAGGAGGAGATGCCCCTTCCTCTGGGCAGACACAGCCCCGCCGCAGGTGGCCCTCAGCCAGGCCCCTCGTGCAGAGAAGATTCTGTGTAGCCGAAGCGCCCCGAGGAGCCCATCAAACTCCCGGGCTGCCGGGCAGACACACGTGCTGGGAGGGCCAGAGTTGGTCCCAAGGAGCAGCAGTGGGGGGGAGGGGTCTGGCCCAGCGGGGTGTCACCCTTGCAGGGCGGGACAGTCCAAAGCGGCCAGAGGAGCCCCGTGGCACCAAAGCCCATGGAATGGGACCACGGAGAAGCTGGAGGGCAGATGGCGAGGCAGAGAGAGGCCCGGGCCTGCGAGCTCACGCAACAGACGGCAGCACCCACTCCAGCGAGGACAGAGCCCAGCGCTGGCCGGCCGTGGCTTCAGCCTCTGGCTGAGGAACAGGGAAGATGGGATTGCAGGTCTCCTGCTGGCAGAGATGACGACCGCCCGGCCCTCCTGCAGCTGCCGACCTCCCCCACCAGCCCACTCACCCGCCACCTCCCCACCCCCGACTCCTGTCCCCAGGGCTGCTCGCTCCCTCCTCCCGGAACAAAGAGGCGAAGGCTCAAGGCAGAAATCAGCCCAGGCACGCTGACCGCAGAGGACGGTCAGATGTTATACCCACAGAGCACAATTCTCCCCGGGACAGCCCCACCCCACGGGATCTCTGGTTCGTGAAGGGATGCTCCCTTCTCCCCCAGGCCCCAGGGAAGCTGGGGTCCGAGCTGAGCCGATGGGGACACACCTGCCTCTAACCACAGAGGCTGCTTGAGGGACTGGCTCTTCTGAGCATCTGTGTGCCGGGCAGCGTTCAGGACTCAGCCGTGGAGAAAGCAAAGTAAAAGGCTTTTAAAGCCCTGCTTCAGGGCTCCCACACCAGGCAGAGGGGGCCGGTGAGTTGAGCGTGGTCTGAAACTCCCCACCCAGCTGAGGTGGGGCCAGAGCCGGGCTTCGTGGGGCTGAGGGATTCCTGCCAAGGTGCGCGGGGTGGAGGAGCAGCCCCCAGGAGTGTTCTGGAAGCACCCCGCACCTTCCGTCATTCCCTCCCTTCCTGACGAACATCTGCTGAGCACCCACCGTGCGGGGGGCGGGGGGTGGGGAGGTCAGAGATTAAGATTCAGGATTAAGTGCCCGTGATGTCTGCTGAGCTCGGAAGGGCCAGAAAGAGCCCAGCGGCGTGTCCCCTGCCCACTCGGCTCCTGCAGCTAAGTGCCCACACAAACAACTCTCCTTAGGGCGGGCACGAGGCTCGGCTGCAGGGTCCCACCACCCCTCACTGACCAGAGGGGCTCACTGTGTCCAGACCGTGCCGGCAAGAGCCGCTTCCTTCTGGGGTCTGGAATTTCCGGCCCTGCTGGGCAGTGGGTGCCCACGTGACCAGCCCCCAGGAAAAGCCCTGGGCACCGGGACGGCTGAGCTTCCCTGGAGGACAGCACTTCCCTGGGAGGGGCTCCTGGCAGCTCACGCCTGGTCCCTTCTGGACGGCACCCCGTGCACCTCTTCCCTTTGCTGGTGTCGCTTTGTATCCTTTTGCTGGAATAAATCTGAGCCACAAGTACGATCGCATGCTGAGTCCTGTGAGTCCTCCAAGCAAAGCCCTGAGCTGGGGTGGCCCTGTGGAGATCCCACACAAGCCCCCCAAAACCCCAGGCAGACAGTAAGTGTTAGGGGCTCACAGCGGCTGAGCATCTGGCTCTCAGAGCGTCCCCGTCGGGGGGAAGCCCCACACACTACCCAGCTTAGCTCACCTCCAGCTCGGCCACCACAGCAGTGCTGGGTGACAAGTGGTCAGAGATGAAGCCCACGTGAGCCAGCTCTGCCAAAGCCCCCGCCCCCGCCCCTAGCATCCACCCAGAGGCTCGGGGAAAGCAAGCCGGTCTCTGCCCCGGCAGTGGAGGCGGGCGGTTAGAGGGCAGAGGGTGCGGGTCCGTTCACAGGTGTGCGCGTGCAGAGAAGTGCTGATGGCACAACATAAGCCAGCAGCAGACTCGCTGCCTTGTACCTAAAAGCACTTCTAAGACCCTGGGAAGAGCCAGTCTAGACACAAGGGTGATTCCCTTGTCCTCGGTACCGTCTCCTAGACGCTGAGGGGCGGCCAGACGGCAGCTCCTCTCTGCTCCCCTGGGACCTGCTTCCGTGCCCAGGCCACGCCGTGATCGCTCCATCCACGTGGTGACACCATGTCTGAGCGAGTGAGGAGACAACCCCACGAGGCTGGGAAGCGAGGCACAGGCAGGGCCTGTGTCCTTGCAGAGTCAGATCAGAGCAGCCCGAGGCCGGCCCTCCGGAGGACACAGGACACACACGGCTGTGACCCCCTCGTGACTGCTGGTGAAGACCAGGCAAGCCGCGTGCTAACTTGTGGATGTTGACAAGTTGTAGGGATTTCTGTGAGGTGGTAGAAGCATCCCCAAGGCTAGAGCTTTATTATCCCTCAGGACATGGAGCACTTTTCACCTAAGTGAACCAAGCTCATTCTAGAACCTTCTTTCACTGACTCTATCAGTCTCTCATGCCCTCCTCTGAACCAAACGAATGGAAAAACCAATTTAAAGGAGCAGGTACGCAGCTCCAGGGCCCTTCCTTCTGCCTCAGGAAGAGGAAGTGGTGCCATATCAGTTCCTACAGCGGCTGTAACAAATGACCACAAACTTGGTGCCTGAAAACAACACAAATTTCTTCTCTTACAGTTTTGAAGTCCAAAATCAGTGTCGGGGGCTAACGCTGAGGGTCGGTAGGGCTGGCTCCTTCTGGAGGTTCTGGGGAGAGAGATTCCTTGCCTCTTCCAGCTTCAGGTACCACTAGCGTCCCTCCGCTTGTGGCTACATCACTCCAACCCTTGCTCCTATCACTGCATTGCCTTCTCCTCTTCTGTAGTCAAATCTCCCTCGGCCTTCCTCTTAGGAGAACATTTACAATTACATGTAGGACCTACCCAAACAATCCAGAATAATCTCCCCATTTTAAGATCCTTAATTTAATCACATCTGCAAAGTGCCCTTCACCGTGCATGGTAACATGCTCAGGTTCTGGGAATTAGGACATGGGCAGCTGTTATGGGCTGAATAATATTCCCTCCCCAAAATCATATGTTGAACCCTGACCTCCAGAACCTCAGAATGTGAACTTATTTGGAAATAAAGTCGCTGCAGATGAAACTAGTAAAATGAGGTCAGACTGGAGCAGGGCAGGCCCCTAATCTGACAGGTGTTCTTATCCAAAAAAGAAGTTCGGACACAGGGACGTGCATGAAAAGAGACACCACTTGAACATGAAGGCAGACATCCAGGTGACGCTTCTGAGCCAAGGGTTGCCAGCAGACCACCAGAAGCTGGAGAGAGGCCTGGACCAGAGAGGAACGCACCCTGCCCACACCGGGATCCCGGACTTCCGGCTTCCAGAACTGAGAGACAATAAAGCTCTGTTGTCTAGCTGCCCTGTCTGTGGTGCTTTGTCACAGCTGCCTCAGGAAACGGACACAGCATCTTGGGGCCATTCCTCAGCCCAGCACTGTGTGGGTGACCCGTGCAGCCAGCCCAGCGTGATCTGGGGCACAGGACCACCTTCCCCCCAGATTTTATCCTCCACAAGCTGAGGAGCGGGGGCTGTGCTTCTCCAGCATCTCGACCCACAGTCCGCACTCTAACTGCCACCTCACCTGGGCCACCGTCGGCACCAGATACAGAGCTCGAACTGCATCAGCACGCAGAGGTCCCCACCCAGGAAGCTCCTTACAAGCACTGAGCGTGGTGGGCTTGCACCTGTGCCTGTCACTGAAGAGGAGGCCCAAGGATAGCCCCTGATGACAGTGAGACCCTTGCACTTCACCTCCAGAGCCCCCATCCCTGGAGCTGGGCCTCCCTCACCAAGACAATCAGTGGTTGCATCTCTGGAGGAGATCGCTGGACCCCCAGGAAATCCCTGTGTCCCAGCAACATGGATGTCAGTGTGTTTGCGCTGAATCTCCTCCCTCACCCTCCTCTTCCTATCTGAAAATGGCAATAAGCAGAAGAAGAGTCCCCACGTGTTGCTGCGGTCCTCAAAACCACCTTGAGGTTCAATGATTTGCTGGAAGGACACATGGAACCTGGAAAAGCTGAATTACTCCAGTTTACGACAGCAAAAGGATACAGACTAAAATCGGCGAAGGCAAAGGCTCCTGAGAGAGTCCAGGGGAGACAACGCATAAGCCTCCAGCTGTCATGTCCACGGAGCTGTGTGGACAGCGCTGAACCCTCCCAGCAGTGACATGGGACCACAGTGTGAAGTATCGCCAACCAGGGAAGCTTACCTGAGCCTTGTGTCCCAGGTTTCCCTGGGGGTTGACCTTGGATCCTCAGTCTCTGGACCCTCTAGAGGTCAAACTGATTACAGCGTGACCCAAGGACCCCAGGAAACACACTGCCAGCCTGACAATCTACCAGGGCCCAAAGCCCCAGATAACCAAAGACCCCCTCATCAGGCAGGACGTAGGGGCTTAGAGGTGACCCCCTAGGATGGTCGAGGACCACAATTTTTGGAAGGATGTGCAGGGTTTATCACCCTGCTGAGTGAGCCTTTCCCTGTATACTGAGCCTGTGCGTCTAAAAGCCCTGTCACGGCCGATCCCGCTGGGAGATTCTCTCCGCAGAGCCCAGCTCCAGAGCTTTTATTGCCAAAGCCACGGCCGCCAAGATCCAGCCCCCGAGCTGAGCCACATGTCCGGACCTGCCCAATTTAACCCCCTGTGTTTCTGTGGATGTGAGGCGCTGACTGGGCTTTTAACATTATGGAACCTCATTAGGTTTCTTCTTTGGGTGGAAAAGAAGCTCTTACCCACCCGGGTCCTGTGATTAGAGCCTTGAACAGCAATCTCACAGGTAGTGAAAAGCAAACGTGCTTCATATCTTCATTAGTTTTTATCCCACATCAGTTGTAGATTTTTATAATAAAAGCAGTATAAATATAAGGGTAACATAAGAACTCTTATGAAGCTGTGACCACAAAACTCACTGCCCTCTAAGACAGGGATTCCCAATACTAGCGATAATTAGAGCAAATTCTGAGTCCACAGAAACTATTATTTTACTGTATTTTTATAGTACATTTGGGTAAACTGGAAAAAATTGGGGGCATCGACATGAAGTGTGGCAAAAAAGTTATTTATTCCCTTTTGTATATCATTATAATTTTACAATGAAATACAGTATATGGAGATAATAAATGTTGAACTTGTGTAAAATTTCCAAATCAAAGCTTTTACTATGTTTGTAATAGAAAGTTTGAGTGGATTTCTCTGAGCCTGACTTTTTTTATATCAAGCTATGTGTTTGAAATGGTTGTGTGATCCCTGTTCAGGACTTTTTAGTGACGATGTCTTCAGATTCTTTTTGAGCCCATGGGTGAGACACTCTGTTAACGTGATTGGGGAACAGAGTTCAGGAGGGCATTCCCCACCACCCTTCAAACGGTGACCACCCTTGGAATGAGGGTGAAGCACCTGACAATCCTTCTGTCCCTTCGCTGATAAATGTAACGCGGATTTCTCGTGTGACGATGACGGTGATCGCTGAGTCCAGCGGACTTGCCCCAAGTAGGGATTTGAGTGACAGTGATGCTTTGGTCCACCTAGGCTCTGCCTGGTTAGGACAGTCTCCCTGAAGCTGGTTTTGAGCCACCGTGAAGACACATCTCCTTCCAGCCAGTGACAGAAGTGGGGGTGGGGGGTGGGAGCCGTGTGGATCTGGGACACCCAGGAGCCCCTCCCGGCCCCTCCCAACCAGAGGCCCTCGGGCTGGGCACCAGCATCTTGGACGTCTGGAACTCACCCTGTGGATTCCAGCATCACCTGAGCTCACTGCCTGTGGGGTGCGCTGGCCACACAGACCCCACCCTGCCCTTTGTCATCCAAGGAGCCCCCAGGCCAAGGGAACCGGTGTCCCCAGCGTGCTGGTCCACAGAGGGTGGCACTTCGGCCACAGGTGGGAAGCCTTAAAAGAAGCTTGGTTCAGACAAAGGGTCAGGCCACACTCACTCCCGCCACTTACAGGGTCAACTCCCCCTCACCCCCTCCCTCTCTCCTGGGTCACCCTCCCAACTGCTATGCACCCCCGGGGGCTTGGGTGCTGCGCCCACCTTAGTCCTGAAGTGGGGGAGGGAGGAATGAGGCCGGCAGAGGGAGGCCGGGAGCCCCGCCTGGTCTGTGACTTCGATAACGTCACCAAGAGCAAAAAGAAGTTGGACATTTGTGAAGTAAGATAGTTTTCATACGGACTTCCCTGATGGTCCAGCGGTTAAGACTCTAAGCTTCTGCTGCCGGGGGCCCGGGCTCCAGCCCTGGTCGGGGAACCAAGATCCCACATGCCACGCGGTGTGGCCTAAATAAATAAATAAATAAATACTTAAAAAATAAAAAATAAAATAAAAACACATTGTATATTAAAAACTAGCTTTCACAGTTGTTTGCTTCAAACTGTCAGATACACAAAAAACTGGATTCTGGGACGAGCTGGGTTTCTGAGAAGAAAGCAGGACTTCCTGGAATCCCTCTGGTGGACCTGGGGGGCTGTGTCTGCTGGGGAGGGGAGGGGAGGGGGTGGGAGGCCCCGGCCCCATGGAGGCACCAGGCCTGTGGGAACAGGGCCTCCAATGCGCCCCCAGGACGTAAATAGGCAGAGGGAGGCCGAGGTCCCTGAAGGAAAAGCAGAGAGAGAATAAGAAATATTTCTTCCACCAGCTCAGGCTCTGTGCATCTATTTGCAGAGTGTTTGCGGACGCGGCTGTTCTCAGAACGCGGCCGTCAACCTAACGACCCCCCGAGTTACCAGCCCCCGGCGTCCTCGGCTGCAGGTCGGGGCCACAAGCAGCCCCTCCAATGGGGCCGAGTGACCCACCCCTCCCCGCGGTGGCGGCCGCAGCTCCAGAGACCTCTGTCCACCCGCACTGCCCACGGGCTCCCCAGGGCCACGCCACCCCCAGGGCCAGTGCCCCCTCTCTGCTTGGGAAACTCTTCTCCCCCCAGGAGATGCTCCCCGCTCCGCTCCTGCGGGGCTGAGCGCCGTCTCCACCACGGACCCCTCCCCGAGGTCCAGCCGCTGTTCTGCGGCAGCTGCCCCCTCCCAGCCTCCCTCGCAGCACATCGTCGCCGTCGGGGACCTGAGGACAGCAGGGCCACCAACCCCCTGCCCGGGCCAGACACGCCGTCGGGTCTGCACGGAGGGTGGACGCCTGATTTCGGCAATTCGGGGCGCCCCCTGTCGGACCCGACGGGCACCCCCCGGAGAGGCAGGAGCGGCCGCGGCCCCACCCGCACTGTCACTGCTGGGAGGTCACAGACCTCTCCTGGTCGCGGTAGAAGCAAAGAGCTGCTGCCCCGTTTCCCTGTGCTTTTGTAAGACCTGGGCACGTGGTTTCTTTCCAAGTATTAACTGAGCGCACAGCCCGCCGCAGGGGGCCGCCCTCCGTCGGTAAAGGGACCCTCCCGTGGGGCGGAGGGAGGGAGGGGCGCCGGGCGGAGGGAGGGAGGGAGGGAGGCAGGGGCGCTGGGCCGGGGCGTCGGCTGTGAGCCGGCAGCGCCCTCCCTCCTCCGCGGGGCGAGGCTCCCGCAGCCAGGCCTTGCGAAGGGCTGGCAAAGCAGCTCCCAGGGGACAGTTCCGGGCCGGGGGCGACAGCGAGGCCCGCCCGGACCCCGGGTCGTCGCGCAGAGGTCCCCTCTCCGGGCAGGCGGCGACGGCAGGAAGGCCTGGAGCACCTGTGAGGGAGGCAGATTCGCTGCCAGGAGACACCCCACCCTGGAACTTGGAGATGGGGTGGGGTGCGATGGAACAAAGCAGCCAAACAAAACGTTGACAATTGTCCGGCTTCACTGTGGCTCCAGCTTTTCTTCCTCCCGTGCCGACTAGCTGGCAGGCAGGGTATCAGAGAACCAAACAAAACTCTCCAGGACGGGCAACACCGCAGTGAGATGTGTTATGGCTAAAGGGAGGACTTGACATTCTTTTAAATTCTAGTGTGTATCTAGACTCCAGTTTTCCTAAAATGAACCTGGAGTCTTACTATTTATTTCCTGCTGCATTTTTCCACGTAAAAGCATTTTTTAAATTTTTTTATTTTTTAACTCACTGAAGCTTTGCTGTCTATTTGCTTCTTTCTTCCCTGTGTAACAGCAGAAGCAGGGAAGAAGCATGTGCACCTCCCCATAAACCAGTGAGATCTCAGCAAGCAGTTTCGCGATGTCCCGCCTGGCACTGAGGCTGTGAGGGACACACACAGGCACGCGAACTCACACACACAAACACGCACACACACACACACACCTCAGAAAGCTCACGATCTACTGAGTAAAGAAGATAAAATTTGAAAAAGTCAAGTAACAGCACAGAAGAAATACTACCTTTTTACCACGGTATAGTAAATATCAGAAAGCAAGTTGACTGACTGACTAATGACGATTACGGAACCCAGCACGGTGCAGATGGACAGCCCTTCTGACCCTCCAGGAGGCTCCAAGCAGAGGAGGGAGCCGCTGGGTGTGGACGGAGGAGCCGGGCCTGGAATAAGTGGACAGAGTAAAGGAGGACCCAGTCACCCCCAACCACAGCCAACATTTCCCTATGCCCAAGAGGGACCTAGGACACACAGGTGGAGGCCAGGGGTGTCAGGGCCTCCCACACTCAGGAAGGACCCCCTGCCCTGCACCAGACCTACCTGGGCTTCTACACCTTCACAGCGAGCTGGAAATTCAGGACATGAGGAGGGAGGGAAGCCAAAAACACTCCCAACCGCTCTTTGTTTTGCACCCCAAACAGAATTCAGCAGCATTTAGACTGTGACCACAGTGTCACCTGCAGCCAGTGAGATGCTTCTCAAAGGGCCAAGCCCCTCGGACCCCACCCAGCCAGTTTCTCTTGAAAGCAGCACAGAGGATGCTGGTCTGGCTCAGGGACCCCAGGAAGGAGCTGCACTCCGCTGGCTTCCCATCCTCCTCGACCGGGGCAGCTCGTGTCCTCTCTGGGCTCCGGGGTCTTGTGCTTCAAATGATGGGTCCAGACCATCAGGGCTGGCGAGAGAGATGCAGTGGGTGAGGCCACCAGCACTCTGTTTTGTTTTTATTTTATCATTTTTTATTGGAGTATAGTTGATTTAGTGTTGTGTTAGTTTCTGCTATACAGGAAAGTGAACCAGTTATACATATACATATATGCACTCTTTTTTAGATTATTTTCCCATATAGGTCATTACAGAGTATTGAGTAGAGTTCCCTGTGCTATACAGTAGGTCCTTATTAGCTATCGATTTTATATATAGTAGTGTGTCTATGTCAATTCCAATCTCCCAATTTATCCCTCCCCTTCCCCTTTTGTTTGTTTGTAATGAGCTAGAGCAGGATAGAGTAGAATAGAATCGATCCCACATGTAAGCATGGGCAGTGGTTCATTTAACTTGTAGAGTCATAGGTACGTGGCGGCAAAGTAACATGTATTCCTTTTGGTGAGGTGGTCGTAGAAATAGGAAACATGATGCTCTGGGCGATGGGTCTCAGCCTGACCCTACAGGAGAATCCCCTGAGGCTTAAAGCTGGTGGGCACAGGCTCCGTCTACACAGTTAATTCAGATCCCTACAGGTGGGGCTCAGGCAGCCAGCCTCCGTGTAGACGCCCACACAGGTCTTCCAATCACTTTTGTCAAGAGCAGTGGTGTAACGTGGGCACGCAATGGCCACCCACAAGAAGAAAACACCGCAAATCGTGTGTTAAGTGTCATGGGCCTTCCCAAAGGATAAATGCTCCCCTGGAGGGCCGTGGAGAGACCTGAGAATGGGTGGGAGCCGCCGTTCAGAGCGAGGTGAGGGACCAGTTGGGTCCCCAAAGCCCAGCCACGGCCACATAGGGAGGTATGAACATGGGTGGGAACATTTAGACACCCAAACACCTGACAGCACAGCTCAGGTCTGACGGATCCAGTAATGAACCACATGAGCTTTGAATCTGTATATTTATAAGCAGGGTTTTGCTTTTCCACTTTTCTTTTTCTACTAATTCATTTTTTATTGTATTTTACATGACTATTGGTAAATGGCTGACCGGATATTAAAAAAGAAACAACTCACAAGTCCTTCAGTACAGACCATTTGAGAGACAAGTGTTCAGAGGGCATCGGAAAGGGCGGCCTTCACTTCAGAAGGGCTGCCCGGCCCCCTACAGGGGAGCCAGGGTGGTCCTACCAGCCAGCCACGACTGTCCAGGGCTCTTGAAGGCTCAGGCCGAGCTCTAAGGGAAACGTACGCGGGGCTGTGGTGAAGCCAGCGCCCCAGCGCCCGGGCTGGCCAGTGTCCCCTGCGAATGAAGAGGCAAACAGGAAATGAGAGGTGACCGGCTTCCTCCCTGTTCCTCTCTGGACCAGGCGCGTTTGGGGGTGCAGAATCCCAGGAAGCTCCCAATTCCGGTCACAGGATACAGTGCTCTGGCCAGCCCCACAGCATCTGTACGACCTGCAAGTCTCAGCCCCAAACCACTTAAGAAGGGATATCTTTTCCTTCCTACATAAGTGGACCTGCGTTAAAAAAAAGGAGGTAAGTAACAATTCAGGCAGTACACGCAGAGAGAGAAAACTGGGAAGGAACTATTCAGTACTACAAGGCCTGATGTTGGGGAAGGCCGTCCTGAGGACCCCGGAAAGACATGCCGGGATTTGAGAAGCAGAGACAGGGTTGAGGTTGTGTTTTTGAAAGATTGTCAATGGTGCTCCGTGGAGGGAGGTTGGAGAATGGACTGAAGGCTGACCCCTGGAGTGGCGTCCGGGGGCGGGGGGAGGGGGAGGGGAGGGCGGGCCCAGGGCAGGGCGTCCAGGAGAGAGGCGGGGATGAGGGCGGGCCCGGGGCAGGGTGACAGGGAGAGCCAGGTGGGTAGGGCGGTCCCAGGCAGTCAGGATGAGGAGGAAGGGATGGGTCTAGGTCCTGAGGAGTTGTACGTAGCAGATTTAGAGGCCGACAGATGCCCAGTGGATGAGGTAGGATGATGGAGGAAGGTTGAGGGCAGCCCCCCCTGGAAGCAGGTGAGGACACAGGTGGAGGGGAGGAGACCAGTGTGGCCGGGCCCTGGGAGTTGCTCCTGGGGAATCCAGCCAGGGCACAAGCAGAGCTGGGAGACGGGAAAATGCGGAGAAAACGATGTCGAGGAGGCCAAGGAGGTGAGGGCGTCCTGGGAGCCCAGCCCAAGAGAAGCAGAGCTGAGGCTGCCCCGAGGTCTCACGGAGTGGCAGGGACGCGAGCCCAGAGGGGAGACAGAGGGTGGAGAGAGCCATGCAGGCAGCTGGTTCCGGAAGAGGAGAGGAGCCTCCGGAGAGGGAGGAGACAGGGGAGACCCGAAGGGTTTGGAGGCCGTGGGAGGCAGAAGCAGGGGTCTGAGGCAGAGGACAGGACAAGTTGGCCCCAGCAAGGGCCGGGCTGCACTTCCTGTGTTTATTTACAACGTCAGGGAAGGAGCAGGGCCGGTGCTGCAGGCACCCTGGGGCCCGGGCTTGCTTTCTGACCCAGGAGGCAAGGCCATGTCTGAGAGGGGAGGGAGGGGAGCAGGGAGGTGGGGTGTGAATTTGAACCAAGTAGCGGTTGAGACCCTCCTCGCTGAGAAAGGGGGAAGGAGCACCTGAGCCCTGAGGGTACAGGGAGCTGTGTCCCATCTCACCCCACACCTGTTAGATGACCCTGGCCAAGTTCCTTAACCTCTGCGCCTCCCCTTACTCACCTGCGGATGGGACGTCACCTGTGCCCGGCGTGGAGGCGTGCAAAGCCACAGCGCTGGCGGCGTCACAGGGTGATCCGGGCCCACTAAGTACTTAGAACGTCAGCCTGGTCTCTGCGGACCCTCTGCCCCGGCCTTAGCTGACCGCCCCCCCGCCCCCGTGTTCCTTCCCCTGCGCGCAGGGCCGAGGGGCCGGCCAGGGGCATGGATCTCGGGTGAAGGTCTTGCCGGGAGAATGCAATTGAGAGACAACGGTGAGGGATTTGACCACGAGGGCCTGAGTGCGCTTTTAGCTGGATGAGAAAGGAGGCGCCAGGGGCAGAGGAAGACGGGCTCCGTCAGGAAGGAGCCGGAAGGACCAGAGGGTGGGAGGAGAGCGCACTTTCCGGAATCCGTCTTTATGAGGGCCACTATCTCACAACATAAACACTGGCCGTGAAAACCAAGTCCAGGTGGTTTTCTCATAACCATTTGAACACATCAACCCAGGGGGCTTCCGGCTGGCCCTCAACACCAGTGTGAGGCGAAGGGATTCAGCCTAAAGTCAGTGGTCTCTCTGGGGATCACGGGAGACCTTGAGGCGCTCCAGGCTGGCACGCGGCTCCACGGAAGGCAGAACTCGCCCTACCTTCTGAAAACCCCACTAACGAACACCGGGTTTATCCATCTTGCCCAGAATTCACTCCGGGGCCTGTGAATCACGAATTGGTCCTTCTCCAGGACCCTGTGATGCTGGGAGACTGACAGTGAGTGACACCAGCCGGTGTGGCCAAGGTGCCCTCCTCATCAATTGCTGGGGAACTGCCCCGCCCTCACGCAGCCAAGGAAACACAGTAATGAAACCTATTCTTGAGTCGCTCTTAACCGATGGGAATTAGCCCCAAGGGCGGGGCGTTTGGGGCTCTGTGCTTCATGGTAGCCACTATCCACTGTAATCGGCTTGCTCTGGTCATCTAGGTCGCCTAAAGATTGGCAAGAGCTTTGCAAGTTCTGAAGTGTAAGGATAAACATCACAGCCACCTCAAAGTTTCATCCAATCATCACAGTGGGTGAATGCAGCCAATATTTCATAATAACTTTAAATGGAGGATGAGCTACAAAAATACTGAAATAGTGTGCTGTACACCTGACACTAATATTGTAAGTCAACTATACTTCACTAGAAAAATAAAGAGTACGTTTTAAAAAATCATCACAAGGTGACTGAAACAAAAATGTGTATGCGTGTCTGAATTACCAATGTCACCGCCACCGTGCACACAGGCTGTCTGGGGCCCACGTACCAGGTACCTCGAATGGGATAAGACAGGGCACGAGAGACCCTGCAGCAACTCAAAGAGGAAATCCTGGAGGGAATTCCCTGGTGGTCCAGGGGTTAGGGCTCCACGCTTTCACTGCCGAGGGCCCAGGTTCAATCCCTGCTCAGGGAACTAAGATCCCACAAGCCACGAGTCTCAACAAACAAACAAACAAACAAATGAAAAGGGAAGTCCTGGAGACTTGGCCACGAGGGGTTTATCTGGAAGCCTGGGAGTCAGCGCTGATGGGCCCTGAGACAACGTGGTGGACGGGCAGAGGGTCACACTGAGGCCGAGCTGCAGTGGGACCCTCACGACAGCCGACACTGGCTCGCCAAGTCCCGGGAGGACGCAGGGCCCCGCCGGGACAGCACAGGCACCGCCTCCCCTCTGAGCTCCCCGAGGCCCTGCTTACACTTCAGGTAACCGCAGTCTCCACGCCCCCGGGTTCCAGGCTCCTGGTGCAACTGGCCTGTTCAGCCCCTGCTCCTCGGGGAGGCCTCGAGCATCTGGAGTCACGCCATCCGAGCTCCTGCAGAAAGCTGTGGGCAGAAACCCAGAGGCGGCCAAGGGCGACCCCCCCCCCGACCCCCCCGATCACTCCGTCCACCTGGCGGCCTTACCAGCTCCACCTCCAGACCGACCCCAGATCCTAAACCCGCACTGCAGCCTGTCCAGTGCCCCGAGCAGCCGTCCTCTCTCGCCTGGACCATCCCAGCACCCTCCTCCAGCCCATCCTCCAGAGGTGGCCACAGCGGCATGGAGAGCCTCCCACCTCCCCTCGCGGCCTCCAGGGGCTCGCCCAGCCCACCGCTCTCTAGCCTGCTCCTGCACCCCGCCTCGGCCGTCAGGCCTCCTGCTGTGCCGATGCACCCAGCTCCCTGGCGCCACTCAGGTCCCGGGCTCAAGGCCGCCCCAGGCGGTCCTGTTCAGAAAAACACACCCGTCACTCTTCACCTCCAGCCACGGCATCCTGCCCTGCCGAGGCCACGTGGCATCAGCGGCTCTCGGAGGTTTCCTGCGACCTCACTGGGACGTGGGTGCCCGAGGAGCAGGCCTGGCAGCTGCAGACAGCACCGGTCCAGAGCGCCTTCGGAAGCCTTTTGTGGAGGGACCCGAAGGAGCACTGGACCCACGACACCGGTCTTACAGCGCCAGGCCCTACTGACGAGGTCCTGGAGCAACCCACTCAGAGGGGCCGCGGGGGCCGCGCAGCCCGGGACAAGCAGCTCAGTCACTCGCTGGTGTAAGAAGTGTTATACGTTTCCTTATAAATCCTAATCGTCAGCTACATTAAGCCGCACCGTGATGTTCGGTGGTTTAAAATGCGTTATTTTGAAGTACTATGACATTGACCTAAGAGAGACGCGGAAGAAACAGATGCGTCGTCGGGAAGTCTAAGTACAGTGTCACACCAGCTTGTCGGAAGCCGCGCACGAAGAGCATCCTTTACATGGCTTTGGCACATCCTGCCTGCCTCGCCTGTGGCAGGTCTGGTTCTCCTGCGCTCGGCCTGCAACCTCACCAGGTTCTGAGTTCACCGAACCAGTGGTAACACGATGGCTCGCCCTCCGAACTTAGAGAAGTCAAGAACATAAACTGCAGGAGCCACCGCCCACCCCGCAAGGAAAGACACACTCACACACGACCACCTCCTGGTTTCCAAAGTTTATTAAAAATCAAAGAATAGAAAAACTTTACATAAAAATATGTCAATTTTAGCTTCCACATTGTTGTCCACACACACAAAAAATCGAAACATGATATCCTGTTGTCAGGCCTGCGGCGCGTGGCCACAGGCGGCCGGGCCAATTCATTGGTTCACCGTGACGGGGCTGGAGCCTGGCGCCCGGGTCAGGGACTGAGAGTCCCGAGGCACACCCGAGGGCGCTCCCACGGTCCCCCGCAGCGTTTCCTTGGAGGAGGGTTACAGTCAATATTGCTAACGCGTAGAGATTAGTACAGGCCTACGGATCAGTTTTTATAAATATTTCTTTATCAATAGGTTCACGATTTAAATATCTTTAAATATTTTTGATAACCTCCGATCATCAAGAACTGCAGACAAAGTGTGCTACTCGGCTCTGGGCGCCTCCCAGGGAGCCTGCAGGCGCGGCCGGCCGCTCTCAACACACGGGGGCCAGTCCTGCTTCCAGGGGGCCTGCAGACACGGTGAGGCTCTCCACACTCAGAGCCCACTTGAGGACGCCCCGCTTCTGCATGTCACCGGGGTCAGGGCAGTAAGCTTCTCGTCCCAACCTTCTCTGCTAGTGGACTTCAAAGACCATCCCACCTGTAGCGTCAGCAGGGCCAGAACTCCCATTTTAAAAATGGGAGTCGGATGACCTAGGAGAGGCACCTAACTCCCAGGACACCTGTGGTGCTCCAAAAAATCAGGGTGAGGCAGGATGGGTATATTAGTGTTCAAAAATGGGTAACAAAGACAGTGGCTGTCATGGCAGAATACACTTGCATAGTATACCTGTATGCTTCTCGAGTCGGGCGCCAGCCGCTCCGGGGCCCGACACTGGGCTGTGCTCTCCTGTGATGCGTTAAAAACCCCTCCACAGCGCACTGAGCAGCTCAAGTACTTCTCCTATATTTGCTCTTAACAGAACGAATGCATACTGCGACAGATTCCACAATGGAATCAACATAATTCCTTTCTCCACATTCCTAAAACTGGGTACCATTGTCCGTGACGATGTTCACCAGACCCATCATTTACAGGCTGTGTTACTAACACTGAGGCGTTCCAAAGTCCACATTTGCTTAAGATTTTATAATGTGACAACCTTTTCTCCCCATAGAAAGTTATACACTCTGGCACTCTAAATGCTGGGTCTGTTGTCTAGTTTAAAAGAACCAAACCCAAAACATTAAAACTCCACGGTCAGAGCACGACAACAGACAGGCCGGACGGCAGAGCCGGCGGGCAGCTGGTCAGAAGGCTTGGGAGCCAAACCCCTTCGGAAACCCGCTGGGGCGGCGGGGACTCAGCTCCTTCACCACGAACTGAGAGGCCTCACGTCTGACCAGAAGAAGGAACATAAAAGTAAAGCCCAAGCCCCTCCTTCGCGGTGTTCGTAACAATGCTCATCAGACAACCAGCCGACAGGATGAACCCAACTTAGAAAATGCAACTCGGGAAAGGATCTAAGCTTGTTTAAAAAAATTCCCTCCTCCCTTAAATATAACTTATGTGAAAATATGAAATTAAATAAAAAATATCTGAGTTATTGCACAAATCATAAATTTCCAATATTTACATAGAAAAACAGTTCTGAAATTTGAAACAAAATGTGAGGGCAGTAAAACAAGGATGACCACCCAACAAATAACGGGGTTCGATCTCCGTTGCTCTGACAACATGGAATGAAGTACCAACGCAAAGGACAGACACGGTACCGAGAAAGGCCAAGGCCCCGTCCGTCCCCGCAGTTCCCGGGCCAGACCTGCTCCAGCAGTGGAGGGAGACTCCTGGGGAGGCAGAAGGCAGCGTCCACGTCCAGTGAGGCTCCACAGACGAGCACGGGAGCCGCTCTTCACGACGGACGTGGCCACCGCACGTGGAACATGCAGGGCGAGCAGCCGAGGGCGCCGGGGGCCCGGCAGACGTGCCGGGCGCTGGTCTCAGGTCCCGGGGGCGCCGAGGCCGCCCGGCTCCAGTCTGGGAGGTGTGGGCCGGGTGGCGCCACCGGGACTATTATCTGCTGAGACTGACGGGCAGGCTGTCCCTCGTGTGTGTGTGTTTCCTCCTCCTCCAGCCGGCGCGGTTGTACTGGTGGTGCCCCCGGTTGCCCACGGGGGGCCGCACTCCTCCGCTGCCCACCGCGCTGTAGCTGCCGCCTTGGCCGTGGCTGTGGGAGCCCTTCATGGACAGTTTCATGCCGCTGTGCTGCTGAGGGGACCGAGAGGGACACAGGGTTGGAGGCCAGCCTGGACAGGGCCCACGTGGAGACCCGCCGCCTCCGTGCGCTGGGAGCCTGAGCAAGCAGGAGCCACGACCCCGCGGGCGGGCCCGCGGGGAGGGCTGCAGCGCTGCGCACGGTGGCCCGCTGCGTGTGTGCACGTGACCCCAGACGCGCCGGGACCGACAGCGGGCCACTGCTCACACCTCGCAGGGACGCCTGTCGCTACCTCCAGACACGGAGAACCACCCCTACCCCAGAGCTTCGGCAACACGAGAACTGTGGGCCTGTTTGAAACCACACGTGTTCGTATCCAAATACGTCCAGAATCTCACTTCTAGCTGCTTCTACGTGTCCACAGAGCTAAGAGGGTCCCTCTCACTTTCTTCCCCAGACTTCGACCATGACATTCTGGAAACACATGAGCGGATTCCACGTCAGCGGGGTGTGTGCAGGCCGCTCCCAGGACACCAAGCCCCACGCACAGCAGACCAGGGAAGACACGGCTGGTCTCAGGAAGGTTTCAGAGCAAAACCAGCAGAAGGGGGTTAAGAAGGAAAGCCAAAATGCTATTAAGGAAGAGTGCTTTTGCCCTCTGCAAAGTTATAATTTCATCCTGAGTATTTCTAACAGAGCAGCGTAGCAAGTCAGGTAGCGACAGATTGGATAAATCCAGGAAGGAACGTTCTATTACTTAACTCTAAATAAAAAAGATAAGCAGGACTCAGTGACATAGGTCCAAAGAGCCAACCCTCAGGCATCAAAACTTACTGGCAAACGTGATCAGACAAGCAACAGAGCGCGCTGACCAGAGCAGAGGTGGACCTCGCGCCCCGACCCCCAGGCCTGGACGCGGCCATGGTTCTTTCCAACATCCTGGCGCCTTAACAACGACCTGTCTTCCTGATACCAAGTTTCTAACGTGTGGGATCTGGACTTAGAGCAGCCACAGGGCAATGGACAAACGCATTCACAGGGACCGCCCCCCCGGTCACTAGAAAGCCAATCGCACGCAGGCCCTGCCGGGCCCTCTGCCCAGGGCACCCACGGCAAAGAACAGGGAGGGAGTGAAATGGTGGGAAGACAACACTGCAAACGGGCGTGATCGTTCCTGGTTTCATCATCCGCTTCTTGCAAACCAAAGTTCTTTTAGCGTGTACATTAACAGAAAAATGGGAAATCAAAATATTCTTCCCTTCAAACATAATTTTTATGCTAACAAATTCAATAGAAAAAAGAGATACATGATGAATTAAACTATACGAAATTTTAAAATAATTTCTTAACGCTTGTAAAGTTTTGTTTGTTACCAGGGAAAGCAAACATGAAGCTGAATGATCAGAGAAGAAAAAAAAAAGAATCTCTGTGGAATTCCCTCTCTGGTGGAGAAAGTGTTAAGCACCGGGCTATCACAAACCTGCTTGGTGGGAACCCAGGACCCGGGCGGACAGGACCCGTACCTTGTGATACAGGTGAGGGCTGGCGAGCGCGTTGGGGGGCGCAGACGGGACGGCCGGGGAAGACACGTGGTGGACAGCTTTCAGCGCCGGAGCTCCTTCGATGCCAGCTGGTCTACAGGGCACGGGGGCCACCCCGAGCGTTGGTGGAGGTATAGTAAATCTGGTCTGGGAGAGAACGACCGGAGACATCCATGAGGCACCAACGCAACACAGGCTAAACCATCCCGTTCTTACCACGGGCGCCGACGAGGGTGCCATTTGCAAACAGGTTCCTTAGTTTGTGCCTGACTACAACATTTTGTTTTGAATCGGACACATTCTATACTCTGAAACAGCAACGACGACGTGAAGTATGTCCAGTCACCCAAGTCGTGAGGTTTTAATATTCACTGAAGACCAAACAATTCAAAAAAACTACAGTCATCAAAATACCTGTCCCCCCTGGTCTCCGGAAAGAGCCCTCAGCAAGGCAGATGAAAGGCGTGAGGCCGGCCCGAGCGAAGGCCCGCAGACGGGGTGGCCACCCTCCCCGCTCTCGCCAGTTCCCAACGCTTCCGTCTTTGCATCACCGGCCCGTCACGGTGCAGAGGTGCTGGCGGGAGCCCCTCCACTCACTTTCACCAACCTCACTGCTCTCGTCTTAGAATTGTATGCATTTGCCCCAAAGACCTCTGGAGAGTGACTGTGGCCACCAGGGCAGCGGCTGCAGCAGGAGCTGGGGCCTCAGGGGTGCGCTCGGGGGCTGCAGGGCACACACAGTGCCCCTTCCTCACACCTCCTCCCCCCACCCGGGGCCTGAGCACACTCACGGCCTCTCCTCCATGGGGGCTCTGAGCCCCCAGGGGCACGAGGCCCCAGGAAGAGCCCACTCCCGGGACCTCTGACGGCTTCGCGGCCCCAGCTCTAAGTCCCTGTTGCACGCCGAGCGGGCAGGGGAGACTGTACACGTGAGGTTTTCGAGTGGGATTTCCCTTAGTTACTCCACTGCAAGTAATGTTTGAAGTTTGGGAATAAAATGAGAAAGCGGGCTTTGAGCCTCGTCTTAAAACTTGAATGATCTTAGCTTCTGCCTCACTGTCCGTGCGGGTGACAGATGGGACCGGGCACAGCATGTGGTCCTGACCATCCCCCCGACACTCCCAGCATCCTGGAGGAAGAGCACGGGCAGCATCGATCGGCACGCAGCTCTCGAGGGAGCTGAGCCCAAGGAGAGGTTAGAGCCAAGTTCATCATTTGTGGCAGAGTTTACTTCCAAGTGCAGGCACCTGCCTCTTCATTTCACGCTTACGCAGCAACTGAAGGTTTCTGGGGGTGCTATGCTGATGGCCGCCGCCACGCATCCTGGACCCGCTGCCCTCAGTCCCCGCGGCCTGGGGCGTGTCCTGAGAACGCCCTGCCTGGACGGAGAGCCAGGCCACGCCGAGGAACTCGGCGACACATTCGCACGCAACCGCGTTGCTTTACACTCAGATTGTAACCCACACTGTAGAGACTGGCTCTACTTTAGAAGTAAATTAACGTGACGGGTTTCATATACGTGTAATTGATGTATATTTGGGAAGTAGGTACAAGTTCAAAATATTTAAAATTAACTTTTACACTCTAATTTTGTCTAAATTTTTTAAAAGAGGACATATTCAAAAAGAAAAAAACCCTATAAACACTGCCTAATGAATAATGTGGAGAAGTCAAAGTTTATATCAAAACTTAGTGAGAGTGTAAACACTGAGAATCTGAGGGGAAAGCAAGGACGGTGTCCGTCTCCGGCCAGGGACAGCAGCAGAGTCCCTCTCTCAGCACGGCCCCAGGACGGTCGTCTCACGCTGGGTGCCAACGTAATTTGCAGAAAAACAACGTGGACCTTGTCAAAAGCCACCTCAGTGCCCGGGAACCAAGAGTCCCCTCACTGCAAACACAGGACATGGTGGGCCTCAGCTGCACGGACATCTATAGAACAAGAATTACATCCTATCCACCCAGAGAAGAGAATTTCCTACAAGACAGAAATGGACCTTCCAAAGATTGTTAAAGTTGTTTCTCTAGTTCTACCGCATCAGCCAGTCCTACAGCGCAGGCAGCAGCTGGGAGCTGGTCCCGGGGCCGTCACCAGCCGCTTACCTGGGTATTAGTTGCCATGACCAGCGTCCTGGGCGTGGCGGGCTGAGGTCTGCCGCTCGGCACGGGCAGGGCGGCGGGCAGGCTGGCCGGCAGAGGGGCAGGCGCCTGGAGGCTGAACTGGCGCACGCTGGGCGTCGGGCAGGGGGGCGTGTCCGAATCCTGGGGGGACAAGAGGACGGCTACACCCGAGGCCCATGCCCCTCACATCGACGGGAGCGGCCGAGGGTGAGCCCCCAGGGTCCTAGGATGCAGGCAGCCCCGGTCTGCCCAGGTCTCCCCCGAGTCATGTCAAAACTGAAGAAGAACGTAAAGGAAATGCAGAAGAGACGCCCAGACTGCAAGGTCTCATCTCCCAGTAAGTGGGTAAGACACGACCCACGGCAGCCGCGCTGCGCGGGCCCACCCTCCCGAGGGGCCACGTGCCCGCCACCTGAGGCTCTCGGCACAGCGGGGACCGCTGGGCGCGCGCGCGGGGTGGCCTCAGGCACACAGAGCAAGCGATAAAACGAGGGGGGCAGGGTTTAAACTCACGGCTGCGGGCATTTTCCACACATACTCGCCCCCAGCAGACACACTCACGATGTCGCTTCCGGAGAGCGAGGACACGGAGGAGGCGGACGAGCCGGAGGACAGCAGCTGGGGGCTGGGCAGGGACAGGGCCAGGCGCGGGCCGCAGGGCGACTCGGGGTCCCGGCGCGGAGGCTGCTCCCCCTCGCACGCGCCCACCCGCTCGGCGGTCTTAATCCTGTCGTCTGCGGAGGGAAGACAGAGCCGTCACGCACCTCAGCCCGAGGGCCCCGCCCGCCACGCCTTAAATGCTGCTCAGGGGCCTGACAAACTGCATTTCTAATTTACTTAGTTTCGATTAATTTTTTAAATTACACTTCAGTTACTGGAAAACATTTAAATATGCCTGGAACAAGGTGGATGTACAGTTTCAACTGGAAATTGCACAAACCCTGATCACGATGTGCTCTAGGTATAAAAACACACTGGATTTCAAGGACGCAGTACCGAAAAGAAATCTCAGGAACTCTGTATATTGACTACCTGTTCAAATGTTAATATTTTGAACACTAAAAGTTAAATAAAATATATTATCAAAATTAATTTCACCTGCTTCTTTCCACGCTGGCAATGCAGTCACTAGGAGCTTTAGAACTGCAAGTGTGGCACACACGTTATTTCTACTGGACAGCACTGGCCTAACCCTAACAGTTTTAAATGAAACTCTTACAGAAGGCGAGGTGTCCTTAGAGTGAACAGTTTACCACCAAGGGACAAAGAGACACTGCTGCACCGACGGGTCAGCAACGGCCCTGGGCTGGCCTCTCACCGGGGTCTGGCGCCGCGTGGGCCCGGCTGCCCCACTTCTCCTTGATCCACGCCCGGTAGTCGATCACCTCCTGGGTCACCTTGATGATCCTCCCTAAGGTGCTGCAGCAAGAAGACACGGGGAGTCAACAATCCTTCGCAGCAGCTACTTCACATTTTAACAGAGAACCTCGCTAAGTGAAAGGTGGGTAAAGAGCCGAAATAATTTTACAAAATCTGTTATGGCTTCTGGTGTTTGAGCCCAAACATCTTTTGCGATCACAGTACAGAAAAAGTGCGTGCTCTGAGGCAGAAGTCCTTGGACCTACGTCTATCTACAAAAGACTGCTGAAGCCCAGGGCCGAGTAGGGAAGCCCGCCCTCCCCAGCCCCAGTGACCACGGGGGTCCCATTTCCCAGCGCATGCACCACGAGGCTGCGCGCTCGAAACAGGGAATGGGGACAAGTGTGCAGGAAGGGGCCGGGGCAGGGGGTGGACGTGTCGCTCGGAGCGGAGCACCCACATCTCGAAGGCGGCCTGAGAAAAAGCACCGCGTGCCGCAGCTTTAACAACCAGACGTGATCGCCCCAAAACTAACACCCTGGGAAAACGTTAACTCCCTAAATAAAAGTTTTCCACTCGTGACCACGACGACCATCCTGAACTCCTGAAAGGCCTTCCTTTACCAGCATTTCCCAGTTCTCCCAAGATAGGGCGGCACACCCATCAACAAACGACAGAGGCCAGGGCGCCGGTGCTGCAGAGGCTGCGGCACCCAGGACGGGGCTACCTTTCGGAATCTCTGTTGGGATAGGACCTGGCGAGCGGCGACACGGCGTGGCTGAGAACGATGTAGGCGTAGTCGAACACCTGCTTCACTTGCATGGCCCCGTAGGAGCTCCGGCCCACGTCGTTCCCTGAAACAGAAAGGCTGCCGTGGGAGCCGCTACCCAGCCGCGTGGTCCTCTTGCGTGAGCCTTTCCCACACGGGCCCCCAGCCCTGAAACGCCCTCCAGACCCCCCAGCACAGCCGGATCGGGTGCCAGGAAGTGCACAGCGCCCATCGCCGTGGGCAGCTGGGGGTGTTCCGGCCCGAGGGCCCATCTCACCATCAGATCAGGATCCATCTCCGTTAAAAGAGCTGTCATTCATGGAGACAGAGTGACAGTTCCTCAAACAGTAGGGTCGCCCCCCGGATGGCAGAAAGCTCAATGGAGCCAAAGCACAACCTTAACCAGACTGCCAGGGCCTGACCGAGAGGACAGGTCAGCCTGAGTCCCACACCTGTCAGTACCGAGGCGACCTGCAGGAGCAAACCCTCGAGGACAGAAGGTGCCAGGCCGAACTCTCGGGTGGACGGCAAATAAAAACGAAGCCGCCACTGAAGTCGGCAAGTGAGCTACAGGCAAGGAGCTGACTTTTGTTAAGAATGGCAGAGTTTCCAATTTTAATTTTTACACGTAACTCGTTCTTCACAATTCAGGTGAGGGTGTTTTTTAGGAGACATATCCTTAAGTACTGGAATCTTCTCCTTTCCAGGTTTAATAATAATGTAACCCAGTAACTATGTGGGTTTTCATTTTTCAGTTACATTTCAGCAAACACTGAAGACCAAGGAATTGGCTGCCATTTAACTGATCCAAACAGACAAACCGGTGAGAGAAACCTGTCCTACTGGGCTGAGGGATAAGCACTGTGTGGGCCACAGCGTTTACAGACCACAGAGGAGAACCTTCCGAAAGACTGTTGAGAAATAAACTTCATACCCCAGAAGCCTCAAAACAAAACAAAACAAAAATCATAAATTTGAGGATGTTGGAAAACATATACAGGAGCAAAACAATAAAAAATACCAAATACAGACACAAGAGACAAAAGTACAGCATGTCAACAAAGAAAGGCTTCCCTGACCCACAGAGGACCTTACAAAGTCAGTGGGGACAGTCCAGCAGACAGATGGACAAAGCACACGCGCTCACACAAAAAGTAACACCAAGGGCAGTGTACCTGGAGCTAACAATCTCCACCTCCTTCCCTGTCACTGACTTTATCACCAACAGTAAGAACAGTGTGTCACCTAATAAATGCTCGACAAACATCTGTGCGGTTGACAGTAACCCTGTGTCTAACCTCACTCATCATTAAAGAGCCGTAAGGCGCGTGACAGTGTGCCCTGCACGGTTTCATCAGATCGGCAAAGATTTAGAAGACGGCCGCCAAAGGTGCGGGTGTAAAGCGCCCTAACCTGCCTCGGGGTCTTCGGGGAGGAAGCCCTTACAACCAACACTCCCCGTGCACACAGGAAAGGGGTCTCGGGTGTATTGTTTAAATAAAACGACAAGCTGCAGTCTGTTGGTATTATGTGACGCCATTCAATTAATAAGGAGGCAACAATCAATATTAATATCCACGTATGGAAAACTGGAGAAAAACACATCAAAAGGGAGGGGATTATGGCATACTTCACTTTTCTATGTGACAAACTTCTGGGAAGCAGATGGTTTCTGATGGATACGTAACACTTTTCTATTCAGAAAAAGTAAATTTTTTTCTTAATTCTCACTTTCTACATTTTTCTGATTACAGAAAGTAAACAAAGTTGCAACTTTACAGTACATTAATTAGAAGCATTAAGAACAAATTCTTAACGTGCCACCATTAACTCTGTTAGTACAGCAGGAACCTGCATCGGATCCCGTGCCCTCGGCTGGGGTGGGGGCGGGGGCCTGTGCATGCCCCGCCACACCTGGCTGGCGCGCGACGCCTCCACGCTGGGGCGAGTGCAAAGCGAGGGTCCTTACCAGGCAGCAGGGGGTCCTCAATGCACAGCATCGATGGCCTGTACCCGCTGGTCATGGCTTTCATGATCTCCTCTTTGGCGATATAGGCACCTCCTTCTTTTATTCTAATACCAGTTTTCAAGTAATTAAAATTTCTTCCGTAGAGCTCAAAGAATTCTACGAGAAGCATTCCAAGGTTTTCATCAGCTCTCCGGGCATCAATTCTCGGATGCAACTGTAAAAGCAAGGCATCCACGGTTTGCAGGGATTCCGGTCACTCTCTACGCACAGCAGCGCGCGGGGGCGTCGGCTAGCTAGCCGGGGGTGCGCACAGTCGCTGGCCCTCGCTTGCTCACCAGCACCGCGAGGACGCTCGCAGAGGCAGCCAGGAGGCACCCACTGAGCCTGGATATCTTTTCCCAATCAAGAGTGCGCAAAAGAAATAAAAGCTGCTCATCTGAATTTTTAAATTATACTTTAATTCTTTGAAATCTGTAACCCACACAGCTACCTCCTACACAGACGTCTGATGAACCGCAAATTCCCAAACACTGATAAGTAAGTGGGCCATATTCTGCACAATTTAGTCACCTAGATGGTGGAGGTACTTTCACAGATTCTAATCTCAATTCCATGATTCTGAAATACAGCCAGCAGGGGGCAGTGTGAGACTGAACAGCACCACAGCGCCACACGAAAGGGTTCATGTTAACCGCGTATGGCAGTCAGCACCGCATCCCGATGTTTACAGCAAACGCACATCCCCGCCCGGCATACGGGTGCGCGTCAGCCTCAGCTCCACACCATGCTTTCCTGAAGCAGGTAATGGATTTATTCTGAAGCTCCAAGC
Organism: Balaenoptera physalus; assembly: GCF_965194825.1. NCBI lineage: Eukaryota > Metazoa > Chordata > Mammalia > Artiodactyla > Balaenopteridae > Balaenoptera > Balaenoptera physalus. The sequence goes on from NC_138890.1 coordinate 172,271,048, forward strand.
CCCTGTCTACTGACCCCACCCAAGTGTCACTAATTTAAGAGGCTCACGAATGTGAGCAACAGGGACCTGCGCTGCCCACTGTGACGGCCACGAGTCGTATGTGAGTATTTATACTTAAACGGATTAAAACAAACAAATTAAACATTCAGTTTGCTGGGCTGCTATAGCCACACTGCCAGCGCCCTGAAAGCACACACGGCCATGCTGCTGGACCGAGCAGACAGCACTGCCCTCACACAGCAAGTCACACTGGACAGCGGCAATCAAGAAAAGGATGGTCAAGTCCAAAAGGACGTAAAAGTCCAGGTCCTGGCAGCACAAGGGCTGAAAATGTTTATAACACACGGCTCTGCAAGGAAATATGGTTTCTAAGGCCTGCAGGTGTTTTCAGGGTTCGGAAGACCTTACAAAGGCACATTGCTACATTCCTACTTTTGCCTTACCTTCTCCCTTCCTTATTTTCCTGGCCTTAGTCAAAAATCATCCAGCTGAGAGCCCACCCAGGGCAAGGCTGGGCCTCCTGACCTCAATGAGCCGTGAAATGAACACAGACGCTACAGCAGTCACGGCTTTGAGGCAGGGCGGGCAAGGCACCGAGGGATGGGCAGGGGACAGGGGCAACCCTGCCCCGGCCGGGTGTGGCCTCCGTGGTCACTTCAGACGGGAAGCCCAGCACCACGAAAGTGGGCAGTGGTGTGTTACAAGGCTACTGGAATAGTTCCAATCAGGAAAAAGGGAGGAGATAAATTAAGCACACAAGGTTGTGCTCTGTTCAAAATAATGTCCGAAAACTCAGGAAGAACGGCTACAAGGGCAGCATCTCCGAGGTGAAAGGGGAGGCCAAGGCAGTGTCATTAGAACGGTAAGAAAACAAGCGCGGAACTCCATTTTCACCGTTCTTACAGCACCTCTGCAAAAACATGCCAAGGAAATCAACATGGTGAGATCAACATGGTGAAAAAAATCAACATGGGCTGTGACCAGCAATCCTACTGTCAGCTGTACTAATGACACTGAGAAAAACGACCAAATTCTGGACATAAAACCACAAATGCAAACCTGCTGGTAAACATGGAGGACGGTGCTGTGCAGCTAGAACACAGGCGCGGTCCTTCATCCCAGTAAATGTAAACGGGGCAATTCATGTCTCCGTTAACTTAGAGAATATATGTCTAAAAAGTAGTGTAAGTATAGTTTATCACTGCATCACAGCATTTAATACTTAGGGAGGTTCTCTCTTGATTGATTTTTCCATGGTACTCAACAAAATAAGGGCAACAGATAATTAAAGACAAAATACTGACTTTTCATCACTCAGAAAAAAAAGCCCTCTTCAGTATTTTTTTACTTTCTGTGGTAGCCAACTTTTTTTCTGAGACAAATTTTGCAGTATAAATCACAGTCAAGAACCGAGAAAAACAGTTTTTCACTGTCCCTCAAGGCATGAAATTTTTCTAAATATAAAGAGTGTTTCTTCAAGGATAGATCAATATACACCCGACTGACAGAACGAGATAAGCCCTCCCTCCAACAGTTAAATCGGATACAAAAATAAGCTATGAAGGAGCAAAGGAAAAAGTACTGATCAAAACAGAGTTCTATTATGAAGATTAGAAGTCAGTTTCTACCACACCAAAACAGAATACTGAAGGGACAGCAAGCAGCTGGAACCCGCGAAGCAACCGGTAAGAACGTCAAGGAAGGATCCTCCCACGGAAGCCTCAGGGTCAAGGGTTCTCGAGAGAAAGCACACTCACCTGTAGAAAGCTGATGGCCATTAAAATTAGGCTGTACGAGCTAATTCCACCTGTAAAAACTTCATTCAGGTCCCTCTGCAGGAGGAACTGTTTCAGTACTAAAATCAAGTAAGGCAGCAATGAATATTTCTGTAAATTCCAAAAGAAAAACATCATCTGGTTAGATTCTAGGGCTTGGAAGACTTCTCACACAACAAATTCCACATGGCAGACAGGAAGCTCACTTCATCCTCTTGCCCCTCGGAAGGCTCAAGGCCAATCATCCTCACACCGTAGGGGCCTGAGAATGAATCACGTGAGGGGCTCGTCAGGGCCCCGCTGGGGGGCCCCTCCCCAGGTTACGGTTCAGCAGGGATGAGGTGGGGAGCCTGCATGGAGACCCCAAGCCCAGTGGGGCTGGGGAGTGAATGAGCATTTCCTCCCAGTGTCTCCCCGCTCGCCGGTGCCCAGCGCAGGGCTCTCAGGGCTCACTGGCTGTGCAGCAGTGTGCAAACGCCAGCACTCAGAAGCACCCGTGAGAGGAGCAAGGGGGGCAGCAGGAGGCCAGCAGAAGGCAACATCGCCAAACGCAGGGCGAAGGGTGGAGGGCAGAACGGCTGAGAAGGGGGTGGAGGGAGGTGGAAGCTTCTGCTGCTTTTCCTGCTCTGCTGGGGTAGAAATGGCCCTTCAGACAAGCCTGATGGTGCAGAGGGAAGGGGAGCTCTGGAGGCGCACGGTCCCAAAACCGTGGGCAGAGGCAGGGTCCAGATGATGGTGCTGGGGTCGCCTCGCCACCTCCGCGACAACAGGAGGGAAGGACTCTCCACTTAACTGGACCACACACCTGGTCAGAGTCCAGTGAAGGCGTCCCATCCTTAGGCACTGAGACCACCCAAAGTAAGCACATCTACATACACTCCACTATGATGTACTCAACTTCCAATCAGGCACGCTGAGCTACAGGGATGGTCATTTTGTAATAACTAGAAAGAATATTTCAACAAAGTGCTCTAAAATAATGCTCAAGTGTATGAAACGGTTAGCCAAGGAAGGCAAATCTGCAAAACGGCTCTGTAGTTTCAAAGCGTCTCTAGAAATAGTACTGTAGGATAAATTCAACTGCTACAGTCTTTCTCATTAAAGATTATCACCCCCTTGTTTTCACTGTGCTAACTTGCTGAGACAGCACCTTCATGTAATTCTTGATGAACTCTGCTGCCCGGACCCCAGTCTCCATGTTAAAGCTGATGTCGACTTTAACTTCCGTCTCCTGGTCTGTGAGTTTTATTATCGGTACCTGCAAAAATTTAATTGTGCTTTAGAAAACAGAAAATTGTGCTTTAACAGGCAACGTTTTCCACGTTCAGGCATCAGATGTTTCGCAAGTTGTACAGAGGGTTCTTCTCCTTATACACAAAAGGGGCTTAGAGATCATGAACCCCGGATTGTAAAGATGAGAAGAAAAGGGACTTCCCCAGCATCAATGCCAGGAGCCCCCGAGGCCACCCCCCATCCGACAACAGCTAGCACTCATCTCCGCCCGGCCCTGCCAGCCTGACCCGGCGCCTCGCTGGTGACCGAGCACCAACCACCTGCTCTCTGCAGGGCCTGTGCTCCACAAGCCTGCCTACCACGAGGGGAAGCCAGCTGAGGCCCTGTCCCACCATGAGGGCCTGGGGATGGCAGGAGCTTTTGGTCCCCAAATCACATTTGCTAGAATTTCTGAAAGCATTCAAAGTAACTTCAACGCCGTTTTTTAAATTATATTTTGTACTGATATTGTTTTTCCAAACAACTCTACTGTGGGTTTTCACTCTTTAAGACAATTTAACTTAAAAAAAATTGTTTTCCCTGAAAATCAAATAAAAGGCTATTCTGGAAATACTCTCAGTAACAAGAATCATCACCAAAAGGCACTCAAAACCGGCCTCATAAAAGCTGCCCAAGCAACCATTCAGACCACACCTGCCCCACACAAAACTGTGTTCTTCCAGAAAAAAAGGCAACCTCTAAAGCATAAAAAAGGACATTCCCTCCGCCAAAACAATCGGGGTCTCACGAAAGGTTTGAGATGTCTGGAAGTCCACACCTGCTCTGGGCTCTAAAACATACACACCTGGGGGCCGACTGCCCAGGACACATGTGAGAGAGACAGGCCAGCAGGTGGTGACAGTCTCTCCTGGAGATCACCTCCACCACCAGGCAGGGCGAGGTCCAAGAAGGCAGAGGAAACAAAACACTTTCCCAAAGAACTGATCAAAACTGCTTCAGCCTTAGGAGCCCATGGTCAAGGGCCCACGCCTCCCGGACGTGGTAAACTCCTCAGGGGCAAGCATCTTCCCCAGCACCTCTGGACACAGCTATGAAGCCTCTTCTGTATGCACTGACTTTTCTCCCCAAATCACTCCCGGCACCCTCCTGCCCTTCACACACACACACTCTCTCTCTCCCTTGCTCATGTGTTGAAGCCCCAGATTCTGGAGATTGGTAGTAACACTGCAATACTTATGTTCTGGTGGTTGTTCAAAACAGACCACTTTTCACCTTAAACACAGCTCTCGCGCTGGGCTCAGAGCCCGTGATGAGATGCCGGCGAGGCTGCCCAGCAGAGAGGGCTGCCTGGCAACAGCTGACACTCGTGGAGGAGAGCAGGTGACCCTGCCCCTCGGCCTACGACGGGCCTCCAGCAGCTGAGGAGGCGTGTGACAGCAATGGGGCCACCTGACCACGCGGCTCCTGCAGCATCTACTCAGCATATGGTCTGTCCTCCAGAAAGTTCTGGAACCCAGGACAATCAGGCTGAGCCTCCTGAGCTGCTCTACACCTCAACAAGGACACTCGGTCAGAGACCACCGGCCACCCACCGTGCACTCTCGAGGGGCCAACGCGACGGACAAACGGCAGAGCCACAAAAGGGCAGAGCTGAGGCTCCGATAACCAGCACCCACAGGCAGGTAACCCCGGGCTCCTGAGCTGCCGGCAGCCCTGGACTAGGGTGAACCTGGGCCCACGCATCCAAAGCCGCCTCATCTTCCATCCTCTCCCGAGAGAAGCACAGTTTTCACACAGGTACAGTTTTGGAACGATGAAAGGACAGGCAAGTTTCTCTCTCTGAAGTATAACTTGGCAAATGGTAATCTTTTTCTACGTAATAAATGCCACAGTCTAATCATTCTGCTACATTTCTCCACAAAAGGCAGCCTCTGGATGTGTCTCGTTTCGGGTATTAACATCCTTTCCCTACGCGGCCTCACGAGAGACGACCCCATCGTACACTTTAGAGCAGGAACAGTTTGGCGCTCTCACAGCTTGTACTTCAGATGGTATCTAAACATTCTCAGCTTGAACTCCTAGCCACAAAAAAATACAAGTGCGTTTACACTACAAGCAGGGAAGCCTTCAAACACGCAGCCAGAAACCGCTGTCCACGTCAGCTGACCCCATGGGATGCAGGCTGCCTGCGGGCGTGCAGAGCCCCTGCATGGGCCCGGGGACGGGGCCCACAACCCGCACTTACCGTCGCCTTGTCGAGGACCTTGATGGAGCCCGGCTCGGCCACGCTGTGTTTCCGCAGGGCCTGCTCCAAAAGCTGCAGCGGAGGACGCTCCCATTTTCCAAAGACCACTAAGTCGATGTCGCTGGGTGGGAGAAAAGCGAGTGTGAGCCCTGCTCGCCTCCCCACACAGCAGCGCACGCGGCCGAGCCAACCAGCGCCCCCGGCACAGGCCCGCAGGTCCTCCGAGAGGCAGATGGAGTGCCGTGAAGCACCCCCCGCTCGGTGAGAGAGGGCAGCTTACGAGCCACTCATAACAGAGGTGGAAAGCAAACGCTGACCGAGTGTCCCGCACCCCGAGGCAACCGAGGCCCTCACGGCTGCGCTGGCCCGGGCTCCTGGACACCTCGAATCTGTCCAGTTCCCCGCTGGCCCTGCCAACGCCAACCCAAATCCTGAGACTGTGGCCTCTTTAGTCTCCAAGCGTTAACAGTGGCTTGGGAGAATATACGCTTTTAATAAAATGATCCACATAAAACTAACATACTGAAGAGTCCTTGACGAGGGTACACTGGAGAACGGCTTTAGAATGCAAACTTCTTTGACGTTTTTCTATCCCATAAAAATCCCTACAAAATACGGTTCAAGTAGCAGTTTGCTTGAACCTTCATTAAAACATAAGATGAATCTTTCAAAAACAAATCCAAAAGTCTCAGACCGTCTTCTATTGCACTTGCTCCCACGGCTCTCACTTCCTCCGGCTCCTAGGAGCCAGGCGCTCTGTATCCCACCACATTAAGTGCAAGAGGAAGAATGCAAAGCAGTCAATTATCAAAACGGTCATTAAATTTTTATTTCCTGCAATTTCCCCTCCGGGCTCCACCGTCTCTTCCTTTCGCTCGCGTCTCTAGCCTTAGCTTTGAATGCAAGGAACCTACTTTAGCCTTACCACACGTGCAGACACCCCCCCACCCCCGCTATGCAGACCCAACCCTGGTCCTCCGCGCGCGCAGTGGCGCAGCTGGGCCTCACCTGGTCGGAAGATAGAGGCCCGTGCTGAAGCTGCCAAATATCTGCACCTGCAACAGAGAGCGAGCGCCTGAGACACGGCCACGCGGACGGCCCTGCCCCGCCCCTTCTCCCGCCGCGCTGCCGCCAGGGCCCAGCGGTCAGACAAATTCCTCTCGGTCTGTAAGGTAAACGCCAGCCCCAGAAAGGAGTCTTTAACAACTCAGCACTAAAGGGCGTAACAGTTCCTGGCCTCGCCCGCAGCCCGCAAAGCCGGGGCCTGTTGAGAGCCGGTTTCAAGCCCGCGGAAGGCGCAGGGCAGGGCTCTGTCCCAGGGCACCAAAGTGCAGAGCCGAAAGTGCCCCGTGTGTCACTGTGCACAGGAGGGGAAGCCCGGGGCCGGCCCGAGGGCCGTCTCCCGCTGCCCCGCGCGCTCCAAGTGCCCACAGACCGCATCTCAACGCACACGCGTTCACTCTCTGGAACAGTGGTGTGTAGTTTCACAAAACGGAACACACGCTGTGATGGGTGATGCAGGGAAGAGGTAAAGCTTCTAATCTTAAGGTGAACTTAAACCAGGAAAAATAACCACACTGTTCCAAAAAGGAATTCCCTCGGGCCGATGGCCCTCACACTTGAAGGTGTCAGAGCCACCCAAGCTCGGCAGAGATCCCACCCGGGCAGGCCCAGCGTTTCTGACTGGGCAGGGGCAGGGCGCGTGCGTCTCTAACCAGCTCCTCGGTAAGGGCGGCCACCCATCTCAGGACCCCCTGGAACCTGGAAGCGTGGCCTCCGCCACGTCGGCACAGACCCACAGACACAGGCGGCCACAGGGTGCTGACATGAACCTGTAGCGACACATAAGTGCAAAGGGTATACCCACATCAGCCGTCGGCCAAAGATCTTTAACCACAGTTTCGATCCTTTTCACCACCTCTCTTCTCATGGCTGCTTCTTCAGGACAAGGGGACATGAAGTTATAAAAGTCAATTATTTCCTCATGAAGTCTAGCGGACAAAAGAGAAACACACTAGAGTTACAATTGAACTTAACCACACTTCTCATTCTGCTATTAGATCAGCTAAAATATATTTCTGGCCACTTAAAATCCAGTTTCTTGTTTCCTCTGAAAGTATATAATGAAATGAACATTCTGTGGTGGATGAAATTCCACGGTACGGTTCAGCACCACAGAGTAACACGAGCGAATTTTGTTGATATAAATATCAAAACTTTCAACTGGCATTTAAAGGCTTATTCAAAAGAAACATTTCAGGGACTTTACATGAACGAACTGAGAGAACTCCATCCGTGAAAGACGGAGGGTGACCCCAACTGAGGCAGCGCAGGGAAACCCAGTGGGTTTCTCACCCTGTCCGGGCTGTGCTCTGCGCCCACGGGCACCCTCACGAAAGGGTCTGAGACAGGCCAGGAAGACACGTGTCCTCGGCAGCCTGGCGGCCCCAAGTCTCAACAGCCAGGTCTGCCCGGCCCACCAGCGGACAACACCCTAGACCCAGCACGCGCAGGGCCCACGACCACGTCTCTCGGGCAGAAAGCCCCACTCAACTCAGCACTGGAGCGCCCCCCCCCCCAAGACTCCCGCCAGGAGGCCAGCACCAAGGTGTGCGGGATACGAGTCAGTCGGCCCTCTCTCCCTCTCGGTCTTCCCTAACAAAGGTCTAGAAAGCAGTGGTTTCAGGAGAAAGGAGCGGGCGCCGAAAGCCGCCTCACACCCCTGCCCCAAACCTCACGTCCCCGCCAGTCCCCGGCGGTGGCAACGGGAGCCAAGTCTCAGCCAAGGATCTGGGCCGCAGACCCAGGAAGGAAAGACAGGTCACCCTCAGGTACTTTTAGGGCTTTAAAGACCGGCAAGCAAGTAACCCAATCCTAGGAATTACGTCAAGTCAAATCTAGCTGCTTCCATTCTAGGTTTGATTATTAGCTAGGAAAAGAGAAGACAAAATGAAATTTGTTCAGCAATACTATCACATTAGCTCAACAGCTAGCAAGACAGTCCACCCGACAGCAGACAATACTTAACAAGACCTTCCAGTGCCAAGCGACAAAGGTAAGGACAGGACGTCGAACATCTCACCTTCCCTCGGCTCTTGCTTAAGGCCAGCCTCACTCTCTCACCCTCAGGACTGCCACCCCCACTACTCATTGAAGTGACCATCCTAACACTCAGTTTAAAAGCCACTCGAAGCCACTGACAGCACACACGGGACACACACAGGAAATAAACGCTCGACACGCTTGTTCACGGTGCATCTGCAAGGTCAGTGAGGCCATCGCTGATTGCAGTCCTGACGTCATCACGTTTAATTTTTTTTTTTTAAATCATGCAAAACTTCACCCCAAGCATGCTGCTGATTCAGCCACGAGTCCCGTTTTTAGTAAACCCAAAAAGGCAGAAAGTCATGCAACATTAAAATGCAGTAATTTTTCCAAAATATCTACCCAACTCCACGATTTATCAGGTATAGCTTCTAACATCTCAACAACCACCCAGAGCCAACTACATCCTAAGCCTTTAACCGCATCTCTTCCAGCAGCTCAGCAGGCACGTCACGTCAGCGGGGTGGCCCATGGTTCCCAGCGCTCGGCAATGTCGTCAGCAGGACCAGATGTGTCAGGTTAGTGACCACACCGGGGACCTCCCCCTGTTAACAAGTGACAGTAACGCTGTCAGGAGACAGCACAGGGCTCCTCGGGACAACAGCACGTGCCACTGGACCAGCCGTCACCTCGCTGAGCAGTCAGTCCATCAAAGCACTGAGAGCACACGCTCTCCTGCAGCTCAGCGCTGTTCTGATAACACCAGGAGTAGAGAAGTATAGAGACGTCAAATAAGGATATGGGCCTAGAGCACCTAAGCAACTGGCCCAGAGACACAGAAGAAGAACAGCAAAACTGGCGTGGCAAAATCCTATCCACACCCCACAAATGCAACATATTAAAGCATCTAGGAAACAGGCCATTCCGATTTGCCAAAATGTCACTGCCAGGCTGCGCCTGCAGGGTGGCGAGAACTGTCACATGTGAAGGAGCAACACGCAAAGTCGCCCGTCAGCTTCCCAGGAGGCCCGTCCCCAGGCCCGGGAGGCACAGACACCGCCCAGGGTGACAGTGTCCGTCGTCAGGCGCCTGCTGACGTGCCTGTCACAGAGCAGGGCGCCCCTTCCCCGCGACCGGCAAGCACGCCCCCCCGCCCGATCCAGGAGAGATGAGTAACGAGGCCGAGGCGTGCCCACGTCCCAGAGCGGAGCGCCGGCGGAGCACACGCCTCCTGGTTTCAGCGCTGGGACACTAACGAAACGCCTACCTGAAATTTGTATTAAACTGCATCTAAAAATGGGCAACGGCTGTAACAAATATTAGGAGGAGGATTTTTGCTTTGCCTTCTGGGAACGGAAGGGATCCTGCTGCGGCCTGGCTGGACGGCGCGGCTCTGGCCCAGCCCCTGCAGGCTCTTCCTCGAGGCAAGCAGGGACCGGCGAGGCACTGCGTGACCGCTGGGGCCGCCTGAGGACCGCGTGGCTCTGGAGGGTGGTGCACCATCGGTGCAGCAGAAAGGCACGAGAAGGTCTAACAACCATCGTGAGGCCCGGGCAGATTCAGAGAGCCCTGCAGCTGCCTCCTCCGGCTCAGGCTCTTGGTGGAAGGAACGCTGAGAGGAGAGGGGAAGCACGAGGGCTGGGAGGGGTGGGGCAGGCAGTGCAGCTGTGGGTCAGGGCAGCCCAACAGAGCCTGCAGGCGAGAGAAGCAGCGCCCCGCCCTCCGCCCGGCGTGGTGACCGGTGACCGCCTGCAGCCTGGCTCTGACCGGGGAAGGTGACCTCCGGGAGCAAAGGCCTGATCTCAGCGCCCCAACAGCGCTCGCTCGTGGTGAGCATTCAACCAATATGTGAGGGATGAATCAAGTTTTGATAAAATGCATTTTTTGCTTATGACTTTGTCACTTAAGATCTTCCTTCCCTGTACAATGTCACCAAAAATCAACATCCAAGAAATAGTTTACCCCTGTACCGGATAACTTGATTTGTTAGCAGAAATGACTTACATGGTCAACTGTCCTTTTAAAAAAATGTAAACAGTGCTAAATAAAAGAGCTGGGATTATTTATTCAGTACCACATTACAAGTAGTTTCATCACTATAAGAAATGACCTATGATGGTCAGGACAACACACTCTCACACTAAGTGCCAGCGACCACGTGTGCAGCCACTGCTTCCGACACTGAACATACACACGCATTCGGTTCTCCAAAGTGCTTTGCTGAATTATGTCACAAAAGTTTTGATCTTTTCTACTTGAAAACGAGGACAGTTACTCTTCTCACATATCAGAACGTCAGAGGAATCTCACAGCTGACAAGACGTCTACATAAAACCACACCCAAGTCTCCTCCATGGCTCACAATTTAGTCACCGCATCTCCTAGAACTCACGTCACCCCACTAGCTTTCAGTCTCCAAATCTTCCAAGGAAATGTCTATGCTGTGACCATCACGGAAAAGTTCCTCTATCATGGGTCAGAGAGGTGGTATCTCAAAACCAGCAGGAACGACGATCACCTAGAGGGCCCAGGCCACTTAAGAGGCCAGGGACCATCTGATCCTGCAGATGCAGGTGACCACAGGCCCCAGTGGAAGGCCCTGGGGAGACCTTCTCGGAGGGTTTCCTAAGGGGAGAGCTCCCACAGCCCTTTCCCCTTCCCCTTCCCTAGTCCCAGCGAGTTGGGTTGGCCGGCCTCCAGAACCGTGATCCCCGCAAGGCTGAGAAAGGCAGCAGAGGGAGAAGGTGGGCTGGTCCCCTGGGATCAGGCCACCATCACTCTGTTACTTTCGCTCTTTGTAGCCAAACCTAATCCTGACACAGTAGCGGAAAAACAATGAAGTTAGATTCCTGCCTTGTTCTACATTTGAAAACATAACACAGATGCAGAGTTAAATTACTAAATGAAAACATCAAATAGAAGAAGTCAGGGGAAAAAAGCAAGGGGAACCATCAGCTATCTCGAAATTGAAGGAGGCCTTTCCAGACTCCAACACAAAAATGACAATCACAACTGCAAAGACTGAGAGAGTCAAATAATTACCAAGAAATTCTAACAAGAATCATGCAGAGTGTAAACAAATTAAAAAGCAAATGTCAAGTGCACATGTCAGAAGCAGGAAGGACTTGTTCAGAAAGACCAGGCCTCTCTCGGACTGGACCTCACGCTCTGGGATCAGCTGACAACGCACCTCAAGGCTAAAGAAAGGCATCCCTCGCTGAGCCCGGAACCCCACGCCCGGACACCTGGGCTCCAGACCCACACATACACGCTCGCAGCAGGGCCGTGGGTCAGGACGGGGTGCCGTCCGCCCACTGAGAAGAGCAAGGGGAGGCTCCGTGACAGAGAGGTGACAGACACGCCCCGCGTGCACCTAACTCAGGAGAAGGTCTAAGAGGCCCGCGTGCCAGGGCGGCGGGTGACGGATGAGCTGGTGAGAGAGCGGCCACCTCCTACTCTACACTCGGGCGCTGCTGGGATTTTGGGTTTTTACAAGAATGTACTCATCATATGTATAAATTTAAAAGGGAAAAGGAGAAAAAATGATACATTTTAGAGGGAAAACAACTGCCCGAGAGGATGCTCATTACACCACTGATTATATTTAACACTTGGAAACAACAAAACATTCAATACAACACAAAAAAAGTCAACTGTACTTCTAGATGACAAGATTACTTGTAACTTTTTTATTCTTTTTGCTTGTATTCATTTCCTAATTTTAATTAGGAATACTGATCGCTTAATTTAAAGAAAAAAGAACATCAAGTCGGTCAGGCTTCTAAGCCCTGACGCCACCCTTCCCATCCCGCCCCTAACCAGCAGCGAGGTTTCCAAGTCCCTCGGTTTACTGGTGCCAGCACCTCTGCCAGGCCCTAAAATCCGCGCGGAGTGGGGTGGCACAGGCTAGCGATGCTGCCCGCCCGCCGAGGGCAAGGTGGGAGGGGCCCAGCCGTCCCCCAGCACGGGCTGCGGACGGGACCCCTGTGAGCACACGGCGTCCTGCAAGTGGCTACCGGGCACCCGAGGCGGGGCTGCTGCGACTGAGGGCCTCAGGTTGTAGCTTTACTTCACTCAGTCCCAAGAGCCACGTGGGGCTGGCGGCTGCCGCTCCCCGGGCTCCACCCCGACGGCTGAGCGACGCGACGCTCAGCACAGGCAGAGCAGGCGGCCCCAGGACCACATGCCCTCTCTGGGATCCTCACTCCTTCCATCCCGCGAGACGCCACCTTCCAGGAATGAGGGGCGGCTCCCCCAGGGGGCACAGGCCTCGCCCGGGGGGCCTGGGGAGAGTGCACCCTGCCCACGCGCCTTCCGACGGGAGACAAGGGATAAAAACACGCCCTGGTCCGGGGGCTCTCAAAGGTTCTCTAAGTAAACGTTTTAGAATCTTAGGGCTAAATGTGGACAAATAAGAGCCTTGTCTGTCAAAACTAAGCATTAGAGTTCTTGATGTAATTTAAACACATACTCACTGCTCCATTTACGAAACTAGGATTTAAGAGCCTGACAAGATGTTAGTAACAATGGTGCCTGATTAGAGCATTTTCCAAAGTAACTGATGTAACTGTGGAATTGAGCAAGACGATTCTTTCATCATCACGAAAATGTACTCTTTTTTCCTTAACATTTCAACATGTCTAAGATTGGGATGCATCTTTCCATCAATGGCTGAGCATTAAATCAATGCAAAGTTAAATATTTCTCTTTCTTCATGGTACATTCCATAACGGTGCATCTCTTTAGATTGGCTGATCTGTAGGAAGTTGTCTAGATGAAGTTTATATTGGGCTGGCCAAAAAGTTCGTTCAGTTAATGAATATGTTGTTCAGTAAAGTTCTTGGTGAAAATGAAAAAGGCGTCTCTTAGTTTTACTTAAAACCGAACGAACGTTTTGGCCAACCCAATATTTCTGCCCCGCAGAAAAAGACAACTTTGAATGGGTTGGGTTTTTGCAAGTAATAGCACCTCAAATCCAAAGAAATAAGGGAGTCAGAAGCTGACCGCAAGGCGTCTTGTGGAGAGAGGGCAGCAAGAGCGACAGAGAGGACCCACTTTGCAGCCACGAGGCCGAGAACGAACGCTGGAAACCTCCGCACAATGCAGCCCTCATCCTAAGCTGAGGACCCGAGTGCCCGCGCCACCGTGGGCCCTAAAGGGATAAGGCCCGCAAGGAGCGGTGGGTGCTCTGGATGGCTTTGTGTGGCGGCGGCTTGAGCCTCTTAAGTGGTCTCATCAGGTGGGGCACGGTGGGAAAGGGCTGCTCTCTGTGTGCAAAAGGAACCCTGCAGGCAGCGGAGGCAGGAAAGCGCAGCACGCCTGATGCCTTGTCTCTGAGCAGTGGATTCGGAGACACTCTAGCCTTGGCTACTGGCCCGTACAGACCACACGCAACTCCGAGAGTCAATCTGGAAGAATCTCAAATTGATACAACGCAGCGGAGCAAGCCCTGAACTGATTCCCTTCCTGGCTATTTTAAGAAAGATGAAAATGGTGAGACCAGAGTTTTCGGTGCATTTTAGTTTTCATCATAAAACTACTGGAAAACAAACTTCTGAACATTATTAACAAGCATGCTTTTAATCTAGGTATTAGAAAATAAAGTTCACTGAAAAATGAAAAAAGACATTTCTCATTTACAATTGCTCTCTTGTAAGAGGCCAAACCCACTCAAAAGGTAATGACTGACTTTTCAATTTTTAGTACATGTCCCAAATTAATTCTTGCTTCTGGTCCCAAATTATCAAGATCAGCAATGTTTCCGTATCTATCTCAGCAGCTGGTATACGGTTGGTTGCTGTAAACATTTATGAAATCCAACTCAATGAGCTTTTTTAAAGAGCAAAAGATGGATTATTAAGTTAGAGAACCAAACTATCTAATTTCATAGCTAATAAAGCTATTCATGAAAAGAGATGACCCATTTCAGGAGGATGATTTTCGATTTTAGAAGTTGGGCTGGCAGGGTTGCAGGGTTCCCGACTCTGTCTAAATCTGAACCGAAGCCAGGGAAGGCTGGCTGGTTCTGAAGGGGGGGCCCCGGGGAAGTGGCGCCCACCCCCGGTTTTTCCCTGCCTTCTCACGTGGGAGCCTCGGTGCCCAGCCCCACGCAAAGCTGCTCCTTCTCCCATTCCCAGCCCAGTGCAACCTGCAAGTTGTTCCACGGTGACATCTCTGTACGCAAACAAGGAGGACAGGCAGACGCACTACAGCAGGTGAGAGACACAATGACACAAGGGGCCAGAAGCGATGACGATGAAGTACATTTAAAATAAAACAGCGTGGACAGAAAAGGGGCAAAGCTAACAGGCCAAGCAGTTACTGATGCGGGTCTGCAAGGGGGAAGCACAGAGGGTTGCCTGTTCCCCTAGATCTGAAATCCCCGCAGCTTTTTCTAAGGAAAGCCACGGTCAGAGGTCAGATTTCATTCACTGCTTTAAGGAACAGAAAAGCCTGATGAATGAAGGCAGCCTCCTCCAATGTGGTTGCGAGACCTGTCAGCACCCAATCCTGTCAGTCAGAGCTGTGCTCTCAAGTATTAACTCATCCAACTTTCCCAGCCCACTGTCCCCAGGGCCCCGCCCTACTGCTGACCGTGAGTCACTCTTCCCTTCCACACCCTCCAGGAACCTGCTCGACTCCAAGTGCTTGTGGAAAACCAGGCTTTTTGATTACAATGTAAAATGCCACAGAAAACACTAGAAACTCACTTCAACTGTTAATTTATTCTCTCCCTCTCCCACTCCTTCCAAGTCTTCTTAAAACCCTCAAAAGCCTTAAAAAGCCAGTGGTTTCTCAGAAATTGGAGCTCCCTCCCGCTCAGCTCCACAATGTTCACTGTCTGCATTTTTGCCAAAAACAATGGCTTGGGGAAAGTATTTGGAGTTCACTACTGGAGTTTTACGGTAGATTTTCAAGCCCGCGTGGATGCACTTACACTAAGACAGCGGAGTCCGAGCGCCCAGGCAGCCCAGACGTCCCGAGTTAGCAGCTGCCTCTCCACCCGCTGCAAAGAAGGGCTGCTGGGCAGCGACCAGTGAGACCTGCAGAGAGTGACTGAATCACTTCTATTTTGGGGATGGACGATCCTTTTTAAAACTCCCATTTCCTGACACAGTTAATGAGCTAATTATAAATCATTTTATTTATCTTTAATTGTTACAGGCCAATTAATGTCTGTACCACTATTTAGAAAGTCTTGAATCAGCCTTTCAAAGGTTGTTTATAATCTAAGCTCAAAAGTGTGAGGAAGCCGACTGAAACTGCAAAGCATAAAGCCTGTGTGTTTCCAGAGCGTTCCTTCCTGTTGCTGAGCCAGCGCTCCCATCAGCCCGCCCGCGGGGTCTGCACCTCTGCCCCTCTCCGCTCCCGCAGCGCCCCACCTGTGCACAGCTCCTTCTCTAGCGGGAGAGCCTCTGAAGAGCCTCTAAAATGTTAACGGGAGAGGGAGGCCCTCAGAGAAGCTGCTGCACAGGGAAGGGCCTGAGAGCTGAGCGACAGACAAGAGGAGGGCTGGGGCTCCAGCCCTGCTGCTCCGGGCCCAGGCCACGGCCAGCCCAGTAAAGAAAGGGCTCAGACCCACAAAGAGCCAGGACAGCTGGAGCAACCTAGAGGGAAGCAGCCCACTCACGTGGCACGTCCTCAACCCATCATGGGCAAGAACGACCAGTGGGCCTCAGCCTCCCAACACTGGTGTCCTACGGAACCCACAGTGCACTCCGGGACCCCCAATCTGGCGGAGCTCACGGCCGGGAGGGCCGCTGGGGCAGGGGGGTGCCAAGAAGGCGCTTGGCTGGGCCCCGTGCACTGCTTCAGCCCACCGGCCACGCGGCCACGCAGCCTCGCCGGGCAGCCACAGCACAGATCCCTGCAGGCCACGGTGCTCGGAGGGAACCGCCAAGTCTGAAAGCAGGATGGCCTGGCCTTGCTCGCTAGCTCCAGTAGCTGGATCATTTTTGAGATGAAAACAGCTATATCCTCTGTCGTAATTTCCAGAGATGCTTACCCTCGTGAAGGTGAGCTGGATAACCTTCTGGGAAGCAGTATGCGTAAGAGCCTGAAAAGATGACTACCCTGAGATATTACACAACACCACCCATATTACCAGCGTTTTCGTTAGTCTCCCAAATAGTCCCTGAGGCAAGTACTAGTCAATATTTTCTCCATTTTACAGATTATAAGAAAACTATTCATTAGACAGATGGTAAATGGCCCAAGATTCCACGACCAGGACTCAAACCCAGAGCTGTGCAGCTCTCGATCTTGACGTTCAGCCACAGGGCTGTGAAGCCACGCTCAGGAAGTGGCCCAACATACAGAAACATGCAGAAATATGCACTATGGGCTGTTTACAGAAAGTGAAAAGTTGTAAACATCTCTCCCCAGTTATTTAGGAAATAATATACATCAATTCCATCTTTAAAAATTGTTTAAAAGAGCTTTTTAACACAGGAAGAATCACTTATCTAGAGTTAGATTTAAACAAACATACAAAAATGACACATTTGTGACACATTTAAAGTAACATTAAAATAACAGAGAGACATATGCTCTGTTAAGAACAGGAAAGTGTTAACAACAGGAAAATTATGGGTAGTTTCCTTTCTGTATTTTCCAAGTTTCTTCAGTAAGTACTTTATTGCTTTTATAATCATAGCCAAGAAAAAGTGTCATCATGTCAGCTTTACTGACACTGACTTTATTCCAAAGATCAAAGAGCAGACATCGCTGTGCTTAAGTCTTCTTTGAGACTGGCTGCCTTTGGCCTTTACATTAAGGCCAAACCCACGTGGGCTTTCCCTTCTGGCTCAGCCCATGCCCGGCATCCTGGGGGCCAAGGGAACTACTCGTGTGACTCTGCTCAGCTCCAAGGTCCAGCAAGGCTAAAGGTCCCTTCACCCCTAAAGTTCTGGTTCTAGTGCCACCCCAAGTCACTGGTTTAGCATACACCCCCGCCAAAAGACAGGGCTCCTGAAAAAGCTACCCTACAACCCCAGAAAAACCTCTGCAGATGTAGATGACTGAACCCAGAGACCTGTGAGGAAGGGGGTGTTCTCTCAAGTACCCCAACCCTCTCTGGCCACACCACACCAGGGGCAGCTAACAGGCTTCCCCACCGTCCCAGCGCCCATCGACGGCACGGCTGTCAGAGAGCCGTGTTGAGTAGGATTCTGAGGCTATATTCAGACTTAGAAACTTAAAATTCATTAGTGATACTATCCTCCCAGTATTCTCATGACGATGATAAGTAACTGACACGCACCACCTGCCTGCTCTGTCCAGTCAGCGTAGGACACACTTCACGAGCACGATCCTGAGAACCACCACCACCTCCCGTTTTACAGATGCCCAGAGGCTGGACAAGCAGCCTGGGCCTCACGCCTGCCGTGAAGCTTCCTGGCACGGAGCTCTACAGTGTGTCTCTGCTCACACTGCTCCAAGCGCTCCCCGGAGCCTCCACACCCCACCGACTACCCCTCCCATCTGCCTCCTGCAGCCGGCCGGGGCCTCAGCTCCACTTCCCCGGCGCTGGCTGCGCCCTCCCTGGCCCGGGCCCCTCAGCGGTGATGCCAGGGGACGCGAGACGTGCGCAGCCTCTCCCCGAGACACTGTCCTGGCGGGACAAGTCATCCCAATGACCCTCAGGGCAGGAGAGCCCATGTGTGTAACGCACCTGACGGAGGACATGCCAATCCCCTTCCACGTCACCAAGAGTGGCAAAGCACTTGTTAAGCCTGTGTCCAGTTCCGTGCGGCCTGCAGATGTGACCAGAGTGGGCGCTCGTCACCGCCAGGCGCCAGTGCGCGTGGCCACACGAAAGCCAGGTCTCCCCACACGCCCGAGTGTCAGCATATCTGAGCGTCTGCTGTAATTAAAGCTACTTAACTTCCCTGTATCCAATATTTGCATATGTATCAAAGTTTGATTTACAGTATCAGAAAAATAAAAACATAACTTTTAATTATCAAATGTTTACTTCTCATTCAATCAGCAGGAATGTCTCCATCCAGCATAAAGGAGGAAGTAAATCATTTGTACCAATTCTGCTCAGCACGAACTAGGCATGTCTACCTCTTCAAGTCTCAGGAGACAGGCTCCAGGGTTCTGGCTCAAGATGGCAGGAAGAGCACACATCAACCTCCCAAGACCCCACCATGATGACCAGAAAAAAGTGTTAAGAAAAAGGACAACACAACAGCGCTGGAAAACCAGCGAAAATAGAAAGGCAGGGAGGAAGGGAGGGCAAAGCACAGAACTTAACGGATCCAAAGGTTTAGGTCAATACTGAAGTACAGAAAGCAGATGCAAGTCATCATCGTACAGTTATTTACTGCCAACCCACGATGGAGCAGGTGCTGCTCTGACACAGGCTATAGAGAGAGCAAGACAAAATCAGCAAGTCCCTCATGCTCGCTGAGTTGGGTTAGGGGCACGGAGAAGGGAGCAAAGTAAGTAACCAAAATCAACCCCAAGTATTAGCACACTATGCAGAGATTCCAAATGGTGGCCACGGCTGCCTTTATGGCTACTTTATATCGTGTGGTCAGGGACGGCCTCCCAAAGAGCTGATACTGGAGCCAAGACAGAAGGGCAAGAAGCAGCCAGATGTGCAAAGATCAGGGGACGAACCTGGAGGCCCTGAGAGGAAGTCAGCAGGGCCCAGAGGACAGGGGGAGCCTGAGTCTGACACACCAGCAGTGAGGGTCTTCTGTTCCCTGGGCTAACTTCAGAGCAGACGACACCAGGCTTCTGAGGACCCCGAGGCCATGAAAGGACTGGGCCAGATGAGCTGGGCCCTAAGAGGCTGAACTAATTCAGGGAACAGACTTCAGGCCCCCAACAAGGTGGCCCACGGACTCGCCCCAAGACTCGACTCTCCACCTGGGGGCCGACGGGTCCCAGAGGGTCGGCCAAAGACACAGCAGCCTCTCAAACCTGCAGCCTGGCCTGAGAGGGAAAGTTCTAGGGGAGGTCAGAGGGCTCAGAACACCCTCAGGTCGCATCAGCAGAGATGGCAACCCATGAACGTGGCACAGCAAACAAAGAGGAAGAGAAAGGGGCCCAGAACATCATGAGGACAAGGACCCCAGTGTGGGAGGAGAGGCCAGCCGGGATCAGGAAAACCCACTCCCACGCCTCGTGCTACAGAAAACCTCGGTGAGAACGTGGCCGTAAACACAGGGTGAAAAGAAGGCAAGGAGCTGCAGGAGAGGACAGGGAAGCCGCTGTGCCAACACCTGAGAAGGGCCCGTTTAAGGAAGAGGGACAGAGAGGAAAAGAAAGCGAGTCAAGCCGTCCACGTGGAAAATGTGGAAGATGAAACCAGGGCCGTGCCGAAGGCCCGACAGGGGACCAGCCCCTAAAGTCAAGGCAGAGCCCGGCCTGCGGGTGGAAGGGCAGCTGCGGTCCAGGAAGGGCTGATGCAGGGCCAACACGGCAGAAACGACCAGGTGAGGACGAGAGGAAGGCGCGGCCAGGCGGGCATCCAGGAGAAACCACCTCCCTGAAGCGGCATCAGTGTTGCCCCAGATCTCTGACAACATTCGCAGCCAGAGACGTTGGGGAGCACGCCAAGGTCATGAAGCGGGGACCCCATGCTCTAGGCACCCGGCAGGCTTCGGGGAACACGGAGCCCACGAGCTCTCCCGTACACACTCGACTCTCGACACGCAGCACAGACGGAATGCAGCAGGGCCACGTGGACCCGTGGAGCGGGCTGAGGGCTACCAGGCCGGGCCGGTCAGAGTGGAGTGAAGGGCCGTGCACAGAGCCCACCCCACAGTGGGGCCGGGCAGTACGGCCCCCGGAGCCCTGCCGAAGATGTCCATCAGAACGTGGAAAGCTGCCGGAGTCCCGGTGAGAGCCTGGCGCACAGCATGAAGTCTATGCAAAGAGAGAGTCCAGACTGACTAATCGACTGCAAACTGTGGTGTTCAGGGCCAAGGCAGGATGGCAGAATCCGCTACAAAACCCTGTGGGACCCTCAGCTGCTCTGGGCTTCAGTCTCCTCATGTGAAACATGAGGATGCTGATGGCGCCCCCTCACGTGGCATTGTCAGGAGGATTAATGAATACAGACAAAGTATTTAGAATGGGGTCTAGCACTCAGTAAGAGCTCAACAAATGGTAGTGATCATAATTGCAGAACAAAATACAAATGCCTAACTCATGGTGGCAGACAAACAACATAATGCAAATCAGGAGCTGGGAGGCTACATAAAGGGCTGTCTTAGTCTGCTTGGGCTGCTGTAAAGGGATACCACAGACTGAGCGCCTTCAACAACAGACATTTATGTCTCACAGTTCTGGAAGCTGGAAGTTCAAGATCCAGGCACCAGCAAGGCTGGGTTATGGGGAGGGCCCTCTTCCTGGCTCACAGACTGCCAACTTCTCAATGTGCCCTCACATGGTGGAGAGAGAACGAGTGAACTCTGTGATCTTTCTCATAAGGGCACTAACTCCATGATGAGGCCCCACCCATGACCTCATCTAAACCCATCACCTCCCAAAGGCCGCACCTCCTAATGCCACCACATTGCGGCTTCAACCTATGATCTGAGTGGAGACAACTCAGTCCATAGCAAGGGCTAACATCGCTACCCTACATGGCAGCAGACAAACTGAAGTGATTTCATTAAAACTTTAACTTTTCTTTGCACTTAGCCACATAAGGTTTTTAATCTTCTTTATATTCTTAGTCTCAGCAACATCTCTTAGAAACTATTATTTCTTTTTGAAGTTGAACATTACTTTCGCTTTCACGGAAAATTAATAATTTAGCAAATTGTATTTAAGGAGAACATAAATTGTAATAGAAGTATTTCTGTTGATCAATGCATGTGTCCGTCCATACGGGGCTTAGAGAGATGTCTACAATGGCAGTCACCTAATGGGTCCGTGGTTATTTCTGGGTGGTGGGGTTGACTGATTTTTAAAGCTTTCTGCTTTTTACCAAAAAATACACACAAATCTGTTTTATAAAAACAATACCATTATTTAAAAATCAGCATAAAGCACAGTCCAAATCAGTCTCTCATTTTAAAGCAACGAGCAAACAGAACCATAGAGGCACGGTGTCACGCACAGCCGTGCTGTCACCAGTTCGTAAAGGAGCCACTGGAGAGCCGCAGGGTGACAGACCAGGGCCTGCTGCTGGCTCTGCAGGAAGCTACTCAGATTCCTCTTGGGTCCATTTGCGGGGTGCCCGAGAGATGTACAGGGATGGGGCGGAGCTTCATGATGTCATCTGCTACCCCTCCTGAGAAGCCAGTAGTCATTTCTCTTGACCTAGAGACTGGAACTCAACGTAAGCAAGTGTTTTCTTCCGATTGTTATTCCTCTTTGGACAATCCCCTCTTTGCTCCGAGGGTCCAGCAGTTAAGAAGACGGGCTGTGGCATCAGACTGCCTGGGCTCCCACGCCAGCTCTGCACCTATGGGCAGTGTGAGCCTCACGCCCTCTCCTATACCACCCTCTCCTACACAGTAAGGAGGCAAGACCCTCTCCCTCTCCTGGGAGGGGTGAGGGCTCAGTAGGGCCAGTGACGATTAATACCATGACAAGTACTGAGGACCACTCGCCTGATGGGAGCAAAGGAAAAGCGGAAGCACCCAGCTGCTACGGAACACTCCGGAACACTGAGCCGTCTTCCCAGCCCAGCTTCTGACTTACTTCCTACGGGCTTACTCTGATCCTAAGAGGCCCTTTTTACTCTTACCAATCTTGCAAGCTTCCTTTCATTCCAGGCCTTAGCCTGTGACTATTCTCACAGGTCCCCATTCTTTGGCATTTGGTCTCAGTTCTATACTCTTATTTCTATCCATCATCTTGTACTTAGGTTTAGTTCGTCTGTCTCTTGTGAGGCAGTCTTCGAGAGACACCAACTCTTTAGACAGACTCCTCACCCACGTTTCTACAGGAGATAACTTGTAACAATACTTCAGAATTTCTTTGCATTTCACAAGCCATGCAACGTACCCTCTTTTCTATTTCAGTCATTTCAGAGTTATACTTCAATTTTTTGATCTGTTTGCTTACGTTTAGAAAAGACGCCAGTAACCAAAATCCTCCTTACTGCGTGGCACTAAGGCCCCCTCCCCCCCGCCAGTTCACCAAGTTCCTGCTTCTGGCTCTTTCTCTGGGGGCACCAACCCCTTCCTGGGAGGCAGCAATGAACACAGGGGCTTTTCTGTCAAGCAGGCCTGCGCTGAGGCGCCCGTTCTTTTATCTTCTGGTTGCACCCTGGGCGAGACGCTTCTTCATCTACCAAGACTTAAAACGAGTTACTGTCCGGGGGGAATTGGGAGAAAGCAGGATGTGCAGCGAAGGCAGCGCCTGACACCAAGGAGGCAGTCGGCAAACGCTCGCCAGTCCTGCTTCTCGGCCTTTCCACTGTCTTCCAGAAAAAACACAAGCCAACGATTCATCAGATGCTTCGTTTTTCATAAAGTGTAACTTCTAAGAATAACCCAGACGGCAGGAGCCCTGCTGCCTCCACCACGACTGCCCCCAAGCAGCTTCGGACGTCTGGGGGAAGCAGGAACTCCTTGTACTACAGCAGCAGGATGGGCTTCTGGTCCCCGGGGCCTCCCCCAGTGCTCCCCCACCCACCTCCCGCATCTCTGTCATTGGTCATCTGACCGGCAAAGTCCTTATGGGAGGACCTGGGCCCCCTCCCCCAGTCTGCCCTCTCTAGGAAGGCAGAAAAGCAAATGGCCCTCGGCAGACACACGAAAGCCAGGTCTGCAGAGCAAGCTGCTAGTTTCCAGCCCCGCGTCTTGGGGACGGCTCCTTCGTTTAAGTTCTTCGTTTAAGAACTGTTTGCAGCTCCGCAATGTCAGAGCTAGACTGACATTTCCACATGCAGCACCTTTGGCCAGATCACATCAGCCTGCCTAGGCTTTGCTTTCCTGTCTCCAAGACAAGAGAAACACTACCCGTTTCGTGGGCCTGCTCTGAGGACTCCGGGAGGAACCTGGTGCAGACAGCCGACCCCGTGCTGGAGTCCCTGCGCCCTGCTGCTGCTGCCCAAGGACACTGCCCGGTGGCAAGAGGCCGGATTACGTCATTAGCCCGTGTGCAGAGGTGCAGAGAACCACCACCTGCCTGCTGGACCAGACACCCCGAGCCGTAGGAACCCATTTTATGCTTCATGTGCTACTGAAACAGCAGCCCTCTGAAAAGGATTTATACTAGAAACGCAGAAACACAATTTCTGGAGCTTTCCAGTGGCAACTTGCTGAGTAGCACAGCTTTTGCTGCTGTTTGAGTTTGGATTTATTTAGGCAGCAGTTACCGAATCAAGTAAGGAATCTGTGTTCCAAGTAAGGAATGTAAAGTTACTGCAGTTCGGTGCTGTCCAAACATAAGACCATTTTAATTTCAACTAAAATTAAAAACACTTAAAATCCAGTTCCTCAATCCCCTCAGTCAAGCGCTCAGTGGCCACACGTGGCCGGTGACTACTACACTGGGCAGCACGGAACTAGAGCCCCCCATCCTCACAGAACGTTCCACAGATGGTGCTGCTCTAGTTCTGACCTTCCCAGGCCCTCACTTTTGCTTCCTGCACTATACACAGAACATGTGCTAAAAGCTGCAAAGAGCTCAGAGAAATAACATAACATCCACTCCTTCCACTCTGCACAGAACAAGACCAAAATCCCAAACAACTCTAAGCAAGTTACACAGGGCAGCACACACATACCTGATAAATACATCAGGAAAAACCTGAAAGCTCTGGGAAGACAAGATTCTTACTTAAATACCTAGAGGACACATGACTCAGGCATTGTTTAAATTTTTAAAAGTAGAAAAGTTTGTCTTGGCTCAAAAGGAGAAAGCATTTCCACGCATCAGGTGGGTCTGTCTCCAGCTGTGCCCGCTGCCTGCCCTGAAGACACCAACTCCAAGTCTTCAGCAGTCTCTCCAAGAGAAAAGTTTTGGCCTGAGAGGGAAAGTTGTCTGTATCTGGTTGGCAACAAGAAGTTTGGTTTCCGTTTCTTTCGAGAAGAGAGGAGAAAAGGAAAGGAGCAGCCCTCCTAATTCCCCCACCTGACCACTCACACAGCGAGCCCATGTCCCCTTTCTCTAATAAGCCCTGCGAGGGCAATGGGGCAGGCCCTGCTCCACGGGTGGGACGCTGAGGCTCAGAAGTCAGAACCCTCGATGAAGCCAGCCATGCCCAGGCCCGGGAGCCAGGGTACCCGCGATGCAGGCCAGCCAGAGCAAGCTCAAGGCCTCGCATATGCTTCCCGATGCTAACGGGACGGAAGAAGAAAAACACACAAATAGTTCGATTTTTCATTTCCCTTTAACTACTAGCATTCTAGCCATTCCTTCAGATTCCCAGGATTCCAGAAACGTTAAGATCACCTAAAATCTCTTTCAAACATGAAAAGATATAAACTACCTACATCCACATGTTATCACTTAGGAAATTAACTCTGATCTCAAACCACAGAGAGCTTAAATGATTGTGCGGAGCAGCTGATTTGGGAATTAAAAAAGAGCACAAGCCCACCATAAAAAGACATGGTACTGATAATCAAAGCCGCTCCCCACCATGGGGAACCTCAGAGCCCTCAGTCAAGTCCACCCTGTCAGTCAGTGCAGAGAAGGACAAACTTCTGCGCCGAGCCTCGCAGGCCAGGGCGGGGCCCAGCCTCCGTCCCCTCCCACCAGCAAAGGGAACACAGACTTCCGAAGCCCAGGCCACATGCGAACAGGTGACAGGATGCTCGCCAGGTACCAAGTTTTCTAACTTTTCATGTCAGGTATTAATTTTATAGCAAGAAAAAGACCAGGTGGAACTAAATGGAGATGCCTTTCTAACGGAGAACAGAATTTTTGTTGAATGTTTTGTTTTTACATTCTGTCACAAGGCATAAAACTGATTTAACCACTCTCTTCAGGAAGGCAGGCAGATACACTGCAAGAGATTTTACTTCATTCTGCATTTAAATAACTTCAGAGTTGGCAATCAAGTCTGCAGAAATTCGAAGACAAACAGTGAAAGTTATTTTTAGCATTGGGTTTATTTAAACTCTGCAGACCGGCCACACCTCACTTGCTCCTCTAAGCTGCCCGAGTCCTTCTCTCTTCCTTCCTTCCTTTCATTCACTCACTCACCAGACACTTACTCAGCAGCGGCTCGGTGCATGCTTGGCACTGGGAATGCAGGCTAGGACGCAGCCCATCTTCCCCCGAAGAGACCCAGGAGAGCAGGGGTCAGTTTTTAAAGCGTAGTAGTGACTCCACAGGAAGAGACAGAGCTCTGAGGCGGGGCTTCTGGGCAAGACACCACTCCCATTAACCTGCGCTGCAGGACAAGCGGTGCAGGGTCTTCTGCAAAGCAAGGATGCACTGTGGGGATCCACTGTACTCAGACTCTGGAGGCGACTTGGGTGAGTCACCGACCTCCCTCCCCCAGCACAGGAACGGCACCTTTCCTAAGCTGACCAGTGCAGGACACCTCACAAACTGGACTTTTCAATCACTGTAACTTCCGTATGTTTATCCACATGGCTTTCACATAACCTCTTCTCAGATGACATATTTTAAGAACAGTCCACGTGCGAAAGGCACAGAAAGGCACTCACAGCTATGATCACTCTGGCTGTCCCTGAGTTCAGGGGTGAAAACCAAGCCAGAGGACAGACAATCTGCAAGAGTCATCGTGATGGGCTGGAGTCCAGTCAAAGGAGAGAAGTGTTGGAAAAGAAAAACACAACCTGTGTTCACACAGCACAGAAGTCTACGTACGAGAGAACACCTGCACATGCAGCAGGCAGCCCCCAGAAGATTCCGTACCCTGACCCCCGGCACCTGCGGCCGTGATGAAATTGTCACTGCTCCTGTGATTATGCTGTATGATGACTACGTGCCCTAAACACAGACAGTCACGTGGGTGGACCTGACCCAACTCCATGAGCCCTTAGCGCAGGCGGCTTCCTTCAGCTGGCAGAGCCATCTAGAGACTCAAAGCCCTGTGGTGGGGTTGGAAGATGGAAGGGCCTAGAGCCAAAGGATGCAGGTGGCTTAAAGGAGCTGAGAGAGGCCCCAGGGGGCAGCCAGCAAGAAATCAGGGACCTCAGTCCTATACCTGCAAGGAATGGAATCGTGCCAACAACAGGAGTGAGCTCGCAGGAGGACCCTGAGCCCCGGCAGAGCACACAGCGGGCAGCGCCGAGACGGCAGCCAGCGGCGTGCCTGCGCAGAGAACCCAGCCCCCAGCGCCGACCTCTGACCCCCAGAACCTGTGAGACACCAACGAGTGCTGTCGTAAAGCCACTGAGCCCGTGGACATTTGTTACACAGCAGCAGCAAACCAGTGCAGCATGGACATCCTAGCATAAGACATTTCATTTTCAGTGCAAATCCCAAGCCGTCGGGGAGAGGCACCTGTGAGCACCTCACTGGGAGGCTCGTTCGTACTGGGGGCAGATGTCTGCGGCACCTGTCTCGATTACCGAGACCACCCACCTGCCCTTCCTCGGGTGCCACACCCACTCAGCAGCCTTCTGAGAGAAGAAATCCCTGACAAGCTGACCAGAGTCTTCTAGGCAGGCCTCTGCACAGCTGTGCTGGCCAGTGGCAATTTCCAGGTGACGCTGCGGCTTATGACAACCTCCTGTGACTCCAGTGAGTGAGATTCAGTCACCCCTCCCCGGTGAGCCTGCCTTCTGGCTGTACCAACAAAGTCAAGTTTCTGAATCTGAACATCACAGGCTTTTGTTTGTTTGTTGACTACAACCCTCTTCTACTTCACAACCAAAAACCCAAATCTTAAGCCATAATGACCTAACCACGGCACACAAAGCCTTATTTTCCAAGGATGACTATTTATCCCTCCTTCTATTTACACGAATCCATTTAAAATGGGGGCCAAAATTTCATACTAAACAGAGACCAAAAGAAGATCTGAGACTTTATTTTGAAAAACAGATCTTAAATTCTGAAAATCCTGTTTACTTTAAAACACTTAAAAATACTTTCAGGAGCAATTAAGTCACAACCACGTGTCACGTCTAAGCGGCAGCAATGGCATCGCCTTGGCACTGCTTTTCCATCCAGAGCTCACAGCAGCAGGACGTCCGCTTTATCCCACCCTGACCTCCACAGCAGGAGCAGTCAGGAGGCCATTTTCTACAAGATCATTCGAGGGCCCACTTTTCAGAGGACTCCTAATATCCTGACCCTCCACTTCCAGAGCTCCGTCCCGCCCCTCCTCCTCTTCCTCCTCCTCCTCCTCCTCGGCAGCCCCGTGCTAGCTTTGCCCGTCCTCGTTTACCAGCACCCAGGCATCACTTTCCCCGACTGTCACAGCCAGCATCTCGTGCTGGATTTTCAATTTCACTTTGCAGAGAGACTGGCCGTGGCGCGAGAAGCAGGGACAAGGACGCAACTTTCACGCAGGGAGGAGTGTCCGAGTGGGAGCTAATTTCATGAACGGTCAGTGCAGCAGCAAACTCGTGCCCAGCGCGTCACCCTCGGGGCCTCCAAGGAGGAACACTCAGAAAACAAGGCCCACGTGTGCCACCATCTCACAATAACCATTCCTGTGCATCCCCGGATGTTTACAGGGAGAGCTGAGAATGAGACAAAGGCAACCAGAGTGGTGACAGCCATGGTCCATGGCGGGTCCCGCTGGACCTTCACCTGTGCCCTCCCACTGGTCCCCTAAGGACGAGCCGTGGGAGGCCATTCGTTGGACTGTAGGTAGTGCCACGTCAGGCTGGGGGCACAGAGGGAGAGAAGGGATCCTGAATCTTCTCCAGGCACTGACTCGGGAGAAAGGAGAAAAGAGAACATGCGTGGAGTCAGAAAGAACCCAGGCCGGGGCTCGGCGGGGCACGCTGGCCACTCCTCTGAAACGACATCTGTCGGCTTCTCACAAACTTCAGGCTAAGTGAATTTTCTTTGAGGGAACAGAGGATGTTAAAAAAATGAAATACTGTCAAGGGACCCGCAGGGAGGGTGCTGCGTGTGACCCTGCACACTGCGGGCAGGCCTGAGAGGACAAACGCTGAACACAAGCCAGGGCAGGGCCCGGACTGCAGGCGTCCGCCAGGGCGCGGGGTCCTCTCCCATTCTAGGATCTCCCTCCTGGGGGTCTACAGGGCACCAGGAAGGATGCGGCAGAGTATCTGAGGTCCACGCGCCCACTCTCACTTATGCAGGACTTCTCTTTACCTTTCAACTGGGAAGGTTTCTGAAGCTGTTGAGACTGACCCAGGCAAAGTCACAAAGTACTGCTGGGTCAGGAGACAAGGGCCGGAGAAAGTGGTGGCAGTCAGAGGCCAGGACACATGCTCAGGGTCAGCCTCGAGACTGAGAGCTCAACCAAGGAAACAGACTAAGAACCAGAACCAGCGGCAGCTCCACAACAAGAATCTGGCCTTCTCCGCTCTGAAGGTTCTCGCACTAACTCCTGCCCACTGTCACCTGCCTTCTCTTCGTCTTACTCAAGGATGAAAACAGGTTGGCCACCTTAGAAGGCGGCCGCCAGGCAAAGTTTCCAAGGGCAGAAACCTCTCCAAGAAAGAAGGAATGGTGCCAGCTGCCACACGGGCCACCAGGCAAAGGCCCAATGGGGCTCAGTTGACGCTACTCACACTCCCACCCGCCAGCAACCGCTTACCCTTTCTTGAGGACTGCAGACACTGTCTTTCCAGAAATGCTGTCCTGACACTAGATGGGCTGAGCAACTTCTCATCAACAAGCTTCTTTTCTGCTGGCTGGCCTAGAATCTCTTATTTCAGTTCTTTCCCTTTCTAAGCCACAAGTGAGAGACCTTCTGGGGGCCTTCCTCATCACTCTGGGTAAGCTGGTAGCCTGGAGCAAGTTCCAGACACAGCTATTTCTCGATACCAGAAAGTTAGCTGGAGAAGCCTGGCGGGCCCCGTGGAAATGTCTGCTCACGAAGGACGCCTCCCTCCGGTGCACTCTTCCTCCGCTCCGCCCTTCTAGGTGGGCAGTCCGCTAGGATTCAGAGCAGCGAAGCAAGCGCAGGGTACTCACCCTTCCAGGCGCGTGACAGGCAGTCCCAGCAGGCTGCTCCTCGAGGCAGGGACGGCAGAGAGTGGACAGGCCCAGGGCCACCCATAGAGGCGGGCAAGGAAGGGCGGCCAACAAAGCCCGCCTATTTAGATGGGCCAAAACACAGAACTCCTGGCCGCTTCGGAGCCCACTCTTCAGCCCTACACGACTTGGAGCCGACTTCTAACAGGCTGGTAGGGGTGGAAGCGGGGGACCCTGACAGAGAGGGAGTGGAGACCCCAGGCAGGGCCCAGAGGGACAGCACCCGGGAAGCAGGCCGGGTATCAGGCTTTGCCTCTAACCTAACGGGGGCGAGGGAGGTGCCCGGGGGTGGGACCTGACCCAAGCTGCTGCCAGAGGAGAGCAGCTCACTGGCCACGCCGGGAATAGTCCAAGGGGGGCAAGAATGCGTGATGACCACCTCGGGGTTCGTGAGCAACCTCACTAGAGACGACAGCCGGCCACGTGACGGTGAGGAGGACAGGCAGAGAGAGACTGAACAGGCAGGGCTCATGGGCCCTAGGTGCGGGCACCCCGGACTCAGGTTTCCAAGTCAGGATCCTGAGGCTGTCTCTCCCATGCCGACCCCTCCCCCAGATCCCAGGGCAGCACCTGGCAGGTGGTAGGCTCATTTATTAAGGAAAGCGATAGCAACCTATGTACTGAGGCTTACTAGAAACTATGGATGAGAAAACAGCTTCCAGAGCCTGAGCAGTTTCAACAAGGGCATCACACTGGCACTGCTACCACCTCATGAGAGGAAGAAGCGGGACTCCAGACAGTCTGGGCCCAAAAATGCTCTACAAGCAAAGACCACGTGCCTTCTGTTTTCCAAGTGCTAAAACACAGAGTCAATTCCAGTTACAAGACAGGCTGGAAACCTACAGGTCCCCCGAAGAACTTTTACGTTTAACGCCATACATCAAGAAACTGTGTCCGGGACTTCCCTGGTGGCGCAGTGGTTAAGAATCCGCCTGCCAATGCAGAGGACATGGGTTCGAGCCCTGGTTGGGGAAGATCCCACATGCCACGGAGCAACTAAGTCCGTGCGCCACCAACTACTGAGCCTGCGCTCTAGAGCCCGCGAGTCACAACTACTGCACCCGCATGCTGCAACTACTGAAGCCCATGCGTCTAGAGCCCATGCTCCGCAACAAGAGAAGCCACGGCAATGAGAAGCCCGTGCATCACAATGAAGAGTAGCCCCCGCTCGCCGCAACTAGAGAAAGCCTGTGTGCAGCAACGAAGACCCAACGCAGCCCAAAAAATAAATAAATGAAAGGAAGAAAGGAAGAAACTGTCCCCACCACCTCTTCTTAGAAAGTTCTACAAGTAAGAACTGGAGAAAGAGAGGGAAGAGGAGTCTGGGCTCCTCCTTGGGTCTGAGTGCATGCTCAAGGCTTCAAGGAACTTAAGAAAGTAATGCTTCCAACCCACACCAGGTGAAACGAGTTGCAGAACGCAGCTGTTACTGGGTATCATACACTCTCTAAAGTAGTATCAACTTAAGTGTTTTACAACACACTTCAAACCAGAATAAATAGACCTATGAAGAGAAAAAGTTACTTGAAGAGATAATTTCAATACCTAGCAATTGAGGGATTTCTAAGCTTCTAATGTTTTCCAACCCTAACACCCAGGAAAATCATTAGGTGCCCTTTAAGTCAGCATGAGATTGTACAAGGAGAGTTTATGATTTAAGTCCTGAAATACCAACATAAAACCTACATACAGATATCTTGTTTCCAGGTGCTCAGAAAAGCACAGGAAGGTAAGAGGGCTGGGTAAGTAGCGCTCACACCTGAGCAGCGTCACCTGGGACTGCTCCAACACAACACACACCCACCTTTTTTTACCAGTCTTTGCATCTGTAATTGCACTAGCCCTAAAAGGAACTTCTAATCCCCTATAGGCTGATGTGGAAATACATAAAACAGAAGTGACGCTTTCCAGAGAATAAGTATTTGCTACAAACCTTACTTTCTTTGAATGCAACTAACTTGTTTAAAAAAAAAAAAAAACTGCAGATAATGCTATTTGTCACTTTCGGCACAAAATTAAACCGTAACATTGAAAACCCCTCCCGAAAATGTCATTTCTAAATTCGCTGTTGGTTAAATTGTATCGCTACCAAAAACCTAATCCTCTTTCAAATGGATTTCCGCTGAGAAACAAAGTTACATTTAACCAATATTTACCTGCCACTTAATTCAAATTCCTGGCAATACTATAATCCTCTGCAAGGTAACATAAAACTCCACACCTATTTGCACCCGACTTTGACAAAAGGTCCCTAACCTGTCGGGGTGGGGTGGGAGGAGATGGAGAGAAAGTTAGGCGACCTCCTTTCCAGTTTCGCCAGGGAGAAAATGAAAACATCCGCACAAATCGGTCTCAACGGTCCCTTTCCTGCACTGATAGTGCAAGAATCCGGACATTTCACTCGTTTGTTAAGAGGAGTTTAAAATGGAAATAACAACAACCTCCCAGGGAGTCGGACGATGGCCTCCAACATCCATCCTCCAAATAAGACGAGAGCCTGGATGGGGACCTCCGAGCTCCCGCGGCGCTGCCCGGGGAGCCCCGCGGCGGGGTGGCGCGCCCGGCCGGGCCGGGATCCCCACGGGAGGGCGCCACCCCCCCGCCCCCCTCCCCGGTCCCCGCTCCGCGCCATGCGCACTCACCCTTGGATACCCGGGCTGTAAGCGCGGCTCTTCCACGGCGTGCCGGGCCGCGGCGCCTGGGGCCCGGGGCCGCCCCCTCCGCTCAGCGCGGCCGCGCGGCTGCCAGACAGCAGGTAGTTGAGGCCATACGTGCTGGCCTTGTTCTCGCGTTTCCGGCGGCCCGGGTGGAACTGGTGCTGCAGCGGGGAGCCGGCGGGCGCGGGGCCGCGCGGCCCGGGGTGCCCGTTGGCCGCGCCGGGGCCGCTCGAAGGACCGTCGGCGAAGTGGAAGAAGGCGCCGCCGCGGCCTCCTCCCGCCCGGCCGAGCGAGGCGCTGCTGGAGGACGACGAGGAGCAGCCGGGGCTCTCCGTGCCCGACTCGGCGTTGGACGAGGACGACGACGACGACGACAGAGACGGCGACTTGTGCAGGCGCCGGGCGCCCTCAGCCGCGGGCCCGAGCGCCGTCAGCAGCGCGGGGGGCAGCGCGGCGGGGCCCGGCGCGGGTGGCGGGGGCGACGCGGCGGGCAACGCGGGCCCCGCCAGGCCGCCGCCACCCAGCCCGGCCGTCCCCGCCGCGGCTGCCGTGTCCAGTGCGGGCGAGTTGAGGCAGAAGTAGGACGCGAAGCCCGAGCCGCCGCGGCCCACGCCCTGCGAGGTCTCCCAGATCTGCATCCACAGGGCATTGGCCGGCCCCTTCTGCTCGGGCTGGATCCAGGCCACGCGCGGATCCATCCACGCGCCGCCCCGCGGGCCCGCGCGCCCGTCCGCCCCGGCCCCGCCCCC
The DNA here is from genome assembly GCF_965194825.1 of Balaenoptera physalus. NCBI lineage: Eukaryota > Metazoa > Chordata > Mammalia > Artiodactyla > Balaenopteridae > Balaenoptera > Balaenoptera physalus. The sequence goes on from NC_138890.1 coordinate 172,303,833, forward strand.
GCCGCGCCCCGAGCCCCGGCCGCGCCGCGCACGGACGGACGGACGGGCCGCGCGCGGCCGGGCGGACGGACGGGCGGGCGGGCCTGCGCCGCGGCTCAGGCCGGCTCGCGGCGGCGGCTCCCGTCGGGGTCCCGGCTCGCGGCCGCCTGGCGGGGCCCGGGCAGGCCGCGGCGGGCTGCTCAGGCCTGTCGGGCTCCCTTCACGCGGCGCGGGGCGGACGCGGGGGCCGCGGCGGCGGCGGCGTTCCACTCGGGCCGGCGGGAGAGGCCATCGGAGGGGGCGGGAGGCAGGGCCGAGGGGGCGGGCCCAGGCGCCGCGCAGCCCGGGACCCGCGGGAGGGCCGCCGCCGTGCGCCGGGCCCTCGGTCACGCTCGCGCCGCTCACTCCGCGCTCCTGCAGCGGCGGCGGCGGCGGCGAAAAGACACTCTCGGCGGCGACAGGGCACGGGGGAAGGAGGGGGCGCCGCCGCCTCCGCTCCAATGAGGGGCGGGGAGGGAGCCGGGTGGGGGGTGGTGGGGAGGAAGCGCGGCCTCCCTTGCCGGGGCCGGGACGCCAGTGCGCACGCGCGGCCGATTTCAAATCCTCACTAGACACCGCCGCCTTGGTTACCGCGCCTGCGTACTGGGGTGCTCCTCGGCGAGGCCCTGGGGGGGCAGGGGGGCACCGCGTTGGAAGGATACGCGACAGGGAGGGGCTGGAGGGGGGCGGCGACGTCGGCGGTTTCGTGGGCCTTTCTAGACCAAACTGGGCTGCGGTGGGGCACGGAGAAGCCGCGAGGCGGCGCGCCACCCTCGGCGCGGCCGACAGCCCCACCTCCCTCCGTCGCGCACAGGCTGAGGCGTGGAGACATGCGCGCTGGCCCTGGAGTACCGGCAGCCGCCTAGCCGCGCCGCGCGTGCGCAGGGACGCAAGGCCGGCGCTGCCGGTGGACATTTCCGCGACCCCGTGCGGGGTCCTCGCCCTCAGCCGGCCGACCCTCCGGACCTGCGTAGGGAACTGACAGGTCCCACTGCGGTCCCGTCGCTGCTCCAGGGAAAGGACAAAGATACCCCAAGCCCCCTCCCGTCCATCAGGGTCCTGCGTGCCGCCGGTCACGCTGCGGTCCCTGTGTCGGCGACCTCACAAGTGCTCGCCGGCGTCCTCCCGGAGGAGCAGGTCTCACACCCTGCGGCCCGGCCGGCACCGGCCCCTGAGCGGCTGCCAGGAGCGGGGCCCAGGGGCGCCCTGGCAGAACACTAATCTGCCGGTTTCCTCACAGGCTATTTTAGTTTCTTTTAAAAATGATTTTCTATGCAGAAACGGGTGTAAAAACGTTCAGCTTAGCTCACTGGAGCGATTTCCCGAGGCAAGCTTGGCAGTGCTGCCCATCAGAGAAACAGCCCGTGTACGTGGGTGTCGGGCGCGTGGCCTTGGCTGTTCGAGCTGGCACAGGGTTGGCAGGATGCATTGGAGAACTGCCCAGCTGTCTGCTCTTTTGAGTTCCCCGTGTCCAGAGGATGCTCTGAGCCGGGTCTGACAATAGTATTGTTTAGAATGCAAAGCTAACCACGCAGTCTGTGAGATCCAAAGCAAGCCTGCCGGTGCCATGGGAGCCCAGACTGCCTGCCGGACCCCGCGGCACCCCCCCCCCCCCCCCCGCTCCCCGCGTCCTGGCCTGAGTCCGGGGAATGCGTTCCCGGGCCAGGCGACTTCACGGCACCAAGCCAGGACCCTGAGGCTGTGTGCCTCACTCCCACAGCGCCTGGGCGCCATTCCTGTTAAATGTGTGGGAACAAGGCGTATTTCAAATGGTCTGTTCCTCGTCTGTGTCAGAGATGAGTAGACGTTACTAAGTGCTTGACGCCTCAAACCTTGTACCGACATGAGAAGTCCGTGTATTGCATACTAAGGTTTTTTGCCAGATGATGTTACTTGATAAAAGTGGCTATTTCGGTTCAGACTTTTTCAGTACCTGTGTATTGTACATGTGGAAATTATGATCAAGGATTAGAACATGTCCAGTTAAATAAACTCCAGAAAATCGTACACAAGCAAGTCAGTCACTATTCTGGAACTGCTTGCTTCCAGTGACTCAGGCCAAAATCACTGGAGTCATCCCAGCCTCCTCTCTCTCCATAACCAATACACCCTCTTGGCTTCACCTTCGGAAACAGCCAAAGCCCTACAGCTACCCTCAGTCCACCCTACCCACTACCTACACCCCCCTTCAAGCCACCAATATTTTTAGCCTATTTTAAACAGTGCCTTCTAGCTGGTTTCCCCCATTCCATTCTTACCCCTTTGGCATTGTCTCCCTACAGCCACTTGAGTGATCCTTTAAAAAAAGAATGTGGACTTAAAAAAAAAAGATCATGCCACTTTTCTGCTCAAAACCCTCTGGTGGCTTTCTTTCTCACTCAACCTTACTATGATCTACAAGTCCCTGCATTGTCTGGCACCCTATCCTAGCCTGATCAAGTCACAAGCCAGTGGGCACACTCCTACCTCAGGGCCTTTGCACTTGCTGTTACATCTGCCTGGGATGCTCTTCTCCGTGATGTCCCTCCCCACTCTCAGGTCTTAGTGAGGACTTCCAAGTGGCTCTGTTTAAACTACAAAGCTAGCCTTCAACACTCCCTACTACCCTACCCTGCTTTATTTTTCTTAGCATTTATCTCCGTTAGTTTCCTAGGGCCACATAACAAAATGCCACAAACCAGATGGCTTAAAACAACAGAAATTTATTCTCTCACAATCCTGGAGGCTAAAAGTCTGAAATCAAGGTGTTTCCAGGGCCGTGCTTTCTCTGAGGGCTCTGTGGGAGAACCTTACTCTTCACTTCTGGTGTTGCCAGCAATTCTTGGTGTTCCTCGGCTTGTAGGTACATCACTCCAATCTCTGCCTCCATTGGTGCATGGAGTTTTCCCTGTGTGTGTGTCTCTTCTCTTCTTATAAAGATACCATTTACATTGGGTTGGGACTCATGCTGTTGACCTCATCTTAACTTGACTACATCTGCAAAGACCCTATTTCCAAATATGGTTACATTCTACTGGTACCCAGGGTTAGAGCTTGAACGTATCTCTTTTTTGGGGGGGGGGGCGGACAGAATTCAACCCACTATACCATCTAATATAAACATTGTTTACCTTGTTTGTCATCTGTGTCCCCTCACCTCGTTGGAATATAAGCTCCACAACAAGAAGAATTTTTATCTGTCCTTTTCCCTGCTGGGTACCAACTCAAGGACGGTGTCTGGCACATGACAGGTCCTCAGTGAACACTGGTGGGGTGACCAATGGTCGCCAAACCGACCCAATGGGAATGAAAGCAGGAAGTTGCCTTGCCGAGCTTCCAGGATCTATTACACGGGTTGTCGTTGTTTACTTGTTTTCAACATTTCAAGCTCCCCCCATGACCTCCCACTCTGTCTTTGCCGTTTGCCTCTAGCTAATCCCCCTTAGTTTGATTCATCAGCCACCAGTCAACTTCTTGTAATTATATCCAGATTTTTATATTTATGCATTTGATCAGAAATCTTTTATGTAAATTAGAAGCAGTATATTTCTTTATGTAAATCAAGAAACAACACTGGGGCTTCCCTGGTGACGCAGTGGTTGAGAATCTGCCTGCCAACGCAGGGGACACGGGTTCGAGCCCCGGTCTGGGAAGATCCCACATGCCGCGGAGCAACTAGGCCCGTGAGCCACAATTACTGAGCCTGCGCGTCTGGAGCCTGTGCTCCGCAACAAGAGAGGCTGCGAAAATGAGAGGCCCACGCACCGCGATGAAGAGTGGCCCCCACTTGCCGCAACTAGAGAAAGCCCTCGCACAGAAACGAAGACCCAACACAGACATAAATAAATGAATAAATAAATAAAATTAAAAAAATAAAAATTAAAAAAATTTAAAAAATTAAAAAAAATTTTAAAAAAATGCTGACAACTACCACAAACACCACACAATCCAGAAAAATAAAATATTCAAAGACAAAAAAAAAAAAAAGAAACAACACTGAGGGCAAAATGCAGTCTCTGAGACTCTGGGCAGGGGAGGTCTTTCTCTTTGCTTATCAATTTTCACAGTAAGCCCAACATTTACCCTTTTTGACCAAAACCCACTCTTCTCTCTCTCCTGATATTAAAGGAGAGGTGATATTTGAGATTACATTACAGTTTTAGTGTTCTCACGAACAAATGGTTTCCAAAGTGTGTTTCATGGGCTTTCTGTACCTGAATCAGACATGCTGGTTAAAATGCAGGGATCTGGGGCTCATCCAATCTACTGAAACTTTCTAGAAGTGAGACCCAGGAATCAGTATTTTAAGTAAATTCCCTGGACAATTCTTAAGCACAGTAAAGTTTGAAAACCTCTGCCTAATCCAAGATTTCCAAACTCAATTGCTCACAGGAACTGACTAGGTAATATAAGTAACTGACAAAAAATCAGTGTGTGTGTGCACACGCGCACGTGTGCGTGTGTGTATTAGTCAGCTACTGCTGAGTAACAAACCACCCCCAAACTCAGTAGCTTAAAATAAGTGTTTGGTATTGCTCACAAGTCTGTGGATCAACTGAGTGGTTCTGCTGGTCTGGGTCAGATACAGCTGAAACTGGCTTAAGTTTACTTAGATGCTTCAGTCAGCTAGAGGGTACACCGAAGGCTGGCTGATCTAGAGAAGCCACACTCACAGGGCTGGCAGTTGGCTGGCTAGCAATTGGCACACCAGGGTTGACTAGCCCGTGTGTCTCTCATTACCCCTCAGGTTGGCCCCAGCTCATTCTCAGGGTGGCTGAATAGGCTTTCAAGAAAGCAAGCAGGCATGCATGAGGCCAGACTGGCATGCCTCCACTTCCTCCCAATCTATGAGCCCAATCAGGTGACCAGGCCTTGGCAAGATTTAAGGGGTGGGGAAGTAGCCTTCACCCCTTGATAGAAGAGCTGAAGTCACATTTCAGGGGTCATGGGATGCTATGAAGGGAACAATTAGGGCCACAGTGTGACATGAATGAGGAATGGTGGAAACGAGGGACCCTGGAGAGCACCTGCCTGCCGTAAAGGACCACAGACGCTGCTCTCCAGCTGGCAGGAATGCAGGACTCACCCAAGGTACCAGAGATGGCCTTTCTCACAGGAAACTGGAAATGCAGAAATGAGCCTGAAATGTCCTGTTTTGAAATGTCAACCTGTAGGCAGGTGCTGCTGGTTGCCCACTCAAGTCGTTTGGCCCTGCTGCCCCCCTCTGTTGTAGCAGGCAGAGCCCCCTTTCTGCCCAGGTGTCAGCATGGCCAGGTACACAGGAAGGGCCCACCTTCCTTGGATCAGAGGCTGAATCATGCCGCGTCTACGTCCCTCCTGGGGGTCTCATTCTCCCTGCCAGCACCAATATAAGCACGGCACACGACTCTGTCCTAGAGGACAGGACCTGCAGGAAAGGCTGCCGGACACTCCTGGGAAAGTCTTCAAGGTGAACATAAAAGAGACATCCAAGAGGAAACTCCCCTCTTCACCGCTGGACACAGTTATATAGGATGCCTGGCACTGCTGCAGCCACGCTGAGGCCAGAAAAGAGAGGGGACCAACGCTCTGGGGGCCGAGCAGAATGATGGAAAGAAGATGCCCTTGGTTGCCTCACTGAGCAACAGAATCAGCCACAGCACTGCCTCCCTCTGCAGACCCCTTGGCATCTGAGGTGATGACCACCCTCACTAGTTGAGGCATTTTCTGGACGGGTCACACTTTGCTGCAGAAATCACCTTGATACAGCAATTTAATTCAGAAAATGCTACCATACAGTGAGAGCCAGACTAGAATAGTCAGTGGGTTACATGTAGCTTATGGGTAATCTCTGGTCCCTGGCAAGCAAATAATATGATGGAGAAAAAAGAGATGAGAGAAAGCGAGAGAGCGATCCACCTGTGCTGTGCCCTAGTGATTCTGTGTTCATGATCAGAGGTTTCCTTCAAAGAGCTATATTCCTGCAAAGGTGGGTGCTGGACTTTTTGAAAGTTGCAAGCACTGGGGCCACTCCTTAAAGGAAATCTAGAATATATATATGTATAACGGAATCACTTTGCTGTACAGCAGAAACTAACACAACATTGGAAGTCAACTATGCTTCAATTTTTTTCTTAAAACGGAAATCTTGGAAGTGAGCATTTCGGTATAATGAATGACCTTCCTCTTATCATTAATTATGGAAATTTTCAAATTTATACAACAGTAGGAGAGAATCTATATAATGAACCCCTGTATACCCATTACCTGGATTCAGTAATTATCAACTTGTGGTCAACTGTGTTCACTCATATCCTCACCCACTTTCTTCCCTTCCAAATACGTTGAAGCAAATCCCAGCTAATATATCATTTCATCCATAATATTTCAGTAGGTATTTCTAAGTTATAAGCACACTTGCTTTAGAACAAAACTATGATATTATCCCATCAAGGTAGTAATAAAAATGTCTTGATATCATCAAACGTCTGATCCATAATATAATGAATATCTTTGATTATCTTACAAAAATTTTAATAGGTTGTTTTTTCCCCAAAGTTCTATATATTGCAATGCTTGATTTGTATCTTCCCAGGTTTTTAATCTATGATTTCTCCCTCATCTTTTTCTCTTTTCTCCTGCAAGGGTTGAGGGGGTTACAGTCTGTTGTTGAAGAATTTGGCTCCTTTGTCCCACGGTCTGGATCTTGCAGTTATATCTCCCTCTGGTAACATCTAACGTGTTCCCTGTCATCTCTCTTTTCTGTAAATTGGTCTGTTGGATCAAGAGTCTTGATCACATTCGGCTTCGGTCTTTTTTGGCAAGCGTGACAACGGCGGAGGTGGATCTGTGTCCCTCAAGCGCCTTTGATGAGCATCGCCTAAGACCCTCCGTCCATTATTCCACCAGGGCGGGGTCACCACATTTCAACAGCACAGCCGTCCCAAGACGCCCCTTCCCACCTGAGACGCAGAAGATGCCGTGCAGATCGTCCGGTCTAACTCCTCACAACCCCGGATGAGGACTCTGAGGCTGTCCTGAAACCCAGACTTCTAATATTCTGGCCCAATCGGGTCGACTGGAGTGGGGGGCTCAGCTAAGCAAGTCCCGTCAGTTAGACCCCATACGAATTAACTTCAATATGTCACGCAAATATGACATAACGGAATACGGAAGGAGTATTCCTGTGGAAGGCATATGTAACAGAATTTGGGAAATGGTCTGTAGGGAATCTATAAACAGGGAGCCCATAATCATGCTTTGACTCTCTCTTGTCCCAGGATGGACACCTTGACCCTGGTGGACACACGTGGTCCTTCACCATGAGCTTTGAGGGGGGCAGGGAGATTTTCAAAAGGCTCCACCTAAAAAGCCTAAGGTAACCATGTGACGAGATGGATATGTCAGCTTGGCTGTAGCAATTATTTTACTATGTACAGGTGTGTCCAGTCACCACGCTGTACACCTTAAATATGCACAATTTTTCCTTAAAAGTAAAAGAAAGAAATGAGGTTGAATTTTTAAAACTTTATACGTACGTTCAAGCATATTGAAAAAATTTTGGTTTTGAAAAAACAGAAAATATATGTTTAAAATGCTTCAAAATTAACACTAAATAAATGTATAATTGACAATATTAGAAGTGTGTGAGCATAAAAAATGGTAAGCCTCAGTTTTCTGCAAAATCATTTTATGTGGAAAATCTAACTTCCTCACAATGTAAGATAAATGAAGTGTATTCCATGAATGTTGTTCTCCACCATTTTAATGTCTCTATGATAAATAATAAAAAATAGATCAGTGGTAAATATTTGGAGCCAATTTTTTTTAAAGGCTCCACCGAGACATGAAAGAAACCAGCTTCATCTTCCCTAGAACAACAGCTGACCTTCTCCTCTCCTTCCCTTGTCTTCAAACAAGGGCCCTGGAATTAAATCTCCCAATGTGATTTTTAAGTTGGTTTTTCCATCCGTGTCTTAGTGTATTCATTGAGAATAGTTTCATCTAAATGGATAAAGATGATGTGGTACATATAAACAATGGAATACTACTTAGCCATAAAAAAAGAACGAAATAATGCCATTTGCAGCAACATGGATGGACCTAGAGATTGTCATACTAAGTGAAATAAGCCAGACAAAGAAAGACAAATATCATGGAATATCACTTATATGTGGAACCTAAAATATGACACAAATGAACTTATCTATGAAACAGAAACAAACTCACAGGCATAGGGAACAGACTTGTGGTTGCCAATGGTGGGGGGAGGGATGGAGTGGGAGTTTGGGGCCAGCAGATGCAAACTATTATGTATACAATGGATGGACAACAAGGTCTTACTGTATAGCACAGGGAACTATATTCAATATCCTGTGATAAACCATAATGGAAAAAATATGAAAAAGAATGTGTGTGTATGTATATATATATATAACTGAGTCACTTTGCTGTACAGCAGAAATTAACACAACATTGTGCATCAACTATACTTCAATAAAATAAAATTTAAAAAAAATTTTTTAAAGAATAGTTTCATTTAAAGCAGCAGAAAACTTCACTAACAGTGGCTGTATTTGTTTCCTGGGTCTTCCTGTAACAAATCACCACAAACATGGAGGTTTAAAACAAGTGTAATCCACTCCCTCATAGTTGAGGAGGCCAGAGGCCCAAAATCAAGGTGTCGGCAGGGCCGCGCTCCCTGCTTCCTCTAGCTCCTGTGGCTCCTGGTGTCCTGTGGCTTGTGGCTGCATTGTTTCCTCCTCTGCCTCTGTCTTTCCACGTAGCCCTTTTCCTGTGAGTCTCCCTGTGCCCTCTCCTCTTCTTATAAGGACACCAGTCACTGGATTTAGGGCCCACGCTAAATTCAGCATCATTTCATCTCAAGATCCTTAACTAATTACATCTGCAAAGACCCTATTTCCAAATGAGGTCATATTCTGAGAATCTAGGTGGACATTAATTTGGGGGTCGGGGGAAAGATACTATTCAACCCACTGCAGGGGCTTACACAAAAGCCAAGAGTTCTTTTTCTCCCATAACTAAGAGTCAGGAGAAAAAGCACCCCTGGCAGGGTGGTCCAGCATCCGAGGATGTCTGAGCTGACACGCCCGTGGCTCCCCTGGCCTTTGCTCCAGGGCTACCCCAGGCCCACTCGTCATGTCCACAGTCAAGGATGGAGGGAGGTGAGGCAGGGAGGTGTCTCCTGCTTGTGGCCCTTTTTTATCAGAAAAACAGAAATTTCTAAAAAGAAACTAGATTTCACCTTATATCTCGTTGACTAGAACCAGTTATAAGGCCAACCCTAACTGCAAGAAAGGCTGGGAAATTATATTGAGACACAGAATGATCAAGAAAGGCCTAGACCAATGTGAGACATTGCTGGTGCTGGGCGTATGGCCATGTTGACAAAAACCGGGGTCTCTTAGCTCAGAAGAAGCAGGCAGTGGGTACTGTGTAAGCCCAGTGTCTGCCAGCCCAGTCTCTTCTGAATTTGGTCCCTTGAGAGCTTGTTTTGATAAAATCCAGGTTCAGGTCGACATTGACCAGGGTGACCCCACTGAGACAACGTGCCCTCTGGTTTCTTGTCAGGATCAGCGGATGGTCCCTTCTCCCGCCTGACTCAGAGGCAGGCAGGGCTTCTCAAGTGGGGCGGATTTTGCCTCCCAGGAGACATCTGGCAACGTCTGCAGGCACTTGTGATTGTCAGGTCTCAGGGGTAGCTGCTGAGCCTCTGCTGTGTGTCAGGCACAAAGATGACCAACCCAGTCTCTGAACCACACGCTCTGGGTGGAGAAAACACAGTGATGTGCATGGCGTTCTGGTTGTTGAGGGGGATACAGAAAAAGGGAGCCTGGAGGGGGTGTTGCTAGATGATCCTGCAGGATGCAGAGAAGTAAGCCAGAAGAGGGAGGTAGAGGCAGGCAGATGAAGGATGTTCCAGGCCTGGGGAGAGAAACAGCCCTGAGGACAGACACGCCTGCCCTCCTTGCATCCGGGCCCAGGGGATGGCCACAGAAATCTAACACGAGGCTGGCGCTGCAGACCAAGGCCAGGCCTGGGAAGACCATATTCCACGCTGCAGCACTTTGGAGGCTATCGGAGTCCCCATGGAAAGATTTGCACTGAGGAGTGACAGGGTCTGAGCTGTGTTTTAAGAGGCTCACTCTGCCTTAGGAGATGGAATTGTGATGCACGAGGGACAGAGGTGAGGAGAACATGGCCTGGGGAGAGAACTAGATAGTCAGTAATGGGCACAGTATTAGGTTTGCAAAGGAATATTTAGGAGAAGATAAACTAGTTCGGGTCAGTAGCTGTAGATGGTGTAAGAAACGCCCTCAGATCGCAGCGGCAGGACGTAGTGAGTTTCTCTCTCATTCACATCCCCATCCAGCTGGGCCCGATGAGGCCTGGGTGTTGGGAGGGAAGGGACTTCACGGGGTCCCTCAAGGATGCAGGCTGTCTAATTCAGGAGTCCAGCGGTTCCCTGGGGCCTGGCAGGCTCCGCTGGTTCTCGGCAGAGGGCCGGCAGGAGAGGGAAGGAGCAGGATGGCGGGTCCTGCAGGAGGTTTGGGGCCAGGCCTGGGGTGGCCGACGCATCTTCGGCCCACATCCCGGTGGCCAGAACTCAGGCTCATGGACCCACCTAATCGGAGGGGGTCTAGAAAGTGTAGTCGAGCCGAGAGCCCCAAACAGAAAGGAAACGGGTCTGGTAAACACACGGCACTGACTCTGCCATAGAATATGTTTTGGAGGTAAAACCCTCAGCCCTGTAATTGATTCCACCCGGAGGAAGGGAAGGGGGAGGAGCCGGAGAGCTTCCAGGTTTCCAGCGAGGAGCCTGAGGACAGACCTGCTGACGGAGAACGCGGGAGCCCGGCCTTAACGACGAGTCTGACCGGGGCTGTCCTAAAAGCACCGCAGAGCACTTAACGGGCACCACCTGTTTTACTGTGTGTGTGCCCTGCACCCCATTATAGGAGAAATGTAGATGTAAATGCATGTAAATCTACGATGTAAAAGACAGCCTGCATGTGAAACAGGAAAATTCTCGTTTTCCAGTTCTCATTCTTACCTAGTAGAGGCCCCTTGGCTTTCTTGTTTCTCCCACTCCCTGGAGAAGCCTTTACAACCAGAGGCACCTACTGAGTGTTTACTTTACACACCAGAGTCTCAGACACTTCCTGCAGCTGAAGTCGCCGGGGGCTCTGTCCCCGCCCCTGACAGAGGTCACTGGCAGCCAGGTCCAGACGTTACTGCCACAGCCCCTGGCATTCGTAAGCTCTATACAGAGAGGCAGTCATAGGTAAGTAAACCCAGACGCTCTGTCTCACGGAGTTTGCTGAAACTTCCCTGTGCTTTAGGACTGTAATGGGGCATACGGCCCATTCTTAAACCCAGATCTGTTTCTCTGGTTAAGAACAGGGGCTGTGGAGCCAGCTCACTTTGCAAACACTCTGCCATTTCCTGACGGTGAGGCCTTGAGCAAGCTGATTAACCTTGGTGGCCCTGATTTCCTCATCTGCAGAATGGGGACAATAGTTGTAACCTATGAGTAGGATTGTGTGCAGATTAAAAGAGTCATACATGTGAAGTGCTTACCAGAGTGACTGGCACAGAGCACATGTCCTACATGCGTGTTCGCAATGTTATTTCGCGGAGATTCTTAAAGAAGCTAGAACTTTCCCGGCATCCTTAGTTTCCTAGTTATCTCCTCCTCTAACTGAGGGGAAGGTGCAGTCAAAGGCCATGCTCCCTGCTTTCGGCTCTTGGTCAGGATCCAACTTCCCTGGTGATGGAAGAGAATAGTTTATTGCCCTGCAGGCCTGAAGAACTAATTCATTTTTCTATTTCTCTTCAGTCCCAGACAAACCCTCTGGATGTCTGTTTTGTTCTATTGTGCAAACCAGGACTTGGGCGGGTAGACTGGAAGCACCTCTATTTCCAATCATTGCTAAACCATCACTTGAGTCAAGATCTTCTGTATATGACGTTTAATAACCAGACACAAGAGGGGCCTCAAGACCCACAGACACGTGTCCTTCCTCACAGGCCAGGGCGAGAGGAATCTGAGCCGGGCGATGGAGACGGTGCCTACACCCCCAGCAGGTCGCCCCGTGTGCTCTGTGAAGGGTAACCGAGCGGAGGGAGGAATCCAGGCAGGGAACCAGTCTGGGGCCACAGCAGTTCCACGGAAGAGATACGGGCGCTGGTCCCAGGATGTTGGGGGCTGATGGGGACCAGGGGGCAGGTCCAGCACGGAGTCTGAAGGTAGAATTATTAGGATTGACTGGGGAGTGAGGCAGAGGAAAGAGTAAAGGGTCCACCCGGGTTGGTGGCCTGAGCAGCTGAGAGCCTTCCTTTCCCAGATGGAGACACAGGGAAAGAAAGAAGCATCCCTTTTGGAAACGTTAGGTCTGAGATGTCCCTGCCTGACATCCTCGGGGGATACCCAGGAGGCGGTTGGCCACATAAGTGCTGTGTTTGGAAGAGAAGCTGGTCTGAAGAGGCGTGTCTGGGAGGGAACCCTTCACTGCTGGCCTGTAGTGCCGATGGGTGAGCTCAGCCCGGTGGGCGTGGGTGACAGGGCAGCCGAGTGGGGGTGGGACCAGCCTGATGGCACAGGGCAAGGCGGCTCGTCGCCGTGCGAATTCGCTGCATGGCATTTTAAACCTGTTCAAATTTCTGAGTAGATTTAAGATGTGTGTTGTCATTTTTCAAGGCCCTATTCAATAAAATATTTCAGCAATTACTACATACACTCGGTTAACTGGCTTAGGTCCACCGAGGCCTAAAAATAGCATGTTTACAGACCTGCGGGTTCTTTTCTCCTGACTGTGAGGCTTCGCAGGCCCAGCCAAGCAGCCCTGGAGGTGGAAGACAGAGCTGGGCCTGGAGACTTGTCGGCAGAGACGTTTCTAGTGAATTCCATGCTGCCAGAAGGGCGGATGCAGGCGGTGCCTGGGATCTCCTAGTCCACCAACCCGCTGTTTGTTGAGAAAGCGTTCTCATCCTAATGTCGCCTTCCTTCTGAACTTGAGCCATGACAGGACCATGGCTAGAGCCCCCCATCACGAAGGGCCACAGCCCTTCATGAAAGAAAATGGTAGGTGGACGGTCACGGGACACAGGACGGTCACCTTCTCTGAAGCACAGGGCACCCTCCTCCCCGAAAATGCGGGAGCAATCAAAGGAATCCATTTCTGAAGTTTCAAACCAGTACACGATGCCACAGTGCTTCCTTAACAGACCCCAAGTTGTGAAAAAGGCATGGGTTTCACCACCAGCAAAGAAATGATGACATGTACCGTGGTTTAAAAAATGTGTAGGACAGGATGCTAATCACTGCCGTTTTCCGTTTATTAATTCTCCTGAATTGGAGGAGTGTTCAATTTTAGCCATGAGGTGCCTTAGTGCAGCTCAGAGAGAACATGGTCATTCTATGGGAAGTATTTTGGGGCCGGACTCCTGCGCTGGACTTACAGTTGCATTTCAAGAGTTCGGGAGTTGAAGGGAGTGGGCAGGGTGAGCAAATACCCCTACACAAGGGGGCTGGAAGGAAGGTGCTCCAGCCTGGGGGGCTCTGCCTGATGCATTCGCCTGTCCTGGCACAGACACTTTGAAAGAGGACCGTGCCCTAAGGTAGAGATGGGCCGGCAGCGCCGGAGGTCACTTTAGCCCTCCTGGAGGGGAGGGTGTGGGCATCGAGTTGCAAAGAACACGCTGGCCTGACGCACGCTTCCTTTGGCCGCCACTGTGTTGTTTAACGTTTTAAAATATAAATCGCGGGAGTTCCCTGTTGGTCCAGTGGTCAGGACTCAGCGCTCTCACTGCCGGATCCCTGGTCGGGGAACTAAGATCCCGCAAGCCGAGCAGCGTGGCCATAAAGTGCCATAAAATGAAATAAAAGAAAAGAAAATTCACTTGATTAGTCAGCTCTGCTCGTTTATGCTGCAGTAACACCCCCCCCCCCCGGCCCCCATCTCAGCGGCCTCTAGGAATAACACGGCACACGTCGGCAGCCCCTCCCGGCGCTGTTCCACATCATACTTTCTTCGTTCGGGGACCCCTGGCCGGAGGATCAGTCCCCAACTCACACGGCGAGGGAAGAGGAAGACATAGCCAAGCCACACCTTGGCTCTCAGGGTTCTGCTGGAATGTGGCGATGCCACATCAAGTCACAGCCCGCTGGCTGAAGCCACGCCCGAGGGAGAGGATGGGACGCATGATCCTCTGACAGAGGACAGAGAACAATCAGGGATAAAGAAGATCCAATACCACCTCTGGACAAAGGATGCCACCTTGCACGTGCCACATCTCACCGGCGGTCCACCCCACTCAGAGACAATGCTTCTGTGGTCCAAGGTGGCGCTGGGGTTTGCAGACTCTGGGCTAATAAATGCAGGGCTGTTGATTGCCTCAGTCTGGCTAAGTTTAAAAACAGCCATTAACAAGTCCATTTCTTTTTATCTTAAGAATATTTAAGACTAGTGGATGTTCTGACCCCAAGATGTTTGGAAACAAGAAAGAAACCATTTCAACTGTCAAAGCTTTGCTTTGTCTTTGTGGCCGTGTCTTTCTCGGTTCTTCTGGAGGTAAATTCACCCACTTGTGCATTCATTATGCAGTGACTGAACAGACCTATGTGGAGTCCTTTTGCCCCCATGTGATGGGTACAGGATGGACAGCAGAGAATAACTCAAGGATCATCTCCCCATCAGAAAGTCAGAATGAGGACTCGGGGTCAAACACCTTCCTCCGCCCCGGGGAAGGTCCCACCCCCACCCCCACCCCTGAGCAAAAGGCAAATGCTTGGGAGCAGGAGCTAAAAGTTCCGGGTAGAAAATCTCAGTGTGACCAACCATGTGCTCAGGGGATGGGCCATGAGCCATCTCAGAGTGAGGTGACCTTGGTGACGTCCCCTTCTGCTGCCCCGGCTGGGGACAGGGAGAGTGCCAACCTGCGCACCCTTCGGCACAGCTCAGCGGGGTGTCCCATACACAGTTGTCAACTGAATAAAGGAACCGACATTCAGGACCCTCCCAACCGCACCTCAATCTCCAGACCAGCCTTCCCTCCAACCACTCCGCCACTTGCTGGCGCCCAGGGTCTCTGAGTTCTTTGCTCACAGCCCCTGAGCTGAGCGAGCCGCAGTCTTTCTTGTCTCTGACCTGCGTTCAGGGTGCACCGATTTTCTGGAAGTTTCTCTCAACCTCATCTTTGCCTCTCCCGGTACAACTCAAACCTCCCAGACCCAGGTCCAGCCAAAACCTTTGCAAGGCTCTCCTGGCCACATTAACCTAAAGCGATGGAATTAGGAACTGGAGATTTACAGTCATTCTGAACATTACTGTAGTGATTTTGAAAAGGAGCGATGGGCTTCTCCCACTGCCTGGAATTTGGTAACTGTGGGATCCCTTGATTTTTCACCCTTTTACTCGATGTCCCAGGTGGACCATAGGCTTCATCACAGCAGGAGTCTTACCTCCCGAGCAGCTGAGCCCTGCACTGGCCCCAGTCCCTCAGCTGGCCAGCAGGAGGCGTTCAATCCACGCAGGTGTGACGTGTTTCCAGCTGCCTCTCTGCTCCTTTGTAATTCACGGGACAGGCACGGGTCCTTCTGACACTGCCTGGGATAACCCAGTATCACAGGGGAGGAAATGTCCTTAACCGCAATTGGGTACAGATCTTTTAAAAGAACTGCAAAAGTTTCAAATTAACAGAAGACAGACACCATTCATCTCCAAGTGCTCCAGGCAGCAAAAGGGGGAATCTGAGGACAGAAACACACTTGAATCTGTAAGTATTTAAGGAGTAACCACCCCACATCAGGGTGCCAGGCTCTGAGCTGCCCACTATCCAGAAGACCTCAACTTAGTGGACAAGAGACAAGTTTCTCCACACTGCTTTGAAAACATAAGCTCTTATTGAGCAAAAATCAAAAGATTGAAATGGGTCGCTTGTAGTATTCAGTGAACTCAACACAATTGCTGACATGGATTATCTGCTTTCTAAAATTTCAAAAAATTGTCTCAGAGTAAAAGGAGATATTCAATTTATTTTGTCTTCATCCTTAGCTCAATCTAATATTTCTAAAATTCACTTCCAGAAGCCAGACAAAGATAAATATATGATATCATTTATATGTGGAATCTAAAAAAAACAAACCAAAAAAAAACCCCAAAAAAGATACAAATGAACTTCTTTCCAAAACAGGAAAACACACAGACATAGAAAACAAATTTATGGTTACCGAAGGGCAAAGGGGGGTGGGGGAGGGATAAATTAGGAGGTTGGGATTAACAGATACACACTATTATATATAAAATAGATAACCAACAAGGACCTACTGTATAGCACAGGGAACTATACTTAATATTTGAACAAGAAAGAAACCATTTCAACTGTCAAAGCTTTGCTTTGTCTTTGTGGCCGTGTCTTTCTCGGCCACAAAGGGAAAAGAATCTGAAAAAGAATATATATATATATATATATGTATAACTGAATCATTGCGCTGTACACCTGAAACTAACACGATATTGTAAAGCAACTATACAACAATAAAATTTTTTTTAAAAATTCACTTCCCATCCTTTTGAAACGGAATATGTGCTTTATAATGAAACACTACATTTTATCATAAAGTTAGCAAGGGATCTTGGCTAAGTTTTTTCCCAAAGAAGCTGGCTCTTTTTCAGGACAATGCACTCAGCATGTTTTAGAGACACAAACCAGAGCACGTGTCTTCCACCAGGCACACAGCTATTGGAGGGAGATGGGAGAAACTTTCACCTCGTTTCTTTACCACTAATTTCTAAGAATGAGTTTGTGAAAATTTAAAGTGTCAGAGAAAATATATGCACGAATCCTGTAATTAGGTCATTACTTAATAAAAGCCTGTCTAGTAACAGACAGGTGAATGCATTTCATGTCTAAACAATAAAATGACAAATCAATTTTTTTTCTGGGGGAGTTAGAAAGTTTTATTCCAAAAGCATCTTGTTTGCAACATGTCTAAAGCAAAACAAACATGCTGTGGAGACAAAGACATTTCCGGAATTCAAAAATTTTAAATTGCTGTGAAGAATTATTGCCAACACTGGCACATTACTTAGAGCTGCTAGTTAAAATTTTTGAAAGCTAAACATGTTTAAATCCAAATTGTGACCCCCTAGGACCCAGTCTCCTGACGTCTAAAATGTGACGTATAATTTCATGGGAGAAAAAATACTTATGGTAAAGTTAAGCCCAATACTGAAAAATATCTTCTACATTTGTGAATTTTTTATGAGAAAATAATTCAAGAGAAGAACATGTATACTGTTTTCAACTGGTGGATCATGAAAATAAAACATGGGTTCAATGGGTTAGTATAAATTTGGGGAATAATGATCAACCACAGTGAAGGGATGAACTATTCATAGAATACTTTTTCTGACTGTGAGTCACACTTAGAATTTCTTCACCCATTCAAGTACATGTATTTATTTCCACCATATATGTATGCGTTTATATTATGCATACACAATGGAAATAAATATATGCATTTATATTTCACATTTAAAACTTTAATGCATTTGAATTGATTTGTGTATAAACTGTGAGATATAGGAAATCTGATTTAGTTTTTCCAAATAATTAGTCATTCAATCCAATATTTCTCTGACTACTGTGATTGTGACATACTACATTTTTACAAACGCTTGAGTATGTTTCTAAAGTTTCTTTCTGTATTGATAATTAGTCTGTCCATTCTTCAACCAGAAAAATACCATTTTAATTATTAGATTGTACATTGGTATGTCTAATGTCTGGTAAGGGGGGCGGTTCCTCTCCAAAGTTTTATATTACTTTACAAGAAACAAATTATCTTGTATGTTTCAGTAAAGGTATTGTTCCAGGTAAATCTTAGAATAATTTTGTCAAGGTCAAAAAAAGACCCAATAGAGTTCTATAAATTCAAATGTATTAAATTATATTACATTTTTAGATCCTATAGATTAATTCTATTACATTGTATTAAATATATATAAGAATTAATGTGAGTCTTCCCACCCCGAAGAATGTTATGTCTCTTCACTTATTCAAGAATTTTATATCTTGGGACTTCCCTGGCGATCCAGTGGTTAAGACTCCATGTTTCCAATGTTCCAACACAGGAGGTGCAGGTTCTATCCCTGGTTGGGGAACTAAGATCCCGCATGACGCGAGGTGGGCCAAAAAAAAAAAAAAGAATTTTATGTCTTGAAGTAAAGTGCTAGTAGTGACTTGACAGTGATTCTGCATATTCTGTTTATTGCTAGTATCTTTATTTTTTTAACTGAAAATATGTAGATGATTTTTTAACTTTACTGCTGTTGCTGCTATGTCAGAAAGATATTGATCTCTGTGTATTGGATTGCTAACCAACCACTCAGTTTGAGTTTGTCATTAATTAGAATAGTTTTAATAAGTTGATTCCCTTGGGCTTTTCAGGCAGACAGTCAAATTGCCTGTAAAAAGAGATAACATTGTCTCCTACTTTGCAATTTGCGGCTTCGTGTTTTTTTCATCTTATTTCATTGTCTAACATTTTCAAATCAATGATTAACCATAACAGTGATTGTAGGCATTTTTCTTGTTCTTGATTTTAATGGGAGTGCCCATATTTTTTCACTGCTAAATAAATTTACCTGCTTATTTCCAATAGGTTGTTAGATTTTTAAGAAAATGACATTCTATTTCTAGTTCTAGAAGCTTTTTTTTTAATTCAGAAGTGAATATTATCAAACACCTTTTTTATATTTATCAAAAAATCATAAAGCCTTTCTACTTTGACCTATTTATTCATTCAAGAATTATAGAACAAGGACTTCCCTGGTGGTGCAGTGGTTAAAATCCACCTGCTAGTGCAGGGGAGAGGGGTTCAAGCCCTGGTCCGGGAAGATCCCACATGCCACGGAGTAACTAAGCCTGTCGGCCACAACTACTGAGCCTGCGCTCTAGAGCCCATGAGCCACAACTACTGAGCCTGCATGCTGCAACTACTGAAGCTCACACACCTAGAGACCATGCTCCGCAACAAGAGAAGCCACTGCAATGAGAAGCCCGTGCACCACAACGAAGAGTAGCTCCCGCTCGCCACAACTAGAGAAAGCCCGTGCACAGCAACGAAGACCCAATGCAGACAAAGAAAAAAAAAAAAGAATTGTAGAACAACTTAATTTATGTTAAATCATTCTTACATTCCAGCAATAAAATATACTTAGACATGGTGGATTATTACTGGAATAGACCACTAGACAATAATATTTTATTAAAGTTTTTGCATCTGTGAGACTCATATGTAGTTTAAATAGTGAGATTTGTTCCTTACGGATTTCATGACAATGATTTGTAAAATTATCTTGTGACAGCAATGTTATTGAAGACAGATTTTTGATAACTTTTAACATTTCAAGAGTTCTTTCCTGGCTTTCTATTTCTTATCGAATCCATTTGAGTTATCTGCATCTTTCTAGCAAAACATCAGTTTTCACACTTATATAGCATAAAGTTGTGTTGCTATCAATTTCTGTTTTGTAGTTCTAAATAGTTGTTGCCTTTTTTAAGCTCTGTTGTTTGGTCACTGAAGAGTCATTAAAGTTATATATTTGTTCTGAACTGTATAATCTGACAATGTAAAATGACACCCCTGTGCTCCATTCAATCCTCTTCTTCTCGATGGTGAGTCAGCATTCTATCAGGATAAAAGAGCCACTGTGAGCGTTATGAGAATGAGGGACTTATTTTAGGACCCAGGGCTGACAGGTGTGGGAGAGGCTCGGGCAGTGAAGGTCTGTGAAGGGGGAGGGAGGATCTGAGAAGCCGTTACTCACCAGCTCATCTGAAGCTGGTGGACATACGGGGGGCTTGCAGGTCTCACTTCCAAAGTGAAACCACAAAGGGCGAGCCCTTGGTGAGGGCCAGGGATACTTCTGCCTCAAGGGAGGCGCTGCCTCTGGGTCCAGCCATCTGTGCAGGTCTACAACCAACTGCCTGGTGGTGGCCTGGGGACACAGTTTCTCAGCAGGACCAGCAGTCAGGAGCTCGAGTTGGACCCAGAGCCAAAATTTAGCAACATATAAACATGATGATACATCAGGTCAAATTTGGGTTAATTACAATAGAAGGTTTAACATTTGAAATCAATCTACCTAGTTTACCACATTAGCATAGAAAGAAGAAAAAGCATATGATCATCTAGATAGATTCAGGGAAAAAAAAGCACTTTATGAGATTTAACACCCATTCATGATTATAAAAAAAAAAAAAAAACTAAACGCTTGAAAACCAGGAATATAATGAGCCATCTTTAATCTAATAAGAAACATCAACCAAAACCTTGAAGTAAACCACTTAATGATAAAATATTGAAACTCCCCCCATAAAATCAGGAATGAGAAAAGGATGTCCATTGTCACACATTCATCATTATATGGTAGGTCTTCTGTTTGTGACAAGCCAAGCAAAAAAAGGCAAATGAATTATAAAGAAATAAATAAAACTCAGTATCTGCTGAGGGCATCATTGTGTACATAGATAAGCCAAAGCAATCTACAAAGTATTGAAATTAATAATCAAATGGGGCAGAGTGACTGAAGACAAAACCAACACGCACACAAAAATCAACTGTATTGGGGCTTCCCTGGTGGCGCAGTGGTTGAGAATCCGCCTGCCAATGCAGGGGACACGGGTTCGGGCCCTGGTCTGGGAAGATCCCACATGCCGCGGAGCGGCTGGGCCCGTGAGCCACAACTACTGAGCCTGCGTGTATGGAGCCTGTGCTCCGCAACAAGAGAGGCCGCGATAGTGAGAGGTCCGCGCACCGCGATGAAGAGTGGCCCCCGCTCGCCGCAACTAGAGAAAGCCCTCGCACAGAAACGAAGACCCAACACAGCCAAAAATAAATAAATAAATAAATAAAATAAACCCAAAAGTTTAAAAAAAAAAAGAGTCTGCAGAACTGAACGTCCTTGCTCTTATACTGAGGTTTAAAAAAAAAAAAAATCAATTGTATTTCTATACACCAGCGATAAAGAAGCAGAATAAGAATTTTTAAAAATGTATCATTGACAATAACATAAAAATAAAATACCTAGGAGTAGATGTATCAGAATATGTGCAGGAATTTTACATTGAAAATGATGAAGCATTTTTGGGGGAAACTAAAGCAGACCTGTGTGAGTGGAAAGGTACATCATTTCCATAGACGGGGAAAACCAATATGCTAAGGATGCCAGTCATCTCAAATTGATCTGCGGGTTGAATCCAACCCTAAGTAAAATTCCAGCATGTCTACTATTGTGAAACTTGGCGAGCTGATTCCTAAATGCGTATGGAAATGCATAACGCTGAAGCAGCAAGAAAATCTTGACTCAGAACAAAGCTGGAGTCCTTCTCTGCTTAGTTTCTTCCTTTAACTTTCAATCTGCTAATATCAGATTTTGTGGGCATGACTCTCATGAATAGTGCTCACTTACATTTTCAGAACTTTCTGGAAGTTTTCTTTCTGATTCTGGGTTGTTACACCATTTATATTTTTTATTCTAGTTGATAAATAATTGCTTGCTTCTGTCTTCTTGTTCTTTGGATTTATCTTCTACGTCTTTGTTCTTCCTCCTTACCTTAAAATTTTTTTTTTCTTGATGGTATGGAGGAGGGGCTTTATATTTTGAAGTTAGATATCCTGACTTTTAATTCTGGAAATGGTTATATTGTTGCTTTTTAATATAAACTCATGAGCTAGCCTTCCCTAATTCTCAGAGTAAAGATCTAAATGTTACTTTTTGATTTACTTTCTGTTGCTCCATCCCACCCAATCCCCCAAGTACACACATGCACACATACACACACGGACACATGCACACCTTTGCACACACATACACATACACAAACACACACCACACTGATTTTCATCCTATCTTCTCCCGTCCATGTCTCCACATGTTAAATATAATCTGGCGTCTTATATCCACTCATTTACTTTCACCATTTTTCACTTTCTAAAACTTCTCTATTGAGAATAAACTCATTATTTACATTCCAAGAGTCCTGTGCTCACTACATCACGTCTGCAATTTTCTCGTTCTCAGGCCCCAGCTTTGGCTGTATGTCCCAACCAGCGGGAGCCCATCTTCCTGTAACTCACTTCAGTGTCCTGCACTGAGAAAGCCTGAGTATTTACTACACATTGGTAAAGTGCATTATGGGGGTGGTTTTGGCTCTTCCATTGGCTAAAAATTAAAGTGGGACCAACTTAAAATGACATGAAATAATAGAAAGAATAAATTTATGGACGCATTGTTTTTAATTTTAAAGAAAAACATTTTTAAAGAAAAATAATTACGGGGGACTTGTCCTTCCAGACATCAAACAACACTGTAAGAGTATAGTCTTCCAAGAATCTTGTATCTAGTAAATTAATAAGCAAAGTAGAGAACGCCAAAACAGACCCTGGTAGATTCGGAATCTAGGAAATGAAAAGAAGTGATATTTCAAAAACCTGAGGAAAAGATGAAATATTGGCCTTCCGCAGGAAAAAAAAGATACCAACAAAGCCCTGAGGCAGCGGGTTCTCAAACCTCAAATACTTTGATCTCAGACTTCCAGGCTCCAGAATTGTGAGAGCATGAACTTCTGCTGTTCAAGCCACCCCGTATGTGGTATTTTGCAAGGGCAGCCCCAGCTGACTAAGAGAGTGAGTCCTACCTATTATCCCACCGCTGGTCCCGGGAGCTTCAGTCCTGCCTGAATCAGACATTTGTGCAAACCACACATCTGTTTACGTGTGTACTGACTCATTAACAACTCCCTGTGAATGGGGCCTCCGCTGACTCAGCAAAGAAGGCTCTCAACAGATGACAGTTACATAGAGACGACTCATTAATTCTCCCTCAAGTATAAAGGCTCAAACCTGAAATATACAAAGAAATCCCGGTGGGTTCTTCAGTTCTCTGATTCCCAAACATGTCTCGATTGATTTTTTAAAAGATACTCAGCGAATTCAGGTGGCGTTGGCCTGCTTTACATCTGTAACGGTGATTTTCATCCTTTTTGGAAATGTTAAATGCCATGTTGCTTGATTTTTAATCACTTCCCCCAACTTGTTCAATTTTAAGCGGCCTCATAGTACTACCATGAAATGAGTTTAAATTCTTCTGAAGAGATTTCTATGACCTTCCTAAAGATAATTTCTGATAACCCCAAGTCAAAAACACAAGAATGGGGAAATTCCCTGGCAGTTCAGTGGTTAGGACTTGGCACTTTCACTGCTGTGGCCCGGGTTCGATCACTGATTGGGGAACTAAGATCCCACAAGCTGTATGGCCCCCCAAAAAAACAAAACACAGGAATGGGAAAAGGGTAAGCAACTGGGATTGGAAATTGTGACACTCAGCTGGGACTATTTATATAACCATGTTATAGAAAAATTCTTAGGTCTTTCCTGCAATCATTTTGAACCTTAGCAAACAGGCGCAGGTCATTTGTGGTTTGATCTTTACAAAATTGCTGGAGGATTCTCAAGACTGTCCAGGGGTCACCTCCTCCGAGAAGACTTCCCTGAACTTCCTGGGGTGTAGGAACATCCCTCCCCCCCTAACTCTGGAGCTCCCACAGCACCCTGAGGCTACCTTAACTCCACCATCACCACCTGGCAGCCTCCCCCTTCTGACTGTGGGTTCAGGCTTCCTGGTCCTCACATCCCCAGGGCCCACTGCAGGCCCGGCCCCAGCAGGTGCTCGATGAATATGAAGGATGGAATAATCCACCGTGAAAGGAAGAGTGACACAGGTGGGGTTTTGAGAGCAGGAATCTGCCATCCTAACTGTTGGCGCCCCTCTGGTCCGACCCCAAGTACGTGGCAGCAGGCGGAAACCCAGTAAGCCTGTGTGATTGATGACAGCCCCCCAGTGGGGATGGGGGGGTGAAGGAAGCAGAGCAGGTGCAGGCCCTGTGCCCTGTGCCCCTGGCTCTTCCCTCCGAAGCGCCCCTGCTTCTCCGGGCTGCCTGCACCACCCTTAGCTCAGCCTCTGCACAATTCCCGAAGCCTCAGATCTGCCCAGGACTGTTATAAACTCTTTTTATGAATTACTCTCCATTAAAGTTTGGTGTTATTTTAAGGACTTCCCTGGCGGTCCAGTGGTTAAGACTCTGTGCTTCCACCGTAGGGGGCATGGGTTTGATCCCTGGTTGGGGAGCTAAGATCCCGCGTGCTGTGCAGCGTGGCCAAAAAAAAAAGTAAGCTTAGTATTTTTTTTTTTTTTTTTTTTGCGTATATGTCATCTTTTCAAGATCTGAATTCTCCAGTGGAACTCTGGTGTGTCTAGGGGACATGTGTGGCTTATCTGATCCACAGGGACAGCACCCTTGTCTCTGGCTGGGCCGTTTGGAAACTCTATAGAGACAGGAGTTAACATGCGCAGGACTGAGGAGTCCCCTTATTCAACACGCAGGTGAATTTTGTCCTGTCAGGATTCAAGCGCTTTCTACCCTGTAGAAAGGATGATTCCAAATATCCGAGGGCATCAATTGGCAGATTCATCTATATATATCTATTCTGCAGATTCTCCTTTGAGCTCATTGTAACGTCTCAGTAGTTCTCTCATTAATAAAAGCCCTGAGTTAAAAAACAAAAAACAAAAAAAAGATCTGAATTCTCTAAGAAGAGTAGGACCCTTGCTTGTGAAGTTTGCTGGGATGGTTAATTTTATGTGTCAACTTGGCAAGGCCACAGTGCCCAGTTGTTTGGTCAAACATGAATCTAGGTGCTCCTGGGAAGGTATTTTGTAGGTGTCATTAACATTTACAATCAGTTGACTTGAAGTAAACATTCCTCTTGGTAATGTGGGTGGGCCTCATCCAATCAGTTGAAGGTCTTAAGAGCAAAAACTGGTTCTCCAGAGAATAAGGAAGCCTGCCTCAAGGCAGCAACACCAGCTCCTGTCTGCGTTTCTAGCCTGCCCTTCCTTCTGGCCTGCCCGATGGAGCTCAGACTTCTCAGCCCCATGATTGCATAAGCTTATTTGTTCAAATAAATCTTTTTGTATCTATTTCTCTGTGTGTGTGTGTCTGTCCGTCTGTCTGTCTATCTATCCATCCAACCATCCTAGTGGTTCTATTTCTCTGCAAAACTTTGACTGATACAGGTACATATTTTAAATATAATGCAGGTTTCCAAACAAGTGCACCTGTACAAGGCATAGACGTTCTGGTGGAGCTGTCTGGTTGACCTTCTCTCTCAATTGAATAAAATGTACTGGAAAATTGCTTTACTTTCTGCTTTTCTTATACCTCAGAAACCTGGCTGAGATTAAATCAAATTGCTAGTAGGTAACTGATGCTTCTTGGCTACATGTTATAAAAAGTTTTGACAGACAATATTAAGCTATGACTTTTAACTTTTTATTGCTTATGCATATGACATCGTGGCTACAACTTTCATTACTAAATCCTGTAGTTTTATGGGGAAAAGTAATATCCTTCCACTGTTATTGGAGAGGGGTCTGCAGACCTGGGGATAAAGTCACTCTCTGAGAGGGAATCTAGGCAGAGTCATGAAAAGCAGAGGGGACCAGCTGTGAGTAGATACTTCAGATCCAACATGCTTAAATCTGAAGCTTCAGCACTGTTCACAACAGCCAGGACACGGACACAACCTAAGTGTCCATCGACAGAGGAGTGGGTAAAGAAGATGTAGCACATATATACAGTGGAATATTACTCAGCCATAAAAAAGAATGAAATACTGCCGTTTGCAGCAACATGGGTGGACCTAGAGATTATCACATTAAGTGAAGTAAGTCAGACAGAGGAAGACAAATATCATATGATATCACTTATATGTGGAATCTAAAAAAAATGATACAAATGAACTTATTTACAAAACAGAAACAGACTCACAGACATAGAAAACAAATTTATGGTGATGAAAGGAGGAGGGGAGGGATAAATTAGGAGTTTGGGATTAGCAGATACAAACTACTACATATAAAATAGATAACAACAAGGTCCTACTGTATAGCGCAGGGAACTATATTCAATATCTTGTAATGAACTATAATGGAAATGAATCTGAAAAAATTTATATATACATACATATACATATATATGAATCACTGTGCTATACACCAGGACCTACTGTGTAGCACAGGGAACTCTACTCAATATCTTATGATAACTTATAATGGAAAAGAATCTGAAAAAGAATATATGTATAACTGAATCACTTTGCTGTACACTTGAAACATAACATTGTAAATTAACTATACTTCAAAAAAAAATCTGAAGCGCTGCTCCTCCCCAGAAAGCCCCCATTCCTTTAGCCCCCATCTTTGCTAACAATGGCACTTCCATCTTTCCAGTTGCTCAGATCAAAAACCTTGGAGTCATCCTTTCTTCCTCTCCTTCTGTTTCACTCTGGCTCTTACTTCCCTGTGCACCCAGGACCCACCCCCTTTCAGCATCCCTGCTGCGAGCACCTCAGTCCCAGCCACCATCACCTCTGCCTTGAGTTCAGCTATAACAGCCTTGTTACATACAGACTGAATCTGTGCATCCCCCCAAATTCATATGTTGAAAACCTGAGGCCCAAAGTGATCCTATTAGGAGGTGGGACCTGTGGAGATGTTTAGGTCATAAAGGCGGAGCCTTCATGAATGGGGCCAGGGCCCTTAAAAGAGGTGCCGGAGAGCTCCCTGGCCCTTTCTGCCATTGGAGGATGGGGGAAGTCTATGACACAGAAGAGGACTGTCAGCCGACCACGTTGGTACCCTGATCTCGGACTTCCAGGCTCCAGACTGTGAGCAGTAAATTTCTGCGTTTATAAGCCACCCCAGTGGTGGCATGTTCGTACAGCAGCTGGCCCAGCTCCCTCTGCCCTCCCCCCCTCCTCTCCCCAGCTCTGGAGCCTCTGGCCACGTTGGCTTCCTTGCTCTTCCCAAGCCCTCCAGGCTCCCACCTTAGATCTTTGCCCCTCCCTCCGCCCACAACCCTCCTCCATATATTCCCTTGGCTCCTTCCCTCCCCTCCTTCTCAGCCAAGCCTGCCTTGGTAGCCTTGGTCAGTACGCCCTTCTCTCCTCCGCACTCCTGATGCCCCCAATCCTGCCCTAGTCTGTCATTCTTTTCCCTACAGCACTGTGCAACTCCCAGCGTGCTGTAGAATTCACTTCTTTACTGTGTTTATTGTTTCTGTTCTGTCTTCTTCCACAAATGTGAGCTTTGTTCACTGAGGTTTGCACAGTGCCCGGAACACACACACAGTAGGTCTTCATTAACTACTGGTTGAGTGAATAAATGAAGGGTGAGTAAGAGTACTTTGTACTTGGCATGGGCCTGGGGCAAACAGGGACTGTTCCTACAACCACGTGTGATGGATTATCAAGGATGCACTGGTCAACCAGTCCAGGAGCCAACAGGAAGAAAGGATGGCTCCACGAGATGAAGAAGTTGGCACTGACCAAGGGAAAAGGAAGTTCCCTGGCAACCAGCCTCTCGAAGTCCAAGCGATGTCTCCTTGGAGAACACCTGCTCCCCTTTGCGCTTACTTCACATTCAACCAAGGAAGCTCTGACCACTAGCAGAGGCTTTTGGGTACCAGAAGGGGTGCTGGGACAGGAGGCCTAGTTATTTTGGCTGATGGACAGAAAGATCCCAAGTTGGATGTTCGTCTGTGGTGCTCTGACTGGTACATTGTCCCCATGGCTGGTCCTGCACTTCCCTTAAGTAGACCTGTGGTTGTGAAATATTGCACCCCACCCTCTGCCTGCCCAACAGCCTGTGGCCTCCTCTCCACAGTGCCCGGTGGTCAGGGAAGAACAGACACTTTGGGAGAGCAGTTCTTGAGCCCAAGGCTCTGCCACTGACCCCCTGAGCCCTTGGATCAACGAAGTACAAAGGGAAGCAACCACAGAGCCCAGCATCGGCCTGCATGCTAGGTTCCCTGCAGGAAGGGAGGACAGTCCAGTCCCCAGCTCCAGAGATTTCGAAGAGCCGTTCCATCCTTGGGCCAGATGTGGTCCCTGCAGAGATGCAGAGAGCTGTTTGTGTGGATGGAGGGCAGCACCAGACCTGAGGTGGGCATCCTGAGCTGTCACAGCTGAAGCCAGAGCCCACTGTGCCACTGCCCTGTGTCCAAAAAGGTGGAAGGAAGGAAAGAGGGAAGGAGGGAAGGAAGGAAAGAAGAAAGGAAGGGAGGAAGATAGGAAGGAAGGAAGGATGGAAGGAAGGAAGGATGGAAGGGAGGAAGGATGGAAGGAAGGAAGAAAAGAAAGAAGGAAGGGAAGGAGGGAGGGAGGAAGGAAGGAAGGAAGAAAGGAAGGATGGAAAGAAGGAAGGAAGGGAGGAAGATGGAAGGAAGGAAGGATGGAAGGAAGGAAGAAAAGAAAGAAGGAAGGAAGGATGGAAGGAAGGAAGGATGGAAGGAAGGAAGAAAAGAAGGAAGGAAGGGAAGGAGGGAGGGAGGAAGGAAGGAAGGAAGAAAGGAAGGATGGAAAGAAGGAAGGAAGGGAGGAAGATGGAAGGAAGGAAGGATGGAAGGAAGGAAGAAAAGAAAGAAGGAAGGAAGGATGGAAGGAAGGAAGGATGGAAGGAAGGAAGAAAAGAAGGAAGGAAGGAAAGAAGGAAGGAAGGATGGAAGGGAGGAAGGATGGAAGGAAGGATGGAAAGAAGGAAGGAAGGGAGGAAGATGGAAGGAAGGAAGGAAGAAAAGAAAGAAGGAAGGAAAGGAGGGAGGGAGGAAGGAAGGAAGGAAAGAAAGATGGAAAAGAGGAAGAGAGGAAGGAAGGGAGGAAGGATGGAAGGAAGGAAGAAAAGAAAGAAGGAAGGAAAGGAGGGAGGAAGGAAGGATGGAAGGGAGGAAGGATGGAAGGAAGGAAGGAAGGAAAGAAGGAAGGAAGGATGGAAGGGAGGAAGGAAGGAAGGCAAATAATTGCTCACCTCCCTGAAATAAAAATAAGTATCAATATTTATTACCAATATTGAATATGAAACTGACAGCTGTTCTGTGCGTGTTACTGGTGAAAACACAGAAGTGCGAGGCATGGCCCTTACAGTCACTTTTCTCTTAGGGGGAGAACATGAGAAACAACCATGGAAGAACCCACTGAATCACTCTGTGCAAATGACAAGTGTTACTTTGAAGAAGGCGAGTGAGGAGAGGTCAAGTTCACTGAAGAAGGCTTAATAAATATCAGAAGCAGACCCTGAACTGGGCCAAGAGCCACCTTGCCTGCAGGGTGTCCCTGGTTTGGCTGCTCAGATACTGTCTCATTTAATCATAACAACAACTCTGCAAGGGAACTACTATCGTTCCCATTTTACAGATGAGGAAACCGAGGTGCAGAGCAGTAAGGGATGTGAGGAATCCCGTAGCTGGTGAGGCATGGGGCTGGGAGTCTGTGCAGAGCTCCTGGCTGTTACTGTAACACCACACTGGCCTGCACCAGTGGAGGGCAAGATGTGAGAAAGGGATTCCAACCTGGCCTTGAGGGGAGATGCTACGGCAGGGGTGCACCCCTCCCCAGGGCCTCTGACGTCCTTGCCCACTGTGTGGCCTGCAGCAGTGGCCAAGGCCCGCTCCAGGACGGTGGTGGCCACACAGTCGGTAGAGGGAGGAAAAGAGAGTGGGCCTTCGAACACGCACACACACACACACAATGGGCCTTGAGCAGCTCAAGGCCCATAAGCCCCGCTGTTCCGTTGGTTCTCTCCCTTCGCCATTTTGAAATAAATTAACTATAATGCATCAGGTTAAAAATGTTCCCCTACCTACTTACCCCCTCTACTGGAAATTACAGTTGCCAGATCCAACACAGTGAATTCAGGCAGGGATATAAATATTTAAAGAAATTCAAAAGCAATGTCTTTGAAAAGCAAAGAATTACTCCTTGAGAACGACCACTACTGCATTTATTATGGGGGTCACAGATTAAGTTATTTCATAATGAAATATGTCTTAAGGGTATTTTTATTTACTTTTTTAAGAAAACCTATTTCCTTTAAAAATTTTATTATTTATTTATTTATTTATTTATTTATTTATTTATTTATTTTTGGCTGTTTGGGTCTTTGTTGCTAGGCGTGGGCTTTCTCTAGTTGTGGCGAGCGGGGGCTACTCTTCGTTGGGGCGCGCGGGCTTCTCATTGCGATGGCTTCTCTTCTTGCAGAGCACAGGCTCTAGGCGCGCGGGCTTCAGTAGCTGTGGCTCGCGGGCCCAGTAGTTGTGGTGCACGGGCTTAGTTGCTCCGCAGTGTGTGGGATCTTCCCAGACCAGGGCTCAAACCCGTGTCCCCTGCATTATTGGTAGGAGGATTCTTAACCACTGCAACACCAGAGAAGTCCGTTAAGAGTATTTTTAAATCCTCTTAGAAATGAAGAGTAAATTTAAGATATCCTTTTAAATGCAGGTAAGAAATAATTCATAGCAAATGGGTGCCTCAGGCATATATCAAATCTCAAAGTGGTTTTTAATATTCTCGGAGAGGTTATGGAGAGTCTTTGATGGCCAGTGACTCATCTTATTCATCAATCATTTCACTGTCTGTCTCCCATGGATAGGGGGTCAAGAATTATGGACTGTGGGCCAGTTCCAGCCTGCTGCCTGTCTTTATAAATAAAGTTTTATTGGGACGTAGCCATGTGTATTGGGGCCATATTGTCTCTGGCTGCTTTTGTATTAATTAGGACATCAGAGTTGAGCAGTTGTGGCTGGGGCTCCCCTGACTGGGCTGGCGTCCACATCAAGGGTTTCTCCACGTTGTGTAGAACCAACTATAAAGCAGGCATGAGGGCTTCTCCCCAGTCAACTAGACATAACAAATCTCCCACGAGGAAAATGAGGCAACTTGGCAGGGACAGAGGTCAGAGTCTGAACCACATACTTATGCAACTTCCTTGTGCCTTCTATACCAGCCAGAGGCCAAGCACATAGACACAACATCTACTTGGTAATGAAATACTCATGCACCACCCACACTTGGTGGGTTAGATAGCACCTAGTCCAGAATGAAGCATTCAAGTCTCAAGGACACAGATCCTGTGGTCAAAGTTCCATAGTTTCCAAAGCCTATTACCAAGCCAGGTGTTTTTATTCAAAGAGAAGTCTGTTGCTCTGCAGAAGAGAGGTCTTTGCTCCAAAAGTGTGTGGTTCTGTCCCATGATCCTCTTGTTGGGGCTCCCCAGAGAGGCCACACACAGGGAACACCACTCATCCGCTCTGCCCTGAGGCTCAGGTGGCAGGGCAGTTTGGATTGTAATCTGCACCTGCTACGGAATCTTCTCTTGCTCTGAAACCCCATTGAAAACTGGTGGTCTTTCTGGTTATTCTGTAGATAGGTTGGACTAGCACACACAAACGTGGTATGCGTCGCCTCCAAAATCCTAAAGTGCCCCTAAGTATGGAATCTATTTTTAGTTTTATGTAGAAGTTGTGTGCAGCAACTTTTCTTTAGCCTTCAAAAAGTATCCTGATGGGCTATAGACTATAGAGGCCTACGGACATTATCAAGTTAATGGGCCCATGAATTTTCCTTGTATTTATCTCACCTGCTCTAACTGTCATGGTTCTTATATGACATCTGCTATACACTGAATTATGTCCCCCAGATTCATATATTGAAGTCCTAACCCCCAATATTACTATAGTTGGATATGAGGTCTTTAAAGAGGTCATTGAGGTTAAATGAGGTTGTAAGGGTTGGGTCTAATCCTATATGACTGGTGTCCTTATAAAAGGAAGAGACATTAGGGCTCACTCTCTCTCTCTCTCTGCA
The DNA here is from genome assembly GCF_965194825.1 of Balaenoptera physalus. Classification (NCBI taxonomy): domain Eukaryota; kingdom Metazoa; phylum Chordata; class Mammalia; order Artiodactyla; family Balaenopteridae; genus Balaenoptera; species Balaenoptera physalus. The sequence goes on from NC_138890.1 coordinate 172,335,598, forward strand.
CAAAGGAGAGGCTGGGTGAGGAAACAAGCAAAAGGCAGCCATCTGCAAACCAGAAGAAGAGATCTTGCCAGAAACCAACCCTGCTGGCCCCTTGATCTTGGAATTGTAGCTTGCAGAAGTGAGAAAATAAATTTCTGATGTTTAAACTGTCCAGTGTGGTGTTTTGTTATGGCAGCCTGAGTTGACTGAGATAGCATTGAAGGTACTTGTTATTTCTTGATCAAATCCAATCTACATAATTCCAGGCACATACAGGGTCAGTGTGATATTCTGAAGGATATCAAAATAATCAAGTTCTCCAGAGACTAGATTATGGCAGAGAAGACAAGTGAATACAACTCTGAGGCAAGATTGTGAAGGTATATTGTTGGCCCTGCCAAGTAAAAGCAAACTTCTTCTGGTACTTGCAAGTTGGAAAATAATAAATGAAAGCATTTGTCAGATCAATAGCTGCATATCAAATGCCAGGAGCTCTGTTCCTATTTTCCAGTAAAGGTACCATGTCTGAAAGAACAGTTAATATTGGAGTCACCATGTAGTTAAGTTTGTGGTGATTCATAGTCCAATTACCTTCTGAAAAGGTCAAGGCTTGTGCATCTATCTTCCAGTTTGACAGGATCAGACCCTAGGTGTCCAGAACACTGAATCTTGACCATCTCTCAACCTTCTTTTTACCTAAAGACAGACCCCTTTTCCCTGTTTACCTCACTGCCTCGTGGTATTCTTGGCAAAGCAATCATCTCAAAAACTTAGTGACTGCTGATGTATTTGCCTCCAGTCACTCTCAGGTACCTATAACTGCACCCAAAGACTTTTCCTAAGCACTGTTCTGGAATCTCCTTTGTTTTCTGGCCTCCTCACTCCTGTGACTCTCTCTCAACAGAGGCAGCCTCTTGGAGGCCGTTGGGCTTGGGGGGCAGTCTACCCGCTCACTCACACCTTTGTCCCGAGTCATGTTATTTCACTCAGAAAGTTCACCAAAACTGAAAAGTCAGCTCAATTACATTTTATTCCCATATTTTACTGTTTGGCGACTAGAAACAGTTACCTTTTGCAGCCTTACAAGTTCCTGAATTTCTGGACTCTCTATTACCTTTCATTTTCTGCTTAAAAACAGCCAACTATTTCCTGAGCTCATCTCTTCCTTGAATTGCCTTCCCAAACAGAGCCAAGTCCAATTAAAACACGTTTCTAACATTCCATTTTCCAGTACACCCCCTATCGTGATGGGGTCTGCCTTCCAAGTCTCTGCAGGTGACCCTTTGGTCGAATGATTTGTCACTACATCACGTAGATGTCCAGTCACCCAGCATGCTGTTTCTTCACCCTCTCTTGCCCAACTGCTAAGAAAATAGCCACCTATTTTTTGTCACCCAAACAGCCCACTGCAAAACAGCAATTTCCATGGTGTTAAACAAATTACGCTAGTTGTTGTAAACAACACCCAAATTTCAGTGGCTCGACAAAGTAAAATTTCTCATGCACTTGATATCCAGTGCAGATTTTCCAGCTGGGGCACCTCCCTCAGGCAGTGACTCAGCAATCCTGGCTCCTCTGTCTTGAGATGCTGCCATTTCTAACATGTGGCTCTAGATTTGCTACAGGAGAAGAGGAGAAAGGATCAGGTGTGCAAGGTATTTATTGGCCAGCCTAGAAGTATTATCTATCATATCTGCCTACCTCCCACCGGCTGGAATTAGTTTCAGGGCCCCTCTTGTGTAAATGGAGCTGGTAAATGTCATCCTCCTGGTTGCACAGGAAGAGAATTAAATGGTTGATAACAATGAGAATTATTTCTGCCAAAGACTAGTCTGAAATGTTACCTGATGTCTGTGCAGAATCAAACATTTCCCCCTCCACTTACACGTGTCTTGAACATAATTTGTATCACATACCTGGCACCTTGTGTTAAAATTTTATTTTATTGACTCATCAGGTAATGAGTGCCTCAAGGTTGAGAACTGTCCTGTATTCATCTCTGTATCACCTGAGCCTGAGCTCTGCCTGCCACTTGGCAAGAGCTGAATGAATGCTTGTCAGGAGGATGTTGAGAGGGGAGGGAGGCAAGTGGAGGAGAGTGGGCATTGAATCTGTCCTCTTTGCAAGGTAGGATGGGTGTTCTCTATTATGTGAACTAAAAATGCTGCCTGCCATATCAGTAAACAAAGGATGTAGCAGCCTTTAAGCCATCACATTACAGTCTCCTGATGGTGAGCCCTGAGGGAACTCAGGATAGAAACAGGATGCCCGCCATCAAGCCCTCAGTCACTGCAGCCACCCCACAAAGATGCACCCTGAGGAGACTCAGGATGAGAAAGCACAGGATACTGGCCCCAGACAGCTGAGGTGCTTATCGAAGGAATGATTTCAGTGAGTCCAGACTCTTGCATCTTCCCATACAGAGAAAAGCACCAAACTCCTTAACTTGAGATGTCTGGTTTTCTTTAATTAACAATAATCTTTTGACATTCCCACTACCCAGTCTTTGTTGCAAAAACTCCTATATAACCTGGCTCCCCACCTTGTCTCTTCAGAGTGATCTGAGATTCTTTGTCCCCGGCTTAAGTCCTCATTTTTGTCCACTGGATAAAACAACTCTCAACTTTTAGGTTGTGCATTTTTTTCAGTTGACAGTTTGAAAGAGAAAACTTGGGAGCTATTATAAGGCATATTTTCTAATAAAAATGAAAGTAGTGACCCCTGCGAACATGGCGCTGCGAGCGGCGCGGAGTGTGGCAGCCGTGGTCTGCAGCCTGCGCGCCATCTCTGTGCCCAACGTGTCCTGCCCGCAGTGGCCCTGGGGACTGCGGGCGGGCGCCGTCGGGGCGCTGCGCGCCAGCCCTGCTCTGCTGTCGGTGAGTAAATTCACTGACAAACGTGAATGGGTAACAACAGAAAACGGTGCTGGAACAGTGGGAATCAGCAATTTTGCACAGGAAGCTTTGGGAGATGTTGTTCACTGTAGGCTGCCTGAAGCTGGGACAAAATTGAACAAACAAGAGGAATTTGGTGCTTTGGAAAATGTGAAAGCTGCTAAAGAACTCCATTCTCCTCTATCAGGAGAAGTAACTGAAATTAACGAGGCTCTAGCAGAAAATCCAGGACTTGTCAACAAATCTTGTTATGAAGATGGTTGGCTGATCAAGATGACACAGAGTAACCCTTCAGAACTAGATGAACTAATGAGTGAAGAAGCATATGAAAAATACATAAAATCTATTGAGGAGTGAAAATGGAACCCCTAAATAAAGTAGTTTGAAACAACTTAATCTAGCATAGTTGTCTTAAATTAGTCGTGGATAGATTTTTTAAAAGCAACTTTTAGCAAAAGAAACTACTTGCAACAATGTTGCCTGAAGAAAATACCCCTTAACTTCCTAATGACGTCAGATAAACCCTATGCAACTTTTTCACAACACCCTATGATTTTTAGGCTAGTCTCCAGTTATAACATTCAGAATTCCTGAAATTATCTGTGGTAAAACTAGTTATAAAAATTATGTAATTCAAGGATAACATTGTTATCTTAACCTTATATAATATTGTAACTTGCTTACAGCCATCCCTGGATTTGGGTCAAAATACTCAATGATATTCCCACTGGAAATAAATGGCAGTGGAGAAAAGTTTGTTAGTTGCATAGTGTCCAATGAAGAGCGTTACTATCTTAATTTTGCAATATACTGTGTTTGCGGGTGCTATTTTTATACAGTGAAGCAACAGCCCTGCAGGAAAACAAGAAACGGTTTAATAGTAAAATATTCAACTTCTTAAAAAAAAATGAAAGCAGCAGTGTGCTCCTTTCCATTTATTCAAGAGGGAAAATTGTCCCCGAGCCCCACCAGCCTTGGCATTCACTTGCCAATCTTGCATCTCCCAGTGCTTTATTCTCAACACAATGAACATTCTTAGTAGAGACTATTATTTATATGTCTTTGAATAACATCTCTTGTCCTGAATTAAATTGCTACTTATAATAGAAAAAAAAGCTGTAAATTACGGGCATCGGACATTCTCAGGACGCACGCTGCACTCAGTACTGGGAAGGTGATGTACGGGGAGTCTGTGGCCTGAAGATTTAGGACGGCACCCCAAGGCTTCTCTTCTCAAGGAGCCCAAGAGAGAAAACCTTCTTATTCAGGCAGAGCCAGGTCCAATTAACTGATGGAAATAAATAGAAATGTGGAACAGTAGCCCATTTTTGTGCTATTAACCTAAGAAACAAAGGACTCCTGAGGAAGCTGCACGAAGGGATTCTGAACACCATCTGTGAGGTCTCCTGGCCCCTAAGCAGGGGCGAGTGAGTGTGCAAGAGGATGCCTCCTGGGGGACAGAGGGGACCAGCCGCCAGGATGGATATTCCAGGAGCTGTCGGGTGGTTGGGGAGTGCGGAGGGGGGCACCACATCTAGGAGGTGCCATCAGAGGTGTGGACAGTGCAGGTTTGTATTTATCTTGACAGTTTTCTAGCAGATGCAAGTGTCTTGTTCTAAAATAAGAACAAGACTGGCGGTCCAGTGGTTAAGACTCCGCGCTTCCACTGCAGAGGGTGCAGGTTCCGTCCCTGGTCAGGGAACTAAGATGCCGCATGCCCGCAGAACGGCTAAATAGACAACTAAATAAGTAAATAAAAAATGTGTTGAGTAGATAGACTACACTTAAAAAAAAAGTGACTATTATTGGTATATAAATTATAATAAATAAATAAATAATCAGAACATTGTGACAATGTTCTGACAGGTAGACGTGAAGTGTCTTGAGGAAGGGCACATTTTTATAACTTGCCCAGCCCTGGCCATCCCCACCAGCCCTCCCTCCCCTGAGCCCAGCTTGGAAAGGGGATTAGCTGTGCGGATCGGGGCACATGTGTCCAGCTCTGGAGAAGGCACTCCCTGGCTGGAGTTAGGCACCTGCCTTTGAGAAATTCATCCAGCAGAAAGCTCTGCGAAGCAGCTCATGAGTCACCTGTCCATTTTCCCCGGGCACCTTCAGCAGGGGGCAGTGGAGCTCAGCCCTGGGAGAACCAGAGCATCAGAAGCTCAGGGTGCGGGCAGCCTCTCTTACCTACCGCGGGCTCCGCCCCAGGGCATCACACATCACACGTCTGAACGGTCTGTCCGAATGCACAAAATGCCCTCTCTTTCCACTTAGCTATTGTTTCTTTAATTAATTGACTTTACTTTTTTAGAGCAGTTTTAGGTTTACAGAAAAAAATGGAGTGGAAAATGGAGTTTCTGTATCCTTCCCTCTCTCCACACACAGTTTCCCCTATTATTAACATCCTGCATTAGTGTGGTGCATTTGTTACAATTAATGATATTAAAAATAGAATTTAAATAAAGTAAAACCTAAATAGCATTTACATTTAACAATTAAATTATTATTTAAATGATGAATTAAAATAAATAATTGTAATAAAAATAATACATTATTATTAACTAAAGTCCATAGTTTACATTAGGGTTCACTTGATGTTGTACATTCCATGGGTTTGGACAAATGCGTAATGACATGTGTCCGTTAGGATAGTGTCATACAGAATAGTTCGACGGCCCTAAAAATCCTCTGTGCTCTGCCTACTCAACGCTCCCCTCACTCTCAACCCCTGGCGAGCACTGATCTTTTTACTGTCTCCATAGTTTGCCTTCTTCAAAATATCATATAGTTGGAATCATACAATATGTAGACTTTTCAGATTGGCCTCACTTAGCAATATGCACTTACGTTTCCTCCACGTCTTTTTGTAGTTTGAGAGCTTTTTATCTCTGAATAATATTCCATTGCATGGATGTACCATAATTTCCTTATTCATTTACCTTTTGAAAAACATCTTGGGGACTTCCCTGGTGGCGCAGTGGTTAAGAATCTGCCTGCCAATGCAGGGGACACAGGTTCAAGCCCTGGTCCGGAAAGATCCCACATGCTGTGGGGCAACTAAGCCTGTGTGCCACAACTACTGAGCCCACGTGCCACAACTACTGAAGCCCACACACCTAGAGCCCATGCTCTGCAACAAGAGAAGCCACTGCAGTGAGAAGCCCGTGCACTGCAACAAAGAGTAGCTCCCGCTCGCTGCAACTAGAGAAAGCCCGTGCACAGCAACGAAGACCCAACGCAGCCAAAGATAAATAAATAAATTAATTAAAAAAAAAAATCTTGGTTGCTTCCAAGTTTAGGCAATTGTAAGTAAAGCTGTTATAAACATTCATGTTCAGGTTTTTGTGTGGACATAAATTTTCAACTCATTTCAGCTAGGTTGGCAATCATCTAGGAGCATAGTTGCTGGATAGTATAGTAAGAGCGTGTTCAGTTTTGTGAGAAACCACCGAACTGTCTTCCAAAGCGGCTGCACCATTTTGCTTTCCCTCCAGCGATGATGAGAGTTCCTGCAGCTCCACGTCCTCACCAGCATTTAGTGTTGTCAGTGTTTTGGACTTTGGCCATTTGAATAGGTGTGCAGTAGTATCTCGTTGTTTTAATTTGCAATTCCCTACTGACATATGATATCAAGCATTTTTTCATATGTTTGTCACTCATTTTTTCCCTATGGGCCTAAGGGAGATATTTGTAATTCAAAGCAGAAATAATTGGCTTGTCATTATGGGAGAAATACTTTTCTAGACTGATTGGGCCAAACACTCCCTTAACACATCTTTCAAAAGTGATGGGAAATGATACTAATGCCAAGTAACATTTTCTTTTTTACACGCTTTCAAATTAGACAGTACAATCAATGTTAAAACAATGGGGAATAATTGCTGCCCTCTCCAGAGGATCCTAGCTGGGAATGGAGTTTTCTCAGCCATGTGGAGCCTTTGAGACCAAATCTCGCTGAGTTGCGATGTGCGGAAGCAACCAATCTAGACTGTTGAATACTTTGCAAAGAGCTAGACACTAATTAACTTGAGATAGTTCTACAATACTGCCTCCCACTTGTGTATTTTAGGTCATGCAAGCTAGATTTTTAAAAAGAGAAAGGCAATTGTCACCTCATTGAGAGAATTGGCTTGTTTTCAGTTCTATCAAACTGAAGAATTTAAATTTAGTGTCTGTGCTTGCTCCAGCAAATTCTCCATGAGCCAATATTTATTAAGACATTAACATTATCTCTTAAGGACCGCCCTGTCAGCCACAGTGAGAGACGCAAAGAGCAAAGAGTGGTGGCTCACTCGTCACCTTGATGGGAAGACGGGATTAATACACAGACAACAGCCCGGACAGCAAACATCGACAAACAGGAATGCAACTGCCAGGAGTTTCAGCGTCCAGCTTGACCATGATGCTTGAGCTCTTTCTATCCCTAGTTTGACATTGACAATTGGAGCTGTCTGCCCTGAAGCGTGCCACCCCACAGAAGGAACTCCTCTTGGTGGGACTGAGTGACAGAGCCCAGTGGCTGTCTGTCTGAGATCCTCAGTGTGTCCTGGCAATGGTCTGTGTGTGGGCACCATGGTTCCTAGAGGCCCCCTACTCACAGCTTCGGTTTTCCTCCTTAAGCTTTGGGAAATAACGAACTGTCAGTCCTCTGGAATGTCTAAGTCAGTGTTTCCAGGAATCCAGGCCAGACTCTTCCCAAATGCACCCAAACTGTGGGGCTCGACTGCGAGCTTCGTTGCTACTCATCCTCATCCTGACCAAGCTCTGATGGGTGTCACTCTGTGAAGGAAGACGGGAAGTGAGACGTCTTTCACATCCTTGGGCTTTGTCTTTAGCCCAGCGGCCCTTCATTTCCCATGGTTTTCACTCCACTCTGGGTACTACATAACACTTTTCCAAATATTCCCTCCAAAATAAAGAGCTTTAACAATCTCATTCATTCATTCTTCCTCAACCAACTCATTCATAGATACTGAAGAACCCACTCTTCCAGTGTAATCTATATAAAGCAGCTGGGTTTCCAGTATCTTCCTAGAGGAAATGCAAACTTAGGGAGGTACCCTGGCAAAGGGCAGATCTCTTTGACCAGAGGGCTTCATATATACAGTCTTCAAGAGATACCACCTCCCGGGCTTCCCTGGTGGTGCAGTGGTTGAGAATCTGCCTGCTAATGCAGGGGACACGGGTTCGAGCCCTGGTTTGGGAAGATCTCACATGCCGCGGAGCAACTAGGCCCATGAGCCACAACTACTGAGCCTGTGCTCCGCAGCAAGAGAGGCCACGATAGTGAGAGGCCCACGCACCGCGATGAAGAGTGGTCCCCGCTTGCTGCAACTAGAGAAAGCCCTAGCACAGAAACGAAGACCCAACACAGCCAAAAATAAATAAATTAATTAATTAAAGTTAATGGGTTATTTAGGAAAAAAAAAAAAAAGAGATACCACCTCCCCTTTTCCATTTGCAGCAGAACAAATGCTCACCGGCAGACTAGCTGCATGGGTAATGCAAACCCCTAGTCCTCTGCCTAATGCTAAGGCAGCCCTCCCCAGCACCCCATCAGCTCTCCAGGCTCCAGTCCTGTTGAATCCATCTTGTTTCATTTCTGGTGGAATAGAGAGTCCCATCATCCTTCCTGAAAGCAGGAGAATAGTATTTAATCCTTCCTGTTCTTCCCTATAGATAGACACCTGTCCATTTGCCAACAGACGTCTAGATAGACCACTAAATGCTGAGGGAGTTTTATATTGCTCCTTTAAACGTATCTTCATTTTATGTAAAAACTGACTGCTTTAGGAGACCCGGGAATTGATGAGGTAACAATCTAATATTCCATTCGTATTGTATTTGACAAAGGTGAGGTTTTTATAAATGAAGGTGAACATTCTGAAATATTACCTTTGAGTTCCGTTAGTCAGTGGCAATATAAATATGATTTTCCAGCCCCATTTTCTTCAGGGAAAAGTGGAGAATGTCATTAAAAAAAAAACCTGAGGAAGTGGTCTGCTTTCAGCAGTTTTTAAACTGGTTCATAGTTGAATGATAGTGTTAATTAGATTCCATCATTCTGTGGACAAGGTCCTAGAAGTTCAGAAAGACTATTTTACTGACTTAGCAGTTCCATTTACGATCTTCTGACAAGTTGGGGTTTGAAATAACTTAAAGCAGGAAGGACATTTTGACCAAACCTGATGTTAGCACTGGGGCTAGAACCAACAGACAAAAGGCAGTTTTACAAAATGTTCTGGTTCTTTGTGAGGTTAAGAGGATGTCCTGATATGTGTACATTTGTCTGAGCTGTTCTGAAAAGTTTTCCGTCCTCAGTCCATTGTGGTTTTCAAAAAAAAAAGCAAACCATCATACTCTTTATAATTGTATTAGTTATCTATTGCCGCATAACAACTGTACCACAAACTTTAAGGTGTAAAACAACACGTGTTTATGACCGCAGAGTTTCTGAGGGTTGGGACTCGGGGGCACAGCTTAGCAGGGTCCTCTGCACAGGGTCTCACCAAGCTGCAGTCAAGGTGTCAGCTGGGTTGGGATCCCATCAGAGATTCTAATTGGAAAGAATCTGCTTCCAAGCTGGTGTGGTTGTTGACAGCCTTCAGTTCCTGTGGTTGTAGGGCTGAGGGCTTCAGCGTCTTGCTGTGAGTCACCTGGAGGCCATTTTTAGCTCCTTGTCATGTGGACCTCTCCATGGGGCAGACTCCACCATGGCAGCTGGCTTCTTCAAAGCAGAGAGAGCATCTCACAAGATGGGTGTTACAGTCTTATATGTCATAATTACACATAAAAGAAATTGAATCAGTAATCAAAACCTCCCAAGAAACAAAAGCCCAGGGCTTCCCTAGTGGCGCAGTGGTTAAGAATCTGCCTGCCAGTGCAGGGGATGCGGGTTTGAGCCCTGGTCCGGGAAGATCCCACATGCTGCAGAGCAACTAAGCCCGTGCGCCACAACTACTGAGCCTGCGCTCTAGAGCCCACGAGCCACAACTACTGAAGCCCACATGCCTAGAGTCTGTGCTCTGCAACAAGAGAAGCCACCGCAATGAGAAGCCCGCGCACCACAACGCAGAGTAGCCCCACCTGCCGCATCTAGAGAAAGCCCACGTGCAGCAGTGAAGACCCTATGCAGCCAAAAATAAATAAAAATAAAATAAATAAATTTATAAAAAAAAAAAAAAAGTCCAGGACCAGACAACTTCACTGATGAATTCTACCAAACATTTGAAGTAGAATTAATACCGATCCTTCCTAAACTCTTTAAAAAAACAGAGAAGGAAAGTAATCTTTCAAACTCATTTATGGGACCAGAATTACTCTGATACCAAAACCAGGCAAAGAAGCCACAAGAAAAGAAAATTACAGGCCAATTTCCCTGATAAACACAGATGGAAAAATTTTCAACAAAATATTAAAAAAACAAATTCATTAAAAGGATCATACATGGACTTCCCTAGTGGTGCAGTGGTTAAGAATCCGCCTGCCAATGCAGGGGACATGGGTTCGAGCCCTGGTCTGGGAAGATTCCACACTCCACGGAGCAACTAAGCCCATGCACTGCAACTACTGAGCCCGCATGTCACAACTGCTGAAGCCCACGCACCTAGATCCCGTGCTCTGCAACAAGAGAAGCCACTGCAATGAGAAGACTGAGCACCGCAACAAAGAGTAGCCCTCGCTCACCGCAACTAGAGAAAAGCCAGCGCGCAACAACGAAGACCCAATGCAGCCAAAAATAAATAAATTAATTAATTAAAAAAATTTTTTTAAAAAAGGATCATACACCATGAACAAGTGGGGTTTATTCCAGAGATGCAAAGATGGCTCAATATCTTCAAGTCAGTCAATGTGATATACTACATTAAACAAAATGAAGGATAAAAATCATACAGTCATTTCAATAGATGCAGAGAAAGTATTTGACAGAAGTAAACATCCTTTATGATAAAAACTTTCAACAAAGCAGGTATAGAGGGAACATGCCTCAACATAATAAAAGCCATATTTGACAAGCCTACAGCTAACATCATACTCAGTGGTGACAATCTTTTCCTCTAAGGTCAGGAACAAGACAAGAAATCCTACTCTCACCACTTTTATTCAACATATTATTGGAAGTCCTAGCCAGAGCAATTAGGCAAGAAAAAGAAATAAAAGGAATCAAAATTGGAAAGGAAGAAGTAAAACTGTCATTATTTGCAGATGACATAACGTAAATATAGGAAACCCCTAAGACTCCATCAAAAAACTGTTAGAATTAATAAACAAATTCAGTAAAATTGCAGGATATAAAATCAATACACAAAAGTCTGTTGTGTCTCTATACACTAATAACAAGCTATCAGAAAGAGAAATTTAGAAAATAATCCCATTTACAATTGCATCAAAAAGAATAAAAAAACCTAGGAAGAAATTTGACCAAGGAGGTGAAAGACCTGTATATTGAAAACTACAAGATATCAGTGAAAGAAATTGAGGAAGAACGCAAATAAATGGAAAGATATTTTGTGCTCATGGATTGGAAGAATCAATATTAAAATGTCCATACTACCCAAAGCAATCTACAAATAAATGCAATCCTTATGAAAATTTCAATGGCATTTTCACAGAAATTGGACAAATAATCTTAAAATTTGTATGGCACCCCAAATAGCCAAAGAAGCCTTGAGAAAGAACAAAGTTGGAGGTATCATGCTCCCTGATTTTAAACTATATTACAAAGCTATAGTGATTATGGTATTGACATAAAACTATGGATTCGACTCTAAATTTTGTGGAAGCTTGATTCGAATGAGTTTTTTAGAGCTGAAAGTCTTTAGAGCTGAAAGTACGTAACAGAAGTGGGCTTGATCTGCAGGCACTGTCCCTGATGCTGGGCTTACCAGGGGAAGGTGAGGTAGCCTGCTGGAGATGGCTTCTCCATGAGCTGACCCATTGGGTATCCATCCCCTTTGGCATTTCTCTTCTCACCGAGATGTAATATCAAGAGGGTCCTACCCAATAAAACAGAGGTTTCTAGAAATGGAATCAGTGGGTAGAGTGATTCAAACTGCTGTGCTGTGGAACCCGGGGCAGACATTCCCTCCTGGATCCAGCAGAAATGGAAGTCACAGGAGGAAGCCTGGCCCTTGAGAAGCATCCTCTGAGGAGGGCAGGTATAGTAAGCTCTCTGCCTTGTTGGATTTCAGATTTAGCCAAGACAGCCAGTGGATTGTTTTCCCATAAATAGCAGCAGACTGAGTGGGTAGCAGATAGCGGATGACTGAGGCCTTGCACAGTCATGGGAGGGAGGAGCCTGGGACTCAGGTGGTTTGGATGAGAAGCAGGTAAAAGGTAGAGAGAGAAGTCCCTGCCAGGCAGAGTGCCAACTGCTACCAGGTCAAGTGAGGAGAAGCTTGGCACTGAGCCCTGGGGGTTGCTGGAGGGATTCTGAGTCAGTGAAGGAAAGGGACCGTCTGTTGGGGCTGAGGGAAAAATCACTTGGGGTTAAAACAAATAAGGCAGCTGGTAATTGTAAAAGATAACAGCTTCTGCAATACCACTTGACTTCAGCCCCTTCGTGCTAAACAAGTCCCGCGTTCTGTCCCGCACCTTGTGCAACAGCAAGGCTTAGCCACAAAGTTGAAGGGCAGAAAGAAAGCCCAGCTAGGCAAGCGAGGACAGCGTGGGAAGCCTGTCCCTTCCAGACCTGGGCAGAGTGAGGGGAGGAAGGAGGAGCTCTCTGAAACTGCCCCCCGGGGGAGAGGGGAGGACAAGCTGTGGGAAAGGGCGTGGGCCCCTGCTCCAGCCCCAGGGCTGCCACAGCAGAGTGATTTTGGCAGAGGGAGGCCAGGTATGGGAAAGCAGGCGGCTCATAGGAGACTGCAGATGCTGAGAGGCAGCTCAGAAGGCAGCAGGTCCGTGGGCAGGGCGGCCAGTGTCTCTCCATGCTGAATGAGGAGCTGTGGGTTGGACCCCTGGATGCACCCGGTTCCCCAAGGATCCTGAACGATGAGGGAAGACTGCCCTGGCCGCTAGAGAGAGGCTGGGACGCTGGTCCCCGAGGAGAGGCTACAGCCTCAGCAGTAGCAGGGCAGTTTCCCTGCAGACCAGCCTCCTGCCTGGGATGGGTGGACAGCGCCGGGGTCCCACGTTGAATCTCAGCTAAGAGTTGGTCCCAGTGGGGCTGGGGTCACATGTTCCGATGGGAAAAACAAAGACGGCGGGTCCTCCCCAGGGGCATAGCAGAAGGCTGGAGGAACCAGGGGCCCCTGAATCACGCTGCAGCTACAGGCTGTTAAGTTGCGACTTATTTGGCAATCTTGGACTTCATCATAGCGCAAGGATAGCCCAAATCTCATCCTTAGTGATGCTAGTCAAGGCTGAGTCTGCGCTTTGAGAACAAGATCCAATAACAGAGCAAAGAGGCAGATGTGAGGGCCCCAAGCTGGCCCAGGGAGGGGTTTTAGCTTCTGGAAGTTGCTTCTGTGCAAGAGGGGTCTCCAGGGGACACCCCCAAGAGCCATCAATCATGTGCACCCACGCACTCGTGTCCAAGCATACAGGATTCCAAGACGATTACAGGTCTAAAAATACACAGGCCAGCTGTGGTTGGCAGTAGGCTTGAATGACCTCCAGCCAGAGGCAGCGACAGGCACACTTGTCCAGACTGTCTGTGTGAAAGCCACCAACTCCCTACGGGACACTTATTTCAGGATCCAGACCCTCAGCCCAGGTTGTCCCGTCCTAAAGCGTGGAGCTTTTCTACCTTGGTTTTCTTGTTGAGTGAGAAGCAGTGTGGGAGTCATTGTTTCATTTAACAAGTGTGTTTTGAGCCCCGACTATGCCCCAGGTTCCCTACCAGGTCTTCAGGTGGACCTCGATGGACGGGCCCTGGGACAGTGCTGTCCAGGGGTGGATAAAACGTAAGCCGCGGAGGCCACGCTGCGCTCATAGCTAATCCTTGGAACCCAGCCTCCTGGGCACTGATCAGCCTGGGTGAACGGCCCACTTGAGGCTGACGTCTCTGTTTATGATGGCTGCTAGCCTGCTGTTCAGACAATCACTTGGGAAAATGCCAGAGATTTCTATCATAGGAAGGCATAAGATGTCTATCAGAGGAGGATTTGCCTGCAGAAAGTGGGAAGAAGAGTTTTAACCCTCTGCACATGAAAAGAAGTAGTCTCCTGGCAGCTGTTACTTATTTTTTATGTTGGTGAATCCATGTTCTATGTAAATAATTAGCACATAACCAACCATTTGACGTCTGAATAATTTTAACGGGTTAACAATCAGCCTCCTGGTTTTGTTGTGTACACGTCCAACAGCCTCATACACTGTCATCCCCATAACTCATTCTGCAAATGCTCTTCTGGTGTGTCCGAGAGCGATTTCACGAGGAATTCTGAGGCATGTGGTAGAAGATAAAATAGAAAATTACTTACATCTCTTTCACTGTGGTTTGGAAGAGATGCATCTTTACAGGAAGAGGCCATTTTTGGACTAGCTTTTTAAATTAAATTTAAAAAAAGAGGGTTAAAATGTTGTCAATAAAGATTATATTCTTAGTAAGGTTTGCTTTTCTCTGGTCAAACAAATTTGCATTGTACTTGGAGAACCTCCACTTTGAACAGACCTAGTTTTTAAATGATCTGAAGTAGGGCTTCCCTGGTGGCGCAGTGGTTAAGAATCTGCCTGCCAATGCAGCGGACACAGGTTCGAGCCCTGGTCTGGGAAGATCCCACATGCCGCGGAGCAACTGGGCCCGTGAGCCACAACTACTGAGCCTGCGCGACTGGAGCCTGTGCTCCGCAACGGGAGAGGCCGCGACAGTGAGAGGCCCGCGCACCGCGATGAAGAGTGGCCCTCGCTCGCCGCAACTGGAGAAAGCCCTTGCACAGAAACGAAGACCCAACACAGTCATAAATAAATAAATAAATAAATTTATTAAATGACCTGAAGTAAATGTAACAGTATTTAATGGAACGTAACAGTTTTTAATGGGGGGAAGTAAATAAGTTATGACTTACGAATCTTACTGAGGAAAATGTTCATTCTTATTCACTACTTGACCAGCTTCAAGTCTCTAGAAAGAGCAGAGGACACTGTGAAGTAAGGATTCTTCCTGTGCACGCCATCCTTTGTGGTGCCAAGCCTTTGAAAATGAAAGTATTTTTATTTATCCAAATTGAAAATTTATTTTCTCTTTAAATACAGCATTTTAAGTCTAAATTATATTTTGCCTGCCAACTTGAACTGGAGTCTCTTATGGTATTATGGTCTTTACTTCGTATGTGATAAACCGTTTCCAAATCCTCTAATGGCACATTTCCAGTTCAGTATGCCGTGGGATAAATACTTCTGAGCTTTGACAGTGAAGGAAAGCTTTCAGTAATTTTAAGTCCAGGCAAGATAAATATTAGGAACGTAACTCCTAAAGCTTCCAGCGGTGTGCTTATTAAATTCACTCTGTCAATGGTCTTCAAAGAACAAGCAATACATTTAAAAAGCTCAATCACTTTTACAGTTAACATTTCCTAAAATTCAATAGAAATTCAGCTTAACTTTGAAACTCAGAATTAGAGCCTAAGAATATGTTACAGTGTTTTTGTATATAGATAGATGGTATGTTTTAGACCAACAATGTTTGCTGTTCATGATCAAATAGTGATAAAAATGTAAGACCATTGGGTCTTTAATTAGCATTAAATATTTGACAATTCAAAAAAAAAAAGGAAAATAAGGAAGGGAGAGAGAGAGAAAGAATATAAGAATGAAAAGAAGAAAATAAGGAAGAAACAAAGAAAAGACGGGGTGGGGGGAGAGAGAGAGAGAGAAAGAGAGAAAAAAGAGAGGAAGGAAATTTCTGGTTTGCCAAATCGGTCTTGCTATTTTCCATTCCCACCAGCCAGGTGTGTGAGACTTTGAGTTGCTTCACATCCTCACCGACACTTAGTATGTTCAGGCTTTTCATTTGAGCCATTCTATCACATGTGTGGTAGGATGTCTGTGGTATCAACTTGCATTTTCCTAATGACTAAAAATGTTGAACATCTTTTCATGTGCTTATTTGCCACAGGTGTATTTTCCTTAGTGAAGTTCAGATCTTTGGCTCATTTAAAAATACAGCCTTTCATGGGACTTCCCTGGCAGTCCAGTGGTTAGGGCTCGGTGCTTCCACTACAGGGGGTCGGGGTTCGATCCCTGGTTGGGGAACTAAGATCCTACAGGCTGTGCGGTGAGGCCAAAAAAACAAAAAACAATACAGCCTTTCAAGTTCTACTCCTCGGTATTGATCATGCCCACCCCTCCCCCAGCACCTGCCTGGGGCAGGTCCGCACCTGCTCTTCTCCTGACCCCTCACCAGTCTCCCTGTCCTGCCCGCTCCTCTGCATCACACTCACGGCTGCCAGAGAAAACTCTGGAGCCTCCAGGTCTGATGTCATAGCCCCTCTCAGACATCTCTGCGGGCTCTGAACGACAGGACTTTCTGTCCTTTGCCTGCCACACGGTGTCTTCCTCACACGTGCCTCACCTGTTTTATCTTAGCCCCTCCTATTCCCCCTTTCTCACTTATTTTCACCAACATTGGGCTACATTTGGTCCCAGAAGCCTCTTGGCCTTCCACTCCTCTGGCCTCTACAGGTATGGCCTCTGCCCAGACTGTTTTCCCCAAATTGTAAACATACTATAGCCTCTGAGCAGAGTGAGGGCCCTCTGTCCTTTTCATTTCCCATAATGTAAACAACCCGTTGTATTTTCCTTCTACACTAGGCCCCAGATCTACTGGGGACACAACTGCATTGTGCCTTTTAGCCCCCTTGTCTAATTCCGTGCCTGGCCACAGTGGACCACAGGTTTCTCCAGAAATGTACTGAGTAACCTAACCCTGCATTCCTCTTTTGGGATACGGGGATACAGTATCTGTCGTCTGTTAAACTTCCTCATTCCATGTGTGGGAACTGTCATCAAATCTCAACGGTGTTCATGAACTCTTTGCGCTGCTTCTGATCTCCCCAGCAACAACAACGACAGCAAAGGAAGGTGTGAGACCCTCTGCCCTAAGAACGGGATGGCTGCCTGTGTGGGGCTCTCTATAGTCCTGTGAGTTTCCATGTGCAGGGCTGCTCCAACTCAAGGCACGCCTTGCTTACAGCCCGTTCTCTCCTTTCCTATTTGCAGCATCCTGGCTTCACTTTCCTCACCATCCAGACTCCACTGTCCACTTCTGTGTTCTTTTCCTTTTTTAATTAAAAAATAAAAACACATAGAACTGCAAAGTATAACGTAGCCACCCAGCATAAATATTAATATTTGAAACATAGATTTGATATATTTGCTTTAGATCTTTAAAACAAACTCGACTGGAAGCCTGAAGTAGCCCAGATTCCCCTCCTCAATTCCGGTCTCCTCCCTTTGCTGCCGAAATGTTGGCTTCCCTGTGCACCTAGGCCGAACAGAAATAGAGACAGGGATTTTGGTGGGAGAGAGAGATGGCTTTATTTTTCTGCCGGGCAGAAGGAAGACACAGCAGGCTAGCGCCTCCAGAGCTGTGCTCTCCCTCCTTGGAAATCAGGGAAGATTTTATATGTGGGGCTCTCGCAGTCCGGGGTATATGATAAGGATCAAAGTAGTGAAGGTCTTGCATTCTTCCTTTCCTTTGCATTATTTCAAAACAGTCATAGCTGGCGTCAGGCCGCCCCGTAATTGGGGTCCGGCAGTCTGGTAATTGCATCCATTTGCCTCTGGTTTATCGACCCGGTGACCTTGTTTCTGAAATGCAAAACCTATAGGGGGTGATTTGTTACAAGGGGTGTATAGAATGTAAGTGCCCCGGGATGTAACTCACACAGAGTTAGGGGTGATAGGTACCCAGTGTAAATTACATAGTGTCAGGGAGTGAGGTTAGCTTTGTAAAGTACAAATCTAGTTACTCCAAATCAGTGACAGTTAAAGTAAACCAAGGCGTGATTAACTCTTTCAGGCCAGGTTATGTTTCTTCTCTAGCCTGTTTGCTGCCCCTTTGTTTTCCTTGCTCTCAGGGGAGGGAAGACTTCATTTCTATTTTTGCTGAAACATCCTCTTCAAAGACAACCATGATCAAGGACTTCTGTGTATCCAATCCCTGTTTTTTAATTTTTTAATTTATTTTTATTTTTATTTTTAAAATTTATTTATTTATGGCTGTGTTGGGTCTTCGTTTCTGTGAGAGGGCTTTCTCTAGTTGTGGCAAGCGGGGGCCACTCCTCATCGCGGTGCGCGGGCCTTTCACTATCGCGGCCTCTCTTGTTGCGGAGCACAGGCTCCAGATGCGCAGGCTCAGCAATTGTGGCTCACGGGCCCAGCCGCTCTGCGGCATGTGGGATCTTCCCAGACCAGGGCTCGAACCCGTGTCCCCTGCATTAGCAGGCGGACTCTCAACCACTGTGCCACCAGGGAAGCCCCCGCAATCCCTGTTTTTATACTTTTACTACATGTGCATGCACATTCTCCACAGATACAGTGTTTTGTTTCCCTCTCAACTCGCAAACACTGTATCATTCTCCAGTGATTGTTCTGCCACTTGCTTCCTTCCTTCACCTGAAGGCCACCCAGGGCTTCCGGTCTAGTCTGAGTCCGCCTTGTTTCACAGGTCACCTTGAAGCCATCCTCAGATCAGCTTATGTGGACAGAGGTTCTTGACATCATCCCAGTTAGGGAAGAATTGCGGAGAAGGCTTTCCTGTTATGCCCATGAGTCAAATGTGGGACCGTCTACATGGTGCTGTGTTTCCTTGTTCTGGGTCTTTTGTTATATTTTCTAGGACAGCCTTGATTTTGCCTTCTACCTCTTCTATCAAATTCTCGTTTTCTAAGTTCCTAGATTCATTGTTCTCAGATAATTTCGTTTTCATAGCATCCTATTGTTTTGCAAGTGTAATAACATGATTTTTTTAAAAAAAGCTCGAGATGTAAGGGACAATGAACTACATATATTTAAAGTGTATAATTTGATGCACACAGCTTCACATAACCAAGATAACAAACATCAACCCCAAAGGTTTCCTCATGCCCTTTCGTAAGACCCCTGCCCCTTGCCCTCATTCCCAGGCAAATGCTTATCTCCACACAATGCAGCAGGCACTCTTTTTTATCTGGCTTCTTTCAGCCAGCATAATGATTTTGAGACACATTCATGTTGTTGCTGAGATCCACAGTTTATTCCTTTTTATGCAGGGTAGTATTCCATTGTATGGATACACAACAATATATTTAAGTCATTCCCCCCTTGGTGGACAACTGGATTGTTTCCAGTTTTTGGCTATTATAAATAAAACTGCTATGAACATTCATGTAAAAGTTTTTGTATAGATATGTGCTTTTATTTCTCTTGGGTAAATACATAGGAGTAAAATGTTTGGGTCATATATTAAATGTATGTTTAAGTTTTTAAGAAACTGTTAAAGTGTTTTCCAAAGTGGTTAGATCATTCCCCATTTCCTCTAGCAGTATGTGAGGGTTCCAGGGTCTCCACATCCTTGCCAAACCGTGGTTGGTCATTCTTTTTAATTTTAGATATTCGAAGAGATGGGCAGTGGTATCTCGTTGTGGTTTGATGGGTGTTTCCCTAGTGACTCAAGATGGTAAGCACCTTTGCATGCGCTTACTTGACATTCGAATGTATTCTTTGATGAGTGTCTGTTCAAATCTTCTGCCCATTAAAATATATTTAAAATATCTATTACTGAAGTTTGAGAGGTCTTGACGTATTTGGATACAAAATCTCTATCAGGTGTGGTCTGTAAGCCTCTGTCAGCAGGCCACCCCTTCACATCGCTGGTTTCGTATTCCAGCGCACGAAGTCCCACAGCTGTCCACTCATCTATGGATGCCGAATCGCCCAGATGTTACAATTTTTTAAAAAACATTTCCTTTTTGCTCCTGGAATGATGTTTTCTCCAGAGGCATCTGTTTTAATTTTCACGACAGAGACTTCTCTAAGTATCCGGTGATTCTTGGTCATCAGTTCACAGTTTTAAAAAGCACCAGAAAAGCAGAGTAGGAGCTTATCGCGAAGGGGACAATGCCTCCTCAGGCTCCCGGGCAGCCCCAGGCAGAAGGTGACGAACTACCACGCTACACTGGAGGGTCCCTAAAGACCAAAACGTGGACACATTTTGTCCTGGGCTGCCAACATCTAGTTGCTCGGGGTCTCCCCAGAGAGCTAATTTTTATTCATGGCAGGCCTCCCACCCCTGCTCCCACCACGCTTTTCCCTGCGAATGAGTATACAGCTGATTTCTGGGCTTTGCGTGCTGTTTGTGGGGAGCAGGAATGGGGTGGGGGAGGGGGCACTGTCACCTGCTCTGTGCAGTTGGCCCTTATATTAAGGTGCACGTTTCCCTCCCACCCTCCCATCAGCCCTGGCGTCTAGGAAGGACCATCTTGGCAGGCACACTGCGGGCTCCGTGCGTCCTCACATCACCTCTGCCCAGCTTTACCTGTCTCCACTCCCACACGTGCTGTGGATACGCTGCCGTGACCCGCTCTTATTCTCCTTATGGGGCCATCCCTCCTTAACCCTTAAATCCTTTCGCAGCGATTGTAATGGGGTCAGGATGGGGAGGAGGAAGTCAAAGCATACGTTCAGCTCATCGTATTTAACTGGGAGCTTCTAAGTGAACTCCTAAAAACATAAAATCATTCCTAAGGTGCTAAAAAAAAAAAAAGGGAATTTTAACAATATAACTAATATGTTTGAATTAACTATAGAACAAACAGCACCAACTTTAAAAATGGTGTTGTTATTTTATAAAAAAAGGTTTGAGGCTGCAAAGGAAAACTCAAAATCCACAAAGGAGAAATCTCACAGAAAATGGTCTCTACTATACCCACACATGTGAAAAGAACAAAAAATGTTTAAATAAAATCCCCCCAAATGGTTGAAAAGTAAAAAGCACGATTTCAAACAAAAAACTAGTTTCCTAAAAATATTTGGATCAAAGCAAATCTAAGAAGCATAGCTGGGACTATTCAGGATCATAATTATAGGAACTTGGTTAAACTTAAGGAAATGTGGTCAGTGTTACTTAGCAGAAACATAGAGCCTTAATAAAAGCCAAAAATACACATGCTCAGAAGAAAATAAATGAAGCACTCCTTCTCAGCAGTTACGAACACAATGGAAAAATCTCCCCCAAATTAGAATAGTGAAAATAAGATCAAAGTGAATATTAACAAATGAGGCAATACAGAGGAAATTACCATAAAAAACATAGAGTAAAACAGAAAAAGATAAACTTCGAGAATATCTAATGAATAATCTACAAGATCAGAATGTCCAAGTGAGCCTGTTCTTAGTTTGCCATCTCCTCTACGCCTGCTGGCCAACCCTTGCCTTCATTTCTGATCTGTATGAAGTGCATTTGAAATTCTCAATAAAAAGAAGACTAACAAAAAAAGCAAAGACAAGATCCCAACGGCTAAAGCTTAAACAGAACGATAACTCACAAGAAAATGAATGCTCAAAATAATAATTCTAAATTAGGCATTCCTGTTAAAATTATGCAAGAATTCTAGCAATCACCTCTATTATTTAGTATTGCTTTTGAATTTCTTGCTAATATAAGCAGCAAACGACAATAGCAACAGCTTCAAATACTGCAAAATAGGAACTACTTATTGAGAATGGTATGACTGTAAAGCTAGAGAACCTAAGAATAACAGCAACAAAAGGCTGGAATTCATAAAATAATCTTAGTAGCATGGCTGGATGTGACAAATATACAAACATCAGTAGGTTTGATTTATCCTGGTTATAAAATGTATTTGGGGACATATTCTCATTCACATATATCTAAAAATAACCTTAAGCTGGGATGAAGTGAGAGAGTGGCATGGACATATATACACTACCAAATGTAAAACAGATAGCTAGTGGGAAGCATCCGCATAGCAGAGGGAGATCAGCTCGGTGCTTTGTGACCATCTAGAGGGGTGGGATAGGGAGGGTGGGAGGGAGACGCAAGAGGGAGGGGATATGGGGATATATGTACACGTATAGCTGATTCACTTTGTTATACAGCAGAAACTAACACACCATTGTAAAGCAATTATACTCCAATAAAGATGTTAAAAAAATAAATAAAAATAAAAATAACCTTAGCAGAAATGCACAAGATTTATATGAAGAATGTCACACAGCTCTACCAAGAGATAGAAGAGAATATTTAGCACTATGAAATATTAATATGGGTGGGAAAGAGATTTCAGGGGGCTGTCTGAACTTCTAGCATGAAGAATTGTCCACACAGAAGGGTAACAAAACAACCAAACTTTTACCAGTAATTTTATTAATCTCCTTAATTATTGTTAACTAACACAATAACAAATTGTCATAATTTTCCAGTTACGGTTTTTAGCAAAGGGAAGACAGGCAGACAAGATAGAACAAGATTTCGTGCTGTCAATCATCCACCCAGCACATGACAGTGAAGTAGCACCATGCCTCAAATCCCCACTTAACCCAAACTTTTGGTCACTCAAATAAAAAAGAAGCACCAACAGAAGTAAAAATCACAGTGAGCATCTCTAGCTCTCAGACAAGCATCTTTCTGGCCAGGTACACCTTCCAGAGCCCAGAGGCCCAAATCAGTCAAGACTCGCTCAGATTTTTGAGTTTTCTGGAGGAGATCCTAAATATTTGTTGTTTTATGGTTTCAAGTAATTATTCAGTCAGAAAAAGGGCCAAAGCTTATTTGATCACAGAATTTCCCCACAAAAGCATTCAATTTTTAGTTAAAAATGAAGCCCAACCACATCAGGAAAAGTTTTCCGTGTAATTCTAAAACCCTAAGGGACTCTAAAAACCACTAACACCAAGAACACAGTTTCTACATGAAACCTCATGGGGAGGGAGCCCCTGGTTGGGAAGGTGAGCCAGGAGAAGCCGGAGGGAGCCAATGGGGTGCCCAGGGGCCCAGGGTGCAGGGGCAGGAGGGCCTGCTCCCTGCCCAAAGGTGGCAGTCGGTCGGAGAACATACAGGACGCAACGTCAGGCGTGTCCCGGAGGCCTCTGCCACCCAGCATCGTTAGCGATCATAAGTGCACACGGACTCTCTCCACTTACACCTTGCTCGGTTCCCACCCCTACAAATGTGGGAACAATAGAGGTAGTGCTGTCCCAGGTGAGGAGGGGTCTGTACCATGTGTTCATTGGATTTTCACAGAGGGACCAAGAGACTCAGTAGGTAGCCTTCCAGCGGGGAGACTTCTTTTACATATCTGGCAGTAAGTAGTACATTTTATTACTGTCATTCATCTCCGTGGAGGTTTTGAGTGCATCTAAAATAAGAAATTCTGCTTCAAATTATAGTTTTGCAATATTGAGAGGTACTTAAAAAGAAAAAGTGCCTTTAAAAAATTCTAATTCTACCTAGAAGGAGGAAGAAAAATCATCCCAAGCCAGAGACTCCTAATGGCTCATGGCGAGTGACCCGAGATGGGAAGGCTGTCCCGCAGCACCTTCGTGCTCCCAGCTCAGGGCCTCCAGGAAGTAAGTCCCTTTCATGGGGGACACAGCAGCTTGCTCCTTAAGAATGCCCCCAGTGCCCTGTCTTGCCAGTGAAGTCACCTGGTGGTCCAGGCTGGAGCAGGTGCCAGAGGCCTTTTGCACCGGCCTCCACTGGGCCTCTCCTCTCCCTACGCCCAACTTCTCCACCTGCCCAGCACCCAACAGTGAGAGGCTGTGGTGGGTAGTCTGTGGGGACCCAGGCCTCTCCGACCTAGGGGGATGAGAGGGACATGAAGACAGAACACGCCTCCATAGGGGGAGGGGACATCACCTTTGACCTTAAACCCATTGCTGTAGGGAGTTGTGCAAGGGGTAGAGAATGTTTTGGTCCATAGAGGCAAACAAATCAGAGGAGGGTCAAGCTGTAATTACAGAGTTCCAGATCCGTGACCTGGTATGCAGCGTCATACTTCCCCCTGCCATTTCAGTTTGATTAGACCGTGATTAGGTAGCTTACACATTTGCTACTGTTATTAGATAGTTTACTCATTTACACAATCCTAGAGCAAATCTTGAAAAAGGTGAAGTAGCAGAAAAATTACAGAGACATAAATTCATTTATATCATCCTGAGAGAAACATGATCAGAAAGCTTCAAGCTGAAGGTAACCCCATTGACAACGAACTTAAAACAAAAATGGAATCATAATTTTTCTGAATTTTGGATAGTCTTCAAATTTCTCATGGTACCACCTGAAATAAGACAAAAAAATACATTAAAAAAAAGTTAATTTTCTCACTGAAACATTTAACAGTGGCTAACAAAACGGACGATATTTCTCATCATAAAGGGATACTGAGCTTTTTAAAAGTAGTAATACAAATTCTGGCATCTCAGACACATAGCTTGACTTGGTCTGTATCATGAATAAACATATCAGACTGTACAGCACGGTTCACGAAGATGTGACTCATATAATTCACCTTTATATTGGCAGGGAAAATTACAGGCGTGTGATAAACACGCACATCAGGATACTGGGGCGCTATCTTTGCAGATCCTGGGAAGCAGGCTGACTGGGGGAGGGGAGAGGAACCGAGTAGGTGTATCCTGAGTATCTTTTAGTTACCCCAAGAGTTTTCTCTGCTCCAGACCCAGGGTCTGTGGCAGGGGCACGCAGCTACGTGCCAGGTGACTCTCAAACGAACCCAGGAACACGTGACACGGGTTGTTCATAATTCGGCCCTGCACTCAGACAGGTATTTTCAGTTTTGATATAAATTAAATCAACAAAGGCACACTCATTTGTTGTGGGGTAATAGCCCGTTGGGAAGGGTGGCAGCTAAGTGGAAGGAGTAAAAGATTAAAAATAATTTGACAAAATGGAGAAATAGGCAGAAAAAGCCTTTCCATAAGTACAAAAGAGTGCTAAACAGACTAAAAACAATGATGGAAGATAATTAGCTATTGTAGAGAACAAACGCATGGACACCAAGGGGGGAAAATGGCGGGGGTGTGGGGGTGGGATGAATTTGCAGATTGGGATCAACATATATATGCTAATATGTATAAAATGGATAACCAATAAGAACCTGCTGTATAAAAAAATAAATAAAATAAAATTCAAAAATTTAAAAAAATAAATTAGCTTATTTGTTAAGATGGCAGAAACATATGAAAACAACCACCTGAAAGTGAGTCCACAAAATCCTGTCGATTTTAGATCAACTCAACACTGCCATCCACAAATACAGAATTACAACCTAGCAGATGCCATGGTGCTCTCATGCGCTGTTCTGTATTCCCCAAAAGACACATGACGAGAACCACCCACAGAAGCTGGTCACTGGACCTCAGATCAAGCAGCACCTCCCCTGACATGAGGCCACGGTAACAACGGACTTTTCCAGATCAGTGATGTGCGTGGAGACAAGAAGGGCTACGGGCAGCAGAGGCGCCAAGAATGTGCACAGGCCGCATATTTACTCACGTCAGCCTGTGCTATGGTCTGAATGTGACCCCCGCAGAAGTCATGTGAAAGACCTAACGCCCGAGGCGATGATAGTATTAGGAGGTGAGGCCTTTGGGGGGCGATGAGGTCATGAGGGTGGAGCCTCCAGGATGGAATTAGTGCCCTGATTCAAGAGGTCCCCCGGCTCTTTCTGTCCTTGAGGTTACAGCGAGAAAGCAACCCAGAAAAGGGCCTTTCCCAGAACTGCCAGTACTGGCACCCAGGTCTCCGATTTCCAGCCTCCAGAACTCTGAGAAATAAACGTTTGTTGTTTATAAGGCCTTGGGTTATGGCATGTTTGCGACAGCAGCCTGAACAGACTAAGACAGCCCGCGTGGGATCCAGGACACGGACCAGCAGCCAGCTCCTAAGAGCCTCCCACGGGGCAGCAGTGTGGACAGCACGCTAGGAGGGCAGGAGGCGAGCCCCCGTCCTGAAACTGCCCGGGGACCCGGGACACCAGCCTCAGATGGGCGACAGCGAAGGCGGCGGCCCGAAGACAGCAAGAACAGGACAGGCGCTCCCGCCCACGCCCTCGGGACGGCTCCAGGCGCTGTGCAGCCACCCAGGAAACTTCTCATTTGTGTGATCACTGAGACCACAAACCCACCTCAAGAATATATACTCTACAGGACTTCCCCGGTGGTCCAGTGGTTAGGACTCTGTGCTTCCACTGCAGGGGGAACGGGTTTGATCCCTGGTCAGGGAACTAATAAGATCCCACATGCCACGCGGCCAAAAAGCAAAAAGTACCTTAAGATTTATAAGTATGTGTGTATGTATAGATACTTTTAAAAGGACAAGCAGCATATTTCTATTACTTTTCTCATTCATTTTTCTACCCCTAGAATCAAAGCTTATGTGACACTGACCACGGCTGGATACCAATTTTTTGTCTTGATTTTATTACTGTGGAGACTGAACTAACATCTCATTGCCTTTCTGTTGAATGCAAAAAAACCGCTAACCGTTTGTGTGTTTCTGGCTCAGAAACAGCTTTGTGTTTGTGAACACAGGGATGGGTCACTGACAGTTGAGTAAACACTTTCCAAGCATTCACAAATCACGGTTATGCACCCAAGTCTCATGAAACAGGCTGTGACAAGATGGCAGCATGTCATATTCGTGTGGGTCTTTTTAAAAAAATCATTGTGTCATCAACCAGTGTCTTGAAGACACATTGAGTTCATTTTTAAAAATGACATTAAAGTTAACAAATAGATAAGCATGCAATAATTTATTTCCACAGAGTCTGCCCTCAAAGACTGCCCTTGAGGCCGGCCCCAACCTCCAGTGCCCGAGTGTGAACAAGCACACGTCTGAGTTCATTCTCGCACAGCTGTGAAATCATGTGCCGCCACGCGCCGGCTCCATCCAACAAGCATGGCGGCTGGAGGCTGGCAGGGAAGAAAACGGTGAGAAAACGTGCCCCCCTTAACCATTCCTTGAAATTTGGCCCTCAGACCTGAATATCTGTTAGCTACTCGGAACAGGTGACCCTAAGCTTCTGATCTACAGATCTAATTATCAATATAACAATCATTTATGGATTTAAATACTTCACGTCTAGTTGTTACAGAAAGAAGTTCATTGTAATAAAATATTGCTTTAAGAACATTGTCAGTAAGTCAAATATAGTGCAAGGACTAGTCCTAGGGATTGTTTCCCTTTGGAAGCAATTTATCTAATGGTTTCATTAGTTGGGTTGACTGGATTTAAAAAAAAAAAAAAAAAAAAAGATAGGCTTTATTTTGTCCTCAGCTTGTAAATCTAACATTTCTGAACATACTTCCACTAAACCGAATTAATTGTTCAACAATTAAAGTTGCTTTCACACTGACATCAATTTAAACAGCAAATGAATGAAAAAGAGCCCTTTCAACCCGTGAATCTGCAAAGAACACCTTTGGGTTTTCTTTACAGAGACTTTCATTTGGAAAATAGGATTACTGTCTATTTCTATCTGTGTCACACTGCAGCGTTGAGAGGGATTTTCCTGTGCCCTGTTTTCATTTAAGAAAACATCTTTATGACTGACCTAGTGTGCTCTTGTTCAATCTTCCTCTGTTCCACGCTCTTAAAATGTCAGGATTATCTCTTTTGGTTTTATTGTTAGAAACCAACCAATATTCACTTTTTAATATCTAATATAACAAATGGACAGGAATAGCATCTCCCCCATGGCCATGAGAAAGTGGTCTTAGGCCCCTGCACTGGGCTGTGTGGGGTAGGTGCTGGTGCTGAGGTGGGGGAGGAGGAGGAGGGGGAGGGGAAGGGGGAAGGGGAGGAGGAGGAGGGGGAGGGGAAGAGGGAGGGGGGAGGAAGAGGGGGAGGGGAAGAGGGCGGGGAGGAGGGGGAGGGGAAGGGGGAGGGGGAGGAGGAGGAGGGGGAGGGGAAGGGGGAAGGGAGGAGGGGGAGAGGGAGGGGGAGGAGGAGGAGGGGGAGGAGAAAAGGGAGGGGGAGGGGAAGAGGGAGGGGGAGGAGAAAGGGGGAGGGAGAGAGGGAAGGGGGGCGGGAAGGAGAGGGGGAGAGGAGAAGGGGAGAAGGGGGAGGGGAGGGAGATGGGGACACGAAGGGGAGGGGGAGGGGAAGGAAGAGGCGGAGGAGAGGAAGGTGGAGGAGGGGGAGGGAGGGAAGGAGGGGAAGGGATGCGGGGGTGGGGGGAAGATAGCTGGCAGTTGTTGTCACTGCTGTTACATGAATCTAGTTTTGTTTTATTCATTTTCTAGGACGTTGTTAGATACTTTTAGTCTAAAGTGATAATAACATATTATTTCAGCCAGGCCTGCTGAGAGTATGAATCTTTCTGGTTCTGAGAAAAGTGCTTCATAGGCATGAGATCTGGGGAAATCATCTAGCAGAGGAGAAAACTGAGGAGCTCAGACTCACTGCCTTTGCTTACGGCCCCATGGACTGTAAATCCTGGAAGGGCTGGGGTGTTGGTTTCTCAGGGCTGCTGTAACAAAGAGCCACAAACCCGGGGCTTGAAACAACAGCATTTATGCCTGGCGGCCAGAAGCCTGCAGTCCGGGTGAGGTAGGGCCCCTGCTCCCTCCCAGGCTCCAGGGGAGGGTCCTTCTGAAACAGGAGGGAAAGAGGCAGGGCACAACCTTTGAAAGAATGACACAGCCCGAGGACATGACATAAACTGATTAGAACCAAATGGATCCAAGCTGGCGGACAAGTCGACTTTTTCCACCAGACCTTGAGCCTCAGTATCAGCAAGCTCACGTTAGCACGCTAAATGACACACCCACAGGCGCCATGACAGTTCCAAGACCGACCATAAGGATCAAAAAGTGGGCGGTGGCCCAATTCCTGGAAATCCCCGCCCCTTCCTAAAATAGCTGGAATACTCCTCCCACTCATTAGCCTATGAAATTACCCGCTCCTATAAAAACTGACAACCCCCATACCCTGGTGCCTTTCTCACCTTCTGAGATGGCCCACACTCTCTCTACGGAGTGTGTTTCTCTCTAAATAAATCCACTTCTTACCTATCACTTTGTCTCTCACTGAATTCTTTCTGCGATGAGACATCAAGAATCTGAGCTTCATTTAAGTCCTGAAAGCAGGTGTGTGACCTCAGTTGGAAGACTGTGGGCTTTGGCCGGGTTCAAGTCCTAATCTGGGTTTCGGCTGGGTTTGAGTCCCGGCACGTGGGTTTAAGTCCCGGCACGTGGGTTTAAGTCCCAGTCTGAGGTGCACGGTTTCACTTCCAGCCTTTCCCAGCTTCCGGCAGCCTCTGGGGTTCTTGGTTTGTGGCTCCATCACTGCCACACTCTCGGCCTTCAGCTTCCCTCTGTGTCTGCCTGAACGCAGCCGTCGCTTCTTTTGCGTGCATGTCTGTGTCCAAGTGTCTCCTCTTCATAAGGACACCAGTCCTACTGGACTAGGGCCTGACTCCAGGGCGACCTCATCTGAACTAAGCCCGTCTACACGGACTCTGTTCCTGGGGTTAGGACTCAATCCAACCCCAGACGGCGAATCATTCCTGAACGTTTGTGCCACTTTTGATGCTGTAACCCCTTTCCTGAGCTCTTGCTGGTATGGGCTTCCTTCCCACCCCTGTCTTCGCAGCAGCTCCGGCATATACACGGGTCCTGGCCCTGGGGCCCTGCTCCCCTCACTGGCAGGAGGGAAGATCACCAGCTCACCAGCGCAGGGGGCACTTCAAAGAACAGAGGTGCTGCTCTCAGGAACTCAATAACTCTCACGCTTTTGCTGTAATGTCCTTAACTATTAGCTACACAGATATTTTTAGCTCTTCCTCATTACCTCCAATAATAATCCTCTGTGTCTTTAAATACATGGTGAGCCTGGGAAATAAACCCAGGACTTCTGACTCTAAGAAGTCTGTGTTTCCCACTGCACCGTGATATCATCTATTCTTCTGCTGGCCTTCCAGCTCTGTCCTGTTCCCCAAAGAGATGGCAAAGTCTGTGAAGCAGGACAATGACATACATTTTTGGATGCCTCTGTGTCAGCAGCCCTGGAGATTAGGATGGAATGTTTCTGAGTGAATGAGGCCACGGAAGCAGAGCAGCGTCCTCTCGAGCTCAGAGGACACGAGCTGTCCATGTGGGCACTGGGGAGCCAGCCACGCCAAACTTCCAGCATTGCTGCGGCATCAGGGCACTGTCCCGATGCTCAGATGGTCTGCGAGCTCTCCAGTCTCAGCGAGACGTGACTTCCACCCTGTCTGAGCCTGAGCCTCAGTTTCCCCACCTGTTAGATGGGGAAGATGCCCCCCAAGCTCGCTTCAGCTTTAACATACTTTGTTTTCTACGTTGTTGGTCAAGTGGATCACAGACCCTTTTGGGGATCCGATAAAGGCCCCACACTCTGGAAAACAATGTGACTTCGGGGTGCGGTATCCCAGGAGTCCATCAGGGACCCTGCACAGTGGGGTGCCCTTGTGGGAAGGGGCTCTGCAAGGGCCAGACGCTGATGCCTCCAACTGCAGCCGCCCGAGGGCCTGCTGCCCAGCCAGCGTCCCCTGCGGTCATCGGCGAGTCCACGTCAGACCCTGAATCCCCCTGCCTGACATTCCACTTGACCACCGAGCCCAGCAGCAGACATTCAAAGAGGCTCAGCGCAGGGCGGAGCAAATGACGTGGCCGACGCGTATCTGACGACTACACCTGGGCTATTCTTCAGACGTCTGCGTGGTTCCGTGCTCATTTAGCTAAAGCCTGGTCTAAACTGGGGTTTGGCAAATTGATATGAACATTTCAAAAATCTAACCTGCAGGTTGCTCTACCAAGGTCGGAGGACAAATTAGAAACGCCAAAAGTGTTTTCAAACGTACTGGTGGTGCTGCTGAGCCCTGGTGAGCAGGACACAGAAGGTGAACACAGCAAAAGCCCAGCCTTGGATGGACCAGCTGGCGAGGGCGTAGCCGCACCACTCGACGACCTCTCCGAAGTAGTTGGCTGCAGTGATGTATTCAAACAAGCCCCCTAGAAGAAAACAGAGACCCAGCAGTGCGTTCACTATGAAACAGTGCCTAATGAAATCCTGACTTAAGAGATACCAGTGGATACTTCCTCGGAGAACATACAAATCAACTCTGGGGAAATACAACCTTTACAGAATTTTCATCAATGAGACACATCTAACGTGACCGGTTTTACTGTTTCATATCACAGCTTCTGGTAGTAAGTACATGCCTGTATCAATACCTATCTGTTTGTCTGACTATAAAATGCTACGGTTTTAACGCACTTCAATATATCACTTCACTGGTTAATGAATCAAGCTGACAAAACTTAAACAAGGATGGGACACAGACTAACAGTTAATGAACCAACTTGATAAAATGGACCTATAGGGACCCCTAGACAAAGGGTTGAAGAAAGTACAAATTTTCAAGGACAGACTCATTCATTCACTCCTCAAATCTTCACAGATTCATCAAGTCTACATGACAGGCCAGACCCTTCTCGAAGCACGTGGGGTGTTGTGTGGACCAGACCCCTCCCCCAACATCTGGGCCACTACACCCCAGGGAGGTGGGGGGGACCCAAGGGGCAGAGCAGGGCATGGGGGCCTGGGAGTCATCGGCCGGAGAGCAGAGCTGCACACTCCAAGGGTAACCCCAGGGCCACAGTTTAAGTCATTTGAGGTTTACAGGGTTTTTTGGTCATTTGTTCTGCTGTTATTCCTGTATGGTTTCCAGGAAGATAAGGTGAAGGACACCAAACTAAGTGCTGCTGTGTGCTTCTCACTTTCGCTCTAGTTTTAGTTTTACCTACTGATTTTTAAAGAAAATTTTCAGAAGCTCTACTATTTTCCAGCTTGTATCCATTTTGTCCTTTTTAGAGTATATTTCTCCTTTGCTCATAATTTCAATCCCTTTTTTATTTTTTAAATATTTAAGTATTCACTTTACAACTTGTGTCTATGAATTCTAAGATCTGAGATCGCTGACGTTCATGAAGCTCTTGTTCGTGGTGCCCTATTCCTCATGGGCTCTGCAACTTTTGACTGTGGCCCTTATTCTGTGGTGTGTGGTCTGCTGGGCTCTCGGAGGCCTGAGTTGAAGGCAGGTTCCTTGGGGATCTGGGCTTGCGTTGGCCACAGGCATGAGCGCACCATCCCCAGGAATACATGGACCCTAATTCACAGCTGGACGTTTCTCAGACCAGGCAAGTGGCACGAATTTGGGCCACAAAACCAGCATGAGGGTCAGCTAGTGGTCACAGATTAAAACAAGATGCACTCTGGACTCTAGCACTCACTTAGATTTTGCCCTCTGATGATTACTTGCTTTCTTGATACCACACTGATGCATTTAAATTTTTCACCCAACATTTTAAATTGTTTTCGGAGGGAGGGTCAATCAAGGTATCAATTCTATTCTGTGGCTAGAAATGAAGTATTGGACACCCCTTGTAGACCACAAATTCCTACTAATCTCTCTTTCCAAAGACAGATATAATTAGAGCTTCCTTTTTGCTTAATAAGCGTTCAGTTAGTCAGAATTGCTTCCTCTATCATTTTAACAAAACAGTAATCAGTCACTGTTACGAACAATAATGGTGACTCACACTGAAAACCTGCAGCTAACAAATACTGCACTTTAGTTACGAGATCTGGCAAAACTAAAACAGCAAAGCATCATTCAATAAAATTTTAGAATAAATTCCCCATTTTTGGTACATACCCTTTGGTATTTTATATCCAGTCTCCCCTGGTTTCCTGAGGTTCCTTAGGACATGATCTGAGTGGATGTTTATCAGCATGCCTAACAACCACAAGACAAAACCTAAAGAAAATAAGATATAAAGAAAATAAAATATTCAAGAGTATTATGGTTAATAAACTACAAAGTTTACAAACCCAAGCCTGAATGAAGGGTATTACTGTAGTCCTTCATATTATCATTATTGGTATAACATATTAGCCATGACTGATAGCAAAAATCATTGTTATAATAAATATTGTGCTTTATTTAGAAAGATGACTTATAAGCACTGCTCTAGGCCTGCTAGATAAGGGCTTTGCTTTTCTAATAATACTATTCAATTATCTAATCTATTTAAAATAGCTTGACCTGATGGCCACAATCTATGTTTTTAGGATGACGGGTATGATTAGAAATTTGACTTATGACTAAGGCACAAGGCTCTTTTCTAGGAAGAGGTATTATCATCGTCAGCGGGTCAGCCCACAAAGTTTATTTGTCTTCTCAAACACTGTCTGATGCACGACGCCCCTTCTGGCCCCTCTGTTTGGCAGAAGAGGAGACGGGAAATCCCAGCGCGGGCTTTACCACCACGACTGGCTGCGTTCAGGCCCCTTGAGGGGGCGGTTCCAAGGAGCTAATCGCTGGTCCTCTTCTCTTCTTTCTCTATAACCTCATCTGAACAATTGAATGCACATCCATGGCCTCTCCCACCCCTGATTTCCTGCTCATTCATCAGTCGGTGGTCCTGGGTCTGTTCGTCCACCGCATCCCCCAACTAAATCTTCAACTGCCAGCTGCCCGGCTCTGAGTAGATATTCCACAGCATGTGAACATTTTCTCTCCAATTCTTCAAGGGCTTCGGAGGTTTCTCGTCACTTAAAGAAGACTTATCAGTATCGTATCAATCAATTCCAACAAGAAAAGGCAAAATGTCAAAATAGTGTTTGATAAAAGGAATAACTTGATTTCACAAAAAGAGTTAATTTGATTATTCTGAGATATTTAGAAAAATGTGAAAGGCAGATGGTGCTTAATGGTGGCATTCAAGTCAATTTCAAAGAAACGTACACTTGGAGTAACATTATGAGTTATTCATCAGTTATCCCAGTGGCATTAGATAGTTTTCCACAGTTAGAACAGGGACATACAAACCATGTTCAGGTCTACAGCAAGGCTTTCAAGATTTCTTCCTATTGACTTCACTAGGCAGCTTCCTTTCTAAACAGTTTGTACCAAATTGTCTAATACGTTTTGTAAGTCACTTATTGGATCCATCAATTTATGGCTGACTCGCTACCTTCTTTGAATTTCAGTATGTCACTTCTAGGTGATTTGGCCCCTAATTTGTTGTTCCAGAAAGCATCACGTTCTCAAAATTCCATGCTTCCTTTATTTGTCTTCTAAGAGACAAGCTCCCTATATTGCCTAGATTCGTAGGAAAACTAATATTTGTGCTTATCTGAACTAAACATTTAATTTCATCGTTAGGGATCTTAAAATCTTTGTATAAATTCTTTTAGCTTAACCACTCTTACTTCTCTGGGAAACTTTTTGTTAGGATTTTATTATTATTGATACTTGCTTAACCTTTTCATAATAACTATTGTAAGTATAATTAATTATGTGATTTCTAAAATTATCCATGTAATTACAAAAGCTATAAACTTTATGAAATGAATATAATACCAAAAAAGTAACCCAGTTTGTTTCTCAGTTGGCATATTTCCTCATTTTCAATTACTTCTGTTCAATCATAGAGAAGTCAAGAAGTCTGTATACAATTTATTGATGTCTTAAATTTTAGACCAATTTCAAAGGCACCTGCAGATAACATGGTCTATCTATAGAGCTCCTTTAAAGGACACTGAAATTCACAGACCAAAGAATTCTTTTGTTTTGTTGTTCATCAAAAGCTCAAACAATTCATCATAAAAACGATTCCCATGAGAATCTCAAATAAACATTTAAAACCTTTGAGTTTAAAAAGCATCCCCTTTCTCTGTCCCTCATTGCCCTCACTGTGGGCCAGTGTGATGTCTGGTTTAAACCACCAGCTATTACTCGATTTAGATCTGAGGCCAGCTGCTTAACCATATGACGTTTCTTTCTCCTGTGAAAAGGACCTAACTTTTGCCCTCTTCTGAACCTCGGAGAGGCAGAGGCGTGGGTACAGCTCCTGGCAGATGGCCAAGCCTGTTCTGTCTCCTTCTGAGAGTTGGGGCAGAAGAAAATCAGACAGTCAGGGAGCAGATAAATCAAGACGACATTTGGGGGCAGGGTGCGAACAAAACAATTTAGTCTGGTGTTTCATGGAGGCACAGACTTGTGGAGCTAGAAAAGGCTCTTGAAAATTTTCGCATTCGTCCCCGCTTTGATAGATGAGGAAGCAGATCCCTTGCTGTCACAGTTCTCAGGTTTGATGAGGACTCCGCCCTGGGAGCAAAATTTTAATTCACAGAAAAAAATATGACCGAGAAATGTGAAACTGCTTCGTCGACAACAAAGTACTACTCAAATGTTCGTTTTCTCTATTATGACAAATTCATACACATGGAGAAAAAGCCAGATGAAACGTAAGGTCACTTTATTTACTTTAGGGTGAAGGGCTCTGGGGCAGTTTGAGAATTTGATGGACCAACTCAAGATTCTTAACATGCTACCTTGGGGGTAAGCTATACCTGAATGTGCTAGAATGTCTAAACGTTAGGAGGGTAAACATATAGAAGAAACTTCCTTACAGACAAGAGCTCCCCAATTATGTAGTTTTAACATCCTTGCAAATATTTCTGATGGCTAATGTTCTATCATCATTTTTGTTCAGAACTTGTAAGGTTATAATTAGAACTTGAAAATGTACATTACATTCATTGATAAAAATTTTAAAAATTTCGAAAACTTCACAAACCTCAAAGTTTGAAGTCAGTATAACCATAAAAGTCTAATTGCCTTGTTGGAAGATGACCCAGTCTGACTTTCTCTCGCTTTCCGGAAGAAACCGTGGGAGGTTTAACGACTGTTTAACGACTGTTCAACGACTGTCTTTGATTACACAGTCAATTAGTGCCCAAATGAACTCACTCCCATCCACTGCTCACTCTGCCGGAGCTGGTTGCTATTTTTAGGCTCACCTTGAGAACAGGTATTTGTGCTTTCAGTGCTTGAGTGGGCAAGGGTGACGGGCACCTGCGTCATCTGCTGCTACTGATGCGGCGCTGGAACAGCCTGACCCTCCCTTCCGCCAGTGCTTGGCCCCCTGCTAGGCCATGGACCTACGCAGACTCTCTGTTCGCTCAAGAAGTGTGCGCTTTCTAACTGGACACTGCTGGAAGGTGAGCACCGAAGTTATGATTAGGAGGATGGAGCGCATCACTAAGGACACTCACCTGTTAGAAATCGGGGGTCAGTGAGCCAGCTGTCAGCATATACGGCATACTGGCTCAGGTATCTGCTCTGCAAGTAGCCATTATAGGTGCAGAACATGAATGCCAGCATAAAGGTGTACAATGGCATGGGCTTTCCTCCTCGGATGAGAAATGGGAAAATCAAGGCCCTTCGGAAAAAAGAAACATATACATATATATATATATATATTTTTTTTTTTTTTAAAAGCAACAACAATAAAGAATCTAATTTCTGCAATTCTACTTTAAGTGTCTTGGGTTTTTAATCCTGCTTTTTGTACAAAAGTCATTCTTAGTAATACTTGCCCAGAGTACTACATCTGTTAAAAGCAGCATTTCTAGTTAAAGAATGAACTGTGTTTCAATAATGGACACCACTGTGCACAAACTCAGGATTCCAACTGTACAGAATGTGAAACAGACACACTGAATGAGAGAGACTGAAGGCTTCAAGAGGCTCTCAAAATTCCCACCATCCTAAAACCAGTAACTCGTTCTAGTCTGAGCACTAGGAGTTGGGGACCAGCATCACGTTGTCCATCACTATCACAATGGCTCTCATTCCCTGAGTGCCCATCACAGCAAGGCCTCCCAGCTACCTGCACAGGAGATAGTGTTACGCACATTTGACAGAGGACAAGATTAAGACTCAGAGTGGTTAAGTAATCTGCTCAAGGCCACAGGGCTAGAGAGTGGCTGAGTTTCAGTGTAAACCTGGGCAATTTGAAGATCATGTTCTTCGGTTATATCACGCTGGTGTAGGGGCACATTACTAAAAATTTAAAGAGGGAAAATACAAGGACAAGAAACTTGAAATGTATGAAGAAAACAGGATGCAAAACTTTATTCTGTGTTTGAATTTTCTCTTTAAAATCAATGTGTAATACATTTAAAGAAGGGGCATCACTACGTAACCTACAGCCCTTAAGAGGATAATAAGAAACTATTTTCAACAACTTTATGTCAATACATTTGACAACGTGGATGAAACAGACAAAATTCTTAAAAGACAAAGGTGACCAAAACTGACCCAAGAAGAAAGTGACAACTTGAATCCCTCTGTCAGTGAAAGGAATTGTTGTACAACAGTTCTGTATCCAGATTGTGGCGACGACTACACAACTTAATCCAATCACCAAAACTGATCAAACTATAGACTTAAAATGAGTGAATTTTATTTATGTAAATTATAGCTTAAAACAAGGAAAAATGTAAACACTTATTGTTTCCATTTTGGCCATCTACTCTAGAGTAAAAACGTAACTGATTGTTAATAGTAATAGTAATAGCACGAGAATAGTACTATAATGTTGGCTATGCATCCTCAAGGGATTCTCTCCCCAACAGTCTCACTCAGCTTCTTGGGAGAACTTTCACATGAATCACAAGCAGCCTTCAAGGTTCTCACCTTGTTCACGCCACTTCCCCCAAAGAAGACCTTATTCAAATTTAGGGCAAAGCATCCATTTGGTTATGACATCATCAGTGAAGTAGAGATTTGCCTGGAAACTACAGTGTTGACAAGCCCCCCAAAAAGAACAGGGAATCTCACCCATTTCTCTCCGCCTCGGGAAAACATGATTCCTATCTGGCAGACAGTTGGTACAGTGGGCTGGCACTGGAGATGCAGGTTAACTGCAAACACTCACACTGCAAGACCAGGACTTGGTCTTGATTGGGGGTAAGTGTGCGTGTCTCGGACCGGCATAGCCTCCCTTAAAAACAGGCGGGGAGTCTGACATGTTGTGATTGGGCACTGTTGTCAAGGTGCCTTTCTGCCTCTCCCTGTTTCACAGCCAGGGTAGGGCCCCTTGTGTGAGACCCAGAGGAAACGGTCGATGGCAGAATACAAAATGCTTCTCACCCTGTCCCTGAGTGCCCAGACTTCAGAAGTACCAGGAGCGAGCAGCCTCATTTCCACAGTCAGCGTAGGGGATTCTCTAGCCGTGGGAAAGTAGAAAGGGGACAGTAGGGTGAGAAAGTTAGGAGAAAACTTCTTGGGGAGTTATGGTCTCAAGGAAATTTCCAGGAGGCAAATTGCAGGACTGAACTGAGAAAGTGTTAGAATTCCAAGTCTGGAGAAATACGGGAAAAAAAAGAAGAGAGAGCAGGATATAAGACTTGTGGGGGACGCAGGGGTTGGACTTGGTTTAGAAAGATGCCTGTTAAAATGTAGAACTTGAAAATGTACATTACATTCATTGATAAAAATAAAAGACTGAAAGACGGACTGTTGACCTGAATGGAACATGCTGAGTTCAACACAGGCTAATAGAAACGCAGGGTCAGAGAGTGGAGGGAAAAACAGTAAGCTTGGAATAGGAAAAACAGGTACTAAAAAATGGTGGGAGGCAAACTTCTAGGCTAGATGTCACAAACTTCTAGATTATAGATGCATGAAGTGTTGAAGAAGCAGCTTTGAGGAAACATTCTGCAAAGGTGGTAGACGTTTCTGTACAGCAAACTTTTGATGGATTTCTCCCAACCCGGTTTCAAGTTCAGGGCTGAATTCTGAACTGGCAAACATTGGCTAGCACACTGTAAAGGTGAAACCCAAACCTCTCTTTTGTTTTGCCTTCACACATGTTCCTCATCCGTCACTAATGCTCTATGCCTGTGATATCAACGTGAGTCTGGATCAGGTGTCAGCAAACACAGCCCCTGGGACAAATCCTGTCCACCACCTGTGTTTTACAGCCTGTGAGCTAAGAATGCTTTTTACATTTTTAAATATTGGGGATGGGGGAATCAAAAGAATATTTCATGATGCGTGAAAATTACATGAAATTCAAATCTCAGGGTCCATAAATAAAGCAGTACTGGAACGTGACCATGGCCCTCTGTTTGCACGTTGTCTGCGCAGAGTTCAGTAGCTGTGACAGAACCTGTACGTGGCCATCTCATCACTTTGCACCGCTCTTTGGTGCGCTCGCTGCCCATCACCGTGATGCAGTGACCCGAGTACCAAGCACAGCACTGGGCTGTGTATGACCAGTGCATACCCATCCTGTCAGAACAAGAAAAGCTGATGGCCTCTTCGTGCTTTGAAGGTACAGTGGAGTGTGGGCTATTTTGTTACTGCATCAGATGGCAAAGCATTCTTTGGAAGGCAATGCCACTATAGCTGTGCCAGGAGGATATAACAGAGGTCCCCACTACCAGGCTGAGCCGTCATCACAATGTCCCCAACTCCCAGGAAAGCAACGATCAAAAAAATCAGAGAATTTAAAACAGCACCCCATGACAGAATTTCTTTACAAAAGAAATGAAAATGAGGCTACGGCCCCCCCCCCAAAGGAAGCTACCAAGCAGTTCATTTTGTTAGCCAAGCAAGGGAAACCATATGCCAAAGGTGAGGCAATTAATTGCAGCAGCCGCAGAAACATGTCCGGGGAATATAAACTTGCTGTACATTATTATTAGCCTTTTGGGGAGAACAGCGCTGGAGGAGTTAGGACACCAGGAGCGACGTCAGTAGTTAAAAAGCGAGGCGGAAGATGCAGCATGTGAGCATCCTTGGCTCTTGGTGTGTCCACGGAAGCGGCTGCTATTGCTGAGCTGTTTATTCTAGGGCTCAGGGCCGAGGCTGGAGTGACTGCAGGCCCAGGTTCTCTAAACAGTCTGCGTGGAACAACTAAAGGTGAGGATACTTCCAAAGAGGTTGAGGAAACACTAGTTCAGTACAGCCTAACGTGGAATCAGCTAGGATGTTACTACTCATGGTGGTAAAAATGTGTGGGACAGACACACAGATGAATTACAAATTTACAAAGCTTGTGAAAATGTAAGGTGTTTAGGGCTTCCCTGGTGGTGCAGTGGTTGAGAATCTGCCTGCCAATGCAGGGACACGGGTTCGAGCCCTGGTCTGGGAAGACCCCACATGCCGCGGAGCAACTAGGCCCGTGAGCCACAACTACTGAGCCTGCGCGTCTGGAGCCTGTGCTCCGCAACAAGAGAGGCCGCGATAGAGAGAGGTCCGCGCACCGCGATGAAGAGTGGCCCCCGCTTGCCGCAACTGGAGAAAGCCCTCGCACAGAAACGAAGACCCAACACAGCCAAAAATAAATAAATAAATTAATTAATTAAAAAAAAAAAGTAAGGTGTTTAAAGCTATCTCCTATACCATCAGGTACTCGGCAAAACAAACAAACAAAATCTATTGTGTGTGACTGAATCAATAGCATCAACAGTGCATGTGACAGTCCCTCCATGGACTTGACCACTATTTTGAGCTCAAGACAAATTTTCTCATTGAGAAAAATTGCTCTCAACCACTACTATTGAGATTTTTTTTTTTTAGTAAATTTATTTATGTATTTATTTTTGGCTGCGTTGGGTCTTTGTTGCTGCGCCCGGGCTTCTCATTGCGGTGGCTTCTCTTGTTGCGGAGCGCGGGCTCTAGAGCGCAGGCTCAGTAGTTGTGGCGCAGGGGCTTATTTGCTCCACGGCACGTGGGATCCTCCCGGACCAGGGCTCAAACCCGTGTCCCCTGCATTGGCAGGCAGATTCTTAACCACTGTGCCACAGGGGAAGCCCACTCTTACTGAGTTTTAAAGGGTTTGGAAATTAGCTTTTGCTACAGGCTCGATTCACCTTCTTAGTGAATCCACCTAAAACTGTAGGACAAAAATCACTTAGGTGCAAAATTTACACTGTGTTAGTTATTTCAATGACAACTGACACTGTTTGAATAACATGTCATGTCAAACTGCTTTATATATTAATACTTTCCATGCTGTTAAAAATTAAAAGCAGCAGCAAGATCTACTTTCTCACATCAATGTGCAGTGGACACAATTTCTAAGCCCAGACTAGTTCTACCAGTGTTTCTAGAACCTTGGTTTCCATACTTCAAAATCCACTTAGCTGTGTAATCGAGGAGCTGCCACCTGATACTCAATCATAAGATATTAATCTACAATGTCATGACCCACTAAAAGGCAGATATCAAGAGAGAAGAATGCAGTAGAATTTCATGGGACTTCCTTGGTGGCTCAGTGGTTAAGAATCCGCCTGCCAATGCAGGGGACACGGGTTCGAGCCCTGGTCTGGGAAGATCCCACATGCCACGGAGCAACTAAGCCACACTATTGAGCCTGCGCTCTAGAGCCCGCAAGCCACAACTACTGAGCCTGCGTGCCACAACTACTGAAGCCCATATGCCTAGAGCCTGTGCTCCACAACAAGAGAAGCCACCGCAATGAGAAGCCCGTGCACCACAACGAAGAGTAGCCCCCGCTCGCCGCAACTAGAGAAAGCCGCACACAGCAATGAAGACCCAACGCCGCCATAAATAAATAAATAAATAAATTTATAGAATAAAGTTTTAAAAAAATTTCATAAAAGGCTTTCAAGCTAGGGTTGTGCTAAATTAAAATCATAAACTTGTGGACTGATATGAATATTTGGCAGGACATACATGCACGAAAGGACATTTTCAAAGATAAAATGTCATCGCGCTAGGAGGTAGACACTTAACGAGAGATTTTGATAAGAAGGTGCCCTAACCCTGATGTCCAATTAAGTTAAATGTTATTCCCCAACAACAAAAAAAAGAACCCCATTCTTCTCATTACACCTGTATTACCAAAATTGCACTAAGGTATCATATTTCAAATTTTGTCAATACAACTTTTGTGAAATCTTGTTTTCTCTTTCGTTACAAATTCCTACACCATGTACCTTATTTTGGCCTTTGGCCCAGAAAGTGTAACATATGCACTACCTGGCCCTTTCCCAAAAAGTTCACAGCCCTTGGTCTAGATTTAAAACAGGAGATCTAACCTAGAACCATCACTTTGATTTTCTTAGAAAACGTTTCCTGCCTGTGGCCCCGGCTGTGGATTCCCGGCAGCCGCTGCGTTCCGGGGCTCACTGTGGCTTGGTGGCTGGCGGGGACTGCACACCTGTGTCCTGTTACCTGACCAGGCAGGAGAGGTGCACTGACTTCTGCTCCTATGCATGCCCTGGGGGGAACGTGGGGAAGACAGTCATAAAGGACCTGGGGAGAGGACTTACCTCTCTTTGGTCTCACGTGAATGCCAGTAAAGGGGCAAGGACTGCAAACAGGGCCTTATAATAGGTTGACACAGGCCTATTCTGTTGCTCTCTGCTCTCTGCCCTTGGAGGGGACAGCAGTGACCCTGATGACCATGGGCCTGGCCATAAAACCATCGAAGTCAGAACAAGCTGTCCTGAGCCATGCCACCTATGCCTGCAGACCTCCAGGACTGGCTCTGAGGACATGCCGGCTAGGGTCTCCAGGAGCCAGATGTCCAAGTGCAACAGGCCTTCCAGAGGGGAGTGCCCTGCTCCCTCTGGGCATCTTTTCGATCATTTTTCTCTTTTTGGGTTATTCCCTTTAGCTTTACATCTTTTCCTTGGAAATCCATGCAGCTGTTGTCAGCAGTGTTTTCCTTTGACTTGGGCCAATTAGGAACCAGAACGGGACCAAGGAGCGGTGGCTTCTGGGCACGGCTTTCATGTGAGCCTTCATCTAGACTTTGGAGGGACAACAGCATCTCAAGGATTGCGGTGGACCCCAGCCGTTTATCAGGGTGAAGGATCCAGGCTCAGACAGTAAGGAAGGCAGGCACACCTGCTGG
This sequence comes from Balaenoptera physalus, assembly GCF_965194825.1. NCBI lineage: Eukaryota > Metazoa > Chordata > Mammalia > Artiodactyla > Balaenopteridae > Balaenoptera > Balaenoptera physalus. The sequence goes on from NC_138890.1 coordinate 172,378,155, forward strand.
AGGGACACAGCACCAGTCACACGCCAGGGTCTGGGACCCAGGCCACCTTGGTTACAACAGACACTCGTCTTCCAAAGCTCTTCTCAGACATTGCCTCACCCTCACAACCACCTACGGGACATGAATACCACCCCTCTTTAAAATGACGGTATTAAGTCAGAGGTTGAAAATTCCTTAAAATAGAAATAATCTTTTGAGAAACTATGAAGCACTTGGACTTAAAAGCATTTTATTTAGGTACTGGGTTATAAAGCCATTTCCTCTTCTGGATACACAGTAGCCAGGTCCCAAGGAGCTAAGAAGGAATTCTGTTTCCTACATCATCAGAAGTGGATGTGGGATTGAATTTGACACTTTGTTCTTCATTGTGTTACAGTTTCCTTATTTTATTTTCTTTCTGTTCCATGTAAAGAAAGAATATGTACTTTCCATCAAATTGTTTTTATTACCCAGGGAAACTTACAAAAGTTTGTGTTTGTAGGACAATCAGGAATGTAGGGAATGTTTGATGCCTGGTTGAACCAAAAGCCCTGAGATGCCGGAAACTCCGTGGGGCTTTGATGCTCAGGGCAGTCTGCCATCTGTTTACTTTTTGGGTGAGTTTACAAGCTTAGAAAGCATAAAAGTGCTTCTCGTAGTTCCTGACAAAAATGTTCCCAATAATTCCTAATCCTATACAACATGTTTTTTTTTTATACTTCAGAACTGTTACTATTTACCCTATTTAACAGATCAGGACCCAGAGGCTCAGAGGAATATGGTGCCCTGGGTGATGGAGAGAGACAGTAGGCTAGGAAGAGGCAGGCTCCAAGGCAACGTCCCAGGTGTGCCATCCAACACATCGCAAAGTGGTGGCAAGAAGCAGGACCAGGCAGGGCTGGCTCTGTCTATTCACTCTGTGGCACATTAGTGTTTAGAAGTCGTCTTTAGTAAGCATGTCTACTAAGCCAGTGTAATACTTATGTGAAGTGACAAAAGTGGGATATAAGGTTTTATGCGTGTTTATGTGTGTTATCTTTACTGCTTAGAAAAAAAAGTATCAAAAACTTATTAAAGACAGTGAAGGAGATGGGAAAGAGATATGCCAAAATTTCGTCAGTGTTATCTCTGGGTGATGGAACTATACGTGGTTTTTATTTTCTTCCTTGAATTCCTCCACATTTTCTAAGTTTTCTACAGGAACACGTACCTCAGTTGTAGGTTTGCATGCAATACGCACACATGTATTTTAAATCCTGGAAGCTAATACATTCAGAACAGACCTGATGAGTGAGAGGGAGAAATCTGATTTCTTGGGCTGAAGACCTGCAATTGCTTATTGGAAAAGGCTCAGAGAGAATCAGGCAAAATTAATAAAGCAAACCACAAATTTTTCCTTAAATTTTGTCCTGAATTTTAAGGAAACAAGAAAGTGTCCTATTAGCACCCATAAAGGAAAATGGATTACAGAAAAGAACAAAGTCCCCAGAGCTAGCCCGCATTTCTACTCTCACTGCAAAGTAGCGCCCAGAGACCCAAGCTTCTCATCCTCCCAAGCAGCTCTCATGTGGTTTCCTGAACCACTCAAGCCAGTAGGGTTAATGCCTACACAAAACCCAAGTAACTGGCAAATAACCACTGCGCCCATCTGCTGGAAAGACTCAAGCGAAAGCATTCCTTTCAAAGGTCAACATGCCGGCAACCACGTGGAATGACAATTCTTTAATCGTTGAAAGTTAAGATCTCAATTTTGGGGCTCCCAGACACAAGCTCCATGACTGCTTAATTCGCATAGTGAAGCATAAGAATTCTCTCTTAAAATGTTTTCCCAATAAACTGCAATAACAACACTGCAGTTTTCTTGCAACGAGAAATAACGCAATCATTCAGCAAATGATTTGACTCTGGAAATGGAAGCAGTTGGCCATCATCTCCTAGGACAGCCTATAATGTCGCCCACCCAAGTTCGGGAACACTAAGTAACCAACTTGGTGATCTGGCAGTAATTTAGGTAATGGTAGATTTAACCATTTTTAAATGTTTAAAACTGAGAGTGGTTGTTGATTTTAATATTTGACTGTATTACTTTTTTCTCAACAATTTGACATCATTGAAATCTACAGCACTTCCTAGATTTGGATCAGTTCCCTTTGCTTTTCTTTCCTTCTGTAAAAGACTCTTTCCCTGTAGTGATTAAACTGCAGTAAAGCTACATACTTAAATAAGCACTTTGCTCTTTCAAGGCAAGGTTACAGACACAATGAATACTTTACTTTCTGTCATTCTATACTTTGACATAAAAGTTTTCCTTCTCAAATTATTTGAATCCACAAGGCAAGGGCCAAGGATTTGGTGTGCCCTTCACCCTCTCCAGTCCTCTGCTGTGTTTTAATGTTATACATGCTTTATGACACAGTTAAAAGAGAGGCTGGGCCAGGCTCTCCCCAGACCATTAACAGGCCCCAGCAGGAGGAACGATGAACCTGAAGTAGGTGAGGTGCTTTGAGGCCTTGCAATCAAGGATGACAACAGAATCAAGATCCCACAAGGTCACAGAGCTGGCTGAGCACAGACCTCGGGGTGGGTGTTTCAAAGTCTGCACACTTGGAGGGGGGTGTTTGGCACCCTTCCTCTGTGGCCTCGGGGTGACTGGGGCCCCAGTGGTAAATAAACATCTCAGCGCTCAAGTGGGACTTTGGTTTGTAACTATTGTTAAACAGAGGAGCTGGTGAAGAAATAATCAGTGACTCACTCACTCCCTGCTGAATGGAAAGGGAAAATCTGTGATACAGGTACGCTGGGTTCCAGTCATACTGAATCCCCGCTTGTCTAGACAGAAAGCAGTAGAACACGAGGTGAGACGGGGTTGAGGGAGCCACACCTGGGCTTCTGATAAATGCACAGCAGCTCTGAGTGGACGTGAGAACAGGCAACTGCCCATCTCTGGCATACACTTGCCTCAGGTGAGCGGGCGAGAGGTCGGACACGCTCCACACACACGAAACCAACGGCGGTGTGAGAAGATGCGGTGGTGCCCTTGGGAACTCAGAAGCCCGTGACCAACAGGAGGCGACCTCAGTGCAGACAGGATGCAAAGGCCGCCGGCCGGACAACCATGTGGTTTGCCATAGATTAAAAAAACCTTCCTACGGGGACTTCCCTGGTGGTCCAGCGGTTAAGACTCCGTGCTTCCACTGCAGGGCGCATGGGTTCGATCCCTGGTCAGGGAACTAAGATCCCACATGCCACGCGGTGCAGCCAAAAAGTTAAAAAAAAAAAAAGTTACTACAAACATGCTTCACCATCCTTGGGGGAGCTGGTCAGGGCCCTGGTGTGTTCTGGCCCCCACTTGTCCCCTCTTGCCCTCCTAGGCAGGCCTTCCCTCCCATCCCTGGCTCTTGTGCCCCAAAGATCCTGTTGATTCTCCAGAGTTTGTCCTGTACTCACTGACTCAAGAGAACCTCTCAACTCTGTACGCCCAACGATGAGTAGAATGCCAAATACGTCAAACAATCCGTAGTCAACGTGTGCCGAATGAAGACCTAAAAACACACAGGCAAACACCCCTTCCCACAGACCATGGGAAGCCCCCTTCTGGCTTCAGTCCTCAAGAGGCTCAAGCTCCCCTAGGGCGGGGCCCCGCCTCCCTCCTGTGTCAGCCCATGTCCTAGCACAGGGCCTCGGCACACATCTGCCAAGTTCTGGAAGTCGCTGCCCACTCGGTCTCGTGTCTCCCACGGATGTCCCGTGGTTCGTGTTTCTCCCGCCACCAGTCTGACTCAGGCTTGGATTCACCTGTCTCCCTTCTTACTGTCTGGTCTGGTCTACAGAGCCCTGACAAATGAGGGGCTGAGGAAACAGCTTCTGGGTCAAGGAGTTCAGTGGTTTGGAACAAGCGCTCAATGTGGTTTGCGCTTCCGTTCTCGTCCAAGGGCTCACCGACTTAGGTCAAATGACCGTTGAATAAATTAGTTGCTTGGGTAGAATGGAAGATGTTTATCTTTTCTATTTGGAAAAACTTAAATGCCCCCAAACCACATGGGCTACATATATAGTAACATGAACGACTTGGGGGAAAAAAAAATAGCCCAGCAGTTTAAAAAACTACACGTGACCCGGCAAATCCTTTGGAGCAGAGTTTTTGAAGCCACTGGTCTAGAAACCGAGGAGGGGAGCGGGGTGTTAGTCCCGGCAATCGCTCATCCAACAACCTTGGGTAAAACACCTGAACTCTGTGGCTCTGTGGCCTCATCTGCACGAAAGGATCTATTCCAGTTCTATCTGTAGAAGCGACTTCGGCCCTCTGGGAGGCTGCATCCAGTCTCCCACTAGAGTGAGCCCCGATACAATTACACGTGACACCTTACATCAAAAAGCTTCAACTCCAGGCTTTCAGACAAAGCTCTGTAAAGTGCTCCCTTCATATCTTTCCAATGCCTTCAATGTCTTCAGAAGATTTTTTACTTGGCACTTGAAGCTGGCAACAGCATGCACAAATGTCACGCAGAGTGTGTATGTGGATACGCCCATTTGCATAGTGATATAAAGTGGTGTTATTTGTCACCATTGAGCATTCAGATTTCCCAGAACCTCACAAGCATTTTATGGAGTTGCCTTGAGTATTTAAGGCATGCCAATCCCACTGGTGGGTAGCTGGTACCATGGCTGCGCCAATTTCATTGATGGGGCAATCTGCTGCAGAGCAGCTTAATAACTTACCTCACCAGTCACCAGGGACGTGGCTGGGGTAACACCTAGCAGTCTGACTCCAGAGCTTGCTTTTAGTTGTGACAAAAACAGACACAGATTCTGGCATATTTATAGAGAAATGTATGTAGTCATGAGAATTCTATTGATATGCAAATTGCAGTAATGCTCAATCACATTACAGAACCTCCATGGGTCTGGTAACAACTTTGCTTACTGGAATTCTCTAGGAGTGTCAGAAACAGGGCACCCAGAAAGCCTTGTGGAACACTGACTCTGCCCACTTCCAGTGCCTGCTTAAAAGCAGATGGGGACACAGCTGTGCCAGGGACTCAAGAGAGGCTTAGAGACACCCACACTTCCTTCCCGTCCCACTTAATGAAGTGGGCGTAGTGGGGTGGGACCCAAGATTACAGAGGTCAAGTAACCTGCCCACGTTCACAGAGCAGGTCAGCCCAGGTCTCTAGCATGCAGGGAACGCCCTTTTTAACTCGGCAGCCTTTTGAAGTCGGAATACACATTTTCATATTCTGATTTTAAACTTTTGTCCAGCCATTTGGTTTAGCTGTGTAAAAGCCAAAACTTAAGAGCTGGAGAAAGTCCCAACTTATTACGAGACCTGAACAGTTCAGACACAGCCACTGAGCATTCTTCACAAAAACGAAACATTTGTAAGTCAGTGTAAAGACCTTATGTGTGTTTAAGGTTATTTCTTGGAAAGCCACCTCCACAGTTGCGGGGGCGCTTGCGTAATGTGGAGGTGAAAGTCTCTGAACGTGATCCATTCACGCCCATACAGTCCAAGCATTGTAAAAGGGAAGTCACAAGGAGTTTGAGAAAACCAGGCTCCCAAGTTGCAGGTGACCATTTGGCTGGGGGAAAAGAGCTCCTCCACCCACAGCAAAGAGCCCGAAGTGGAACTAGAAAAGTAGAAAGAGGATGCTGGGAGAGGGAGCAGAGGCGCAAGGAGAGGGCGCCAGGCCCTGCTGCACAGGCGGAGGGAGCCAGCCTGGGGTGGCAGGGAGGGGACAGGGCACCGGGGGTGGCAGGGAGGGGGCAGCGCACCAGGGGTGGCAGGGAGGGGGCAGCGCACCAGGGGTGGCAGGGAGAGGGCAGCGCACCAGGGGTGGCAGGGAGAAGGGAGCGAACCAGGGGTGGCAGGGAGGGGGCAGGGCACCAGGGGTGGCAGGGAGAAGGGAGCGAACCAGGGGTGGCAGGGAGGGGGCAGCGCACCAGGGGTGGCAGGGAGAGGGCAGCGCACCAGGGGTGGCAGGGAGAAGGGAGCGAACCAGGGGTGGTAGGGAGAAGGCAGCGCACCAGGGGTGGCAGGGAGAAGGGAGCGAACCAGGGGTGGCAGGGAGAAGGGAGCGAACCAGGGGTGGCAGGCAGAGGGCAGCGCACCAGGGGTGGCAGGGAGAAGGGAGTGAACCAGGGGTGGCAGGGAGAAGGGAGCGAACCAGGGGTGGCAGGCAGAGGGCAGCGCACCAGGGGTGGCGGGGAGAAGGGAGCGAACCAGGGGTGGTAGGGAGAAGGCAGCGCACCAGGGGTGGCAGGGAGAAGGGAGCGAACCAGGGGTGGCAGGGAGGGGGCAGCGCACCAGGGGTGGCAGGGAGAGGGCAGCGCACCAGGGGTGGCAGGGAGAAGGGAGCGAACCAGGGGTGGTAGGGAGAAGGCAGCGCACCAGGGGTGGCAGGGAGAAGGGAGCGAACCAGGGGTGGCAGGGAGAAGGCAGCGCACCAGGGGTGGCAGGGAGAAGGGAGTGAACCAGGGGTGGCAAGGAGAAGGCAGCACACCAGGGGTGGCAGGGAGAGGGCAGGGCACCAGGGGTGGCAGGGAGAAGGGAGTGAACCAGGGGTGGCAGGGAGAGGGCAGCGCACCAGGGGTGGCAGGGAGAGGGCAGCGCACCAGGGGTGGCAGGGAGAGGGCAGCGCACCAGGGGTGGCAGGGAGAGGCGCGGGGCCGCCCGCCCTCACCTTTGCGCGTAGTGGACGAGGAACATGGTCAGGAGAATGCAGTTGGGCCAGCGGTTGAGGCGCTCGGCGGGCGCGCCTGCGCACGCGAGGAGCGGCACCGCCAGCGAGGGCAGCTCCTGCACCGCCCAGGCGGCCCGCGCCGGCAGCCGAAATGCGGAGCGCGGCGACGCGTAGCGCCCGTAGGGCGAGCCCACCAGCTTCAGCAGCACGTAGCACAGGAAGCCCAGGGCGCACTCCAGGTAGGCGAGCGCGTCCAGCAGGAACCGCTCGGCCAGCTCCATTGTGGGGGACGGCAGGCGTGCTCCATGGCCCGGCAGCCGCGACGCGCCACATATAGGGCGGCGGCGGGGGCGGCGGGAGGCGCGGTTACCTGAGGTCGGGGCCCGCTGTCAAAACCCGGGGTCGGGATCCACGCCGCCCTGGCGGCCAGGGAGCAGTGGATACGCTAACCCCGCCTGTTTCACCAGTCCAGGGGGCGCGCCGCGGACTGGGCGGGAGGCGGGCCTGCCGCCCGCCCCGCCCACAAGCTAGAGCCCCGCCCACTCCGGGCCCGCTCCGCCCCCCCCCCCCCCCGTCGCCGTGGTGCGCACGCGTGACCTCGGGCTGTCCGCATCGCCGCCTGAGCCCGCGCGGAAACCCAGGCCCTCGGCCAGCAGGCGTCTCTCGGCCTGCTCTCTAGAGCCACTCTCCCACTCAGGGCTGTCCCCGGCTCCTCCTGCTCGTCGTTTTCCTGGAGCACGGGTCTCGGCTCTCTGGCTTGTTTCCTGAAGGGTCCTGCAGGTCCGGGAGAGGCGCAGGCGCGGACCCGCGGGGTCCTCGAGCTGCAGCCCGGAAGTGCTCGCGGTTGAGGGTGGCGGCTCGCTGTGTGCGGGCGGCGTGTGCTGCCGCGTGGGCCATGGGGCGGCGGTCGCGGGTCCGGCGGCTCCAGCAGCAGCAGCAGCAGCAGCAGCGACCCGGGAGCGCGGAGGACGGCGCCGAGGACGGCGGGAAGCGCAGAGGGGCGGTAGGAGCCGGGGCCCCGCGGGGGCCTCCCCGATCCCAAGGCCTGCGAGGCGCCGAAGGGGGGGCTCCTCGGCCCCGGGCACACGTCCTTCTTATTTCTCAGGGCTGGGAAGGCGGCTACCCCGAGATAGTCAAGGAGAACAAGCTGTTCGAGCACTACTATCAGGAGCTCAAGATCGTGCCCGAAGGCGAGTGGGACCAGTTCATGGACGCGCTCAGGGAGCCTCTCCCGGCCACGCTAAGAATTACGGGTTACAAAAGGTAGGGGGTCAGGCTTTTCGTATTTCCTGGAAAGTTGGGGTTAGCATGCCCAAGGTTGAAAACGCGGGTGTTATTTTTTCCCCCAAGAAGCGCACGTCAGCGGTGCGGATTCGAGACCCCGGAGGCCTTGAGAGGAGGGAGCCTAAGTGTCCTACGTCATAGGGAAAGGAGGGATTGCAAGTTGGGAGGCCAGTGTGAGAAAGGAAAATGCAGCCTGAGAAAGGGTTGACTCCTGGGAATTCGTGAGTTGAGGATGCCCACCCTTTGGAACACATGAGAATTTGTGACATTACCGAGTTTTAAGTGAAACGTACAGTGTTCTCTTCCTTTAAAAAAAAAATTTTTTTTTGTAGTCGTGTAGGTGAGCAAGTGCGCGCCCATTGCCCGCTGCACAGAGACCAAATACCGAGGCAAGGGGCTTTTGCAGAAAGTGAAAAGGCTTTATTGCAGGGCAGCCAAGCAAGGAGACAGGAGGCAGTGCTCGGCTCTCCCCGTCAGCTGTTGAGTGGGGTATTTATCTTGGAGGTGGGCAGTAAGAGGAGGAGGGCGCTCGGAAATGATGGGTGGAAAGTTGGGGTGAGTTTCAAGAGTTCCCTACAGGTTCTCTGTCCTTCCTGCCTGTTTATGGGTCACATGTGCAAATTCAGGGTGGGGCGTTCCGTCTGTTACATGTGGTGGATTTTCAGCCTGTGATGTCTAAAGTTTACCGTGGGTTATTTTAGTCGCTAAACGCGCTTGTGCCACGTGAAGGGGCCTTTAGCACGTTGTCTCCATGTCTGCACATCCCTGGTGTTTTGCAAAACAAGCTTAGAGGTCTCAGTTAATCACTGTGTTTTGCCTTATGGGCCTTGAGTGTGTAAGTTACAGGGTATGGTTTCAGTTATACCTTTTGAAGATGACCTGCAAGTGAAAATGGAACTCGAGGAATATTTAGGAGGGAAGGAGTGCAGTAGTATTGTGTTTAGTTTATCATCTTTTAGTGGTCAGACAATGAGGATTGTTTAAGCTTTGAAAGAATAGATTAAAAAGGCAGTAATTAAAGAATGTGTTCTCTCCACACAACGATAGTTTTAGCTTTAAAACATAATCTTGAATTTGCAAAGAGATAAAATTTATAAAATTAGCGTTCCAGATGGATTTGAAACTTGCTTACTTTTTAATAGCCACGCAAAAGAGATTCTCCATTGCTTAAAGAACAAGTATTTCAAGGAACTGGAGGACCTGGAGGTGGACGGGCAGAAAGTTGAAGTTCCACAGCCCCTGAGTTGGTAGGTATAACGAGGCTTCATCCTGTTGGGTATTTCTCTGGGGTTTTAATCTTTCTCACTTGAATGTATTTCTTGGTAGTGCGTTTGCTGTTGGCGTGAAAGAACCTGAATATACTTTCCGGGCATTCTCCAGTTCTTCTTCCCAGGGCTTTTTTTTTATCGCTGTTACTTCACGCTGGTGTGCAAGTTTTCCTATGTGATTTGCAGCGTAGTGTATTGAAGTCTTGATTTCAGTTAATTTTTCCAAGTCAGTCCAGCCTTTTTCCTTCCTTGACGTTACCATTTCCACCATTTCCATTTACACCCCTTGTCTTCATGTCAGAAGCATTGCAGACTTAATGTTTTGTTGCAGGGCCCAGCGGTTAGGCCAGGTAAGAATCACGGCGTGGGAGATAACACGGAGGGTAGCCGATATTCATTTTGTGACTCACTCGGTTTATTGTACACACCACACTACACAAGAGAAGGTAGTCATGCACCTGAGGGAAGGAAGGGGGTGACGAAGGAGGCGTCTCAGCATGAGTGTTGGTCCCCTTTCCTGGGGTGTGAGCGAGCGGGAAGTCCCCGTCTGCTCTGACGGCGCCCCCAGCAGCGTCTCTGTCCTTCTGAAGCAGCTCCTCGGCCTTGGAGCATCAGGGCCCGGGACGATGAGCCTTCCAGCCACTGTCTCAGTGTTTTAAAGAGTTACGCACCCGGGGTTCTCTTCTCTATCTGTCGCCCCTTCTGTTCCCTCGCTGTCTTTCTGAGGACGTTACCAAATACCGGACGTTTCCGAACAGTCACCACGGAGATTCACACTGGTCCCTGTGACTTCATTTCGGACTACTCAACACCACCGAAAGTCATACAAGAGAGTAGGAATCGGGGCTTCCCTGGTGGCGTAGTGGTTAAGAATCCGCCTGCCAACACAGGGGACACGGGTTCGAGCCCTGGTCCGGGAAGATCCCACATGCCGTGGAGCAACTAGGCCCGTGTGCACAACTACTGAGCCTGCGCTCTAGAGCCCGCGAGCCACAACTGCTGAGCCCGTGTGCCACAACTACTGAGCCTATGCTCTAGAGCCCGTGAGCCACAGCTACTGAGCCCGTGAGCCACAACTACTGAAGCCCGCGTGCCTAGAGCCCGTGCTTCGCAACGAGAGAAGCCACCGCAAGGAGAAACCTGCGCGCCACATCGAAGAGTAGCCCCTGCTCGCCACAACTAGAGAAAGCCCGCGCGCAGCAACGAAGACCCAACGCAGCCAAAAATAAAATAAATAAAATAAATAAATTTATTTTAAAAAAATGAAAGAGTAGGAATCACATGACTAGAAATCACATCATAGCCCTTCACCTGGCAAGGGCTCAGAAAGACCGCTTCAGCCGTCCTGTGTGTCTGCTGTCTCCAGGGCCCAAGCACACTCCTGCCCTCTCTGCTCACCGCCCTTTTATCTTACTGTCCTGTAGGTGTCCTGTGGCTTACTTGTTTCTCAGGGTCCAGTTCAGGGCTCAGATGTGTGAAGGCAGACCCTTCTGTCTCGTAAAATGTCTGGAGTACTTGAGCACAAACCATAGGAATGCCAAGCCCTGGACTAATTTATAAACAGAAAAGTCGTTAAATTGCTGTAGTTCCACATTTCAGATGATCAACTTTGAGGTATTGAGAGTTCTCACAAAACAACAACACCACATTTTAAATGATTGCCATAAAACGCTGAATTTAACCAGCATTTCCTGGCAACTTTTGGAACTTTGACTCTTCAAGTATTTGATGTTATCTTTCATTTTTGCCCTTGTGATACCCTTTAGTGATCACAAACCAAGGTCAGGTTCTCATTAATCATGGGCTGTGGATTTGCTTGCTTCCATTCTTTTGTTGGCCGTTTGGATTTTCAGTGTCTGTATCACAGATGTGCACATCATCCACCTTTAGAATGAATGCTGCATGGCCAGATGGTGAAATCAGATCGAAACCAGATGTCACCATTATAGAATGCATTTCTGGGACACAGGACTAAACCTTCAGTATTAAGCCAGAAAATTTCATGATGGTTTCTTCGTTAAGTGATTTTAGTCAGAGTTTAAAAGCTTGACTGTTAGAGGACAGGGAAAGGACTCAGGTGCTAGGTGGCTGTTGGTGGTCACTCACTGCACGTCTGCTGTCCTGAGGCCAGTGGACAAGGAAGATGTTTTCCAGTTGCTGTGCCTGCAGCGTTGCCGAGTGAGGCAGCCTTCGCGCGGTGAGCCGCTGCTCCTCTCAGAGGCCCTGGGTTACAGACTTAACCTTTCCGTGCCGAGGTTTGGAGATGTGACTGATGTCCTGGCACTTAAGTAGGGGTCATCTGATGTTTCCAGAAGCAGGTTTAAGGTCGTCTTTGTGCACGTTTCTATTTCTAGTAATCTTGCCTGCATTTGCTGCCTCTCGCAATCACCTGAAAACATTTATTCCTTCAACTTTATGTTCAGAGGTGCGGCTTTTCAGATGCAGCGGTCTCTGACCGTCCTCTGCGTCTGGGCAGTAAGAGGAGCTGAAAATTCAGCATGCTCCTGTGGGAAAGAGGTGCCTTTTATCTGGGCCTGTCCTTATGGAATTTTCCTCCACAGTTCCAACAAGTACGGGAATTAGTCTCACTATTTTTATTGTTCTCTGCAAACTGTGGTCATACTTTTGTTTAATCAGCTCATTGAACATTTAACAGCTATTTTTTGCTCTCGATTTTTGAATTTTGGGTGTGGGTACAGGACCAGTGAGTTCCCAGACTTGTAGGAAAGGCTCTGCAGGTGCTCTGTGGGTGAAGAACACAGCGAGTCACTCCAGTAGCTGCCAGGCTTTCTCTGCACGTTACTGTTTGCTTTGATTTTCTGAACATGGCTGAAGGGTGGGAGCAGCACGTTGTAAGATTTGGGTTCCTGATATTCACCCTTTTCCCATTATCAGTGACAGTTGTGTGATAGTTTTATTGTATAAACATTTAATCAATCAAATTCACTTGTCAAGTGTGGGAAACCCATAAATCAGTAAGCAAGTCAAGCAGAAACTTAAAATACTTCTGGTGGTTTTCTGTATTGTTCAAAATGCAGAAATAGATCATGTATTCTTTTAACTTTTTGGTACATAGTGGGATGTAATATAGGAGAAATGTTTTTGGGAACCAGGTTTTCTAGAAGGAATGTTATGTATAGGACTTATAGCTTGGGCAGATTTCATTTTTATCCTTACTTTTCATAGACTAGGAGCTGTAAGGAATTATCCTAAAGCATTTTTTAAGAGACCTTGTTTTGACAGTTGTTGAGAACACACCTTATTGTCATGCTGTTTGTGTTCTTTTTAAATGTCTGGGTTGAAGATGATTTATCATAGGTGTTGTATATATTTAGAGACTGTTTCTCTTAAGAATTTTTTAGGGACAAAGGGGACAGTGGTGCTTTTAATTTATCCTTAAAAGATACGACAAGTTTGCAAATAGGACTTTAAAGACTCAGGAGCTAAATCTGAATTACATAACTATAAATTAAATACAGTTTTTTAAGATTGTTTGATGTTGAAATCCGTGAAGATTTTCATAAACATTTGTTAGCTCAAAAGAGTTGTTCCTAAAGCTACATAAGAAACATACATTTTCATTTTAATTGTCTGTCTTTGTATTTAACTGTCTAAAACTTCTTAAATATTTTTCTCATAAGAGTAAGAGCTTTCACAATCATAATAACTTACAATCAAATTTTATTCTTACAATAGTAAATTTATATTTTAACTACTAGAAATTCAACCTGTAAGGCACATAAGGAAATATTCCCTCAAGTTATATCTAGAGACTGCTGTCTCTATTTGAAACTGAAACTTCAGCAATGTACAATAAATAGTGGCAGGCAGCATTCAAATTAGTGGTGTTTGGTGACTTGGTAAAGTAGTAACTGGCATGTGTGCCGTCATCAGTCACAGACAATTTAGGGTTGCCAGTAGACGTTTGGGTATCAGCAAAGGTAGCAGTGGGGCAGCAGGTTTTCTTCAGTTCTACAGCTGGAGCCAACGTGCGTGAATCGCTGCCATTCACCTCTAGTGAGGCCAAAGGGAGTATTTAAAGCTAAACTTTTTGGAATTGTCTGATAAGTATGATTGCATTTTGGTTCTGTATATTTGAAACAGGTTAAATATTGAAGAGAGAAACAGGCATATGAGATAGAAACAAAACACCAGGACATTTGGAGGGTGGCTGTGAACAGATTCAGCCAGTTTAATCTTCATTATTTGGTGGAAAGTATTTTTCAAATGTATCTCATGATAACATGACAGTTGAGCAGTGTCTTCAGATCTTAAGCCTGAGTTTGTGTCTGTCAAATAATCAGAGTTTCAAAGCAGTCAGATGTGTTGTTTTACAGACGTTCCGGCTTCATTTTCATGGCTGTCACCTTAGCTGCAGTTTGACACGTGGAAACATTGTAACCCTGCATTGTTAAGTTGAGCTCATTATTGTACCTCAGAGTTAACAGTGAGTTCGGTATGATTTGTCACCGAGTGCCACGTTATGCTGAGCGTGGCCCCATGTGTCCTATCCGTGTACTGACCTGTGCAGCTGGAGCTCAGTGGGTGGGCAGGTGCAAGCTGCGATGAGAAAGCACACACTTCCTAATCAGTGATGGCGTGATTTGTAGACGGTTCAAATATATTCCCAGAAATGGCAGGAGAAGCTTCATTCTTAGGTCTGTATAAGTAGCAACCTAGGAGCTCAAGTTAATGCATTGGTGATGTCCAAGGGTTTTTGGTATGTAAAACATTTCAGTACGTTATTGGACTGGTTTGTTTTGGAAATAGTGAAAAATATAGTTAAAAAGATGGTAATCAAATGTTTGTCAAACAGTCTAATACCCGCCCTACGGCATTACTTTGATTCTGTGTGATCTGCACTTTATAAGTAATTCGTCACCTTGTGTCCTCTGTTGGCCTCCGTGCCGTTACGTTAGCTCACCACAGTGGAGAGCAGCGGGGTGGGAGTCTCCCATTTCATCAGATCGTGGACGTGCGTCACCATAACTTCTCAGTGGCGTCGTGTGCGTGTGTCTCTCAGAGCGCCCAGGCCGCCTGTGCCGGGGCCACGGGGCAGCGACAGTGCGCCCCTGTGTCCCAGAGCTCTCACAGTGCTGCCGGCCGTCACGCGAGCACGGGCCTGAGCGGCCGGAACACAGCTGGGTGTCTCGTTTGGCTTATGACCTGTATAAGCAAGAAGTGTGAAGAGGCCGCTTTAACATAACCCATAAATGTTTTGCTTTCTTTTCGGTCAGGTATCCTGAAGAACTTGCCTGGCACACAAACTTAAGTCGAAAAATCTTGAGAAAGTCTCCACAATTGGAAAAGTTTCACCAGTTTCTGGTTAGCGAAACTGAATCTGTGAGTAGATACCTCTACGTTTGCTGGTTCCCTTGAAACTTTAAATGGGCCTCAGTATCAGTCCCATAGTTTTATTTTAACCATACGTGCCACTGGGAGTGGTGAGGTGGCCGAGGCCCGGAGAAGACCCGCTGAAGTGTGTGTCGCCCCCTGAATTTCTGGTAACTTACGCAGCTGCTCTCTCGTGTGGCTCCTCTGACCGGGAAACGTCCGGCGGGCACCGCCACAGATGCCGGCACGGCTCCTTGTTTCTGGCCACTCCGGGTTGGGGTGGCCGCAGCCCCGGGGTGGGCACAGTGCCCTGCTCCATGGGCCTCGCTCTGGAGCAGCTGCCCTGTCTGCTCTCACATCCTTCCGAGGTGCGCGTGCCACGTGCCTTTCCCGTGGAGAAAGTCATATGTTCTCACGGCCGTGTGTATTTTATTAAAGTGTTTTACCCCACCTTTGCTGGACAGACAAACAAGACCTAAATACGACAGCTTTGGTTCTTGTAAAGCGACCTCGCCTTCGCCCTCTCGGCTCCGCAGCCATCCCAGGTTCCCTGATTGCGGTTCCGTCACTGAACTTCTAACCTTTAGCATCACGTCTTCCCCAACAAAATAGCTGTTCCCGTGTGTAACGCATGATTGAGTGAATGCCCATAAAATTTGGATGTTGTAAGCTTTGCAGTTTACTTTCAGTTTTTTTGGCATTCTTAATAGTCTCACATTTAAAATCAGAAGCTGCCCCTTCCTATTTTCTAATCTCCTTTTTCTAGCCAAGGAAACCTCTGTGTGTCACCTCTGAGCTTCTGTATCCAGCTGACAGGACTATCGTGCTTCCCATGTTTCTTGCCTTGAAGCCATAACCAATTTAGAAACCTTTCACCTCGCTCCGTTCTAGTAGCTACTCAGTCCAGGGTAGAGCTGTCCCCCCTTGGGGCTCTGTGTCCAGCTTGGTAACCTGGCAACCTGGGCTCCGCTTGCCTGGTTTCCCACCCCCATCCCCACCCTGGTAAGAAGTAAACAGAGCTGAGCACCACCACGGGCCCGGCTCTGTGCTCGGGCTCATACAAGGAGGGGTTCTCTGGCTCGGCTTTTAATCTGCGTGGATGTGTTAGAGAGCAATCTAGGCTCGAACTTCAACAGAGCAGAGGGTTTGTGGGGAATGGAGGGATACACAGTCCGGTAGGTCATAAAGAGCTGGGTTTGGGCAGCTTTGAAAGGTAGAGGACACTGGAGTTTAGTGTTGGTGGCGTGTATTGTCGGGAACCAGTCCAGATTTTTGATCAGGAGTCAGCAGGGTGCAATACTCCCTGGGTTGTTCGAAGTTGGCTGCAAAGAGTGTCCATGAATCAAGGGACCACCTGCTGGGGTGTCCAGCCAAGGGCCTGACATCCTCGTCCTACGTGAATGCTCTGAATGACAGCTCGGGTGAAAACAGAAGGCAGCCTCATCAGAATCACAGGTGTAACGCAGAACTTGGGGTCCGTGCCCCTGGCGCGGCAGTCCTTGTTCAGTCCTCTCAGGTGCAGTGCTGGCCGGAAACCCATGAGGTGAAAGGAACAGGTGTGAGTGGAGGCCTGTGTTTAGGTTCTGACAGTCAGGGGCGCCGGTGTAAGATGAGTGATGGCTGCTTGGGCAACCTTTCCAGGGCAGGGGCCCCAGGTTGTAAAGAAGCAGAAGCCTCCTGGCAGCTGATGCTGTTTTGGCTTTTTGTTAAGTGTTTAGTCCTAAGCTGTTAAAATAGAGTTGTGATTGACACAAGTGCTGGATTTCACTGAGAAACTTTGTCTGAATCTGAACAGCTGCACATTTTAACAGATGTCCTGACCCATGAGTGAAGATCTAGAGGATGGTTGGTTTAGTGAGGAGTTTTAATTATTCTCTCTCTTCCACAGGAAACGTGGGGGCAGTGGTTGATGGGGACAGTTCTCAGGAATACAAAGCAGGCGTGGGCTGTTCTGGAAACAGGAGAACTAAGAAATAGAACTTACAGTTTCAGCTGTGAAACTTCTGACAGAGATTTTTGTCCTGTCCTGTGCTCGTGTTATACTTGAATTTCTAATATTCTAATGTTGTTTTGATATTAACGGGCATCCTTACTTAGTCTTTTGGTAGCAACCATTTATCCACTAGTATAAAAATCTGTCTTACTTACTATGTGATAGTACTAACTTTTGTGTTCTGTGGATAATTATATGGTATTTTCCTGTTGCATTGGAAATAACGCCCAATATTAATTTTTTTCTGCCTTTCTTAATGCCATTGCTGATTTTTAAAAAATTTTATTTTCTAAGGGAAACATCAGTCGTCAAGAAGCCGTTAGCATGATTCCACCACTGTTGCTTAATGCTCACCCTCACCATAAGGTATTGTGCATTGAATAGAAAATTCTGGTGGGTAGGCTACTATCAGTGTTTGTGTCTCTCTGTTTTGTTGAGACCTTTTTTTCTTTATATAGTCAGTCATTTCTGTTTTCCTTTTCACCTTGGGTAAAGTGGAGAATGACATATATTTTATTTTAGGTTCTTTTTGCAATTTTTACAACTCAGTTTCTTTACTTACTACTCAGACGATCTTCAGTGTTCTTGATTGACTAAATCGGTTGAAAGTCATAGTGAACGTGTATTGAGGACTTGTTGAATGCTGAGCATTGCTCTAGTTCTTTTTGTGGATTGATTCACTTTATTATCCACATATCCCTGTGAGGGTAGATGCTATCGCTGTCCCCGTTTTTCCAGATGAGGGGAAGGAGGCAAAGAAAAGTGGAGCCTGAAGTCACAAACTAGTCATCAGTGACTGAGCTGAGACTTGAACCCCGCTAGCCCTGCCTCGTAGCATCTTGTTATACTGCTTCTCGCACTTAGCATCTTTACTCATCATCCCTAAATGTATTGCTTTCGCTGGTGTCTAGTGCCATTTTGTTCCTATCCCCTGTGGAGTAAGTATCTTTATCCTTCTGTGGTTTGGGGACATTATATAATATTAGACTCCTGGAAGTTCAATATAACATGCTATAGATTCATTCTATAAATATATGTGTTTGGGTTGTGAAATAGAAATGAAAAACTAACTTTAAGTCTTTCTAAATTAAATGTAGAATGATTGATTTATCAAAAGAAGAACATCAGACACTTTCTTGCTTTTCAGTAGATATTAGATATGTGCGCAGCACCTGGATCAAAGACCACACAGCTCATCGAGATGCTGCATGCCGACATGAGCGTGCCTTTCCCAGGTATGCACTGGGCTGGTGTTTGAAGGGTAGGGGTGCTACTTTGGTGGGTTGTAGCCAAGGAAAAGAGCGTAACACAGGAGGCATCAGGCAGATGGGTTCCGTGTCTCTGAAAGCAGAGCTGGATGCTGTGCACACCTATCACGTGTCCCCAGACCCGCACGGGCACTGTGGGGAGGGCCTTTACTTTAGGATTCCGTGTATTTTCTATAAAAGCAAGTGGTGTTTCTTTTTAAAGCCACAGTAGGTAGATTGCCCTCTGAGTTTTCAGTAGTAACAGTCTCACATTGGGGTTTTTGTTTCCTTTTGACTGTTTACTACCTGTGTGAGAGGCAGGAGAGTGTAGTTGTTCAGAGCTGCTGTCATACTCCCCAGGTTCAAATCCCACCGCCATTTAATAGGTAAGTTCTGTGACATTACCAGACATCACATACGAAATGGGACATCTGTCTTGAACTTGGAGGACGTTATGTAAGTTTGCGAAGGTCAGAGCCTCCCAGGGAGCGGGTTGACCCTCAGGAGCCTCAGCCCCTCCCCAGGAAGCGGATTCGCAGAGTCTAGAATGGAGGCCCAGCACATGTGCACTATTTTAAACACTTGTTGGGGGATTTCGTTGTTTTCTACATCTTTCTCCCCTCACCCTCCTTTTTAGTTAATAGTTAATAATGGAAACGTTACTTTTGCCACAGTAATTGGTACAAAGTGAATAATTGTTGAACAGATGAATTTTGAAGTTTTGACATTTTAAGTGACTGTAAAATCCATGCCGAGCCACCTGGTTCCTTTTTCTGGACCACGTCCCTAGTTCTAGCAAATCTGAAGCTCGGTCTTAAGTTTGCTCAGTTGCCCGTCTCACCTGCCCACCTAGAGGTTGCGCATTTCAGGAAATTGCTCCACTTACGCCACCCTTCACCTGACGCACAGCTTTGCGTTCCCAGAGGGGTTTGTCATCGCGAATGACGTGGACAACAAGCGCTGTTACCTGCTTGTGCACCAGGCCAAGCGGCTGGGCAGCCCCTGCATCATGGTGGTCAACCACGACGCCTCCTGCATCCCTCGGCTCCAGGTGGATGTGAACGGGAAGAAGGAGGCTCTCTTCTACGACCGCATCTTATGTGACGTCCCTTGCAGGTACGATTCAGAGGCCAGAAAGCCCAGAGTCCACTCAAAACCAGATCAGATATAGTCTAAAGTGAATCTGCACACGGCACGCATGCAATTGCAGGTATGAAGCTTGTGGCACCTGGTTTGAAGAGAGAGACACTGTGAGCGTAAATCAGAAGACAGAAACTCAATTTTAGTGATAAACAGAACAAAGAGATCAGACGGGGTGGTTTTTTTTGTTTTTTTGTTTTTTTAATTTTACTTATTTATTTTTTTATTTTTGGCTGTGTTGGGTCTTCGTTTCTGTGCGAGGGCCTTCTCTAGTTGTGGCAGGCGGGGGCCACTCTTCATCGCGGTGCACGGGCCTCTCACTATCGCGGCGTCTCTTGTTGCGGAGCACAGGCTCCAGACGCGCAGGCTCAGTAGTTGTGGCTCACGGGCCTAGTTGCTCCGCGGCATGTGAGATCTTCCCAGACCAGGCCTCAAACCCGTGTCCCCTGCATTAGCAGGCAGATTCTCAACCACTGTGCCACCAGGGAAGCCCAAGGGGGTGGTTTTGATCGTCTTAAAAAGGGACACGAAGAAGATACCTGAGAGGCAAGCAGCGTCATCATAAAGCCTCGTTAACAGGCATTTCAGGATGTTAGTGCCGGGAGCGATTTGCTTGTGCTTACTTCCGGTGAGTATGTAGGATACTTGTCATAGGATAATACGTGATCACATTGGGCTTCTATGGTGAATCTTATGTAGCACAGAGAAACCCAGGGGTTCCAACCTTTGGGAAACTCATCTGTATTTGTACACATAGCTTTCTTGAAATTTTACAATAGATTTTTTGGGTTTACCTATAAAAGAATTTCATGGCATAGCTGAATAACTGAGTTTTTCCAAAAAGAAGAGAATAAAACTTAAAATGTCTGTTAATTTCCTGGAGGCAGTGACATAGGCACTGGTGTCACACGTTTAATACCTTCTGAACACATGACTTTGTTGAGACCATAGTACAAATGCTGCCACAGAACTTTGTTAGCACTAAACACAGTGTTTAAATATGACACATCGGAATTAAATCCTGTCTTATTTAAACAAGGGGCAGATTACTGCTGGTGGCAGAACTCATTAGCACTGAGTGTGACTGCCTGTCAAATACCGAAAGAATTCTCCTTCAAAAAATTGAAATAGGTCATGAGCTACGTTCCTTTCTTTTTAGATGGCAGCTTTTTAGTTTTCCTTTGGGTCAGAAAAACTGATTTTTCCCACCCCTGTGTTCTTTCGATCACAGATATCATACTGTGAGAAAGACGTGACCTCATGAGCTCTGAGTTGTAAGTTGAGGGAATTAGAATTTAAGCCACCACCATACAAGCAAGGGATGTTATTTGAAAGCAATTATATCGTATAGGACGTTTCCATCCTGCAGACCCTTCACCTCAAGGACATGTGACTAGACCATCAAGGAAAATTAAATTTTACAGAGAAAGCCAGCAGACACAGGAATTACTCAAATTCTGAGTAGATAAAATTAGATGTGGACAGAAAGATTAACTGATCAACTCTGTATTATGGAATTTACATGTAAATGATTTCCATTAAGTAAAAGCAGAAATTAAAAAATGTTTAAGTGTGATATATAGAAAAATCTTGGTAAAGAAATTAAATTGGCTTAATTGAATTTGCTGTGGGAATCCTTTATGAGTGTAAATTTATCATTATTCTCGTAATTCTGATTAAAATGTTACTGTTGATTAGCCAAGTTTCTTTTCTAAGTAGCAGGATCAAAAGGTTCTGTGTCCTAGGTCTGAAGATTAGTTTTGCTAGTATTTTTTTTCAAATGGAAACAAATTACTATCTCTTTGTTGACAGAGGTGTTCTTTTCAAATCTTTATTTCCTTATTGCATTGAAATTGAAGTGCAATTAGTTTATTGTACTAGAGTGTCCCCAAAACAAAAATAGAAAGTTTATTGTAGCTTGTGAGAATTTAGATTGTTTGCTAATTGGTGTTTATAATAATAATAATGATACCTGTTTTGTAATTTAACTGGAACATGACATATTTGTTAAGCTGTGATCATCTTAGCGGTTCAGAGTTTTAAGTTCTTAAATATCTTTCTTTGCAGTGGAGATGGCACTATGAGAAAAAACATTGACGTCTGGAAAAAGTGGAGCACCTTAAACAGCTTGCAGCTGCATGGGTAAATAAACTGTGTAATTGGTAGCCCTGTGTGACTAAGAGATTAGTGAAGGTTTATGGTTGAATTACCTGGGCATCCAGAGCTTCAGCTGACTGACCGTAAGCCTCAGAATGTTAATGGCCACCTTCATGCGAGTTTGCTTATTTGTCAGAAGTAGTTGTTTTTAAAACCTCTCAAGAGTAGGGAACTGAAGATTGTATACATTTCAGGTACACGTTTATTGAGAATGCCTTTTATAAAAGTTTCCTTTAACATTTCAAACATGTGTTTTCCATGAAATGACCATTTCTTACTAATATTTCTCCTCTCTGTTTTCAGTTCTTTTGTGTTGAATTATTTTGCTTAACATTTTGACCTCTCAGAAATATGTTTTGGTTGTCTTTAAAGAAAATTTGGAAAGTTCTTAGAAGTGAAAGGAAAAAGAAACTCTTATAACTCAGAGATAATTTCTGTCATGCCTGGTGTATTATAGTGTTTTTCCATGCAGAGGGATTTTTAAAATAGCTGTTTTGATTGTACTGTCTACAGAGCTTTACTTTCTTTTTTTCACTTAACATTAAAATTATACAAATATAGAACTATGGGTGATCTAGAGGGTACTAATGAATATTTACCATAAATAACTTCAGGAAATTTTGTTTCTCTGTTAAAAACTTACTACTGTTTTTGTGAAACAGGCAATTGGGATTATAATGTACTAAGAGATGCAAACTGCTCATGGAAAGAAAAAGCAAATATTTCTATAAGTATGGAGACTTTTTAATAGTGAAATTTAGCTACTGTATTGAATTCAGTTGTTAATCAGCTTTATGCTTTGCTTGTTGGCATGTTGGGAAAGGTTAACAGAACAGTAACAACAACATATAGTAACAACATCTATAAATAGGTGCTTTTTAGATAAACAGGGAACATCTTATATAGGGTTACTCTAACTTCACTTAAAATCTTAAAATTTTTGTTGTTATTTTTTTCTTTATATGGGAGTTGTTCACCTTGCATAGAGTATTTTATATTTTATTATGTCTGTCATAAAATTTGTAATGAATATGTGCTATAGTCAGTGCCTATGACGTATGTGCCGTGCGGATGTGCTCGGCACATAGGGTAACCTAGGGTAACCTAGTCTCCGGCCCTTAGTTTACAGCTGCGGATTGCAACTCGGGGCGCTGAACAGCTAGTGGAAGGCGGCAGGATGGTGTATTCTACGTGTTCACTAAACCCCATTGAAGATGAAGCAGTCATAGCATCTTTACTGGAAAAGAGTGAAGGTAAGTGCATGATGATCTTTCAATAAGAGTATGTATGTACTTTTCAAAACCTTTATTGCTATAGTGTATTTTTCTGTATTTCTACGTTCGTTTGTGTGATTAGCCCATAAACCCTAAAATGAGGTATCCCTGATTAAAAACATGCTTATATAATGGGTTTGTTGTATTTCGTGAATTATGCAGTTTGCCCATTTTGTTTCTCTAAGTTTGAAAGGTTATGTCAGATCCTTACCACACTGTTGCATTTTTTAAAAAATTGTGGTAAAACTTACATAACTTAAAAATGTACCATCTTAACTATTTAAAAATATATAGTTCGATGGTGTTAACTACATTCACATTGTTGTGTAGCCAATTTCCAGAGCTCTTCACCTTGAAATTCTGGACCCACTAAATGACTCCCCAGTATCCCCTCTGCTCACCCCCCCATTATTTTTCTGTCTCTGTGACTTTGACCACTCTAGATATCTCCTTTGAGTGAAATCATTACAGTATTGTTGTTTTGTGACTGACTGGCTTACTTCTTTTCAGAAAATGTGCTCAAAGTTTACCCATGTTATATAGTATATCAGAATTTCCTTCCTTTTTAAGGCTGAAAATATTCCATTGTATGTTTAGACCATATTTTGTTTATCCATTAATCTGTTGATGGACACTTGGTTTTGCTTCTGCATTTTAGCTGTTGTGAATAAACGCTGCTTTGAACATGGCTGTACCAATAACTCTTTTAGACCCTGCCTTCAGTTCTTTTGTGCGTACACACAAGTGGAATTGCTGCACCAGATGGTAATTCTGTGTTTATTTTTAAGGACCCACCATACTGTTTTCCACAGCAGCTGCACCATTTTATATTCCCACCAACAGTGCACAAGGGTTCCAATTTCTCCACATCCTTGCCAGCACTTTTTATTTTCTGGGTTTTTTTTGTTGTGGTGGTTGTTTTTTTGTTTTGTTTTTTGATAGTAACCATCCTAATGGGTGTGAGGTCTTATCACACTGTTTTATACTGAGGGGCCAGACAGGTTGTAAGAACATTTCATAATGTTTTCATGTTTTTGCTGAAATGTTAACCTTTCCGTCAGTTTCTCCTTAACAGAAATAATTGGAAATTTCAAACTAACTACATTTCCAGAATAGAATGCTACCGAGTTTTCTACTTATGTATGAAGCAAGTTGAAATGCAGATGTTGAAACAGGTGTGCATTTCCTGAGGCGGTATCCGAGACCGTCTAGGCTTCTGTTCCATTCTTAGTGGCCTAGTGATCTCTGTGCTGTGTGGTCAGCCCTCTGATTGTTTAAACCTTTGGGGTCCTTTCGACCTGAATTTACTATGTTGTGTTTACTTTGTTTTGCTGTACTTACATAAAGACGTGATTTCTGAACAGTGTTCCTTGCATGGTTATGAGCTCTACATTTTTTTTTTTAATTAATTTATTTATTTATATATATATTTTTTTAATTTTTGGCTGCGTTGGGTCATCGTTGCTGCGCGCAGGCTTTCTCTAGTTGCGGCGAGCGGGGACTACTCTTTGTTGTGGTGCGCGGGCTTCTCATTGTGGTGGTTTCTCTTCTTGCGGAGCATGGGCTCTAGATGCACGGGCTTCAGTAGTTGTGGCTCGCAGGCTCTAGAGCACAGGCTCAGTAGTTGTGGCACACGGGCTTAGTTGCTCCACGGCATGTGGGATCTTCCCGGACCAGGGCTCGAACCCATGTCCCCTGCGTTGGCAGGCGGATTCTTAACCACTGCGCCACCAGGGAAGTCTGAGCTCTACATTTTTGATGGTACTTTATTTCGAAAGGCATGTGAAGAGGACGGCTGTGGGTGATGTAATTTGACAGTACATTTAACTCTTAGTGTCCTATTCTGTAATTACTTTCTTACCAGGCAGGTGGGTTTCCAGTCTCGGGTTTGCTCTCACAGCCATCTCTGCACGTGGTTGCTCCAGACCACATTGTAGATGTCTCATCTCCATCCTCCGTCATGTGTAGACGTCATGTAGAGGCGTCATGTGTGGACGTGGCTTCATCAGACAGTAGGCCTTGGCTGGGCCTTGTACTCTGCAGTTGCTGGGGATTTCGACTGGAGAGGCTGTGGTCCCCACCTGGAAGTCCTCAGACTCAGCTGGGGGAAGGGTGGCTGATAGGCTTTCAGTCTACACGCGCTGGGCCAGCGTTGGCAGCTTCTGACCCAAATGCTGGCAGGAAGTCACTGCTGAGCCCAGGGCAGTGTTTGATTGAGAAAACCAGTTTTCGTACACTTGCACTATTATCTAGTGTTTGCTTTTAAAAGCCAGAATATTTGGATGTACTAGTGGAGGTCAGTATGATGCTTTTGTCAAAGGTTTCTTACTGTTGGGCCTCCACCTTGGGGATTCTTTCGCTCTGTTTTCATGATTGCCTGCATTTTTCATAGCTTCCATGGAGCTTATGTTGGATTTTCCTCTTCCTGAGACTGTCTGATCTGTCTGTGGTCTGTGGATGGTAGTTGATTTGAGAGGTTTCCTGTAATGGCCCGAACTTACAGCTTCTTTTAGTAGTGCTACTGTAGACACAGTGTTTTGTTTTGTTTTTTTCTTTTTATAAATTTATTTATTTATTTTTGGCTGCGTTGGGTCTTTGTTGCTGCGCGCGGGCTTTCTCTAGTTGTGGCGAATGGGGGCTACTCTTTGTTGTGGTGCGCGGGCTTCTCATTGTGGTGGCTTCTCTTGTTGCTGTGGAGTTTGTCTCGGACACGGTGTGGACTCTGCAGCTCCCTATTGCAGCAGCTTTACTGTGTTGTCATTTATGCACGTAACATTCACTTGTTCTAAGTGTGCAGTTCGGTGATCTGTAGTGACTTCACTGCATTTTTGAGAAGAGCTCATTTGCAGTCACTCCCTGTTCCCACCCCCGCCCGCCCCAGGAACCACTAATCTGCTCTCTGCCTGTGTGGATCTGCCCTCCCTGGGCATTTCCTGTAAATGGGATCATACAATATGTGATCTTTTATAATTAGCTTCTTTCACTGGGCATAATGTGAATTTTTGTTTTTGTTTTTTGTTTGATACATAGGTGCCTTGGAGCTTGCTGATGTGTCTTCTGAGTTGCCAGGACTAAAGTGGATGCCTGGGCTCACACAGTGGAAGGTAGTCTTTCTGCAAGGTCTCTGACTCAGAAGGGCAGATCAGCTCGATAGACGTGTTAGACTTGTGGACGTTTTAAAGCACCCACGGTTGGGTAACTTGAATAAATAGTACATTTGGTTATGCAGCTTAGAATCAATTTCAAAATTATGTTTAATGACAAATGGTATGATTACACAAATATTTCTCTCTGGCCCTGGAAAAGTTTTCCTGTCTTTATTCTGCAATTAGAAGTCAGCTTTGTTTATTCTCATCCCCATAAGTATAGTTTTGCTTTTTTTCTTTTAACTGGCTGGAATTCAAGCCTTGTTTCCAATATGAAACAATTCACTTTTCAGTTTTAAACGAGGAACAATCTGAGGCTTGTTTTAAAAAAGAAATAAAAACCCACATGGAAAATGAAAATGCTACTTTATAGGACGATTGTCCTGTTTCATGGAATAAAAGGTTGTCTCATTTTTATCTTTGCAAACAGTCCTCGCTTTGGAGAGAAATGAGAATCGCCCACTCTGACTTTTCCTATTATTAGGTGGGGCTGGTAATCTAGAATCCCACCCTCTCGTCCTGCAGGTGATGACGAAGGATGGGCAGTGGTTTGCAACGTGGGATGATGTTCCCCACAGCAGACACACCCAAATTCGGCCTACCATGTTCCCCCCAAAGGACCCCGAGAAGTCACAGGCGATGCACCTAGAGCGGTGGTGAGCTCGTGGGGAGGTGGGATCTCTGGCGTGTCCTGCGTGGTCTGGGCTGCGCCTGTGGCCGACCCCTCGTGTGTGAGCTTTTCAGCAAGTAAGGTTCTCAGGGCCTGAGCTGCAGGCGTTGAGCATTTGTAAATAACAAAAAATAAATGGCTTGAACTTAATTAGGTAATACTTTGGCCAGTACGTTAACTTTTTACACATTACACATTGACGATTCTGTCAGTGAGGGCTGGGTGAATATTTACAGCAAAAGAGTGTACTTAGGATCAGTTAAAAACGGTAAATTGTGTGGGGTGTTTTTTTTTTGTTTGTTTGTTTCAGTCTTAGGATATTACCACATCATCAAAACACTGGAGGGTTCTTCGTGGCAGTATTTGTGAAAAAGTCTTCAATGCCATGGAATAAACGTCCCCCAAAGGTAAACATCTTCCAAAACAACGTAACATACCGTGCGGTCTTTTTGTGCAGTTGAGGCAGAAGCTGGCTGAGGTCAGTGGAGCGTTTTTGTGTGTGAGGCGGTGCTGGTGGTGTTCTTAAATTTAAATTTTGAGTTTTCCAGAAAGCAGCAGTGTCTTACAAGGGAGGTGGAAAAGGCAGAGTTGGGAAATGCATTTCTTCTATATCTTAAATCCAGTTCTTTAATAAAAATTGGAAAGTCGTAAAGACGACTGCTCTGTGGTCTAGGATCAGAAAGAACCCCTGCAGGCCAGTGTCTGTGTCTGCCTTCCTGTGGGTAGTTTCAGTCGGAACAACTCTGCCAACCTCAGGCCAGCCCATCTTTGCCTTGGCCATGAGAGGTCATGACAAGCTGTCCAGGCCTGGCTGACGTGGACATAGATAGGGCCTGACCTGTCGAGCGAACCTCAGCCGCCCCCTGGGTTATGTAAGGGAGGCCATGAAGCCGAGGGGTTCGGAGAGGGCAGCCTTGAGTCTTGACACAAGGTTGCCGTGTGATGCGCTCTCCTCCCCTTTATCAGTGTATCAACGTGGGGAACTTTGTTAGCGTGTCCGTCAGCCTTCCTTCCGTGACCGTGGAACATGGCCTGGGGTCACAGTGCGTGCTGGAAAACGAGGACAAGTAATGCTTGGCCTTCGGAGAAACAGAAAGGAAACCGTTCTCTGGGGTATGGCTAATCCCGACGAATGCTTGGGGCACAGCCTCACACTGAAGCGACGTGGCATTTGCGGGCCGTCGGCACGGTGCTTGTGAGTTGGAGAGGTTTTCCAGAGGCGGAGCCCCTGACTCTCACAGCCCTTCACTCCCGGTCAGGAATGGGACCACAGAGCTCGGAGCAGTGCTCCCTAACACATGAACGCCGGCCACACGGTAACTTAAATTTTCTTGCAGCCACGTTTTAAAAAGTAAACGGAAAAGTGAGATTAATGACATTTTATTTATCGCAGTATAATAAAATGTGATTTTCATGCAGTGAAAGTAAGTTATTAGTGAAATATTTTTCATGCTTTCGTTCCGAGATTTAAAAACAGTGTGAACTTTCACTCGAAGAAGCATCTTACGTGGCACCGGTCACATCTGACATGGTCAAAGCGCACGACTGGTGCTGTACTACATGGTTACTGGCCAGAGCCTGTCGCATACGTGTACTTCAGATTCCCTTGCACTTGGGGCTGTGCTGACATTTTTGTCACATAAGTGGTTTTGAGCTTTTCAGTGTGCCACCTCTGATGTGGCATCTTACTTTTTAGAACAACTTGGTATCATTTGCTCATTTAAATCTTACTACTTCTTCTGTCTCCTTTGAGTGTGTCAGTTCCTCATTCATTTAGCTGAGAAAACCTGTTTTGGCGGCCTGCCCTGTGAGCTCGCCCAGCGTGACTCTGCTGGGGCCACATTGATAACTCAGATTCTCAGTCTTCAGGACGCCGTTGTCTAGTTGAAGTGATGGAGCTTGTAAATACAGTCAGGATTGGAGCCAGGGAGAGCCATGCTGACGAAGTGCTGTTGGTATCCTTGTGAGGGCGCAGGATTAGATCTGGGCCATTGCAATGGAGCAGAAAAAGCCTCCTGCACAGAGGGGCGTGGGAAACGGGCTCCGAATGGCAGGCACAGGTGGGCATAGGAAGGATGCGTACCATCGCTAGCCTTGTCAAAGGGTTTGGGGGTTTGTTCTGTTTTGCCTTTTTTTTTTTTTTCAACAATTAAGTAGAGTACATTTTCTGGGAGGTGGTGTTGCCTAGTGTTAATAGCTTTAGGACCTTAGCAACTTGTCCACTTAATAGCTTTGTGAACTGAGGGACACGTTGAACTTTTCTGTGTTCAAGTGTCCTAATTCATAAACTCACTTCATAGGGATTGAGAATTATCACTTTTACCAATCTCGTGACCTGTTAGAAAGGACGTGTAGCTTTAAAGAATTTTATTAAGTTGAGGTGTAATTGACATACAACATTATATTAGTTCAGGTGGACGACATAATGATTCTGTTTGTATATACATAGTTACAGAATGTTTTTCCTCATGGTGAGAACTTTTGAGATCTGCTCTCTTAAGAAGTTTGAGATATGCAACAGTGTTATTACTTGTAGTTGCCGTGCTATGTGTCATGTAATAGTTTTTTTATGTAAGATCGTATATAAAACATACATAAAAAATTAATGTAAGTGAAACGTTTTGCACATTCTTAAAGCCAAATTTATACTGTTATCCCGGATCAGAAGTTCGTTTTTCTACAGGTAGTTTCTCGGTCCCTGGAGGTGCACTTTATCTTTCTACTATCTTTCTTCTAATCTCCACAGCGGTTTATCCAGGGGTCCTGGGAGAGTTTCCACTGTCCTTTATGTATGTCCTTGTCTTCTCGGCCCTGGATAGTATGTTTGGGGCAGCATGCGACTCATCACGCAGAGCAGATGCACGGCAGCATTTCTGAGTGAAGACAAGCTGGCGTTGTTGGCCTTTGCTAGGAAACGGGAAGTTAAAACTAGAATCAGTGCCCATGAATTCTGCTTATAATAGCAGATAGATTTAAAACACTTGTTTTAAAAAAATTCTGTTGTCTCTCTTTTGTACATGAGATGCTGTATTCATTTGGATGGATTTTGTGACGTTTTGAGTTCCGTCTTTTCCTGTATCAGGGCAGAGGAGGTTGTTGGCTGAGTTTAAACAAGCTTACCCCCTGTTCCAGCTGCAGGGTGAGTCTGCAGAGCCACGGGGGCCTGTGCAGCCGGGCCCAGCAGACCCCATGGGAAAGAGCGTCTCCCACCCCTTGGAGCTGGAGAGTAAACCGGCTGCTGGGATTAGCGACACAGAAGCAACTGAAAGAGCTGAGAATTTAGAGAATAATGGAAATAAGAAAGATGGTGTGTGTGGGTAAGAAACGGTGTGTCTTGTTGCTCACGTTCTCGTGTCTCCCCAGCCCTCGTAGATTAAACAGGAACCCAGAGCTGTCTCGGGGGTGGTTTTGCAGGGGTGAGAAGGTCCTTGCTGTATAGGACACGGTTCAGTGCTGAGGAACCCCCAGGGTGGATGCCGCGGGCTGTCCTCTGGAGGGAAGAGACCTACTTCCCTACAGAGCCCGCGCTGCACGGAGCTGGGATGAGGGCTGGGCGGGCGGAGGCGTGTGCTATTGGGATTTAGCGGCATTTCTCAGATGACAGATCGTCTCGTCTCCATTCCCTTCTCAGTCCTCCTCCGTCTAAGAAAATGAAGTTATTTGGATTTAAAGAAGATCCGTTTGTATTTATTCCTGAAGACGACCCATTATTTCCACCTATCCAGTAAGGATGAGTTCAGCGTTTTAAGTTCTTCTTTTAAATTTACCGTAGGGTTAAATGCACGCGTGGTCACATTTAACTGTAGTTTTTCATTTAGCCCCTTTTTAACGCATGTTGGAGCTGGATGAAAGTTTAGAGGGTGTTTACTGAACCCTTCAATTTAAGGTGAGCAGTAATCAGAGAACCTACACCGCCCAAAGGTATAGATGATAGAGAGATGGAAAACTCTGGGCTGCGGCCAGGGCTCCCCGCCTTGTTCCCGGTTAGGAAGTGAAGAGTAGTGGGTCTGGGTGGGATTTCCAGGTAGAACAGAGGGGAAAGGTGCTCAGGATAGCAGTCTTGGGTTCCCCTCTTCCTTGTTTGTTGAACTCGGTATCTTTAAACCAGAGTGGTCACTTACATTCATTGTCTCGTGACAGCGGGTCCGTTGCCTGAGTCTGTAAAAACCCCCCTCAAACGCCCACGGGGCAGGTGGGTGCTCTCGGGCGAGGCGTTGGGGCAGCAGTTGAGGGGCAGGTCGCACCTGTTAACGCAGGTCCCAGATCTAGCTGCGCTCGGGCGAAGCTCCCGGAGGCCCAGGTGAAGCGGGTGAAGGTGGGCGTCCACGGCAGAGTGCCGGCACCCTTACCCACGGCAGCTTTGAGGAGCGGGACCTGTCGGGGCGAGCAGGCTGCCAAGAGGCATTCGTCACATTCTGAACGGAACTCTTGTAAGCCGCCCTTTCTTCTTCGCAGGAAATTTTATGCTTTGGGCCCTTCCTTCCCAAAGATGAATCTGTTAACGCGAACCGTGGAGGGGAAGAGAAGGCAGCTCTACATGGTGTCCAAGGAGCTGAGAAACGTGCTGCTGAACAACAGCGAGAGGGTGAAGGTACCACTCACGCAGCCCCGGGGCCCGCGTGCGCTCAGGGCGCTGTGCTTTCGCGTCTGCTGGGACTCGGGCGGGAGGGGCCGGTCCTGACGCGGCCCTGCCAGTCTGCGCGTCGTGGGCAGAGGGGAGCCGAGCTGCCCGGGGGTCTCAGCCGCTGCCAGGCCCAGGCTGCTCGGCCGTGTCCTGTCGGCCCCGCTGGGCTCACGCTGTCTGTGTCGTGGGGGACCGACGTCTGCCTGCTGCTCCTGTGGGCGCTTGGCTTTGTTTGTTTCCATTTTCCTTAGAATTTTTCCACTGCTGGGCCCTCTTCTCATTTGCTTTACAGTTTTCCCAGCTCGTTTCCCTCTTGCCTGCGTGTTTAACGCTGCTCATCTCTGTGTGGTCTGGAGGCCCCCGAGGTCAGAGTGTTCTCAGGACAGGGCTGGGCCGTTAGGTGCCGTCTTTCCTTCCTCTCTTGGGTGTCTGCTGGGGTTTCCAGGCTGACGGCATCCTTGCTCCTGATGGCCCGTGGAACGTGTGCTGACCTATTCTTGTGTTCTCAGAGTTTCTTGGTTTTAACGTCTGTTGTAATTATCAGTCCGTATAAGCCACAGAAACCGAAGCCGTGTGAGAGTATCGGTTGGGCCAAGAGAACGTCTATTTTAGTCAGATGACTCTTGAAGTATTTTCCACTCCTTTTTTCCTTCTTTCAGCAGCTACTTAGAGCTCTGTCTCCTTGTGGTAGAAAGGAGTATTTCAGTCGATTATCCTGACTTTCACTTACGTGCGTTTCATCTGATATTTTCCATCCCAGGTTATTAACACTGGGGTTAAAGTCTGGTGTCGAAACAACAGCGGTGAAGAGTTCGACTGTGCTTTCCGGTTGGCGCAGGAGGTAAGCGCGGCCGGTGGGGGCCGCGGAGGCGTGGATGGGTGTTTCTGAGCCGGCCTGGCGGGTCAGGACCACTGAGCGCCGGGCTGGCTTCTGCCAGGGGGGCTCTCGAGGACACTGAGCTTTCCCGGGGCGCTAGGGTGGGGCTGTGCTTGCTGGCGTGTGTCCCGCGTGTCACTGGCATCCCGCCTGCCAGGGGCTGCCGTGAGGGGAGGGGCTGCCCTGAGGGGAGGGGCTGCTGTGAGGGGAGGGCCGGCCAGACCCCGCAGACGCCGGCGGCTCACCTCACGTGCCTGGGTGGTGATTACTGCCATTCGTAATGGCCACCTCTCTTTATTCCCACAGGGAATATATACGTTGTATCCATTTATTAATTCAAGAATTATCATCGTCTCCATGGAAGATGTTAAAATTCTGTTAACCCAGGAAAATCCGTTTTTTAGAAAACTCAGCAGTGAGGCATACAGCCAAGTCAAGGACATGGGTAAGCAGTTTGGCTGGCGTAGAGACGCAGCTTGTCCTCGTACACATAGTGAAGATGTAGGTGTTCCTGCCTGATGGAGCTTTTTCACTTCTATGTTTCAGGACGTTGTGACTTTGTTCTTAGTGCTTGCGTCGATTTTCGGAGGGATTTCTGGAGACATACCTGATAATCCCTTTCATTGAGGGTCAAGGGCATTGCTGGGGTTGCTCTCCTTCCCCGAGCCAGCCTTCCACGGTTACCTGTGCAGGTGTCGGGGCCCGGCCAGCCCGCCTGCCAGAGCCCCAGGCTGCCCACTGTCACTCGGGCAGCCAGGGCCGGGCCCCACGTGGATGCAGAGGGCAGGTCCCAGCGCTCGGGTGGGTCTGCGTCTCGAGGCCCAGGGGACCGACGAGCACAGGCTGTCGGCTTGGTTTGGCACCTTGACCAGCGCCCTGCGGCAGAATGTGCGTCCTTGCCCAAGGTTCCTGCTGCTCTGCGGGTGGCGGTCACATCCGTGCTTTTCTGTTTCATA
Source organism: Balaenoptera physalus (assembly GCF_965194825.1). Taxonomy (NCBI): domain Eukaryota; kingdom Metazoa; phylum Chordata; class Mammalia; order Artiodactyla; family Balaenopteridae; genus Balaenoptera; species Balaenoptera physalus. The sequence continues at coordinate 172,410,784 of NC_138890.1, forward strand.
AACTTCCACCTCGAATCACTGAGTGACGTTTCGTCCTAAGAATACAAATAATCCCACTTGGACTCTAGTTCTGTTTTTCTTTTCTTTCTTGCTTACTTTTTTATAACTTATTCCTTATTTCCGGCTCAATTGGCTGAAAAGGGCACAAATCAGTCATTGAAGTTAACGTGGTCTCATGCCTGACGTTCAGGCCTGAAGCCTGAGGAGTAGGAGCTTGCCGGGCCGAGGCCTCCTCGTCTCCCCAGGCAGGGCTGCGTTCAAAGTAGGGATTGTTTTAAAGGAGGAGGGGACGTGTGCTCTCTTTCTCTTTTAATCCTACGTTTGGACGACTGCAGCATAATTTTTGGCATTTTTTAATGTGTTGTTCCATGCTCTTTCGGGGAGTGGGAGCAGTTATTTATTTAGTCTTGAATTTTGAGAATCAAGCAGTAGTTAATCCCCACCTCCCTGCTCCTGAGAGAGGCTTGCTGAGTGTTTCAGTCTCTCAGTGGTCTGACGTGAGCCTCTTCCCCACTGTCCCCGTGACCCCACTTGGTGCCTGGCTTGCAGATGGCATTGTGAAGTTAGACGGAAAGGCCTCTTTTCTGCCTCCAGATCCCTGAGACCAAGAGTCTAGATTACTGTTCTCTGGGCACACAAACGTGCACAGCAGAGGTGTCCCTGCTGGCAGAGCTCGACCAGTGTGTGTCTGTTTCTCTTCCAGCCAAGGGCAGCGTCGTCCTGAAGTACGAACCGGACCCCGCGTAAGTGAGACGCTCCTGCCCTCGGAGCCTCCGTGTTCTTGTCCGTGGGGGGGTGGTGGGTGGTCTTAGAAGCCTTTTATGATGTTCCTCTCAAATAGTACTGTGCAAATTTTAGAACTGGAATATTCTCGTATGTCATGAAGATACTCTTGATAAAACATTCCTTTCAAGCCACATGTATTTTTATTTAGATGATAAAATGCAGAGTCCTATTCTCTGTGCCCTAGAAATCTAATTCTGATTTTTACCTTAAACAGAGAAAGTGTACAGATAGGACAGTCAAGAGAGGTTGAGTTCTTCCACCTCGGCTGTTGGTTCGGCTGGTGTTTGTGGATCACCTGTTAGGTACCAGGCAGTGTTGCTCTGGGCCGGGGCATGGGGGGCCGGCCCCCGTAGCTAGACTGACAGCCACCTCGGGACCACGGGACCACTGCTCTGCGACACCCCTCGCAGGGGGAGCAGGTCCCACGTGGTCAGCGCTTGCCAGAAACAAGACAGAGGACTTGGGTGTCAGGCCCAGGGGTCCTCAGCAAGGGGGTGGCAGAGTCAGCGTTCGCGTCCCCAGACTGGTTTACATTTAACAGCTGCCTCTGTCAAATAAAGCACCATTTCCAAAGGAGGAGATAGAGCAGAGTCTGGGCTGGAGAGGGGTTTGGGCAGCTTCTCTGGAAGGCAGGACCAGCTGGGCAGCAGCCTGGGTGGAGTTCGCACGGGAGGCCAGGTCCTGGCACCCAGCATGGTCCGTGGGGTGCAACCTGGGGCGGGGCGGGACCAGGAGTAAGACGGCAGGTGGGTTGTAAGGTAACAGTGCTCGTGTGGCCCACGTAGAAAACTGTAGGCTGTTTTAAGATGCGGGTCCGCTTTTCCACATATGCTGGTTTCTACTGGTTGAAGTACACAGGTGAAAAGACAGCTTCAGGAATTAGATTTTTTAAAGAGGAAGAAAACGGGAGTATGGGAATTTTCTGGTATTTTCCTGTCATCGTTTTTTATCAACTCACTGTCCTAGAAAAATGGAAAGGTCCGATGTGTTTCCATCTCCTTTTCTTAGTGGTTTCTCTCTTCCTGGTTCAGGCCTTTCTCTTCTCTTTTTCTGTTTGTTTTTTGAGAAATATGACTGAAACGCTTGTTTATTCCTTGCACAGCCTGTGTCACTGATGCCTGGCATCAGGTAGGCTTGGGACACATGTTTACTTAAATGAGGGCTTTAGGAGCCTAAAAACTAGACCAGAGTCACGTTTGAAAGAAAGTAAATAACAGTATGCATGGTACAGGCTGATACGCACAGTGCTTGGTAAGGGGCACATGCGTAATATAGACAGTAGCCGCCCTCCCAGTTAGGAAAGGGGAGTTGATGCCGCCTGGGAAGCCGGTTGGGCAGGCAGGGTGTTTGGACCTGGGTGGCACTGCTTGCTGGACACAGGCAGGCTCGGCGTGCCGGGCATCGTACCGTTACGGGGGTGGGTGACCAGACCCAATTCCGGGAAGCATTGAGTACGGAAAGCATGGTGGTCCTGGCTCCCGGTCCTGGTGCCCCGTCCGGCTGGCGCTGTTACCCTGGGCCCAGTTATCCGGCCTCTGCGGGACCTCAGTTTGCTCATCTGTAGACGTGGGCCGCGAGCTGTGAGGAGCCACGAGGGACAGGACAAGTTCCTGGTGGTTGGTAGGGTGGGGCATACAGATGGGTCTTCACATTGGCGAAAGTGCAAGTATTTGGAAATTCTAACACTGAAAGTGTTTGAAATCTGCAGAGTTGGGGGTTATTCCACTGTGAGTTTTGAAATCTGCAGAGTTGGGGGTTATTCCACTGTTGAGTTTTTAGAAGGAAAACCTGGCCAACCTGAGGGCGTTGGTACTCTTCAGGACAGGAGGAAGGAAGCTGGTTTTCCTTTGAGAGAAGCCTCCGTAGAATCACAGACTACAGTGCCTTCCCCGTGGCTTTGGGGTGCTTTTGGGGAGCGGTTGTGTGTTAGCACTGCCTACGGTGCAGTTAGGAGGATGCTTAATGCTTACCCAGAGCCGTTGTGTTCACAGGAAACCGGACACGCTCCAGTGCCCCATTGTGCTGTGTGGATGGCGGGGAAAGGCCTCAATTCGAACTTTTGTGCCAAAGAATGAACGGCTTCACTATCTCAGGATGATGGGGCTGGAGGTGTCGGCAGAAAAGAAGAAAGAGAGGGCTGTTCCGACGAGCGAGAGTGCAGCCAGCCCTGGGGCTCCGGAGGACCAGCTGGGTGCCGAGCAAGGGGCAGGGTAGCCGGCTGGCCGGAGGCCGCCACAGGCAGTGACCCGGCGACCGGCCCGCCCCGGTGCGCTGGCTGCAGGGGCCTCCGCCTCGGCGCCGCCGCTGAGGCGAAACCCAGGACTACTTGTGACCGGTGAGGCACACGTCTGTCAAGACTGGGAGGTGACGGCAGGTTAGGTCTGTGAATGAGCCCCGGACGCCTTTCACGTGGAGCGTATGGAAGGTATTTTTTTAGCTTGTTAGAATTTCCTCATTTCTTTGGCAAAGTTGGGTCCAGTATGCCTGTTGCCGGTAATAGACTTTCATTGTTAAAGTCTTATTCTACCAAGAATTATAACTGCCCTGGCAGAAAATTTCAGGTCCCTTTTGTTATGCCTGTATTGGTCTTAAGGCCTAGTGCTTCTTTTAGGCATTTTTTTTAGAGAGAATCTGTAACTACGTGTGGATTGTTGGAAAACTGTACTATCAACTTTAATAATTGTATTAAGTGGCCCATTAGTGTGACATTAATACGCAGTGGGGTTAATATCTGAGGTCTCAGATGACTTCTGTGCCTTTGTAATAAAAGGTAAAATAAACTTTCTCACAGTAAGAGCTGTATCGTGAATTGTGATACTAGTCTTGAGGGTTTTATGTGCTTTTATTGGAGTACCCTGCAATTTTAATTTTTAAATGGGGTTTGGGATCCTTGGAAAGTTTAAATAAAGAGTCATTAATGAAAATGGGTATGTGTACGACTCTAGTGTTTACTCCAGTTCATGAGGCAGAAGGAACTAACTTATTTTGGGGTTAATGGAAACATTAGGATTAAAGCCTTCTTAGCTGGTGGAAGGAATTTTAATGTGAAGGCAGCTCTTGAATAAAGTCAGTAGTTAGGCCTGAAAGCGCTTGAAGGACTTTCTTGTGGGTTAACCTTTTATCTTCCAGAGGGCGGTACTGACGCTGCAGCTACAGTGAGCCCGATGTGGGTGGGCAGAGGGTTGCTTAGCAGTTTGGGAACCGTCTCCAGTCCTGAATGGGCTCCCTCGGGCACTGTGCTCACCAGGCAGGAGCTGCGTGGCCGTTTCAGTTACTCACTTACCAGGTCCCTGCTATGTGTCAGGCGGGGTTCTGGGTGACACATCCTATCAAGACCATCAAAATTTCAGGAAAGAAGAGTATGGTGTGGTGAACCTTCACGTCCCTGTCACCTGGCTTTCACAGTGAATACAGTCTCATTAATACCCACCTTTTTGTATTATTTTGAAGTAAATCGTGTCTAACATTTCAAAAGATAAGGACCCTTTTTCTTTTTAAAAAATAACCTCGGGACTTCCCTGGCGGTCCAGTGGTTAAGACTTTGCTTTCCAGTGCAGGGGGCGTGGGTTCAATCCCTGGTCTGGGAACTAAGATTCCACATGCCTCATGGCCAAAAAACCAAAACATAAAACAGAAGCAACATTGTAACAAATTCAATAGAGACTTTAAAAATGGCCCACATCAAAAAAATCTTTTAAAAAATAAAAATAAAAAATAACCTCAATAACTTCACACCAAAAGCAGTAACAATTCCTTAACGTCAAATAACTTACATGAAAATTCTGTACACCAAAAACTATTAAGACATGGATGAAAAAATTGAAGGCACAAATAAATGGGAAGATACTCCATGCTCATGGATTGGAAGAATTAATATTGTTGAAATGTCCATACTGCCCAAAATGGTCTTACAGATTTGATGCAAGCCCTAAAAAATTCCAACGGCATTCTTCACAGAAAAAAGAATCCTAAAATTTGTATGGAACCACAAGAGACCCTGAATAGCCATGGCAATCTTGAGAAAAAGGATAAAGCTATAGGCATCATATTCCTGATTTCAAACTGTATTAAAAAGCTATAGCAAAACAGTATGCTATTGGTAGAAAAACAGGCATGTAGATCAGAATAGAAAGCCCAGGAATAAACTCATGCATATATGGTCAATTTTTGGCAAAGGAACTGAGACTATACAATGAGAACAGGACAGTCTCTTCAATAAATAGTGCTGGGAAAAGAGGATTGCCACATGCACAAAGCATGAAACTGGACCCCTATCTTACACATATACAAAAGTCAGCTCAAAGTGGATTAAAGACTTAAATGTAGACTGAAACTCTGAAATTCCTAGAAGAAAACATAAGGGGTAAGCTCCATGACATGGCTCCTGGCAATGATTCTTTTGGGTATGACAACAAAAGCAAAAATAAACAGGTGGGACTACAAAGGAAACCCACAAAATGAAAAGGTAATCTATGGGATGGAAGAAAATGTTTGCAAACCATATATCTGATAAGGGGTTAATACTAAAATTTAACCTGTTAATACTAAAAATACAGGGAACCCATACAACTGAATTCAAAAAAAATCCAATTAAAAAAAGGGGCAAAGGACTTAAGTAGGCATTTTCCCAAAGAAGGCAAATGGCCACAGATAAATGAAAAAGTGCTCAACACCAGCAGTCATCAGGGAAATGCAAATCAAAACCACAATGAGATGTCACCTCACAATTTGTTAGGATGACTATTACCTAAAAGGAGAAAGGCTGGTGAGGACATGGGGAAGAGAGAACCCTGGTACACTGATGGTGGGAGTGGAAAACAGTCTGGAGGTTCTTCAAGAAATTAAAAATAGAACTACCAGATGATTCAGCAGTCTTCTGGGTATTTATCCAAAAGGGATGAAACTTATCTCCAAGAGATATCTGCACCCCCATGTTAGTCATATGTTATTTACAATAGCCAAGGTACGGAAACGGGTAAACCTAAGTGTTTATCAACAGATGAATGGGTAAAGAAGATGTGGCGCATATATATACAATGGGATATTATTCAGCCGTAAAAAAGAAGGCAGTCCTGCCATTGTGACAACATGGATGGACCTCGGGCGTTGTGCTGAGTGAAATAAGGCAGACAGAAAGACAAATACGACATGGTGTCGTTTATGTGTGGAATCTAAAAAAGAAAAGTTGAATTCAGAAAAAAGCAGTAGAAAAGTGGTTGCTGGGAGATGGGAAAGAAATAAAGACCAAAAAACCCCACAAATAGCTTAGTTAACGTTCACATTTGCTTACTCTCAGTTTGTTTTTTAAATTGGTTTGGACACATAGACCACACACTGTGTTTGGTTGATTTGTCTCCTAAGTCTCTTGATTTTGAAATACTTTCCAGCTCAGTAGTGTGAAGAGTTCCTATTTACCCTTCACCTAAATTCCTGTGTCTGTGTGTGTGTGACTAATTTTTCTTCTGAACCAGTTGAGTTAGTTGCAGACACGTTTCATTGTCCCTTCATACTTCAGCACGTCTTTCCTAAAAACAAAGGCACCAGGAGCACATCAAGAGGCTCGTGATGTGGATTTGTCGCTTCCTAGTTAAGTTTTACTTGAGTAAAACTGCCTCCACATTTCTTCACTTAAAACCTTAACAGGTATTTTGCAGGGAGATACTTTGACTATGTACCTCTTTGTTATCAAACTTTACCAGCTTTAGCATTTCTTGGTAATTTTTCCTGAACCAGTTTTTACCATGAGATCTGCAAAATGATAATTTGCAGTTTTATCACTCCTCTACATTATTAGTTTGCATTCTACACTAAACACTTTTCCCCTCTCCCCTATTTACTTCTTTATTCATTTATATCATGTGGACTCAAGGATTCCTGTTTTATTCAGTAAGGTATATGTTACTGTCATTGTCCCAGGATTTGCTGATGGGAGCTGCTTCTAGTCGGTTCTAACGTCCTTCCACATGTCCCCATCATGCTTCTTTCTGGTACAATGATGGTCCAGTCCTGGAGCCACCCCGGATTCCCGGATCCTTTTAGTGGAACCTGGTAGGTAGAAACCAACGTCTGGTATTAGGTGTTGTCACGGCTACTGAGGTGTTTTTTCTTACAGACCCTCTCAGCAGAGAGAGCTAGGAAATGAATGTGTGTGTGCACACACCTTACATTTGTACATCTGTATGTGTTACTTATACATTGTTTCAAACCATGTCACATCAATACCTCTGATTCCAACCCAACACCGGGTTCTATTGTAGTCCCCCTTCCCTATTTATCCTCCCTTTTTCCCCACGTAAGCAGCGTAGCCCTGATTTTCCTATTTCTATTTGTTCAACATTTGAAGGTACTAATCCCCTCTTTCACTGGAGCTGAAAGCCTCAGACTCTGGCCCTTCCAATGCCCACCGGCTGTGCCAGGGCCAACTTCACCAACCAAAGGGAAGGGGGAGCTCTTAGTTCTGTTCAAGTTTCTCCAGAGCTTCTTTAAAATGCAGATTTCTGGCCCTATTATTGGAGACTCTATTTCTTATGACCGGAGTGGAGTCTAAACCCAATATGGCCTAACTTGTGGTCAGGTTGAGGACCGTTGGTTTATATAACCTTAGCTCATCCAAGACTGTGATCCTGTAAAGGCAAATTAGAACGCTTGCTGTTTTCTTTGCAGTAAAGATGGCTAACATTTGTTCAGTTGAGGTACTTTACAAACATTTTGTATAGCTGTAGTCTATATAGGCATGGTTAGATTGTCACGACCAATATTAAATGACAGAGCCATAATTCAAACCCAGGTCTGTCCACACTGCATCACAGTTACTGTGGGCCCACGCAGTCGATAAAACACCCTTGAGTATTTAGATCTCATCCCAATTTAACATGTAAGCAAACCAAGGCCTAGGTAATAACAGTCATTTAACAGGACAATGTCGGGCCTTTGCCAATGATATTTAAGTGATTTACTTACACTGACTCATGTCAGTCAGGTGTGACCAGGAGAAACCACATAGTAATTTGTGGGAACGGGAAATTTAATAGGAAGGATGGCTTACGGTAGTGGGGTCGGGGTAATGAGGGCTTGGCTGGTAAAAAGTAAAGAGAATGGTGAAGGGTATGGGAATGACAGAAGGAGCAGCTAGCCCTGAGCGAGAGCACCTCAGGAAGAACCCATCACTCCTCACCCCAGGATTTGTTGAGGAGGGTGTGACCGCAGGGACATTGCTATGGCTCTGCATTGGTGGAACTTGCTGGAAGTCTGCGCTCTAGGGTGCCGGGGAAGGCTGCTGGCCGCTGGGCGCTGCTGGCCATTGCACCCTGCAGGAGCTGGACACGGGGCAGCTGCACACAGTGGGGCAGCTGGGGAGCAAGGACACCAGAATCTTGAGGCAAAACCCCTTCTTCCTGCAGTGTCACTCTAGTGCCCTCTACTGACAGAGCTGGCAGAACTATTTCAAGGACCCAGATCCGTTTTGGCAGAGAGGGCAATGATGGATGAACTTGGAGCCGTGAGACAGTAAATTGACAACTGATATGTGACTCACTGAATACAGCAACCTAATGGAGGGGGGTATCACCCCCTACTCACAGATAAGGAAATTGAAGCAAAAATAAGTAATACCAGACATCACACAGAGTAAGTGACAAAGCCAGGATTCCAATTTTTTTGTTTTTGTATGTTTGTTTTTTCTTTAAAACACAGTAGTTTATTTTTTTATCACATTATGAGCAGCCTGCAGGTAGGCTGTTTTGATAAATACGGGAACTTTAGTTACCAAAACATAATGAAAATAATTCAAATTTAAATGTAAATGATTTCCCCTGATTCCCTAAGTAGGGGTACAACAATTGGTATATAACATTTATTATTATTATTATTATTAACATAACCAAGCCTTCATTACCTTTTGAAAAAATAAATTCAAATTTTTTTCTTGAGACCTCCTGCTCCTTCCCTGAATTAACAGGATTCCAATTTTTTAAAAAGTCTTGACCTACAGGAGCAGAGCCGGCAGTTCAGTTGTGAGTGGGGCCTCTATCGCAGGACACCTTCCTTTTAAAGGGACAGTTGCATTGCAACGGCTGCTTTTTAGTGATCACATTTTCATGGTTTCAGCGGCTTTTCAAAATTGCCAGTAAGGAGTGAACCTCCAGAGGAACAAATGTGATATATGAGTGTATGTTTTCTTGCTTCTTTTAAAATTAAGGCTATTTTAAACCTCTAAGCTTTTTTGTCAAATGTAAATTTATGAACTTTCCTCGAAGCAGAGGATAATTAGGAGGGATTGTCTGGTTCGAGACATGGATTGAATCCAGGCATCTAATTTCACTGCCCCCCAAGCCCTAGTAAAACTACAGTAACCACATTGTAACAAACAAAAACAAAGAGAGGGCAGTACAGAAGCAACACAATTTCAGAAGCTGGAAAGCAAACAGAGGTAGTAAAAAGAGAACCGAGAGAGTGAACCCCTAAGTCAGTGGTGAGCACAACCGAGAAGCAGTCCGCTGTGCAACCGTCCACAGGCGGCCCTTCCCTGGGCTCCCGAATGTTTGGGGCGGCCAGTCTCCCCGTGGGAGATTATTGGAAGACACTTCTCTGGAACCTGTCCAGCTCCAGGGGAAAGATCTAAGGCGTGGCCTCAGGGTTCCCAGAGCTGGCCCCCTAGAGTCACCCTCAGGTGGCATTCTCCCCAGCAGTGCAGCTGAGACGCCTTGGAGCCCTCGCGTAGTCAGGAGTAGACAGCCAAGGATTCCCCAGACGTCTGGAAACAGCCTCTGTCATTGAATGTAGGGATCAAAGCAAACAGGACAAAGCAGCTAAGAAGAAGCACAGATGCTACAGGGAGAAGAAAGCTTCTTAAAAAAAAATCCCTTTTATTAAAAAATAAGCTAGAGGATGATGGCATATGGCTAAGCCTCATGAGACCGTTTAAAAACCAAAAATAAAAATTGACAAGGATGTTCTTAACATGAACACTTATACTGAAGGTTTCTCTCCAGTTCTAATCAACATTTTGGTGAGGGGTTTCTGCTCTGAAAAGACGACGTTGCAGGAGAGAAGACCGATCTGGCTGAAGAACGAACGTTTCCTCGCCAGGACACAGATACGCCCGTATTTGTCTAGAGGGCGTCTCTGAAGGAGACCCACGCGTCCAGAAATAGCGGTGGGTTGGTTGCAGGTGGGTCAACCTGGGAGACAAATTTTTCACTTAAAAGCCTCTGTTTCCTTTGAGCTTTAGAATACCACCTTAGAGAAGATGATAAAATAAAGTGCCTAAAAAAGAATGACAAATACGTAACTCAAACCCAGCAAGTCCACTTCCTGCACTTGCAAGTGAGCAAAATGACGTGTCTATATCATGCAATGCAACATCGTTTATGGTAACAGAAAACTGGCAAGACCTGCGAAGCCCACGGCAAGGGCACTGGTGAGATTAATGATGCCTAACCATGCAGAGGAACACTCCCGCCATCAAAGAGGCGGGAGGAAACCAAGAGTCCTCTCCCAGCGGGCTGGGAGAACCATCCAGCCAGTTGCGACGTACGTGTGAAGTGCTGTCCACCAGGAAGCTCATCAGAGACTCAGAGCCCAAGGTTTGTACCGGGGCTGGTCATGTAGGCGCCCGCTGCCTGGCACATTCAAAATCCCAGCCTTCCACGAGGAAAGCAGGTGTTCAGGACATTGCATAAACAGTCGAGGCACAGAAACCCTCCCAATCAGTTAGGGTGGGAGGAACACTCCCAAAATCTAAGTTCCCAGAGGCCAGCCTTGCATTCAGGCCTTTCTGAGGACAGTGGTCTCAGCCCTGCTGTGTTAGCTCTTCCCGGCACACCTCTGCCCTGGCTCACTCACTTTGATGACGTGAGTGCTGTGTTGAAGGAGAAAGAGCTGAGGGCCCTCGGGCAGCAACTCACATGGCACTGAATCCTGCCAACAGCTGTGCAGGCGGGCCTGGAAGCGGGTCTGTCCTTAGTCAAGCCTTGAGATGACTGAGCCTCTTGAGACACCTTGAAGACGGAGACCCAGAAAAGACCCAAATTCCTCATCCACAGAAACCACGAGACGATACATGTTTCAAGCCACTAAATCCTGGGGTGATTTGTTACACAGCCATAGATAACTGATATAGTCACTTACTGACTGATTGACTGCCTGTGTGAGCCCGGGCAAGTTTCTTAACATCTCTGGGCCTCCATTTCCTCATCTGTGAAATGGGCATCAGGACGGAACCCACCTGATACGGCTGAAGTTGTGACAGAGTGGGACACACTGGGGACAGCACTTGACAGCAAGTGTTTCAAGGTGGAGGCTGATTTTTTTAGGCTGCTAGGACAAGGCATTCACTGCTAAGCCCTTGTTTCTTTTCTTTTTTTAAAAAAAGATTTAATTTTATTTTTGGCTGCATTGGTTCTTCGTTGCTGTGCGCGGGCTTTCCCTAGTTGTGGTGAGCGGGGGCTACTCTTCGCTGTGGTGCGCTGGCTTCTCATTGCAGTGGCTTCTCTTGTTGTGGAGCATGGGCTCTAGGCGTGTGGGCTTCAGTAGTTGTGACATGTGGGCTTCAGTAGCTGTGGTGCGTGAGCTCTAAAGCGCAAGGCTCAGTAGCTGTGGCGCACGGGCTTAGTTGCTTCGCGGCATGTGGGATCTTCCCGGATCAGGGATGGAACCCGTGTCCCCTGCACTGGCAGGCGAATTCTTATCCACTGCACCACCAGGGACGTCCATAGCCCTTGTTTCTTTTCCCTCTTGGATAAAACCTTTTGATCAGGCAGACAGAGATCAGCTGGGTGAAGTGCATGCAGCTTAAACTGTGGTCTTGCTCACAGGCTCTGTTGCTGCAGAGGTCCTCAGTCTCAGGAGTGACTAAGGCAGGCAGACACGGAGGGAAAGCCCGGGAACCGCACAGCACCGCCTGGGTCATATGCTCCTCCTGTCACTTCTTTTCATGGGCTCGGGGAGGGGGTTATTCATGCCAGTGGTAGCAGCTCAGGAACTGGTCTCGGCAGGAAATACGGAACTGTGTAATGGACCCCATTCTTTGATTTTCAAGCACCAGTTTCCATCACCAGCTCCTTCCATCCTTAAAGTCAAACTTCAGTATTGAAGATAGTTTTAAAGTAGCGAATGAGAAACTCATAAAACCTGGAAAACATTGGCCTTGCATTAAAAGTATCCAAGCACCTGGGAAATTATGCAAATTTGTGTTCTAATTAGATTATTTATAAGATTGTCATTGGTGTCAGGAGAATGGCTACACTTTTTAAAATAAAAATAAATATCTGTGGTTTGTTTTTCCAGGTGGATTTTGGTTGCAACAGATAGCATTTCCCAGTAACAAAATGTCTAAATATTTAAGCCAGTTTTAAACAGTAAGTACAAACAGTATAAAGGGTCCAGAGCATGCACTAAATGGGATGCAACCAGCGCCAACATTCACATTTGCCTTTTAATAACTGATCTCATTATTAGCGTTGGACCGTTTGCGTGGTGCAATCTTTGGAAAGGCAGAGACATAAAGTACATATAAATATAGAAGTGGGCAGGGCTCTGCTTCCCAGTGATAATCAGCAAGTCAACTCCGGTGGGTGAGGGAAGGTCGAGGTGTGCTGAGGGCCTGTCCTGCTTGGGAGGGAGGTGACGGTTCTCTAAGGCTGATTCAGCAATGCATGTTTTAGTTAGGTTCCCTGGGAAACAGCCCCGGGCTGGAGATCTGCACGCAGGAAGTTTGGATCGGAACGCTAGGCCCAGGGAAGGAAGCAGGGCTGGGCTGTGTGCCCAGGCATGGTGTATCCCCTACACAATTGACACGTGTTTGTCAACATGGTAGAGACATAAAAATAGGAATTATGACTTCCCATCCACTAGAGGAAAAAGGTAGCAAAATTTTATCAGTCTAAGGGGAGCAAAGAATGGGGAAAAAGGATAGAAGTAACAAGAAAACACAAGAAACACAAAACAGCTCAAACAATTGAAACGAGACGGACACAGGCAAACACTAACGAAAGATGGAGGTGTGGGTGTTTTACTTTAATATTATTTGGAAGAGTCCAACATTCACAGCGTTCAGTATTTGAGAGGTTCACATCAGCAAGATGCCTCCCCCCACCTTCGCCCGGCCCCCTTTCTCCTCCATGGCAGCCATGAGCATCAGTAATTTCCTGTATATCCTTCCAGAGATATTCCATGCAGGCATTTTCTCCCTTTTACACAAACATGACTTCTATACAGAATGTTCTGCTCCTAGCGTTTGTTTTTATTTAATAATGCAGCTTGGAAATGATTTCATATCAGTACATCAGGAGCTTTGTTCTTTCTTAGGGGGCAGAGGATCCCCTATTTAGCCAAACCCTTGTGAATAGGCACTTGGGTTGTTTCCGGTCCTTTGTTACTACCCCAAAAGCCTGCAAGAATAACCTTGTACCTTTCATTTCAAATACTGCACATGGCATGTGGGTTAGAATAAATTCCTATCAGTGACATTTATTGGTCAGGGAATATGTGCATTTTAAATTAGGACAGATATCAGGTGTGTTGATATTAATATCAAATAAAACAGAATTCATTGTAAGGCACATTAAATGGGAAAAACAGGAATATTTAATATATTTTATATTTATAAAAGAAATCATCTACCAAGAATATATAACAGCCTTTAACCTTAAAACATCTTACAACAAAATACTAAAAAAGCAAAAAATATTACTGATAGAAGAAGAAATTGACAAATCCACAGTTATATTAAGACATTTTAATAATAACATCTATCAGAAATTGACAAGCAAAGTAGAATATAGGGATTTGAGTATCAATTAACAAGCCTGAGCAAACACAAAGCAATGAAACAGAACACATATACATGAGGGGTGACCGATCATTCAAAAGCTTTTGGAAAGACCAGTAAAATGGGCACATCTCTGGTAAACTGCTCAAGGAAGAAAGAGGCAGTGAGAGAAGGCAATTGCACTACCGGAGAGACTTGTAAGTGTGCAAGGACACACCCATCTGCCGTCGTGCCAATGGGCTTGAAGGCATGGGTGAAATGAAAACATACAGGAAATCACCAGATTTGTTCCAAGAAACGGAGAGAAACAAAGGGAAAGGGCGGCTGGAGATGCACCCACCTCCTCGCCCCAAACAGGCACGAGGCCCAGGGGGGTTTCCAGGTGAGCTTTGCCAAATTTTCAGGGAACACCTCTTTCCTATGTTAAATTCACTTTATAGAAAACGTTAGGACATTTCCCCCATCGTTCTATGTTGGCGTACCCAGGAGGCCCCAAGTGGTCAAGGACACATACGAAGAAGGAAGCCCAGCTGCTGACACATCACTACCATGGATGTGAAAAGACCTGAGTAAAACATTAGTGAGACAAGACAAGCCGGGAATTAAAACAAGGGATGCGCTATGATGTATTCACGGGGCATAAGGAATTACATTCTCTATATAATTGTGTATTTTATTATATATACTGTAGATATTATTTATTATATATTTACATTATAAAATAAACTATATATGAACGTATACATTGAATACAGCTACATAAGGAATCATAAGGAATATTCAGTGGTTAAAGGAGAAAAATTAAAATATTGACTTAATGAAATTCAAGACTCATTCCTTACCTTAAAAGTAAAAATAAGCTAAGAATAGAAGGGAACTTTTTTAACTTCATGAAGGGTATTTATCAGAAATCCTGTATCAAACATCATACTTAATGGTAAAAATATTAGAAACCAGAACCGACTAACAGATATTGTTCACTATTGTCTCAGTTAGTCCACATCGACAACCTGGTCAGTACAGTGAGACCAAGAGAAGAAATGAGGGAAAGAAGGGAGCAACACTGCCATTATTTGCAGGTCAGATAATTATCTATGTATGAAAATCCAAGAGAATGAACTGGAAAGGTATATAAAAAACCTTTATTTAAATAGTTCAGTGATTTGATAAGGATAAAAGACATCATAAACAAAGATTTTTACAAAGTGACACATTGAGAGAAAATATTTGCCATATGTGTAACAGATAACACATCACCTCCATGCTATGTAAATAGCTTCTTCAAATCACTAAGAAAAAGATGAACAATTTGAGAGAAAAGTAGGCAAAGGAGAGACACAGGTAATTTGCAGAAAAAGGTGTGCAAGTGACCACTAGACAGCCCCACGCAGACTTAAGAAATGAGAAATGATAGTATCAAGGAGTTTTGATTATTGCTCATCAAAGGGACCAAAGTTGAAGGGGTGAAGGTGGCGGGCACCTGGGTGCCTTCAGGTTAGCGCCATCATCCTGGGAGGTGGGCTTTCCCTGTGCTTCCGGTTAGATTTCAGGAGACGCTGTGTTGCTGGCACCTCTGACGTGACCTCTGGGTTAGGTGCGGGGATCTCTGTTCATCTCTGTTGCTCTAGGACTTGGGTCCCAGGAGTCGGACGGATGAGGCTCTTCCCTATCCTCTCACAGGGCTGAACGGTGGCCAGGTGTGTTTGTAGGGGTGTTTAGCCTCTGCCTGGCTGGCTGTGACCCTCTAGGGGTGACAGTCCCAGTAGAGGCCTTCACTAGCATGATGTGCATAAGGAATCAAAATAAAAGCCACAACGGTGGTGTCAGGTGTCACCCAGAGTCTGGGAGCTGAGATGTCTCCCAAGCCCTCTCTCTCACCAGCTGAAGCCACGGGGCCCCGCCCAGGTACTCACCTGTTGTCATGAACCCTCGCGGTCGCATTTGCACCTGCGCTTCCACATGCCCTCTAGCAGCTATGTGCTTCATTCTCTGTCTGCTTCCCTCCCTCTAGACAGCAAGCTCCACCAGGACGGGGAGGTTTGTCTCTCTCCGCAGGGCCTGGTGTTGGTGAGCAAATCCCAGCGGCAGGCGTCCTGCGTGACGGATGCCAGCCTCTCGAGGGGACACTGGCTTTTCTGTCCCTCCCTCAGGCTTACGGATTGGAAAGAAGTGAGACTGGCTCTCTGGTCACCTCTGTGTGTATGTGTGTGTGTGTGTCTGCTTTGCCCAGCTGGTCACAGGACTCAGGGAAGGGGCTAAACAAGCCCCCAGCCCCCCACCCCTGGGACACCAGCCTATTGTGAGATTCCAGGAGCCGAACCTGAACCAGCCGGTGCTTGGGAAGCGTCTACCTGGCGGGCGACTCCCACGTGATCTCCGATTCCTCTCCCAAGCCAACACCTGCTGAATGCTTGTGCCCCGTTCCCACGTGGAGACACGCTGCCTGGTGGGCATCGTTGCCTGGCACGTTTCAGGACGAGGAAACGGGAGGAAGCTCTCAGAGGGCAGAGCTGGGGTTTCTCTCCTGCCTCGCAAGGGCAGCCTGCGGAGGGAGGAGAGACTCCTCGTGCAGTCTTGTGCGGATGTAGCTTAAAAAGCATATCTATTCAGCATTATGGATATGAATTTTACACTTGGAACATGACACTAAGAACATTAAAAAATCATTAATTGCAGAAAATTAAGCTCATCTGAATCTTGGCAGGTGGAGCTATGTAGAAGACCCCCTCCCCAGCCTGGGGCCCTCCCAGCACCTCCCCCCCACCCCATGCAGGCACAGTATCAAGAATCTCCAGGAGGGGGAGTGAGAGGAGAGATGCCAAGTTTCAGCCACAGGATTTTAAAAGCTCCCCCTGGAGCTGCAGGACCAGAAGGCCGGGTAGGTCTCAGACGTCCCTGAGCCCTTGCTCTCCTCTCCCTCTTTGCCATCAGGAAGGGGCAGAAGGGGGTGCATACATGGAGGGCAAACGCGTCCACGTTTCTGTGAAACGTGCTGCCCTGGCGGGGGCGCGGGGGGGGGGGGTCCTTCCTGTAACTGACATGCAAAGACCCACTGCCTCACCCCGCGGGTGAGCATGCCTGTGCAGCTGTAACTGGTGCATCTGCAAACCCCGGATCTCCGGGGACAAACGACACACTGGCCCCAGGAGCTGCAGAGGCTGCCCGCACCGCACAGGCGAACGAACGCGCTGCCGACTCCGGTCCCCGCATGGCTTGGCTTTCCCAGGCTTGCTCGGCTCCCGGGCTCTCAGCCAAGGGGACAGCGGGGGGCAGCTCTGAGTCGCTGTGGATGGGCTGGATTGGAGGAGGGACCCGGGCGCCCAGATACCTCGGGCTGTTCCTGGGGACAGAGGGATGCGCCAGGAGCATGTTGGTTCCCTTTGCCTGGGGAGGGGTGGGTGGGTGCATTCGAGGCTCCTGCGATGACGGGCGAGGGTGAGCATCCGGTGCCTGGGATCCGCAGGGCTGGCGGGGACGCCACGGCCCTCGTCTAGGGGGGCACACAGGTGTGCTTTCCACGAGTTCTTATAGGGGCTAACTCCTGCGGAGTAGGGCCAGCCACAGGCCACAGGCACCCCGATATCTGTGAATAATAAAGATCAGGCCAGTGGTGGATGTCGGCCTCTGAACAACCCTGCCCTCCCCCCGCCGGGCCACACTGCCCCGCCAGCCTCCCATCGCATTTTCGCCTTTGCTGCCCCCTGCTGGCCCCTTGACTCAGAGCTGCCCCCTGCTGTCCCCTTGGCTGAGAGCCTGGGAAAGCCAAGCCATGCGGGACCGGAGTCGGCATCGCGTTCGTTCGCCTGTGCGGTGCGGGCAGCCTCTGCAGCTCCTGGGGCCAGTGCGTCGTTTGTCCCCGGAGATCTGGGGTTTGCAGATGCACCAGTTACAGCTGCACAGGCATGCTCACCTGCGGGGTGAGGCAGTGGGTCTTTGCATGTCAGACTTGCCAGGGGGAGTCACTAAAGCCCTGAGCTCCCCGACCTGCTCACAGAGCCCAGCTCTCTCTGGGGGTGGCTCTGCCCTCCCTTCACTAGAGTTGGGGTGCTGTGCCTCCCGTCTGAGCCCTGGGCCCCCAGGACTTACAGTGGAGCAGGAGACCAGGCATCTATTTGAGAGCATGTATTAGATGGTTAGAGAGAATTGCTTAGATTTAGAGCCATTGGGAAGGGAATCGTCCCCAAGGGATGGGTAAGAAATGACTCATTTTATAGACGAAGAAGAAAATCAAATCAGCCACTTCCAATCCCAGTGGGAGAGCTTCTCTTAGGTGACCCGTGGGCTGGGTCCCACCGAGCAGCAACAGTTAACCCTCAGTGTCCAAAAGGGCTTTCGCGGCCACTCTCCCTCCATCCCCGCCCTCTGGTCAGGTGCCCGGGCATCTTCCACCGGGTTCCCCCAAGGGCTGCGCGTGGATGGACAGAGTGGTCCCCCTTCTGAGCTCCTCATCCTGTACTGTTCGGTGTGTCATTCTCCAGGGAAAGCCACGGTCAGGATGGGCATTTTCAGGAACGTGTTTTTCTATCCCCCCAGAAAAAGGATTGGCAGGAAGAAGAATTTCTTCTCTTTGCTCCCTGGAATTCTACCTGTATCTTGAAATTCCTGCCAAAGCCCCCAGCCTAAGGCATTGCATGATTTAAATATCAATGGAATTTCAACCAGAAACACTGTGAATTTTATAAAAGGAAGCCACGCCTCAGCTCTTCTCCTGGTTCCCTAGAGAGACTGGGCCTGGAGGTGGGGTAGGGCTGGGCAGAATCCAGGGGAGACCGAGGGTGGGTTCCCTGTGGCCAGTGCTCACACAGCCACACGGCCAGTTGCCAGTGGGACTGCAGGTGGTGATGGTCACCACAAGCGGGTCTCAGTTCCCTCACTGCTGAAACAAGGGGGCCAGACCTGTTGACCTTTTTTTTTTTTATAAATAAATTTATTTATTTATTTTTGGCTGTGTGTGGGCTTTCTCTAGTTGCGGTGAGCGGGGGCTACTCTTTGTTTCAGTGTGCAGGCTTCTCATTACGGTGGCTTCTCTTGTTGAGGAGCACGGGCTCTAGGCGCGTGGGCTTCAGTAGTTGTGGCACGCAGGCTTCAATAGTTGTGGCAGGCGTGCTTCAGGAGTTGTGGCTCGTGGGTTCTGGAGCACAGGCTCAGTAGTTGTGGCACACGGGCTTAGTTGCTCCGCAACATGTGGGATCTTCCCCGACCAGGGCTTGAACCTGTGTCCCCTGCGTTGGCAGGTGGATTCTTAACCACTGTGCCACCAGGGAAGCCCTAGACCTGTTGACCTTTGATCTCCCTCCAGCTTAGAAGATCAGTGATTCTATGGGTGGACATTAAGCAGTGTGACTGCAGTAGACTTACATTTAATACAGTGTGAGTGTGAGTGTGTGTGTGAGTGTGTGTGAGTGTGTGTGAGTGTGTGAGTGAGTGTGTGTGTGTGTGTGTGTGTAGGGGGCGTTTAAAGTTCAACTGATTTTTACAACCTTGGGGTGGGGAAGGTTTTAAAAGATATGACCCCAAACCCAGAAACATGAAAGAAAAGATTCAAAAATTCAACTACATAAAAATCCCCTGTATGGAAGAAAGAACTATAAAGTAGTCAAGACGAAAGATAAATTGAAAAGCATGCCAAATCAAAGGGCTAATTTCTTTAATAAATAGAGTGCCTCCAAATCAAAAAGAAAAAGATCAACACCCAGAGAAACAGGCAAAATCTATAGATACTAATAGCCAGTAAACATCTGGAATATGCCCAGTCTTATGAGAGGATGCAAATTTAAGCAATGGGATAGTTTGTCTTTCCCCTGTAACACTATGAGCAAGGTGCCCTGGCACATTGCTGGTGGGGTGCACATGGATTAAGCCTCTCTGGATGTCAGTTGGACAATCTCTGTCAAATTTAAAATTCCTATAAGTTTTGACTTGGGAATTATACTCCCAGGAACTTATACAACAAATATTTTGGTAAGTGGGAAAAGGGTGTGTATTCAGATTAATTACTGTGGCATGGTCAGAACAAAGGATTGGAAACCAGCTGCTAATAGGGGATCAATGAAATAGATTGCTGTATGTCCACAATGGAATAAGACTTGCTCAAGGAATAAGGTAGCTCTATATTTACTGATGTGTATCTCTAACATACGTCGGTAAGTGCAGAAAAGCAAGGTGCAGAATGGCCCATATGGCCTGCCAGCTTTTGCACTATTTATATGGCTATCTCTGGAGGATGCCCATGGAACTTGTCACTGCGCTTGTCTCCAGGGAGGAGACCGGGTATCTGGGGCAATGGGAATCAGAGGGGAATGCTTTGTATACTTTAAAATTTTGTCCTGTGTATATATATTACTTGTTAAAAATAAATGGTACACAAAAGTAATACAGTTGCTTTGGACTGAATGTTTACGTCCTCCCAGAATTTACATGTTGAAACCCAAATCCCTAATGTGATGGTATTTGGAGGTGGGGCCTTTGGGAGGTGATTAGGTCATGAGGGTGGGGCTCCCAGGATGGCATTAGTGTCCTGATGAGAGGAGACCGAAGAGCTGCCGTCTCTCTGCTCTCTGCCACGTGAGGACAGAGCAAGAAAGCAGCGTCTGCAAACCAGGAAGAGAGTCCTCACCAGAAGCCGACCTCGCTCGCACCTGATCTTGGGCTTCCAGGCTCCAGAGCCGTGAGTAATAAATTTCTGCTGTGTAAGCCATTTGAGTTACCAAGACAAGAGTTAACCACTTCGTGTGACCAAAGTGATGCATGGTGCCGTGTAGGAGGTAGACAAAGCTTTTGTCCCCCTGCTGGAGCAGATCACTCCTTCTTCACCTGAGCCTCAGGTAAGGAGATGATCTGGGGCTAAGAAAACACGTCCTCAAACCCCGGGATAACCTCCCAGGCTGTTTGATGCCCACGTGGGGATTTAGACTCCTTCTCACCTCCCCTGCGCTCGGGCTGGGTGCCTGCTCGTGAGCTCACGGTGGGTGGAACTGTGGCCTGCCACCCCACCCCTGTGCCTCTCCAACATCCTGGCCCAGGACGGGCTGCCTGGACCACTCAGGCATCAGGCTCGTCTGTGGCCAGCACAGCCCAGCTGGTGGTGGCCCTGCCCTCTGAGGCTGCAGGCTGGCACCAGACAGCCCGGCAATGACTTAACGAAAAGTGTGTCTGGAAGCCATGGGAGAGTCATCAGAATCCCTGAGCTGGGGCCCTACCCTCCCTGCTGACCCGCTGCCACGTCACCTCTGCATCAGCTGAATCGGCAACGCCCATCAACCTCACACCAACGACGGACACTGGCTCTCGTGTGTGGTCCTCCCTCGTCCCAGGACTGGAAGCCACTATGAATCAGGGAGATCCTCCTCTGTTTTGAAGATGCATCATTCATCTTCCGAAGATGAATACATGCTGAGGTTTCAGTAGCTTCCCAGACACGTGTGAATGTCCCGCGGGGATCAATCTCTTCAGAAGAGAGCGCGGTGGCTCTAAGAAGTACTTGCAGGCCTTTGGAGAACCCCCTCAGTGCCCTGCTTCCCCATCATGGCATACAGGGCGTCGAGGTGCCTGCGGCCTTTCTCCCCCAGTCCCCATTGCTCTGCGCCTTCAGGACCATCACCGTGGGTCAGCCATAGCAGGGAATTTGCAGGCCGACCCTCGACCGTAGCAGAAGCTCTCTCACCCCGTGATTGGGAGGGCCCGGCACAAGCACCACAGGTGTTTTGCCGGAGTGCATTTCTAGAAACGGTTAGAAGGCAGGCAGTGTTTCCCCAAGGGAACAAGGAGGATAAGAGATGGTATAAAATGGTGGCGAGCTGGCTGTCGTAACAAGGACTTGGCATCAAATAAGTCAGCGCTAAGACCAAAAAAGTTGTCATGCAAACAAAAATATGATTACTACAAACTTCCATAATCA
This sequence comes from Balaenoptera physalus, assembly GCF_965194825.1. Lineage (NCBI taxonomy): Eukaryota > Metazoa > Chordata > Mammalia > Artiodactyla > Balaenopteridae > Balaenoptera > Balaenoptera physalus. The sequence goes on from NC_138890.1 coordinate 172,432,236, forward strand.
GGGGCGGGAATATCGTCACCCACCAAGATGCAGAATTTCAGAGCTTACTCAGCCCTCCAGGCTCGCTTATCGGTGAGGAAACGGCCTTCGGGATGGAGAAGGGCGTCACCCAAAGTCACAGAACTGGAGGCACAGGAGCCCCAAGACTGGCAGGCCTCCTCCTCCAGAGCAGGAAGCCCGAAATCGCCTCTCCCTGCAGCTGGGACTGAGGGCCCCTGTCCACCCCCTGGATGTTGGGCGAGGGAGCGGCCCGCACGGGGTCCAGCTAGGGCCTGAGCCCTCGTCTCCTGACCCCTCCACAATCCGTGTCGCATCAGATAACTGCCTCACTTTCCCATCTCGATAGGGGGTCTCGCCAGATACATACCCGTGGGCTGCGTGCTTGCCCCATCAAATTAGCTTACCTGAAGGGCCTTTTATGATTACTGCTGTTCAGAGTAGCTCTGGCTCCTTAGGGCTTTGTAGACAAGGACACAGCACCATCACCAGACGTCAAGATATGAAAGCACGTGCCCCTCCCCCCCATCCTGGAGGTGACAGTCCGAAGTGGAAACCAAAGTGGGTGACAATCTTCCAGTCAGGGCTAGTTCCCAGGTCCCGGCTGCTGCCATGGACCCCACAGCTCAGCAAGCCTTTTCTTTTCTTTTAAAAATAATGCTGGTATTTGAGGACAAGATAAATATTAGCCTGTAGCTAATCGTAACATCAGACTTTTACTGTATATGGTTTTTTGGAAGCACGGCTTGATTTGCTGCATGTAAAAAAAAAACCGGTAAGCACAAGCGTGCCGTCATGGGGTCCAGGTATAATTTCGAAAATTTCAAAACCCAATTCTGAGACAAGTGTGTAGTGACCGTGGATCAACGATTCATTGATGATTCAGAAGGCAACGAGGGGAGCGGCAGGAAGGTGACGCTGGTTTAATGAGCTTTTGAGGAACGGAGATAGGTACAGTCAGCTGGAAAGGAGATGCTGGAATAAGCTTGAGAGGAGATGCAAAATTGGGCACTAGGCCACGGGGCACCTGTGGCATAACATCTGGGGTCATCCTTTCTACCCAACAGATGTTGCTTGAGGTTTATCAAGTTAACAGCCAACATCTCCGAGTGTGGCTCTAATCAAGACACAAGCACGTGCGTTCCAGGCGCAGAGGTAATCGCTGGCAGGAGGGTTGAATGATGCTCTTGCATTTCCAGGCTCGGAGAGTCTCTTCTCGGGGTGTCCCCCGCCTCGCCCTCTTCCCAGCTCACAGCCTGGATGCCTCAGGGGGCAGAAGGGGAGCTGTGTTTGCTGCCTGTGGTCACCTGGATGAGGTGGGCACCCCACCACACAATGAGGCCAGAGTGCAGGTCCAGCCCTGCTGTGACCTCGGCTTCCGCATCTGAAATGGGTGGAATCACGACCGCACGGTGTCGATTAGAGGATCATTCGTGACACGTGTGTGACTGTGTGACTCAGGCAGCCGGCAGGGCCCCCTCCCCAGCTTCGGGGGAGCGCAGAGGTAGTGCAGCTCCCGCACCTCCCTGTGTGCACATCAGCGTCCTAAGTCTCCACTGCCTTCTTTGAAATCTTGGGGGCGTAGAGGTCCTGCTGCCAGAGGCCATTCTTTCTTGTCCCAAGTCATCACTGGGCTGGGGGAAGGGGGGGTAAATGGCCACCTGGGGAAGCGCAGGGTGGGGTCATCAGCCTTCGAAAATAAGAACACGGGACACGCAGTCAAATTTGACTAGCAGATAAACAACATGTGTACAAGCTGACCTCAGAGAGATCGTGGGTTTGGTTCCAGACCACCATGATAAGGCGAATATGGCAATAACGTGAGTCACAGGAATGTTTTGGTTTCCCAGTGCATATAAATTTATATTTACATTATACTGTAGTCTATTAAGTGTGCCGTAGCAGTTATGTCTAAAAAATGTACATGCCTTAGTTAAAAAATAATGCTGTTGGAAAAATGGTGCCAATACACTTGCTCAACACAGGGTTACAACCCTTCAATTTGCAAAAAATGCAATATCTGAGGAGTGCAATAAAACGAGGTATGACTGTATATTTTTAAGCATAAGTATGTCCCATGCAATATTTGGGATATACTTATATACTAAAAACTTATTTGTTGTTTCTCTGAAATTCAAATTTGACTCTCATCTTGTATTTTATCCAGTAACCCCAGTCCAGAGACCAGCAAAGGCAGAAAGGGGAACAGGACCATGGAGGGAGCAGGGCAGGGAGGGAGGGAGGGCAGAGGTGCTTTGAGGGGATGCCCCAGGGGTAGGAGTAAGGGGCAGAAGGTCAACTGACAGTGTGACCTGCAGAGCTGCAATGAAGGAGGAGCAGGAGGGAGCACGGGCAGCCGGGGGCAGAAGCGGGAGGAAAACGGTCTGGGAGTGAGGGCTGTAGAAATAAAAGAAGACCCACCACATGAGGAAAGCAGAGGCTGTTTGCTCAGATCCGGCTGTGGTGAGGCATTCTGGCAGAGATTAGGAGTGGGAGAGCTTCCTGGTGGAGGAAAGGGACGGCTCAGGTGGCCCCGACGGAGGCTGTGGGCCTGGGGGCTGGAGGCTGGTAACCTATGTGACTGATTAGGGGACCACATCCGCTTTCTCTGGCTGCTCATAAGTGGGAAGGGGCAAAAAAAAAAAAAAAATCAGGGAAGTCATCAGTTATTAATCAAGTGCTGTCCACGTGAGGCTGGGATTATTGTTTTGCTTCCTAGATTGTCACTAAATACTGCAGGCAGCGTCCTGGGCTGGTTACTGCAGATAAGGGGCTGCTTCCCGCGCTGGTTACTGCAGACCATGGGCCAGAGTTCTATTTTTATAAGTCCTGTGTGTTTCTTCCACTCCCCCTTCAAGGTTCAGTTCTCCTGGACTGGTTTGAGCCCTGCATTTTCAGTATTGCAATTCAGCAGTCCAAATCCCTGAATGGTTTCTTTCTCCTTTAAAAGGTCTCCAGTGTGGAATATGCCGTAACTTCCTATTGATATAATGAGCTTCTCCCTCCTGCCCTCCCCCTCCCCTCCCCTCTATCCCCTTCTCCCACCCTCCCTCCCTCCCTCCCTCCCCCTCCTTCCTTCCTTCCTTCCACAGTGCACCCTTACGTGCCCAGCGCCATGACGTGTGCTCAGGATGGCTGGTGAGAGAATAGCCATGACCTCTGCCCCGTGGGATGACCGCTCAGCAAGCTCTTCAGCGTCTCTCACGCGGCTCACCCCTGATCCAGAATAGAAACCTCTCGTCTCCTTTGGGTGCCACATGGAGAAACGGCCAGTCCCATCCTGGTCCAGACCTTGCGTGTCTGCTGTTTGCCTTTGCTCCCCCTGCTAAGGCCCTTCTGTCTCAACATCTCCACCCTCTCCATTGTTTACATCCTTGGGAAACGGGGATCCCCAGATGGAAGCATCTTCTGCAAGGGCCTGACCAGACCTGGAAGGAGAAGAAGAAATCAGTTGGTTTATTTTGGTTCTGTAAACGCCCAGCGATTTTTCAGGCACTTCTCTGCACCACGTGCTGTTCCAAGCGCTGAGGGTGCAAAGAGATGCAGACCTGGCCCTGCTGTCCCGGAGATCTTGGTGGAGGGGGTCCTAGCCAGAGCGCTGTCTCTCTCTCTCTGTCAGGAGCCCACGGCCAAGGCAGGGGCAGGTCCCAGCCCAACGCCGGATCTCACGTTTGTGTCAGGTCATAATGCACGTGGTTTCCAGGTTCAGGGCTGTGAGGATCTTCTCAGGCAGCAGCAGAGCTCAGTGCCGCTTTGAACTCAGCTGTTTCTTCTTAAGGTAACTTTTAAAGTTTTAACTGATGTGTTATTCTTTTGTCTCTTGGTTCATCAGATTAATTTTGTTAACTTTTTATTATGGAAAATTTCAAATGCACAGAAGTGGGGAGAATGGTACAATGAACCCTCCCTATGCAACCATCGCTCAACTCTGACAAGTCACATTGGGGCTTATATTGTTATGTCTACAGACCCCGCCCCCTGGCACACACACACGCACACACACACACACACACACACCTGACCTAGATGATTTTAAAGCAAATCCAAGACAGTCTATGATCTCATTCATAAATTTCCAGGAGAAAAAGATGTGCCTTCTCTTAGCACACCATGATACAATTATCTCACCTAAAAAGTGCAAGATCACAGAGTTGAATCCTGTTGTGCTCCAGTTAAACACACACACACACAAAACCAGCCAGGATCTGAGAAGCTTTTGGGACACATCGTGTTGCTGCTGTACGTGCCCAGGAGACCACAGCTCCATGAGGGCCGTGCTGAACTTGTGCGCAGTGGGCTGCGTCTCTGGCCCCGTGAATCCTCCTCTGACTCTGGATGTCCTGGAAACAAGCCATCCCTCTCCCATTGCACGAAACCAAGTTCTTTCTAAGCTGTATCCCCACTCCCTACAGGGCTCCAGTTCTTGCTCTAATAAGCTGGATACGCTTTCAACGAAATCAGCTTGGTTTCTAATTGTTATCATATTAGGACTTGTTCCCCAAATGATTATCCAATCTAGTGGTTCTCTGTCTGGGCCTCCCGTTAGCGCCACCTGAGCAGAGCTGAGAATACACAGGAAAACGTGATGTGATCAGTCTGGGTGGGTAGGATCCAGGCACCCGTTTCTTAAGGGTCCCCAGGGGCTCTCATGGGCAGCCTGGCTGGAGACCATTGTCCACGCCCCTCCAAGCACTGACAGTGTCCAGAGCACAGACAGGATGGTCAGCAGACATAACTCTTTCGCAGGCCTGAAATCATTTCGTTTGACCCAGTTTTTTTACCTTCAAGTCCAGGCAACAGACTGTTAAGCCAGCAAGCACAGCTAATTGACAACCACAAGGGGTTCTCTTTTGCAGAGAGATGGAGCGACTGACACTAACTGTTCCAGCTGCCTGTGTCTTGCAAATGCTGCTCCTGAGGTCTTCAAAGCGGGCTGGCCCTGCAGAAGGGTAAAGACTAATTTTTCATTCCTTCTATGTCTCACAGTAAAACCTTCTTTCCCAGGAGGCTCTACAAGCCAAGCGGAGAACCTCAGTGGAACCAGCTGTTTATTGTAGGTTAAATCCGATTTAGTGGGACTTCTAATATACATGGGCAGGTGTGGTAGCAGAACTCTAAGATGACCCTAAGATGCCCATCTCCTGGTGGGCATGCCCTTTATAATCCGCCCCCTGGATTGCAGGCAGAAGCTGTGACTCTGATGGGATATCATGCCTGTAAGCAGGTTACTCATCAGTCGACCTTGAGTTAATCAAAAGGCAGATGATCCCGGGGGGCCTGGCCTAATCAGGTGAGCCCTTCAAGGAACTGAGCCCTTCCTGGAGCAAGAGGTTGGAAGTTTGAGGGGCCCATGGAGGAGGCCACATGGCAAGGGGCTGAGGGTGACCTCTAGAAGCTGAGGGTCATATCCGGCTAACAGCTAGCAGGACAATGGGAACCCCAGTTCTCCTACGACTGCAAGGAAATACGTTCCACCACCAACCCGAGGGCCATGGAAGGTGATTATTTCTCACCTGAGCCTCCAGATAAGGACACAGTTGGCTGACAGCTTGATTTCAGCCTGGAAATCGAGGACCCAGCTGACATGTGCTCGAGTGCCATGGAAACCATGAGATAAATTTAGGGGTTTTGTTTGTTTATTTAGGTTTATTTATTGTAAAATATACATCATATAAAATTTACCATTTTAATCATATTTAAGTATACAGTTCAGTGGCATTAAGTACATTCACAATGCTGTGCTACCATCACCACTACTTCCAGAAATTTTTTGCCATCCCACACTGAAACTCCGTGCCCATTAAACACTAACTCCCCATTCCTCCCTCCCGCTGCCCAGTTACCTTTGCTCCACTTTCTCTCTCTAGGACAGTAAATTCTGCCTCTTTCTGGGCTCGGTTCAGAGCCTTGAACGTGCTCCTGTGTCCGTGGATCCCAGGAAGGGCAGATGGGGCGCTGCCCTCTCCAAATGCATTCCCCCCAAAGCACTTGGCAAAGAGCACCTCCTAGGATAACGTTCTACGACCCTGGGACACCTGGTGGCTGGTGATGGGGAGCAAGGGGGGGGCTCTGAGCAGGGCCCACACTGTCAGGTGGGCGGTTGGGAAAGGTCTCCACGGTCGTGCGGACGACGTGGGCCTGAGGCAGTCCCCGCATCTCAGAGGTCAGCACCGTCATTCAGAAGAGACCTGGGCGGTGGCTTCGGAGGGGGACAGATCGAAAGGGGTGCAGGCAGTGGAGTGGGGGTAGTGACACCCCTCGTGGATCCCGGGGAGCACGGGCTTGAGGGGAGAGGCTGGGCTGTGCCCTGGGGAGGGGGCTGATAGGTGCCTCCAACCTCTGTGCCTCACGCCCCGCATCTGAGGCCACAGCAGTGGCCTGGGTGGGTCAGAGAACTTAGCAGGTCAGCAAGTGCCACGGCCCTGGTGCCTGGGCTCTGGCGAGCGCTCAGTGAACAGCCTGCACAGACTAGTGGGATTAGAGTCTGCAGAAAGTTGGAGAAAATCTCGTCTCTCCTGTGGGCGCCCATCCTTGTTTATGTCGACGTGTCCAGCCTCTCTGTCTCCTCGGGCCGTGCTGGCTGGGACAGTTAGGTCCAGGCTCATGGTGATGGCAAAGGTCAGGGGAGGCTGCCCCCCTTCCAGCCTCAGGCTGCGGAAGCAGGAAGGGCTCTGGGTCCTGGTCCTTCCAGAGCAGGCCATCCATCTGACTTGCCAGGAGCCCATCCTTCCAGGCACCGTCTCCCCTTCACACGTCAGCCTCCCTCCTCCTGGCTCTGCGGGATGCTGAGGTTGGTCCATGCTGTTGTTCCCCCAAGCCCCAGAATGTCCTTGTTGCCCTCTGTCCCCCTGGGCAATGCTGAGGGTTTTTTTTAACTTTGTGTTTTTATTTATTTATTTATTTATTTATGGCTGCGTTGGGTCTTCGTTTCTGTGCGAAGGCTTTCTCTAGTTGCGGCGAGTGGGGGCCACTCTTCATCGCGGCGCGCGGGCCTCTCACTGTTGCGGCCTCTCCCGTTGCAGAGCACAGGCTCCAGACGCGCAGGCTCAGTAATTGTGGCTCACGGGGCCAGTTGCTCCGCGGCATGTGGGATCTTCCCGGACCAGGGCTCGAACCCGTGTCCCCTGCATTGGCAGGCAGATTCTCAACCACTGCGCCACCAGGGAAGCCCCAATGCTGAGGTTTAATCGCACATCTTCAACAAGTAATAATCACCCTTGATGTTTTATAGTGAACATGGGCTGAATGTTTTTAAGGCAACAGGTACTTTGCTAGAAATATGTGAGGTTGTCCCATTATGTCTCTGTTTATAAATGACCACCTAAGCCTTGAGGAGGTTTAGCAACTTGCCCAAAGGGATGGCACTGGATTCAAAGATCGTGTGGTTATGACTAAGTCCAAGGCCCTCCACGGCAAGCTACAGACTTGGGCAAAGGGGACGTCCGGGGAGACGGAAGCAGGAGCAGGTTCTCAGAGAGGGAGAGAGACAGGAGTTCGGAGAAGGGGCTGCACCTGAACCTTCGGATCCTGGTTCTATGCCAGCTTGACGTCATCTTGAGTGTGTGTGTGCTGCATACGGAAGCTGGAGTTGACATGAGTGGATTTGTCCTTGTAACAAAACTGTCTTAAATAAAGTAAGATATTATGTAACTGTCTCATTTTATTTTATCTTTTGCCTAAGAACTTCCTATGCATTTCAAACAGGCTACGGGAAAAAAACCCCATAAAAGCAAGCTAAAACAATTCCTACTCGCAACACAGAGTGATTAACGAGGTTATTTGTTGCTTATCCATGCGATTTTTCCTCTCTCTAAATGTTTTATGAAATGTCATGGTCAGTACCTACTAGTTTATAATCTGCATGAACTCTAGATCACTAACATCTCTGTAGAACTTTCTTTGGGTGGCTACATAGATTTCATTGAATAAAAGAACCATAGTTTATTCAATCACGAGTTGTCGAGTATGAGTGTCTCTGTTGTTTGTGCTGTGATCAGCACCATTGTTACCACTCAGAAATATGCCAGCAAACACTCTATTAATAAGATGAAGATCTGTGATACTGCTTCACGGAAAGGAAAATCCAGATTCTTATGTGCCAGTATTTCCAATCCTGGCTACAGGTTAGATCCACTCAAGAGGGCTTTTAAAAAATGCAATGTCTGGGCCCGACCCCAGAAAGTCTAGTCTAATTGGCCTGGGTGTGCCTGACATAGGCATTTTTTTTAAAAGCCCTCCAGGTGATCCTGTTTTGCAGCCAGAGTTGAGAAACACTGAAATAGGCTGTCTTTATAAAACATGTTCTTGTTCGTATCCTAATAACTTGTTAAAATGCCCCTCTTGTCTCTTTTTGAACTCCTTCCCATCTTGCTTACTGAGCTGGCCCCGTTAACTTGAAAATGTCAACAAGGAGAGACAGAAAATTAATTTATTTGAGAGAACTGGCTTTTGCTCATTTTATAAGCGAGGTATGACCTTGAAACCAAGGACAGTATAAGAAAGCCAAATTGTTGGCCCATCTCACTTATGAAGATGTATCCCTAACAAGATATTAGCAAACTGAATCCCAGAGCGTATGAAAATGATAATAACCAATACCTAAGAATTGCTTACAAGTTCACGGAAGATTTAATGTTAGAAAATCTGAAAATGTCATTGTATTGAGAGAGAAAATCATCTCAGTAGAAGTTGAAAAAGCCTCTTATAAAATTAACCATTCACGATGAAAAATAAAAATTTCTTATTAAACTAGGAGTAATAGCACATGTTCTTCACCTAATAAAGGATACCTAAAATATACACAATGAATCATTCTAATGATGAAACATGGAAGCATCCACTTTAAAATCAACAACAAGGCAAAGCTGTCCCATATCTCTATGCTTCTTTTTGACATTACATATAAAAAGGAATTAATAGCATAGGATGAAAAAGAGAAACACTTGTCATTATTTGCAAATGTGCAAATATTAATATCTACAAATGATTATTTGTAGATATGATTATCTACAGTGATAACACAAAAGTCTATAAATTATTAGAAAAATTGGGTGTTTAGCAAGGTGGCTAGATGAAAAATTGATTTTCAAAAGTGAATGGTGGAGTCCCCTGGTGGCACAGTGGTTAAGAATCCACCTGCCAGTGCAGGGGACATGGGTTCAATCCCTGGTCCGGGAAGATCCCACATGCCACGGAGCAACTGAGCCCGTGCACCACAACTACTGAGCCTGCACTCTAGAGCCCATGAGCCACAACTACTGAGCCCACGCACCACAACTACTGAAGCCTGCGTGCCTATAGCCTGTGCTCCACAACGAGAGAAGCTGCCACAATGAGAAGCCCATGCACCGCAACGAAGAGTAGCCCCCGCTTGTTGCAACTAGAGAAAGCCCGCGCGCAGCAACGAAGACCCAATGCAGCCAAAAAAAAAAAAAAAAAGAAAAAGAAAAGTGAATAGCAAAAAACATTATAGTAGAAAAAAAAAATCTGCAAGTTTCTTAGAACAAATCTGAGAAATTATTTGTAAAACCCTTACACAGGAAATCTGTACAGACTATGACATTAAAGAAGGACCAAAGACATGGCTGGATATCCTTTGTTTGTGAATAGGAAAACAAAACGGCTCAAAAATACAAATTCTCTCTAAATGGATCTCTAGATTTAAGGCAGCTCCATTCAGAATCACAACAGGGTTTTCATGAACTTGATACCTGATTTCTAACACGTGTAGTGAAGATCAAAGGACTGAGAAAGAGCCATGTGTATTCTAAACAAAAATAAGGAGGAGGAGGATTTGCCTAGCAGACGTCAAGTATTATCATGAAGTTATAGCAATTAAGACAGTGTGGTGTTGGGCTAAGGATAAGAAATCAGCCAGTGGGGCACAACAGAGAACCCACAAGCAGAACCACTTGATACACGACTGAGGTGACATGGGACATTGCTGGTTGAAGGGAGATTGTTCAGTAAATGGAACTAGAAAAGTGGTTTTTCTTCGTCCATACAGAAGAAAGTAAAATGGGATCCCTGCCTCACATCAGACACAAAGGTCAACTTTACACGTAGGAACATCAAAACAAAACTTTAAAATTTTTAACGAGAAAATATAGGTGATTGATTATTTTTCTGACCTTGGGGTAGAAAAAGCTTTCTTAAACAATACACCAAAATCCCGCACTATGAAACTGATGAATTTGGCAAGCTAGAATAAAGACAGTATTAGCAGCGCATGTAACTGACACAGACTATAAAACAAACTTCTAGAAATTAATAAGAAAAAGACAATTGATGTGAAAAATGGGTGAAAGATATGAACAGGCCTTTCAGAGAAGAGGAAATACAGGGGCCCAGTAAACTATAATAAACTTCATTAGAAATCAGGGACATGCCCATGACATAATGAAATACCATTGCACACCTATGTTCGGCAAAATTATGAAGCCCGGCAGTGCCAAGTATTGGAGAGGAAGCAGATCAAGAGTATACTTTACACATTGCTGTGGGAGCGTAAGTTGTTAAAACTACTCTGGAAATCAATCTTTGAACATTGTAAATTAGAACATTAGCCTACCCAACAATCTGGCAATTCCAGTCCTAGAAACCATGAAGAGAGATGCTTACAGTCGTGTATAAGAAGTCTCGAACAAGACACAGATGTAGAGAACAAACGTATGGACACCAAGGGGGGGAAAGCGGTGGGGGTGGTGGTGGTGGGATGAATTGGGAGATTGGGATTGACATATATACACTAATATGTATAAAATGGATAACTAATAAGAACCTGCTGTATAAGAAATAAATAAAATAAAATTCAAAAATTAAAAAAAAAAGAAGTCTCGAATAAGAATGCACATAGCAGTGCTGTTTCCAATAGCACTGGAAAAAACTGGAAGAATCCCAGCTTCCTATATAAACGGAGTCCACGCACACATAGACTACTATACATGGGTGATAGTGAGCGAACTACAGCCAGATTAAAAACACAATGCTTCCTAGCATCATAAGGTTGCATGAAAAAGCAAGTCCCAGAAGACTTCATATAGTATGAGAGCCTTTTAATATAGTTTTAAAAATGCACAGCTACACAAAATATGTAGGCCTACATGTGTATGTCATAATAGTTTTCTTTAAAGCAAAGTAATGATGAATCCCAAATTCAAGACAGTAGTTGCCTCTGAGGAAAGAAGCAAAGTGATGATGGGAAAAGAGCACATATGAAGGTATTAGTTATCTGCAGTGTTCTCATGCTTGAGCTGGCTGGTGAGCTCAGGGTGTTTATCATATACAGACAGATAGACATGCGTACCTAACAAAGACAGCCGTACATGGACCCATGGTTGTATTATAACCTGAATCTAGGATTATGCACAGACCCCAATTCTGCACCTCTGAGGTCCAATTTTTTTTTAAAAAAGAGAGGAAACAAGAACAGAAACCTTACTTTAGTTGAGCTACCACATGTCAAGAAGACCAGGAACAAATGCACTGTTTATAAATCTTGTGGTTTGGCTTCAATTTCCAAATCCATCTTCCAAGACTGACAGACACTCTCGGCTCAGGGGTGTATTGGGAAAGATTGAAAGGGGCTGTAAGGCTGCAAAAGTCTTCCCGTTGGTCCTGATTACCTCCACCCCAAGCAAATGCACCTTCTGTTCCGTGCTGCTCTAGAACCCAGGTGTAGAGTCTGCAGGGAGCCATCACACGCCTGTCAACAACTTCCTTGAAACTGTCTTGGTTTGGTCCTTCTAGCACCAAAAAGTAGCATTGTGTCCCCAAGGCTTCTTGTAGATGAAGCCAAAGCCTGTGCTCTGTAAAGACTCACCGTTTGAACAAGTCCCTGATGACATGCAAAGAACTTCCTTCCCAGGCAGTAAACTGCCCTTGAATCTTCCCTGCTCTGGGCTGACACTCTCTGACCCTCTTGAAGGAGTCTGAGGTGACTGATTTTTCTTGTCAACCAAACACTGACCTGCTGGGCAGTAGGAGGCCTTTTCTACAATGATGCTATTAATCTCATTCACTTCTATTTTTTAAATTAAGTTTTATTGGAGTATAGTTGATTTACAATGTTGTGTTAGTTTCTGCTGTACAGTAAAGTGAATCAGTTATACATATACATATATCCACTCTTTTTTAGATTCTTTTCCCATGTAGGTCATTACAGAGTATTGAGTAGTGTTCCCTGTGCTTTACATGTTTTTTTTCAAATTTATTTTTTATACAGCAGGTTCTTATTAGTTATCTATTTTATACATATTAGTGTATATATGTCAATCCCAATCTCCCAATTCACCCCACCACTATCACCCCGACCCCCCTCGCTTTCCCCCTTTGGTGTCCATATGTTTGTTCTCTACATCTGTGTCTTTATTTCTGCCTTGCAAACTGGTTCATCTGTACCATTTTTCTAGATTCCACACATATTTGTTAATATATGATGCTTGTTTTTCTCTTTCTGACTTACTTCACTATGTATGACAGATTATAGGTCCAACCACGTCTCTACAAATGACACAATTTCATTCTTTTTTATGGCTGAGTAATATTCCATTGTATATATGTGCCACATCTTCCTTATCCATTCATCTGTTGATGGACACTTAGGTTGCTTCCATGTCCTGGCTATTGTAAATAGAGCTGCAATGAACATTGGGGTACATGACTCTTTTTGAATTATGGTTTTCTCTGGGTATATGCCCAGTAGTGGGATTGCTGGGTCATATAGTAATTCTATTTTTAGTTTTTTAAGGAACCTCTATACTGTTCTCCATAGTGGCTGTATCAATTTACATTCCCACCAACAGTGCAAGAGGTTCCCTTTTCTCCACACCCTCTCCAGCATTTGTTGTTTGTAGGCCCATTCTAACTGGTGTGAGGTGATGCCTCATTGTAGTTTTGATTTGCATTTCTCTAATAATTAGTGATGTTGAGCAGGTTTTCATGTGCATCTTGGCCATCTGTATCTTTGGAAAAACGTCTCTTTAAGTCTTCTGCCCATTTTTTAATTGGATAGTTTGTTTTTTTAATATTGAGCTGCATGAGCTGTTTATATATTTTGGAGATTAATCCTTTGTCCATTGATTCATTTGCAAATATTTTCTCCCACTCTGAGGGTTGTCTTTTCGTCTTGTTTATCATTCCTTTGCTGTGCAAAAGCTTTTATGTTTCATTAGGTCCCATTTGTTTATTTTTGTTTTTATTTCCATTACTCTAGGAGGTGGGTCAAAAAAGATCTTGCTGTGATTTATGTCAAAGAGTGTTCTTCCTATGTTTTCCTCTAAGAGTTCTATAGTGTCCAGTCTCACATTTAGGTCTTTAATCCATTTGGAGTTTATTTTTGTGTATGGTGTTAGGGAGTGTTCTAATTTCATTCTTTTACATGTAGCTGTTCAGTTTTCCCAGCACCACTTATTGAAGAGACTGTCGTTTCTCCATTGTATATCCTTGCCTCCTTTGTCATAGATTAGTTGACCATAGGTGCATGGGTTTATCTCTGGGCTTTCTATCCTGTTCCATTGATCTGTATTTCTGCTTTTGTGCCAGTACCATATTGTCTTGATTACTGTAGCTTTGTAGTATAGTCTGAAGTCATGGAGTCTGGTTCCTCCAGGTCTGCTTTTCTCCCTCAAGATTGCTTTGGCTATATGGGGTCTTTTGTGTCTCCATACAAATTTTAAGATTTTTTGTTCTAGTTCTGTAAAAAATGCCACTGGTAATTTGATAGGGATTACATTGAATCTGTAGATTGCTTTGGGTAGTATAGTCATTTTCACAATATTGATTCTTCCAATCCAAGAACATGGTATATCTCTCCATCTGTTTGTGTCATCTTTGATTTCTTTCATCAGTGTCTTTTAGTTTTCTGAGTACAGGTCTTTTACCTCCTTAGGTAGGTTTATTCTTAGGTATTTTATTCTTTTGTTGCAATGGTGAATGGGATTGTTTCCTTAATTTCTCTTTCTGACCTGTCGCTGTTAGTGTATAGGAATGCAAGAGATTTCTGTGCATTAATTTTGTATCCTGCAACTTTACCAAATTCATTGATTAGCTCTAGTAGTTTTCTGGTGGCATCTTTATGATTCTCTACGTATAATATCATGTCATCTGTAAACAGTGACAGTTTTACTTCTTCTTTTCCAATTTATATTCCTTTTATTTCTTTTTCTTCTCTGATTGCTGTGGCTAGGACTTCCAAAACTATGTTGAATAATAGTGGCGAGAGTGGACATCCTTGTCTTGTTCCTGATCTTAGAGGAAATGCTTTCAGTTTTTCACCATTGAGAATGATGTTTGCTGTGAGTTTGTTGTATATGGCCTTTATTATGTTGAGGTAGGTTCCCTCTATGCCCACTTTCTGGAGAGATTTTATCGTAAATTGCTGTTGAATTTTGTCAGAAGCATTTTCTGCATCTGCTGAGATGATCATACGGTTTTTATTCTTCAGTTTGTTAATATGGTGTATCACCTTGATTGATTTGCATATATTGAAGAATCCTTGCATCCCTGGGATAAATCCCACTTGATCATGGTGTATGATCCTTTTAATGTGTTGTTGGATTCTGTTTGCTAGTATTTTGTTGAGGATTTTTACATCTATATTCATCAGTGATATTGGTCTGTAATTTTCTTTTTTTGTAGTATCTTTGTATTTGGTATCAGGGGGATTGTGGCCTCGTAGAATGAGTTTGGGATTGTTCCTTCCTCTGCAATTTTTTAGAAGAGTTTGAGAAGGATAGGTGTTAGCTCTTCTCTAAGTGTTTGATAAAATTCACCTGTGAAGCCATCTGGTTCTCGACCTTTGTTTGTTGGAAGATTTTTAATCATAGTTTCAATTTCATTACTTGTGATTGGTCTGTTCATATTTTCTATTTCTTCCTGGTTCAGTCTTGGAAGGTTATACTTTTCTAAGAATTTGTCTATTTCTCCTAGTTTGTCCACTTTATTGGCATAGAATTTCTTGTAGTAGTCTCTTATAATGCTTTGTATTTCTGCAGTGCCCGTTGTAACTTCTCCTTTTTCATTTCTAATTTTATTGATTTGAGTCATCTCCCTCTTTTTTTTGATGAGTCTGCCTAAAGGTTTATCAATTTTGTTTATCTTCTCAAAGAACCAGCTTTTAGTTTTGTTGATCTTTGCTATTGTTTTCTTTGTTTCTGTTTCATTTATTTCTGCTCTGATCTTTATGATTTCTTTCCTTCGGCTAACTTTGGTTTTTGTTTGTTCTTCTTTCTCTAGTTCCTTTAGGTGAAAGTTTAGATTGTTTATTTGAGATTTTTCTTATTTCTTGAGGTAGGATTGTATTGTTATACACTTCTCTCTTAGAACTGCTTTTGCTGCATCCCATAGGTTTTGGACCATCGTGTTTTCATTGTCATTTGTCTCTAGGTATTTTCTGATTTCCTCTTTGATTTCTTCAGTGATCTCTTGGTTATTTAGTAACATATTGTTTAGCCTCCATGTGTTTGTGTTTTTTACAGATTTTTTCGTGTAATTTATTTCTAATCTCATAACATTGTGGTTGGAAAAAATGCTTGATATGATTTCAATTTTCTTAAATTTACCAAGGCTTGATTTGTGACCAAGATGTGATCTATCCTGGAGAATGTTCCGTGTGCACTTGAGAAGAAAGTGTTATCTGCTGTTTTCAGATGGAATGTCCTATAAATATCAATTAAATCTATCTGATCTATAGTGTCATTTAAAGCTTGTGTTTCCTTATTAATTTTCTGTCTGGATGATCTGTCCATTTGTGTAAGTAAGGTGTTAAAGTCCCCCTCTATTACTGTGTTACTGTCGATTTCCTCTCTTACAGATATTAGCATTTGTCTTATGTATTGAGGTGCTCTTATGTTGGGTGCATATATATTTATAATTGTTATATCTTCTTCTTGGATTGATCCCTTGATCATTATGTAGTGTCCTTCCTTGTCTCTTGTAACATTCTTTATTTTAAAGTCTATTTTATCTGATATGAGTATTGCTACTCTAGCTTTCTTTTGATTTCCATTTGCATGGGATATCTTTTTCTGTCCCCTCACTTTCAGTCTGTATGTGTCCCTAGGTCTGAAGTGGGTCTCTTGTAGACAACATATATATCGGTCTTGCTTTTGTATCCATTCAGCAAGCCTGTGTCTTTTGGTTGGAGTATTTAATCTATCCACATTTAAGGCAATTATCAACATGTATGTTCCTATTACCATTTTCTTAATTGTTTTGGGTTTGTTTTTGTAGATCCTTTTCTTCTCTTGTGTTTCCCACTTAGAGAAGTTCCTTTAGCATTTGTTGTAGAGATGGTTTTGTGGTGCTGAATTCTCTTCGCTTTTGCTTGTCTGTAAAGCTTTTGATTTCTCCATTGACTCTGAACGAGATTCTTGCCGGGTAGAGTAATCTTGGTTGTAGGTTCTTCCCTTCATCACTTTAAATATATCGTGCCACTCTCTTCTTGCTTGTAGAGTTACTGCTGAGAAATCAGCTGTTAACCTTATGGGAATTCCCTTGTATGTTATTTGTCATTTTTCCTTTGTTGCTTTTAATAATTTTTCTTTGTCTTTCAGTTTTGTCAATGTGATTACTATGTATCTCGGCATGTTTCTCCTTGGGTTTATCCTGCGTGGGACTCTCTGCACTTCCTGGACTTGGTGGCTATTTCCTTTCCCATGTTAGGGAAGTTTTTGACTATAATATCTCTTCAAATATTTTCTTGGGTCCATTCTCTCTCTCTTCTCCTTCTGGGACCCCTATTATGTGAATGTTGATGTGTTTAATGTTGTCCCAGAGGTATCTTAGGCTGTCTTCATTTCTTTTCATTCTTTTTTCTTTATTCTGTTCCACAGCAGTGAATTCTACCATTCTATCTTCCACGTCATTTATCCGTTCTTCTGCTTCAGTTACTCTGTTATTGATTCCTTCTAGTGTATTTTTCATTTCAGTTATTGTACTGTTCATCTCTGTTTTATCTTTAATTCTTCTAGGTGTTTGTTCTTTAATTCTTCTAGGTCTTTGTTAAACATTTCTTGCATCTTCTCGATCTTTGCCTCCATTCTTTTTCCGAGGTCATGGATCATCTTTACTATCATTATTCTGAATTCTTTTTCTGGAAGGTTGCCTATCTCCCCTTCATTTTGTTGTTTTTCTGGGATTTTATCTTGTTCCTTTATCTGGTACATAGTCCTCTGCCTTTTCATTTTGTCTATCTTTCTGTGAATGTGGTTTTCGTTCCAGAGGCTGCAGGATTGTAGTTCTCCTTGCTTCTGCTGTCTGCCCTCTGGTGGATGAGGCTATCTAAGAGGCCTTGTGCAAGCTTCTTGATGGGAGGGACTGGTGGTGGGTAGAACTGGGTGTTGCTCTGGTGGGCAGAGCTCAGTAAAACTTTAATCTGCTTGTCTGCTGATGGGTGGGGCCGGGTTCCCTCCCTGTTGATTGTTTGGCCTGAGGTGACCCAGCACTGGAGCCTACCTGGGCTCTTTGGTGGGGCTAATGGTGGACTCTGGGAGGACTCACGCCAAGGAGTACTTCCCAGAACTTCTGCTGCCCGTGTCCTTGTCCTCATGGTGAGCCACAGCCAGCCCCTGCCTCTGCAGGAGACCCTCCAACACTGGCAGGTAAGTCTGGTTCAATCTCCTATGGGGCCACTGCTCCTTACCCTTGGGTCCTGATGCACATACTACTTTGTGTGTGCCCTCCAAGAGTGGAGTCTCTGTTGCCCCCAGTCCTGTTGAAGTCCTGCAATTAAATCCTGCTAGCCTTCAAAGTCTGAGTCTCTGGGAATTCCTCCTCCCATTGCCGGACCCCCAGGTTGGGAAGCCTGACATGGGGGTCAAAATCTTCACTCCAGTGGGTGGACTTCTGTGGTATAATTGTTCTCCAGTTTGTGAGTCACCCAACCAGTGGTTATGGGATATTATTTTATTGTGATTGCGCCCCTCCTACCATCTCATTGCAGCTTCTCCTTTGTCTTTGGTCATGGGGTATCTTTTTTGGTGAGTTCCAGTGTCTTCCTGTCGATGATTGTTAGTTGTGATTCTGGTGTTCTCGCAAGAGGGAGTGAGCGCATGTCCTTCTACTCTGCCATCTTGAACCAATCTCCGGACAAGATAGCTTTTGATGCATTAATTCAACAAATGGCAGTCTCTCATGACTGAGTGGGCCCCCAGACAGCCTCCTCACCCCTGAGAGGCTCGCTGGGCCTGGATGAGTGGACCACACCCAGGAAAACTAGAAAGAACATGGTATAAAGTAGGATGGGTTCAAGGTCGAGTTCAATAGAGTAGAACTGCAGATGCTCAGAGGAGGACGGTAACACCTTGGCTCCGTGTGCTTGCAAGTTCATTGTCTGCCTGGGCCGTCATCTCCACCGCCGCTGCCGCTGTGCTGGGAGCGCTGGGAACCCCATTCACTTTTATGCATGCATTTACCTTGTGTTTCATTCTACCTTATATTCTATATTAAAGTTATCTAATTATCAATTATTAAAGCAACCTATTCCTGCTCAAATATTGGCTCCTTGAGCAAAGAGTTTTATGCTGCTCAGAGAGAGAGCGAGGCAGAAAATACTGTCTTAATGAACAAAGGGAGTTGCTTCTCTGAGGCCTTTTTTATGAGTAGCCTTTAGGGCCCGCGTTGCAAATCGACATTTTAAAATTTAAAGATCTGGCCCACAATGCAGGTGATATTTCTCAAAAGAGATTCAAAGTGATAAAAAGAGCGTTCTGCAGTTTTCCTAAGAAGAGTTATGACTCATTTGTATGGAATTTAACAGCTCAGAAGGCTGATTCTAAGATGGGCAGGGAAGGAGCTATTACTTCAATTTTAGCAACACTTATTAGTTGACCATTTCTTCCAGTTTTTACTGCTGAATCTCCAATCAGCCTAAAATGTAGTGGCTTAAAGCAAAGACAATAATTTTATTACTTTTAAATTCATATTATTGCTCCTCCAGCTGCTCCTTTAAGGAGCTGACCAGGGTCTCTTGCAGGATTGCATCCAGCCGTCATCTCAAAACCATCCTCATACATGTCCGGTGGCCATTGCTGGTTGTCAGCTGGGACCTCAGTGGGGCTGTCGGCCAGGACATGCCCATGTGGCTTGGGCTTCCTCCCAGCATGATGGCTGGGCGACATCAAGCCCCAAGGTACAGGATGTGGAAGCTTCCTCTCCCTTGAGGCCTGGCCTTGGAGACAGGCACTAGGGTCGCACCAGCTCTGTGGACAGGACGTGAACTCAGGAGTGAGGAGACAGGTGTGGTCCATGGAGACAGGTCCACTGAGGCTGGGATGCCCAAGGGCTCCAAAATCAGCAGTAAAAGGGAGACCCTGCTTCTGCCTGCTGAGTAACTTGAATGCTGGCCTGGTGCTTGGGGAGGGGAAACAGGAGCCACGCAGCAAGTGGTTCTGGCTTCAGCTCTTCAGCGAGTTTAGGGCGCCATTTTTTCATTATTCATCCACTCCCTCCTTCCCTCCCTCCCCACCTCGGGGAGTATTTGGTGAACGTTTCCACCAGGCCCTGTGCTGGGGGCAGAAAGCAGCGGTGATGGAGCGGGGAGCTGGGCCTTTGACCCTCTGCGAGTGGCCAGTGAGTGAGAGGACACTTCTGCATCCCCGTATCCTTGCTGGGAGAAGTGTGCAGGGGGCTCCGGGGTTGGCGGCAGGGGCCAACCTTTCCAGGGGGACCTTGACCGGGGCTCAGCCTGCAGGGTCGTCAGCTGAGGCCCCGGTGCTGCCTTCTGAGGCTGGCTCCTCCTCAGCTGGTCTCCTGGCATCTCCACCCCTGTTAGGAGGCTGGGGCCCCAGATCGACGCTAGAAACTAGAGATTGTTGAACAATCGGGTGTCCAGGTGGTCAGTTAGATCAATGTGCCAACCTGAAAGTGACAACCAAGGTCTGGTTATTGACTCGTGAGGAGTGTGAGGGGCAGGGGAAGGCATCGACTCCCATGTTTCACATGCGCCCTGGACACATGGCGCCAGGTGGGCGTCAGGAAGATCAGCCCAGCCTGGGAACATCATCCCACTGCCAGGAACTCCAAACCTAGAGGGCTGGGGGGCCGTGGGAGGGAGGGCGGAAGGGCCAGGAATGGAGCGGTGTTGAGTCGCAGTGGAGACCAGAGCCCTAGATAAGGTCCCCAGTGAGAGGCCTCCGAGCGGGGTGCCTGGGTGGGGAATTCATGCCTGTGCAAGAGCATGTCTGGCTTACGGGGCCCCTTCCCCAGCAAGCTCCTCCCCCAGCTCCGTGTGACCCTCACTCTTACTGTCCCAAGAAGGCAAACAGCCCTTTCCAGGCCTCTAGGTACTGCTCTTTCTCTCCTATTCTCTGTTTGCAACCTGAGGACATGGCCTGACCCACTGCCCACCCTTCCCGGGATCCAGTGCCCCATCCCTGCAGCAGGGTCGCTGGGCCCCCATTTCCTTCTGAAGGGCCTTCTCTGTGTTTGGGGCAGAGCTGCTGTTTGCCCGTCCCCTGTTCACCTCTGCCTTCCTTACCAAGGGAAACCCCATGTCATCCAAGACAACATTACATCCATTGAAAAAAATCAGTTTCCAGAGCCCCTTTCAGCTAAGGTGGGAGGGATGTGACCACCCCATGCACAGCCCCGGGGAGAAGAAGCGAGGACCCCTGGGTTCCTTCACCAAGTGCCACCAGATGTCGGGCCAGAGCTCTCAGCTGGCAGGGGTTTCAGCGAGGCCCGAGGCAGCGGCCCCTCTGCCAATATTCGCATCCACCATTCATGGAGGGAGGGGACGGGGTCCCTGCGGGAGTCTGGCATCTGGTCAGGTTTCACCTCCTCGTATTGTTGCCATCTTGGGCTGTGAGCCAAGGCGTGAGTCCCAGGGAAACCGCACATCCGAAGGCTTTGCTGGAGGGAGACCTCGCAAGCGAGTTTCAGCACCCATCGCCCTTCAGAGCATTACCAGCCAGGCTGGGTGGCAGGAAGGCCGTTCTCTTTCATCTCTGCCAAGAATGTCACAAGCTCTTTTAGAGAAACAGCTCTTGGCCAGAGCCCCGGCATCTAGACACTTGGGTTGCCAAGACGCAGAACCTGCATCAAACAGAACCAAGGAGGTGGCAGAGAGCTTTGGATCAGGGAGCTGCCCTCGGTACTGATTCACCCCAAACCCTCCCAGGCAGGAAAGGCGTCCTGGTGGGCTGCCTCTTCTCCAGGGAGGTGGTGCCCTGCATCCATCTCTGCTGGACACTGGCTCAGCAGGAGAGAGGTCTGGCCCCCGACGTTAATGGGAAACTTCTGGACACGGAGGCTTATTTTGGGTTCAGCCAGAACCGGCATTTCCAGGAGCCCCCAGGGTCTGGAGGCTGGCTCCTCAAGGAAGGGGCAAGAGTAGGAAGTGGTCATTCTGGGAGCTGGGAGACAGACAGCAGAGAAGGCGGAAGTGGGTCCTGGGGTCTGCTGCCCTGTGCTGCACTCAGCTGAGGTCACTCCGTGACCCTGCAGGGAAGGCCCTAGTGGGAGGCTGCTTTGCTTTGGCCTGCAGGGAAGTGGGGAAGGAGCTTTGCCCACAAGACCCCATTCCCTCCTTCTGGGGCTGACCAATTCCTGAGGCCTTCCACAATGTCCCAAGCAAGATGCAGAGCTACCTCAGTGAGGCTGTTTGCAGGGTTGGGACAAGAGGCCCCACTCTTGTTGTCCGAGGGCCATCCGTGGGCAGAGGGCCACCTGTGGGTGGAAGGCTGACTCACAGCTGGGACAGGTCTCCGCCGCATGGCCTTGTGCCCGTGGTCAGCTGCCTGCAGAACTGCGGGGAGGCGCGTGTGGTCCAGGCAGGCTCCCCTGAGCAGTGGCCCCTTCCACCCCCAGCCTCTGGTGTGCTCCCAGGAGAGGTGGCCACCACGGTCCTCCGCCTCCAGACTGAGCTGGGAGGGGCTGCAGGAGCGGCTGGAAAGTTCTAGAACAGGAAGGAGAGTCAGTCTTGATCATCCCTTCTTATATTCCTCCTGTCACAGAACACAGTGTTGAGTAGGGACGCCATGAAATGTGAAAAGGCTCACTTAGAAATGAGTTTTCTTGGACAATTTGAAAGTGTCCCAGACACAGAGCATTAAATATTTTATTTACGTAACCATTAAAATGTTAATATTAAACGTAATGCTCACGTACAGTTTTCAGACTTGTGTAGAAGTAATGAACTGTAGCCTCTCTCAGGGATTTATTCATTATTTCCTAAAAACTAAGTGGCAAGCCTCTCTCATGTACCAGATGGCTTGCTAGATGCCCCCGACTGCCGGAGTTCAAAGTGATCCAGGCCTGACCTCTGCCCCCAGGAGTCCAGGATCTTGGGAGAGGGGAGGGGGAGAAGCAGAGTGATGGTTGTAAACAAGCACAGCCGTCGTGGCATTTACCCTGGTGGGGATGGTTTGCGGGGGATGGAGGAGACCCCGAGTTCTGTTACTGCCTGAGGGTCTGGGTGGCCGGAGGAGGGACCAACTGGGCATGGGTGAGGAGGGGGCACCAGGCTCTGCTGGGGAGGGTGAGGAAGGGTGGCCCCTGTGATGGGCCCCTGCTGGGTGCGGGAAGTGAGCTGTGGAAGAGGCAGGCCCGGGAATGGGAACAACGGGGTGTCATCTCCCGGGAGTTCAGCGGCCTGGTGGAGCCGGGGCAGATGGGCAAGAGGTCGTGCAGAGCCACAAGGACATCCCAGTGCCATCGGAGGAGCGCAGCCGGGAGAGGCACAGGTGGAGGGGCCTCACCTCCGAGGGCCCGGCAGGGCAGGGGTCCCGGGGGAGAGGAAGGCCCCAAACGGGAGTCAGCAACCTCGGTGACAAGGAGGAGGGCCCTTGGGCCTCCGCTCCCTGGCTCTCCCTGGGTCTCACTTCAGCAGGGCGCCTGGCTCTTCCCTCACCCTCTCCTGCCTGAGAGAGAGGAAGCCCTGCCTGAGGCTGACGTCACCACCTTCCAGCTCCCGCTGCCGTGTCAGCGATGCCCCGCCCCAGAACGTGTGGCACCCCCTGCCCCACATGCAAGCAGCTCCCCCCTGTACCCCTGAGCCATCTACACGGCTTCACCCTCCGCAGCCTCCTTCCCATTCACGCCTGGCTTGGTGCTGTGGACTCAATGTTTGTACGCCATCAACATTTAAAGGCTGAAGCCCCGGCCCCAGCGGGATGGGTATTGGGAGGTGGGACCTTTGGAAGGTGGCCAGGTTTCGATGAGGTCCTGAGGACGGGGCCTGCACGATGGGATTAGAATCCTTATCAGCAGAGGAAGAGAGCGCAGAGCTTCCTCTCTCAGCCAGGTGAGGACAGAAACCGGCCGTCTGCAAGTCAGCGACAGGGCCCTCACCGGGTCCCGACTGTACTGGTACCTTGGTGTCAAACTTCCAGCTTCCAGAACCGCGCGCAGTAAAACCCCCTTGTTTAAGCTGCCCCATCCGAGGCGTTCCGTTACGGCGGCCTGAGCTGATTAACACCGAAGGCACCTGGCCTCTTAGTCCCCTCAGCCACAGCCTTGTCCTCCCACTGCCAGAGCCACACACCTGAACCCCTCCCAGCCCTGCTCCGGACCTCGCATCCGGGTGGGGACGGCCATTAGCAGCTCGGGCCGCTGTGACACTGGACCACGGCCCGGACGGCTTCAACAACAGACTTTCATTTCTTGCAGCTCTGGAGGCTGGAAGTCCGAGATCAAGGTGTTGGCAGGGCTGGTTCCTCCTCAGGCCTCTCTCCTTGCGGTGTAGATGGCCACCTTCTTGCTGTGTCCTCCCATGGCCTTCCCTCTGTGCATGCCTGTGTCCTAATCTCCTCTTCTTATGGTGGCACTAGTCCTGTAGGATTAGGGTCCCACCTTTACGACCTCATTTAGCCTAATTACCTCCCTAAAGTCTCCGTTGTCAAATACAGTCACATTGGCGATTAGGGCTTCAATGTAGGAATTTGGGGGGACACATTCAGTCCACGCGAGGGATGCTTCTCTCATAGTGACCCATAGGAGGCGCCCTACCCCTCGGCACCAGCCCCACCACTTCTATGCCAGTGGCCTGGAGCCTGCGGATCTGGGGAGGTCCCTGGGGGGAGGTGGGGGAGGCTCCCATGTCCCAGCAGGGCAGCACTTCGGCCAGCAATGGGGGGAGGCTCTCTCTCCATTCAGGTTCTCACTTCCAAATTGGAAATCCTCTCTTCACGCTGCAAGCACAGAAATCAGTCAGAGGGCGCATCGAGGGGCACAACTACCTTTTTGCCCTGAGCTACAGGCTGAAAAAATTGACTTTTTCGTTCCAAAAAAGATGGAAACGGTCACAGTGTTACACGTAATTATGTGACTTAAATTTGCTCCGCGGAAGAGCCCGCTGATGACATCCGCCACGTCAAGGGGTTCTGGGAGGTACTGTCGACGTATTAGCAGGTGGTGGTTGGCAGTGCTGCCATCTTGTCACTGAGAGAAGAGAGGGGTGTTATGGGCTGAATCGTGTTCCCCAAAAAGGTGCATTGAAATCCTCACCCCTGGAACCTCAGAATGTGAACAGATTTGGAAATAAGGTCATGGCGGTTGTAATTATAAGTTATGGTGAGTGACACCACCGTGAGTGGCCCCTCATCCGATGTAACTGGTGTGGCTATAACAAGAGGAGAAGAGACGCAGACGTGCACAGGACAACGTGTGTGATGGGGCAGAGACTGGAGCAGAGATTAGGGGCATGGGGATGTGGGCACCACCGGAAGCTGGAAGAGGCGAGGAAGGATTCTACGCAGAGTCAGGGGGAGCCCAGCCCTGCTGACACCTTGACTTTGGACTTTTGGCCTCTAGAGCATTGAGAGAATAAATTTCTCCTTTATTAAGCCACCTAGCGTGTGGTATTTATTATAGCAGCCCTGAAAACCAGCCCGAGGAAACCAGGGACGCTGACCCTTCTTCTTTATACCCAAGGTAACCGAATTAGTTGAACGGAAGCTCTAAAAATACCCACTCCGGGGCTATAAGCAGCCCTGGGGCAGCTCCAGGCGAAGGGAAGGATTTTAGAGCCTTGACAACAGGGTGTGCTGCCAGCCGGTCGGAGGGGCTCAGCTGTGACCCTGGTCCCGGCTTTTAGAAACTTCTATGTGTCCATGCACACATGCTCCTGCCCTGCTCCAGCTCTGTCTGACCTCTCCCCGACCTGCTGTACCCCCTGATTTCAAAGGGTGACCCATCACCCCGTCCTACACTTCCTGCAGGCACAGGGGTCTAGATTTGGGCCAAAAAGGCATCATTTCAATCACAAAACACCCTTATCTGCATTGAGCTAATTCGATCATTTGTTACGTTTACCTGGAACAAAACTGCCAGAAACACAAACATCAAAATAATCTAAAAATGAAAATAAAAGGTTGGGGAAGCATATAACCAATCCAAAGACATATTTACATTTTATCCCATGAACCCCACGGGTGTCCATGTTAATCTCCAAGTGACAAGAGGCCAAATGTCCAGGTGGCTGGATGTGTAAAGGAGACAGACAATGTCCCACTCGGAGGCCACTGAGCAGAGAGCCAGGTCCAGATGGCCGTGGAGTCTCGGGGGATGGGGAGCAGACTGCCTGTTGGCACAAAGCCGACAGAGACAGCAGTGATGGCGCAGACGCAGATGAGGAAGGACAGAGGGGCGCTGGAGTGGCCAGCGGGACAGGGGGGTCCTGAGCAGAGACCCTAGGATGCCTGGCCCTGTCATCAGGCTGTAAACCCCTGTAAGAGGAGGGGCGTGTGTGGCTGTGTGACAGGAGCCTGTGTAGCACAGAGTGCCTGGGGGACCCGTGACACCCGCAGGACCACATTCTTACTCTAAGGTGATGTGCATTCACACGTGGATAAAAGGAGGACACACATCAGACACTTAAGGGCAGGTACCTTCCTGGAGTGGAGGCGAGGGTCGGGGAGAGGTATACTTTCTCTCCTTATGCGTCTTTTGTACAAAATATTTCTTCCCAATGAACTTAAGTTTCTTCCATAATGAAGAAAAGTTCCAGGTTTGCAAAGGGTTTGAGCTTTTTTCTAGGGCAGGTGACGCTAAACTGGGTGATCCTCCGTCCCTGCAGGGCAACCTCTTCAGTGTTTTATGAAAACCAGGGATTCCGTTTGGATGGGAGAGAAGATTTCAGTGACCTTTATAATGGCTCAAATCTGAGCTCCCGTAAATCTATGAAGTAGCAGTTCTCAGGCTTCAAGCCCTGGGAATTATCTTCTCAATTCTGAGGTGTGTCCACTTGCTGCCCCTCAGAACCTAAAAAGGTGGTGGGTTCTGAGCAACCCTGGAGATCTTGGATCCAGAGACACTACTAGGGCCAAAGGCCGTCCAGGATAGAGTGTGCAGGGGGGCGTTTAGAACCATTGCCCCCTTCCTGGGCCATGAAATTTCCCCTCATTTAGTCCCTGACCCCAACCCTGACCCCAGCACCCACCCCACTGCTTCTGCTTCCCTGGCCCCTCTTGCCCCAGACACAGCCGAGCTGGGCCACCAGCTGTGCAGCACATCAGCGTGGGCCTCCGCTTCTGGTCTCTCAGTGACCAGCAGGCTAATGGGGGCAGAAACAAAGGTGAACGAAAGCGTTAATGACTAGCGGTTATTTCATGCGCTTGCTCCTCTGGTGTGGGTTTCACTGAGTCCCCACAAAGATGTGGAGAAGTCCTAACACCTCCCACCTGTGCCGGTGACCTGATTTGGAAATAGGGTCTTTGCAGAGGGCCTCAAGTGAAGGTGTCACGCTGGATGATTAAGGTGGCCCTAATCCAATGACTGGTGTCTTTGTCAGGAGAGAGCCATCTGGGCACAGACACCCAGGGGGGAAGCCACGTGAAGACAGAGCAGAGATGGGAGTGATGCAGCCACAAGCCAAGGACCGCCCACGACCACCAGCAACACCAGATGCTGGAAGAGGCAGGAAGGCCCCTCCTCCAGAGCCTTCACAGGGACTGCAGACACCTGAGTTCAGTCTCCTGGCCTCCAGAACTCTGAGACAATAAATCTTGGTTGTTTTCAAGCCACACAATGGGTGTGAATTTGTTTCAACCTCCCCAGGAAAGGAGCACACCCTCTGAGATGTCATTGCAGTTTTAATTACCATCTTCAACAGCCTTCACCAAAAGGACAAGTAACACGAGAATTGGGAAAACCTTGGGGGACGTGGAGCCTTTGGTGCCCGCGGGGTCGGTCACACCAGCCATAAGCGTCTGTGAGGGTCCCCGGCCAGCACAAGTCCTGCCTGACTGGTTCTCACTCCCGTACCCCGAGGCACCTGCTGCCCCGTTCCCGCTGCTGCCGGTCTGGGCTGCTCAGGGCACTGGGATGGATATCCCTGCAACAGTGCCGGTCGGCTCTGTACAGACAAGCATCCGAGTCCGGAGAGGCTGGTCACCTGCCCGAGCGCTGCTGGCTCCTCATTCTCCTGGCTTTTCCAAGCCCCTCCCTGAGCCCAGGGCCTCACGGGCCACCAGCAAGACCTTCTGTCTCCCCCACCTGTGCTCTGAAGCTCCCGCTCCCCTTCTTTCTCCACCTAAAACCCTTGAGGGCATCGCCTCGCCTGGGCTCCTCTGCTCTCCCCCCTCCCCGTTGCACTGGTGCAGGATGGCAGGGAGGGGGGGCACCGTGAGGACCCTGCAGACCCCTGCTCCCCTTCCCCTCTCCTCTCAGTCCCTGGGAAGCTCGTGTCAGCGCTGCCCACCGCATCTCCGCTGTAGCCCTCCACCCCCGCTGCTGAGGTGGGGTCCCTGCCCCAGCAGTGTCGTCCTCACCTGAGACCTGTTAGAAACGCCCGCTGTCAGGAGGCCACCCCCGCCCTGCAGTTTGCAAGGCCCCGGGTGACCCGCACACATCTCCCTGCAGACCCCAGGGCACACACCTTTTACTCCACACCCTCACCTGCATCCTTTCTTGCATCTTGCTTCTCTCTCTCTGTTCTCCTCTGTCCCATAGGACGTAGATGGGGAGCTGGCCTTCAGGCATGGCGTAGAGCAGACGCTGTCGATGTGCCCCAGACTAGCGGGTCCCTCTTCCTAGATACGTGAGGAGAAAACAAGGTAGAAAGATGAAAGCGTCCGCTTTTCTGTTTCCTGCGGTGTTTCTCTCCATAGCGGGGGTTCTGAAGATATTGATTACTGCTGGGCCCTTCCCCTCCACCCATGTCAAAGTGGGGCATTACAGAAGTAATAAGATAACATCTAAAGACAGCTGTCTCCCCAGGAAGAAATGTTCTTCACTCGACTAACTCAGCTGTGTTCATAGCTCCAACAGAAAAGGAAAAATATGCAATTTGGAAGATGTTGAGGAAAAATTTCCTACCTGTTCCAGTTGTTCAGTTTTTAATAAAAGTTTTCTCTCCTTTCCTCTTCTGCTGCTCTGAAATTGGAGCAGGCCCAGCGTAACTTGGACACGGCCATTTTATTAACATTTTTCAAAGTCTTGACAGATACAAATGGTTTACAATATCTTTTTTTATCGCATTCTTAGTGCAAACATGTTTCTGAAGATCTGGGTCTGTGACCTGTGATGCACAGCTGAGAAGGCTGGGGTGGAGGATGGGGCGGCTTGTCCCACGTTGCAGAATGAGCGGTGACAGTGGCACTGGGGCTCTGTCCCTCCTGGGCTCTTAATCCACCTGCAGCTTTCAAAGTGCTTTTCTGCTGAATCTGGAAAACACCTCAGACTAATGGGGAGGTCTTGAGATGCATGCACTGAACACTCAGAGGCCACGGGGAATTTCTTCTCCCTCTAGCTTTCAAGATGCTTGAATTCTGCTTTCAGAGCCTTAGTCTCCCTGTTACCGACAGCGGTGCATCATTATGTGCGTGCACTGTGGACTCACTAATGCTGCCTGGGCCCGGGCTGTTCCTTGCTCTTTCTCTTCTCCCCTGTTATTTACTGAGGAGCCCAGGGGGCCTACAGGACCCCCTGGGAACAGACGAGAGTTGAGACATGAACAGGGCAACTCCTGTGACCTGTGGGACTCCCCTTCCCTCTTTGTTATCTCCCATATCCAGCCTTTCACATGAGTCTGCCAATGCTTCCATTGAAATGACTTTTTAAAACAGCTTTATTGAGATAGAATTCACATACTGTACAATTCAGCACTGAAAGCGTAAAATTCAATAGTTTTCGCGTATTCAGATGTATGCCACCACAATCACGGTTACCTCATTTAACAGCCTCAGAAAGGAGACCCTTCAGCTCTCAACTTCCTGCCTCTCCATCCCCCCTGCCCTGAGCAACCACTAATTGGCTTTTGTCTCTATAGATGTCCCTATTCTGGACATTTCATATAAATAGAGTTATACAATATTTGTCCTCTAGTAAGAGCTTATTGCACTTGGCATAATGTTTTCAAGGTTCCTCCATGTTGTAGCCTGTATCAGTACTTCCTTCCTTTTTATGGCCAGATAGTCTGCCATTGTATGGACAGAACACATTTTGTTTGTACATTCATCAGCTGATAGACGTTTGGGTTGTTTCCCCGTCTTGGCTATTGTGAAGAGTGCTGCAGTGAATATTCATGTACATGTATTTGCATGGACACGTTTTCATTTCTCTTGGGCATATACTTAGGAGCGGAATTGCTGGGTTGTAGGGTAGCTCTATGTTTAATCATTTAAACAGCTACCAGATGGTTTTCCAAAGTGGGTGCACCATTTCCCATTCCGCCCAGCACTGTACGGGGGCTCCGCTTTCTCCATGAAGTGACTCTTAATCACATCAAATACTCACTCCCTTTGCCAATATCTGAGTCACCGTCCTCCAACCTCATGACCCGAGGATTGTTCTAGGGCTCTGCTGTCCTGGGCTCAGCGTCCCCCTGCGGTCCAGGCTCTGCAGGGGTCTTCTCCCAGCAGAGCTGCTCCTGCCTCTGCACGCTCCAGCATTTGACCCCATTGGGTAAAATGGTGACCAGCCAGCCAATCATGAGCCTCTAGAATCTAGGCCAAGTTCACCCCCAAAACTTCCCTCCCCAACTTGCCTCTTCCCCAACCCCAACCTTCACCTCTAGCACATCCTCACACTCCCCGCATCATGCCTGTTGGCGCTGAAATAGTTTATGGTCTCCTGTATCCCATAATAACCCTCTGGCAGTAAAGACTGTGTCTTGTGGAAACTTTCCTCCTGTCCTGGTGATGCAAAGTGAATATGGTAAGTCTGTACGTATTTCATATTTATTGAGTTGGATTTCACCAAATTACACCCAAATGAACTAAATGGCATACGGAAGAGCCCCAGATAGCACACGTCAGAAGCTAGTAAAACAACCAGTAGCTGATTTGAAAGACCCTCCAATAGTGGGGTGGGGTGGCAGGGGCTCAGATCCAAGTTTGACCCTCTCGTATTTCCTGTGGGGCTGAGGTCCGGCGTGACCTCAGGCTTAGCTCGGGTCACACAGTGAGGAATCACAGCTCACTGTCTATGCCATGCAGGAGCTCAGGACATGTGCTAACTCTCCCCTGGGAGCCGGGCCGGTCCATCCATGTGTCCTGCCAACCCTCGGACCCACAGCATCTCCTGCACTTGCACATGGCAGAGTCAAGTCCGTGCTCGTGGGACAATGAATGATTCTGTGAAGGACACCCACCCCTCACTGCACCAACAGCTGCAGCGATTTGACTCCTTGAAGGAAGAGCGGGTGGAGCAGGTAAGGGCTGAGAAGGGCCAGGGCACTCACAGCCGCAGCTCTTATCCGCCGGACACCAGGCACGTGGCACTGCTTTATGCCAGGGCTTACACAGATTAACTTATGTAACATATGTGGTGGCCCTAGGCAGTGCTCATCTCCGCTGGTTCTTACAAATAAGGGAACTGAGGCACAGAGAGGCACAGACACTTGAGCAGGTCACACAGCAAGGAGGCAGTGGGCCCGCCTTGCCCTGCTCCCTCCTCCCCACTTCACTTCTGCCACCTGCTTCCTTGTTCATGAACTCCTTGATCAAAGCATAAAAAGTAGCAAAGACTCAGGAAGCTACCTGGTCCTCATGTTGGTCTCAGACGGCGTCATGCGGCTGCGCATTAGGCGCTTGGGTCAGTTTCCAGCTCTGCCTCTGCGATGCTTTTTCCTTTAGTCATTGGTTAGAAACAGACATTCTGCAGGTGAGGCTGGCAGATACCTCTACTGCCTGACACTCTTGCCTTGCCATCCTGCAAGAGCGATGTCCCTGCACCCGTTGGCCCCTGTCCCCAGGCTGCAGGTAAGACAGGAGACAGCAGCTCTGTAAATGCCCAGACCTGTCCTGTCCAGCACTGCCGAGGGCTGTGTCCACCCGATGCTCTGATGCTGAGGTCCACGGGGTTTTACCTTTCATGGCTGCGCGGTGGCTCTTTGCAGAGGCGCTGTGGCTATGGGGACCAAGGTTTCAGCGTGTTGGTACCTGCCTCCTGGGCACAGGGGCATCCTGAGTGCAGAAGCCATGGAGGTTGACTGGGAAGGCAGATCGTGGTCGCTGCCCCGTGGGGTGGTGTCTAGAAAGTCCCCTTGTCCCTGCAAGGTCAGGGTGTGCAAACCATGCCAGGAGGAGCCGTGGACCGGGAGTCAGGACCAGGGACCTGGTCCCAGCCGCCCATCAAGTTCGCACCCTGCCTGAGCCTTGCTTTCTCCATCTGTGCAAAGGCTGGTGTTCGCACCGCATGTTAGAGCCACAGAGGAGCCTTTAAAGCATCCCCCCACCCCACCCAGAGCACCTTACTTCATGGCCTGGCAAAGGCCTGGGCATCAGCATTTCAGCCGGGGTCTGGAACCACGGGCAAGATGAGCCCTAGGGCTCCTCCAGTGCCACAGTTGGACGCTGTTCTAAATTTTCTCTTTTCTAAAGATTTTTTGATGTGGACCATTTTTAAAGTCTTTATTAAATTTGTTACAATTTTGCTTCTATTTTATGTTTTTTGGGTTTTTGGCCCCGAGGCATGTGGGATCTTAGCTCCCCGACCAGGGATCGAACCCGCAACCCCTGTGCTGGAAGGTGAAGTCTTAACCACTGGACCGCCAGAGAAGTCCCTATTCTAAATTTTCTATCTGGAAAAATAAAAGGGTTCCCCGAATAGCTGATCTTGTTTGGCAAGGGAGAAACATCAATAAACTTGTTTATTCAACAAATATTGGTCAGCTGTCTCTTTCGAGCGGAGCCCCGTGCTGGGGCCAGGGCTGGGAAGGTGAACGTGACACACGGGGCCTCCGAGGGCCCAGCAGGGTGTCAGTTCATCCCCTGCCACAGCCCTGAGCCCGATTATCACCTCCCCGGGAAACTCATCCCTGCCAGAAAGGAGGAAACCCTGCAGAGTTACAGGGCCAGCCCTGAGGGGGCCACGGGTGTAACCCCTGTGTCAGCGGCCCAGAGACCCCAGCAGGTCTGCTCTTCCCCCACCAAGCGCTGACAGCTTAGGAGAAAGAAAACAGTTATTCCAGAAGACTTACCAAAAATCTGAGGGGAGAGAGACCGAACCCTCCAGCCCTTCTGGGCTCAGTGACTCATTCTGCAGGAAGGGCCATGGGAGGGAAGGAGGGAGGGATGGTAACTTGAGCAGGCCTGGCAGGGTCACTGTGGCGAAAGCCAGCCCCTCAAACAGCAGGAACAGGAGCAGAGGGGAGTGGGTCTCGCTCTGAACAGCTGCCCCCTTCAAGGGGCAGAGTGGCACTCCCAGCTGGATCTGCAAAACTCCAGGCATCCCAGCAGGACTCCAGCCAAACCCCGCCCTGCCCCCAGCACCCAGTGCCCCAGTCCCCTGCCCTCCTCCCCCAGCTTTGGAAGCTCAGGGCTGTGAACGAAGCAGAGACTGTCCTGCCACACGGCCTTCCCCGGGGCCCTCCTCCGCTCAGACCTTAGGAGTCCATAAGTTCTGCTTCACTTACTGATGCCCAAAAGGTACACGATGCTTTTCCCATCCAAATCCTGAGCCTCTCTTCCAGGACCAGGCCAGGGCCCCTCCCCTGGCTAAACCTGAGGCACCTGTGGAGAGCTCGGCACCGCTTTTGATCCAGGAGGCTGGGGGTGCCCAGGGGTCTGCCGGGGAAGATGGGCCACGCTGGTCCCCACAGGACACTGTCTTTAAACTATGCCCCTTTCCCCCAGCTTGGGGGCCAAGTGGTTCCCTCCCACAGCTGAGGGTTCGCTTTGTCGCTGGGCCCTGAATCAGCCGATGCCTGGCAGGGGTGCTTCTGAGCATGTGCTCCTGGGGTACGGGCCTGGAGCCATGGGAAAAACTGTTTCGTATTTCACTTTCTTCTAGAAAGCAACAAAGCAGCCGAAACAAGAAGCAATACACAATGTTCGCAGCACCATTGTTCATAACAGCCTGAAGGTGGGAGCCACCCAAGTGTCCACGGACCATCAGTGGGCAAACGGACGAATAAAACGTGGTCTATCCGCACAATGGAATATCATTCAGCTATAAAAAGGGCAGAAATCCTGATACAACGTGGATGAACCTTGAAAGCATTGTGCCCCGTGAGGGAAGTCAGACACAAAGGGTTATGTATGGAATGATTCCTTCTACGTGACACACCTAGAACGGGCAGGTCTATGGAGGCGGAGGGTAGCTTAGTGGGAGTCGGGGTGGGGTGTGAGGTGCTGGAGAAAAAGAGCACAAGCTTTTCTTCTGAGATGATGAAAATGCTCCAGAATGGACTGCACTGATGATTGCATATACCCGTGAATACACCAGAGACCATCAAGTTGTAGACTGCAAGTGGGTGGATCGTGTGATATGAGAAGTATATCTCAGTAAATGTTAAAAAACGAAAACAATGGCCGTCTCGGGTCCTGAGCCGTCTCTGCAGCTCAGTGACATTCCTCGGGTTTCTGTCTACACCACCAGCACCACCAATCCTGCCAATCCTCCCGGGACACAAGAGGATGAGGAAACTGCCTAGGAGGTAGGGGTGAGCCTGACAGGCCCGTTGCCCACCTGCAAGGGCAGGGTTGAGACTCGCTGAGATCCTGGAGGCTTCCGCTCCGTTAAAGAGCAGCTTCTCACCTTCACCTGCTCAGTGAACCACCATCTATTCAGGGACCACCTGGACCGGGCACCACCCCCCTGCGCCGACATTCTGTGGCAGACCTTAGGGTCTGTAAGTTAGTTGTACAACTCAGTTCCCCAGACGGCTGCCCAAGGCCTCGGGGGGGCATGCAAGATCAGACACCCGTCACCCTCCCCGTCCCTGAGAGTAAATTGGAGAGCTTGGTCACGGGCACACTCTCTGAACAATTCGATTACAGCCACGAAAAGGAAATACAAATAAAACTGAGTCAACAATACATGATAAACTACCTATAGTGAATAACAGCACCAGGTAACTCAGTAACTAATTTAACTTGACTAAATTAAACAATTCCTGGGAAAAGGGATATGGGTGAGGGAAAAGGCAAGACCCCTGGGAAAAGGGGTCATAACAAGGCTGGCAGCTGCGATACGGCCACCCTAACCCTGCTCCCTGTCTTGGGCCCCCAGCTGAACCCCTGTGGCTCCAGACCTGAGGCGGAGGCAGTACGTGGAGGCCACAAAGAAAGACCTGCCAGCTTTACACAGTGGGAATCACCAGCTGGGAGGCCACAGTAGCAACTAATTCCCAAGGTGGGAGGTACAGGCCAAGGTGGAGAATTGGGGTGAGCGAAGGCAAGGGGAGCGCAAGGCTTCTGGGAGAAGGTGGGCAGACCTGTATGGGTGAGGCGGGAAGCAGAAGAGTTTCAGGAAAAGAAAAAAGCAGAACAGATATGGCAGCAGGAATGTGCCAGGGATGAGACAGGCCTGGAGCAGGAAGGTCTCATGGCTCAGCAGTGGGGCAGGGCCTCAGAGGTGAACAAACATGCCCAGGATCGCAGGAAGACACACAAAACAACTCGTTCTGTTATAGGAAGAGTAATCTCTTTCCACTCTCTGATGCGGGTGGGCAGAGGCACGACCAGGGATGCCTGGCCCTGAGCTAGTTAAGAACACTTTTGCTGCTGCTGTTGATAATGATGATGCTGATGATATTGTGTTGAGGCTGCTGCTGTTCAGGCTGATGCTGACGAAGATACTGTGATGCTGATGTTGATGCTGCTGCTGATGTTGATCATGCTGCTGATATTGATGATGCTGCTGATGTTGATGATGCTGCTGATGTTGATGATGCTGCTGATGTTGATGATGCTGCTGCTGCTGCTGATGCTGATGTTGATGATATTGATGATGCTGCTGATGTTGATGATGCTGCTGATGTTGATGATGATGCTGATGTTGATGATGTTGATGATGTTGATGTTGATGATGCTGCTGATGTTGATGATGCTGCTGATGTTGACGACGACAGTAACATTGATCTTGTGGATGCTGCCGCCGCTAACGATGGTCGCCTGCTGATGCGCATTTACACGTATGTGTATTTTTAACGTGGAAGAGTCCACGCAGCTTTTACTCAGAGCCTGTTTGTGACTTTGACTTTTGGTAAATTTCCAATTAATGTTGCAAGCTGCTTTTCCAGGCTGCCACAGGCTGGATGCAGAAGATAAGAATGGGGCAGAGGAGTTAGATTCAGACCCAAAGCTGCAGTATGACATGAGATCTCCAAATCATCCAAAGCAGACCAAGAACTCAAAAAGTTGCGGCCACCTGTGTTCCCAGGGCAACTGCCCTGCACACCGCCACCTCACTGGAGGGTGGGAGTTGGCTGGTGTCGGGGCAACCGGCCTTCCTAGAGCTCACACTCAATCACCACCATGTGTAACCAGGGTCAGAAATCTCCCTTCAAGGGTGTGGCTGTGAGTACCCATGTATTAGTGCTTACATCAGACACGTCTAAATCCCTTAGAGTTCTGTCCAAACATTATTTAAGATTTTTTTTTTTTTTTTTTGGCCTGGGAAACCACTTCTGTGTCTCAGCTCAACCTGCAATGATGCTGGAAAATAAAGGGTCATGGAAGGTGAGCTCAAGGGCTGGTGTAGCAGGATAAGTCTAAGGTTGGCCTGGCCAACGTTCCTGTTACCAGAGGAGCCCAAGACTGGATTCCCTCATGACCCCCCGAGGGGCAGGTGGGCCAGCATTGTCCCGGGAAAACTCAGCTGCTGAGAATCCCTTTTCTCAGTCAGACTGACTCAGAAGATCTACACCAATGGGTCCTGAATTTTGTGTTTACTGGGTTAGGACTGCGTCTACACCAGAACATAGCCCATGTCCAGTCTCTGTTCCCCTGTCTCCCTGTTCTCTTCCTGTGTTACAGAGCCGTACACTTGCACAGGTGCACAGCAGCACACACGCATGCCAATCTCTGCTGTGCTTGGCAGGTCCCAGCAAGATCTACTGAAGATTCTGGCACTGATTTGGATGACCAGAGTATGAGTATGGAGAAAAGAAAAAGGGTCCAGAGTGACTGGATTCACGAGTCACCCACACATCTATCCATCATCTATGTATCTATCTATCTGGGGAGAGATTTATTATAAGGTGTTGGTTAACATGATTATGGAGGTGGAGAAGTATCGTGATCTGCCCTCTGCAGGCTGGAGACCCAGGAAAGCCAGTGGTGTAGTTCAAAAACCTGAGAGCCAGAGAGCTGATAGTGTAGACTTCAGTCTGAGTCTGAGCGCCTGCGAACCAGGAGCACCAAGGGCAGGAGAAGGTCGATGTCCCAGCTCAGCCAGGCTGAGAGCCAGTGAATCCTTCCTCGTGCCACTTTTTTTGTTTTATTCAGGTCTTCAAAGGATTAGATGATGCACATTAATATTGGGAGGGGCAATCTACTATACCACAAACGCTCCGGATTCAAATGCTAATCTCTTCTGGAAACTCTCACAGACACACCAAGAAATAATGTTCAACCAGATACCGGTAAGGCAGTTAGGCTGACACATAAAATTAACTGTCACACCATCCATCCACCCTTCCAACCACCCTTCCATTCATGCATGCATCCATACGTCCCTTTATCCATCCATCCATCCATCCCTCCATCCCTCCATCCCTCCATCATCCCTTTATTCATCCACCCCCCCCAACATGCATCCATCCAACAACTCCTCCCTGAGCACCACCTATATGCCCCAGGTATTCTGCCAGACACTTGGTAATGAGCAGTGGACACACAGACCAGAGTCCAACCTTCATGACATTAAGAGAAAAAGTTAGAAATGAAGAGACAAAAGATTATTATTCTCACCTCTTCCCATTAGTGATGTATGCCCTGAGGTCCAGAAAGGTGACCATCAAGAAGTAGGAGGTGGTGCAGCTGTCCTTACCCCATTCCTGGTGCTCTCAGAGCCGATGTGAACTCACCTGATCTTTCCTGAAGCCAGGAAACAAAGAAATTGTTAATGTACTCTACTAGTCAGAGTTCCCCAGAGAAACAGAACCACTAGGATATGGACAGAGAGATAGATTTATTACAGGGAATCGGCCGCATGATTATAAAGGCAGGCAAGCCCCATGATCTGAGGGCAAGTCATCCAGCTGGAGACTGAGGAAGAGCCAATGTTTGGGGTTGAATCCTAAGGCAGGAAAAAATTGATGTCCCAGCTCTATGGTCCTCAAGCAGGAAGAATTCTCTCTCACTCCGGGGATGGTCAGCACTTTTGTTCTGTTCAGGACTACAGCTGATTGGATGAGGTCCACCCACATTAGGGAGGGCAATCTGCTTTATTTATTCTAGCAGTTTCAATGTAAATATCATCCATAACACCCTCACGGACACACACAGAATAATTTTTGACCAAATATCTGGACACCCCATGGCCAAGTCAACTTGACACTTAAAATTAACCATCCTATACTCCAAAAAGCTACACACCTGTCCTGCAGGTGTCATGGAGTTTGAGAGGCACTGTTTAAGATGAAGAATGTTCAGGAGCTGAGTCGTGGGGAAGAAGCTAAGTAGATGCCATGAACGCCGAACGCAGCCTCCTTTCCCTCCTGGGGGTGATGCTGGGAGAGTCTGCCATGGAAGGGAGGAACCCAGTCTCCTTTTCTGTGCAGAGGGAGAGTTTGGGGCTATTTTCTATTCTTTGTAAGCAAAGTTCTGCAAAGATCAATGTATCCCTTTCCAGAAGAAGATAAATGATACACACACTACATGGGGAAGAGAACAGATCACATTTGCGAGTTTCTAATGAGAATCTGCTCTGCCTAGAAATTAGATCTGCTGGCATTTTCTCTTTTCTGTTAAAGAACAGGGGAAAAATTGCCCGCTGGTGCCCCCAGTGATCGTCTATCTTCATTAAGCCAGTCCTAGAGAAGAAGGTCGGAGAGCTGGGCTTGGGTCTTGCCTGTGGCCCACACGTTTTTCTTGGGGAGGGTGGTGAAGGAACGCAGAACACTCACGCTGTCGGATTGCCACCTGGTGATGGCAGAGGAGGCTCTGCCGTGGCTCGGGGGCCCATCTGTCACCTGACCCAAAGCCCAAGGGACGGAGCTTGTTCAGAGGCCCTGGACAACTTGAGGACTGAAGGTCCACACCTTCGGACAGAGGGCAGGAGCGGAGCCAGCCAGCCCAGGTGTCACTGGACACTGTTCTGTGGTAAAAGGTCCAGGATAAGGAAAACCACGGGGCTGGTCTTTGCCCCTGGATATTCTCCAAATGCCCACTCAGTGCAGTGGCAGCAACTCCAAACGAAGGTCTCCGTGAAGGCTGTGATGCCAGCCGAAGCCCTGGGTTAGGAGACCCGTGGAGGGTGAGACCAAGTGCCCCAGCTTCTAGCCCCCAGGGGGTGGACAGGGATACACTTGCCCAGAGACATACAAGGTGGCTCCAGAGTCTCAGGGGAGAAACTGTTTCCTCCTGACCATCAGAGTCAAAAGTAGCTCCAGGGGGGAATCCGACAATTGGCTGTTCTAGGCTTGTGACCCCAGGAGAAGACAACGAGGGCACAGTCCCACCCTGTCTTGGCCTGTCCCAGCCTCCATCATTGCCTCCTGCTTGATTTTCCAGGTCCCACCTGGCAAAGACCTGCCAACAGTGTCCCAAAGGGACCAAGTGTCCCAGGTCACCCACAACCAGAGGTGGGCTGGACACGGTGGGAGCTCAGGGAGTGTGTGGGGGGAGGAGAGATTAGCGAGAAAGCCAAGCAGATGGGTGGGAGAAGCACGAGAACCTGAAGAGTCTGGTCAGAGCTGGGGCAGGAGGAGGGGACGCACAGAATGGAAACCACAGCGGCAGCCGGGACGGGTTCCTGCAAGGGAGGTAGCCGGCGGGGCTGGAGGGACCAGGCGCCGCTGGCTGCACCTGCCAGGACCCAGCAGTTCTGTGTGGAGCTGACCTGCAACATCGTGTTGATTTATCTTTTTTGTTCTTTATTCACTCGTCCATACTGTCCCTATGTCTGC
The DNA here is from genome assembly GCF_965194825.1 of Balaenoptera physalus. Taxonomy (NCBI): domain Eukaryota; kingdom Metazoa; phylum Chordata; class Mammalia; order Artiodactyla; family Balaenopteridae; genus Balaenoptera; species Balaenoptera physalus. Next base: position 172,471,468 of record NC_138890.1, read on the forward strand.
TGATTCGACAGTGGTTTCTCTTTGACAATTAGTCCCCAAAGCATGGGCCCTGGGTTAGACTCAATCACAAACCCATCCTACTCAAGTAAACATGTATGTTTTTTACTCAACCCAATTTCAAAACCCAATTTGACAGGATTTTTCACTTCTGAATGGCCCCAATATGTTTACCGTATCCTTTTGATGACTCATCATTCGTTTATGCATTCAGTAAATATTAATTGAACATCTTTGCACTGTGCTTGGTGCCAGCGTGATAAAAGGTGGGTCAAGCATGGATTCTGTCTTTTCCAAGGAGTCAAATACATGAGTAACTTTAACACAAGACCAGTAATTACAAATTATATGATCATCTTATAAGGAAAGCCAGGAGAGTCAGCAAACGATTATAATGAGAAGAAAGTTTAGCAATGTTGATGGGTATCTAATTAAGTTTTAAAAATCAACAATGTTTCTTGACATCAGAAATAATCAACATAGAAATATAATTAAAAAGCAAGACATTACTCACAATAACAAAAAGTGTGTAGGAATCTTCTAAGCCCATAAGAAACTTCTATGGTTAACACTTAAAACTCTAGAAATGGACCTGGAAGTTGATATGAATTAATAGGAAACAATCCACGCCCTGGGAGGGGATGAAGACATTTCTTCCTAAGTGAAGCCCAATCACATTTGCCGTTAAATTTTTTTTTTGAGGAACTTGATAAATTTACTCTAAATTTTGTGTGGAATCTCTAAAGTCTTTGAAAAAGAGCAGAAAGAGGGAGGACTTGTCCTACTAGATATCAGGACACTCTGCGAAGATGTAGTAATAAAAACAACATAGTGTTTTTGAAGGAAAAAAAAGAATCAATGAAACAAGACAGAGCCAGAGCCAGAACCTTGTACATGTGGGAATATTATACACAGTAAAGGTGACAACTCCTTAAAGCAGTAGAAGAGAATGTGAATGGGTATCTTAGTAATACAGAGGGGGAGAGGTCTTGTTAAATAAACTTCCCGAACACTATAAGACAAAATAGACTATTGATGAATTTAGGGATACCTCGATAAAGATTTCTGTTTAGTGCTTATTGAGAGAAGATGCTTCTCATGTCTAAAACTAGTAGCTGAAAAATAAATTATACAAGGAAACATTGAAATTGACCAACAAAAGTTAAGAACCCCAATAGAAAAATGAGCAAAATGTACAAAGAGGCAATGTACAGAAGAAGAACCTTCAAAGACTTAACAAAAACAAGAGTCTTTTAAACCCATTCATAATGGAAGAATTGCACACTGAAAAACACTATGGCTTTCCACCCATGAAAACTATCACTTTACACCCATCAGACTTGCAGATGCCCTTTGTGCCTCGGGATGCAGCCTTCCTGCACTTCTGGGGGCAGCACAGCCATTCTTTAGCTCAATCCATCAGAGTTTAGTAAAATTAAGTATATGAAGAGCTATGGCCTAGCACCTACACCTGGATCCTACAGAAACTGTCACCAAGATTCCTATGGGAACTCCTGTGAAGACGTTCGACGCGGTGGGAAGGGGAGGCGTTGGGGCGTGTCTCCAGGGCTGGGCTGGGCAGGGTGCAGAGCAGGTGCCAGGAAGTTTAGTTTTGTGTGTTGGCTGGTGGGACAGAGTTCATCACACACTATTCCAGTGTTACAATGAAGGAATTCGGTAGATGTGATGAGTGTCTGTAATCAGTTTACATTAAGTAAGAAAGATTATCCTGGATAATCTGAGTGGCCCTGATTCAATCAAAGACCTGAAGAGCAGAGCTGCAGCCCCCAGAAGAGGAAATTCTGTCTGCGGACCGACAGCAGCCTCAGCTGGGCCCGGAGCTCTGGCCTGACCTTCCTGACACCCACCCCACAGCCCAGCCCCCCACAGCTGGCTATGTATGTACATATCTCCTGCTGCTTCTGTTTCTCTGGTGGAGCCCTCTCGGATACACACATCGTCAAGCACCGGAGGCAGCTAGACCCACAGAGTATCCCTGCACATAGTGATAGGTCTTAATAACATAGGGCTGGTTGGAAAAAGTACGAAGCAGCACGAGACCCACAGCCAAACACACTTAACTAAATTACGTAAGAATGCATGCGCCCAAAACAAACATCCACCATGTTTTACGGCAGTCTACAAGTGAAAGATGTGCATCACTCATACGGGACTGGCTGCCTGTGTGTGTGTGTGTGTGTGTGTGTGTGTGTGTGAAGGTTAGGATGGGAGAGGAGGATAGTCAGGGATAAATAAACTCATAGAGCAGGACAGGTACCTACCTGGACCAATGATGGAGAGAGTGAATCAGGAGCGGATTTGTACCTGAGATCCATGGAGTGGGCTTGGGTGGGAGGTGGGAGTGGGTTAGAGGGAATGATGGATGGGAAAAGGGCAGGCAGGTGTGGAGACAAGAGGCCATGAGGCTAGCCAGGACTCGGTGGAGTCATGTCATATCTGCGTGTCCAGTGAAACAATGCAGACGGAGAAAGACAGAGAGAGAGAGAGAGAGAGAGACAGAGACACACACACAGAAATAATTTTGCCTGCCCTTTTTCCACCCCATGGGGCTCTGCTTAGGTGGGAGACATACCTCTCCTGTGCATGACCAGGTATAGCTTTGTGCCTGCTTCTCCATGTCGGCATCTAACTGACTAGCTGTAACTCTAATCTTTACAGTTTACAGCTTTTTAAAAAAAAAACCAAGGCCCTTAAGTGCAAGCTGACTACTTCATTGTGATACTCGGTTGGAGAAAAGTGCTTTTTTGTGGCCACAATGGCTGATTGCTTCCCTATATCTATTCTCTCCTTCTCCTGCAGTAACAGACCCTGATTTTGTTTGGGGCATCAATAAAAGACAAACATTTCCAACTTCTGTTGCAGTCAGGTCCTGCATAATAAGACATAAGTTGAAGTGTTGTGTGATGTGTCCAGGGACTATCTTTAAAGACAGAGAACCTATCCTTCTTTCATCCCATTCTCTTTCCTGTCATCTGGAATATGAATGTGATGGCTGGAGCTCAAGCAGCTATTTTGGATTATAGGGTAATATACCGAGAATGATGGAGTAGCTAGAGCAGCCTGGTCTCTGACATCCATGGGGTCACCATATCCATCACCCAAATAAACCTCTGGCATGAAAGCTCCAGACTTTTAATGCCAGAAGCTAAGTCTGGACTTCTGCCAGAGACTATACCTCTGAGTTTATTCTACATAAGAGAATGAAACCTCATTTAATTTCTGTTGTTTGGAGGTTTTTTGGTTATACGTAGCTGAACCAAAATCCAAACACACTTGGAGAAGGGAGATTAAAACTAGTGGTGATACATCCTGGTAGCACAAGACACAGGTCTTGACGACTAATTGGTGCGGGAGGTGTAAGGAAAAGAGAGAGAGGTTTAGATGACACGCAGGTTTTATGCCTGAGAGCTGGGTAGACAGTGGGAGGAGTACATTAGGAAAGATCCCGAGTTTGATTTTAGGCAGAGAGCACCCAGGCTCTTGGAGTTGGGGGCTTAGATATTAAAAGATAGGCCTGGGGTAGAGATTACATCAAAATAATAGGTAGAACCATGACGAATGAGAGGTCCCAAAGAGCGCAGAGAACTTGAGACGGTAACCATTGCAGCTAGCAAGCAACAAGGGGAAGCTGGAGGGGGAGGCAGAGAGGTAGGAGGTGAAGGGGCAAATGGGATAGGGAGCCTGATGCCCCGATGCAGGGACTAGGCACCTGTCAGTGACACGGGATGCAGCCGTTGTCCTAAGCAGTGACCAGGCTATCTCACTTTTTTTTTTTCCTAGCAAAACTCCAGAGCGAAAGGGAGTTGTAGACAAAAGAGATGAGTACTGCAAAGCAGGGGAAGCCTCAAAGCCTCCGAGTTGCTGTCGAGAGCAGAGTTGAAAGGTCCTGGGTGCAGGTGGGAGGGGAAGGGGGAGGAGCCCAAAGTGGCCCAGGGAGAGGGCGCCTGGAAGGGGCAAAGTTCGGGCAGAGGGAGCCGTGAGGATGGGGACCAGGGTCCACGGGAAGAAAGGAGGCAGGGGTGGGATGGGGGCTGGTTCCGAGTTCCAGAGCTTAGAAGTGGACCCCGGTGTGGATACCCAAGCCCAGGGCCGTCCCTGGCGCCGAGGACGGTGGCCTCAGAGAACCCGCTTCTTTTTCATTTCCTGCAGGTCAAGCGCGTTTGCAGGGATTGTGCACCCTTCCTGGGATTAGGGGCAGGCATGCTTCTCCGTGGAGATCCCGGCCATGGTGGTGAGGCCGGGCACTCCTCCAGCGCCTGCCCCCCATCTCCACATATCGGCAGCAGCAGTTTATACAACTGAAAACCATTTTTCCAAACCTTATTTTATGGAAACATCAGTGCATCATAAAAAGAGATGAGAAACGCAGCTCTGATTAAAATGTGGTTGGGCTTAGAGTCCTGCCCCCCTCCCTCCTCCCCCCCCATCATATCCCGCCGTCATCCTGAATGACGTGAGGGGCTCACGCATACCAAGTCCCCCAGCTTTGTGATTCGCAGTTTGGAAGACGCTGAATCCATGGGCTGTGACTGAAGCAGGAACAGATTGACTCTGAGAGGCTGTGGAAGAAACGGCGCATATCTTATTCTCTCCTTTGTGCCCCAAACTGGGCTGCCCCTCGGCTCCCTGCCCCAGTGTCTCTGCCCCTCTCTTCCCTAGATCCCCATGTCACCCTCATTCACTCATTGCCCCGGCTGTCTTACGTCCTCTGTATGCATCTCACCATGACTCCTGTGCTCTGACCACTGAGCCGCCCTCCCCAGACCGGTCCTGCTGTCCAGTGGGCTTCCCCAGCTGGACCTGTGACCCTATGGCCTCAGCAGGCTCCACGCCAGAGCCAGCCCGTGCCACACCAGGCACTGACTCTGTGTGCTCTCGGTGGAAGGGCTGGCATCTTGACTCTTGATCTCTGACAGGATCGCAGGGGTGTGGGGTGCTACCCGGAGGGCCAGCTAGGCACGTGCTCAGTGCTGTGGCACCAACGTAAGTGGGAGCTGCGGCTGGAGTCCTTTTTAAGAGATATCTGAATTGAGCTATAACCCACATGCCACACAAGTCTGTCATTTACAGTGTACGATCCAATGGTGTGATGGACAATTTTCTGCGTTAACTTGGCTGGGCCACGGTGTCCAGGTATGTGTGTCTGTGAGGGTGTTTTCTGGATGAGATTAATGTTTAAGTCAGTTGAGTAAAGCAGGGTCTTTAAAATAATTCTCTCTCTCTATATTCACATCCTATCGGTTCTGTTCTCTGGAGAACCCTGACTAATGCAAGTGGTCTTGGTATATTCACAGATATGTGCAATCATCACCACAGTCGGATTTAGAATATTTCATCACCCCCAAAAGAGATCCTGTACCTTTACCTATCACCCCTTCAAGTTCCCTAATCCTCTCCCAGCCCCTGACAACCCCTCATCTAAATTTCAGTCTCTACAGATTTGCTTATTCTGGACATTTCCTATGGATGCAATCATACAACATGTGGTCTTTTGCAGCTGGCGTAATGTTTTCAAGGTTCACCCATATTAGAGCATCGTCAATACTTCATTGCTTTTTGTTTGCTGAATAATATTCCATTGTATGGATATACCACTTTTTAAATTCATTCATCATTTGGTGGACATTTGGGTTGTTTCCACATTTTGGCTATTAAGAATGATGCTGTAAAATTTTTCGTGTGAACATATGGTTTCATTTCCATTGGGTATACACCCAGGAGTGGAATTGCTGGGTCACGTGGTGACTCTGTGTTTCACTCTTTGAGGAACTGCCAGACTGTTTCCCCAAGTGGCTGCATCCTTTTACCTTTCCACCAGCAGCTTATGAGGCCAGACTCTTAAGCCAGAAGAGGCCCTGGGGATGCCTTCGGGTTTGAGTGTCATTAAATGACTCCTGAGAACTCCAAAATGACCCAGGGGTGGGGAGGAGCCTAGGCCGTGTGTGTGTGTGTGTGTTGGGTGTGTGTGTGTGTGTGTGTGTGTGTGTTGGGTGTGTGTGTGTGTGTGTGTGTGTGTGTGTGTGTGTGTGTGTGTGTGTGTGTGCATGTTCATTCTCTGGGGACCTCCACAGGTGTACTGGATCAGGCCCTAAAGGGTGGTGACCCAGTGACTCAGGGTGGGACAACTGATGAGCTGGCTGGCCTGGGCTGTCTGGGAGGCCTGTGCCAGATCTCCTCAGGGATCCCAGGCCCCGACCCAGCCTGCAGCCCTCCTGGAGCCCTGCAGGATCTCCGTTCCTGTCTGATGCAGCACTGTCCTGGGGGCCCCTCACGATGCTGACCAGGTGGGGCTTGCCCTCTGCACACGCCCCTTCGTGGAGCTGAACCTGCTCCAAGGTGAGGCCAGGCCACCCACCATCAAGGAGAGAAAACCAGAGTGGGGATGGACTTCCCGCAGCCTCCAGACAAGGGCATCTCAGGTGGGAGTCTTCACTGAGTGCTTTAAAATTACAGACAGGGTGGACCACCTAATGCAGTTTAATTATCTCATTATAACTATGACACCTGAGACCTCAGAGATGCTTGGGGGCCACGCTCACAGAGAGGTGGCTTTCTTGCAGCTGAGGGGCTGCCGCAAAGCCACGGCTGTTTCTCACGCTCCACCTAATGGCAATGCTGTGCCTGGGTCACCTCATCACTCTGGGAACCAACTCCTTCCTGATCAGGGCTGGGTCTGCCCCATTAGCCTGGAAAATTTAACCCCAAACAGGGCAGAGTCCAAAGGCCAGAGACCAGAGGAACTTGTGTTCTCGTGTAAGGTCCGGTGGAGGGCTGTTATTAGTCAGCTGTCACTGCGTAACAAATTTCTCCTAAATGTAGTGGCTTTAAGCAACATGCGCTTATTCCACGACAGTCTCTGTGGGCCAGGAATTGGGGCCTCGCTTGGCTGGGTCCTCTGCTGCCATCAAGGCATCGGCCAGGCCTCGTTCATCTCAAGCTTGAAATGGAGAAGCATCGGCCCCCACTGGTGGTGGTTGGCAGGGTCCAGTCTCTTGAGGGCTGTTGGCCGGGGGCTGCCTTCAGCGCCTTGTCATGTGGGCCCCTCCAGAGCCAGAGGGAGAGGCTGCCAGCAAGATGGAGTCACCGGCTTTCGTAACCCCATCACGGAAGTGGCTTTCCCTTAATGTTGTCGTGTCCTTGTGGCTTGAAGCGGTCACTTGAGGGGGAGGGATTACACAGGATGGTGGGTACCAGGGGGTGGGCATCCTCGGGCCATCCTAGAGGCTGCTGCCACACGCCTTAGAGTAGCACTGTCCATCAGAAATACAATGCAGGTTGCATACGTGTAATTTAAAATTTTCTTTAGCCATGTTAAAATAGTAAGAATAAACTGATAAAATTAATTTCAATAATATATATATATATTTTTTTAAATTATTTATTTTTGGCTGTGTTGGGTCTTTGTTTCTGTGCGAGGGCTTTCTCTAGTTGCAGCGAGCGGGGGCCACTCTTCATCGTGGTGCGCGGGCCTCTCACTGTCGCGGCCTCTCTTGTTGCGGAGCACAGGTTCCAGGCGCGCATGCTCAGTAACTGTGGCTCACGGGCCTAGTTGCTCTGCGGTATGTGGGATCTTCCCAGACCAGGGCTTGAACCCGTGTCGCCTGCATTGGCAGGCAGATTCTCAACCACTGCGCCACCAGGGAAGCCCTCAATAATATATTTTATTCAATTGAATGTATCTAAAATATGATTTAAACATGCAATTAAGATAAAAATCATTAAAGGGATATTTCACATTCCTCCTGGCACACTCAGATTTTGAAATCCGGAGCATCTGAGTTTGGACTGGCCGCGTGTGGCCCATGGCTGCTGCGTTGGCTGGTGCAACTTACACCAGGCTTCTTCCAGGGGCTAAGTGGTGAGTGGGCTGAGGCAGGGCCCGGGGATGCAGGAGGGAGCCTAGGTCCTCAGCCCCGAGGGGACCTTCCCCGGGAGAACTCACTCCTGACCTCGGCCTCTGGCACCCAAGCCAGCCACGCTGCCATGAACTCACCTGGCAGGTGCTCACCTCTCTTGTTATTTCGGACTTTGTGTCTTTGGCCTAACTGTTGCTCTTTGCTGGGTGGTGGCTCCCTTCCTTCCAGCTTGGAATCACCTAAGGTCAAAGGAGTTCCTTGTGACATCGGGACCCCAGGAAGAGGGGTTGATTTCAGTTTGCAAACCTGCTTGGGCGGCCTGGTCTGATTTACATTTCAAGAAAAGGCCAGATGTGGTTCTTAGTTAAAACACCGATGCATTTTCGATGGAGGTGACAGGATGCCACGTATCTGGGACCTGCCGCCTCTTCCTTCTCCCCCCCACCCCCCCGGGGGGCCAAGTTCACCTCTACTGTCCAAGGTGAGTCCCCAATCAGGCCGCCCCAGGGCGTCTGTCCTGCTGCTGCTGGTCGGCACCTCGTCCTGCAAGGCACATGCTGTCGCTTGCCCCGGTGCTCACGGTTGTTGTGGAGTTTGGCGAATGCCACCCCAATATTTACTTCATTGTGCCCGCCTCTCTGGGAGATCCTTAACACTCACCTGACTGGAGGACGTCATAGCTCTGGTAACAAACAACCCGGGTGTCCTGTATAAAAGTATGGGAAGTGTGTCACTAAAAGCTTGTGTCCTATCCCCACATACCCAGACAAATGGACACCTCTGGGGACAGGAATCACCGTGTCCTGGATCAGCCTCTGGCCTCAGGGACCCCTAACTTCTCGGGATTTGGGGTCCAGCCTTATTTGTTTCTTCTAAGAACTTTCCTTACTTTCTCATCTGTTCACTATGAATTTAAACATGAGCAAAATTTTAAATATATATATAAAACCTGGGCTTTATAGGTCCATTGGAATGGCAGGATTTTCAGATTTTTCACTTCTCCCAGATTTTGTCAAGCAGAGAAGTGTGGAGTCTGGAATTAAAATCATTTCGCTTCTTGTGGTCCCAGCAATGCCCACATGGTTGCCGTCCCCGGATGGCCACGGATCTAAACGAGGCTGCCTGCATGGGCGTTGGTGGCAGCAAGCGTGTCACTGCGTCGAATCCCGGATCCTCTTCTTCCGTGAATTACAGAGAAAGCCTCTCCGCCTCTATCTGTGTAACCCGGATCCAGGATTCCACAGTGGTGTTTGTCAAATTTCACCTAGCTTGTTTTGGCGAGCACTTCAGCCTGCTGACTTCGCCTGTGGGCCTTCAGTCCATGATGTGTGGAATCACTTTCCCTCCTGACTCCGGCCTTCTGCAAATCTCATAAGCATTCCAGCCATAGCTCACCCCGGCCACCGGCCAAGATGCTGGCCAGGGGAGACAATTGCAGAGGTGATTCTCAGGGCATGGCTCCGTCCACCCCTCTAGTGTCCAGGGCTCATCCTGGCGTTGGGATGGAGAAAGGTTCCGGGGCACGGGCATCTCAGCTGTGTACAGCTCGCGTCGGGTGGACGTCTCACCAGTGATCAACACTCTCGGGGGACGGTCGTCCAGTGGTTTGAATCTACGGGACGATGTTACTGCCCACTCTGGATTCTGTAATTGTGCCCACGGGACACGGTGAGAGGCTTGGGAACGATGCCCCAGAACCAGATGTGCCGCGCTGGCCTCTGCTCTGCCCCGGACGCATGTCCCCTCGAGGAGAGGAGGCCGTGTTGCCCTGACACGTTGCTGGTCGACCGCACGGACCTTTGGGAGATCAGGCTCGACGGTGGCAGGGCTGGTTTCAGAACTGTGCTCTGGACCTGCAGGCAGCCGTTTGCAGAACATAACTGGGGGACCTAAGGCAGGGTGCCCTCAGCTTCTCCCTTTCCGGGACGGCCTCTCCCGCTGCTCCTGATTCTGGGGAGTTCCCTGAGCAGCATGGAGGCTCTTTGGAGACCCTCGGTCCCAGGGTGCTCCGGCAGTGTGAGGGTCCTGCTGGGAGGCCTAGGGTGGCGGGAGACCACGCTGGGCTAGGGGTGTGGGGGCCGTGGGGGAAATCGCAGCCCCCCTGGGCAAGAAGAGACTCAGCCTCTCTGCTGCTCTGCTCCCCAGACGCTGCCGAGGGCTCGGTTTCCTGTCTCCTGCCGACTTCCAGGGCTGGGGGTCTCCGGCGCTCCACCGAGGGCAGGCACCGCGCTGAGGGAAAGCAGGGCTGGTGCTAACTTCTGCTCCTTCGCCGGCACTCCGCTCCAAGCGTGATGAGTCAGACATGCCCCTGAGTCATCCACAGCCTCGTCTGAGAAGCACTTTCATCAGCCGCATTCATTGGAAACAGAGGCTGGGGACTTGTCACGAGTCCAGTTTCTAGTGGCGCCTGTTTCCCTCTCCTGTGACCGCTTCCAGAGCGATCGGCTTCTGCTGGCGGGCCTCACATCTCCTTCTCTGGCGCTTACCCTCCTGCCTCCCTTTTATAAGGACCTGTGATGACACTGAACCCACCCAGATGGTCCAGGATCATCTCCCGTCTCCAGGTCCTTCACCGGATCACATCGGCAAAGTTGTTTTTGCCACGGAAGGGAAGTCACACGGTCACAGGTCGAGGGGGTTAGGACGCCCATTCGATGTCTTCGGGGGCCATAGGTCTGCCAGCCACACTAGTTCAGGCCTACGTTTTCACCACCTGGTGCTGGCTCTCCATCTGCGGGCAGGTCACGCCTGACACGTGGTGCAGGTGTGTCCTCTGCCAAGCCCCACCCCCTCCTGAGTGAGCCCAGCCCCCGCTCGTAAGCCATCTTGTCTGATTCGTCCTCATGGCTGAGTTCTGCTCCTGGGTCACCTGAAGGCAGTGCTCCTGGGTCAACGGGGCACTGAGACCTGTGGGCCCTAGGCCGGCCTGAGACTTCAGTGTGGGATCTGAGGAGACACCCCCGGGTTGACCGCACGCCCTGAGAAGGGCACACAGAGAGGCGGGTGTGGGCGCCCTGGCTGGAGGCTTCCTGTCCGTATGCCCTGGTCCCACCCCGTCCCCAGCCTCCAGGTAAACCCGGCGTCTGCCCCCTCGATTGGCCTGATGTAGCCACAGCACCTTAAATATTTTCATTTCTGTCCCCCCTTCTTGCTCACAGCAACTCTCTCTGACCATGCATTTCCCTTTTCATTCCTGCCTTCTCCTCTTTTTTCTAAGTACAGATTATAGGAAATATATGGCTTTCCCTCCCTACCAAGATGGAAAAAAAAATGATAAAAAAAGAACCCACACAAATAGAAGGAAGCTTAGGAAGCTCGAGTGGGCAGTTTGGACCAATCTGTGTGAATTCTATGCCTTCTGGGCCCAAGCAGGCCACCCCCCAGCCCTCAGCCCGCCGAGGCCTCTTTGTTCTGATGGCCCCGCTGGGCCCACTGAAACGTGGATCCTGGCCAGGCACTGGGGCAGGACAGGAATCTTTTATTGGTGCATCTCCTAGTTCCGTCCAACATTCAGAATTATGGGGAAGGGAAGGAAGTTCTTGCAAGAAAAAAATATAGTTCTCCCCATGACAGAGAAAGTAAATTATAGGGTGAACCCCAGACGGATATTTCTGTGCAGGTCCTGCCTGGGTTGCTGGTGGGTGTCCTATTTGTGGTTGAGAAATGCCAGTCTTCTGTTTCAGGCTTGGAATCGGAAGGGACAAGTCCTCCTGCAGGCTCATCTCACCAGCCAACCCCCGAATCCTTTGCAGCAAACTCGCCCCTCAGACCCCGGGGCTCTGAGGGGCCCTGGTCTCCAGGACCATCGGTTCCAGTGGAAACCGTCAGAATCAGGTCCAACTAATTCCCGTAGAGAATCTCGTCTGAGTGCAGATTGATTATTTTGCACACCGCTTGGTGTCTCACTCAGTCCCAGCCTGGAGGAGCTCTGGAAGGGAGAGGAATTACATTGCGCGGAACCCCCCACCCGTTTGAACATGCCGTTCAGAAGCTGCCAGCCCGTAAAAGGGGGTGACGCTGAGCATCTAGTCTCTGTTCCCCATCTTCCTCTAATTAAAACACTCTCTCTTTCTAGTTAACCCACCAGCAGACCTTACAGCCTCTGCTCTGCACCAGTCAGACGCAGCAGAATTGGGGCTGAACCGTTGCGGCTCAGGCTACAGGAACAACCAACACGGGGAAATGTAGCGCTGGGGGTAACTCCCATACAGACTCGTTCGGGAGAAGTCTGAACCTCCAGCCAATGGAGAGAGCGGAGGGGGTGCCCAAGGTGACCAGGAGAAGCTGAGGGAAGGGCGGGGGGCTTCCTCTGTCGGCTCCAGGCAGAGCTGCTTCCCAGAGGGTGGTGGTGTCTCTTCACAGTTGTTGGTGATGAATTTACAGGGCTGGGGGTTTCCCTTCCTGGAGAAGATTTGCCTTTTTATCCCAAGACCAGTCTTCCCTTTCTCTTTCTCATGCTCTGTGGTCCCGGAAGACGTCCGTCAGTTCTCAGCCGGGAGGGCGGAGGGCGATGAGTCAAGACTGCGGGGAGGCGTCTGCAGGACCGAATGGCAGGATGGGTGTGTCAGCTGGTGACTCAGCGCACAGTTCCCCGCAGGTGTTCGTTATTCAGCGCTGATTTGAGAGAGGAAAATCCAGTTCAAGGGGAAAGGTGCAGTTTGCAAGCTGTGATTGCCTCTCCCAGAGGAGTCAGCACGGGGTTTCCTAATGAGATGTGCTGACCCAGAGTTGTCCTCTGTGGATCCGCAGACCAAGCGGAACCATGGCGGCCTTCCTCTTGCTTTCTCCCCAGAGTCTCACTTGGAGAGGCAGCGGACCCCCTGTCCCTCCCGCTGCAGGGCCTTGGGTGACCTGGCCTGCCAGCTCTGCCCCCGTCCCCTCCCCCTCCCCAGGCCCAGGATGCTGAGAAGAGGGACCCGAGAGCTCCAGCTTCCAGTGGCGTGTGGGCTGATGGAGGAGCAGGCAGGACGGTGCTCTCGGGAGAGGGTGATCCGCAGACTCAGAGGAGGGAGGCTGTGCCCCAGAGTCAAGGGCAGACAGAGCTGGGATATGGCGTGCGTGTGAATTTCAACATCATGGGCAGGGAAGCCTGGAGCGCGTTGACTGGCAGCTCCCCGAAAGGTAGGTCCGTGTCCTAACCCCTGGTACCTTATTTGGGAAAAGTGTCTTTGCAGGTGTAATTAAATTAAGGTTCTTGAGGTGAGGAGATCATCCTGGATTATCTGGGTGTGCCCCAAATCCAATGACTAGTGCCCAGATAAGAAAAGGCAGAGTGGAATCTGGCACAGATAGGGGCAGAGATTGGCAAAATGCAGCCACAAGCCAGGGAACGCCAGGAGCCACCAGAAGCTGGAAGAGGCAAGAAGGAGCCTCCCCAGAGCCTTCCGAGGGAGCGTGGTCCTGCCAGCACCATGATCTTGGACTTCTGGCCTCTAGAGCTATTAGAGAATACACTTCTGCTGTTTTAATCCATCTACTTTGTGGTGATCTGTTATGGCAGCCCCAGGAAACGACGGCGATGCCCAAGGGCCCCAAAGAAAGCATCACTTAACATCTGGGCAAGTGCAGGCCCGCTGTCCTCTACCAGAACCTTCCCTTCACCACAGAGTTCAACGTCTCTCAATCGGGGAAGAGGAGGACAAAAACGTGAGGTTCGCCTGGTATATTAACTTTTTATTGCTGTTTTTATTGTAGGTGTTCGCCGTTAAAATAACATACGTCTGTCGTCTCAACGTTGTGCGGTGGTGCGGGATCCAGGCAGAGCTGGGCTTGATCCTGTGCCCGGCGTCTCGCCAGTTTGCAATCAGGGGTCAGCCAGGCCGTGTTCCTTTCTGGAGCTGGGGGTCTTCCCCCAAGCCCAGGCCTTGCAGCTGTAGGACTGGGCCTCTTGTTTCTTGTAGGTGTCAGCTGGGGGCCACTTCCAGCTCCTAGAGGCCCCTGCAGTCTCCCGCCACGAGGCACCCTCACAACTTGGCAGTGGACTTTTTCAGGGCCAGCAGGAGAATCTCTGCTTTCAGGTAAAGACTAGACTCCACTGCTTCATTCTTGCCAGGAAACGGAACGTAATCAGGGGCTGTACCCTGTCACCTCTGCCATGTTCTGTCGGTCTGCCCCACCTCCACCGTGGGGGGGGGGATTGTACAAGAGTGCGACTCACTGGGGGGTCACCTTCATGGGTGGCTGACGCACCTGGAGCGTCTTCTTTCCTGGGTCTGCTCTTCGCAAGCTTTCTGTTTCTTTCCCGCTTGCTTCCTTCCATACCTGCCACCCCGACACCATCACACCACTGTGATCTTTGTCCCCGAGGGAAGAGAGTGCCAATGTTGTGAACGTCTTGGCACTTACATTTTCGGAGATTTAAAGAGAGAAGCTCAAGGGGACGGCTTTTAGTAGGACAGCATCTAATAATCTGCCAACCCATGAAGTCCAAACGTGGGTTTGGTTCCTCCTGGAGGCTGTGAGGGAGAATCCCTCCGCCTCCCTCCTGGCCTCTGGTGCTGCCGGGCACGCTTGGCATTACTTGGGCGGTAGACTCATCATTTCAATCGTAGCCTCCGTCTTCACATCACCCCGCCCCCCTCCCCGCCCCGTGTCTCAGTTTCTCAAATCTCCCTCTGCCTTTCTCTTATAAGGACACCTGCCATTGACTTTAGGGTCCAGCCTAAATCCAAGGTGATCTCATCCTGAGATCCTCAACTTAATTACATCTGCAAAGACTTCAGATAAGGTTGCATTCACAGGTCCTGGGGGTTAAGGCTTGGGCATATCTTTTGGGGGACCACTATTCAACTCACCACTACGTATGTTTTTATATATATATATATATTATATGTCTATAAGCATATATATATTTTTTATGTTCCAAGACAATGCCTAGTTCTTAGATGCATCACACATACGTGCGAGTGTAGATATATTTTGCACATCTAAGACAATATGATCGGAATAGCAAGGCCCTCATCTCTGGTCCCAGCTTCACGATGTGTTGGATAAGGACCTTCACGATGCTCTGAATTTAACTTCCTGTGCCTTAAAAACACCCTTCTGAAAAGTGAGGTCCCTAGGTTACACTTCTTTTGTTGTAAAGAGTCCTTTCACTAGTTGAAGTCATTGGGACAGGCTAGTTTTAAAACCCCCTATGTGATCGGAGGGAAGTGTTTGAACGGGCTCTGAGCTGAGGACTCAGCCTAGGGCCGACTGAACCAAATTAAATGCCGGAATCATTCCCAGTGACCGCTGAGGTCCTTTCCAGTTCATTTATTAAATAAATGATTGGCATGAAGATTAGAATTCAGAGCCTTTGCTTTTATTTCCAACACTAACTTTCTAGAGTAAATATGAGCAAGCGCCAAGCTATCATTTACTAAAAACAGTTTCTTTTCCCACGATTTGAATGTGGGAAAGTTGGACCCTGGATGCCACGAAGTCCAGGTCTCTGAGGACAGCCGACAGAGGACACAAGCCCCCCCGGCAGGTGAGAACGGAGACCCCCAGAGGCTCCAGATTGTGGAAGAGAGGAGGTGGCGGGGCATGGAATCGTGTACTGTTTCAGAAATTAACATGTTTTATGGAAAAGCGACACCATAAAATGGAGAAACTGGCGTGGCATGGAATTGTGTACTGTTTCAGAAATTAACATGTTTTATGGAAAAGCAACATCATAAAATGGAGAAACTAGAGTAAAGGAAGAAGAAAACCTGTGAAACAATGAGAATAAGATTACATAAATCAGGTGCATGTGTGTGTGTGTGTGTAGACACAGAATTTGGTAAAAATAAGTACTCTCTAATGCAAAATGATCTGTATCATTTAAAAGCAGTAAACTTTGGAAAGTTGTAGCTAGAAATATCCTTTGAAATTAGAGATTTAAGAGTTGCTTTAGGATTAACTTAATGTAATGTTTAAGTGACACAGGAAAGTAATTGACCACGTTTAAGTAAAATCAGACTAGAAAAATCATTAAGCTTTTCACCCCTGCTTCCTATCTGTAAGCCTGGCATAGTACTGCCTATAAATCTACCTCAAAGTGTTGCCTAAGGTGATGATATGAGAAGATAGTTCTAAAAGGTCTTTAAGAAATTAAAAACTTTGCAAATGTAGAAGAAGAGGAAGGAAAAAAAAAAGGAATAGTTTCCCATGGGAAAGTTTATTCATGTTGTTTAGAATTATTTGATTGGATTTAACCTTCAAAATTATTTATTAAAGAAACTTTTCATGACTCAAAAAATATTTTAAAAAATGCTATGGGATAAGTTTAAACAAAAAAGTTTTGCTTTCAAAACTCACCATATTCTGACCCTGTTGCTTCTATAAGGACCAGTCCTTGCAAGATTATACACAATCCCTACACCTGAAGGCTGACCAGACTAAACACGATTGATTTAAACTTCATTTTTGCCAACAGATTGTGTACACATCTACTTCAATATCGCTACCTTATCCTTGTGTTTAAGTAAAAGTAACTTGTTTCCATTAACATGTAACAGTTATTCTAGCATGGAAATAGAACTCAAGACAAACACCTAAGTGACAAACATAGCAGAGGTCAAGAGCACGCATTTTATGTAGTTTTGACCAGCCCCTATCCTACGGACACAGACCACACCTTGACGTCTTAGGGTGATGGGTCAGTTGCAATCCTTCTGGGTCTTTAACTTTTGCCTTAAGGAAACCGTGTCCCTGGACACAGGTTACCCGGGCCACCCCAGTCAGCTCCCCCGCCAGCTGGGGTTGGATACGCTTCAGGGAAGAGTGTGACTGGACACACGTCCATCTCCGTCGCCAAGAGAAAGGCAGAGCCAGTGCCCAATTGATGGAGGACCTTCCATGCCTTTGCCCAAAGGAAAGGGTGCACATTCACTTGGGATGAAGTGAACAACTTAAAGTAGATCCTAACAGCCAACTCAAGCTGTCAGCTTGACCGTACCAGATCAATCTCTTTGTTGTTTCCAAAAGAATGTATTGAGTGTCAGTTACCTGCCAGGCACAGGGCTTCAAGACTTGCTGCTTGTCTCATCACAGCAGCCTCAGCTGTAAAGAGTAGCTTCATAATTTTAGTTTAGAAAGTGGAAACAGTGTCTGAGTGGCCAAGTTCCTTATCTACACGTGATGAGAGGCAGACGGGATTCAAGGCTGTTTGATTCCAGAGCCCGTGCCTATTCAACACCAAAATAGTCATATTTTCAGATTTTAGAAGAAAAGTATGCTCTTGATTGGAAAACAGTTCCAAATATTGACACAGGGCTGAGAAGTTTCTCTGATAAACAGTATAAAATAAAAACTGAAAGCCAACTAGTGTGAAAAGTTGGCTGAAGTATCTTTTAAATAAATTGAACTTAGGTTATGTGAAAATTGTTGCTTCCTAGAATTACTACTCTATAAGAGTTTTCCAGAGAAGTATCTCTGTAATTCAGTATTAGTTTAGGCTACAGTGTTGTGCTAAGCACACAATTTCAATTATGTTGAGAAACTTTAATGGGAATCATCAGCAAACATGTTTACAAATCTTTGTAATGCATATGGCAGCTGAAGGAGAAATCTTCTAAATCACACGAATGCTTAATTAGATTTGGTTCAATTACATTTCATTGACTTTTTTTTTTTAAAAGATTGATTGATTGATTGATTGATTGCTATGTTGGGTCTTTGTTTCTGTGCTAGGGCTTTCTCTAGTTGCGGCAAGCGGGGGCCACTCTTCATGGCGGTGGGCGGCCCTCTCACTATCGTGGCCTCTCTTGTTGCGGAGCACAGGCTCTAGACGCGCAGGCTCAGTAGTTGTGGCTCACGGGCCTAGTTGCTCCGCGGCATGTGGGATCTTCCCAGACCAGGGCTCGAACCTGTGTCCCCTGCATTAGCCGGCAGATTCTCAACCACTGCGCCACCAGGGAAGCCCTTCATTGAATTTTATAGAGAATACCTGTGACATGCTTCAAAGTTTTCATTGGGCAAACCACAAATAAATCAAAGCAAATCAGAGGGGACCACGTGACAGAGAGCTGCCCACAATGGACCACAGAGGATAACACATATGGAAACCCAGAGAAATTCCGACAAATCCTGAACACAGACTATGCAAGAACACAACAAACATTCCGTGGAAAGACATTTATTGGTTTTAAAGTCTTTTCAGCACCATTGTTTTCCCCACGAGGACAATGCCTCTAGATTATTTGACCCGTGCATTCACCTCCTTTCAATAGTCAATATTTCTTTCCTATTTATTTTACGGCACATGCAATTCCACCCACCCTTTTGAGCATCACAGACTAGGACAACTGTGGTGATAGTTTGAAAGTTTCCAGTAGCCTACGGCATGTAGATTAGCATCCTACCATGGTCAAAATGGCGACAACGTTCATGAAAAAAATCACTTCGGTAAAAGAGACAAGCAGGAAGTGAAACCAAGCATAGCAGTTTACAACGGTTCTATTTTAGCTCAGTTAGTGTCATCACAAGTGATTGCCCAAGATCTAGAGATACAAAGTGATTGCATGTCTACAAAGCAGGACAGCCAATTTACCTCCCATAGAAGAAATGGGGAAGCACCTCCTTGTTTTAACTCTGCAGGACAAACAGGGTGAATCTGCAGTGAGAAGGAGTACAGGTATTTATTTTCTCACCACATACTGCCTTCATGACCCAAGAGGATGACCTTGGAACCAGACTCCTCAAGGTCCACTCTACTATTTGTTTAGCACTATTATGACCTTGTGATAAAATCTGGCTTACTTTTGGATCTACACTTTTTTCAAATACTCTGCCTTGATTATGTCTCTTTGGCCAGCACACTTTGCTCCTGTGTTTCTTCTGGAACAGAGCTAGCATTGCTTATTTCCTTACCTATGACAACAGTGTTTGGCTCTCCCAGTTCGTTGGTCACATACTGCAGGTCAGATGGGCCCTGGCATTGAGTGATATTCAATACTATGTAAACTGGAGGCTGCAAAAATCAGACAGATAAGATAGAACATAGCATCATAGCATAAAGTTAAGGAATGAAGCTGTACATTATTTTAATGTCTTTGGAGGGAAAAAAAAGTATTGATCGTGGCCACATGGACTGAGCTCTAAGCCCCTTGCCATGGCTTCCCAAAACAGTAGGGAGTGGAAACTGCCCTTTGCACCAAGTTGCTTTCAACGCAGAGTGGATGACTTTGGGTGATTCCCAGCCAGATTGGAAGACCTGTGGCTCTTCTGACCCAACAGGGGGCTAAAAGGTGTGCTCTTGGCTGTGGTCCATGTGAATTGCCTAATGGTCCATAGGAAGCATCAAGGAGGACTAGAAAGCACCACCCAGACAGTGGGCTTATCTTCACCTCTCCAGTTGACTTTGGAAAAGCCACTTAACCTCTCTGGGTTTATGGCCTCTACTGTAGGGTGTATGAAGTTAGACTAAATGTCTCCTAGATTCAATGGGTCTGCCCTCACTGCAGTTGGGAAGCAGCCCTGCTTCTCTAGAAAGAAAATTCCATGAAAATTCTGCATGCTCTTAGGAGGGTTCAGATAAAACACGGAAAATCCAATTCTTAGGGAAGGCGCCAGCCCCACAAGCCATGTTAGGCTGTGCGGTTGGACTCTGTCCTGCCTCCTGAAATCAGATCTGCAGACAGGGTCCCTGCATGGGAGAAGTGACAAGTGGCTGCCCAGTTCCCCCCTCCAGGGCCAGTGTGGATGGAGACCGTGTCCGACCCCTGTCCTTCCCACTCCCCCAGCCATAGCTCAAACCTGACTCACTCTGAAATCTTCCCTGGTTATCAGTCAGGGAGCCTCTGGCCTTGCACCATGTCGACAACTGCTGCAACGCAATTTAGCATTGAGCTGTCTGTGTGTTATTCTTGTCTTATGAGTTTCTCCAGGAAGGAGCCATGTCTTTAACTTCTACATTACCTGTATCTGAGTGGGTAGAGAGATGCTCACTAAGTTTGGTTGATTGACTCAAAGTAAGGGATTGGGGACAGAAAGCCAGTGTAGGGTTATAAGATAATTGTATTTGAACCATTGTAATTGCTCAATCTGAGTCTTTATCCAAGTATGTTCTAGTGAAATCCTGTTGTTATTATAATTTCCCCATACTATAAAAATGACACATAAAGTTCATATGACAATTTTTGGTTCACAAGCACTTTCCCTCATTGTTTAAGTCAATTCTCACGCCAACCTGGTAGGAGTTTACGGCCGAGGAAACTGAGGCTCAAGCAGGTGATGTGACTTGCCAGTATCACACAGACACTGTGGGCATTTGTCCTTCTATACCGGGTCCTTCTCACGAGGCCACGGATTTTCCTCTCATGAGATAAGGCTGAATTGTGAAAAATGGAGTAAATTTGGGGGCTGAAAAATTGAGGCCTAATTTGGTTTTGAGTAATGAATTTTAGATATTGTGAGTCTTCCAGGGACTGTGTGTGTGTGTGCATGTGTGTGTGAGTGTGGAACCTTACTGCTCACGGAGAACTTCCTAAGCAGAAGTAATTCTTGATCTTTATGGAGCCGATGAGCCACGTGCAGTCCCACGCACAGCCTTTGGCCCGCTGTGGAGGGCACACCCAGGAGCAAGGGCAGTCAGTCCAGGAAAACTGCTGAATGGAAAGGAGGCACCTGTGAGTCTGTACTTTTCCCTTCCCTTGGTTCTGTGGCCACTGGCTGGATTCAAGTTCCTGTCCATAAGCGGGCGTGTGGAGCTGGTGGGCCGTGGACATCTGCAGGCCCGTCCAATTACTCCCCTGCTGTTGGCCTGGAGAGGGATGGATTTCTTGGCCTGTGTGGGAATGTGAGCCCAGCAGGACCCACATGCGGGGTCATCAGGAAACTTCCATGGCCAGAGGGCTCTGCTGTTTGGCCAACACTGCCATGTTTTTCTCCAGCCCCCAGAAAGGGAGTTCTTGCTTCAGACTAAGAGTCAAAGCAGTAGTTGAATTTTAAATTATTCTCTGCTGCTTTTAAAATAAGAAAGTCTTACCAATTTCAGTGAAAAATAATATTTCTTTTACTAAAGAGTATTTTTTCTATAACTTCCAGTTTCTAAAAAACCTATTGGAAATGCCATGGAAAAAAAGTCAAGTTTAGGGTGTACAGAGAGGTTGGAATTGAACCAAAGGTCTCCCTCCCCCTTGCTGTTGTCAGTAATCTCTCCCACCTTTAGGTTATAAGTCACCTCCTGGCTACACCTGAACCAACTCTTGGCCAAGCTCTTCAATCAGCTAATAAGCAGCACTGAAGTGACCCAGCTTTGGATATATAGACATATGTCCAAATATATACATACATTCCTAAAAGAAAGTTGTTTTTATTTTAAAATTTGGAAGAGGAAACTATCTGGAAAGAAAGAAACTCAGGTGCTCTGCCTAGCCGGTGTTTCTGCCCTAGATCTTCAACATCCACCGTGTAATTCCATTACAACCAGGAGCCCAGGGGCCCAAAGACCGTGGGTTAAACGTCAGGTTTCCAGGATGGAGAATTCCGCTGTGGAGGATCAGGTGAATGGACAATTTAAGTTCATTGTCATCAAATTTCATGACTATTATTACTCACAGGGAACTTGAGCAGGAGGTCAAGCATTTTGGCTGCATGCACAGAACTGCATGTGTATCTGGGGCACATCAGAACGTTGTAAAAAAAAAATAAAAGTAGCAATAAAGGGTAGATTTAGGGGAATGACCAAACCTGCTGGAAGGAGCTGACCCCCGTCCTTTGAGGCGTGGTGTCTCAGATCTCTGATCACCTGGGTGAGTGAACAGGTCTCTGAATACCCAAAACTGCCTGAAGAATTTAATATAATCAGCAAAGAAAATTCCCCTTCCTTCATAGTGGCAAAATACAATTGGCAACATCCGAGTTTGGCCAAATCATTCCCTTAATGCTTCCAGTTAGTTTCTAATTGTCTCTCTGGTTGCTTCTGGGGGAGATTTTAATCCACTGGATTTTTGCAAAGACCATGGGTTCCTAAGACTCTTTTCCTGCACCTTGTTGCAGAATGCTGTTATGGTATCTGTAGTATTTGAAATATTAAATTTTGAAA
Source organism: Balaenoptera physalus (assembly GCF_965194825.1). Classification (NCBI taxonomy): domain Eukaryota; kingdom Metazoa; phylum Chordata; class Mammalia; order Artiodactyla; family Balaenopteridae; genus Balaenoptera; species Balaenoptera physalus. The sequence continues at coordinate 172,493,356 of NC_138890.1, forward strand.
ATAGATTAAATATTTTAAATGGAAGGATAGTCCACAGTGACTGGATTCAGGTATGCATGATTTTATTTAAAATGTGTCCAATAAGATTTTTCCACTTGGAATGAACATTTTAACCTCTTTCCGCATATTATTATAAACAGTGTTTCCTCATTTCATGGTGTTTCTTAGAAAGTTCTAAGTAACTTAACAGAAGAGAAAAATGAAATTGTGGGGAGTTCAATAACAGAAGTTTATATCCTAGCAAGGGTGCTCACGCATCCCAGCCTCGGGGACACACAAGTGACTACTGGGCCATGCAAATCATCGTACGGTCACTGGGTCTCCTTTGGCAGTTCTGGCATTCCCTGTCACGAGCACACAGAAGAAAATGAGTAAGGTGACTTCAGTGAATGGGACATTGTCTTTTGCTTTTGGTGGTGGGTTGACCAGCAGAGAGAAGACAGGAACACAAATGTCGTAGGAGCATCTCAGGATATCAGCAGAGACTGTCCGCATCTCACCACCGTTGCTCTGAGACCCAGGGAGGGCGCCCCTGGCGTCTGCACCGTGTGTGCCCCATCATGGCCACAGCACACCCGGCTTCACCCACGGGCACGGGCTGAGCTGTGGACAACACACACACACACACACACACACACACACACACACACTGCAAAATCAGCATTGGGAGCACGGTTTAACCAAGTGGGCAGTTGTTGTTTTAAATCACTAGAACCTGGTGATGTTAAATTTTTGTTTTCATGAGCCAAAGGTCATAGCACAAATGAGGTCTACATGTCATGACATGGGGCCACAGGAAGACAGGTCTTCAAGTTATGTTGACCTGCCAGGGAGAGAAACAGAGATACAGAGCACAGCAAACAGGTACTGGTGATGCAGGGCGTCCCTGTTACCTACGAATGGCACCTTTTACATGTAAACGGGTCGAGCGTGGGGCACTGAGTCTCCTGCCTGCTCTTCGGAGGTGCTGTCATGGGAAGAAGCTAAGGGCCAAAGTGATGGGGCGGGCGGAGGGGCAGGCGGGCTGGGGAATGTCACCATCTTGACGCTTGTTCTAAAGTGACTTAGAGATGATCATTCATTTATAATCGAAACCTAATCCCGAAGAGCGTTGGCTCCCTCTTTCTCTCTGTAAACACATCTGGTCATAAATAACTTAAACGTCTCCTTGGCATTCAGGATTCAGTTCCGGCTGGAGTGAAAAAGGATGAAGGATGCTCAGCGTGGAGGAGGAGATGTCGGGTATCCGTGTGTGTGCAGAGGCGGCTTAAGCGTCTAATGCACGTTGCAAACATCAGCCATCAGAGACGGGCGGGGTGACCCAGCCGTATTTTTCATGAGTCTTCACCAAACTCTTAAAGGTAGCTTCGGCTTCCTTGCGACTGAAGGACTTTTTTGATTTGCCCGCTTTTCTACAGATCCGCCCCTGAGTGAGAGGAAAAGATAAACCGGGTTAGAACCCGTCAGCAATCCCGATTCCCGCCCGCGTTAAGAACACACAAAGTGGCGGGGATTTCTGATGTCTGAACCAGTGTGATGAAAGGAGAGATACGGAACTTCACAGCTTTGTTACCAAATGGATGGAGGAGTCCAGTGGCGGGCAAGCTTTTTGGGGAGAGAGAGACATGCGGGCTGCTGGCGTGCTCAGAACGAGCTAATCCCAGGATGCTGGAAGGTGGCCACTGCTCCAGGTCCCGCGCCCAAGCTGGGAGGACCAGCTTTATCAAAGGAGCATCGATGCAAAACGGAGCCCGTCATCCCGGAGGCAAAATGATGTTCTAACTTCCCTTCCCTCCCACCACAGAATGCCTTTAATGATAACTTAGAGACACATGTTTATGTATAGATGTGTATATTTATAGATTCATGCACACACTTTAAAACTCCAACTTTTTATGTTCAAGCTCAGCAGCGATGAGTGACTTTCTTGTAATTCATGCCATGAGGGAACCAGTTCCTGAGAAGATGGTAGGGCCATTTACACGGAGGCGGAAGCCTGTCCTCGAGTCCCCAGCGAGGGGTCCAGGGGAGGCCAGTGCTTCCTCACATGATCGCCGGTGGTGGGGGGCTGGTGCCGGGAGAGGTCCACGCCCCTCGCAGTGACCAGGGGTGTTCTGGTCTGAAGGACGGAGCCTTTGGGTCTGCAGTGACCAGAGGGTCGCTTCAGCTCAGGATGGACGCAGGCTCTAGACCATGAGCGAGAAGGGACCAGCAGACACTGCCGAGGTGGCCGTGTCTCAGGCCATCACCACCCCTCCAGGGAGCCCTGGGGAATGAGGCTCACTTGGCCTCAGAGGGAATGGGCAGACAGAGGACCACGACGAGGTGGGCGGGGCTGGACCCTCCATCAGATGAGTCGGCACCACTCTCACTGCTCCCGGCTCAGCCCCTCCCCACTACGCCCCCTCGCGGCCCATCAACGGACACGCTCTCTTAGCCTCTCAGCTACAATTCCTCGCACTTCACTCCCCTTCGCCCGTCCTGGAAGATCTGCTTGTCTTCCCGAGCATCCCACGCACGTGTTTTGTGGGTGGGATGGAAACACCCTGAGTTTCACCCACTAGCAAATGCGTGCACACCGTTCTCAGCAGTCTCCTGTTGCTTATGAACTTTCACTAACAATGCTCTCCGGACAGGCCCTCGGCATGTAATATTTTTGTTGCAGCACACTGCGGGCATGTGCCATCTGTGTAAGGGGACCTGAACGGGACCTGGACCTCACCCCCAGGGCCTGGCTGGGCTACACCGCATACCTGTTCCCTTGCACAGGAACTGAGGGCAGCAGCCATCCAGGTGTGTGTGGCTTGGGGACCAAGGTCCTCCCATCTTAGGTCTCTCTGATAACCCACCCATAACTCCCCTGGGAAGACGTCTTCATTCATGGGGAAAATGGCACCGGATCCCTACCAACTGGGAATGGGAGGCTGTTTCACATATCTAAATTCAGAGCTTATGGTTCCTTTTTAACATTTGTCTTTTCAACAGTGGAGACTCAGAGCAAAGCCCAGTTGGTGGGGTGGGGGGTGGGGTGGCTCAGAAACCCAGAGCTACTGCTTTGCTCTGGCTGCTCTGGACATCCCTGTGGCTGAGCTTTTCCATCCGCCAATCAAGGGCAAGACCACCTCTTCTAATTAGCTGCTTGGTGCACAAGAAATGCGCTGCTAAAGGGTGAAGGAAAACTGGAAAAGAAGACAGGAAACCATCATTTATTGACTTACAGAAACTTCCCCCTGTCTCTCCTGCTTTGCTTATGTGGTGTAGTTACACTTATAAAAAGAGACTATGAAAAGCTAATGCATTTATAATCATCATCATGTGGGTCAAGATCAAAGTCCAACGTTATTTCATTAAACATCGGCAAATGCATCTTTGCAGGAATGTCGGCATCCGCTTTTACATAAGTGGGAGCAAGTATCAAGGGCTATTGTTCTGTATAAAATGCAAATTCTAACCATCTCTATCATTCTTTTCTATAATACTGAAAATTTATGGTATGACTTGAGAATTCTGAACTAAAAGCAGCCAGCCAAATACAAGCTCACAATAATCTTGGAATATTCCAACGCTCTTGGCATGAACATATACTTCGCTAATTCTTTGTGAAAGTGTCAATTGTTACAAAAGACAACAGATAAACCCCCAAATGAACAGACCAGTCTTTGTTGCCTCTTCTTCCCGAGAAGAATTATGAACATAAAGCACCAGCACTCGGTCAATTCAGCAGCCGGGAGACAAGAGACCGTGTGTGGCACTCGGAGGTCTTAACATCTTCACTGCACTCAGCTGGCCACAAAGCACTCCCCTCTCGCCCCCTGTCTTACACCCTAGTTTGCAGCTAACAAATATCTTTCCATAGATCACCTGTCCTCCTCTGATGGGCTGTTTAAGCATCACCCAGCGACACACTGGGCTCGAAAACCGGGGTGGCTGAGCTATTCTTGCTGAAATGCCCTTGAGGTGCCCACTGCACCAAGAAGGAGAGGGTCACTCTGTCCACCCCGGGCCTCTGATGGGCCAGGGCCATTCTCACGTTGAACCAACTCCCATTCTTTTTTGTTTTTTTTGGCCACGCCATGCAGCTTGCGGGATCTCAGTTCCCTGACCAGGGACTGAACCCTGGCCTCGGCAGTGAAAGTGCCAAATCCTAACCACTAGGTCACCAGGGAACTTCTTTATTTTTTTAATTGAAGTATAGTTGATTTACAATGTTGTGTTAGTTTCAGGTGTACAGCAAAGTGGTTCAGTTATATACATATATATATATATTCCCAGAATATGTGTATTATATATATATTCTTTTCCATTATAGGTTATTACAAGATACTGAATATAGTTCCCTGTGCTGTACAGTAGGTCTTTGTTGATTATCTATTTTATATATAGTAGTGTGTATTTGTTAATCCCATACTCTTTATTTATCCCTCCCCCGCCTTTCCCCTTTGGTAACCATAAGTTTGTTTTCTATGTCTGTGTGTCTGTTTCTGTTTTGGAAGTAAGTTCATTTGTATCATTTTTTTAGATTCCACATATATAAGTGATATCAGATGATATTTGTCTTTCTCTGTCTGACTTACTTCACTTAGAATGATAATCTCTAGGTCCATCCATGTTGCTGCAAATGGCAATATTTCATTCTCTTTATGGCTGAGTAATACTCCATTGCATATCTATATCTATATCTATCTATCTATCTATCTATCTATCTATCTATCTATCTATCTCACATCTTCTTTATACATTTGTCTGTCGATGGACACTTAGGTTGCTTCCATGTTTTGGTTTTTGTAAATAGTGCTGCTATGAACTTTGGGGTGCATGTACATTTTTGAATTGGTGTTTTCTCTGCATATATGCCCAGGAGTGGGATTGCTGGATTATACAGTAGCTTTATTTTTAGCTTTTTAAGCAACCTCCATACTGTTCTCCATAGTGGCTGTACCAATTTACATTCCCACCAGCAGTGTAGGAGGGTTTCCTTTTCTCCACACCCTCTCCAGCATTTATGATTTGTAGACTTTTTGATGATGGAAATTCTGACTGGTGTGAGGTGATGCCTCATTGTAGTTTTGATTTGCTTTTCTCTAATAATTAGTGATGTTGCAGCTCCCATTCTTCCTTCCAGGGTACAGTCTCCTAGAGTCTGGATTTTGGGGAAACCTTCAGCCTAACTCCTCTGACCCTCTGTATTTTCCTCTATAAATCAGGGACAAAACCCACTTTACAGCATCATTATGAATGTCAGATAAGATATTAATTTGAAAACATTTTGAGAATTTTAAGGTGCATACAACCAACTAAGAACAGTTTTTCTTATTTTCCTAACATTGATATTTCTCTCATCTATTTCCATGTAACTAATAGAGAGTCTTTTCTGGAGATTTTCCTTCAAATAACTCTTGTTTTCCCTAAAATACCTCTACTTGTATTTAATGCCAAAGGACCTGATGTGACAGTTTACTTAGCCCACTGTGATAGCTCTGTGCAAGCATTAAGAGGTTAGAAAAGTAAAATCTCTCTCCTGATTACAATCAATCTGTCTTGTTCCAGATTGTAAATGTAGGGTTATGTGCAACCATAGGATTCTGACCTAACAAACCTTAAAAATCTCAAAATCTCTCAGTAATATTGATGCCAAGCAATTCTAATGATAACACAGTTCTCTGGGGCTGCATCTGTCAAACAAAATCATTAGTTGGTGCTTTGGTTTGACCTTTTTTTTTTTGCTTATAGCTTTTTGGGGGGCCAATCACAATGATCAACATGAAAACATTTCCACACAGCTAACAAGCGACCCCAGACTCAGGTCCTCGGACAGGCCACCTGGTCTTACGTGGCTTTCATTACCCTGATGTGCACATTGAATTTCAGTCTGGCTCTGTCACTTCTTCACCTCTTGTTCATTCATTCAATTATTCATTCATTCACTCACTATGTTGGGTGCTGGGTTTAGAAAGACAAAGTGATCCTGGCCCCTGCCTGTAGGGCCTTAGAATCATTACGGGGAGAGAATCTGGGGTGTTGTCGCTGCTGAGACAGCAGGGGTACGTCGGGGTTTCTCAGCCCCAGCACTGTTGACAGTGTGGGCTGGATAATTCTTTGTCGTGGGGTGTTCTGTGCACCACAGGATGTTCAGCAGTGTCCGTGGCCTCCGCCCACTAGATGCTAGCAGCACCTCCTGAGCTATGACATCCAAACTGTCTCCAGACATCGCCAAATGTCCCCTCAGAGACAAAATCACTCCTGAATGAGAGCCATTGGTGAATGGAATCAAGACGGCCCAGAGCAAGGAGGAGATAGTCCATCTCTATTCACCGCTACAAGTCCTCCCCGGGTTAGGAACTGTGCTGGTTACTGGGACTGCAGGGCTTTCTAAACTGGAAATGAGTTTGGTCCTCATGGAACTTACAGCTCAGAGGGGAGGATGGATTCTACCTTGTGGGAGAGGAAAAGAGAAGGGGTAGTGTTTGTTGTCTGTGTGGTCAGAAAGATTTCCACATTTGAAGACACTTGAACTGAACCTTGGAATACGGGTAGTAAATGTTTATCAGGTCATGGTGGGTGAAGATAAGTGGTCTAAAAGTGGTGGTTGAAATATGCAGCTGTATTCAGAGGAGGATGGGCAGACACTTGGTGAAGCTAGGGCACAGTGTGTGTGTGTGTGTGTGTGTCTGTGTGTTGGGTGAGTGTACAGAATTCAATAGACCTGACTTCAAATCCCTGCTCCAACACTTCCTGGCTGTGTGACCCTGGGTGAGTTACTTAACCTCTCTGAATCTCAACTTCCTCATCTGTAAAATAAGCATAGTCACAATATTATATGACACTGAATTTTTATAGGGATTTAATATGTTAAAACGTATAAGATGCTTGGCACAGTGCCAGGCACAGGATGAACACAATAAATGTGGATTTTTATTTTTGAAACTATCACAGAGGATCTCATCCTTATTCTTTGGCAAAGTTAGTTTCATTCTGCCCTCTTGGAAAAAAAAACACACAAAATTCTCTGTCTTTCGTGCGGATATTATGACTTGGCTTATTTGGTCACAAAAATCTTCAGGCAAATCCAGTACTTTGCATTTGTAGGGCTAATTTCTCAGCCTTTTTGATAATGTCAGTTTAACTTGTTGACATAAACATATTCATTATTTGTCACTTGGTTAGATTGTCCTTCTCACTATTTTTTTCCTTTGCAAACATACTTTCATGACATTTTTGTGTTTCACTTGCTCGTGAATTACAGGCTTCTGCTCCTTTAAAACTAGTTAGAATTTCCAGACTCCTCATGTAAAATTTTGATGTTCCTCACTCATTTCCTGGGCTGAATTATAGAGCTGCTGCTACTTGTTTTTAAAGTCTTGGAAAGTGTAATTTTTAGTGTAAAAGCACTCGCGCACCCTTACCCCTCCGACGCCGGTTTCAGGCCTGTGCTGTGCTCAGTGTGGACCCCTTCCAGGACGCTGCCTGTGGAGGGGAAGTTCAGCTGGGTCACACGCTCGGCTTGAGGAAAGCACCGGAACAAGCATCTCTGAAAGGAGGTCCGCTCGGAGAGACAGCAGTGATTTCGCCTCTCTTTTAAGGTCTGCTGTTCAAAGTAGATCAACTTACAAGTTCTGAAGGACAGATAAAACTCCACAACGGATGAGACTACTTCACAGAAACGCTTTCCCAAATCACAACAACGACTCTGAAGCCACTGACCAGTGAGGGAGGGACTCCTGCTGGACCTCTCCAATGGAGCATCAAAGAGAAGCAGTGGCGGGTGGAAATGCATTGATGTGACTCTGCAGCCCTTACCATGGGTCTGAGAATGTGTGTATGTGTGTATGTGATTGCGTGCATGCATGTTCAGGTGTGCACATACCAGTGCGCATATGCATGTGTGTGTTTGTATGTACATGAGCATTCACTTGTGCGTTTGGATGTGCACACGTGTGTGTGTGTTTGTGTGCGTGACTGTAGTGTTGGGAGAGATGTGAGGGTCCTTGTGGTGACTGGAACCCAAGAGTAACCTTCCCGAGGGAAGCCCCAGGCCTCCTACGTCGATTAGGAGGATGGTGAGTTTACAGGGGGGAGACCTGCTGCCCGTCAGGGGTCCCACCCAGCACCAGCCAAGGTGGGGAAGGAGAAGCAAAGGGTGTTGAAAGAGCAGGAAGGGGAGGGGGCAGAATGACACGGTGGGGACAGGCCGTCAGGCCAACTGAGCGGCTAACGTGCTGGTGTCAGGTTCCGACGTGAAACGCCCTGAATCCCCACGTGGCCTCTGTCCACAAGTGCAATGGCATCTGGTCCACGTCCGGTCATGTCTGCTGAAGTGCTGCAGTGGTGTGGCCACTTTCACACGTAGTATCTCATTAAACTCCCACAGACAACGCTCTACTTGGGCTTGATCATCAGGGCTGGTCAGGAAAGTGGGCTTCCACTGATCAGCTTAATCCCCCCCAAGCACAACTGCCTCCTCCAGACCACCGGGTGATGACCGGAGGCCCCTTGAGGTCGAAGGACCAGGGAGAGATGCGTCATGGCCTGTCTCGCAGGAGGCACAGAACCTGCCAGGGAAAGGGCTTTGCTAGTGGGGGTGGGAGGGGCTTGGCGGGCTCCCCCCAGGCAATCAGTGTGTCCAAAGACACAGAGGCTCAGACCTTCCCTGTGTCCCATCCCTCTGCTGGGCATTCAGGTCCCTGTGCCCTCCTTGGGTTTTAAGCAGAAGCTCATGCTTCTGTTTGCTTCCATTATTTTGACATCCTATAGCAAACTTATTTAACGCCATCCCCTCACCCCACTCTAATTATTTGTAATTTAGTTCCAGATCTTGTTTTTTTTTTTTTTTTAAGATATTTTTTTTTTGATGTGCACAATTTTTAAAGTCTTTATTGCATTTGTTACAATATTGCTTCTGTTTTATGTTTTGGTTTTTTGGCCACGAGGCTTGTGGGATCTAGGCTTCCCGACCAGGGATCGAACCCACACCCCCTTGCATTGGAAGGTGAAGTCTTAACCACTGGACTGCCAGGGAAGTCCCCCAGATTTTGTTGATAAGATCTTTCATGAGATACAAAAAACTAAAAATGGAACTACCATACGACCCAGCAAATCCACTCCTGGGTGTATATCTGAAAAAAACCCCAAAACTTTAATTCAAAAACATATATGCACCCCAAATGTTCATAGCAGCATTATTTACAATTGCTAAGATATGGAAGCAACCTAAGTGTCCATCAACAGATGAATGGATAAAGAAGATGTGGTATATTTATACAATGGAATACTACTCAGCCATAAAGAAGAATGAAATATTGCCATTTGCAGCAATGTGGATGTACTTGGAGAGCATCGTGATAAATGAAATAAGTCAGACTGAGAAAGATAAACACTGTATGATCTAAAAAATAAAACAAACTAGTGAATATAACGAAAAAGGAACAGACACAGATATAGAGAACAAACTAGTGGTTATCACTGTGTGGGGGAAGGGCAAGAGAGGGGTAGGGGTTTAAGAGACACAAATTATTATGCATAAAATAAGCTACAAGGATATATTGTACAATGCAGGGAATATAGCCAGTATTTTATAATAACTATAAATGGAGTATAACCTTTAAAATTGTGAATCACTATAATGACCACCCGTAACATATAATATTGTACCTCAACTACAATTAAAAAAATCAAACTTCTATATCCTCGTTACAAAATGTTGTAAGGATTCTACTATATATTAAAGGCCTTATTTTTATAATATAAATCACAAAAAAGACTGTAAGGCAGATTCTAGAAATCGTCAACTCAAAATATTCACCTCAGAAACAAAAAGCTAAGTTTATCTTTCTGGAAGTTACACCTTGAGGACACAATGTCTGTTTTATAATTCTGACATTGGGCACTAATTCATAGTCACACACATAAAGGCTATTAGAAAAGCAAGTTTCAAGACAGACCACTAGAACATTCCATAGGAACAAAGGATGCTGGGGACAGGGCACTTGTGGTGAGGAGCACGAGGGGCCGCACTGCCAGGTAGACAGAATGGAGCCACTCTTGGCTGGTTTTAGGTGGAAAAGGCCAGGATCCTCCATTCAGGGACCAGGATGAAAGCTTTGTGCACATGTACACGTGGATATACCGTCTGCTGCAGAAAGGCACTGCAGTTTCTCCTGAGCAGAAATGTTCTCACAGTGCATCGTGGGCTGCGTGCGTCCACCTGAGGCGGGCAGGGCACCAGCAGGTGATGCTGTGTTTTGGAAAGATGCCTGAGTGAACCCCTAGGGACACCCAGAAGGAAGCTGTGACTCTCTGCCCATCAGGACACAACCTTTCACTGCACACACATCCAGGGGCGTCACCCTTGTGGTTGACCCATCCTTAAAGACATGCTTGGGTCTATCAAAGTCGTCGACATGGAAGGGACTGTACCCAAGAGGTTAAACGCTTACTTTCTCCCATGGATACCAACAAGGCTGTCTGATGTTACGACCTGTAGCCCAGTTATGAGAAGAGAGGTGATGCGGCGGGCAGAGCTGGGCCACAGCCGTGGGTGATACGGCGCTCTCCACCAGGACTGGGGTAGACAAGCAGGGAAATATACGATACATCTTCGCAGAAGTGAGTGTTCTCTAGATCAGAGAGTCCCAGCCCGGGCACTGGGGATGGCATCTGGGGATGGATCATTCTTGGTGGTCGGGCTGTCCTGTGCATTGCAGGAGGTCTAGCAGCATCTCTGGCCTCTAACCGCTGCATGCAATAGCAGCCCTGTGCCCGATGTAATAACCACAAATGCCTCCACATACCGCCAAGTGTCCCCGGGGGTCGGGGCAGAATCGCCCCCTGTTGAGATAGCCTGCTCTAGTCTGTGCAAGGAGCGTGCTGTGCGGGGTGCAGATGGAGCGCCAAACCCGGCCTGGGGGGCCAGGCAGGGGAGACTTCCTGGAGGAGGTGGTTCGGGAGCTGGACTCAAGGACAATGGAATGATCCATCCAGAACACAGGGAGGGAGACCAGGGGGAGCACGGGGAGTACGTGTCCAGGTGCTCCCGGGAGGACAGAGAGGGAGCAGGCAGGGACGGGAGGTGGGTTAGTTCCTGGGGCTGCCGTAACAGAGTGCCGTACTGGCTGCCTTGAAAGGACAGAAATTAATTTTCTCTCAGTTCTAGAGGGCAGAAGTCCAATACCAAGGTGTGGGCAGGGCTGATCTGGGAGGCTCTAGGGGAGAATCTGTCCCATGCCTCCCCCTGGCTTCTGGTGGTCTGTTGTCAATTACAGGCATCCGTGGGTTTGTGGGCGCATCACCCCGATCTCTGCCTTCAGGTCATGTGACCTTCTCCCTATGCGTCTGTCTCTGTGTCACACTTCCTCTTCTTACCAGGACACTCACTGGTCATGGCATTAGGGCCCATCCTGACCCAGGATGATCTCTTCTTTACTTCTGCAAAGACCTTGTGTCCAAATAAGGACACGTTCACAGGTGGGGGGGGGGAGGCAGGGGAGGGAGGGGGCGGGCTTCAATATACCTTTGGGGCACAACTGTCCCCACTGTAGGAGGTAAGGCTGACAGAAAGGTCAGCACCTGCATCTCTCCTGGAGGGGACAGAGCGCAGGGTCTGGGTTTCCTCTGGGATGGGTCACTTGGGAGGTGGGTGGCCGTCAAGTACGGGGTGGGGGCCAGCTGCGTTACTGCCACCGCCCTGAGAAGATGGGCAAGGGCCTGGCCCAGGACAGAGGCAACTCGGGGGGAGGGAAAGGGGCTGAGAGCAGCCAGGTGGGCGACGCCTGCGGGACTGGGAGGGATCTGTCATTGAGGGAAGGAAGCCAGGTTCTGACCCTGGAGGAAACAGGTTTCCAGGGTAAGATACGAGCCCTTGGGAGCGGGTGGGAGGTGATGCAAGAGGAGAAGCAGGAAGCGGAGGGCTTAGCAGCTGGACTCGGCAAGGGGACCTCGGGGAGGGGGGCACAGACGGCGGCCCACAAAGGGTGCCTGCGAGCGTGAGAAGAGCATCCGTGGTCCAGCCCTCAGGAAGCAAGAGTCATCTCAGAAGTGTGATCCTTGCTTGATTCATAATAAAACCAGAACTTTAAAAACTCCTCTCGACCTTACTTTTTAGCAATCACTGCGTGTTAAAAAAACATCTGGTTCTTTGGAAAAGTGCAGCTTAGCTATGAGAAAGTCCCAAAAGAGCAACCTGTATTTCCCACAGATTAATAAGTGCCTGCCGTGGAACAGACCTCGTGCGGGTTGCTGGAGACACCAGGTGAGGGCAGGTGAGGGAGATGTCCGGGGCTTGGCCCGGGCCTTGCACGCGGCAGCCGTGGGAACGCATGAAGGAGTAAACACATGAGTGCCATGGGCCAGACTCGCGCTCCCTCCCCGGCAGGACCACTGGCCAGCTTTCCACAGCATTGACGCTCATCTGGGCGAGGGATGAGAATAATGCCCAGGATGCAAAGCCACTGCAGTCAGGAAGGAATGTTTCCTTGGTGGAACATTCTAGAATTGTCCATTGAGAAACCTTATGGAAGGACAGACTCTCTGTGACAGTCTCTAAAATAGCTTCCCAATTATTAGGTGATAAATGTCCTCAGATATTTCCTTTTGATTTTTGTGAACTTCTCAGGATGACAAAGTCAGCATCAGTTTTATAAAACCTGGATAATATTAATATTTAATAGAAATTCAAGTGAAACCACATTATTTAACCCAGTAGTCCCCCTTAGACACCGTTTCACCTTGTGTGATTTCAGTTACCCTCGGTTGACCATGGTCCAAAATATTAAATGGAAAATTCCAGAAATAAACAATTCATGAGATTTAAATTGCACACTGTTCTGAATAGCGAGACGGAATCTCATGCTCAGGCTGATCTTGGAGATATTTCAGGTTTGGTTCCAGACCATCGCAATAAAGCGAATATCGCAGTAAAGTGAATCACACAGATGTTCTGGTTTCCCAGTGCGTATAAAACTTATGTTTACACCACACTATATAATTAAGTGCGCCATAGCATTATGTCTAAAAAACAATTTAAACATTTAAAAACGGCATTAATTAAAAAATAATGTTGTTGAAAAAAAATGGCACTGATAGACTTGCTTGATGCAGGGTTGCCACAAACCCTGAACTTGTAAAAGACACATCTATGAAGTGCAATAAAATGAAGTGTGCCTATCCCACTCCGTCTCACCGGGGATGTAAGTCATCCCTTTGTCCAGCATCTCCACGTAGTATATGGGAAAAAACATAGTATATGGGTTCGGTACTACCCGCGGTTTCAGGCATCCAATGGGTGCCTTGGAATGTAGTCCCCTGCAGATACGAAGGGACAACTTCATTATCACTAAAAAAATCCCCAAGCCACCGGCAGCATCAAAGGCATACCTCATGGATATTTTAGATTCTTGCAAAACATAAGCATCTTTTTCTTCTACACTTTAAAGAAATTTCTAGCAATTATGGAATCTGTTTTAAGACAGATTATGTTTTCTTGGAAGAAGCAAGCAGGGGAAAAGGAACTTTTTGCTAAAACTTTAAACTGTATCAGATAATCATTTCAAAATTATATTTTCTGGAGATTCTGCTAATACATCTGCTTAAGTGGCTGGGTCCCAGTGGGTTCCACTAGCTGTGTGGGGACACAGGCAGTGGCAGCTGGACGTACTCTTTAAAGGCAGTCTCGGTGGTGGTGGCTCGTCCTTGCTGTGTGCTGGGCAGTGTTCTCAGGATTGGGCTTGAACAGACCCCTTAAACCCTCTCTGGAACCCCGCCAGCTGGGCCCTGCTACCGTCCACCCTGATTTATAGATGAGGAGACAGGCACAGACAAGCCAATCACGTGCTTGAAGCCACACAGGAGCCCCACGCAGGACCGGAGGCCACGCTCTGAACCCCAAGGCCAGGTCGCCTCTCAGAACACGGAGAAGGTTCGCAGGTGTCAGCGAGAGAACAAGATACCGACCCTCTGCTGCACGGAACGCTGCCCGGCCTGGCCCTCCCTCACTGGATGTGGGCCCCGGGGTCACTGAACCCCTCTACCCCTCTGCATCGCAGACTCCTTTCAACGTGGAGCTCCGGGCCTCCATCCCCCGTGGAAACCCGGAGCCGTTCAGCACCGAATCTGCCTTCAGCACCAAAAGCCTGGCCCTCCGGCCACAGGCGTGTGGACCTCGGGCCCCTGCCCAACCCCGGGGGCCTCCTTCAGCCATGCGTCCTGTTCCCTGGGACGCCGGCCATCTGTGGTTTCCGTTTGCAGGACGCAGGGGGAGCTGCTGGCCACAGGCCGAGCCAAGGACGGCGTGTTCCATCCTCAAGGCTGAAGTGCCTGTTTACCACAACACAGCCGCCGCTTCCAGATTTTCTACTTGCTAGCTGAGTCCAGCCGCCGGCGTGTGGCGTTCTAGAAAAGCTCCTGAGTGCACCCTCTGGGCCTTGCCGGACAATCCCCGCGGTGGCGGCCCTTCAGCATGGACACACTTCCCCACCTGGCTCCACTGACAAGCACGCAGTCACCTAGCAGCCTTCTTACTGGGACAGCTCCATGTCTGCCCTGCACCCGGCGAGTGAACGGGGATCGGTGGTGCTTTCCTACCCAACTGGACTTCTCAGGTCCGAATGCAACCCTCCGTCCTAAACAGGCAACCTTCCAAGGGCACCATGTCTTCCCTTCTGGGAACACATTTTGAGAAGGACGAGAATTGTGGTTCATCCCCCCAGCACCCCACTGGCTTTGGAGTCCGCCTGTCCATTCCCTGCAGCCCCCTGTTCTGGGGGTGGGACCCCACCGACTCCGACCTACGGCCACCCACCCACTGGGGCCCCATGACACGCGAGGCTGCCCCTGTCCAGCCACGTAGCCTTGATTTAAGGACCAGGCACTGGGGATGCAGATCCTACCTGCTGCTGCCTGGGGGAGATGCAAGAAGGGGTGCACGGGCTGGGGCGGTGGGGGGGCTTTGTGGGAGAGGCCGGCTCTTCCTTTATCCTGCGGTGGCCAGAGCTCGCGGCTGCCAGCGGGAGGAGACACCCGCTGCCCACACCTCGTGCCCCCGTGCCCTCCCGAGAGGAAGTGGCCGTGCTGACAAGGGCCGCTCACCCCTGCAGCTTCACCCCACGTGCGCAGGGCTGGGGGGAGAGAATCTGCTTCCAGCCGATGCCCTTCTGGGGGGTCTGCTGTTGATTTTATGACGCTCAGTAAGCAGGTGACCTGGACACTCTCATTACCCACTCCCGTCGACAGAAGCAATTCTGGGTGAGCACAGACAGTAGTTACGGCCATGCCAGCAGTGGGAAGTCCAGAGAAATAAAGGAGGCTGAGACTGTCACTAGGAAAGGTGACAGGAATCGGCTCAGGGAATTAACCTGTCAAAACAGAGGGCAGCTGCCTTCTGCCCTCCGCCCTGCCAGCAGAAGCTTCAAGAGTTCGATGAAAGAATCCCAAACTCTGTTGTTCTAGAAAAATTACGTCAAGAAGTAACCCAACGCTTTCACAGGAAACCAAGGTAACATATGCTTTCACTCTCGGGATGGCTTGATGGTTTCTAGTTTCAGGAGGCATGTCTGTCTTTGCGATTTACGGTGACATCTCCCAGCATCAATGTTTCCCACGAGCAATGTGACATAGTTTCAGAGAAAGTTCCCACCGCACGACACAGTTGGTGCAGGAACGTCAAAATGCTAAAGGAAATTCTGCAACATTAAAAAAATAAATGAGATCTGGAATCACTGGAAGTCGCAAGAGGTATTTTCCGGAAAAATTCAAAGGTGAAAATGTTATGATTTGAGCACAAATTGAGCACAAATTCTCTAATATATATTACTTTTGAGAAAAGTCTGTTTTTGCTGAAAAAGCACAGCAAGACAAAGACTCTGTGTGGATTACTTTATTCTTTGCTACTTTACTGATTTTCAGTAAAGCAGTGGTGTTCAGAAAGATGTGAAATTTCGGCTCTGCCCACTGCAGAGGCCTCATTCCCGCCCTTCACCTGGTTCTAGTAGGACGGGTACAAGAGGGCAGGGTCTGTGGTCAGCTTGGTTTTCTTTCTTGAAGCACTGGGTAAAGATGGAAACGATTGTGATGGGACGTGGATGAAGCCTCGGACAATAGCCCTGAATGCACAGTTTGTCTCTAAAGAGCCACACAGGCTGGTCTCCTGTCCACAGGTCACGGTTCACACATGCCCTGTGCGGGGTCTCTGGAGTCCACAGCTCAGCCTCCCCTTCCCTCCCAGATGCTGGTCACTTCCTGCTGGACACGTGCCGCAGGCCAGCCACTGCTGCCTCTGCGTGGACACTGCTAGGATCCAACTCATTGCCTTCCTGATTAAAGAATTTCTCTCTAACGTCCCTAGTTTTACTTTGACCTTTTATTTCTACATAAATTAAAAAAAAATTTTTATTGTTCATACCATGTTAAAGGTTATTTTCCATTTATAGTTATTACAAAATATTGGCTATATGCCCCGTGTTCTACAATACATCCCCTGAGTGTATCTTACACTGCATAGCTTGTACCTCACTCTTCCCCAATTTGCAAAAAACCCGCCAATTTTCTAGTCAACCGTTTCTCAAAGTCTGGAATGTCACCCAGAGCCCCTCCCTCAGCCTAGGAGAATGTGACCTGAAACATTATTCCAAGCAACGAAAAGAGCCAGAAAAGTGTCACCAGGAACGAGTCACTCACGGGGCTCCTTTCCTTTCTCAGCATGTCCGCACACACTGGCGTAGGTTTGGGGTGGGTTTTGCACACTTGTGAGATGCACCTGTGCCTCTTCAGGGGGCCCCCAAGTTTCCGTTTCACCCCATGAGTCAAAGCTGGGGTCTGCACCCCATCCTTCCTCAGGTCCCGCCTACTCAGCAGCTCCCTGACCCCCGAGCACCCCCCATGGTCTTAAAATGGGGTTTTTCAAAATAGACCCGCAGACAAAGGAAACAAACTTACGGTTACCAAAGGGGAAGCGGGGGAGGGATACATTAGGAGGATGGGATGAACACACACACAAATACTATATTTAAAAGAGATAACCAACACGGACCTACTGTATAGCACAGGGAAGCCTACTCAGTATTTTGTAATAACCCATAAGGGAAAAGAATCTGAACAATAATATGTGTAACTGAATCACTTTGCGGTACACCTGAAACTAACACGACATTGTAAATCAACTATACTCCAATTAAAAAAATGGCATGCTTTCCCCCCGTGGGAAAAGTGGTCAGCTACATGCTGGAAAGCATTTAATAAGCAAGCACTTTGTAGTAAACTTGAGCCACGACTGGTGTGTTTGCCCCAGAATTGACTCTGACCATCTTGTGCACTGGCTGTCAATGCCGTGCTAATGAGGGGCGGGGCTGGGGGCAGAGCCAGTGCTCAGGGAGGCTGGACGGAGGGAAGCGTGAGCGCCACCAACACTCCCCCACCCCCTGCCTCCGAGGTTGCAGATACTCCCCAGATAGCCGAGCAGGCAGTTCCCCACCAGCCACGTCAATGGGTGTGAAGACCTTATCCTAACACAGGAATCCTAGTGCACTTGATCTGAACAGCTACATGTGTTTCATCAGGCGTACTTTCTGGAGGGTCTTGGGGTGAAATGCAGCACCCCTAACTGGGGCGGGTGCTGGAAGCCTGTGCACTTCTGCCCCGCGAGCATCCATCACAAGCCAGCATTTCACGTCCAAGGCTGGAGTCTACTGCTCCCTGCATCGTGCCCCTGCCTCCCCTGGCTTCCCCCACCCCACCTCCCTACACTGCCTTCCTTACATCATTTTCTTGTTAAATTAAGAAAGCACTAGGAGTAGGAAGAGCCAATTCAGCCATGTGCTATGAAGACCTGGATAGAAGTCAGGCATGCACACCATTTCAGGGCTACATACTGTCATCCGTATTTGCTGGTCTCATACAGGTGTTGGTTCCGGTGCAGAGGAAACCCAACACATGCTTTTTCTGTTTGCGAGAACAGGCAGGCCAACAATATGGCATGAAGTAGCTTGCTCTGTGTTGAGAAACAAGGGGGTGGGGATCTTTCTGGAAAACGTGGTATTCTGTTCCCAGAAAATAGTCTCAAGATTGTAATCAAGAAAGGAAGTGGGTTCTAAATTCAAATTTCTGGTCTCTGTCGGAAAAGCTTAGAAAACTGAGGGGCTGATTTTGGTTGACCTAATAAAAATTAAAAAGTGATTTTCTACAAGCACCTGGGATGGCTATTATTACTTTTAGGTCATTACTTTAGGGATGTTCTGATTTCAGTTCTTGTATATTTGTGTAAGGATGTTGTTACAGAATCTTTTCCTTTTGATGAAGTCAGAATCATAATATGAGTAGAGAAAAGAATTCAGTCAGTGATTTTTATAAACATCACTGGGAATCTTCAAACAACGCATACTTTGTAATACAATATAGGTAAAACTTGTTCCAGTCACAGCTCTGAGGGATTTACATGTATGAACTCGCTCAATCCACACCACAGAGAGATCACTATACCCGCCATCATGATGAGGAAACTGAGGCTCGGAGGTAAACTGTCCAAGGTCACACAGCAGGTAGGTGGTTGAGCTGGAATTTGAACTCACACAGTTGGATTCCAGAGTCCCTGCCCCTCAGTGCTCTGCTGTACTAGAGAAAGCAGCCATCAGTGATGGAAACATAAATACTGGGCGGTTTACTGCAGTGGCTCACCTCCACATATGCCTAGATTATCAGCAGGTTTGCACGATATTGGTCCAATTTTTAATTGAGCATTTCCCAATCGTATTTAAATGCTAAATAGAATTTTTAGGCAATATACCCAATTGTGCCAGTCCCTTTAAAAAAAAGATCATTTTATTTATTTATATCAGAGTATTTATTTATAGCAGACCCTTAGGTCCTTTCCTAGCCCCACCACCTCCTCTCATCTCAATCAGGATTATATTTGTGTCATTTCATTGTTTCCCCAAATTAATTTTCCTCTTTTGTACGAAGACCCTGAGCTTTGGAGCCAGAGGAACAAGTCTTTCCCTCCCTCCAGTCCTTTTCCATGGCATACGAACCTGCTGTTGCCCGTGACGGGTCGGGGGGCTTGTCTTTTATCAAAACCTGTGTGAGTGCTGAGAACTGCAGCCACAGACCCGCAGGGATGCGTGTGCGACACATCCTGCTGAAGGAGCATGCCAAAGCACAAAGGGCTGGCGTTGTAATGGAGACAGAATTGCCAGGTTGACTTATGATCGACCTGCGGGTTACTTCTGCTTTACAATGCTGTGTAAACGAAACCCGTTTTACAAATTGAGGACAATCCCTACAAAGCTTGCTATGGTTTCTACATCATTTTCAACTGACCTTTCTCATTTGCATCTTCGCTCCTTGGTGTGGCAGAGAGAGCAACTATTACCTTCCGTGATAAAAAGGGTGGAAGTGGGTGCTGGCAGGTGGGGAATGGGGTCACCCCATCAAGAAATGCTGGAGTCAGGCCTGGAGCTGGGACCCCCATCGGATTCCTAAACATTCCTCCCACATTATCTAAGGCAGTAAGCAGCAGCTTCCTAGGTGCTACCAAACCCCACAGATTTGGGGAATTTTAGAAGTGAGACCAAAAGGAACCTCGGATTCATCATTAGCAACATAATCTCAAGGTCAAGACTACACCATGGCAAATCCAGTTACTTTAGTTTTCTTTATTAAGATCAAGTTGGGTAACTATTTGGTCAATATAATTGTACACAATAACAATTAATGTAGCCAAGAAAACTGATTTAGCCACAGAGAGCCCAATGGTGCCTCTATAAAGACACAGCATTTGAGAAAAAAATCCTAGAGATATGTTTGCACACACGATGCATACAAACTGTGTTTTGCAGATACATGAACTCTTTTTAAATGACAGACTTTATATTAAGCCTAATAAAAACTATATAAATTGAGTACCAATATATTCTCAAGACATCTAAAATGTAATAAAATTAAATAATGCAGTTTTTATAAATTAGATTTCTAATTAAACAACAGCATACATCAAATATTTTGAAGATTCTTACTTTTAAGTTTTTGAAACCGAGCTGGACACTGCAGGGCCTTCTGGGGGACAGACTTCTCTCCCCCAGCCCCACCTCTTGTTTATAGAAAAGCTTTAGCCTTCTAGGCCCTCCCCGAGTCCCAAAGAACAAATCTAATCAGAGAAGTGAAAAATGCAGAAACAAAGGAAAACAGTCAAGCAAGACAAAATACTAATAGTTTAGCCATAAAACAAAGTCAAGGACCTTTAGTTCCTTCTCAAGAGCTATAGATAACATCCTGAGCCATATCCCTAAGCTGTTTTGCAGATACTGAAGTCCCCACCAGGTAGAAGAAATTAACTGCATGCTGCCCACAAGCACGTAGACCCCAAACTGGTTGGAACCAGAAGGCTGATGATGTTGACTCCCGAAATACCAGCTGGTTACCTCACCTCCAACCAATAAAAAAATGTCCATGAGCTGATCAGGCACCCTTCGACCCTCACCCTTAACACTGTCTTTAAAAACCCTTCCCTGAAAGCCGTTGGGGACTTCGGGTCTTTTGAGCATGAGCTGCCCATTCTCCTTGCTCGGCCCCGTGTTGGATGCCTTGGAAAAACCACGGTGCTTTCCTTCACCACAACTCGGTGTCAGTGGATTGGCTTTACCGCATGTGGGCGAGCAGACTCAAGTTTGGTTCAGTAACATTTGTGGGAAGAATGAGAAAGCCATGCTGGTTGTCAGTTGCTAGCCTACTGTTAAGTTAAGGGAATTATATTTCAATTTTGGATACTTAATTTTAACCATGGATATAACGTATGGATTTAGTCTCTTAAGGCAAATTCAGGTCAGCTATGATTATGTATTTTATTCCCACAGTCACCTGTTTTCGTATGCCTGTGAACACAGGGCACAGGCTGGAGGTGAACAAAACCACTTCTCATTATGTGTCAGGACGAACATGTGAGGCTATGGCATCTCTACTCACTGTTTTGGGTACCCAACGCCTCAGTGAAAGCATCACACAACTACATAACCGGCACCCAGTGTGTGCACTGGCACACTCCCTGAGGAGGGAATGAGGAATCTTACAGGATTATCAGCACTGATCTGAAGGCTCCTTTACGTCCCAGCCAGAATTCCAAAGAAAAGGTAGTACACGGGTTGCCATTTCCCCAAACCTGTCCCATGCGGTATTTCACACACTGGCTCATCTAACCCTCACCTGGGAGGTGGAAACACTCGTCCTCTGGCAAATGATCCAGTGGAGAATGAAAGGGCAAATCACTTCTTTGTGGCAGCAGAGGTAGTAGACGGCAGTATGCCTCAGCAACTATTGCTGGAATTAGACTTGAAACCCACAATGCCAAATTTTGCATCGTAGAACCGCGTCTGAACTTTCACAAGAAATATCACCATGTTATTGGCTCTAAGAAGTTTTAATGGCTCTGAGTAAGCTGGGATATCCCAACCTTATCTGACCTCATATATCCCGTTCCCACCATACTGCCCCCTGCTTGCACTAGTTGTTAGTAACAGGCTAAGAACTAGCGTTCCATGCTGGATGGGTGATCTCCATGGAGCCACAGATTGCGGTGGTGGATGGTACCAGCCAGATACTGTGAGCACAGACCAACATCCATATTAGCCCTGCAGACTCAAAACCAACCAGCGTGCCAGTTCTGATCAGAGCTTTCCAATAGCAATGTTTAACAAAGTCGACATTTTCAGAAGACAAATTTCAAAGTAAAATCTTTCACTTTTACTGAAAGTACCTCATAAAATGGGTTGACATGTTTACAGTCAATCATTTGGGGGAGGGTTTATTTTGGAGGCACTAATCACACGTCAAAGGGAGTGAAGGAGTAAATCAGCAAAACTGCCCTTTTCCCAGTAATGGGAAAGTTAATCCCAGGTATATTTTGCAGTGATATTTTAAATGGTACAAGGGCAATTTTTCAAAACTTCCTGGCTTTGTTATGTAATATTTACGTTGGCTTGTGTTGAG
The DNA here is from genome assembly GCF_965194825.1 of Balaenoptera physalus. Lineage (NCBI taxonomy): Eukaryota > Metazoa > Chordata > Mammalia > Artiodactyla > Balaenopteridae > Balaenoptera > Balaenoptera physalus. The sequence continues at coordinate 172,515,316 of NC_138890.1, forward strand.
ATTCAAATATACAAAAATCAAGCTTATTCAATCTTTTTTTTTTTTTTTTTTTTGATTGCATTGGGTCTTGGTTGCTGCGTGTGCGCTTCTCTTCTTTGTGGTGCGCGGGCTTCTCATTGCGGTGGCTTCTCTTGTTGCGGAGCACAGGCTCTAGGCGTGCAGGCTTCAGTAGTTGTGGCTCACAGGCTCAGTAGTTGTGGCTCGCGGGCTCTAGAGCACAGGCTCAGTAGTTGTGGTGCATGGGCTTCGTTGCTCCGCGGCATGTGGGATCTTCCTGGGCCAGGGCTCAAACCCGTGTCCCCTGCATTGGCAGGCAGACTCTCAACCACTGCACCACCAGGGAAGCCCAAGCTTATTCAATCTTGATATTTGAAGCGGCAAAAATAGTCGTTTCGTTCTGGCTTTGTTTGCTGCCTCTCATGGTATTAAGAGGTTTTCTGTGCCATGGGATGCAATATTCTGTTGACCTCATTATTTGTAGATGATACAATTGCCTACGCAGAAAATCCTAACGGCTTAGCAATTTTTTTCAACCACTTTGAGGTATGATTGACATGCAAAGAGCTGTACGTATTTAAACGTGTACAACTTGGTGAGTCTGAGACACGGCTATTTTTGAGGAACTCGATGTGGTAGAGAGCACTGGTTCTCCAGAAACAGCCACATGCTTCTCCTACATTCCCACCTCCCTGGCATCAGATTGTGGCCGTGTGGCTAGTTCTGGTCAGTGGGCGGTGAGAAGTGGGCATATCCGTTCTGAGTGTGGGCAGTAAGAGCTGCTGGGCTCACCCATCCTCAGCCTCCATTGCTGGGCATCTGTGAATCTGCTTCACGTGCTCCAGATGGAGATGCTACAAGATGGAGAGGGGCGCCAGCCCACATCAGACTGTGTGCAGGAAATACACGTTCATTGTGTGGTACTGATGTGTGATGTGTGACGCTCTCTTGCAGAAATGAGAGCTCACTACTATGATAAAATTCTTGACAAACAATTGAAAAAAATTCACAGAGAGCATGAATGATCGACAAAGAGCTGAGAAGAGCAAAGAGGAGGTCTTGTCCTACCCGATGTTAGACAGACTAGGAGGCCGTATTCCCAAGACAGAATAATATTCGTGCAGGAGCAGGGAGATAGATGAGTGGAACGGAAGAGAATGCCATCTGTATGGGACTTGTACACGATAAAAATGGCAAAAAAGTAAGACAGTGGAAGACGGCCAGCTGGTTCTTCAGTACATGAAGAAGCTGGGCTCCTACCTGATGGCACACAAAGCAAACGGATTACACTTAAAATGCAAAAGGTAAAGTTATAAAGCCAATGGAAGATCATATAGGGGTGTATCTTGTGATAGAGGGTGAGGAAAGGGGTCTTAACAGTTCTTGCCGTGAAAAGATGGATGAATGAAACTACTTCAAAATTAGCAATCATTTCTTCAGTAAAAGATGAGAGAGAGAAAGACAGGTGGGTCATGATTAACCTAATTCTCTCTGCACCTGAGGCAAAAAGAAAAAGTCACAGTAAAAATGAGGTGTAAATTGATACATATCTATGTAAGTACATTATGTGTATATGAAAATTTGATAGTTTTCCTATATATTAATAATACATGTTTAGAAAATGTAATCAAAAAAGGCCATATTGACAAAACCAGCAAGTACTGCCCATCCTGTGATGGGCAGCTTCTAAGTTGGGCCCAATGATCCCCTTCCTGGTGTTCATGCCCCTGTGATTTGAGTGTGGGTAGGACCCGTCACTTGCTTCTAATGAACAGACTATGGTAGAACAGATGGGATTCCCCTTCTGAGATGACGCCTCTGTGTTTTGGGCTCTCTCTCGTTCTCTCCCCAGTTCCCTCTGAGGGAAGCCAGCTGCCCCAGAGAGAAGCCCAGGTGCAGGGAACAGGGGAGGCCCCAGCCAGCAGACACCAGGCTGCCAACACCATGTGAGTGATCTTGGAAGCAGGTCCTCGCCCCATCAGGCCCTCAGATTCCTCAGCTGATCTAGGCCCTAATCTCTAAGTGACTGTACTTGGAGATAGGGCCTTTGCAGTGGTAATTAAGGTTAATGAGGTCACTAGAGCGAGCCCTAATCCTATAGATCTGGTGTGCTTATAAGAAGAGGAGATTAGGACACAGACACACACAGAGGGACGACCATGTGAGGACACGGAGGAAACACATCTACAAACCCAGGAGAGAGGCCTCAGAAGAAGCCAACCCTGCCCACACCTTGATCTTGGACTTCCAGCCTCCAGAACTGTGGGAAAATAAATGTCTGTTGTCTAAGTCACCCAGTCTGTGGTATTTTGTTATTGTGGCCCTAGCAAACGAATACAGATGCTATACCTCAATAAAATAAGAAATACATAAGTTTAAAAATAAGATCTGTTTTTGCAGAAACATGGATGGACGTAGAGATTATCATACTAAGTGAAGTAAGCCAGACAGAGAAATATCATATGACATCACTTACATGTGGAATCTAAAAAAAAAAATACAAATGAACTTATTTACAAAACAGAAATAGA